>NC_069383.1:13590000-14790000 GCF_027475565.1 Acinonyx jubatus
AACAACTGATGACCTCCACTCCACAGATGAACAACGGAGCCTATTCACGTTAAGTCACACACTCATGCTCTTTGTCACTGGCCACATCACAAAGGAGAACTACAATGAAGGAAACAAGGTTCAATCAGCCGTAAGACAGTCACCGCAAGGGACTCCAAGAATTATTTGTTAGAATACAAAGGACTCCAGCCGGGGGCCATTCTCCTCAAGAAAACTAACTCAGACTTTGTTGATGAGAGTGTCAACACAACCGTGCGAGTAACAACAGGACAGTACCTCCCAAGGACCAAGAGAATATTCCATCTTTGGCCCGGCAATCCTACTTCAAGAAATAGAGCCTAATGAAAAAACCCAAGGGAACTGTAAAGTTATTCGCAAAAAAAAAAATTGTCAACTGAGGCTCTACGATGGCAAAAATGTGGAAACCTAAGTATCCAATGGTAAAGCCTAGGTACACAAACCTACACGTGATTAGCAAATCAAAAGCCTACACGGCAATATGGAACATCTGTAGAATACTGAAGAAAAATCAACGGGCTGTACTCACATGGACAAAAAGCAGAACACAAATTATTAAAAACAGCTTGATTTGGGGGTGTGGCAGGATCGTGGGTGAAATGGTTTTCTTTAATTCAGAGTTGTGCAAATATCTCTAAACATTACCGGCACACGTGTAAACACGTTAAAGATAAGATGAGGGAAACTGCACTAGAATCTCCCAAGTGCCTAACAGCCCCGGTAATCTTTGTGGGTTTGAGACCAGAACCAATATCTTTCTCATCTTTGTATCCCCAGAGTTTTCTGGGCATGACCAGACTTCAATAAACATCGGAGGAATGTTACAAACAAACACGCCGATGATTCTCTCCTGAGACTGGGACCGTTTGATCAGTAAGAGCCTTTATCGCCTCAAAAGCCATGTGCCTAGATATTAATTAGATGAATTAGAGGTTCAAGAAAATATCCAGGAGGAACCGCTTGTTAAAAGAGAAGAGGAGAGCAAAATCCGGGGAAGAGCCTGCCTGATTGAAATTTCTCAAGTTTGCGTCTTTGATAGAATTCCACAAATTGCATTCTCCAGATACACAAGCAAAGACGAGCTTTGCGTGCAGTTCTCCAAAGAGAAGAACCTTCTCGAAGGCAGAGCTCACCCGTGGAAAGAGAGGACGTAAAGTGTGCATTTAATTCAGTCACCAGGAGAATAACTTGCAGCCAGAAATCCATGAAATGACACCAAGCCCAAAGCAAGACATGTCAGAGGTCCTGGATTAGAAGGCACAGAAGACCCAGCTTGGGATGTGGTCCATCTCCACCAGCTTAAGCAAATCACCTAACCTCCCTGGAACCCGGGTTTCTGGTCTCCATCTTGGCCGGTTCAAAGGGACATCGTGAAAATCAGGCAAGTTCTGAAAATATACATGAGAAACAGAACACAAGCTGTAAAGTGCTATGTAAAAGCCCGGCCACGGGCATTCTAAGTGTGGGAACACGTGAGAGCAGGAAAGGGAAAAGGAAGGGAGAAGATTAGGTGATTTTCACACAACTGTATAGGCAATGATATGGTGGAGTGCTGACCTACGTTCCCCGAGTGAACGATGGGAAGGAGCTCTCAGACCACAGCCAAACCGGCCTCCAGAATGCTGCCCAGGGGGAGGGGCCCCAGACACCACCTGCCGGGGCTGACTTCTTTTCACAGGGGCCTCAGAGAGGTAGCAGCCTCAGAATCTGGAAGATAGCTCCATTCTATTCACTAATTATGCGTTTGGGGACAGCACGGGCGGGAGCATTTTGCAAAATGTTTTCGGTTTAAGGGATTGGAAGGAAGCCCGTCGTGAGACGGCACATCAGGCACCTTCTCTGATCAAAGGGATGAAAGAGTGCGAGGGACGTCGGTGACACAGATCCAGGCCCCTGTATGTGGCAAGGTGATTAAAGGCACAAATCTGCTTCAGAGCTGTCATTCCTAATAAGACCTGACCAGAGCAAGGAGCCGCTGAACTGGCAGAACAATGCCATTTACACACCCTCGCCGTGCCTACCTTGTGAGGCTGCACGTGGCGGAGACGGGGCACATGGGGCGCCCCGCGCTGGAGCTGCCCGGGAGTCGTGCAGAGAAACCAAGGACACCGAGGCATTCCTCAGGTTTGCATGGGCCAAGAGGTCATTTCTTAAGCCCTGCGCTGAAGGACAGGATACTGGTGAGCAACTCTGGATAATGTGTCCAGCAATGAGTTCCCTCAGGTCAGATCAAGAAGCCCAGAGCAGTTTCTTCTGCTGGAGGGGATCTTCGATCACATTCGGTCAGTCAACGTCATCATTTGACAGACAAGACTGGAGCCCAGAGAGGTTAAAGGACTAACTCTCAGCCACACAGCAAGCTCCAGATAGGACTTCTAACACGATCATTCTCTAAACAAAATATGAAGGGCGTCTGGCTGGCTCAGTCCGTAGAGCGTGGGACTCTTGATCCCAGGGGCTGTGAGTGTGAGCCCACGCTAGGTGTAGAGATCACTTGAAAATAAAAATATTTAAAATAAAAAAATACGAAAAGCAGGAATCTGGCAGAGTTAACAATAGGCTGGAAGGAAACTGTTGCCAGGACCCTGACAAGGACAAGTAAGGGGAAGGAACGCCTGTCCAAAGCCACCCGCAGGGACCAAACTCCAGGAAGTGACGCAGCAGACACATCATGCAGGGTTACATCCGTGGTTAGTGTTTAGATCCCAGGAGCAACGGCAGAGCCACTCCTCACCCTTCCTGTCCGTGTCCTCCTTGCAAACCTGGAAACCCAAAGGCAAGGCTTGGCGATGACCCAGGCCTCAGTTCCTGGGCTCTGAAGGAGCGCCTGAGACGTGCAAGATGGCACTGGGGCGGGTTCTGGGGTGATTCCCGAGGCTCCTCTGCAGGTCAGCCCTCCTCATCCCCAGGGATGCTCCTTCTTACCCCGCGGCCAACAAGGGAGTTGTGGTGTGGCTCCGAACTTTGTAAAGCCTTCTAGCCCATCCATCTCTTCCTTCTGGACGATCAAGTAAGTGCATGTTTAAGAAAGCAAACGTATCAAACACTCTCAAATGGATGCATCGTGGCTTCTATCAGCATGGGCGGAGTATGAACCGCCCACCAGGCATCCTTGCTAGGAAACCAACACGGCGAGGAGACGAATTCTCCCCCAGCGATAACGTAAACCCAGCAGGACCCAGAACGCCTGATGACCGCTTAGCTCCCTTCGGGCTGCAATCTGTTTCTCACTCTCCCAGGGCCCACAGTGACTACCTCAAGAACACCTTGGACCCTTTCCGAGGGAGGCGCTGTAAGGCAAAGGATGCTCCCATCCCTGCCCCACCTACCGTAGGCCTCGCCATCCAAATCTGGGGCACAGTGATCATGGCGGGCACTGCTGGTGGTCTCTGAACATCCAGCTCCCCTTCTCTTCCTTGGACTCAGCACCCCCGTTTTTAGCTACGTGTGTTGCTTCCTGGGAAGAGGACTACATTTCCCAGCCTCGCTCACAGCTAGGTGTGGCCACAGAACAAGGCTGACGGCCAACAACGTGCCACCAAAGGCACAACCCTTAGCACGTTTACGTGGGAGAAGCTCACTCAATCCTCACAACGACCCTATGAGCCTGTACGGTCATTAGCACCTTTTTAAACTGAAGAAAAACTGCAACACACAGAAGCAATTTGCCTAATTCAAAGTGTGCATGAAGTGCCACAGCTAGGACTTGAACCTGGCCGCGGATTCCAACCAAAGCTCTTCACATCAGTTACACCGAACGCAACTCCAGCCAGTCGAAGCACAGGCTAAGTGTGGGACTTCCAGGAACGCGCCGGGAAAGGAAGGGGCTCCGGGAGGCGAACCTGAATTCCCCCTCCCTAGGGGGTGAGCTGAATTTAGAAACTTTTTGTTTTGTTTTGAATTTAGAAACTTCTAACCAAAAAAGAGCCTGGAAAGGGAAAGAGTAACTGGACAGTGGAGACGTGGCAGAGCCCCTTTAATCAAATGATCAGCGCCAACATCACCAGTAACAAGTCACGCTGAGACGAAGGACTCTAATACGATGCCATGAGAAAGCAACTTCGCCCTCTGTGGATTCTTCCCCCAAACCCAAAACTGCAGTCTAACCATTGACGAATAATCAGACAAGCCTCAACTGGGGAGCTTTCTACAAAACACCTGACGTGTATTCTTAAAAACTGTCGCAGTGGTGAAAAACAAGACAGAAACCATCCTAGACCAAAGGAGACTGAGGAACATGACAACTAAACGCAGTGTGGTCCCCAGGATGGGATCCTGGGACCAAAAAGGAGCCTTATTCTAGAAACCGGTAAAACCCAAAGACTAGAGTTAGGTTAACAGCACTGTACCAATGTTAACTTCTTGATTTTGATAAATGTACCATGGTTATGTATGAGGTTACCATTAGAAAAAGGTGAATGGAGGATCTAGGGGAACTCTTTGCAACTTTTCTGTAAATCTAAACTTATTCCAAAATAAATAGGTCTGTAAAAAGGAGAGGCAAGTGCCTTTTTCCTTTCCTCCACTTCTCTCTCTTGCTGGCCTGTTAAAATGATGATGATTGCTGGCGCTTCAGCAGCCACCCTGACCCACAAGGCAACCTTAAATTCACCTGGAAGACGTCCTGAAGACGACAGGGAAGTTAGAAGCATAGACCCCTGGTGATACTCGGTGCTGTCTTACCAGCCCTGAACTACTAACTCAAAACTTTTATTTATTTTTTTTTTAACGATAAAGAAAAATAGCCTCTATTTTATGGAAGCCACTTATTTGGGGAATTTTCCATCCAACACAATTGAATGAAGATTAGGTCTTTGTTAGTAACAGCAATAGAGAAAAAATCCATGGAATATCCATCACTTATATAACAATTAGAATCTTAGCCTTGGAATTGGCCTGAGATTCCATCTAGTCCAATCTGTCATTTTTGAAACGAGTAAAAGAAGAAACACAGGGGTGACTATTGTACCCAGGTCCCAACACCAGCAGCAAAGTAAACACGGGACCCCCAGTCCTATATCCCAGCCTAATTCCCTCCACTGTACCTCAGTGCTGGACAGGACTTCAAATGCTAACAATGCAGTATTTATATAATCCTACACATAAGATCAGGGTGAAATGCTGCCATGTAGGCTGCTTCTGATCATTGCACTGATGTGCCTACTCCCCTCTAATGACAGCATTCTTCAGTCATTATTTCCGAATCAACCGCTCAACCTATCAACACATCTGCCAATTCTGCTAAAATTCTGTGACTTTCACATTTGACGTTTGTGAATAAGAAACTCTAATATTTAAAATAATGCTGTTGTTATATTCGCGTGGCTTTTATGAAAAGAAAAACGTGTACTCCTACCTCTCAAATGGTATTATTATATTCAGGGGGGGAAAGCAAGGTTTCAATAGTTATGATCATGGATCACCAAAAACCCTAAGAAAATTACTTCCCCAATTGGGGTTACAAATTTCTTAATCTATAAAATAAAGGTTTAGCTGGGATCTCAGTTTCTCCAAGTTTCCTTTTAATGTTAACGATCCACAACTCCAGAACACTAAACTATCACTCGGTTTCACTACCTATGAATAGATGACCATTTTAGATTCAGATCTTTGCTTTCTTCATCCCATCTGTTTAGAACATGGTGTTTGCTAAACAGAGACCACTCATCTGTGGTGGAACGCATCCACGGTCCCGCTCGTCACCTTTTTACCATGTGACTTTGCAGTTCTTTTCACCAACGAGACAGAATCTACTTCCTCACCCCGTGAACTTGGGCTTAGCCACGACACTTGTTTTGGCCAGTATTACATGGTGGGAGTAACGCTGCGCCAGTTCCAACGGAAGACCTTGGGAAGGCCGCCATGTTTCCACATGCGCTCCTAGCACTTCCAGCTTCTCCGTGAGAACACAAGCCAAGGCCAGCTTGCTGGTCCTGGGAGAAGAAGGAGAGGCACACAAAGAACTGCCCCAGCTAAGGTGCCCCAGGCGTGCCCCCCATCAACCTACAGAGGCAGGAGTGAGCCCAGCCAACCAGAACTCTACAGATCAACCGTACCCTGATGTGTCCTAAGCCACTGAGGTTGTGTAGTTGTTTGTTACACAGTGAAAGCCAGCTGACCACCACCTTAAAACCTCAACTCTGGGGGGAATCTGTTTGGGGGAAGAACTGGCTATATTTGCTATTAAATGCTCTGTAGGAAAGGGACTCGGTTTGCTCGGGAAACAATAGATTACCACGTCCTCGGGGCACCACACTTACAATCAACCCTCTGCCCACAGGTGGATAAAGTCTGCCTCCCCTGCATGCACACTTTCTTGAGCTTTATTCTCCACTCCCGTAAACGCATACACAAATGCTGAGTCATCTACACAATGCCACCTTTTAAAATCATGATTTAAAAACCACTTATGCAGGGCACCTGGGTGGCTCAGTCGGTTAAGCGTCCGACTTCGGCTCAGGTCACAATCTTGGGTTCTGCGAGTTCGAGCCCCGCGTCGGGCTCTGGGCTGATGGCTCAGAGCCTGGAGCCTGCTTCCGATTCTGTGTTTCCCTCTCTCTCTGCCCCTCCCCCGTTCGTGCTGTGTCTCTCTCTGTCTCAAAAATAAACGTTAAAAAAATAAAATAAAATAAATAAAATAAAATAAAATAAAAACCACTTATGCACCTCTATGTTAATTGCAGCATTATTTACAATAGCCAAATTATGGAGGCAGCCCAAGTGTCCATCAATAGATGAATGGATAAGTAATAGGTGGGGGGCGCCTGAGTGGCTTAGTCGGTTGAGCATCCTACTTCGGCTCAGGTCACAATCTCATGGTTTGTGGGTTCAAGCCCCACCTCAGGCCCTGGGCTGACAGCTCAGAGCCTGGAGCCTCCTTTGGATTCAGTGTCTCCCTCTCTCTCGATCCCTCCCTCGCTTACACTCTGTCTCTGTCTCTCAAAAATGAATAAACATAAAAGAATGGGTTAAAAAAGAAGTGGTGTGCATATACAGCAGAATATTATTCAGCCCTAAGAGAATGAAATCTTGCCATTTGCAATAACATGGATGGAGCTAGAGTCTGTTAGCAAAATAAGTCCATCAGACAAAGACAAATACCGTAGGATTTCACTCATCTGCGGAATTTAAGAAACAAATTAACAAAGGGGGAGAAAGAGAGACAGACAGGCAGACCGACCGACCAAGAAAGAGACTCTTAACGATAGAAAACAAACTGAGGGTTACCAGAGGGGAGGGGGATGGGTGAAATAAGGGATGGGGATTACGAGGACACTTCTCCTGATGAGCACTGAGGAACGTATAGAAGTGTGGAATCCCTATATTGTACACCTGAAACTAACACAACAATGTATGCTAACTGTGCTGGAGTTGAGACAAAAAAAAATTTCATTTAGAAAACCCTTTATACTAGCTCTCCTCTTTCTCAGTGCATATTTCAACCAAACATTGCTCATTTTGATTAATTAAATGCAACGCCAGTATTGGTACCATGGGAATGATAGGATTCTGTTCTAACTATGCATTAGTAAGAAATGAAATTAGATGTCAACGTCCTATAATGGGTTGAACATTCCTTTTAGCCCTTTAGGCAGTGGTGCTAAAATGCAAACGTATTTAGTTGGGCCCATTTTGCTTGTTTTTAAATCGTTCCACAAATACTGATTAAGCATTAACCTGCTCTGTGCAAACACTGTTCAGGCATCAGCCCCAGGGGGTGGGCAGTGGCTGGAACCAGAAAAGCCCAGGTTGTATCACATGCCAGCAAAGAGCAGACAAGGTGCCAGGAGGCCCCGCAGGGGTCAAAGGAGGACATTCGGCCACAGAGCCTGGGGACAGCAGAGCGATGTTAAACATGAGCGGAACAAGGCGAGAGGCAAGAGGCTGGAGAGGAAACAGGGCGACAGCTCCAGAAGCCACGGGGCACCCGGGCTCACGCGTCAAGATTCCAAATCGGAGACAGCTTCCTGCTCCTGTTCTGGGCTTCTCTGTGGTTCCTGTGGGGAAAGGGGAATCCTCGTGGCGGTGGCCAAGCCCCACAGGTGGGGAAAGGCAGTTATTGGCACCTGACTGTGGGGCATCTGGAAATTAGTTCCCGGCCAGGGAATTCTGGCTGCCAAGCCCTGGGAGGGATTCCTCCCTTTCTGCCTATAAATGTGCTCACACCCACACCTCTCTCTCTCCCCACTACCCCACACAGCTGTCGAGTGCTGTCTGACGTACCTCAGACACCTCGCCCTCCTCCTCCTAACTACCCACATCCGGGCCAGCACGGTTGGTCGACTACCTGTTCCACTGGAAGAGCCCCCAGGTGCAAATGGGGCCTGTGCCGCCAGCCTCTTGGCCCCCCCAGGCCAACACGCCCATCAGCATCAAGCCATCTTCCAACTCGGCTTTGATCTCTTCACTCTTCTGCTAGGAAGCCACAGACTCCCTCTGGACTACGGAGAACAATGGCCACACCGCAAACACACTCTCAGGGCCCTTTGTTTCCCCGCGCCACCCGACTGGCCCTGCCAGATCACCCAAGCACCCGCCACCGCTTCCGGTCTCGCCCTCATTCGCAGCAAACCCGGCTTCACTCTTGCATCGAGGTCCGCATAGCGGAATCCCCCCACCTTTCCAGACCCACCCCAGCAGACCCTTTTGGTAGAGCCTCTCTGGAGCCGCGTGGCTGTGACGTAACATCCCCCTCTGTCCCTCCCCTCTCTCACCATACCCCACCTCCTACTGTTCACCGAGGCCTTTGCTACTTAATCTTGTCAGGTTAGAAGCTCTTTGAGACACGTGCTGTGTCTTGTCCCTCTTTACAACTCTCTTTCCCTTCCCTAATGCCTCAAGCATGAGAGAAATCCAATAAAAATATGTTGAGTTCAAGGTTAATAATTTAATCCCTGGGAAGGCTAATTAATTTCATTAATCCCACATCCAACCAGGTTCCATCCCGGAGCACAAGCAGTCTGGTCCAGAGATCATGTCCGGTTCAGTGTCACTCAGACCCACAACCAGGAAAACCACATAGAACACATGTCCTCTTAACCATCAACCAGAAACATGAGGCAGAAAACACCGCTGAATGAACAGTTAGTGAGCATGAGCCTTGTCCCCGGGGTAAACAAGTCAAAACAACAGGTTTAGGGAGTTAGAATTCAATCTACAGCGTAAGTACTCTGATGGCCCATAAGGAGGCATATGGTCACATTATAAGGAGTAACTGGAGGAAAAGGAGGAATATGAGGAGACACGGGAGTGGAGCCCAGCCCACAAGAAGATGGCAGACACGCAACTTCCGTTCACGGAGAACACAAGTACAGGCCAACAGAGAGAAAGTAGGCTGGTGCAGGGACCATATGTAGGAGGCGCCCGGTGTGAAGAGGCTTAAGATTTCGTAGAGGCCAGGTCAAGTAGAGACCAGCAGATCACAGGCAGTTTGGATTTCTTTTTTTTCTTTAATCTTTTTTTTTTTTTAAGTTTATTATTTTTGAGAGAGGGAGAAAGAGAGAGAGAACATGGTGGGGGGGGTGGTGCAGAGAGGGAGGGAGAGAGAATTCCAAGCAGGCTCCACACTGTCAGCACAGAGCCCAACGTGGGGCTCGACCTCCTGAACCATGAGATCATGACCTGAGCCAAATCAAGAGTCGGCCACTTACCTGACAGAGCCACCCAGGTGCCCCTGGATTTTTTAACTGGCTAGTGACACCTAACATAAGATTTACCATCTCAACCATTTCTAAGTACAAAGTTCAGTAGTGTTATGTTCATCCACACTGTCATGCAACCACCACTGTCCATCTCCAGAACTTTTCATTTTGCAGATCTGAAGTTCTGTACCCATTAGACAACAAGTCCCCATTCCCCCCGCCCCCAGCCCCAAGCAACCACTGTTTTTCAACCTTCTGTCTAGGAATTTGACTACTCTATAAAACCCATGTAAGTAGAAATCATTCAGTATTTGTCCTTTCATGACTGCCTTATTTCACATTTGCATAATGTCCTCAAGATTCATCCAAACTATAGCATGCGACAAGATTTCCTTAAGGCTGAGTAACAGTCCACGCTGAGAATATGCCACACTTTGTGTACACATTCATCTACCAATGGACACTTACATGGCTGCTACCTTTAGGCTATCGTGAACAGTGCTGCTATGAACATGGATGTGCAAACATCTCTGAGACCTTGCTTCCAATTCCTTTGGGTCATTAAGTAATTAAACATGGAGGTCATTAGACCGAGGTGGCTTGGACACTTCAGCAGCCTAAGTAAGCAAACCAACACGTAAGTCTGTAATGCCTTAAGAAACCAAAACCTAAGGACAACTCATCACAACCAACCAACTAGGCTTTCCCAAATAAGGAACACACTCAAGCTATAACCAATCAAAGAACGTCCTTGGCTTTGTTTCCACCTCTTCTCTATACTAGTCCCTCCCTTAGCTCCTGCCATTGGAGTGCTCCTGACCACCCTATACAGCACTACCCAACTCAAGTTTTGCTCCAACGCTTCAAATTTTTATTATGCTTCAGCTTATTTTCTAACAACTCACATACCCAAAAGTGGAACTGCTGGATTCTACGGTAATTCTAGGTTTCTCTTTCTGAGGAACCACCATATTGTTTCATGGCAAGGAGCTTGCCATTTATAGTCCATGAAACTGTAGGCCACGAGGGTTTTGAGGAGAACAACATTATTTTATTTAGAGTTTGAAGTCCTCACTCTGGCTGTGGTTCTAGAAGCTACATTGTAGGGGGGCAGGAGGGCGGGGCGGTAAAGAGTCAGCTGCCATGAGAAGGTCATAATGGGGGTCCTGGGGAGACGTGAGGAGAACAGGATCACACGAGGGACAGAACATGGAGGAAAGGTGGGACAGACCACAGGTGGGCTCGGAAAGGGGAAGGAAGTGCTGAAAAGCACTCCTAGGGTTTTGGCCTGAGCCACTGGGTCAGTGTGGGGAAGTCATTCCTGCGATGAAGAACAAGGGACACAGATATCTTTAATTCACACAAGGTACAAAAACACTACCAAACTCTTCCCTCCTTTCTCGTACCCTCCCCACCTCCACCCCTTTTTAACTCCTAAATCTCCAATTAACCTTCAATCTCTCAAAGCTCCCTAACTCAAGACAAGGACAATGAAGAGGTCACCCACAGAATGAAGTTCTGTGAAGCAGAAAAGCAACTATTATCCCACAAGGCACCGGCAGGGACCCCAACTCCACCCCAGACAAGAATAAACTATAAAGGCTTGTTCCTCGGGCACCCGAGTGGCTCAGTCAGTTGAGCGTCTGACTTCAGCTCAGGTCATGATCTCACAGTTCCTGAGTTCAAACCCAAGGTTGGGCTCTGTGCTGACAGATCAGAGCCTGGAGCCTGCTTCAGATTTTGTGTTTTGCTCTCTTTCTGGCCCTCCCCTGCTCATTCACTCTCTCTCTCTCTCCCCGTCTCTCTCAAAAGTAAACATGAAAAATAAATAAAAATTTTAAAAATAAAGGCTTGTTCCTTTGGCATGTGGGCCAGGCGGGGGTCAACTCCGTGTCTAAACAGTGGCCAGACAGCTGGCCAGTCACCAGCCTAGTGGCTTATCAGTGGGTCCCAGCACTCTGGAGCTTCTCCTGAGACCACATGACCCAGGGCCAGGCTTGGGGCACCCTGAGCTCCCCACCAAAGCAGCCTCCTATGTGAGTCCCCATGAGACCCCATGAGTTCCTGCTGGTCCTCTGGTCTCAGTCACATCACACCGATAAAGGTGATGGCTTTAGGGACCAGACGGTTTTTTCTAGTCTTTCAACAAATACTAAGCACCTACTGCATTCTTTGCAAAGGGCTGGTATAAGACATATGGAGACGGGTCAACCATGGATTCTGTCCTTGAACTTTCAGCAGACATCAATTGGCAACAAGAGGCCACACAAGGTTAAATACCGAATGGTAAAGAGAAAGAGTCTGTTGTGAGCTGCTATCTGTTAGCAAAGGAAAGTGGGACTCATGCTAGCCATAAAGGAAAAATACTATTTTTGCAAAAGAGAGGATGCACCAAGCAGGGCAGAGTGCCCAATGAAGGCACAGGGACAGGAAAAAGCAGAGCCATTAGGAGAGAATTTGAAGGCAGGGTGACAGCAGCACAGAGAGGCGGCTGATCTCATAATCCAGCCAGAAGGAGATGGGCTCAAAGATGGGCAAGGAAGAGAAACAAATGTCTTCCCAACACCCATTATGTGCCAAGCATCATGCTTAAAACGTCACAGCTATTTCCTTAACCCAAGCCTCACAGCCACCCTTTGAGGACACAGACTGAGGTTACTAGCCCCATTTCACAGCTGTGGAACTGAGGCTTCGTACAACTAAAACTATTTTCAAATAAGACTACCGGCTATAGGACCTGACCTCCAGCCACCCAGAGAAGTAGGCAGCCTTTACTACCTGTGCTCCCAGTGTGTTCTCACTATTGTTATCGTTGTTGGGTATTTTGGATTTTGTTTGTGTATGTGTTGTGTGTGGGCAGGGAGGCGATCAGCCTTCCTCTGTTTCTTATCTTGAAGCTGTTCTATAAAATGACGGACGAGAGGCCCTCTCTGGGAGGCTGTATACTGTTCCCGATCTTCACCCCTTCCGATTCCCAAGGTCACCGTATGACTTCAGTTTGTCCCAGGAGAGGAGGAGCATAAACTCCTGCCCCAAGGGCATCCAGCTTGGCCACGTCACTTGCCTTGGCCGGTGTGCTGTAGGCAAAAGGGCCAGCAAGACTCAATTCAGCCTTGGCCTCCAGAAGGGAGGCACTGTGTTCTCCATTTCTCCAGTGTTGAGAGAGGAACTGCCTAGGGGAGTCCACTAGTCCCGGAAAACAGAGCCAGGTGGAGCAGACCCGAGCCCCAAACACACCTGTGAACCAAGGCCAGACAAAGTCAGTGACATTCTGTAATGCCCTTTGGCTGTGAATCACTGATCTAGCCCACATCCTTCATTTTTCAATAAATGCACCTGAGACCCAGATCGGAGAAATCATCTGTTAGAGTCTTACCACCAGTTGGAAATTGGGTCTCCTGATTGCTAATCCACTGCTCTTTCAAGATAGCACCCTATCTCATCAGAGGGAGTCCCTGCAGGCTGCACGAAAATAGAGGAAATCTGAGATGCCAACCAAGTAAGTAATTAAGCAGAATAGATGCAGTCAAAAAGCATGAAAGCAAGATTTAACCCGGATAATCCCTCCATAATTTAGAGTTGATCTGTCTAAAAGAGTTCCTGTTGATTTCCCAGGAGGACCTTTCTTCTGGAGCTGGAACCACAGGGATCATCATAGCTGAATCTATTAACCCCGTCGTTTTTCAAGGTGTCAGTCTTTTGTACCTAAGAAATGTGGCCCAATTCCTTTCGTTTTGGAATTTGTGTTTTATTACCAGCATCTATGGTACTCAAAAATAACATTTCTTCCCCAAATGACTTAGCATGTTCCTCTCTGCTTCAGATTATGAGCCAGCCTGAACTGGAAGATCATTTACTATAAATATTGCTGTTGTTCAAAGACTCTTAAAATCATGGCATGTTAGGGCTGCAAGAGACCTTAAGAAATCATCCATCCCGACCCCGTCACTTTACAGGTAAGGACACTGAGGCCCGAGGAGGATAAGCGATCGTCCCGAGGTCACACATCTAGTTAGTAACAGAGTGATCAGTGCCATGGAGAAGATTTGCAGTACTATGCTAGAAATACAGGAGGAGTTCAACTGTCTAAGGGAGCCATCGAAAGTGGGTCACTCCATATTTAAGATGGATCATGCCAGGAGTCACGCTCTGAAACTGCCAAAGAAAAGGACCACCCGGGGAAGAAACTGAGGCCTCCCTGAAGAGCCAGGAGGTTATCAGGATCACTGGCACCTCAGATACCTGGCTGAGCCCAGGTCAGGCAAACACAGCCTCTCCTTCAGACGTGGGCACCAAGCCCCCTGGAAGGGTGACAGTACTTCCCGTGACAGCCTGCAGTCTGCTCCTAACAGCTCCCAAGAGCCAATTTTGTGAGCCACTGGTTAAACTGTTGGTAGCTCGACATCAGCCCTGGTGGGAGTATGTAGACCATGGAAACGGGGGAGCACTACAAATCGAGAGTGGTAGTGTTCCTTGAGAACCAGTATACAGCACAGCATGGTGCACTATCCCTCCACCAGGGACTGGTGGCCTGCCCTGGCACAGAGAGGTCCCTTCCCTACAGAGCAGGCTACTCAGAGAAGAAAACAGAAACAATCACCAAGGACGCAAGAGCTCTTACCAGGATCCCAGTCAGGGCAGCAAGGGCTCCATGAGCTCTATCCCTGTATCATGAGAACGTGCCTCTCAGAATTCTTTGTCCAAATCTTCTGCCAGGAAGCCCAGTGTTCTGATTCTTGCTGTCCATACTACCCCTGTTTTCAGTCCTGGACACCTACTACATTGTCCTGGGAATCCTCCACACATTGGCCAATTTAGGGCAATAGCAAGAAAATCAAACCCCTACTCTCCTTTTTTCTCACCATGGCTAGAAAAGTCAACAGCTGTATTCCAGGGGCCAAGGGACCCAGGTCCAGGTAACCAGCAAGGAACCAGAACTGTGACTATCCAACAGCCACTGTGCATCCTGGGCCTGTCGCCTTCCGTGGAGAAAGCATCTGGTATTTATTCACAAACTCATGTGAAAGGGCCACTGCACCAAGACTGAACAAGGAAGGTGCTGTGTCATCAGCTTCAGGGACAGCAGGAACTGAAGGGGTCAAGCCAAGTCTTCTTTTCCATACCAAGCCACCTCTGCAGGATCTATTATGCAAAAGCAGCCATCTAGGAACTCTTAATTATAGCAAAGCCTCAGGTCTGTTCTGGATGAGGGCACAAGCCTACCCAAGGAGACCAATTTCAGAAGAAGGGCCTCAGTGGCCCTTGCAGGATTAACTGGCCTGTGGCAAGTGGTCTGGAATTTTACAGTCTGATTGGGTCAAGGGACACTGACCTCTTCAGAATAGATCTTCCATCGAGACAGAAAGCCATTTTGGTTCAAGGCTTAAAGTTCTGGCCTTAGCTAAAGAATTTTCCTCTTGGGGGGCACCTGGGTGGCTCAGTCGGTTGGGTGGCCGACTTAGGCTCAGGTCATGATCTTGCGGTCCGTAGGTTCGAGCCCCGCATTGGTTCTGTGCTGACGGCTCAGAGCCTGGAGCCTGCTTCGGATTCTGTGTCCCACCCCCACCCCCACCCCTGCCCTACTCATGCTCCATCTTGCTCAGTCTCTCAAAAATAAATGTTAAAAAAAATTTTTTTTTTTTAAGAATTTTCCTCTGGGGTGCCTGGGTGAGTCAGTTGGTTAAGCAATTGACTCTTGGTTTCACCTTAGATCACGATCTCATGTTTCGAGAGTTCGAGCCCCACGTCAGGCTCTGTACTGACAGCATGGAGCTTGCTTGGGATTCTCTCTCTCTCTTCCTCTGCCCCTCCCCCACTCATGCTCTCTCTCAAAGTAAATATTAAAAAAGATTTTCCCTCTTAACTCTTTCCTTCTGTGAAAGGCAGAGCTACCACAAGAGTTCAACCAAGATCCAAGTGACCCTGCAAAGAAAGACCATCTTCCTAGAAACTCTCTTCTCACTGTATTTAAAAGTGAATTTCAGGCAGCAATTTTCAGGTAGAAAGTTTCAGGTAGAAATCTCCCTTTTTCAGGAAAAAGTCCAAAGTGGGAAATTCATCCATCTTACTTATATACCACAAATGCCTATGATGGGCCAGGTACAGCACAGACACTCAAGTGTTTGTCAAATGAAGGACTTAAAAATGAGTAAAAAAAACAATTTTTTTTAAACAGAGATATGTATCATCCAGAACGGAACCAAAAGTAAAAACAGTAAAGGCAAAGATTAGTAGACATGATCACCTAGAAATTTAAAACTTCTTTACATAAAAAAAAAAAACTCAATATAAAAGTACACAGCAAATGGAAAAAATATCTACAACCTAGGATAAAAGGCTCATGCCGTATCTTCATATATGAAGAGCTCATCCAAATCAATAAGGAAAGAATTACTCTAATAAAGGAGATTCACAATGGAACTACATGTGGCTGATAAGCCTAGCGTCCAATGTCATTAGTAATCAAAGACTGTGAAATTTCTCTGGTGAAAACAAGAGAATAAAATAATAATAATACAATATCCACTGTTGGAAGAGCTGTAAAAGAGGTGCCCTATACTCTGCTAGTGAGAAAGGAAATTAGTACAGACCTTCCAGAAAGAGTTCTTTTCAATAATACCAAGAGCCTTTATAATGTACATCCCTTTCGATGTAGAAACACCATTTCTAAGAGTTTATCTTCCAGCAGTCTTCCGAGGTGGATGCAAAGATTCATCAAGCTGCTAATCATGGCAATTTTTATGACAACAAAATTTATAAACAACCTAAAGTTCCAATAATTAGAGACTTTCCAAACTATAGATCCCTTTATAATAAAATACTTTGCAGCCATTACAGATCAAGGTGTTGAATATATTTAATACTGGAAAACATTCAAAATCGAATGCAGAATGTACAAGAGCAGTCTAGAAGGCAGGAGGTCTTGTAACCCTTTTTTAAGCTACATACTTACCTGCACGGAAAATATATTAGCGGTAGCGGTAGCTACCGTTGGGGAGAGAGAGAGACTAGAGATGATTTGTTTTTCTGTTACATTTTGTAAACTTTCTACCCTGTGCACAGTTTTTCTCTGCCCACTGGAGGCAGCATGGGTGAGTGCTCAGGCCTCCGCCAAATCCCTGGGTCCACAACTTACCATTCAGGTGACTGAGGACAAGTTCCCTACTTTCTCTGCACTTCTGTTTCACCATCTGTGCAAAAGGGGTTCTGATACCATCCACCTCATAGTGTTGTGGGAACTAATCTCGGTAGCGCACCTGGCAAAGTTTCTGGCATGCTAGTAAATATCTGAGGAATGTTAGATACTGCTAATAAAATGAACAGTAGCTATATTTAAAAAGAGAAAAGAACATACTTTGACGTTTGGCCTTGGCCTCTACTGAGGTCCAACAGAACGTGCCTAGCTGCCGATCCAGTTAAGGTGCCTACCTGTCAGCTCTTTCCAGGGGGACTGCCATCTCTCTGGTTGGAGGTCCTCCACTGAGCACTGGATTGGTCTGCCTTTCCCATTTACCCACCGTGGATGTTCCAGATCCTATAGCCCCATGCTTGCAGCCACCGCAGAGCAAGGCCACGTCAGTGGGGAAAAAAAAAAAAAATTTTTTTTTTTTTTTTAAGTTCAAAATCGTCCTCAATATCCAGTCAGGACAAAGTCTTGTCTGGATAGAAATAAGAGACCTGTGGTTAGATTCTGCCCTCAAGTCCCAGGATTCAGAGAACCTAGAATCCAGGAGGAGCAAAAAGGAGCAAGTGTCTTTGAAGGGACCCCCATTTTGCAAAGGCTGGAAGCCAAGTCGGCACATCTTGTCGAACCCTTAGGCCCACCCTCCCAGAGACGGTGCCCGTGCAAGGCCGCCAGCCCCAAGCCATCAAGAACGGTCTCCTGCGGAGAGCCGCCCACACCGGTGCAAAGGCCCCCAGGACTGACAGCCATTCCTGGCCTCCCAGGATATGGAACTGTCTGCCTGGATCCCTACCTGAGAGGCTGATTTTGGCCTCCCCGCTCAGGCCCTCTTGTCAGCCAGACTCTTGGGAATGCAGTGGCCACAGGCTCTCTCAGACCCTGCATGACACCCTTCCTCTCAGCACAGGAGGACCGCCTGGCCAGGACCCATCTCCCCAAGAGTCAAATGACCTGCCCGTTTCAATCTTAGCTCACGCCCCCACTGCAGCAGCGTCCGCTGGCCGGGACACCACGTCCCAGCTCTGCCAGTGGAACCTGGCTGCCATTTCCAAGCCGTGGAGGCCACAGGATGCAGGTGGAATGGCCAGGCGGGACCAGACAGGCCAAGGGCACTGACTGCAAGTGGCTTTCTCCTTTGCAGCTGACATCCATGTGGCTTTGCCAGAATCTGATACAATGATGAAACGTCTTGGGGGGGGGGGGGGGGGGGGGCGGGGAGGGGAAAAGGGGAGCCAGCCCTATTAAAGTATATTTAGGGAGGGAGAAGGGATCTTTTGAGATTTCACAGATTAAAATCCTGACGGTATGGTTTCATGTGGCCCTCCCCTCTCCAATGAATCCAGGTTCTCCTTGGGTAGAGAGAATGGGGGGCTGTATTTCCACAGTGATTTTTCAACAACTCAAGATCAATCCTCCCAATGCCAACTGCCAACCCAGAAAGGAACCCCAAAGCCCACCCTGCAATCTGGCCCTCTAACCGGAGTTGGGTGAGGGATTAATGGGAAAATAAGACACTTGGTGGAAAGAGTACAAACTGCAGAGTCAGACACAGCTGGTAGTATTACCCACCCCTTTCCAGCTGGGTAACCCTGGCTACACTGCTTATCCATCACAAGGCCCAGTTTCTTCATGCGTAGCACGGAGAAGAATCATCCCTACCACATAGGGTTGTGGTGAGGTCTCGACAGGGACACAAAGTACATAGGACCCAGTCCATCAACAGCCGCCATTGTTATCCTTAACCACACTCTCTGCCTCCACGGCCCTTCCTCGCCACACACTTAACAATAAACTCCATTAAGTCCATGACAGTATGGAGACCTCGTCTCATTCACCTCTGTACCCCTCACCTACTGCCCCACCAGGCATACTGTAGCAAGTAGACCCTTAAATATTTTTTGAAGGAATGATTTATTGAGTGCCATGTGGTCTCTGAAATGTGCCTTCTGTATTTTATCATTTCATGAATGATGTATTATTCCACGACCTTTTGGATTTCCATTTAATCATATCTAGATTAAATCCCGATTTATTTCCATGACCCGGAACAGCAGTCAGCTATTTCCCTCCGTACTATCTTACCTAAGTGACTACAAGCGCTACACCAAGTACATCCCTTTGTGTAACCAACCAGTTTGTAACCTTGGGACTTGAAAACAACAGTGTATGATTTCCCCCAGTTCTCAGGGCTGACTAGGTGGCTCTGTTGCTGGTCTCACCCAACTGCACCCAGACCATTGTTAGTACAGAGCCCAAGCATCTTTATGGAGGAGCAGTGGGGACTCAAGAGAGTCAAGTCGGAAGCCGCAAGACCTCCAGAGCCCGTGCTCTACAACTAGCATGATATTGCTTCTGCCACATTCATCAAAGCAAATTCCAAGACTGATACAATTACTGGCCAGTGTAGGAGGGAGGAATCTGGAGGGAAAAAACAGATCCTGCCTCTCGATACAGGAAGCTTCAAAATAGCTCGGACAGGTTTTCAAACCAGACCACGTAAAAGAAATACACATTTAACTTCACCAGGCAGATCTGTGCACGTAGCACACATCCCCACTGGAACCCCTAAAAAGTCCAGGGCATCCGATGTTTGAAAACACGGTTTCCTCCACTTGAGGCATTTTCAAGGCCGTTCAGGGTTGCCTGAAACTTTCTCTCCCCGGGTGACTTCACTTACTCTCATTATTTCAATGCCATCTATATGCTAATGACCCTCAAATTTATACCTCCAGCTCAGCTTCTGACTCACATAGTCAAGTCTCGATTTTGCTCCCCAAACTTGTTCCATCCATACTATTTCCAATCTCGGGAAAGAGAATCATCAGCCACCCCGTTGCTCAGGCCACAAATCGACTTTGTCCTCAGCTGCTCCCTTTCCTTCACCTCCCACTCTCCATCCATCAGCAAATCCTGTCAGCTCTACCTGCCCCCCCCCATCCCATCCCCATCTTTTCCACTTATCAGCTTCCTAAGCTGCCATAACAAACTACCATGAAGTGGGTGCCTTAGAACAGAAATGGATGGGTCTCATAGTGCTGGAGGCTGTAATTCCAGAATCGGGTGTTAGCAGAGCCCACACTCCCCCCGTAACCTGTAGGAGAGAATCCTTCCTAGCTTCTGGTGGTGGCCATGGTGTCCCTTGGCTTGAAGCTACAGCACTCCCATCTCTGCCTTCGTGGGCACAAGGCACTCTCCTTCTCTCTGTGCAAATTTCCCTCTTATAAACAGGACACCAGTTATGTTGGATCAGGGCCCACTCGAACCAAGTATGGTCCCATTGTAACTTGAGTACAACTGCACAGATATTATTTCCTAGTAAGATTACATTAAGAGGTACCAGGGGCTCAATAGATCTTTTTGGAGGACAGAACTCACCCCTAACAACTACTACAATCCCGGCTGAAACCAGCATAAACTCTCACTGCAATTGCCTCTTTTACCAGTCTTTCCGTTTCACCCTTGACCTCCTCCAACAAAATCTTAGAACAAAATCTACACTCTTTACCTGGCATTTAAATCCCAAAGCCATGATGCACAGCCTCTCCCAACTTCATCCCCCACCGCCCTTCTCCTCACCCTCGTGCTACAGCCACACCAAGCACCTCCCTGTCCCGGCCAAGCTAGAGCCTGGACCAGTGAGGGCCTTTTCACTAGCTGCTTCCGGTGCCTAGAATGGCATCCCTGCTATTCAATGAGTCACTCATCATCCGGATGTCACCTCTGAAGAGCGCTCCCCAGTCGTTCTCTTTCACGTTTGCTAATTTGACTCCTCACCTAGCAGTTACAACCATGCGATTTGTTTACTTGATTCTTGCTGGCTTCCCCAACACCAGGGTGTGAGCAGGGGCTGTGCCTCCATCACTGCTGTATCTTCAGCACCTAGCACAGCGCCTGGCACAAAGTAGACGCTCCGTAAATGCTTGTTGAAAAAATGAACTGCTTGTTGGTGGTCAAGCCCAATGGTCATCTTTTGATCTCTATCTTATAGAACCTAGTGCATTGGACAGGAACAATCATTCTCTCTTCTTGAGGTTCTCTACCATCTCCCCCCACCCCCAACCATCCTCAAAGCCATGGTCTCCTCATTCTCCCTACTCTAACTTCTGACTCCTTCACACACTCCTCACCCTCTGTTTGTGCCTTTAAAGACAGTAAACCTTGGAGTTCTGTTTCAGGTCCTTATGGAAGACAGAATACTTGCCCCCCAAAAATGCCCACATCCTAATGCCTGAAACATGTGAACAGATTACCTTCTGTGGCAAAAGGGATTTTGCAGGTACAAAGGGGAGATTAGCATAGATGATCCAGGGAGGACCAATGTAACTATGAGGATCCTCATAAAAAGAAGGCAGGGTCAGAGTCAGAGAAGTTATAACGAAAGCAGAGGTAAGAGTGATGTGGCCACAAGCCAAGAAACATGGGCAGCCTTTAGAGACTGTACCCCTCAAGTCTCCAGAAAGAACACAGCGCTGCTGACATCTTGATTTTAGTCCCATAAGACCCATTTCAGACTTCTGACATCCTGTGGTGTTACATAATAAATTTGGGTTGTTTTAAGGCACTAAAGTTTGTGGCAATTTGTCACAGCAGTCACAGGAAATTAATACAGTTCTCTTCTCTTCCATTCCATAGGTTCTTTTTGGCCAACTTCACCTTCACTCATGGCTTCAATGACCACCTACAAGAAGATGTGCCTCCTCCAAAATTCAGTCTTGCATATCCAACAGCTTCTTTAACATCTGTCACCGGGCATGCTAGGACTATCCCAAACTCCAATGGTCCTCAGCTCAATCCCTGTCTCACTCCCAGTCCCACCTGTTTCTCCAGCTGTATTCTGTCTCTGCTGATGGCAGCATCATGCACCCACTCTCCCACACAAAGCACCTGACTCCTCCTTCACCGAAGTGTCCAACTGATCTTTAAGCCCTGCTGATTTCAGCTCACACCCTTGTCCTCTCCTTTCATTGCTTCTATCAGAGCCTTGATTGCCACAGTCACCTTCTTCCTGGTCTCCCTGCCTCCAGCATGGAAGCGCTCAAACCCATCCCCCATGCTCCATTTTTCTTTTTAAAATGCAACTATCTTACCCCATCCCTCCTTTCTAGATTCCTCGGAGATAAAAGGCAAGTTGCTAAATTCAACACACAAGGCTTCTCTGTCTGCCTCCTACCTGATCACTCCAGCCTGAGCTCTTCTGTACACAGCCCATCTTCCCACTCTCCCACAGGGAGGGAGAAGGGAGAAGCAGGTAAGGAAAATGATTTCACTATCAAATCTATCAAATCTTTCCTCTCTAAAACCCCAGGCTGATACCCAATTCAAGAAGAGTAGCACCACGTGAGACACTGTCAGCAATTATACATCCTCGCTACTCCTCATAATCCACCCCAAAAATGCAGAATGATGCCCCAACGTGCAAATTCATGGAAATACTCATAGTCTTCTGGATCTGTCCACCCACAGAAACACAAATACAGACGATAAGGGTAGATGCTCATCTCTCTGTGCCTTCTCACAATTCTCCTTGAAATCCTCTCACGTGGACACGTGAAGTCACAAACATCCAAAGCAGGGGAAGTAGGTTAACTTCTGTGGCTTGGGGAGTGAGAGAATGCACAGAAGAGGTAGGAAAGAATGGTGGAAGGTTGAGAGTAAGTGGAAGAAGAATGAATGTATGTATTCACCAACGTCCCTAAGCCCCAATAATGGGCCACAGGTCATGCTAAGCACTAAGGGTACCAAAATCAATAGTGGCTACAGTAATAAAGCAGCAGCTAATACTCCAACAGTGGCCACTATATACAAGGCACTACGTATTATATCAACTTATTTAGTACACATAACAATCCCACGAGATAGATATTCTTACCCTTTATTTATAGATGATGCAACAAGGTCCAAGAAACTGACATGTGTAGTGTTGCATTGCTAAGAAGTGGCAGGATCTGGATTCCTTTCCAGGCATCCGATTCTAGAATCTGTGTTCTTACCTACCTCCCAATACAGCACCCTGCCCGTGAGTAGCTTGCAGACCACCAGGCACTCACATGCTGGAGCTGGGGCTGTGTGTTCTCTCCTCGGAGAGGCAGCATGGAAGAGAAGGCAGTGACAGGGACAAGTGGGATGGCCACTGGCCTTGAAGTCAGACAGACCTAAGCCCAAGTTCTCTATCTGCCACCCACTACCTATGGGAACTTCAGCAAGTTAGGTTATTAACCTCTCTGAGCAACAGTTTCCTCCCCCAGAAACAAAGGTGTGACTATCTACTTGGTTCAGTTTTATTGGAATTAAATGAGATTCTGTATACAAAAGTGCAAAGTACTGTGCTTGGCATAGAGTAAGCTCTCAATATATCCCTTCCTCTTGCTTATCCCAATACTTTCTCTCCAGCTCCCTAAACCTAAAGTTCTCCAGAAATATTAGAAGAACCACTGCACAGGGGAGTCTGGCTGGCTCAGTCGGAAGAGCATGCAACTACTCTTGATCTTGAGGTAAGGAGATCAAGTTCCACGTTGGGTATGGAGCCTACTTTTAAAAAAATAAATTGAAAAAGAGAGAGAGAGAGAGAATGAACGAACCACCACTGCACATTCCGGCCCTGGGCATGCATTTGGTTTAGGCAGCAAAGTATTTTCAAAGGCACCATAACTGGGCAGGAGCTATTGTGGCCAAAAGAGAAGCAGCTCAGCACCTAGTAGGTCCTACAGTGACAGTGACCCCCCCAGCCCCCACGGGCCGGGGAGCTCTCGACTTCTGCGTGGAACCAAGGTGACCTATATCTGCTTCAGACCTACACGACCAGACTTTCCCAGGGCAGGGCCTAGACTCGGCCATTTGAATTCCTGGACACTCCCAAGTTTGAGAACGGCTGCATGAAAAAGTAAAACACTCTTTTCCAACAAAATGCATGGCTCAGGGGTGAATGAGCGGACCTGCCATGCTGCCAACTTTAGATGTTTCTTTTACAAGACACTGGAAATAAAGGCCGTTTCTCTGTCTCTGGAGGAAATAAAGGTCTCCTCTGGAAAGAAGAGGCCCTTTTAAACTAGGATTTCCAGGAAATCCAGGGAAAGCCACAGCATCTTCCTTGCCCAGATTTCAGAAACCAGAGACACTAGGTACAGCAGGGAAGTGAAGCACAGCAGAACCCAGAAGAGACTCGATCTGCTGGGGCTGGCGGAGCATAGGTATTTATGCTGCATAGGAACCAACCTTTGAGTTAAAGGCCAGGGGCGACGGCAAATTCTGCTGGCTGACCCCGTATGCAACCAAAAGCGACCTTAGAATAATTTCGTCATCAGGTAAGCCAGAGCTAAAAGTCAGACAATAACCAAGGACACCTAAGTCAGGCCCAGCATTTCCCCTTGACTTAGGGCTGGGGTCATGTGACCTACTCCCCCCCACTTGGCCCCTGGACATGGTTAACGAGAGACAAATATGGGGTGCCAGCCCACGGGACCCCAAGTCTACCCTGTAGTGAACTCAGTCCTGGCACCATGCTCTGCTCCCTGTATCTACCATCAACTCCAGTTCCAGCAGACAAGTCCCCACCTCCCTGTGTCCAAGTCTCTGGGCCGTGTATGCCGCCTCTCCCCTCACTTCCCCTGAAAGACTTTTCCTGAGTCCCTTGGATGAACTGAGGCCCTGCTCTTCACTGGGAGACACACCCATGAGGCCCCCACACTGAGTACACGGTTTGTCTGGGCTCTGCACTGAAAGGACGGGTTGTCTCCTAGAAGGTGCACTCGCCCATGCGGAAGGCTGAAGCTTGAGATCCGACCAGTTCTGACCCTTTCCCTCACGCTACCTGTGTAACCTCCCCTACCAGTGCCTGCTCGAGCCCTGTGTGCTTAACTACATGGCTAACCACGTGTCTCTAGCTTTGTTCCAAAATGTGACTTTTAACAGAGAAAAAGCAATTATAGCACATTCATCGTACCTCTACTTGTACCTCCTCGCCCACAGCAGCTGAGGGAGGGGGAAACAGTAAGGAAAAAAAAAAATGTCTTTATTCTATCTACCAGCAAAGAAAAAAGGGTTTACTATCCAGCTATCTCACTACAGGGTGTAATACTCAGCTAGAATTCATATATACCTTTTCTAATCATAAAGCTTAATTAACAAGTTGACTAGAGAATTAGAATGTGAACATCATAGTTAATGAATCTGCAAGTTCTGTGTACAGAAAGGGAATCCTCAATATCACCTGTTCAGCTTTTAACCAACCTAACCTGTGTTTAAAACTTTACACACTGAAACCCCTATAGTCTGAACCACCGCTCATATGAAATATGGGCTTTAAACAGCTGTTGAATGAACATTCAAGCTCTCGATCAAAGCCCTGCTTTCCAGCCAAGATTCATTCACTTATTCTCTCACTCAACAAATGTTTCTTGAGGGTCAACTATGCATCAGGCACTATGGGTGAAGCACAATGTCTGACCTCATGGAGCAGACAATACAGGTGGGAAAGACAGACAAGAAAGCAAATAACATACTATATAATTCATGCTACTAATGAAAGTTTCGGGTACAGTAATAAAAATACATGGGGAATATTCCAGTAGCAAGGAGCACACTGGCACCCCAATCTTGGTCTTCAACACCATTCTCCAGTAAAAGGAACCAAGGATCCTTGGAGAAATATTTGATTCTAGGTCTGGACAGGAAATACGCAAGATTACCTTGGAGCATTTTGTGGTGTCAGAAATTAAGAAGATGTTCAAAGATAATTTACTAAGTCAATGCCCACATCGACCAGACAAGGTCAAAGAGACACAAGAGCCAAGTGAAACAGTTCCCAATGGTCAAAGGTAGAACTGGGGGGAAAAATTAAGCAGCACTGGATTATAACCCAAAGTATGAAATATACTTGAGTCTACATGGATGAGTAAATGACTGAACATATCAATAAATGGAAAACAAATCTCTCACGCAGAATCCCAAATAACTTATGTAGATGCTCCTCCCCAAAGGAAGGGGAGCATAACTGCCCATTCCTCAGCTGTGGGCTATGTCTACTCACATCCTTCCCAAGAGGACAGTTGAGGCGGGGGCGGGGTGGGGGTGCAGAGTAACTTACGGTAGAGAAATCTGACACACACTACTTCAACCAGGAGGTCAAGGTCAACATCAACAGTCATAAGTCACACTGATAGGATGTGCCTTTAGCATGCTATGATGAAAACGGCACTTTACATGATTTTCCTCCCAAACCCGTTATCTAGCCCAATCATGAGGGGGAAAAAATTCTGACAAGTTCCAACAGAGGAGCATCCTACAAAACATCTAGCCAGCAGTCCTCAAAACTGGCGAGGTCATCACAAACAATGAACGTCTGAAAAGCTGTCATAGCCAAGAAGAACCCAAGGAGACAAAACAACTAAATGTGATGTCATATCCTGAATGGGACCCTGGAACAGAAAAAGGACATCAGATAAAAATTAAGGAAATCTGAATTAAAATGTGGAGTTAATATAGTTATTAATATTGTTTCATTAGTCAAAAATGTCCCCCACTAATATGAATAGGGGAAACTGCGCAGGGGCTATTCAAGAACTCTGTGCTATCAGCTCAGGTTTTCTTTAAAATCTATCCTAAAGGACGCCTGGCTGGCTCCGTCGGTTAAGCGTCCGACTCTCGGTTTTGGCTCAGGTCATGATCTCACAATTTGAGACTTCAAGCCCCATGTTAGGCTCTGTGCTGGCAGTGCAGAGCCTGCTTGGGATTCTGTCTCCCTCCGTCTCTGCCCCTTCCCCTCTCATGCTCTCTTAAAAAATAAACACTTAAAAAAAATAAAATCTATTCTAAAAAATCAAAGTCTACGAATGAAAAGAAATAAATGGGGAGAAGCGTCAGTCTGAGAAAGCTTCACCGGGGATTCACTTTAAGCCTAGACTTGAAGGTTCTAGGGTCACACAAGAGAAGTGTTCAGAGATGAGGAAACAGGATGTGCAAAACCCCATCCAGCAGGACAGAACAGAGGGAGCCAGCACGCCAGAAGTGCTGTGGACAACAGGGTGGGTGGTGGGAAAGAAGGCAGAGTGGGCAGGAAGCCGCTCAGGCTTTGACTCTGCAGGAAGGAGGAGGATCGTATTCGGAGTGCGGTAGGAAGCAAGAAAAGCAGCACAGCGTCCTCAGTACAGCCATTTTATTTAGCAGTGTGTGTACAACTGTCGGATATTTTATTATATTCCAGATAGACTCCTTTTATAGAAGTCAATGAGAAACGAAACATGAAGATCAAATACTGGAGGTCTCAAACACACGTGGGCAGAGACAGAAACTACTAGGCAGATGGGAAGGGAAGACTAAATATGAAACTAAATGCATCTTTGGATTAGTCATGGATTTAAGCGGACTGTGGGATTAATTGTGAAAGAAAAGAACAAATTAAAGACCGAGACTATTTCCTTGCAGATTAGGTCTAAGAGATAAAACTTAAGCGTTCCTAATTTGCTTTATCTCTGAGAACAAAACCTTCCTTAAAACATAGAAGTCATCTTTTGTACAGGATTTTAGGAATGAAAGAAAGTAGGGAATGGCTTTTATACTTTCTATATGTAAATCTGATCTTTAACAGCCTCACAGACAAAATTTGGACAGAGGTCATGTTTTCCCCCCAATACCTGCCCTACTGCACTCTGCTTTTCAAGTTCAACATTAACTCACATTCACGTGCCAGAGCACACACAGGTACATTAATTACCCTCCCAACACCTTACCCCCATCCCTCCCCACCCTCACTCTCAGGAAACAAAGCACTGCACCAGCCTTCTCCTGGGTCTTGCTTCCCCAGACGTGGTGAAGGAACGAAGGAGTAGTCTGTTAAACTAATTCTCAACAAGGATGCATATGGCTCTTCCTTAAAATTTGAATTTTAAAAGAGAGCTCATGAAAATAAGAATACCTTAGCCAAGAAACAAATCTTTACTAATTTATATTTTAGTCCCGCCAATCTGGTGGGAGAAAGATTTTGTAAAATGGAAACTTTCAACAGCCCCCTTCTATCATACCACATGGACAACCAAATACTGTGCCAGCACAAAATTTTTTTTATGTTTATTATCTTGAGAGAGCGCACACTCGCGAGCATACACACGACAGCATGCACAAGCGGAGGAGGAGCAGAGAAAGAGGGAGAGATAGAGAGAATCCCAATCAGGGTCCATGCACAGAGTCCAACATGGGACTCAATTTCACGGTTCATGAGATGATCACAAGATCATGACCTGAGCCAAAATCAAGAGTTAGACACTCAACCAACTGAGACACTCAGGTGCTCACAAAAAAATTTTTTTTTTACTCATCAATAATTCTAATCTATTTTCTTTGGTTAACTTCCATACCCTTTTCACCAAACTATATTCCATTTTGATTTTACGAAGAAAAAAAAAAAACTCTGGCACTATCGGAAACCCCTAATGAATTTCTAAATGTTGATTACAGTGTAATATGTTCGCTTCCATAGTTTAAATATATTCATTAAACAAATACTTCTTATGTGGCAGTGCTGTTCTGGAAACTCGAGGGGGGACAATTAAGTCAGACAACATCCTTACTCTTGAAGAGTCTGTTTTTCTAGTTCAATGTAGTTAAAGCCAAAAATCCAATAGCAAATGGTGGTCCAGCCTTAAAAGCTCAATTGGAACTTCAGACCTCACAAACAAGAACAGGAAAACTGGAATGAGTTAAAAGTCTTTTTTCAAGAAGGAAACAAACAAAAGTACAATAAGGGTTCAGGTTAGGAAGCCCTAAGGCAATCTGAGCCTTGTCACTTTAAAAAAAAAAAAAAAAAAAAAGCCTTGCAGGCTCTATGTTGACCGCTTGCTCAGAGCCTGGAGCCTGTTTCAGATTCTGTGTCTCCTTCTCTCTCTGCCCCTCCCCCGCTCCTGCTCTGTCTCCCTCTGTCAAAAATAAATAAATGTTAAAAAAAAAAAAAAAAAAAAAAAAAAAGGTCCTAGTGCTGTGAATGGAGGCTCAAGCTAGATGTTAAAGACCCAGAACCGTTGAGGCACCTCAGCCGATTAAGCCTCCAACTTCAGCTCAGGTCATGACCTCACAGTTCGTGGGTTTGAGCCCCACATCGGGCTCTGTGCTGACAGTTCAGAGCCTGGAGCCTGTTCGGATTCTGTGTCTTCTTCTCTCTCTGCCCCTCCCCCACTCACTCTGTCTCTCTCTCTCTCTCTCTCTCTCTCTCCCTCTCTCTCACAAGTAAATAAACATTGAAAAATAAAAAAAAAAAAGAGAGAGAGAGAGATGCAGAACTGCCTAAAACAAATGTCAGAGAAACTAGAGCTGGCTAAAATAGCTCCAGGACAATAACAAATGTAGGTAAAGATGTGGAGGAACTACAAAACCCGTATGTTGTTGGGAGCAGCGGAAAGCGGTTCCATCACTTTGAAGAACTGCCAGTTTCTTATCAAGTTAAACATACACTTACCAAATAAGCCCACCCCCAGATATTTATTCACCCAAGAGAAATGAGAAGCTACTTCCACAAAAAGACGGCACAAAAATGTAATACCAAACGGTCTTAAAAATAGCCAAAAAGGACAAACTACCCAAAAGTCCATCAATTACAAAGCAAACGAAGGGTGAGCTATTCTTACGATGGAATACTACCCAGCAACAAAAATACACACAACAAAGGTAAATCTCAAAATACTACGATAAGCAAAGGAGGCCGGTCACAACAAAGCACACACCACGTTTCCATTTATATGTGGTCCAAAACAGGCAAAACTAATCTGTACTGAAGGAAGTCAGAGCTGTCGTTGCCTACAGTTGGGGAGAGGTGGCCAATGGAGGAGGGAATGTATGGGGTGATAGAAATGGTCTGCTTCTTGTTGAGGTGATAGTTACAACCCTCAACACACAAACAGAACGCTTGAGATATTGTATGTTAGTTAAAATCTTCAAGAAAAAAAAAAACTTTTAAACTGCTTAACATCAGGTTAACAGGGGAAAAAAAGGGCACAAAAACACCAGCAAACACCTGAGAGAGCTGCTCTCTTAGAGAAGTAGATGTTGGTGGCTGCCACTGGCATTCCAACTCAGTACCAAAGGGCTGGGTTTTACTGGTCCAAGACAGTCTTGTGGCAAAATGTCCGGGAGATTCAAAATCAACCTGCTCAAGAATCATCTTTAAGAATAGTTCCCTTATAAGTAAGAATATTTCTTGAAAGTCTACCAGGGCCAGGCATAGAACTGGGTGTGGGGAATTCAGCCCCACATCTGACAAGCTCCCATCCTAGTGAAGGGACAGCAACAGTAGGTTGTAATATGGTAGGGGCATAATGTGGGGAGGGGCAAGATAAACAAAACAAGTCAGCTGATTTCAGGGGCTGACTGATCCCATCAATTTGTACTTACGAGGTTGTCTTGCTTTTAAAGGTTTCTCTAGTTAAGGTCCAACGTTGGGAAACACTGATGTAGCAATAGAAAGCATACATGGGCTGTGACTACAGAGCATTTGCGTAGCGACTTACGCTCATTCCTGGCTCAGTCACCTTTCAGGAAGTATCCGTTGTCATTATTAGTTCCCCCCTCTCCCTCCTTATAACTAAAACATGAACTTTGAGAATACATGTACAATTAGAGACATGTACAAGAACACAATCGTCACAGTTTCATTCATAATAGCCAAAGTTGGAAGTGGCCCAAACAGAATGGATAGGCTGTGGTGGATTCATAGAATGGGATGGCTCCCTGCAATAAAAAGAACAAACTGCTGCTACATAGCAATTAACAACTTGGATGAATCTTACAGACATAATATTGAGTGAATGAAGCCAAACACAAACGACCACATACTCTATACAGTCATTTACATGAAGTTCAAGAACAGGCAAAACCAATCCGACAATAGAAGACTGCGGTTACGTTTGGCAGGAGCTGCCCACAGAAAGGGGGCACAAGGGAGCCTTGTTGCGCACGAGCAAGGTTATCTTGATCTGACTGGTGGGAACATGGGTAGGTGCACGTGAAAACATTAACTGAGCTCTTCGCTATGGATCTCTGTGCTTTACTGTATATATATTATACCACGACTTAAAAAGTTAAGAATTTAAATGCAACTAGCTAAATAAAGAAGCACATTTGGGAATAGGAGTATTTCTCGTGTAGTATCTCATTTTCAGCCACTGATGGCTTCAGTGAATGGAAATGCTGGACCCTTTCTATTCGAAGTGGTTCGTTCATTCATTCACTACACATCTCCTGATCATGTCCCAGCTGCTGGGCACCATGCTAAGTGCCCAGAACACATGAACGAACCTGACAACACGATCCCCATCCTTAAGGGCATCCCTGAAATGGGCAGTCAGCCATGTAACCTATTACCCTGGGGCAGCTGGTGGCAGCTTCTCTTGATGTGGCCCTGTGGGAGTTCAAAGATTTCCACAGGAGAAACCTTAGACCCTAATTTGAATCTAGTAACTAAAACCTCATGCGCGGTCATCCATTTCTCCCGAGGAGCAACGTGGGTGATCGCTCTCAGATCATAGTGTTTAATTGCAGTTGACATTTCTAGGTCATCAGTTGTGATGGCAAGTATCCTCCTGGAAGACTCCTCATTTGTGACAACAGCAGAGGAAAAGAAGCTAATTTTAGAGAACACAGCCCAGCTCCCACCCTGTGGAGGAACATCCAACAGAAGACTCTTTGTTCTCTCAGCCGTGGAGTGGTGTGGGAATCGCAAAACAACCCCAGCAACTGCCTCCCACCCTCATCACGGGCCCCGGGATTCTGCCCTCCAGATGGTTCAAGAGGCAGCCCCGTGCAGTATTAATGTATGAAACATGACAAACACTTTGCTCTGGTTTCTGGCATGAATTAATATTTAACGTGCTTTGAGTTTTATTTTAAAAGACCCAAGTTAATTGATGGTACATCCAAAATAGCCCCGATCTTCTCGCATTTTTAAAACGCTTCGTGGTGAAAATGGGCACAAGTTAGGCGTCCAGGGGCTGCTTTGCCTCACAGAAGAGGTCTGACGACCCGAACCTGGAGCTAAGAAGAAAGTCGACCTCTGGAGAGAACAAAAGAACAAGAGAAAAGGGAGCAGGAAGGCCAAGGATTCCTAACAGTACCGCAGCGTTCATTCCTCCTAAGGCTGAGCAAGCAATTATTCCCGACTAATGCTGACAAGACCAGAAAGGAGGCCCAACGGGACTGGTATTTGGTTTCTAGATATGACCAATAACAAGGCTGACCAGATGTCCTGGTTTATCTGGGACGATCTCAGTTTACACTTGTTACAAGTATCAACAGTGTCTCCTTTAACCCTCAAAAGTGTCCCAGTTTGAACAGATTAACAGTCACCTAATCAGTAAGGGAAGCAGTAGCTGGTGTGCTAGAATTGACACAGCCTTTGGAGGAGGAAAAGGACCAAGTCCTTTTATATCCTGTGGTTCACCTTGGGTCCACTCAGATAGGGGCAGAGGTCAGGGCCAAAACACCCAGACAGAAAATACAGGACAAAAGGAAAATCTAACTCTACAAGCATGAAAAACCTCACAGAGAAGGAAAAAAGAACATCTACAGAATAAAAGACAATCACTCAGGAGGCTAAAGGGGATTGGACCACAGAGACAAGAGCAAGCCCCACCCCATGGAGGCTGGCATTTCCCAGGGCTGCCATAACAAATTCACCAGAAACTGGGGGGCATAAAATAGAAATTTACATTCTCGTGGTTGTGGAGGCCCGAAGTCCAAAATCAGGGAGACGGCGGGGTTGGCTCCTTCTGGAATAGATCCCTAACTCTCCCAACGTCTGGTGGTTTGCCAGTGGTCCCTCCATCCCAACGTTCCAATCTCTGCCTCCGTGTTCACGAGGCCTTCCCTCTGGGTATCTTCATAGCTCTGCATCCTCTCTTTATAGAGACACCTGTCACTGACTTTAGGGTCCACCTAAACCCAGGATGACCTCATCGTGAGCTCTTCAATTTTATGTGCAAAAACCTTTTTTTCCAAATGAGGCCTCTTCGTCGGTACCAGGCGCTAGGACTTAACCCACATCCTTTCGCAGGCCACCATTCCACCCACTACAGATGTGTGTAACATAGCGCCCCCATGACTCAAATTTACCAAATAGGGGGGTTTTTTTGGTTTGTTTTTAATCAAAAAGCCTTTCCAAGCTAAATCTGGAGTGAAGGAAGGCAAGAACTAGACTCCATGTAGAAGAGAGGGTGTAAGCAAACCAAATGCCCAAGGAATGAGACAACTCCCTGGTGCCTGTGGCCACCATGTCCAATGAGGAGAAGCTGGGACAGCTGACAAGTCATACCCCACTTTTCCCCCTCAAGGTTTTTCCCTGGTTTTCGTGGTCGGTGGCCTGTGAACTCCGGTGTCACGGGGGCTGAAGGTGGTAGAGCTGCATCGGACAAATCTGCCTGGTCCTAAAGCCTGCTTCATACTTCCTACTTTTTGCTCACCAAGTATATGGACTAGCCCCACACACACGCTTTGATGGGGAATACCAAAGAAGACAAGGGGCCTCCTTCTCAGGGATGACCAGTGACTTCAAGCTCAAAATTCCCCAGGGTGTTTCTTGACCAAGAACCCCACCTAACCCTGTGAATTAAACACTAACCACTAATCCAACTCAGCATCTCCAGTGTCCATAAAAAGACTGCCACTACAAACAAGACAAAACAAACTGAATTAAGTTCTTATATAACCACGGTCCAGGACAGGTCATTTCCTTGATCAGAGCATCACTGGCTGCTCATTGCTATAGTAGCATTTTCCCAAGGGGTTTCCGTGTATACCCAGAATAAAGTGGAAGGTGTTGAAAGGGAAGTAGAAAGGGGATTAGGTTCAGGGAAAGATGGTCCAGATTCAGACAGCACATCTCCAAGGCTATTCACACATCAGTTCCTGCCTCCTCTCTTCTTAATACCCTACATGCACCACCACCCCACCCATCTATCCAGGCTGCCCATACACTGCTCATCTTTGAGCTCTGGCTCATGCTATTCCTCCACTGAGAATGTTCTTACCAATCTTCTCCACTCACTCACATACCAGGTGTCCTGTCAGGCACACCTCCTCTAAGGTCCTCTTTCTCCACTCCAGTTCAAGATGGCGTCTCCTTCCCCTGCATTCTTAGTGTCCTAATCCCTCATTCCACAAAATCTGTCATCCCCTAATAAATGTCTTGCTCCTTTCCCACTCCCAACTAACCCAAAGCCCTTTAAGGAAGGGAGCACTCTTCACCAAGCATAGCGACCTCCACTTGGCAGATAAAATGTCTACTAACAAAGGGAAAGTAACTTGTGGGTCCATGAGAAATAACAGAAGTACAACTCCATCTCTTGTCCCATCTTATTTCCTGAGCTTCCAGTGCCAAGAGAAATTTTCCAGCAAACTGACCTCCTTCACCTGGAGGGTCGCAAATGCCAGCTATAATTAAAACAGCAAGCAACTTTATTTTCCAGTATATTTCAGGCGGTATATGGGACACCGGACTTCACATCCTTCCGAGTAGCTAAGGAGCAGAGTTTATTTTCAGTTGTTTCCCAGATTTTATAGCCATACTTTCTCTTCCTGATGTATGGCATATAGGTTTTAAAGTATACTAAAAAAATTTTTTTTTGGTTTCTGAACTTCTTTAAATGTCTTAACACCTCTTGAGCTAAATGGAGACACCTGAAAATGTCAAGTAACAAAAGAGGGGTTGAGACAGAAGTTCTCTTCTAAATCAAACACAGACATTTTCTCAGAAGTATTTTTTAAATTCCTTTGACAAGAAACAACTAATTAACATCCTGATAGGGGACCTCAGACAGTTCTTTTATCCTTGGTTATCCAACAAACCAAAGCACATAAAGGACCAAAAAAAAAGGGGAGTGGGGGCAGGGAAGAAGAGTAAGTATACTAGGTAATTCTGGAAGCTTTCTTTTTGTATTTTTCCCTTTTGACTGTTGGGTGAGATAATCGGACTGGAAATTCTAGGGAGGAGCAAAGTGATGAGTAATGAGAAAGAAAGCAGCTTTGTAATCTTCTTTGAAAGGTTCTTATTTCACATTTCTTCTTAGAAAAAATAAAATACAATACTCCTATCCCTACCTTGCTTTTGTTGCAATTTCAAACATTCACAATACTTAGAACACCATACGGTAGGCATCAATTCAACAAATATTGATCACATGCCTGGCACCGTGCTAGGTGCCAGGGAAACAAAATGTGATCAACTCCCTCTTCCAGTAATGTGGACAGGTACATATTGGGAGGGATCTCTAAAATAAGAAACGGGTGCTGGCGGGCTCAGGTAGCAAAGCATGCGTCTCCTGAACTCCGAGCTGTGAGTTCAAGCCCCACATTGGGTGTGGAGATTACTTAAAAATAAAATCTTGAAAAATAGTAAAATAAAGAAACAGGAGACCTGCCCTCCTAGAGCTGATGGTCTAGAGGACAATGCTTGGCAATGTTAAAAAAGAGGTCAGGGGGCAAAAAAGCTCATTGCTTCTTGATATTCGATATTCATTAGACTAAAATGGATCCATAGAGATGGAAGTCCATCGCTTTGAAACTTTTAAAAACAAGGTTTAACATCACTCTAAGAAAGGGTTAACCAGCATGCAATTCTAACATATATTTCTGCCAATAATGTCACAGTACGTTCTAGATCAAAAGATTGCAGGACTCTCTGGCTCCCTCATTATACAGCCAAGAAGCGAAGAGTCAGAAGTTCAGGGTGTGCTGGAGTTCACAGCAGCCACTAGTGTAGACAAGGGGATTAGACTCCACATCCCTCTGAAGCAGGTGCACCACCCCGAACAACTGCACTCTCTTCTACATGATGCAAGCACTTCCCCCTTGGACTCCTCAAGGGGATGATGTGCGGGGGCGGAGAGAAGGAACCACTCTTGCTCCTGCCGTCTGCTGCCATGGCTACTGAAGGATGACCAACACAGTACGGTCGTCAGGGGATCTTCAGAATAACAGACAGTCACACCCTGGCCCTGGCACTAGTCATAGGACAAGGAAGGAGACAGCCTCCTGGTCACCTGAATAGCCAGCAAATCATGATGTTGCTCTCCCTGCCTCATTGGATTCTAAAACAGCACTCTTCTCCAACTTGGGCATAATTTCTATTTTTCTGTGTACCTCTGACAGATCAAGAGAGAGGAAAAGCAGGCTGAGACAGGTGGGATATTTGGGATATGCTCAAGGACCTTAAGACAAAGGGACAATGAGATCATTAGGGGCACCTGGGTAGCTCAGTCAGTTAAGCGTCTGACTCTTGGTTTTGGCTCAAATCATGATCTCACGGTTTCAGGAGTTTGGAGCCCCACGTTGGGCTCCACACTGACAGCACAAAGCCTGCTTGTGATTCTCTGTCTCCTCGGCTCTCTGGCCCTCTCCCACTCATGCTGTCTTGGCCTCTCTCAAAATAAATGAAAATAAACTTAAAAAAAAATTTTTTAAAAGATCATTAAAGGAAAAGAGTCAGGGGTGTCCTCAGAATGTTGGGCATGAGACAGACTGTGGATAGATGGAAACTCAGAGGTTCCTGGCTGACCAAGACTATTCCCAGAGTTTAGACTTTTCTTCTAACTCTGCGGCCTTGATCCACCTGAAAATGGGCAAGAAATACTTTGATTATGGAAACCATAGTCAAACAAGCCATAATGGTTACCTTTAGAGCTACATCAACAAGCTATTCTGGTTCTCTTGCATTCAGAACCTTCCGATTCCCAGAGGAGTGGTGAAGGAAGAAAAAAAAAGTAAGGGACAAGATGAAAAAGGGAAAGGCCCTTAACCATCAGGATAGATTCCAGTCTTCAGTTCATACAGCATGTCCATGTGCTGTATTTCATGCATTTCATGCATTTCATCTTCCAGGATGCCAGTGGTATTCCTCTGATGGAGGGTTGGCACTTTTCCTGGGACAGGATAGGATTTGTTTTGCATAATCAATGTCCTTTGTTTTACAGTCCTGTGTTCTTAGGGCCCTTTGGGGCCAACAGGCACAAAAATTGTTCTAGGTAATAGCACTTGATAAAGATGCTACAGTAATGGCCTATTGATAAATTCATGATCAATAACAATTCCCTAACCTACAGCAGATGAGCAGTCTACACTGGACAGGACAGGCCTAGATTTCAACTCTTTCCCCTCTTGACAGGTTGCTATAAAGTCCCTCACTGAGGCATATTCTCTCTCAGCCCTCTTCCTTCTTTCTTCCATTTCTTTTCCTTTACCCTGTTCTGCTACACTCTGGTCTTACCCAAAGTCTTATTTACTTATTAAACCAAAGACTTTGAATAGGTTATTTTCCTGGGGAATTTCCAGGCTGTTCTCCTTTACTTCTGGTAAAAGAATTTCTAATTGGACAGAGTGAGTCAACTCTACCAACAGAAGGAAAGGAATTATGGAAGACAAAGAGGCTGCAACCTCCCAGAGATGAAGAACAAGAGACAACACGATCTCATGAAAGCTTTTAACAAATTCTTAGGAGAGAAGGGCAGGTGGAAAAAGGCACCTGACCGGAGTTACAACCTCAACAGGTTGAAAGGAGGAATGCAGACAAGGAGGGAGGGCTCACTACCAGAGCCCAGGGCCGCTCAGGACTTATAAGCAACAGGTGCATGGGGGGAGGGGAACAGGTCTCCTACAAAGAAACAAGATTAAGTGGCATCACATTTCATTACCTAGAAACCAACAGACATTCTCACTTTGGAGACGTCGTTCATTTCAATTTACCATTCTCTATCTAGTCAGACTGTCAACCAAGAATACAAGAATAAAATCATTTTCACACAAACAACGACTCAAAAATATACTTTTTAAGAAGCTCCTATGGGTGCCTGGGTGGCTCAGTCGGTGAAGCATCCAACTTCGGCTCAGTTCATGATCTCGCAGTTGGTGAATTTGGGCTCAGAGCCTGGAGCCTGCTTCCAATTCTGTGTCTCCTTCTCTCTGCCCCTCCCCTGCTTGCATTCTCATTCTCTCTCTCTCAAAAATAAATAAAAAATTGTTTTTAATGTTTAAAAATTTTTAAAAAGAATTTAAAAAATAAAGAAGCTACTATAGGATGTGCTACAGCAAAAAAAAAAAAAAAAGAAAAAAAAGAAAGAAAGAAAAAAAGGTAAGAAAAAAGATATGACCCCTATGGAAAAGGGAATGCAATCAAGATTGTGGTCAAATCCCAGGACCCGCCTAAACAGAAACCAATCAGAGCAGGAATGAAAGAGGTCTCAGAGGGGAAAACGAAACTTCAAGTACCTTTCCTGTTGAGTTGTTTGGCAAATAATATTGATAGGTATTTGACAGATCTAGTAGAATCTTTGGGAGAAATAAGCAATAGATAAAGCACTGAGCAAAATTTTTTAAAGGCCATTATGACCTCTAGGCAAACAGAACAATGTACAAGAAGTAAATATAATCATGGTATACAATTTGGCTCTGCTGTAAATGATATATATATAATCCTAATGATGTAAATATTGACAAAGGATTTAACCAAAAATTGTGATATAGTTTTACTGAGAAAATAGGAGGGAGGTGGATAAAGGTAGGGGTATAAGTATGGACATTCAATCAACTGGATCACAAAGTTAATATGGAATATCTAATACTGCCCAAGAAACAGCAGTGTATTTTTTTTTAATATGGTGCTAGGGGCGCCTGGGTGGCGCAGTCGGTTAAGCGTCCGACTTCAGCCAGGTCACGATCTCGCGGTCCGTGAGTTCGAGCCCCGCGTCGGGCTCTGGGCTGATGGCTCAGAGCCTGGAGCCTGTTTCCAATTCTGTGTCTCCCTCTCTCTCTGCCCCTCCCCCGTTCATGCTCTGTCTCTCTCTGTCCCAAAAATAAATAAATGTTGAAAAAAAAAAAATATGGTGCTATAGGAGGAAACCAAAAACCTCTCAAGTGCCTGCCTCTAAAAAGCTGGTGTGGACTATGGGAGAAGGAGGACTGGTTTTTTTTCTTTAGGACATTTTTAGTTATATTTTACTACCACTAGTTTACTTTGATTAAGAACAAAATTAAAAAGATGTGTCCCATTTATATTCTGAATTAACATTTTTATAAGACCTGCAATGATGTTGTAAATAGCATAATCATATTGGGTTGCATGATTTTATTAAAAGCATTTTATTAAATGTAAACATTTAAAAATATTCCACCATTAAAAAAAAAACAAAAAAACAAGGATAGGAGTGCTTTGTGGCAAATACATCTGCCCCTCTAAATCTTCACAGCCTGATAAATTACCTATCCCCTCCTGGAGATGAAACAGGTTGAACTTCAGACTCTACCCGGGGCTTTTGCCTCCAGGTGCACCATATCACAACATACGTACCAACTGTCTGTTCTACCCAGGTCTCACGATGCTCATCTCAAGTTTTGCCTCCAAATACATAAGACGACCCTGCCCTTCCCAAAGCAGTTACATGATCCATTTTCAGCACCACCTAGCCTTCCCACCTCCATCTAAAATCTGACCACTTTACTATCACAACTAGACTATCTAGCACAAGCAGACTAAACTTTGCCAACCCTTTGATTCTTACGAGGATAAGCAGACTCCTGCCCTGCTCCAGCCATCGGTTCACGGAGACATGCGATGACCCCTTCCATGTGACTGAGAGCTGCACCCGAGGTCCCCTCATGTTCCTCAGCCTCATCAACCTCTCTCAGCCTGCATGGGCCTGGCTCCCTCCAGAGGCCTTCCTCTCTCTCACCCTGTCCCGATTTCTGAGACTGAACCACAAGAGGGAATCTCCAAGATAAGAACTCCCCACGGAGGGCATTTAGCAAATGTATCTGCAAAACGCATCAAAGCATATTAATAAACGGGAATGCAAGCTGGTGCGGCCACTCTGGAAAACAGTATGGAGGTGCCTCGAAAAACTAAAAATAGAGCTACCCTACGACCCAGCAATTGCACTACTAGGCATTTATCCACGGGATACAGGTGTGCTGTTTCGAAGGGACACATGCACCCCCATGTTTATAGCAGCACTATCCACAATAGCCAAAGTATGGAAAGAGCCCAAATGTCCATCGATGGATGAATGGATAAAGATGTGGTTTATATATACAATGGAGTATTACTCGGCAATCAAAAAGAATGAAATCTTGCCATTTGCAACTACGCGGATGGAACTGGAGGGGATTGTGCAAAGTGAAATTAGAGAAAGACAATCATATGACTTCACTCATATGAGGACTTTAAGAGACAAAACAGATGAACATAAGGGAAGGGACACAAAAATAATATAAAAACAGCGAGGGGGACAAAACAGAAGAGACTCGTAAATATGGAGAACAGAGGGTTATTAAAGGGGTTGTGGGAGGAGGGATGGGCTAAATGGGTAAAGGGCACGAAGGAATCTACTTCTGAAATCATTGTTGCACTATATGCTAACTAATTTGGATGTAAATTTTTAAAAATGAAAAATAAAACAAGTTAATAAAAAAAGCATAGGGGCACCTGGGTGGCGCAGTCGGTTAAGCGTCCGACTTCAGCCAGGTCACGATCTCACGGTCCGGGAGTTCGAGCCCCGCCTCAGGCTCTGGGCTGATGGCTCAGAGCCTGGAGCCTGTTTCCGATTCTGTGTCTCCCTCTCTCTCTGCCCCTCCCCCGTTCATGCTCTGTCTCTCTCTGTCCCAAAAATAAACAAACGTTGAAAAAAAAAAAGCATAATAAAAATGTTTGCTGAGTACCAACAGAAGCCACAGGTGTTGTAGAGAGCACAGGACTTGAAAGCAGCTTTAGCCGCCACCCACATCCACCAGGGCTCTTCAGTCCCTGCTGGACTCTCACCTTCCACCTGCCCATACGTTACCGGCCAGTCTCCTCCTGAAAGCTCTCTGGCCACCAGAGCCCTCTGGGACCATGTGGGACAGGAGGCACCGAGCAGCTAACATCCCTAACCCCCAGCAAGCCTCAACACAAGGAGAATCCACGGATAAAGAGCTTAAGAGTCAGCTGGAGAAAGTGGAAGCCTTTTCTGCACAGTCTCCCGGAGCTCCGCGGGGACTGAGCCCCAGCTGCCCACAGCACTAACCCACTCAGCGACTCCCCCAGCGCATCCCCCTTTGCTGCTTCCTCCTGTCCCTGCCTCAGGGTGCACTCAGGGGAACTAACACGGGGCCCTGTCGGACTCAGCAAAATGTCTGGAGAGCCAACTGTGCCAAACCACGGTCCTCGGGGACCTGCTATAATGAACAGGTAAAACTGACACATAATTAGCACATTTTTTAATGCAAAATAAACGTTAGAAAGCAAGATTTTCTGAAGTGCCCCGGACAAGGCCCTTTTAATTTTGTTTATGCTGTTTTCTTCACACCGTTCCTTCAACATCCTCTTTTCTTTGCAAAGGTAAAATTCCTCGCACCGCAAAGTCGAAACACACGAGTTCATAAGGTCTGAAATAACGAGGGCTCGTGATCATTTATGGTTGTCTCTATCCCGGTGTGGCCTCTCTAACCGAATCCTCGGAACCGTCAGCATTCGCTTCTCCTGCAAAACCTGCGTACATTCTCCAAACAACAAGCCCAGGGCTTCCCTCCGAGGTCAGACATCCCTGATGTAAGGAACGCCACCATCGTTACCTGTGTAGCTCTCACGACACGCGGAGCCTTCGAAACACTTCATGTACGTGAACTCACTCATCCTGCGAGGTAGGCATTATTATTATTCCCACTGTGCAGACGAAGAGACCACGTCTAATGTCAAACAGGAAATGGAGAGGCTGAGATTAAAACCCAGGCCGCCTTACCTCCAGGCCCGATTCTAGGCATAAATGGAAAAGGGCCCTTGGCCCACAGAACCCACCTCGGGGAAAGACACGTCCCGAAGAATCTCCCACCAGCCCTACCAGGGAAGCCCTTAAATAGCTGCAGCGGGGGGGGGGGGGGGGGGGGGGGGGGGACGAGCCAGGACGGAGGCTTGGAAGGGCGGAGAGAACCCAGCCCCCTGCCGTAGGAAGGGATCCTTGCAATGCCATGATTGCATAAAATTGCACAGGAGATGGTAAATAATGTAATATTTCACAAATATCTACTCCACCCACGGATGCCACGTGGGGGTCCCTTGATCCAGTAAAGTATCTCTAAGTCGCCATTTCATTGGAACTTAATGGCCGAAGAAACTGGCTGGGACACCAGCTGAACAAAATCCGGTTCTGGCAGCCCTCCCGGTCTCGCGAGAGGTTGTCAGTTCTCTCCCAAACTTCTTCCTACCTCCGGCCTGCATCTCCTTACTTGCTTCCGACCCTGCTTCCCTCATCCTCTGCCACACAGAGGCCAGCACCCACCTTTGCCTTGTGCTTAGGGCCGTGCTGGCAACGAATGACGCGGCTTGCACTGTCTCTGGCCGATGAGAAAAGCGCAGAGGCGGCCTCCGTAGGCAAACAACGCGTTCAATCGCGGCCAGCTGTTCAAACAAAGGTTTCTCAGTGACTCAAACAAAGAAACAGGCCGGAGTTGGGTGTTCCGTCCAAGCTGAGCCACCCGCGTCACGCTCATTCACCAGAAGCGGTTCCGTGTTAACGCAAAACACCATCCATCATATTAAATCCGCGTTGTTAATTTGAACCTTATTGGTTCTGTCCTTTTATTTGTCTTTAATGCGTAAAGCTCTTTTGGGTTTATGGATATAAAGCTTTAAGTACTAGGAGTTTAAACCTGGCTGTATTTCATACATGTTTAAATAAAATTATAATCAAAATAATTTAAGTCGACTCTGGGGGCCCATGAGAACCCCCCCCCTTTAAACTACCCTAAACCTTACAGAGAGGCCTTTTTCCTCAGTGGTGAAAGCCCTGTCAAGGTAGCTTCTGTGGACTCCCCATGGAATCTTGCTCCTAGCAGATGCCCGATGAAGTCTTCAACGGAGTCACTGAACTTTGTTTGCCCCTCATTCATGTGCTCCCCATTTTAGGTCTCAACAGTTCCTTAGCCCTTTGTCTTCCTTTCCCAGAGACAGCCCCCCAGTTTTCAAATCCCCTGAGGCAACTCTTACTTTTCATCAAAGCCAAGGAGAGTTGGAAATCCTATGCCTGGCATTCGGGATAGTGCACAATCCGGTAACTCCAAATGTGCCTCCACTCTTTCCCTAGGATAACCCCAAGGAAGCTTTTCTGCTCATTCCTACCGAATACATAACACCGGGGTTTCCTCCGCCCTCCTCCCTGCCTGCCCAACTCTTTCCCAGGGTGGGCCCGGTCCCCGAGTCCCACTCACACTGACCTTCCCTTCTCCTTTCTCCACTAGCACCCTCCCTGTCTGAATCACCCACCTTGGCCTCTAGCTGCATGGTACCTTCTAAAGTAACCAAATGTTCCACAAGACTCCCCAAAGGGTTAAAACGCTCTCAAAGAACAGGGAAAATATCCGAGTACCTTCTTTAGTCCCCTGACTGCCGCCTGAGTTCCCCACTAACAGCAGAGTCTGTGCTAACAGCTTACATGTGGTAGGATATTTGGGAAGGATCCCAGGAGGAGGAGCGAAGAACTAAGGGAGAGAAAAAGCCAGCCCAAAGGTGTATCGATGGACCGGTCTCTGTGTGGCTCACCAGGGCTTGATCGCACTGGGACCTTTGAAGGCGACTAGTATAGGCCTCAGAATCATCCACCCAAAGGACAGAAGGAGAAAGCATTTTACCCCCCTTCCCTCATTGGTCAAGGACTGACCCGTGGGGTGTCGATTCCTTTGCCCTTCCAAGTGGCACTTGCATGAGATCCAACAGGCCTTTGGGGGGTGATCTCCAGAAACCCTTGGGCAGAGAGAGATACACGGTGCTGCTGAAGCCAGATGCTGTCGGTTATACTTGTGCGAGGCTGGTTGCTCAGCAATGGCTGGGGTAGAAGATGGGCCGAGAGGAGGTGAGGCAGGACACAGAGATGCCTGTTCTGTCCCCGCAGCAACTAGCACAATGCTATGCTTCAAGCAGGTGAGCCACTCTCACCAGTGGAATTAACTCACACTCTTCTTCCTTGAAGCCTTCACACATTAATCAGTGATTTTGTGGTCATCCACTTTCAGACCTGGAAAACTCAAGGCTTCTTCTTTATGCCAATTATACACAATCTTTGATCCCTATACTAAAATGCCCTTAACTGTGAAAATAGCAAGACAATAGGATCATGACTTTAGATTCCACACAGCATTTCTGTACACTAATTGCATTATCTAAATAGCCTGAGGTAGCACCATCACCAAGGGCACCTGGGTGGCTCAGTGGGTTAAGTGTCTGACTTCAGCTCAGGTCGTGATCTCATGGCTCATGAGCTCGGCCCCCGAGTCAGGCTCTTGCTCACAGCTCAGAGCCTGGAGCCTGCTTCGGATTCTATGCCTCCCTCTCTCTCTGTCTCCCTCTCTCGCCCCGCCTCAAAGATACATAAACATTAAAATAAATAAATAGGGGAGCCTGGGTGGCTCAGTCGGTTGAGCGTCCGACTTCGGCTCAGGTCATGATCTCACGGTTCGTGAGTCCGGGCCCCACATCGGGCTCTGTGCTGACAGCTCAGAGCCTGGAGCCTGCTTCCGATTCTGTGTCTCCCTCTCTCTCTGCCCCTCCCCCACATGCCCTCTGCCTCTCAAAAATAAAGAAAACTAATAAAAAAAAATTTTTAATAAATAATAGTGACCAAATAAAATGGTTTCTTCAACTCCATTCTGCAAACATTTTCTGAGTTCCTGTTATATGTAACATGCTGTTTTGGTGCTGAAGAGATGTGATGCATATGCTGTAGTCTCTGGCCTCAAGAAGCTCACCGTCAGCCTGGGATAGCACAACTCACCACCAAGAGAGACAACAAGAGGAACCCCAGAGAAACAGAAGCACTGAAGGAGCTCAGACAGAAGGGTTCCTATTCCAGTGGGGGAGTTGGGAATGGCTTCCCGAAGAACAGGGTGTTGAGATGGGCTCTGACTAGTCACTCTCCTGGAAGGATGCTCTCTGATCAGAGGGATGACAATGGGAAGAAGAAATGGTCCCAGCAGTGTCCCTTGGCTGGACAACGCCCTCACTTGAGCCCTCCCACACCTTTCTAGTCCGATGTTTTTCAAGTCTGATTCAAGTCTGACGGTTTTCAAATTTGATGGTTTTCAAGCTGTGTTACATGGAGTCCCAGGATCTTAGGGAACAGATGGACAGGGATGGGACAGATGGGACAGAGCACAGGGATCTGAGAGTCCCCCTCCCATGTCAACTAGAGCAGCTCAGTTAGAACAAAACGAACTCCACTGTTAAACAAGCATTTAAAAAGTAAAAAGCCGGGCACCTGGGTGGCTCAGTCAGTTGACCATCCGGCGCTTGGTTTCAGCTCAGACCACGATCTCATGGTTCATGGGTTCAAGCCCCAAGTGAGGCTATACACTGACAGCATAGAACCTACTTGATGTTCTCTGTCTCCCTCTCTCTCTCTGCCCCTTCCCCACTCGTGCTCACTCTCCGTCTCTCTAAATAAATAAACATTTTTTTTTTAAAGTAGGGGTGCCTGGGTGGCTCTGTCATTAAATGTCCAACTTCGGTTCAGGTCATGATCTTGCAGTTCGTGAGTTCAAGCCCCGCATTGGGCTCTGCGCTGACAGCTCAGAGCCTGGAGCCTACTTCAGGTTTTGTGTCTCCTTCTCTCTCCACCCCTACCCCCACTCACACTCTCTCTCTCTCAAAAACAAATAAACATTTAAAAAAAGTGAAAACCACTCTTGGAGTTGGAGCACCCATGCAGGAGTTTGAGTCCAGCCCCATGAACAGCCCGTGAGCCTCTCCCTCAGCAGCTCTCGAAATACATCCAACTACCCCTGCCATCTTGGAATTGTTAGCTTCAGGGGAAACTACTTAATATTTGGAAACCTGGTGGAGCATTTGCGGGTAGGCAGTGGGCTGCCTCTGGCTAAAATGCAAAGTAAGTTACCAAGTCACAATAGATTTCATCTCCTTTTACTCCTCTTCCCCACGTGAGGGGCTTGAGCTGTAAGATAAATGAAACATGCTTCTTGGCCACTCACCCAGCAAAAGCCATTTATCACTCTGGCCAAGTGGGTGAGTGGCTATTTGCAGAACGGAACGCCTGGTTTCGAGAAGCGTCCAGGTGAGTTCTCTCGTCTAATGAACAAGAGAAAGAGCTTTGGTGTCACGGGTCACGCTTACCTCCCTGAGTCCCGCAGAGTCACAGAGCTGGAGAGGATGAGATGAGCTCCCATCAAATGTGTAGCAAGAGGGAAAGAGGAGAACATCCTGGCACTTTGGCCTGCCACCATTCGATTTTTCAATTCTAATCCAGTAATAAGAGAGAGGTAGCGAGGTGATTTCTGAAAATAAACTGCTCTGAAGGGAATAAATCTTCCAGAGTAGAATTAGCCCAAAAAAGCATATGAAAATGTCCGGGGTGAGTTCATTCTTTCTGATTACCTACCACTAGGTTTATATACATCTGGGCAAACATTAAGGATCAACTAGCAGCAAATAACGGGACAAATAATCATTGACTTTGCAAACCGTGCACCCTTCACACATCTAATCTAGAGACTAATGTTTCTGGCTTTGTCACGAAATGCCAAAATTGTTAACTTCGACTACTTCTATAAATTAGTACACACACTTTGGTTTACTGAAGAGTGTGATCAGAATGAAAACACTGATACAAGCAAACACTCACTTCTAATGATAGAAAAGTAAATAGAAACCTAATTCTTGACAGTATCCATTTGCCCCTAGTCTTTTCCCTCCCAGGGTTATTAGAAAGCGTTCTAGCACTGTTCTGAGGAAATGATGGACAGCATTTTCAGCTCTGATCCTTCCTCTTTATTTTTTTAATCCAGAATTAACATCAGAAAATCCCCTCCACCTTTCAACATTTGTCTTCTCTGATTCTATGCAAGCTGGTTTCTCCACAGCTGAGGCAAGAAAGCAATCCATATTTATTTCAGGAGCATTCCCTAGACCAAGGAATTGTCAGCAAAGACACCATTTGTGAAGCAATCCTGTATAACATAAATGAAAAATTAACCTGTTGGATAAACAGAGGGTGGTGGATGCCATATTCTTCAGGTGGCAGGCAAAAGTTTCACAGGTCTGTCTGAGCCGGCTCAGGCCACCCTTGCAAAATTCCACAGGCTGGGGGGCTTAAACAGCACACATTTATTTTCTCACAGCTCTGGAGGCTGGGAAGTCCAAGATCAAGGTTCCAGCAGGCTTTGGTTTCTTCCCAGCCTGCAGCCACCTTCTTGCTGTGTCCTCACACAGTCTCTCCTATGTGTGTGCCTTGGGCAGAGAGTGAATGCACTGTCTGGTGTCTCTTCTTACAAGGAGGCCAGTCCTTTCAGATCAGGGCCCCACCCTTAGGACCTCGTGTATTTAACCTTAATTACTTCCTTCCTCCAAATACAGCCGCACGGGGGGTTCAGACTTCAATATATGAATTTGGGGATGCACGAGAGAGCACATACAGTCAGTCTATAACAATGCCTACAGAGAAACTGGTTATTCTCTGGAATTTTGGTAAAGTATCTACTCAGTCAATATTTATTCAGTTCCTGCTACATGGTGGAAGGAAAGAGAGGAGAAGGGAGAAGAAATGGAGGAAGGGGGCGCATGAACAAGCTTCATGTCTTAACAAAGATGCTTCTCATCTTCATATCTTTAGTTTCGTACGTTAACCTTCAAGTGAGTTTACTAACTCAAAGTGCTGCTTCTACACGTGAAGTATGATGCCCCACATGGAAGTGGTACAGTAAGTTGTATTTCCAAACCTTCTCTACTTATTTATCAGCAAAGGTTCTTTCTTCAATCAGTTATTAATTCTGTAAGGCTTTGGAGGCAGAACCTGGCCTTATTCCACTGAAACCCCAGGAACGTAGTGTCTGATATAATGGATATTCATACAATTGTTGAATAAAGGAACGATAACCACACACAAAACTTTAAAAAACATTTTTTTAATGTTTATTTATTTTTGAGACAGAGAGAGAGAGACAGAGCACGAGCGGGGGAGGGACAGAGATGGAGACAGAATCTGAAACGGGCTCCAGGCTCCGAGCTGTTAGCACAGAGCCCTACGCAGGGCTCAAACCCACGAACTGTGGGATGGTGACCTGAGCTGAAGTCAGTTGCCTAATCCACTGAACCACTTTGGCGCCCCATGAAACTTTTAAACATTGTTTTAATAAAAGCATAATAAAAACAATTTATTACTGTTTTAATATAAAAGCTCAGTGGGTAAGCATCTTCAGCTCAGGTCATGATCTTGCAGTCCGTGGGTTTGAGCCCTGCATCGGGCTCTGTGCTGACAGCTCAGAGCCTGGAGCCTACTTTGGATTCTGTCTCTCCCTCTCTCTCTCTCTCTCTCTCTCTGCCTCTCCCCGCTCCCACTCGCACACAGTCTCTCTCTCTCTCAAAAATAAACATTAAAAAAAATGATAATAAATAAATACATACATACATACATACATAAAAAACATTAAAGAACTAAGTTCCTGGGGTGCCTGCATGGCTCAGTCGGTTAAGCATCCAACTCTTGGTTTCGGCTCAGGTCATGATCTCACAGTTCAAGCCCTGCATGGGGGGCTCTGCACTGACAGTGTAGAGCCTGCTTGGGATTCCCTCTCACCTTCTCTCTCTCTCTCTCTCTCTCTCTCTCTCTGCCCCTCCTGTGTGCTCTCTCTCTCTCAAAACAAATAAAACTTAAAAAAAAAAGAAGTTCCTAAAATCCAGTTATTATCTTTCCTCTACCATATGCCTTCTTTTTCCCATAAAGTAGTTTTTAAAATGGTGTAAGATTTTACTCTGTCTTTTAAACAACAGATCAAAAATGCTGCAAAATCCTATTTGATTTTTTTAAGAGGCAACTGTTTTAAGAGGAAGGAAGGAAGGAAGGAAGGAAGGAAGGAAGGAAGGAAGAGAAAAAAGAAAAGAAAAGAAAAGAAAAGAAAAGAAAAGAAAAGAAAAGAAAAGAAAAGAAAAAGAGGCAATCGTTGATGTGCCCAGCTGGACAGTGTCTGCTTCGTCTCAGGCATGGGTCTTAGCACCATCAGGGTGGGTCTGACATTTTAGTCAACAACTGCTTAAGAAACTCCTGCGATTTTCCAGGCGCTGTCCTAGACAACAAGGGGATATAAGGGTGAGGAAAAAAAGGCACAGGCCCTGCCTTTTTGATGCTTGCAATCCAACAAAGAAAAACAATCACACTAATAAATGCATAACTGCCAAGTGAATTAAGTTTACTGAGGGGAAGGAACCCAGCTCATGAAAACTGAGATACAGGACAGGAGGTCGGAATTCAAAGTAACCAGCTCCTCCTCAATCACATCTCCAGGGTCGCACAAGCCACTGCCTCCTAAGATTCCAGCTGACTCCCTCCAGTGATACATCTCCAACAAGATTTGACCACACCATCTTTGACCACATCAAGATGCCCAATCTATTGAGCCCGTCACCTTTTCACTGTCCCTCATCCCCTCCTGGCCTTTCTTCCCACACACCTCAGCTTGGATGCCATAGACAACCACTGGATCACACTTGCCTACACCCTCCCCCTCCCCCTGCCCCTGCCCCCTTCGCTTCCTCATACTCTGTTCCAGCAAACACCTGCTCACCTCGAACTCTGCCGTCTCCACGCTTTCGCCCCTGCAGAATGCCACTAGAGAAAAACATACCATCATGCCACAGCAGTCTCGCATTAAACTGGGGACCACAAGTCCCAAGGGAGCCCTCAATGCTGCCCGCAAGGACCCCGTATTGCCAGGTGCACTCACTCACTCCTGCTCCTCGACAATTTTCACACCTTTTCCTTCCTCTTCACCCCTCCATCACCTGCTCACCCGGCCTCACTCTCAGGTGATGATGTGGCATCCGCAACTGATAGAATCCCACAAACCCTCGCCACCTACACTACCAGCATAGGTATAAATACTGCACACTCACCCTGCCTCCTACTACTACTGAAGATGAACTTGACGCACACCTACCTACTGCGAACTTGTGCTTGATCCCGTCCCTGTGTGCCTATGAAGTGACACCACTGGATTCTCCCCTTCTCCACTGGACCATTGCCATCATCGTTCAAACATGCTGTTATTTCTCCCATCTTTAAAAACCCCTCTCCTAAATCCCCTCTTGCCCCAACTCACGCTCCATTTCTCTGCCACCTTTGTTACAAACCACCTCTCAAGAGTTCTCTCTACTCGTGGTCTCCAATATGTCTCCTTCCATCCTCTCATGAACTTACCCCAATCCAACTCTTACTCCTCTACCACCACAACCACCAATAACTTCCAAAATGCCAAACCCAATGGGCAGACCTCACTCTTCACTTTGTTTGATCAACCCAGCAATATTTGACACAGACCACTTCCTCCTCCTGCAAACACCTTTCTTCACTTGGCTTCCAGAACACCACACACTCCAGGACCTCACTGACCACTCCTTCTAAGTTTTCCTTCTCTTGGACCTCTTTATGTTGGAGTGTGCCTGGTCTCAGTCCATGGGCCTTTAATCTTCTCTCACCCGTTCTCTGAGAATCTCATCTAAGATCAGTTTTGACCACCATCTGTGCTGACAACTCTCAAGTTTATGTTTCCAGGACAGATTGCTCAGCTGATCCCCAAACACATATATCCAAATGCATACTCCTCAAGGTCTAACGGACATCGCCAACTTAATGTGCCCCAAACCAAAGCCTTAATGTCCCCAAAGCCTCCTCTAACCACTGCGGTCCCCATCTTGATTGATGGCAACTCCATCCCTGCTCAAGCAAAGACAACAGAGACTTTCCTGAGCCCTCTTTCTCTCTCACATCCCTCTCGCCCAATCCATCAGGAAATCCTGTTCACTCTACCTTCAGAGTATCTCCAGAATCCAACCACTTCTCACTACCTCCACCAAGAGTCTGGCCACCACCACCTTGTCCACACGGTGGGAATAGCCTCCTAACTGATCTCCTTCTGCTATTGTCCCCCGACTGTTGGCTGTCAACACAGCAACCAGAATGATCCAGTGGCCTCCTGTCTCACAGTAAAAGCCACAGACCTTGCGATGGTCCTACATTAGGACATCTCCTATTGCCCCAGCCCCTTACTCCCTCACTCCCTCCACTGGCCTCCTGGCTACTCCCCAACCAGGCAAGGCCTATTGTAGCCAAGGGGATTTTAGACAGGCTGCTTCCTCACTCTTAGCCCTTCTTCTCCAGAAATCTCTGTCCAAATCCTTTATCTACTTCAATGTCATGTTCTTGGTGAGTCCTTCTCTGTCTGGCATATTCGAAACTACACGCCAGCACTCCCACTCCACACTACCTATGCCCCTTACCTTGCTCCGTTTACTCCCAAAACACTCACCAGTTTCAACAAGTATACAATTTACTTATAATGATTATTGTCTCCCCACCAGCATGCAGGCTTGGCCAGGACAGCGATTTTGTTTATCTTCTATTCATGTGTCCTGGTCCCTAGAACAGTCCTGGCACATGGTAAACACCCAACAAATATATGTTGAGTGAATACAAGACGTGAGAAGCATGGACACCATCACTAAGTGGCCACAATTAAAATGTGTACCATTCGGGTGCCTGGGGGGCTCAGTCAGTGGAGCGTCCAACTCTTAATTTCAGCTCAGGTCATAATCTCATGGTTTATGAGTTTGAGCCCCATGTCGGGCTCTGCACTGACAGTGCGGAGCCTGCTTGAGATTCTCCCTTTCTCTCCGCCCATCCCCCACTTGCTCTCTATCTCTCTCTCAAAATAAATAAAAACTTAAAAAAAAAAAAAACGGACACTGTGTTCCTAGTAAATGGATTGGCATTTACTAGCACATTTGCACAAATATGCTTATCAAATTATCTGGTTGTTACTTTGGAAAACGGCCTGAGGCCAAAAGAAGGCTCCAGATACCTGATAACTTGAGAGTTTAAGAATTTCTAAAACTTTGGGGCGCCTGGGTGGCTCAGTTGGTTGAGCGTCCGACTTCTGCTCAGGTCGTGATCTCACGGTTTGTGAGTTCGAGCCCCGAGTTGGCTCTGTGCTGCAGCTCAGAGCCTGGAGCCCCCTTCAGATTCTGTGTCTCCCTCTCTCTATGCCCCTCCCCCCACTCACAGTCTGTCTGTCTGTCTCTCAAAAATAAATAAATATTAAAAAGCAAAAAAAAATAATAATAATAATTTCTAAAACTTTCCTACAACCCATCAACCCACTCCAAAGACTAAATGACCATAAACTTATACTTCTGGGGTACCTAAGGAGTGGGCATGGACCACCAAAGTCTTCAACTCCTTTAAAGCATCATGTATTGGCTTTAAAAGTCATGCATTTTGAAGTCCGGTCTGTTAAACATCCACTTATTTTAATAGAAAAACAAGCTAAATTATTTAGTAACTTAATTACTTGATTTCCCAATCTTATTTTTTCTAAGATTTTTTTTTTCAAATGTTTATTTGTTTTTGAGAGAGAGACAGGTAGAGAGCAGACAGGGGAGAGGCAGAGAGAGAAGGAAACAGAATCCCAAGCAGGCTTCAAGCCACCAGCACAGAGCCCAAGGGGGGCTCAAACTCACAAACCGGGAGATCATGACCTGAGCCAAAACCAAGAGTCAGACGCCCAACCAACTGAGCCACCCAGGCACACCCCCCCCAACAAAAAAAGGGGGGTTCTGTGTCTGTCCTGGGCATCACACACCCCTCAGGAGTTGAGGAACGCCACTCTGAGGACACACTTTGGAGGTGCCGAACAACTATGAAGAATGAAAAGCCAAACGGAAGCACAACTACAAACGGACCTATTTCACAATGTTGCCTTGACTGACCCTAACTGGCCGTTTTTAAAGGTCCTATTAAAAGGCTCTGTAAACTCCTGGCTTTGCTTTCATAGTCTGGTAATGACCAAACACTCTGTTCCAGAGCTATTTAAAGCAGACGCAGGTTCCATTTTCTGTTTCCCCCCTAACATCCTCCAGCAGCTCTAACTTGGAAGAAGTCATCACAACTGATGAGAGAAATTAAGGACAAGAGTATTTTTAATGAAAATGATATCAATGGGCATTTCTATTTGTGGCTAAATAAAGCAAAAGAAATAAAATGTTCCATCTTTTCGATAAAATCTTGGGGCCGAGGAGGTTGAGCTCAGACACTACAGCTTAGCCAGCTCGCCCTTCTCCTCCTCCATACTGATCCCCACTCTTGGCCTCCTCTTTCCTCTGCCCTTCCTCCTCCATCATGCCTTAACGTCTGGACAAAAGGCCACAATGGAATTGGGGTTAATAATTTGCTGGGGAGGGTTTAAGTCAGACTTCTGACTCTGTTTCAGTGCAACTGTCCTTAAAGCCCGTGAAGACTTAGGAATTTCAGCCCATGCTATGGGCTGAACTGTGTACCCCCCAGATTCATATGCTGAAATCCTAAGCCCTGGTACCTCTGAATGGCACTGTATTTGGAGATGGGGGTCTTCAAAGAGGGTATCAGGTTAAAACGAGGTCCTTCAGGGGTGCCTGGGTGGCTCAGTCAGTTAAGCCTCCAACTTTGGCTCAGGTCATGATCTCACAGTTCGTGGGTTCGAGCTCCGCGTCAGGCACTGTGCTGACAGCTCAGAGCCTGGAGCCTGCTTCACATTCTGTGTCTCCCTCTCCCTCTGTCCCTCCCCTGCTCATTCTCTCCTCTCTCTCTCTCTCTCTCTCTCTCACACTTTCTCTCTCTCCCTCTGTCTCTCAAAAAATAAATAACTGCTGAAAAAATTAAATTAAAAAAAAAAACAAAACGAGGTCCTTCAAGCGGGCTCTAATCCAATGAGACTGATGTCCTTATTAGAGGAGGAGATTAGTGTGGTGCCTGGTGGCTGAGTCAGTAGAGCATGGGATTCTTGCTCTCTGGGTTGTGAGTCCAAGCCCTACACTGGATGTAGAGATTACTTAAAAATTAAAAAACAGAAAATCTTAAAAGAGAGAGAGAGAGAGAGAGAGAGGAGATTGGGACACAGGGAGAAGAAGGTCACCTGCAAGTCAAAGAGAAAAGCCTCAGAAGAAACCGACCCTATCAGCCCTTGATCTCACACAACTGTGAGAAAATACATTTCTGTCTTCAAGCCACCCAGTCTTTCATATGTTGTTACGGCAGCCCCAGCAAAAGAATGCAGTCTGTAAATAAAAGATGCAGGAAGGTGAGGGTAGGAAAAAGAGCAGGTAGTTGACGATGGGGCCCAGAGGACAGCAATAGAGCAGCAGGCAGAGGAAGAATCCAATTTTGGAACTCTGATTGCGTTTTCAGACCTAGAAAGGATCCCGGCTTTGCTGTATCATAGTCCCTCCCTGACATCCACTAATACATCCCTACACCTGGAGACGAATTGCACCTTTTTTGCTGGCAGTGGAGGGCTTCCAAGAGCCCCACCCAAGGCCTAGATCAGCCTTCCATGGGTCACTAGACAGGACTGGAAACGGAGGCCCCTTAAAGGACAGCTGACTCCCTGGGAGCCTCCAGGGAAGACAAAGTCTTTGCCAACCACCCAAGAGGCACTTCCTGCATCTCAAGAGGCCAAGAAAACACAAACCCTGTTTGTTTAACATTCAACACCAGTCAGATTTCTGACCTAGCTCAGATTCAACTAAAACACAGGTAGCAAGAGCTTGAAAAATGCATGGATGTGTTCTCAGTTGTGTGTGGCAGAAGGTGGGTGGGGAAGAAAGAGAAAAAAGTTTCTATTTTGACACCCAGTTGCCCCAAGTGAAGAAGACTCTCTTCTCTCAACAGTGACTGTACAGAAAGATTGATTCCAGAGAATCCTACATCCAGTCAACCCTCTTTTCCTTGCTGTGACAAAGGTTTACCAGGGAAAACCCTAGAATTCCAGCACTAACACAGTCTTCATAAAATCTGTCAATAAATCTTCAAATAAACTCTGGCAGCCATGCTGTTATTAAATAAATGTAACAACATATTGCAATGGTACAAATTCAAACACACCTCCTTCTTGTATCAACTCAGGTTTCCTCCAAGTCAAATTTTGTCCCCTGAAGCTGTGTGAAAGTCAAACACCACCACCAGTCCTCCGCCCAAGCCCCGTGTGAAAAAGTCACCCAGTCATCAACATTTAGGGAGCACCTACTATGTGCCAGGCAGGGTGATGAAATGGAGATAAACGGATGAATGAGAGACAGTCAGTCCCTGCCTTCAAAGAATTCATTATTACATAAGGTAAACAAGTAAGTCAATAGATTATGACGTGGTAGGATTCATGACAAAGTAGAGGCAAAGTGAAAGAAGAGACAGAAGCCAAAGAAGGTTGTCCTTACACTCTGGATTCTGAAAGCCCTTGAATTTTAACTTCCCAACTCAGTCTGACAGTCTACGCCCACTGCCAACGTTCCTGCCCCCATTGTGATTCAGCAGGTCTACACTGGTCTCTGCCTTCCAAGGTCCAAATAAAAGATGAGCTGGTATCACCAGGGGAAGAGTAATTTTTTTTCTCTCCACACTTGAAAGAAAACGAGGGAGCCGGTAGATGACAGAGACAGCAGTAGAGAAAACCCACAAGGGACCCGAAGTGCTATTCTGGGTCTCTCTGGGCTTCTAGATATAACTGCCCCCTCGGAGCACAGGCGTTGGGATGCGGTGAGGGTGATGGGCTGTGATACACAGAGTTCCAGAGAGTGACTCCAGGGTCCTGCACACCCCCCCCCCCACCTTAGCCACTTAACTGGCACTTCTTATTTAATTCCATCAGCTTTCACTCTCTTATCTGTAAGATGGAGTCACACCGTCTACCCTGCCTGCTTCACAGGAAGCTTGGAAAAGTCAAAGGAGCTGTGATAAGTTAAAAAGCTCTTAAGCCAGAAAAACACAGTACAGATACAAGAGAGGGTTATAATTAACCTAGCCACAGAGCTGCCTTAGGGCTTGATTAAAATACACTGTACCCCTCTGGATCGACAAAGTGTGAATATGGTTAAAAAATAGGGACAGCTACTCCTAAACAGAGACAGTTGGTGTGTGGGCAAACCCCCATAAGCATTTTCTGTGCCAGGAAACCTGCATATGCTTAGAAATTAGCACGTTTCTGTTGGCCTTATAGCAGCAGTGTAGGAGAGCTCGCAGAATGAAATCCGCAACAGGCAGCACCACTGCCAAACACAACTGTCCCAACTCCCAAGAAATATATTGAACATGAACCCGGATCAATGGAATAAAGCATACCCTGCGCTGTTGGGCCAAGGAACCCCACACAGAGGGCGCACGCATGATAAACGTAGATAGGGCCTCCAGCAAAGTGACCAAGTTTTGAACACTGACGATTAAGGACCGAACATTTGTGCCCCCCTCGATTCGTATGTTGAAGTCTAACACCCCTCCCCCCGCCTCTGCGATGGTTTTAGGAGGTGGAGCCCTTGGGAAGTAATTAGGTCACAAGGGTGGAGCCTGGTAAAGGGCATTAGCGCCTCATGAAAGAGACCCTGGAGGACTCGCCCATCACTTGGGCCATGCAAGGACACACAAACAAGCAGTCTGTGAGCTAGGAAGTGGGTCTCACCAGACATCGAATCTGCTGACACATTGAACTTGGGACTTTCCCAGCCCCCGGAACGGTCAGAAATAAACGTCTGTTGTATAAGCCACACAGTCCATGGTAGTGTTGCCACAGCAACCCAAAGGGACTAAGACACTGACCTATACATTTCAAAGCCTAGGAGGAAAAGCCCCTTTTAATAAAAGTTCGAGACAGTGAAACCACTTTTGCAACCTGACAAATGATGCCCCAAAACAGTACTTTTTCTATCTGATTACAGCAAATTTTCCAATACAATGAATGCTTTGTTTGGCTGAACCATTTAATACTCATTCATACTCTCTAATGAAACTACTAATTACAAAATCTCTGCATTGCAGGCAATAAAAAGGGGTTGCTAACCTCTTTACAGTGCTTTAGCTCTGCCATCAAGTGGCAATTACTCAATGCACCCCCCCCACCGCCGCCTTTTTCACTGATTCTCACCTCCAAACATCCCAACCAACCAAACCCACTGAAAAACTAAAACTCACTCAAACACAGAGGCAAGCATACAGCCTACACACACACACACACACACACACACACACACACACACACACACACTCCTACACACACCATCCAGGAACTAGAAGAAGAAAAATAGAACGAATGACAAGGATCATAGAGGACCCTCTTATTCAGAGTATTCCTTTGCACTGGCTAATTCAGGAAGAGCAGGGCTTCACCTCTTTGCCTACTGGAAATGTAACTTTTAGCAATATGGTCATTGAAACTAAACTCCATCACAACAGAAATATTTGATATCTAATAGAGTCCAGTGTACCAGCATATGCTACATATATTTTTATTTCCAGAAAGCTGTCATCCATCAGTCTCTCCAGCTAGTGTCACCAAACAAAATAGAAGGAGGCATTAAGACATCATGAGAGATGTTTGTTTCAAGCTTCCAAGCCACCAGAACCATCTCCGATAAGCTAACTCACCCTGCGTCCCAAGCTCCAAGGACATCTCCATCTGTACCAGAGAAAACACGAGTTAACTTCTTCAACCATTTCCACTAAGGCTTTTTTTTATGTTTATTTACTTATTTTGAGAGGGGCACAGGGGCAAAGAGGGAGAGAGAGAATCCCAAGTAGGCTCCTCAATGGTGGCACAGAGCCCGATGCAGAGCTCCATCTCACAAACCGTGAGGTCATGACCTAAGCTGAAACCAAGAGTCACTTAACTGACTAAGCCACTCAGGCACCCCTCCCCTAAGGTTCTTTAAGCAGCAATGAAGTCTATAGCGGAAGAAATAAATGTTTAACACATGAACACAGGCAAAAAGAAAGAGGCAGAAACCTACTTTTCTAATTTTTAAAAGTTAAAGGGAAAAATAGAAAGACTGCATGAAACATTTTATTGTAGTTCATTAATTAATTAATCAAGCGTCTGACAACAGGCAACAGATTTGGAGTAACTTTTGCCAAACCCAAATTAGATTCAAAAGAGCCAAAATGTTTTTTCCCACATTTGCAGGTTATAGACTTAGAATTTGGTCACTTAGCTAATATTCCAAAGAATGTATCTCAAAGGATTATTTTAATAACTTAGAAAAGTACTCAAATCAAGTCTGTGGAAATTAATTTTGTCTCCTTTTCAAAGATCCATGGAATGAAGTAAGAGCTTTGAGGGCACTTAAGTCAGAATCTGTCTACTTATTAAGTAGCCGGGCTATTTAAGGCATCTGGTTGTTTAAACAAACATCAAAATGTTTAAAGGACAGTCAAATGACTGTCCTTTAAAACCCTTCAGTGCTTTACCTTTGAGAGCTACATAGTTATCTCATTGCTCAAAATACTTTTGGAATGCTTCCTTGGAATAATTTTTTAAAATCAGTTTATTGTCACACACTATACAGATATATGCATGCATGCAAACACAGTCAACCCTCGCTTAAATCTACAGAACTTCTGCGTGAATAGTCAAAAAATAATTTCCATTTGGTTGAGCATGCTTTTATGGTATTTACATTAGAATACAGGTGTTTTGTACTTTCTGGAAATTTATGTCAACTAAACACAACCACATGATGATTAGGAGCCAGATTCAATAAGGAATATCTGGGAAGCTTATCAGGTTTCCTGTACCCTCCCCCCCCTGCCAAATTCAGCCTGCTATCTATCCGCTCCAAGCTATCTATAGAAAATGGTAGCATCTCTCGTGCTTCTACAGGAAGAAGGAATGTTTCTAAGTGTTTGCACTTATACAGAGTACAGAGCGAGAACTCTCGGAGAGAAAATGACCATTCAAAAGAGCCAAAGACCTTAAAAATGCACCCATCCGGTAATTTCCAATTCAGCCTTTAATTATAGAAGACCTGGCACAACCAAACGTACTGAATTAGAAGTTACAGAGCTGGGGTCTACCTATCTGCACACTTTAAAGCTGCAAAGATGATTCTAATTGCAGCCTGAGTTAAGAGACACCATTTTCCTTTTACAGACAAAACCTGTGAAGCAAAGGCGGCGGTCACCCAGGTAAATGGCAGAGCTGGAAAGAGGAGCCAATGCTTTGACTCAACCTAGCACAGGGTCCCTTCCATTAAATGTCACCAATGGCTGTGATTAATGACAATAACACATTGCTACAGTCGATACATATGAAACTGTGCTTTGCTATGGATCTGCAACAATCCAAGCCAAGCTCCTATGGCCAATCAAGAGACTACAACATTACTGAGTGTGGCGGCTCTATTTTGACCTGCATCCCTATTTGAAGACCTCAGCTTGTATGGTTCATGAAAAGTAAATCGCTAGGCACATTCAAGTCCATTCGGCAAGTTGACAATTCAGTTCAAAATTAGCTAATGCAGGGGCACCTGGGTGGCTCAGTCAGTTAAGAGTATGACTTCGGCTCCCATCATGATCTCACGGCTCAGCTCATGGGCTCGAGCCCCACGTTGGACCCTGTGTTGACAGCTCAGAGCCTAGAGTCGACTTCGAATTCTGTGTCCCTCCCTCTGCCTCCTCCCCATCCTCTCTCTCTCTCTCTCTCTCTCTCTCTCTCTCTCTCTCTCTCTCTCCCCCTCTCTCTCTCTCTCATAAATAAATAAACATTATTTTTAAGAAAAATGAGCTAATGCATAAATCCTGAATCAGAACCAGACCTGTAGGAAAGTGGGAAAGGGTAGCTATTTATAATAATGTTAGAAAAGAATGGGTGACCACAAAATACTCATTCCACCGAAGAGCTAAAATTTCACATTAGAAATGTATTCCTTTAGCCTAAGGGTGAGTCTTCATATTTGTAGCAAGTTCCCCTGGGAAGGGCCAGCCATTGAGCTTTATTGGTCACATACAAGAGAGAATAAAGGATCTGTTCAGATTCTTTTCTAAAATGAAGAGCTATGATAGGAAGGAAGGCAGAGAAATGTTTTAATTGATAGAAATGGGATATCATCAAGAGAGGAAAAGATTCCCCAAAGACAAACTTCACAGCTGTCCCTAGATCCAATTCTGCTGCAGGGGTTACTATATGGTCAAGCTGGCTTTAGCAAAGTTGAAGGTTTTTTTTTTTTTCCTTTTAAACAGATTTTTTTGTTTGTTTTGGTTTTGGTTTGGTCTTTGTAAATAAAGATAACCAATATGGGGGCCAAAGAGAGACTATTTTTTTATTTTTATTTAAGTTCTAGTTAATTAACATACAGTGAGATATTGATTTCAGGAATAGAACTGAGTGACTCATCACCTACATACAATACCCAGCGCTTATCACGAGTGCCCTCCTTAATACCCATCCCCCACCCACTTCCCTCCATCAACCCTCAGTTTGTTCTCTATCATTAGAGTCCCTTACGGTTTGTTTCCCTCTCTATTTTTTCCCCTTCCCATATGTTCATCTGTTTTGTCCACATATGAGTGAAAAATCATACTGTATTTGTCTTTCTCTGGCCGACTTATTTCACTTAGCATAATACACTCCAACTCCATCCATGTCATTGTAAATTGCAAGATTTCATTCTTTTTTCTTTTAATATTTATTTATTTTGGGGAGAGAGAGCATGAGCAGGGGAGGGGAGGGGCAGAGAGAAAGGGGGACAGAGGATCCAAAGTGGGCTCTGCATTGACAGCAGAGAGCCCAATGCAGGGCTTGAACTTACAAACCATGATATCATGACCTGAGCCAAAATCAAGAGTCAGACACTTAGGGTGCATGAGCGGCTCAGTCAGTTAAGCGTCCAACTCTTGGTTTCAGCACATGACTTCAAGCCCCACATCGGGCTCTGTGCTAACAGTGCAGAGCCTGCTTGTGATTCTCTCTCCCTCACTCTCTGCCCCTCCCCCACTCACACTGTCTTTGTCTCTCAAAATTAGATAAACTTAAAGAGAAAAACAGAGGAGCACCTGGGTGACTCAGTCAGTTAACCGTCTGATGTTGGCTCAGGTCATGATCTCACACGGTTGTTGAGTTCAAGCCCCACATTGGGCTCTGTGCTAACAGCTCAGAGCCTGGAGCCTGCTTTGGATTCTGTGTCTCCCTCTTTCTCTGCCCCTCCTCTGCTTGGCTCTCTCTCTCTCTCTCTCTCTCTCTCTCTCTCTCTCTCAAAAATAAATAAAACATTAAAAAGAAATTCTTGATTGAAAAGTTTAAAAAAACAAATAAATAAAAGAATCGAACACTTAACTGACTGAGCCACCCAGCACCCCAAGACTGCATTCTTTTTTGATGGCTGAGTAATATTCCATTGCATATAAATATACCACATCTTCTTTATCCACTCATCAGTCAATGGACATTTGGACTCTTTCCATAATTTGGTTATTACTGGTAATCAAAGAGAGATTATTAAAAGAACAAATTTCATTTAAAAGGTGAAGACAAAGCCCAAAAGAAATCACAAACTGGAGACTTTCAGATATGAAATATTTTAGAAATTCTACACCATAAGGCATTTCTGGCAACAGCGATCATTTTGGAAATTATCTAATATAGAGACCTACATATAAATGATCCTGTCTAATCCATTCTATTTTCTTGCAAGTTTTAAATATAATAACAGCTAACACTTCTATGTGCCAAGAACTATTCTCAGGTCTTTACTTGTATGAACTCACTCAACCCTTACAATAACTCTATGAGTTGGTTAAAAATAAAATCTCCATTTTACAGATAAGGAAACTAAGGTCTAGAAAAGTTAAGTATCTTGCTCAGAGTCACACAATAAATAGTGAAGCTGGAATTTGGAGGCAGTATAACTCTACACTGTTAACTACACTCTAATGAAGATATTTGAAACAGAAGCCTAGACAAACCACTTTACACACAAATTTTTTAAAGTTGGGCTGATAGCGAAAGTATTTTTAAAACTGTGTTATGGGGGTGCCTGGGTGGCTCAGTCGGTTAAGCGACCAGCTTCGGCTTAGGTCATGATCTCACAGTTCGCGGGTTCGAGCTCTGCAGCATGCTCTATGCTGACAGCTCAGAGCCTGGAGTGTTCTTTGGATTCTGTGTTTCCCTCTCTCTCTCTCTGCCCCTCCCCTGCTCACACTCTGTCTCTGTCTCTCAAAAATAAGTAAGCATTAAAAAAAAAAAAAAACAACTGTGTTATGATACGGGCGGCTCAGTTGGTTAAGCATCCAACTTCAGCTCAGGTCATGATCTCACAGTTTATGGGTCCAAGCCTGTATCAGGCTCTGTGCTGACAGCTCGGAGCCTGAAGCCTGCTTTAGATTCCGTCTCCCTCTCTCTCTGCCCCTCCCCCACTCACACTCTGTCTCTCAAAAATGAATAAACGTTAAAAAAAATTTTTTTAACTGTGTCATGATAAACCTGATAAGCCTTGAATTTCAAACTTTAAGCCCTTTAAAGGAGCAGTTCTGTATTTAATCTGGTATAAGTGATTAGGGTTAGAAGGACATTCTTTCTTCCACTGGCACTGGGGAAATTTTTCAGTATCAAAAGTCTCAAGTGTCAGAAGTTCAAGTGAGTGAGTAAAGAGGTAATAAATTGGAGAGATGCCTCTTGACTGGGAAAAAGTCATAAGGATTCATATTTTGGAGAAGGGAACTTGCAGCAGGGAGCTCTTTTGGTAACATCATAAATCAGAATAGAAAATTATGAAAAGAGAATTTTGGCAAGCTGAGATAAAAGGAAAGCCTGGTTGTTTTAGGAGAAAACTAACTGTCTAGTGGATAAGTTTTGTAAGAGGAAGTACTGTACACACTAAGGATAATGAGATTTGAAGAAGGTTGCAAATTTGACACCATGAAGATGCTAAAATTTTCAGGACCATGGACAGACTCCATTGGAGCTCTATTGGCCAAAAGACTGGAGGCCAAGTTGGTTCTCTTCAACCTTGAAATCATAAACAGGATTAAGTTAAGCAATCTTTGGCAATACCTAAAAATTTGGAGGCAAAAGTACTGAATTAATCTTTTATTTCAAATCTTGTTATAATTGCATATAGATAAATACATAAATGAATGAAACTCTACTACAATGCTGGTGTTAGTAGAAGGATCTATCATTTAATGTGCTAATCTAGGTGCACACAGTTTCTGTTGTTGTCCTAATGGTGGTTGTAATATAAGCCTTCGTATTAGAGTTCAAAAGAGATGCATTAAATTATTATATACATGAGAAAATAATGAAAAATACCAGCTACATTACCAGATAAACTTTAAAATCTCAGTGGCTCAGCTAAGAAGTTTAATTCTTGCTCACTAAAGTCCAATCAGCCAACAAGACAGAGGAGACAACCATTCCCATTCAATGGGGCTCAGAATCCCCGAAGTTTTGCAATCTTTGAATCCTGGCTTCCAATGTCACCCAGATTGTCAGCATCCAAACAGAAGAAAGAAGAAGACAGAAAGCATGGGATCGCACAGGAGGATTTTATGGGACAGACATGGAAATGGAATATATTACTTATATCTACATATCACTGTCATAACTCAGTCATACGTCCACACCTAACTGCAGAGAATACTGGGGGAAATAGTTTGGTTCTGCACCCGTGGGGAAAGAGACATAAGTTTGGCAAACAGATAGCCACCCTTTGTTCAGTGGGCAAACATGTGACCTAAAGTGAAATTTAAAGCATGGTATAACAAAATATTTAAAGTGGAATACTACTCTATCAAACCATTTCCCCCACAAGTCTGGGCGAAAGCCAATTATAAGCTGTCAAAACAAGAATCTGGCCAAGAGGTTAATCACGTTGTATGGAATGTAGTTTCTTCCCTCTAGATACTATGTCAGAGGCTGCCAATGCCAGTAGAGAGATGTGGCTTGGTTGCCTGGAGCGACCATCAGTATTTGCACCTCCCTCCACCCATCTGGTCACTCCTATGGATGCAATGAAAAAGGAGAGGGAGGAGAGAAAACCAGGAAAATACACAGGCACATCTCTAATTCAACGAAGCACTGTGAGGCAGCATCCAGTAGTGTGGTGGTTGAAAGAACATGGATGGGAATGCAAGCTGGTGCAGCCACTCTGGAAAACAGTATGGAGGTTTCTCAAAAAACTAAAAATAGAACCACCCTACGACCCAGCAATTGCACTACTAGGCATTTAGCCACGGGATACAAGTGTGCTGTTTCGAAGGGACACATGCACCCCATGTTTATAGCAGCACTATCCACAATAGCCAAAGTATGGAAAGAGCCCAAATGTCCATCGACGGATGGATAAAGATGTGGTGTATATATATACGATGGAGTATTACTCAGCAATCAAAAAGAATGAAATCTTGCCATTTGCAACTACGTGGATGGAACTGGAGGGTATTATGCTAAGTGAAATCAGTCGGAGAAAGAAAAATATAATATGACTTCACTCATATGAGGACTTTAAGAGACAAAACAGATGAACATAAGGGAAGGGAAACAAAGATAATATAAAAACAGGGAGGGGGGCAAAACAGAAGAGACTCATAAACATGGAGAGCATCAGAGGGTTACTGGAGGGGGGTGTGGGAGGGGGGATGGGCTAAATGGGTAAGGGGCACTAGGGAATCTACTCCTGAAATCATTGTTGCACTATATGCTAATTTGGATATAAATTTTAAAAAATAATAATAAAATTAAAAGTAAAGTAAAAAAAAAAAAAGAAAGAAAGAACATGGATAAGGGCAATAGTCCCCATTTGGTTCCACTATTTACTAGTCAAGCAACAGATGATAAACATTTTTAAGTCTCTGGCACCTTGTGTAAAATGGAAATGATCATACCTACCCTGTATGCCCCACATACTGGCGAGGTGGCTCAGGGTTTAATTGGTGGAAAAAGGTACTGATGAAAGGATGTGATTGAGAGAATAAGCAGCTACTAAGAGAAAAAGAGCAAGTAGGTGACAGAAGATTAGGCAGGAGAGCAGCCACTGAATAAACCCATTACTGCAATAGTTGGGGTGGGGGCGGGGGGGCAGGGGGAAGTGCCAATAACCCAACAGGGAAAAAAACGCAAGCTAAAAATTTTCCAAGCACTTGAAAAAGTAAAATTGGTCATGACATGCATCCCGAAAGACACTTCATGGAAGTTCAGAACCTACACGCTTACAGATGGAATCAAACATACTCCCAGCCACAAGCCAGAAGGGTAAAAAAAAAAGCCAAAAGTTACGTGCAATTATAGGTAGCAATGAATGCCATTTCTCACATGGTTTCCAAATTAGGACCTAGCTTCCCCCTATTTCTGAGTAGGAGGCAAAGGTGAAATTATACACCACCTGCTCCACTAACTTGCACCTGTTACTCTGTGTCTCTAGAACTTACGGTTTTTCTTGGAATTTTGAATCCTTATCATCTCCAAGGAAGAAATAAAATGTGAATGACATCCACACCTTCTCAAAAAACATGCAGACAAGTGATTGCCTATCAATGTGACTCATAATTTTTGCACCATATCCAGACTTTTGTTCCCCAAGAAAGGAAGATTTTGTGACTTTAATTCCTACGTCAATCATAGAAAATATTTGTTGCCAAGAGATTACCAGAAATTTGTGGACTTTGTTTTCCATGGACAAAAGAAGACTAATTCTGCACCATCATAGGTCTTCAGTCATTTAATCAGTGGCTCTGAAATGTAGACACAGTGCAGCATTTTTAGGATGACAAGGCAAGAATGTGACTATCCAGCCTGAAAATAAAGCATCTTTATCTCAAAAATGACCTGAAAGTCATCAGAGCCAATGCACCCTAAGATTCTCATAAAAGTAACGCTATTTAACGGAAAATTGCAGAAACTATTGGCTAGAGGGTCCTACAGCACCTAGTAAGAGAAGCTTAAGGATGAGCTGTCCTCTCTTTAAAAAATGAAATCTTTGGGGCACCTGGGTGGCTCCGTCAGTTAACCTTCCAACTTCAGCTCAGGTCATGATCTCAAGGTTCGTAGGTTCAAGCCCCGCATCCGGCTCTGTGCTGACAGCTCAGAGCCTGGAGCCTGCTTTGGATTCTGTGTCTCCCTCTCTCTCTGCCCCTCCCCCACTTGTGCTCTATCTCTCACTCTCTCAAAAATGAATAAACTTTTTAAAACAAATGAAATCTTTTAAAACTTTACAGAGCACCATACTTCAAGACACAACACATCACATTCCAACTAACGCCCGAGAGCAAGATGTCTCTGAAAGTCTAACCAGTCACCAGCCACCTACTACCTGGAACAGTTAGGCTACTCTGACCAAGTCCTTTTTATAAAGCAGAAAGCAAAGACAACATGCATAATCAGAATGGACTTCACTTTCCAATCCTACTTTCTTCTGAGAAACTCCCATTAAATGCTCAATGACAGTAAGGTGCTGACATGCTATAGAAACACTCTCTCAAGAAGCTTAAAGGTCTTAGCTCAAATTATCCCACAGGCTTGTAGTGGGAGCAAGATGACTGATATAACTTGCATCAAGAAAAATAGTCTTGGGGCATCTGGGTGGCCCAGACAGTTAAGCATCTGACTTCAGCTCACGTCATGATCTCATGGTTCATGAGTTCGAGCCCTGAGTCGGGCTCTGTGTTGACAGCTCAGAGCCTGGAACCTGCTTCAGATTTTCTGTCTCCCTGTGTCTCTGACCCTCCCCATTCACACTATTTTCTTTTTAAAAAGAAAAATGGTCTTGCGCATGAAACTAATATTACACTACATGTTAACTAACTGGAATTTAAAGAAAAACTTTTTAAAAAGAAGAAAAAAATATATATATATATATATCAAAAATCTTTTCTTGCCTGGTTCCCAGATTTGGGTGATGGACTTAGGAAGTTGGCCTTTTTTTTCCCCTAAATATTTATTGATTTGGGGGAGAGTGCAAGTGGGGGAGGGGCAGGGAGCGGGGCGGGGGGGTGGACAGAGGATCTAAAGCGGGCTATGCACTGACAGGCTGACAGCAGAGAGCCCGATGTGGGGCTTGAACTCACAAACCATGAGATCATGTCCTGCGCTGAAGTCGGACACTCAACCGACTGAGCCACTGAGGTGCCCCAGGAAGTTGACCGTTAAAAAAACCTTGGGGGCACCCGGGTGGCTCAGTCAGTTAAGCGTCCGACCTCAGCTCGGGTCATGATTTCACAGTTCATGGGTTCAAGCCCCGTATAGGGCTCTGTGCTGACAGCTCAGAGCCTGGAGCCTGCTTCAGATTCTGTCTCCCTCTCTCTCTGCCCCTCCCCTGCTTGCTGACTCACTCACTCTCTCTCACTCTCTCTCTCTCTCTCTCTCTCAAAAATAAATAAACATTAAAAAATTTTTAATAAATAAAAAAATAAAAAATATAAAAACCTTATGTTATTTTTTCCTTAGATAAAGAAATTAAATAATGCCCCCCTCCAAAAAAAAAAAAAAAGAAAAAAAATTGTCTTGGATTTTTACATCCTGCCTCACCCAAAATATGTGTTTCTTCCAGGGCCACAAGTTTTCCTTCTACCCTTTCCTCTCCACCTTCTTTTCCGCCTCAACCTTCTTCAACAATTGCTCCAGCAATCATTTTTTTCTGCACCATCAGTTTTGGCCCTGTCTACTGGATCATTCCCAACAGCCTACAATTACGCTATTACTTCTCAAAAAAAAAAAAAAAAAGTTTTAAGTCTTTCTTAGTCTAACTTTCTCAGCCCACCTACCATATTTTTTCTCCTTGCTTTTACACCAAAAATCCTTTAGAGAGCTGTCAAAACTCATTGTTTCCAATTCCTTCCCTCCTTCCATTCACTCCTGAGCCCCCCACTGAAATCCATGACCTCCACATTGTGGAGTTCAAGTCTCAGCCTCATCTTACTTGACCCACTGGCAGCTTTGCACACAACTGATCACTTCCTCCCCTTCAACACAGTGGCTTTCCTTGGGTCCAGGACACCATGCTTTCCTAATTTTTGTCTCACTACCCTAGCCATTTCTTCTCAGTCAGTTTTGCTAAGCTTCCTCATCTCCCTGAGCTCTGTAAAGTCAGTGTGCCCCAGACTTAATCCTTGGACCTGTTTCTTCACTACTTGCAGTCGCTCTCCAGGTGATCTCATTCAGTCTCATGACTTTAAATGCTAGAAGCTGAGGAACTCCCAAATTTACATCCCAAGGGAGACTTCTTCCCTGAGCCCAGGCCAAGATATCCAGCTAACTGTTGACATGTCCACTTGAGCACTTGAAAGGCGTTGCAAAGGTTATCCTACCCAAAATGGTGGATTCCCAAATCAGGATCCTCCTACAGTCCTATCCATTAGATTTAAATGGCAACACAGTCCACCAGCTCCCCGGGTGAAAATCCTCGGGGCCATCTTTGACTTCTCCTTTTCTCCCCCACCCTGCATCTAATCCATCAGCCCGTCCTGGTAGTTTGCCATTCAAAATATATTCAATCTCTTCCCCCTATTGCTCTGGTTCCAGCCACCACCTCTGTTGGCTGCTCCCCCTGTTTATGTATACATGCCCCACTGTAATCTATTATTAGCTCCACAACTCAAGTGATCTTTTAAACCATAAATCTAATCATGCCACCCCTCTTCTCAGAACCTTCCGATGGCTGCCCATCCCACTCCTTCCTATGACCTTCAAACCCTATGTGAGGTAGCTCTTTACTTCTCTAACACCATATCCTACTATAAGCCCCTTCTTTGCCCCCACCCTCAGCGATTCTGCCATCCTCCCTGTGTCTCCAACATCGGGACCACTGCCCTTATTCCCTCTTTCTGAAATCTTCATACTTTGACTATCCCCAGAGCTGGTTCTCTCATGTACACCAGCTCTTTACTCAAAAGCCAGCTTCTCACCAAGGGCCTCCCTGGCCATGCTATCTACGATTTCAACCCTGCCGCCTCACGTTTCCTGTCCCTTTCCATGCCTTGTTTTTTCTCCTTAGCACTAATCACTGTCTAATATTCCACATATTTACTTATTTACTTTTTAATTAGCTCATCGGGACATAAACCCCATGTAGGCAGGGAGTCTGCATATTTGGTGAATTACTGTTCCGTAAGCCACCAATACAAATCCTGACATGTAAGTATCACCAAATATTTGTTGAATAAATGAGTATATAATCTGTGTAACTTACTCCTGCATCATGAAGGAGAAGCACAGAGTGGAAATTGTTAGCGCACTGGAAAACGTCACCATCCTCTCCGATCCCCTATCCCTAGGAAGGCACCCGTAAATAAGTACACTCAGCTCTGTGTATCCACAGGTCAAGAACCTTAGGTAAGGAGCTTTGTGCTGCCTTGTGTACATTTCTACACACTCCAAGCCCACCCAATCATGTTGTGTGTAGGGCCTCTACCTTTCCCAACCCCTCACTGATGCTGTACCCAAGCCCAGCCGTCTCTTAAAAACCCGTGTAGAGGTTACAAGAAGTTTTTTTTTTTTTTTTAATTAATAAGACAATCAAGAGCAACCACAATCAAGTAGTGTTGGAGGCCAACGGGATTGATTCTGTATCTCTCCATCTGGGAATTCTTCCATTAAAACAAGTGAGTTTATTTTCACTTCAGCTATAACAGTGGACACAAAACCTCCCGGAATATATGGTCAGCATGCTAAAGTCTTTATGAGAGGACTCATCACCTTGAGAGTGGCCATTTCTTTCTTCTAAATAATCAGGATCTCAATACAGGGATATCATTGTTGTAGTTCCTAAATGCACTTCACTACCTGGAGACAATCTATCTTCTGTGAAGAAGCCATTATGGCCTCCGATGCCTCTCCCTTTTTACAGCTTATTGATCTACAAGCGCCCAGCCAGCCACCACACCACTACGGATATGTGTAATAAAAGCTGATACAGGCATGCTGCTGGCATAGGAACATAAAAGTCCTTCTTTGAAATGTTAACAACTCTGCGGACCCAAAGAGATGAAACGCCACCTTTCCAGTTTAAAATAAACCTCTAGGTTCCTACAGGTTCTAAAATAAACATACAAGGCAAAAGACAGTTTTCTAGGGTAAGGGTTACCCACCATTTTATGAGACTCGCATCACTATGCAGCTCATCCACGCTTCTTTAAATCATTTTTTACAATTAAGCCAGCTCTTCAAAACACAAGTTTCGTTGGAATTCCTACTCCATGGTTACTACTGAAAATACAATCTACAATTTTTTTAACCTGAGCACTTTCTCCGGACTGGACAGAAGGTGCTGGAACTCACTTTTCCAACTGAAACCCCGTACAGATTTAACTCATATAAATCCAGGAGTTAGAGTGGTCATATGAAATGTTGCTTTGACATGAATCATTTATTTAACCTAGTTTAGAGCACCAAGCAAAGGGGCTGGATCTATATTTAGCTGCTGAGAGCAAAAGAATTATTCTACTTATCTGAACGACCTAGCAGTAGGCTCTGCTCTTAGCAGACTACAGGCCAGAAAAGTCCTTAAAACCTTCACCGTAAAATGACCCAGCCAGAACAACAGTCATTGTCATTTTGGGAGTATCGCCTTCCCTGTGAGACGCTGAGAAGTAAACATCTCTCTCACCCACTGTTGACTGAGCACTTTGGGGGTCTTCGCAAGCAAAGATGTGTCAGTTGGCCCCCACGTCTTCCTGTCCCCAAATCTCCCACCGTGTCTCCCTGTCCCCAAATCTCCCACCGTGTCTCCCTGTCCCCAAATCCCCCTATGGGAATGATGTTTTCTGTGAGCAGCATTGCTCACCAACAACAATGGCATCGGGCATGCCAGATACTGAAGACGGAATACTTACCATGTCTTCCTAGCATCACTGACCCACTCCTGTTGAAAGCATAAACAGTGAACTGAGATATGAACCAGAGCGGAGATGGTCACAGAAGGCACAGTCTCTGTTTCCAGGTCGTTATCTGACCGAAATCAATATCAAAGGAGAGGTGAGGACACTGCCCTAAATAGGTGGTTGAGAGGGAGGCTTCCCTGAGATAGCCTGAAGACACTCCTGGTGATAAATATTGTGAAACCCGGAAAAATATCCTGAGGGAATGGCCACACCTGCCAGACCCAGAGGTGAATTTGGAAATCCTTCCTTGCATGATAGGAACAAGAAATGGAGGTACTTAACTTAACCCCCTACTTTGCCTACTCTCTTTAGGGTAGAAGGGCCAGCCTCGAAAAGGCCTAAAGAGGAGAAAAAGTGGGCACAATGAAGAGGTCAAATCCAAAAAAAAACTGAATTGTCGCCACTTGAAATTCTCCTCCTGTGAGTCAGAAATATGGGTGCTTTAAGAAAATACAAACCTTCACCAAGGAAATAAATTGAAGTTTATCATATGCATTACAGAACAATTCACAGCAGGCTTCCTTTTAATAGTGAGTCTCCCTAGTCCAATGAAATTATGGCTCTTTGTTAAATAAGATTTCCAGATCGACTGCATTAACTGAGATAAACCTTCATTCATTCAACAAGTAGGTATTAAATACCTATTATGGCCCATGCATTATGCAAAATGATGCGGATAAAAAGATGAATACGAAATAGTGCAAAACAGTCTCAAAAAGGATGGAAACATATGGGGAAATAAAATGTCACTGGTGGTAGGAAGCAAGCGTTTGGTGTGTGACAGGGTGAGAACACCAAGCAAGAGGACAGGAGAGGGCCTTAAGCTGATTGCTAAAAGGTAAGCATGTGTTGACCAGGCAGACTTGGGGGGTGGGGTGAGCAGGGACAGGGACTTCCAGGCAAAGGAAAAAGCTTCATAAGCATAAGTTCCCAAGGCAGAAAACAGTTCAACTTGTTCAGGGGCAGGGGAGTCCATCAGGGCTGGACGAGAGCATGCTGGATGCAGAAAGGCATGCCAAAGGACCAGATGCCCAGGTGGGGGTGGGGGAGGTATGTTGCCAGACCTGGGGGGCCCATGGGCCAAGGTGAAGATTACAGATCTTATCCTGACTGATACGCTGTGGGGAGCCACTGAGTTGAGCAAGTGATAACATGATTAGATTTCCATTTAGGAAAAATCACTCTGATTAGAAAGCAGTGAGGACAGATGAGCTAGAGAGCAGGAAGCCAGAGGGCACTGCAAGAGCACAGGGAGAGGGCACCTAACCACAGCAGCAATGCTGGATGGGGGGACAAGCACAAACATATCAGCAGAAGCGACTTGTTCACTGCGTGGATGAGTAGGGCAGGAGAGAAGAGAGCCCTAAGGATGATCCTTAAGTTTCTGGTTTAGGCAACTAGAGAGGTGGGATATCAAGATGGAGGAAAATGGGAGAGAAAGGACTTCGGGGCACGGGAAGAGAAAACAGGTTCTTCGGGACCCATGGGATATCCAAGCGGAGATATCCCACAGGATATCCCACAGGAGCTCTTCGGATGTTAGGTCTGAGTGACAGATTCCCAGTGCGACAAGTCATGAGCTACAAGGGCTGCAAAGAGCCAGAGGCGTGAAAGAGAATACTCCAGGAGAATGGAATGTTGGAGAACCCCACACAGGCTGAGAAAGAAGAGCCAGCAAAGAAGAGGGAATAAGAACAGAGGTAGAGGGGCACCTGGCGGGCTCAACGGGAAGAGCGTGCAACTCTTGATCTCCAAGTTGTGCATTCAAGCCCCATGTCAGGTGTAGAGATTACAAAAAACTAAATAAATAAAATTTAAAAAAGAAGAAGAAGAAGAAGAACAGGGGTAGAAGCCGATCCAAGAGGGAATGTTGGTTGCCTCCAAAGCCAGAAGAGATGAAGTGTTGAAAAAGAAGGAGCAGTCCCAGCCGCCGGGGACTGGAAAAGAAACCTAGCGACAGGGACCCAAAAGTGCCCTGAAGACGCATGAGGAAGAGAGGCAGGCCAGGCCAGGAGAGGGGCCACGCCTGAAAAAAACTAGGGCTGAGCAAGACTACCTCCGGTTTCCTTTGTGTGAACACACGTAGGGAGGAGAGACAGGGAAAGGTGAGGCCAGCTTTTCCCAGAGAGAGAGAGAGGTCATTCACCTGAGGAAGTATGGGCACTGCCACCTGTGGATACACGTCCCAGATACGGCAGCTCCTGGGCATCTCGTCAACCCTGTGGCTACCAAAACATAGGCACGGCAGTCACTCTGCTTCAATACCCCTGAAACCTCACGAGACACTCATGATTCCCTAGGGACTTCGGGCCCAGCTTTGGTGTTTCGGGCCCAGCGTTATCAGGTGAATATGGAGCCCCCGCTATCGTTGTGATAGGTCTTTTCTGCTCCAGCTGTAGTTTGTCTGAACACAGTGGACACGAATCATTGTCATAACAGAGGGACCCATGGCTACGGTCACCCTCATAATTTTAAGGATGAAGAAACTAAACCGTGTTCATCAGTAACATAAAGTTATACCGACGAACATTCTCTATTTGGTTTCCAGAGTGATAAGAAAACTTCTGAGGGGGCGCCTGGGTGGCTCAGTCAGCTAAGCGACCAACTTCGGCTCAGGTCGCGATCTCGGGGTCTTTGAGCCTTCCCAGAGGTGGGCGCTCAGCCTCTGGCTCATCCCACACTCCTGTCTCGGTGCCTTCTCTATTCACAGTTCTATGTCTGATCAAGTTAATTGGAGAATTAGTTTAACTTTCTGACCCTTAAAACTCTTGGTTTTCCTCCACAAGCTGCAGGAAACTTACAAAGGGGGGAGTGACTTGTACATTACTCTTTGTCTCAGAAACAAATCTTTTTTTTAAAACTTTTATCTTTAAAGAAAGAGAGAGAGAGAGAGAGAGAGAGAGAGAGCCCAAGGCGGGGGAGGGGAGGGGCAGAAGGAGAGAGAATCTTAAGCAGGATCCACACTCAGCACAGAGCCATTGCAAGGCTCGATCCCACAATCAAGAGTCTGACACGTAACCGACAGAGCCACCCAGATGTCCCAGAAACAAATCATTTCAAAGCCTCAATTTCCTCTTCTCACACCACATCAAGAGTGAGTAAAACATAATTTTACTTGTTCTCAGCCCTTCCCAGGAGCTACTTTCAGTGAAAACCGTTGGTTAGGAGTTACCTGATTCTCCTCTAAATGCTGCTGCTACTAGTCACAAAAGTCAGTCACAGATCACCTCAGAAACAAAGTTTTCCATTAATTTTCCTTAAAGAACCTGCCTCCTAAACACTGAACAACACAGTTAAAATAAAATAAAATGTTAACTTTATTGTCAGGATCATAGAAACTTTCCAAATAGCCTGCTTGTGTGCATTCCCCATTTGCCTCAGTTTAAGAAATAAAATAGCAGATATGATTTTAAAGCAACTTCCCAATTCCATTTGTTTCTCTGTCTTAAGAAAGGTAATCAGGGGATGGGGCATGTGGGTGGCTCAGTCGGTTGAGCAACTGACTTTGGCTCAAGTCATGATCTCACAGCTCGTGAGTTTGAGCCCTGCGTCAGGCTCTGTGCTGACAGCTCAGAGCCTGGAGCCTGCCTCGGATTCTGTGTCTCCCTCTCTCTCTCTCCCCCTAACCCACTCGCATTCTGTCTCTGTCTCTCTTGAAAATGAATAAACATTAAAAAAAATTTTAAATAAAGGTTATCAGGGGCACCTGGGTGGTTCAGTTGGTTAAGCATCCAACTCGATTTCAGCTCAGGTCATGATCTCAGGTTTGTGAGTTCCAGCCCCCCGTTGGGCTCTGTGCAACACAGTGTGGAGCCTGCTTGGGATTCTCTCTCTCTCCCTCTCTCTCTGCCCCTCCCCTGCTCACACTCAGTCTCTCCATCTCTCTCTCTCTCTCAACAATAAATAAATAAACATTTTTAAAAAAGAATGGTAAACATCATCTTTCATTTTGGGTTTATCAGTCCCATGCATACTTGCAAATACAACACAAATAGTCTTCCATAAACAATACCTAATGTTATTTGATCTGTGTCTAACTTCATGTAAATGGCAACATACTCCACATTTCATTCTGTATCCTGCTTTTTTCACTCAAAGTTTATGTTTACTCACTTGGAAATGTATAAATGTATATTTATTTTAAATATATGGCAATAGTTTCCATTGTATGACCCTATACCATACCTCATCATCTGTTCTCCTATTCATGGGCACGTAAGTTTCTCTGTCTTGCTTATTTCTGTTGCTGTTCCAAGCGGTGGCGCCATACATTCTTGGACATGTGTCCATACGTGTGAATATAGCAGGAGCACAAGTATACGTGTCTTCAGCATCCGGAGATAGATTCCAGCTGCACTCCAGTGCGGTGTCAGCACACACACAGCCGCATAAGAGCGCAGAGCTTCCTTAGGGTAAAAACAACCCCATCCCATCCAGCTCTGTGAAACACTCCAGGGCTTTGGGGAATAGAAGTGGTGTTTGCCTAAATAGAACCGCTGTTATAAAGATTAAGAGAAATTCAGGCCAAAGTTGAAAGGGAGACGCTCTAGAGCAAATAAAGTGTCCAACGGAGTGAGGTTCAGAATATAGCACAGCAGGGCATTTTAAAACGCAGGAAATGATATAAATTTATGAAGATGACCTAATATAAAGTAAATTGCCTTTTCTTGGCAAAATACTTCGACGCCAAAAAAAAAAAAAAAATCAATTGAAATAATTCAGATACTGCAGTCTCCCATAAAACAGCAAATCTGTCAAATTTCCTTGAACGCCAATAGCAGCTTCCACTCAGCATAAACATCACCTGTAGACAATTCCTGGTGACTCCTGGAGCAGGCCTTAAAACGCCATCTCTGTGTATACAAATTTATAAAAAATAAACTTTTTTCATCTTTGAATCACCTGTTTGTTGCCTGACTTAAATTTATACGTGCTGTTATTAAACACCGCTGAATAGGGGCGCCTGGGTGGCTCAGTCGGTGAAGCGTCCGACTCCAGCCAGGTCACGATCTCGCGGTCCGTGAGTTCAAGCCCCATGTCGGGCTCTGGGCTGATGGCTCAGAGCCTGGAGCCTGCTTCCAATTCTGTGTCTCCCTCTCTCTCTGCCCCTCCCCTGTTCATGCTCTCTCGCTCTCTCTCTCTCTCTCTCTCTCTGTCTCAAAAATAAATAAACGTTAAAAAAAATTTTTTTAATAAAAAATAAAAAAAATAAACACTGCTGAATAAATCACCTCTGGTATGATTTATAAAATCTGGTAGCAATGGCTGCCTCTTGGGAGAAGGCCTGGGGGGTCTGAGGGACAAGGGTAGGTGGAAGGCAGACTAGACAAGTCTTGTCAAAATTGTCAAGCCTTGTCAAGACTTGTCAAAATTAATTCGTAATTTTTAAATTACTAATAAGGCTAAGACTTCACCTGATCCGTCCACAAATAATGACTCTAAGAACATTCCTTCATCTGCAAAGCCTCCCTTACCTGCTCCAAAATTCAAGTACCACTCAGGCCCCTGACATGTAAATAAATCTCTCCTAGAAGCAACCTTAGGGCTTATATTTATTAGTCTCCTTGCACACTTCCTCCTTTTGTTTGTTCTTTGAGGACAGGAACCATGGATTTCTCTCAGGATCCTCCAAGTCATGTGCCTGACATAGTTGGAGCTCAAAAGACTAAACGCAGTAAGAGCTCTTCATTTTACAATAATTTTTAAATGACCCAAGAGATGTATTTGTTACTTTTATTCGTTTTATATCTTGATGCTCTTTAAAAGTATTGTTTTTATTTTTTTTTTAAGTTTTATTTATTTTTGAGAGAGAGAGAGAGAAAGAGCGCACAAAATCAGGGGAGGGGCAGAGAGAGAGAGAGGGAGACACAGAATCCCAAGCAGGCCCCAGGCTCCGAGCTGTCAGCACAGAGCCCGATGCAGGGCTTGAACTCACAGACTGCGAGATCATGACCTGAGCCAAAGTGGGATGCTTAACCGACTGAGCCACCTAGCCACCCCCTAAAAGTATTGTTTTTAAAAAGCAAGCCAAAAAAGATATGATTCTCAAAACTGTTTAGAATATATATATTTTACACTGATATATGTATATATATACATATATATATATATCGTGTGTGTATATACACACGATATATATATGTACACACACGATATATATATATGTACACGTGTATGTATGATACACGTGTGTGTATCATACATATATGATTCTCAAAACTGTTTAAATGTAAGACCTATGTGGGCAGGCATTTTGTCTGTTTTATTAACTTCTGCATCCTAAGCATTCCAGTGCCTAGCACATGTAGGTGCTCAATCAGTGTGTTGAAAGAATGAAGATCTTTGGCTATAAAGCATCCTACACACTGACCAGTAATACAGTTCCTTTCTCTATTAAGTTTTACCATTTCTTTTCATTAATTAATTTATGTATTTTAATTACGGTAAAACATACGCAGCACAAAACTGATCATCTTAGCCAGTTTTAAATGTATGCAGTTCGGTGGCCTTGAGTGTATTCACGTTGTTGGGCAGCCATCCCCATGTTTCTCCACGAACTGTCTCAGTGTTTAACTCCAATCTGCAACAAGACATTTCAAATCATTCCAAAGAGAAGCAGCGAAGTTGTGTTACATGATTGTGTGCGGGTATGAAATTAGCTGCTTTGTTTCTCACCTCTTCCTTCCACACTTTTAGCACCCTGGGATGCTCCCTTCAGAAGTGGGCTCTTTTAGGACACCTGGGTGGCTCAGTTGCTTAAGCGACCAACTCCTGGTTTCAGCTCAGGTGATGTCACTCTTTCATGAGTTCAAATGCCCCCCCCCCAACTCCCTGTCCTGTGGGGCTCCGTACTGACAGGGTGGAGTCTACTTGGGACTCTCTCTCTCTCTCTCTCTCTCTCTCTCTCTCTGTCCCTCCTCCACTTGCACCGTCTCTGTTTCTCTCAAAATAAATACATTAAAAAAAAAAGAAGTGGCCCCTTTCTCTCTCCTTTCTCCCCTCCTTTCCCTTCTCTCCGGGTTCACCTTTTCTCAACCATCTATTATCTACACTCTATCACCTAAATTTAACTTTCTCATCAAACGTTAGAGTGTGAAAGGTCTTGAAGTTTATATAATCCAAACTCACTATTTTACATTTGACAAAACAATGTCCTTTGGGAAAAAAACGTATGCATTTTCTCAGAAACAGCAGATGTCCAATCCAGATGTTCAAATCAATTTTCTGTCCACTCATCCCCCAGGTCACCCGCTCCCTCCTCTTTCTGCATATTGTTTGGAGTACATAGTTGTAAAAGTATCTGCATCTGAATACATATTTGTGACTTCACTCTCCTCATTCCTAGATGTTTATGTGCCTGCACGTGAAGGGTCAGACTAGCCCACAGTGTGTTCAGAATTCTGCCTGAAGGCCTAGGACCACCTAGTAACAGCAGAGAGGGAAAAAATATTTGTAACCGACAACCCCAAGTGGAATATACAGAATCGATCTTGTAATTGATCCTTACCAACCCTACAGTACAAGAAGAAATAAGCTGACCTTCTGGAAAAGAAACATGGCTCTTGGCTTTGTTGACTCAATAAAAAGAACTCACTCCCCCGACCCGGGTCTCCTGACCAGTTGACTCCTGATCTGGTTGACACAGATGTGGTCTTCTGAGGAAGAGCCTGATCCAGCCACACATGACAATGAGTTTGGGAAACCGTGAGCTAGAGTGTAAGTTCCCTCAGGTCAGGCACCATGTGATGCCTCCTCGTTTTGCCCCCCAGCACCTAGCGGAGCGCTTGGTACACAGCAGGTGTGCAAAACACATCACACCGACCCTCTCTCTCTTCCCATCTGTGCACCTGCCCACTGAGTCACAGGGCTCCTAAATGTTACCTCTCACTGGTTCATTGTATTTCAGAGTGAAGAGGGAGGATGATGTGACCGCACTCACTTGTGCATTTGGCCACACACAAAATGTGTATGCATGGGGCACACACTATATTTAAAGGCCGTGGGTGTTTATATGTGATTCCTTGTGAGCAGGTAAAGCCTCCCTATATCTCAAAACCAAAACTAATGGAACTGTTAATTTTTCACTTACTTGCCCAGCTTCCCCTTTATGCTTCCTTTTCTTTTTAAGTTTGTTTATTTATTTTGAGAGAGAGAGAGAGAGAGAGAGAGAGGAGAGAGAGAGAGAGAGAGAGGGAGAGAGAATCCCAAGCAGGCTCACTGTGAGCACAGAGCCTGATGCAAGGCTTGAACCCACGAACGGTGATATCATGACCTGAGCCAAAACCAAGAGTCAGATGCTTAACCGACTGAGCCACCCAGGCGCCCCTTCTTCTTTATGTTTCCTAAAAGCAAAGACACTTCATGCTCTTCACTACTTCACATTATATTATATACTGATTAGTTCATTAGGGATCATTTTTATTCTAAGTGGCAGGTTTTTAAGGTAGTACCTTTTTTTTTTTTTTTTTTTTTGTAGGAAGCTCTCTACCCAACATGGGGCTTGAACTCACAACCCTGAGGTTAAGAGTTGCACACTCTGCTGAGACAGCCAGGCGCCCCTTGTTTTTATTCCACATGTGTTTATTTATTGTCTGTCTCTCCCCACTGGAATGTAAGCTTATCCATGATACCCAGCCCCTAGGCCCTCAGTTAATATTTGCGGAATGAATGAGGGTAGCCATAACCTCAGCATCCACCACAGTGAGCAAAAGAAATACTTGAAAATCATGTATCCGGCACCTGGGTGGCTCAGTCGGTTAAACGTCTGACTTCCACTCAGGCCATGAACTCACAGCTCATGGGTTCGAGCCCCACCTCAGTCTCTGTGCTGATATCTCAGAGCCTGGAGCCTCCTTCTGATTATGTGTCTCCCTCTCCTGCTCGCAGTCTCTCTCTCAAAAATAAATAAATATATTTTTTTTTTTTTTTAAATCACGTACCAAAGTGTGGAAGGGCTTCTGTCAGTGGGTTTCAAAGCAAAGTGTGTGAACTACTTTAACATGACCTTCCCCTACAGGCCTAAGCGGGAGTTCTCAAGCAGGTCTCGCCTTGGTGACATTCTACAATTGCTTCTCGTTTCTTTTCCAGTTTGAGGAATCAATACCCCAGCCTCTTCTCCACTCTACACCCCCCACCCAGCAGACCCTATGGTGACAAGAGAGGGCAGTGCATGAGTCACCAAACCTGGAGCCAGAATTCGAGTCTTGGCACCTTCGCTTCCTTATCGTGAGACTTGGCAAGTTAATGGACATTTATATGCCTCAGTTTCCTCAACTGTAGCGCAGGGATGAAAAAAATAATAATGCCCACCTCGAGCGTTATTGTGAAGAATAAATTAGCGAATATATGGGAAACTCTTAGAGGAGTACCTGGCACCATGTTTGACAATTATTATTATTAACCCTTTCCATCCAGACAACAAGGCAAGTTTCTCTGAATGGAGTGGAGAGAGGGCAAGGAGAGACTAGAGAAGCATGGGAGAATTCTGATGGAATTTTAATGGAATCTTAAAGATGGGAAGTTAATAAAATATAGACTTGGTATAATTGACCATGAACTCAAACCTTCTGCCCAAAACATTCAAGTAGCAAAGTTTCTTCAAGCGTAGAATAATATACTTAAATTTGAGGTCAAGTTATCATGTTTAATTAATTTAATTCCTCATCTGAAACCAAGTACGTGCTTGCTCTTTTGAGGCTCTGGGTTCCATGCAGCTCTGTCCAATGGAGCCTTCTGGGATGACAGGAATGTTCTCTAACCTGCACTGTCCAATATGACAGCCACGAGCCACACACGGCTCTTGAGCACTTGAATGTGGCCAATGTGACTAAGGAAATGGATTTTTAATTTCATTTTATATTGGTTATTTTAAATTTAAGGAGCCACTTGTGGTTAGCAGCTACCCTACGGGGCGTTACAGCTACCAGGGACGTGAGTATACAAGCTCCTTGACTTGCCTCTTCCCGGCTCTCCAGCTCCACTCCCTACCCCTCTCACTCACTCCAGCAATCACCACTCACGAGGCCAAGCTGCTGTTTCACAGCTCCGTGGCTATGCAGATGGCTCTCTTGGCCTGACATGCCCTTCCTCACCATCCACCTCCAAGTTCATGAAAATTGTGCTCGATTTCATTTCCTCCAGGCAACTTTCCCCACCCCAGCCCTCCCGGCTTACCCCCATCCCCCTGCCCCACTGCCAACACCATCCATCACTGTCTGCTCGGTGCTTCTCCGCATCTGTAGCTGCTGCTGTGTCGTTGTCATTTATCCCCTGTGACGCTAACAGACTATGGGAATTTTAAGGCCCAGGTATTATCCATCACTTCATTCCAGGGATGTGTGTCCATCACACAATACACGTGCAGTAAATATTTGCTGAGCACATTATTAATTTGTGAATATGTGCAGTGTTTTGTTCAAATAAGCCTCAATACAGAGACAACCAGTCTATGATTATATAGATCAAATTCTACTAGAAGGCCTATTTTCAAATAATAAAAAAAGTTCACAGAGTCTCAGGTGAAGGTCTACTTATTTTAAGCCATATCAATATAACACACCAGTAGAAAGCAAAGAATGTAAATGTTCCCTGGAACAAAATCCTACCTGTAGCTATTCCTCCTAAGGGTCTGGAAGTCTCTTGGATTTCAGAAACTGATCCTGTCATTGATCTGTCCCCCGTGCTTGCAGTGACTTACTAGGGAGACGTTGACATGGTTGAAAAGCAAGACAAGAGGACTTGATTATGGTCACAGTCGTATGGGGATTCAAGGGTGATCTATCCTTGCTGCACCCTCTACCCATTCCCACCTCCAAGAAGGAAATCATTAAAATCTCATCTAATGTGAAAAATAATGATTGTGGGTGATAAATGTCTGTTCAGTGACATCGGCTATCCAAAAAAGTACTGTTCCCCTTATTCCGTAGCAAAACTTTTTTGCTCAAAAAAACCTTCCCTGTTAAATTATTCAGCATCTGGTGCAATATTAACCTACCCTGAGAGCCGTGCTGGCTCATTTTTTTTTCATCACAATTTTCTGACTAATCCTTTATTTGGATTCCCACACAAGTGTTCCTACAATTAGAATACGCTCTTGATGGATACGTTTCTGTGAACCTAATTTGTATGAGATATTTCCCAAGTACCAAGCATCTGGTGAATGTATTTTACAAATTATATCTTTCCTGCCCTTCAGGAACTTAACAGTTCAATAAGACAAACGAATAAATATACCGTGACCAAAAATGCATATTTGTTATTGGTACACACATGGCAACAGGGCATCGAAGAAATGGATTTCAGAAAGAACATGAATCTAAAGGACTTTATCTTCGAATCAGATATAGATTTGACTTTTGTTTTCTTATTAATTATGTGGTTTGGTTGTGTTTTAAAATGCACAGACGGCAACTTTCTAATGTAATGAACATTGATTTAACAAATGATTGAGTTACGTGGAGCTGTATGATCATTTAGATAAATCTCTAATTTTTCCCTAATATTGACAGATTTTACACAGTCTTTTTCTCTGGTGTCCCTTCCCCCTTGCCCAACACATATCTCCCAGCATTTTAATCTGAGATGTTCCCCCAAAAGACAAAGGCCTACCATATCTTTTGAGGCTGCTAATGAATACTGTGAGATAAATATCTTTCCCTAAGATGCCTGCCCTAAATTTAAACAGAGGAATATCAATTTCTGGGTGCTTTTTTTTTTTTACTTCCTTCTAAAATCTGCCGATCTAGAAAGAACACGGATTAAGTCTACAAATTATGTTCTCTGTTATTGGAGTTGCTTGTGAATTCTACTAATATAAGATACCATTATTTCCAAAATGTGTCTATTGTTGCTTAGAAAAGGAAGAACTAGCTCTCAAATATTATGCTTCGAGGTTAAAAATGAAGATAGTGACCTTAAGTCTCTCAAGATTTGTAAGGCTGGCATGCCATCTATCTCAATAATACCTAACAAGAATGTCAAATGGACAGAAACGGCCATGGTAAGCGGGTGCTTGCAGCTGACAGTGATTGCTGTATTTTGGGTGATGGGGAACAGCATCTCCATTAGTCCAAGTGAAATACAATGCCTGCCAACTCTAGGTATCAGTGTATTCAATCCCCCTGCTGTGCCGTGTCCATTTTCTGTTGCTGCAATTAAAAATCAGTCGATACAAAGTCAAAATGTTGTACACTCTTCCCCTATCCCTTTCCCTGTCACTGTGTTTCCAGCTTCACCGGAAGAACATGTCACTATGGTAACCAATCTCTCTGGTGCACAGACCAAGTTAACCTTTCTAGCCAGATTGCCAGGCAAAGCAACATGGAATCAAAGCCCTCAATAGAACCACCAGAAGATACGGACTCCATCCCCCTGTTTCTAAGTGGCGTTAACCAATAGCAGACAGAAAGATACCCATCTTGTTGCAAGAGACATTTAAGAAAGGAAATTCAAGAATGTCCTTCAGCAAGCCCTACCACTGCTTATCAGGCATTATTATTAACATGAATTCTCCCTCCTGTTTCAGCCAACTTCCTACCATCTCAATTTTGATGAAAGTGGAAAACAACGAACGAAATAACACTTCACGAATCTGAGAACCTGCAAACTGTTACGAAGTCACCCATTGTCAAAAACGAGTCTGGTTTCTCTTGTTTTCCTACTTTTAAATCCAAGCCAAGTTACTCTCTTCTGGAATTCTCTAATATTCTGTACATCTTTACAAAGTTGTAGAGCTCCGAATGGGTCCACCTGCTTCATATAGGAGACTAACCACGAAGCAGTTGTGATGTTTGTAATATTAAGACACTAATAAGGGGATCGGCTAAAATCCCTAGTCATTCTACAGAAACTACAAAATAAACATTCAGACGGATTCTCTTTCTGGACTTTTCTAAATCTGACTTGCCACCTAGATCATACCCACTGCTTGTCATTCTTCAACAATTGGCTTTTTTCAAATTACCACTTTTTTCTGACCAATTTCAATATTTTTATAAATCAAAGAACATCAGCTCTCACAAATAATATTTTAAAACAGAAGCAAACCTGTGTTATAATATTAAGAGACACAAAGAACTGTTTTCTATCTTTGACTCAAAGACTTTGCAGGTAACAACATCATTTTCACCTTGGCATCAGCATTTAATAGTTGAAGAGAATGAAACACAGCAAGGGGGAAAAAAAAGAACAACACTCATAAAATCACACCACATCTTCCAGAATGCAACTACCATAGGAGAGAACGTATTCTCTTCTTCAGAGCAATATTAATAATACATCCAAACAACAGTTCAGTGGACTAATAGAACAGGGTGGTCCCCAAAGTATAAATCACACAAGATTTACAAATGGCATGAGATGAACAGACTTTTAAAAATGTATGTGATCATACGAAAGAAAGTATGAAAGAAATTTTTATCACTAGTAAATATGGTCTGTTTTATGTTTTGGAGCACTTTAGCTATTTTTGATATAAATCTTCTGAAAATGGTAATTTTTTTTCTCTAAAGTGAGGAACTACTTTTTATGTGTTTATTAGGCCCTGTTAAAATTCAAAGCACACAAGTCACTTTTGTCAACCTTTTCCCCAAAAGGAGAAACCAAGAATCTGGTCAACAGGCCTGGAGCTACAATGGGGCAGGGGCTGTGATTTATCCATGTTTATATGACCAATGCCTGCACCACGCCGGGTATAGACTAGCACTTAGCAAACGTTTGTGGCGTGAATATGGCCTTCTCAGTGAGATGTTTCTCCTGAATCGGTTCAACATCTAAAACAAAGATTAAAACTAGGAGGCTGTCTGCCGGACACATCATTCTCAAAGGGGCTTCCTCTGCAAAGAACACAACGCGACGGATTCACTCCCTTTTCGGAGACTGATGAAGCATTATCCTGGATAAAAACCCTGGACCACGATATTCCACGGGAATCCCATCACACAAACGCAAGACAAGAGGCCGGACAGAGAGAGGTAAGCCTCCATTACCGGCTGTCGGGAGGCAAGTTCTGGCCGCTCCAAGGCTCAGCAGGGCCTGGACAACCTGACCTCCCGTTCGCAGGAGGCCGGAGAGACCGTGGCCAGGCGAAGGGAGCAGAGGGCTGCCCGGCGAAGGGAGGAGAGGGCTGCCGGGCCTAGAGGCGCCGGGCTCTCCGCAGCGCCACGCCTCGCGCCTCGCGCTTACCTTTCCGAATGAGGGCTGCGATCTCGGGGTCGAAGCCCTGCCGGTGGCATTTCCTCCAGAGGCCCATGTTGGTGGAGTTGTACTGCCGGCTGCACTCGTCAACCGGGCTCATGGCGAAGAGCTGCCGGCGATTCCGGGCCCGGAGGAGTTTGCCCTCCCAGCGGTCCAGGCGGGAGCGGCTCGCCCGGAGCGGCAAGTTGTTGTTGTTGTTGTAAATGAAGCCGGGGTCGACCCGGCGGGTGTTGAAGGCCTTGCACCTGTCCCTGTGCTTCCTGGCGTCCGTCTCGTACCAGTGGTCCGAGCAGATGGCCACGGCCAGCATGCCGAGGGCGCAGAGCGCTAGCGAGAGGCCCGTATAGAGCAGTAACCTTCCGGCAGCCATGCCTCCGCTTGGCGGCTACACCATGGGCATGATCCGCCGCAGCCTCGCCTTCCCTCCGCGCGCCCGGAACAAAGCGGCGGGCGGGCGGCCGAGCCAAGGGGGAGGGGGGACCGGAGGGGGACTCGCGCGGCGGCGCCCCCTCGCCCCCGCCTGCCGGTGCGCGGCCCAGGGACTGCGGGAATGGGGGCGGACAGCCTAAAAAGTTCTGATCCGGGGAGGCTCCGGCTGGCTTCTGGGCATCCTCCGGGGGGGGCAGGTGCAGCCTCCGGCGGCGGCGAGCGGACAAGACCGCCTCCCGCCCCCTCCCTGCCCAGCAGGAAGCTACTGCCCCGAACCGGCCGCGTCGGCACACAGCCGGACTTCAGGCGCCGCTGCCCTCGGGCCAGAAACTAAACACCCAGCGCCCTCGGCTGCAGTGAGACTGTTGGGCTTTCTTTGTGCAGGGTGGCGACGGGACCCACTCGCCTGGCCTTTTCTTGGGGTGAGGGGGTGGGGGCTATCACGAGTTGCTGCGCGACGACAGAATGAACTCCAGCACCCGCGACGAGACCGGCCAACGAAGGAAAACCTCCAGATGCCGGGGCCGGCTGCCCTGAGTCCCGCCTGGGTCTCCCACTCAGCGACTGTCCCCCTTCCGATCTGCAAACCAAGAAATGTTCTTCCTCTCTGGGTCGGCTTTTTGGAAAAGCTCCGTCCTCTGGTCACCAGTAGGTCCTTTGCTGTCTGGGCAGCGCGCTGTGCTCAGAGGCGGGCTTCCCGTGGGCGCACGGTCGCGGCCAACCTTCCCGCGCGAGCTCCCGGGTGTTCTGCTTCTGGCCTCGCCATTCAGGAGGCCCCTCGGGCCGACGGCGCGGTCACCCGGACGGCGTAACCAGACGAGCCTCGGCCCGCGGTTAGGGGTGAATGGGCGGCAGCCGGCGGGCTCGAGAGACAGGATGCGCCGAGGAGGATGCACCCGGCAGGGCGCACGGAGCGGCGCGCGCGGAGCTCGGCGCGCGGTGCTTTCAACACCATGGACAGGTCGCGCGATCCGGGCTCACCACCAGCCCCGCAGCCAGCCCCGGGGGCGTCATGCCGGTCTCCCCAGCGCAGTCTCCTTCCTGAGTATCCACCCGAGAGGTTCCAGACCCGCCTCTCCCGCGATGCGTCTGCCTCACTTCATCTGGCTCCCAAGTAGCCCCAGGAACCTGCTGCCCAGGTGCAAAGAAAATGCTGCAGGCACCGAGGAAAACAGCGGTCCCGGCCCTTCAAAACAATCCGCCCCCTTCTCCCGCCACAGCCCGGCGCTGGAGCTGTCTGCTCTGCCCAACTGGGGTCAGCCGCTCTCAGACTGCACCATTTTCTTCGCAGCCCACCCAGGAGCCGAGGCGCCGGCTCACTTGGCGGCGCGCGGAGAATCGCGTCCGGGCCTCGGCGTCCCGCGATCAGGCTCCCAGCGCGCGGCGGCCGCCGAGGTGAATGGGGCGAGGGTGGGGGAGGGAGGCCGGGGCGCTGGGCTTCCCCTCCCTGCCTCCTCCTCTAGCCGCGGCGGCTCCGGGGCCTCGCGGGCTCGGCGGGTGGTGGGGAGCCAGAGCCCAGGCTGCTCCCGGGGTGCTCGGGAAATCGCATCGCCCGGGTGCGGGCGCCGGAGGAAGCCGCTGCCGCGCTCGCTCGCTCGGGCGCCGGGCGCTGCAGCTTTGGCTAAAACCCACAGACGAGAACACGGAGCGCGCAGCCAAAAGCTAGTGATGTCATCCGTGCAACGTGAGCCTCATCTCTTATTTTTCTAGCATCCTTAAAGATAAACTGCACCATTTCCCAGGCACGAGATGTCTAAGCCTGAGTCTCTGACCAGGCAAGTCAATGGTGTCTGGATAGGTATGGGCCCAACCATATCCATATTTATGCACATATACATACATGTGGCATGTAGCATGTTTCCGTGCATTATTATAAATTTAGGGATGTTGCCCCCTTCTCCTGTTTATCTCTTTTTGGTGGTGGAAAATTCCCTCACATCGACCCCAGCTCTTTAAAGACTGCTTATTGCGGAGTCGGCATTCAGAGGGGCTGAGGAAGTTCCTGCGTCCCCAGTTTTGTCGCTGGAATCTAGGATCACATTAGATCTTTGTTTTCCCCAGAAAGCCACAGGCGCTACCTTGCTAGCTCCAGCAGTTTCCCCGCCCCCCCCCCCCCCCGGGGCCGGGCGCGTCGCTGGGGTTGCCACGGCCAACCCGAGTCTAGCCCCACGCCAGCGCCAGATCCCCCCGACACACACCCACCTCCACCTGCCACCACCTCCCTCCCCAGCAGGAAAGAAAAAAAGGAAACTGACTGATCCTTTCAAGACCAGAGGAAGAGAATTTTAATGGGTGGGGGGGGGGGGGGTGCTTAATAGATATTTTGAAAACGCCGGGGGCTCGCGCTTTGAGGAGGCGAGGTGGGGTTAAATGAAACCTCGGTGCGGGCCTGTCCTCATCTGGGTGGCTGCTGGATTTAGGCTTAGCGCGGGCGCTGGGAAGCAGTGCGGGACCCCAGACCGTGGGCGGGTGGGCCCCAAGGGAGCCCCAGTTCATCCCAGAAACGCCCGCCACCCCCACCGCCCGGCTCACGTGAGACCGCGCCGCAAAGGCTGGGAGCCTCCCTCCCAGGTTGAAAGCCTGGTTTTTTCTTTGCAATGCTCGCCCCTCATTTTCACCCTTACTCCAAAGCTGGGGGCCCGCACCGCGGGGTAAAGAGCTGCCCTGCGGGGGGAAAAAGTGTCCGGCACCCTGCTTTGCACAACGCGGCCTGCGAGCCAGAAAGAGCGCACCTCCACCATATTCTTTTTGTCTTTTTTCATCCTCCCTGCAGTTTGAAAATCGGGAACGAGGCGTTTCAGTGCCATCTAGTGGGGGAGGGGCGTGCCTCGCCTTCGGTCCCTGGATGCGGCAATGGGTTTTGCTGAAAGGGACAGCAGAGCCTGAGGATGTCCGCCGGGTTCTAGGGGGCCCGGCTGGCCGAGGGGCTATCAGGCACATGCCGTTGGCCGCCTCCCGGTCCCCTGGGTTCCCTAGGACGGTGAGGCGGAGCCCAGCGACTTGGCCACAATGTGGTCTCACCTTTCCTGTCTACCCTCACCTGTTCCCTCTCCCCCAGCCATGAAAATCTGGAAACAAGCGCAAACGCTTTGCACACTTGCAGACTTGCAGTCTGAAATTCCCGGAGCTACTTTATTCTGGAAAGCCCAGAGCACTTCCAGCCTAACAGGATGTCTGTGTCTGACCACAGGGAGGAGGCAGAAAGGTGAAATGATACCTACAAGGTCACTCAGCAAGTAGGGGCACATCCACATTAGAGCCTCACTCTCCTGATTACCAGCTCTCCCCTCCCCCGAGAACCACTTCCAAGAACCACTTCCAAGGGGGCCCTGGAGCCCCCTGGAAACCCAGGAGGTTACCCATCTGGCAATGAAGGTACCTGTTCCTTTTATCTGTATCTGTCCTCCTTCTTCCATTATTCCGTCCCTTTCTTGTTCTTCCTTTTGCAACTTTTCTCCAGGCCTGTGCCTTAGGCCTGCTTCCACTGATGTGCCTTGTCCCTTCTCCCGTGGCCCTCCTGGGCCATCCTGTGATTAGGGCCCTGCTGTGGGAAGGGCCCTAAATGGAACATTGTCCTCCTCTTTTCCCAACATCATTAAAATTCTATCTTGAAAACTTTGGCCTTGGTGACATCCCCACAGCCTTTTGAAGATGTTGTTTTCAGGCCTCCTTTGAAATGTGGTTTTCCTGGACAGCACTACTCCATTTGGGGAAGAGCCTGGTCTTTGGTGCTAAAAGGAGGGAGGATTCCTCCTCCAGACTATATAACCACTTGACCTTCTTTTCTTAATTGAGTGATCTATGTTTCTTCCCTCTGCCTTCTTCCAGTTCCTTCCACCCTGTTAGCTGTGGCATCACTGTGTCCAACCTAGTCCTTCCGATTTGAACCTACACTGTCCTAGGATCAGAGAATCCCAAAATTGGAAGGGACTTTAGAGTTTACCACACAAAAATGCACGAATCTCTCCTAGAACATTTCCCAAAAAAGTAATTGGCCAGCTTCTGCTTGCATACTTGCCGTGATAGGGAAATCACTCTCTTGGCAAGTACCCTGTTCCACTCTCAGATGGTATAAATGGTTAGATAGTCCTTCCTTATACTGAGTCTCATCCTAGATCCCTGTAATCCTACCCATTGGCCTTTGAGAAGCCCACAGATACCCGATTCCTCTCCCATTTAATGGTCCTTCTCATACTTGACCTTGGCCATCATGTTCTCCCTAAGCCTTCTTTCCTCCAGACTAAATACCCCCTTGATTTTTTTTTTTTCTCCTTGAGCTTGCTGCTCCAGGCTTTCTGATGCTTCCTGATTATTAGTGCTTCTTGTATCCAGCAGGGCTCCTTGGTCTAACCGTGAAGTCAACCGATAAAGAAAACACACGGTCAGTCATGTTTCCACATGACCCATATGAAGTTCTAATAATCCTCACTTTCTCTTCCAGGACTCTTCTACAATTCATCCTTTCTGAATGCTATTCTAGGATCTTGCCCCAAAATAACATTAAAATCATTGGTTTGCAGTTTGTGAAATCCACATTGTTGAAATTTGGAATTTCATTTGCTCACACACAACCTCCCCCCTTTCGCTAACCAGCGTTCACATTCTCCAAGCTTTCTCTAAGGTCAACAACAGAGATACAGAGATATCACTAAAAGTTCCCCTGGGGCGCCTGGGTGGCTCAGTCGGTTAAGCGTCCGACTTCAGCTCAGGTCACGATCTCACGGTCCGTGAGTTCGAGCCCCACGTCGGGCTCTGGGCTGATGGCTCAGAGCCTGGAGCCTGCTTCGGATTCTGTGTCTCCCTCTCTCTCTGCCCCTCCCCCGTTCATGCTCTGTCTCTCTCTGTCTCAAAAATAAAAAAAATAAATGTTAAAAAAAATTAAAAAAAAAAAAGTTCTCTTTCCTGGGTTACAGTTCACCCAAAGCAGACAGATGCTTTCCTATAATTTCTTCACCCATTGGGAGCTATCTTTAGTTATCATATTTGATCTTCCCCTCACCCTACCTTCAGTCTAAAAATCACTCTCCTTGACCTTGTCTATTGGAAGCAAAATAAAAGTTGATGAGGTGTGCTTTCCCATGCCATCTATCAATATGCCATCATTTGCTATATACACTTACTCCTGTTTTCCTAATTAACTTTGCACAACTTGGACATTACTTGAAACCCACGAGTTATCTTCCACTTTCGCCCTCCTGACACAATTCCTCCAGTGTGTGACATGCTAGTATTTATGCTTGGATAGGTGCTCTTCTCCCTATATCTCCACTCATCACAGAGCCACATTTGTGTGTTTAGCAACTTTCCTTCTTTTCTTCCTTAGTAGAGTCATTATAGCAAAAGGCCATTTTCGTCTCACCCCTTGCCATCTAAGTCCTCTCCTGACGTTATAGTCTTCTTCCTCCACCACACCACCATGTTGATCTTCTTATATTCTACAGTTATCCTTTACCCAACATTCTGCAGGAATTTCCTCTTTCTTTATTTTTGTTTAATGTTTATTTATTTTAGAGACAGAGAGACAGAGTACAAGCGGGGGAGGAGCAGGGAGCCGGAGACAGAATCTGAAACAGGCTGCAGGCTCTGAGCTGTCATCATAGAGCCCGACTCAGGGCTTGAACCCATGAACCATGAGATCATGACCTGAGCGGAAGTCGGACACTTAACCAACTGAGCCACCCAGGTGCCCCTGTAGGAATTTCATCTTGCTTGTGCAGTGAAGCTCAAACTCTTTACAAGGTGTAGAGTTACACCCCCATACAAGGTGTCACAAAGGCTTCAACCTATTTTTTTTTTCATTTTTTATTTTATTTATTTTTTTAATGTTTATTTTTGAGAGAGAAACAGAGAGACAGAGTGCAAGCGGGGAAGGGGCAGAGAGAGAGGGAGACACAGAATCTGAAGCAGGTTCCAGACTCTGAGCTGTCAGCACAGAGCCCGACATGGGGCTCAAACCCACAAGCCATGAGATCATGACCTGAGCCAAAGTCAGACACAACTGACTGTCACCCAGGCACACCTTTTTTTTTTTTAAGAGAGAGAGTATGTGCACACTGAGAGAGGGGAGGGAGTTTAGGGTGGGGAGTTAAGGGCAGGGAGAGAGGGGGAGAGAGAGAGAGAGAGAGAGAGAGAGAGAGAGAGAGAGAGAGAGTCTTAAGGAGGCTCCACGCTCAGTGCAGAGCCCATTGTGGGTCTCAATCCCACAACCCTGGGATCATAACCTGAGCCAAAAGTGAGTCAGATCCTCAACAGACTGAGCCACCCAGGTGCCCTTCAGCCTATTTTCTAAAACTGGCCATTACACTCCCTTAGGCCCTCTGTTCTAACCAAGCAGCCCTCTAAACTTGTTTTAAAAAGCCCCTCTCCCCATTGGCATTCTTCCTCTTGTCCATAAAATACTTAACTGCTCTGCTTTTGAAAGTCCGTACAATTACAGGTGCCTCATATCAATAGGTCAAATAAATGTCATTTGATCCTCTCACTCGAAGCTAAAAAGACAACCAGTTAAAGCCAACAAACATTCTGGATATTTAAAACCTCTTCCTAGGGGCGCCTCGGTGGCTTAATCAGTTAAGTGACTGACTCTTGGTTTCAGCTCAGGTCATGATCTCACAGGTGGTAGGTTCAGCCCCCACCTCAGGCTCTGTGCTAATAGCTCAGAGCCTGGAGCCTGCTTCGGATTCTGTGTCTCCCCCTCTCTCCCTGCCCCTTCCCCACTCATGCTCTGTCTCTGTCTCTTGAAAATGAATAAACATTAAAAAAAAAAACTGTTTTAAATGACACAACAGAAAAATGATCAAAGGTCTTAAAAAGAAAATTTATAGGGGCACCTGGGTGGCTCAGTCGGTTAAGCGTCCGACTTCGGCTCAGGTCATGATCTCGCCATTCACAAGTTCAAGCCCCGCGTCGGGCTCTGGGCTGACGGCTCAGAGCCTGGAGACTGCTTCAGATTCTGTGTCTCCCTCTCTCTCTGCCCCTCCCCCGTTCATGCTGTCTCTGTCTCTCAAAAATGAATAAACGTTAAAAAAAATTTTTTAAGAAAATTTACAGAAGAAAAATTCAAATGGAATATTAACATACAAAAAAAAACATTCAACCCCTCTACTAATCAGAGAATACAATTTTTTTAAGTGCTTCTTTTTTACCCATCCATTGGAAAAAGTGTTTATGTGTCTGTTAATGTCAAGTGTTGGCCAGGGCATAAGGAAACAAGCTCTCGTGCTCTGCTGGTGGGAGCATAAACCGATACCGCCACTCAGGAGGGCAATTTGGAGTAGCTGTGAAGACAAGAGATGTTTGTTTCGCTCCAGCAGCTCTACTTGTAGGTATCTAGCCTGTAGAAACACTGGCACATGGGGCAAAGAGCAGTTTTGGTATGCTGCCCATATCCTAGGGCTTCTATGACAAAGCACCACAAATCAGGTATCCTAAAATGTCAGAAATTTATTGTCACGCATTTCTAGAGACTGGGAGTACAACATCAAGGTGTTGTCAGGACCATGCTCCCTTTGAAACCTGGAGGAGAGAATCCTTCCTTGCCTCTTCTAGCTTCTAGAGGAAGCTTCTAGCTTCTAGTATCTGCTACAAATCCCTGACATTCCTTGGCTTACTCTGATCTCTGCCTCTGTCATCACATGACTGTCTTTTCTCACAACATCCTTCCTCTGTTGCCAAAATGTCTCTCTTCTTATAAGAACACCAGTCATACTGGAACATAAGCCTACCCTATTCCAGCCTGACCTCATCTGAATCAATTACCTCTACTATGACACTATTTCTAAATAAGGTCACATTTCAAAGTCATAGGAGTTAGGACTTCAACAGAGGTTCTGGGAGGACACTCTTCAACCTACAATTCTACCTTTCATGTAAAATAGAAGGGGACAGGGGCACCTAGCTAGTCAATGGAGTGAGTGACACTTGATCTCAGGGTCATGGGTTGGGACCCCACGGTGGGTGCAGAAATTACTTAAAAATAAAATCTTGGGGCGCCTGGGTAGCTCAGTTAGCTAAGCGTCCAAGTTCAGCTCAGGTCATGATCTCATGGTTCGCGAGTTCAAGCCCCCCATCGGGCTCTACGAGGACCCTCAGAGCCTGGAGGCTGCTTCGGATTCTGTGTCTCCCTCTCTCTCTGCTCTCCCCCACTCACACTCTGTCTCTCTCTCAAAAATAAAGATTTTAAGATTTTTTTAATAAAAAAATAAAAATAAAATCTTGAAAAAAAATAAAGGAAAAAAAGGAGTCATAAGCCAATATACATGTATCTGTTTATTTGTGCAAAATTAAAGAGTGATAGAAGAACCAAGGAGCCAAGCAGACAACAGGAAGCTGGCAGCGGGAAGCCACTACCACCACGAGGCAGGCGTGGCCCCAACAAAGAGCCCAGGGCAAGCTTACAAATGCAGCCCACATCTCATGTACCTGAATGTTTATAGGTGTAAGTCAAATGATGAACTGTTAAATAACGATGTTCCAACCTCCTACCTTACACATACCTTTGTGATGACCAATTTTCAAATATGTGTAAAGTTATATTTGAGTATGAATACAATTTGGCAAAATATCAAAGACAACCAAATTATGACTGCTCATGTGTTGATGGATCAGCAATGCACAGGTGAGTAATAAAATAGAGGCACTTATAATTTACAACAAAATACGTATCATAAGAGTTATTTTTCTTGACTTTAATTTCAGAAAAATCATTCTGTTGTTATAATCAAGATTTTCACATAACTTTATATTCTATTGATGGTAATGTCAAATGTTTTTGACAACTGCTTTTGATTCCCTGTAGTTTTTAAATAGTTCTTTTTTTTTTTTTTTTTAGCTTATTTATTTACTTGGAGAGAGAGAGAACCAGCGAGGAAGGGGCAGAGAGAGAGGGAGAGAGAAGATCCGAAGTGGGCTCCATGCTGACAGCAGAGAGCCTGATACGGGGCTCAAACTCACAAAAGGCAAGATCATGACCTGAGCTGAAGTCGGACACTATCCGGACACGGATAGTTTTGGGTTTGTTTTTTTTTTTTAATTATTTCCAATTTGGAGAAACTTCACCCTACTGAAGCAGTAACAGTTCTATTGGAATGTCAATAAAATTCTTTTTTTTTTAATTTTTTTAATGTTTATTTATTTTTGAGACAGAGAGAGGCAGAGCATGAATGGGAGAGGGGCAGAGAGAGAGGAAGACACAGAATCCGAAGCAGGTTCCAGGCTTCAAGCTGTCAGGAAGAAGCCCGACACAGGGCTTGAACTCACAGACCATGAGATCATGACCTGAGCCGAAGTCGGAAGCTCAACCAACTGAGCCACCCAGGCGCCCACAAATTCTTAAAACAATACTTATATTTGGGATTTTGTATGTTATATTCAAGCATTGTAACGATCACCTATGACAAGTTATTGTTAATGCAAAAAATGCAAAAAATATTACTTTTATCATGTAAAACATTATCATATATGTCATGATTTTTACTGTCAAAGTAATATGTAGATCCACAATACCTATTCAGTTCTTCTTTCAAATATTCCAGTGCTAGAATGAAAAATACCAAAAATTGCAGTCCATTGATTAATTTGTTCAAATCTCTCCACAGTCAAGACCATATCTTGATCTATAACAGTCGGAAAATAGTTACTACAGACATTACTTTGGTTTATTTGTACATGAAGCCTCTTCTTTAAAGTCATGAAAACATTTGCATTTCCTTGTTCTAATTCTCTTATATTTTATTAGGATATCACATTTGATTGCATATGCACTGTATTTTTATTTAGAAAACGATTTTCCTTAAAATTTAAAAGTATTTTTAATCCCTTTAAGTGAGAAATCACCAAACTTAGGTTTTCTTTTGCTTATACCATTAATAGCAAGTAATAGTTTGTATCAAAAAATTGTGGACAGCACAAGTCCTAAATTAATTTTATCTTCCACAAAGACCACATTCTTGCTCTAGATTTGAGGACATTCTATTGTTTCATTTAGCTTTCCTAATATATCTTACATCCTTTCTAAATTAAATTTAATGGCTTTAGTCAGCATTTCCATTGTGTGTCTTTTTTTAACATTTATTTATTTATTTTGAGAGAAAGAGAGAGAGAACGTGCACACGAGAGCCAGGGAAGGGCAGAGAGAGACGAGAGAGAGAGAATCCCAAGCAGGCTCTGCGGTGACACGGGGTCTGAACTCATGAACTGTGAGATCATGATCCGAGCCACAATCAAGAGTCAGAAGCTTAGCTGACTGAGCCACCAGATGCCCCACATTGTGTGTCTTAAATGGCTATAAGGCCAAATTTAAATGTGTCTTGTCTATGGATAGATTCAAGATATATAAATAATCTTTCAATTCCTCCAAAGAACTTCATGCCTATTGGCTCAGTTGAGGCCACATCTCTAGCAACAAATTCAAACTATGTTATATATGTGCTATAAAGAATGTTTCTGGATTTTAGGCCAAAATCTAGGTTAGGTCTAGAAATACACTTATGGTTTAAGAGGAATGTGAATTGCAAGAACATAATCTTGCAAAACGTGCCTCAGTTACTGTGTGCAACTGTTCAAAATACCACCCTAATTCATATGTAACTCCAGAACCATGAACTGGAACACAAAAGGAAGCAGGAAAATGGATGCCCATCGCTGCTGGGAAGTGACGCTTCCTTATTCAAAAATCTGCTTGCATGCTACCTGGGAGGAAGGATTTGACAAGTTAATCATTTCATCTTTTCTTTTATCAAAGTGCCTCCACCCTCACACCCTTTCTGTGCTCCAAAGCAGTAGCTAACACCGTATCAGCAGCAACACCACCCATAAAACTTAAAGGCATTTAAATGCAGATGTTTTTTGTTCTGAGGGCAAGAGTTTCAGAAAAGCATGTCCTTGGGGCCTGAACTGTGTTAACCAGAAGAGCAGCTGTTTGGGCCACGCTGTGCCAGTACTGATGGCCGCCAGATCCCAAGACAGAAGGGCAACCATGCGTTCTCCAGGACAGTTACTTTTTGTGTTTGTGATACGTGGGCCCTATAAAACATTGGGTCTAGGACAGGGGCGCTCCTACTGGGGACGGAGGGCAGCCTCCCTGGTAGAATACAAAGAGCAAAGAGTATTCCCTGAGCCTGGGGACCAGGTTCACCCAGCAGAAGCTGAAACTATGGAGACACCTTTCTGGCCAGAGCTGGAGCCATGAAACCAGACGTCACTGCTGCTGGAGTTGCTACCCATGGCAGAGAACAGAGGAGAAATACCCTGTCTTCGGCTCACCAGACTTTTGCTAGAAACTCCCACTGGTGGAACCCAGATGGACACCAGCTGACACGGGGGCCTGGGGATACGCAGCATGCAAATGTCAGTCCCCGGCAGCACAACAGAGCAAGGAAAGTCAAAGTACAAATCTGAGGGCAAACAGGCCAGGATGGACTGGCACACAATACATATTCTCATAAAGTCAGGACCAAAACAAATGTGCTCTCTCTACCACCACCGGTTAATACGTTGAGGGGCAAGAGTAGAGTAGGCACCAGAAATTAAGAGTCACAGCAAGTGCAGGGGTGCCTGGCTGGCTCAGTTGGTTAAGCACCTGACTCTTGGTTTCAGCTCAGGTCACGATCTCGCAGTTTCATAGGTTTGAGCCCCATGTCAGGCTCAGCGCTGGCAGCACAGAGCCTGCCTGGATTCCCTCTCTCCCTCTCTCTCTCTCTCTGCTCTTCCCCCACTTACTCTGTCTCTGTCTCTCTCAAAATAAATAAACTTTAAAAATAAAAAAAAAATTTTTTTTAAGTTACAACAATTGCAAAGGAGAATGCAAAATGAATATTATATGTGGATAGTAGGACTGAAAACTTAATAAACTAAAAATAGATAAGAATCAATACATTCCGATAGAATAGCAGTTAACAGATTAGTTACAAAGAAAGTGAAGGCTTTATATGAAGAAAACTACAAAAGTTTATCGAGAGACACAAATGACCTGAAAAGATATAGAAACCCGCCATATTCCTGAATGAAACAATTCAATTCTATAAAAATGTCAATGCTTTACAAAGTCATTCATAGATTTAAAATAGTTCCTATCAAAATCTCAATCTTTCATTGCAACTTGGAAAATAATCCTTTTTTTTATAATTTTTTTAATGCTTATTTATTTTTGACAGAGAGAGAGAGAGAGAGAAAGAGAGAGAGAGAGACAGAGCATGAGCAGGGGAGGGGCAGAGAGAGAGGGAGACATAGAATCCAAAGCAGGCTCCAGGCTCTGAGCTGTCAGCACAGAGCCCAACACAGGGCTTGAACTTACCACAAGATCATGACGGGAGCCGAAGTCGGACGTTCAACCGACTGAGCCACCCAGGCGCCCCTGGAAAATAATTCCAAAGCGCATCTGCAGAAAGCTACTAGTGGGAATAGCGAAGATATTTTTACGTGATAATTTCTCTCTAATAAGTATTAAACTACTTTTTAAAGCCACAACATTTTAAACAGCATGCTATCCACTTCTCAGACTCCGCACTTGTTCTCCAAAAGCTCCCGGATATTTTCATAAATGAAAAGAAAAAGAAACCCAATCTAATCATTCACCCAAAATTGTGGCACACGTAATTGTATCAATTTAGACCTCTTAAGGACTACAATTCCACAAGATCTGGAAATACCATGAGTGACTAACAGCCTCCCAGGCAGGCTTTGACCATTCTGGGTACACTATAATGCCAGTAGGATTTGACCAATATGGGTGCACTGTGATGGCATCTGGCTAATGTGATACTCTGATGCTTTCTAGACGTTCACCTCCTGGACTGAGGAGTCATGGTCTACGTGGACAGTATCTTGTTCTACTCCCTGACCTGACATCTCATCTCTGGATCCTATAAGTGTTTGATCACCAGTTCCATCATCTGTTAGGGACTGTTTATGTCCCCTCAAAATTCACATGTTGAAGTTCTAAACCCAATGTGATAGTATTTGGAGACGGGCCTTGGAGAGGTATTTAGGTTTAGATGAGGTCATAAGGGTGGTGCCCCCATGATGGGATTAGACATCACAAAGCTTGCCTTCCTCTCTCTGTCTCTGCCACATGAGGACAAAGAGAAAGTGGTCACCCTTAAGCCAGGAAGATAGTTCTCATCAGAACTCAATCATTCCAGCACAATGATCTTGGACTTTGCCTACGGAACTGTGAGAAATTAAATTTGTATTTTTTAAGCCACACAGTTGATGGGATTTTTGGTGGCAGCCCAAGCAGATTAAGACAGCACAATCCCCATAATAATTTAACAGAACCCAAGTTTGGACCATGATGTGGAGTGTCTCCTCCCCATCTTCGTGATCAAGTGCAATTATCCACATGTTGCTGGACAGGGCATTAGTAGTTCTGGGATAGGACAGGACAGGCCCCAATTTCCCTTCCTAGATATTGCTATTTCCTGGAATTTTCTGTTTATTACCAGTAGTTCTAGCTCTCTCTCTCTCTTCTCACCTTGACAGCTATGGTTGCTGACCTCATTCATTTCTTCCACATTTGCATGTGCAAGCACTCTCCTAGGTTCTTGAAGAAACATAAGTGAAAAACCAGGAAAGATTCCTGACCTCATAGAGCTTATATTCTAGTAGTGAGAGACAAATAATAACCAACTTAATAAAAAAATAAGTCATGTAGTATTGTAGAAGATGATAAATGTTATAGGAAAAAAATAGAGCAGTGGGTAACAATGTTATGGATTGAATGTTTGCACACCCCCAAAATTCATAAGTTGAAACCCTAACCTTCAATGTGACTGTATTTATAGATAGGGTCTTCAGGAGGTAACAGAGTTTATTTTTTTTTAAAGGATTATCTTTTTTTTTTTTAATATTTATTCATTTTTGAGACAGAGAGAGACAGAGCATGAACGGGGGAGGGTCAGAGAGAGGGAGACACAGAATCTGAAACAGGCTCCAGGCCCTGAGCTGTCAGCACAGAGCCCGACGCGGGGCTCGAACTCACGGACCACGAGATCATGACCTGAGCCGAAGTCGGTCGCTTAACCGACTGAGCCACCCAGGCACCCCAGGAGGTAACAGAGTTTAAATAAAGTCATAAGGATTAGGCCTGGTAGAACGGGTAGCTTCATAAAAAAAATAATAATTAAAAAAATTAAAAGGAAGAGGTCTCTGTCTCCCTCCCTCCCTCCCTCTCTCTCTCAATGTCTTAATCTTTCTCTTGATCTCTCTTTTCTCTTGGCCCAGAGGAAAAGCCATTTGAGGACAAAGCCATCTATAAACAAGGAAGAGAGCCCTTATCAGGAACCTAAATGACCAGCACTTTGATCTGGGACTTCAGCCTCCAGAACAGTGAGAAAATAGACTTTTGTTGTTGAAGCCCCCCAGTCTGTGGTATTTTGCTCTGGCACCTGAGCAGACTACTGCAAAGAGGAATCATCACATTAAAAAGAAAAATGTATATAATCTTTGGAAAGCACCAGAGAATTTCAGGGGTTGAAGGCCTTATTTACCCATCTCTCTCTCTCTCTCTCTCTCTCTCTCTCTCTCTCTCTCTTTCTCTCTCTCTCCCTCCTTCTCTCTCTCTCTCTCTCTCTCTCTCTCTCTCTCTCTCTCACACACACACACACACACACACACACACACACACACACCCTGGCTCCCCACAGCATGGCCAGGGCTCACCCAGCCAACCCCAGACTCCAACTTGGCATTGCAGAGCAGTCTCACCAGAGAGAGCCTTAGGTGTGCCAATTTCCACTCCTCCTCCATTTCCCACAGGCCTTGCAAGCACCTCGCCTCAGAAAGGGAATTACTTGCCAACAAAGACCTACTTGGGACTTGGGGGCACTGCCCCGGGGCACTTCATTACAGGGAGCTCCCACAGCCACAGCCTGCAGGAGCTGACACACAGAAAGAAGCTCATTCATAACAAGCAGCAAGCCTTTGTCAAGTTACCACTTCACGTGTGCCAAGCAGTTAAACTCCCTGGGAGGCGCCCCCTCCTAGAAGGGAATAAAAATAGTTCTGCCAGGGAGAACCATCCACCCAAAGCATCTGTGGTCATTTAGCCCCACTGCAGTCGACCCCAGTGGTGCAGCATGAACAGCAATCAGAGCTCCACAAGTAGCCAGAGGACCTTGGGAATGTAACATGCTCAAAAGAGAATCTAATTGGATCCATGCTCAAAAATGAAGGTTCAAATATTTACATTGAAGTACTATTTGTAACGGGATTCACAAATGTCCAACAACAGGGGTTAGATGAATAAATCATAACATAGTCATTCAATGGAATGATAAGAAGTCATTAAAATAACATTTTAAAGGAGTATTTAAGGGGGTGCCTGGCTGGTCAGTAGGAAGAGCATGTGACTTTTGACCTCAGGGTAGTGAGTTCGAGACACACACTGGATGTAGACATTAGATAGATGACAGATAGATACAGAGGTAGACAGACAGACAGACAGATGGATAGATGATAGGTAAAATTTTAGGGATGCCTGGCTAGCTCAGCCAGAAGAACATGAGACACTTGATCTCGGGATCATGAGTTCAAACCCCACACAGGGTGCAGAAATTACCTAAATAAATGAAACTTAAAAAAATAAAGGAAAAAATAAAGGAGTCTTTAGGATGTAGAAAAACACTCAAGAGATGCTGTTAGGTGCAAAGAGTAGATATAAAACTGTGGATGAAATATGGTCTAAATTTTATAAAGAAAAATCAATCACAAGGAAATACATCAAAATGTTAGGATTTTTCCTGGATTTTTTCTCTTTAGAGGGTTTATATTTTCTAGATTTTTTTTAAAGATTTTATTTGTAAGTAATCTCTACACCCAACATGGGGCTCAAACTCACGACCATGAGATCAAGTGTCTCTACCAATTGAGCCAGCCAGGTGCCCCGGTATTTTCTACATTTTGTACAATAAACATGTATTACTTAATTGTCTAAAAACAATAGCTATATTAAGATAATAAAGTTACTCATATTCGAACTTTTATGTGTATAATTAATTTCTCATGCAGCCAGGTTTCCCTAGGTTCCAACTGAACAAATTCATTCAAAAGCCCAAAATCTATGAAAGAATCACTGACATCCAAAATTAAAAGTGTTCTCCTTAGAGATAATTCTGTCTCTCAGGGCTTTGAATTGTATATTTTTGCCTTACTCTTTTTGACAGTGAAGATTCTTTTTGGGAGAAAAAAAAAAGCCATGGCTTTCCCAGGTTTCTCTGTTCATTGCTTTAAATTTTCCATCTTTTTATGACATGTGCAAGCAAAACGCCATCTCTTCCCTCAACTGGATCATTATGTTTTGATCTGACAGGCATGGGCTATAAAGAAGCACAGGTGTGGTTCAGGACCTTAAATGGTTTTGCCAAGTTCACAAGGCTGGCTATGAGAGGACCTAAAGGTGGGGCTCTAACCTGAGCTGAGCGGGAATGGTAGGGATAGGGTGAGTCACCCACCAGAACTAGAATCACAACAACAGAATGTAAAATCAAGATAACGGGACCCAAAACATCCACAAAATGAGAGAGGACCAAGAGCCAGAGAAGAAGCAAGGATTGTGGATCAGGGCCAGGATAATCCTGTCAGGAAAACCTCTAGAATAAACTCAGATAACTGGAAGGGAAGGCTACGAGCATCAGGCCCCCATTTGTTGGTTGCCTACTCAGTCCGGGCATTGCATAGATGACTTTTGACTTAATCATCATGAGAATTTTATAAACCAATACTATCCACATTTATCAGGTGAAGGGAGCCACTCAGAGAGTGATTTGCCAAAGTTCATCCAGCTGGTAAATATTGGGGCAGGGATTTAAATCTAGATATAGCTAACTCTAAATGCCACCTCTTGGCACTGTGAATCTGCCACAGACCCTAGAAGAGACAATGGAAAGAAAGGTGACTTCCTAGGGTCAGAGGTGGAGATACATGGTGAGAGTGTGCCTATAATATCCCTGAAGGTCAACCAACCCCAAGAGGAAATAATCTGAGGTAAGATGCATGACTGTGTACAGAATATGACAATGAGTCTATCTGAAGTGAAAGTAGTTAGTTTAGAACCCAAATTGAAAAACACCTTTCCAGAGACCAGACGGGGTTGACAGACAGCTCACTGAAAATGAAGCTGGTTTAGGCTTTCACAAAACCATACAGCAAGCACTGTTTGTAAATTTGAAAAAAATCTAGATTGATAAGAGTCAATACTACAAACACCTATATTTTGAATTTTCCGCATTGTAGTAAAGATTGTGTGTGTGTGTGTGTGTGTGTGTGTGTTTGCACGTGCTCATGTTTATGACTAACTTGTACAGATTCACTTGCTTAGGCTGACATTAGAGATTGATCTCAAAACGAAACTGATCTTGGGGCCTGGGTGGCTCAGTCAGTTAAGCTTCTGACTTTGACTCAGGTCATGATCTCAAGGTTCGTGAGTTGGAGCCACCCCGCCCCACCCCATCAGGCTCTATGCTAACAGCTCAGAGCCTGGAGCCTGCTTCAGATATTATGTCTCCCTCACTCTCTCTCTGCCCCTCCCCTGCTGTCCCCCCCCCACCCCCCAACCCACTCTCTCTCTCAAAAATAAGCATTAAAAATTTTTTTTTAAAAAGAGAGAAACTGATCTCTCTCCATTGATAACAGCAATTACCAAGGTTTATACAAAATGAGACTAGAGGGAAGAGATGGGGACCCGTTTCTGTGTTGCTCTGTTGTCTGCATTTTGCCTGTCCACAATCGGCCACTTGAGCACTCTACCAGGGGAAGCTCCTCCCACTTCCCAATTTCGCCCCCATCAACAGGGCACTAGAAGACTTGTGACCTTATTCCCTTTAGCTGTGATCCTTTAACAGGCATTTCTAGTAGTGGACCCTAGCCAAACCAATAAAGGTTTTTAAAGTCATGTCTAGTACTCTTTTCTAGAAAATTTTACAGAAAATTTAGAAAATTCAAAGCAAAAAGAAGAAAATAAAACTCATCTGTCAGAATTTTGCTGTATAGACTTTAGATAGATGTACAAAAATAGACACTTACAAATACATATACACAAAAATCATTCTCAATGCACTATGTTGTCAAATGCTTTCTCTACATCTACTGATATAATCAGATGATTATTCACACGGAATAAATCCCACTTGACTGTGGTGTGCACTTTGTTTTATACATTGTCAGATTTGATTTGTTAATATTTTGTTGAGGATTTTTGTATCAATGTTCATGAGAGATATTGGTCTGTAGTTTTGTTGTCTCAAAAGTCTTTCCCTGGTCTTGGTATTAGGGTAATACTGGCCTCAGAATTAATTAGCAGGTGTTCCCTCTGCCTCTACTGTCTCAAAGAAATTGTAGAGAATTGACATCATCCCTTTCTTAAATGTTTGGGAGAATTCACCAGTGAATCCGTCCGGTGCTTTTTAATTTGGAAGATTATATATTACTGATTCAATTTCTTTCATAGATAAAAGCAAAATCAGATTATCTCTTCTTGTATGAGTTTTGATAGATTCGAGGATGTGGTCCACTTCATCTAGATTATCAAATTTATAAACATGAAGTTACTCAAAATATTCCTTTATTCTCCTTTTAATATGCAAAGGATGAGTAGTGATGGCCCCTCTTTGATTTTCGATACTAGTAATTTCTGTCTTCTCTCTTTTTCTCTTAGTTAGCTTGGATAGAAGCTTATCAACTTTTATTGATCTTTAAAAAAAAAAAAAAACGGTGAACACCTGGCTGGCTCAGTCAGTTGTACGCCTGACTTCTGCTCGGGTCATGATCTCATGGTTCATGAGTTGGAGCCCCACGTCAGGCTCTGTGCTGACAGCTCAGAGCCTGGAACCTGCTTGGGAGTCTGTCTCCCTCTCTCTCTGCCTCTCCCCAGCTCATGCTCTGTCTCCCTCTCTCAAAAATAAATTAAAAAAAAATTTTTTTCATTTGTATTGATCTTTCCAAAAAACTATTTTTTTTTACTTCATTCATTTCCTGTTTTCAATTTCACTGATTTCTGCTCTAATTTTATTTTTCTTCTGCTTACTTGAGATTTACTTTGTCCTTCCTTTTTTCTTAGTTTCCTAAAATAGAAGCTTAGATTGTTGATTTTAGATTACTTTGCTTTTCTAACATAAGCATTCAATACTATAAATTTTCTTCTAAGTCATGCTTCTACTACATGCCACAAATTTCGAAAAGTTTTATTTTCAGTTTCATTTCGTTCAAAAGATTTTTTAATTTTTTGTAAGACTTCCTCTTTGACCCATGTCTTATTGAGAAGTGTGTCATTTAACCTCCAAGCATTTCAGGATTTTCCAGCTCTCTTTCTATTATTGATTTCTAGTTTAATTCCTTTGTGGACTGAGAGCAGACACTCTGATGTCTGGTTTTTTAATGTGTTAACACGTGTTCTGTGGCCCAGAACGTGGTCTATCGTTGTGAATGTTCTGTGTGACCTTGAGAAAAAAGTGTATTCTTCCGTGGTTAGATGAAGTAGTCTATAAATGTCAATTATATCATGTTGATTGATTGTGCTATTCATTGCAATGACGTCCTGACTGATTTTCTGCCAATTACTGATAGACGGGTGTTGAAATCTCCAAGCATAACAGTATGTTCATCTGTTTCTCCTTTTGCAGCTCTGTCCGTTTTTGCTGCACATATTTTGATGCTCTGTTTTGGGGTATGTCTCTTATTATCCCCGTTAATTTTCCTTGTTCTGAAGTCTACTTGTGTGAAATTAATATTACTATTCCAACTTTCTCTTGATTAGTATTAGTATGGTATATCTTTTTCCATCTCTTTTAATCTGTCTTTCCTTTTAGTGTATCTTTTCCTCTATCCACTTAATATTTAAAGCGGGTTTCTTACAAACAACATATAGTTGGGTCTTGGGTTTGGTTTAGTTTGGTTTTTTTGATCTACTCAGACTATCTCTGTTTTTTAATTGGTGCATTTAGAGCACTGACATCTAAAGTGATTATTGGGGGTGCCTGGGTGGCTCAGCCAGTTAAGCATCTGATTCTTGATTTCAGCTCAGGTCATGATCTCATTCATGGTAACAAGATCGAGCTTGCATGGGGCTCCATGTTGGGCATGGCTTCTGCTTAAGATTCTCTCTCTCCCTCTATTTGTGACCCCATATCTCCCTCTCAAAAAATAAAAAATAAAGTGATTATTGATATAATCAGATTAATATTTACCATATTTGTTACTGTGTTCTGCTCATTGCCCTTATTCTTTGTTTCTTTTTTTTCTTCCACTCTTTTCTGTCTTTTGTGTTTTTATCTGAGCATTTTATGATTCCATTTTCTCCAGTTACTTAGCATATCAATTATACATGTTTTTTTTAACTTTTGTTTTTAGTGGTTGTCCTAGAGTATATCATAAATATTTATAACTAATCCAGGTCCCCTTCCAAATTACACTATCCTACTGCATGGGTAATGCAGGCATTTTTTTAATGTTTATTCATTTATTTTGTCAGAGAGAGTGAGCACAAGCAGGGGAGGGGCAGAAAGAGAGGGAGAGAGAAAGAATCCCAAGCAGGCTCCACACTGTCAGCACAGAGCCCAACTCAGGGCTTGAACTCATGAAACATGAGATCATGAGCTGAGCCAAAATCAGGACTTGGATGCTCTACTTACTGAGCCACCCAGATATCCCTAATGCAGGCATTATAATAGGGTACTCACAATCCCTCCTTCCCATTCCATATAATATTACTGGCATTCATTTTCTTAGCCATAAATTATAATCAACTAATGCATTGTTTCTAATTATTATTTTGAGTAACTGTTATCTGATAGGTTGATTAAGAATAAGAAAATAAGGGGGTGCCTGGGTGGCTCCGTCGGTTGAGTGCCGACTTCAGCTCAGGTCATGATCTTGTGGTTTATGAGTTCGAGCCCCACGTTGGGCTCTGTGTTGACCGCTTGCTCAGAGCCTGGAGCCTGCTTCAGATTCTGTGTCTCCTTCTCTCTCTGCCCCTCCCCCACTCATGCTTTGTCTCACTCCGTTTCTCAAAAATAAATAAATGTAAAAAAATTGTTTTTTAAAGAATAAGAAAATAAAGGATTTACTTTATCCCTATTTATTCCTTCTCTAATGCTCTTTCTTTCTTCATGTAGACCTGAGTTTCTAACCTATATCATTTTTCTTCTTCTAAAGAACTTTTTGGGGTATCTGGCTGGCTCCATCAGAACAGCATGTGACTCTTGATCTCAGGGTCCTAAGTTTGAACTCCACAATGACTGCAGAGATTACTTTTTGAAAATAATTTAAAAAAAGAAATTCTTTTGGGGGGTAGTTCCTGAAGAACCTCTTTTATTTTCTTTTTTTTTAAAGGATTCTTTTAATTTGAGAGAGAGAGAGAGAGAGGGAGAGAGAGAGAGAAAGAGAGCCCGCACTCGCACACATGCAAGCAGAGGAGGGGCAGAGGGAGAGAGAAAGAGAATCCCAAGCAGGTTCCATGCTCAGGGCAGAGACTGACATGGGGCTCGATCCCACAATCCTGGGATCATGACCTGAGTTCAGATCAAGAGTCCAATGGTCAACCAACTGAGCCACCCAGGCGCCCCCCCAAAAATAGATTACTTATATTCTTAAGTAATCTCTACACTGAACATGGAACTCGAACTCACAACCCAGAGATCAAGAGTCACATGCCCCACTGACTGACCAAGCCAGGCAACCCATGAAGAACTTCTTTCAAAAAGAAGGTGGGATGGGGGCACCTGGATGGCTCAGTCAGTTAAGCATCCGACTTTGGCTTGTCATGATATTACGGTTTGTGGGTTCAAGCCCCACATCAGACTCTGTGCTGAGAGCTCAGAGCCTGGAGACTGCTTCCGTTTTGTTTCCCTCTCACTCTGTCCCTCCCCGACTAGTGCACTCTCTCTCTCAGCTCTCAAAACTAAAAAATAAACATTAAAAAAAAGAAGAAGGTGGGGGCACCTGGGTGGCTCAGTCGGCTAAGCATCCGACTTCAGCTGAGGTCATGATCTCACAGTTCGTGGGTTGGAGCCCCGCATCGGGCTCTGTGCTGACATCTCAGAGCCTGGAGCCTGCTTCTGATTCTGTCTCCCTCCCCTTGCTCATGCTCTGTTTCTCTCTCTCAAAAAATAAATAAACATTTTAAAAAACGTTTTAATTAAAAAAAGAAGAAGAAGTCTTCTACTGGCAACAGGATGGGTCTATTGGCAACAAATTTCCAACTGCTACTAACCAACCAACCACTGACGGGACAAATTATTTAACCCAACCTTTCCTTGGCTTATACAAATGTGAAATCATCTTCAAGCATTATTCCTGCTCTGAAATTCTAGAATTCTAAGTAAAGTTTTATACATTAAGTCAAGTAGCTTACTTGGTAGGGTGACTATTAATTAGGAATAGGAAACATAGAAGAAGCTTTGTTTAAAGTGAAAAATCTTTTTTAAACATACATAATCACTCCCTCAAATAGTCATTTCATAAATCTTGCTTCTCAAATACCAACTTCTCTTAAAGCGAAACCCATTTAAATGTCTCTGCTTTTCCCGTTTCAGTAAAGTACAAAAATTATAAAATGTCAAGCTCAATAAACTGTGGACTTTAAGGAAAGATTAAGTGTTTCTTTCAAAGTAAACAAGGAGCTGGAATGTTTCCAATATCTTCATTTTTCTTTGGTGGCTACCAAATGTATTTGGACCCAAAATTCACTCAGGAGCATGGATATTAGATATGAAGGCTTTTGAAGAAAAAAATCTGACTTGATGAGATGGAAGGAGAATGAAATAAATGGCTGTTGGACAAATTAACACAGTCAGGTAATATAATTAGTCTTTGGTATTGGGGATTTAGCATTCAAGGTTCTGTCTACTTTTCAACGATTCTGAAGTCTGCATCGTGTAATAACAGATAATTTTGCTAAAACATTCATTTTCAGAATCCGATGCCCCAGGCGGCTAGTGCATGATCCTGGCATCTAAATTCTATGGCACCTTCTTCTGTCTTTGCCTGGTTGCTATGGACATGTGCGCACCCATAAGCACTGTGCTGTATTTCGGAAAGCAATATATGCAACTATGGCAATTAACAGCTAGGGATCTGTGGAGGTCTCTCGAAGTGCTCAAAAATCATTAAGATTTACTATATTTTAGGGGCACCTAGCTGGCCCAGTTGGTAGAACATGTGACTTAGTCTCAGGGTCATGAGTTGAAGCTCCATGTTGGGTATGAAGCCTACTTAAAATTTAAACAAAATTTCAGAAACCCATTAAAAAATATTTACTGTATTTTTGAAAAGAAGAACTAGATTTTTTTAAGATAAAAAGGAATGTTTAAAAACAGTTGCACGAGCTACCATAGATAATACAAAGTTCTACAGTCTGTTAGATGCAACGTCAGTTAAGACTCCCCGTGCCAACTGAAGACTCCCTGTGCCAACTGACAGAAACCCAATTCAAACTGGCATCAGACAAGGGTTTTGGTTTGTCATTGAAAAATCTCAGGGGGCACCTGGGTGGCTCAGTTGGTTGAGAGTCCGACTCTTGATTTCCACTCAAGTCATGATCTGAGTCATGGGATAGAGCCCCGCGTCCAACTCCATGCTGAGTGTGGAGCTTCTGGAGACTCACTCTCTCTCTCCCTCTGTCCACCCCTCTCTCTCAAATAAAATTTTTGAAAAAGAAAGAAAAGTCTCAGGATGATTTTCAGGCATGACTTGATCCAAGAGCCCAGGTGATGTTATCAGGACACGGTTCCTTCCCCTCCCTCCCTAAGCTCTGCTCTCACCAGCCCCTCGGAGGCTCTCTGAGCCCTCATTCTCCCACAGAGAATTCCAGCACAGAAAAAGCACCTTTTTCTAACACCTCCATAGGAGTCCCCAGACCCACACTGATTGAATCAATTTGGGTGACCGCCTGCTCCTGCTTCATCAGGCCTGGGTCACATGTTCCACCTCTGGAGAAAGAAAGGAGCACCCCCTCTCTGTCTACAATCCACACGGGTTGAGTCAAGGAAAAATGGTTCACCAAAGGAAAGTCAGGGAGCTCTGACCCAGAGGGGTAGATGTACGAAGCGTGACCAAAACAGTAGATGTTTAAGATAAAACTGAAGTCCCCTGTGGCTTCCGTGTGTGACAGCTGGGTCCTAAACAACTGTAGTTTCGGTACGAAACTCTACCTGGAAAGCAAGGGAGGGCGGAGTGCTCTGCAAAGGCGGGTGTTCTGGGTACTGTGGCCAAGTGTAGTTGTTCCATGACTTCCTCAGGAAAAAAGTCCTAATGCTCCTCGGTCTCTGTTGCCTCTCTCTGTGCAGAGACTTAACTATTATTATAATTACTGCCAGTCCAGCATTGTGTGTCTGAAGTGATGACTGCCAGCCTTAAGTGCTTCCAAATTTATTCATTAAGGCACTTACTTTTGTATTAATAGCAAGACCCAGGAGTGCCTATGTTTATTATGTGTTTATTTTTATGCTCTATAAACAGCCAAATAAATTTTACAGGGAAAAACTGTTTTGTATTATTTGAATTGAAAACTAGCCTTAGACTATGTAGAAGCCTGGCACTATGCTTTCAACGTCCCTTCCTTGGCCGGGAAAACTTAACCCGGTGTATGCATGTTTTTCTGGGAGTCCATTTGTATCGCAGAGGGGTCAATGACTCAAAGTGTGAAGACCCACCGGCCTAACCCCATGGGCTCCAGGGAACCATGTTACCCATTTCACTGGAAAGGCCATAGTGCAAGCTGGTGATATGCAAGGGCTGTGGATACAGACTCAGAAGTAACCCGGCTCTACTCTGTGACTTTCGGCAAGTTATATACTTTCTCTGTGCCTCATTTCTCTCATCTCATAGGGATAAAATAACCACTACCTCAAAGGACTGTGGAAACAGTTAAACAAGATCATTCATGTCAAGTATATAAATCAGTGACGTGTGTAGTAAGTGTTGAATACTTATTAATATTATACCTGTACAGATCTTCAGTTTAGGGTGGTGTTACATCCCTATAAACCCTACTGAACATCACAGCTTAGCCTAGCCTGCCTCAAACATGCTCAGAACACTTACATTAGCCTACAGTTGGGCAAAATCATCAAACTCAAGACTATTTTTTAAAATTTAAAAATCCCAGTTAACATACAGTGTCATATTAGTTTCAGGCATCCAACACACTGGTTCAACACTTCCATACGTCATCAGGTGCTCATCACAAGTGCATTCCTTAATCCCCATCACCTCTTTCACCCATCCCCCTGCCCACCTCCCTTTCTAGCAACCATCACTTTGCTCTCTATCGTCAAGAGTCTGTTTCTTGGTTTGCCTCTCTCTCTCTTTTACCCTTTGTCTGTTTGTTTTGTTTCTTAAGTTCCACATATGAGTGAAATCACATGGTATTTTTCTTTCTCTGGTTGACTTGTTTCACTTAGCATAATACTCTCTAGCTCCAGCCATGTCACTGCAAATGACTAGATTTTCATATTTTTTTATGGCTGAATAACATTTCATTGTATATATATACCACTTCTTCTTTACCCATTCATCAGTCGATGGACACTTGGGCTGTTTCCATTATTTAGCTATTGTAGATAATACTGCTATAAACACTGGGCGTCTCTATGTCCCTTTGAATTAGTATTTTTCTATCCTTTGGAAAAATACCTTATAGTGTAATTGCTGGATCACAGGGTAGTTCTATTTTTGACTTTTTGAGGAATATCCATACCGTCTTCCACGTTGGCTGCACCAGTTTGCATTCCCAACAATGTAATAGGGTTCCCCTTTCTCCACATCCTCACCAACACCTGTTGTTTCTTGTGTTGTTGATTTTAGCCATTCTGACAGGTGCGATGTGGTATCTCCTTGCAGTGTCGATTTGCACTTCCCTAATGATGAATGATGTTGAGCATCTTTTTGTGTGCCTGTTAGCCATCTGTATGCCTTCTCTGGAAAAAAATGTCTATTTCATGTCATCTGCCCATTTCTTAATTGGATTATTCATTTTGGGGGTGTTGAGTTGTGTCAGTTCTTGATATATTTTGGATATTAACTCTTTATCAGATACGTCATTTGCAAATATCTTCTCCCATTCCATGGGTTGCCTTTTAGTTTAACACAGCCTAGTTTATAATAAAATTGTTTAATGTGTCATATAATTTATTGAGTACTATGCTGAAAGTAAAAAACAGAAAGGCTGTATGGGTATGGAACGGTTTTGAGTCTATCAGTTGTCGACCCTTGTGATGACGAGGCTAACTGGGAGCTACACGTGCCCAGCATCCAAGAGGATCATCCCACATATCAGCAACCCAGAAAAAGACCCAAATTCAAAATTTCAAGACAGTTTCCACTAAATGGGTGTCACTTTCCCACTATCATAAAATAAAAAAATTGTAAGTCATAAGTCAGAGAAAGTCTGTACATACTTGGTTTCTATGTTTCTCCTTCCTTAGTTTTCAAACTCTAGTTGTTAAAATATAACTAAACCACAGCTCACCCAGCCCCAATGTGTCAATCACCCACCCTATGTTTTGACATCATGAGGACTCCTGCACCTGGAACTTGGGATTAAAAATTAACAAAAGATCTTTTATTTAATACAATGTATATGGCCTTGTGAATGGAGGTTGTTATTAAATAACTTTACTAATACCAACTCCTTTAAATTATCCTCATGATAATTTTATGAGGTAGGTTCTATCATTATCCTAACGTCACAGAAGAAGAAAGGGAGGCACAGAGAAGTTCAGGAACTTGCCTAAGGTTGTACAGCTAGTAAATATTAGATTTAGGGTCTGAATCCTGAGAGTCTGATTCTAGGGTCCAAGCCCTTAACCACTTTACCATTTGATTTTTTTTTAGGAAACTCTACCCCCAACATGGGGCTCAAGCTCAGGACCCCAAGATTAAGAGTCTTACGCTCTACTGACTGCGTCAGCTAGGTGCACCTGCCGTTTGATGTCCATCTTTGCTGTTGGGTTGATAGAGAAGGACATGTTAAAAAAGAGAAAAATAATCACCAACTTCTCATGTTTATTAAGCACCTACTGTGCTGGGGCTTTCACGCATACTTATTTCAATACTTTAATCACCATTAGTACTTTTTAAGAACAATCATAAAAAGATTTTTATAGAGCAAATGAATACCAGAAATTACTTCATTTAGTCCCCTAGCAACCCTACAAAGTAGATGCTACTATTATTGCCATTTTACAGATGGAGGAAGTGATGTTTTAAAAGCTTAAGTAACTTGCCAAATATCGTGTGGGTAGTAAGTGGGGAAGCTGGGCTTCCAACTCAGGTTGCCTGACTCTAAAACACTTGTGTTTAACCACAATACTTTCCAATCTCCCTAACTCTGTGGCACAGGCATTATGTTGCTATTATTATTAATAAATCATATACATATTTATTCAAAATCCATTCAGTGGATACTGACCACTGATACCATTACCTATCACTTTGAAGATGGGAAAATGAAGCCACAGACCAAATAGGTCCTAGGCTGCCCCGGTGAAGAGGCTCGGTGTACTTACTGGGAAAGCTAACTACAGGCGAATTTGTGAAGCAAATGCATACTTCCTTTGGGGTTTCCAGACTCTCTTGCAAACGCTTTTCTCTCATCCTAGTAACGCAGATTCCCCACAGTGCTATTGGAAAATAATATATTCTCTCCAAATGATCACAACTCAGTTAAAAACTCAAAATGGGTTGGAGAGGATATGATGAAAAATAAATGTGGAGTTCTAAGAATGCTAATGCTGGCGGTAGGCAGATCAAAGGCAGGACGTTTCAGTTAAATAAGAATTTCCAACGTTCTGATGTGGAGCCGAGGATGAACTCCTGCCACCCAGAGCAGAAGAGGAGAAACTGGAACTTTGAGAGAACTTTTGGATCCAGAAATTTTAAAATATAGAAAACATTTTGGGGCACCTGGCTGGCTCAGTCAGTGGAGCACATGACTCTTGATCTCAGGGTTGTGAGTTCAAGCTCTACACTGGGTGTGGAGAGGACTTTTAAAAAAATCATAAAAAAAATAAATAAAAATAGGGGCACCTGCCTGGCTCAGTCAGTTGGGTGTCCCACTTTGGCTCAAGTCATGATCTTCCAGTTCATGAGTTCGAGTCCCATGTCAGGCTTGCTGCTGTCAGCTGAGCCTGCTTCAGATCCTCTGACCCTCTCTCTCTGTCCCTCCCCAACTTGTGCTCTCTTCCTCTCTCTCTCTCTCTCTCTCTCTCTCAAAAATAAATAAATATTTTTAAATAAATAAATAAATAAAAATTGGGGGCACCTGGGTGGCTCAGTCAGTTAAGTGTCCCACTTTGGCTCAAGTCATGATCTCGCAGTCTGTGAGTTCGAGCCCCACGTCCAACTCTGTGCTGACGGCTCGGAGCCTGGAGCCTGCTTTGGATTTTGTGTCTCCCTCTCTCTCTGCCCCTACCCCACTTGCGCACATGCTCTCTCTCTCTCTCTCTCTCTCTTGAAATAAATAAACATTAAAAAACTTTTTAATAAAATAAACAAATAAAAATAAAATACAGAAAACATTTTAAGAGTAGACAACTCAGGGAGTCTGATCTAATGGTAATCATTGTCTAGAACAGAGGTTAATTTGTGGAATTCCTAGTCACCAAGTCCAGTGATCTTAAGGTTAAGGTAACTCCGAAGAGGATCCATTTGACCTCAACCTGATAGGACTGACTAATAGCAAGCTTCATGGAGTGGACATATTCTAATTGTTAGTTTTCACAATTGCCCTGCTAAGTAGCCATTACCAACCTGTTTTACCATTGAGGAAAATGGCTAAAAGAGTAACAGGGATAGGATTCACACCTAGTTCTATGTGACTCCAAAGACCACGGTTTTTTTTTTAGGGTTTTTTTAATGTTTATTTTAGAGAGACAGAGAGAGAGAGAGAAAGAGAGAGAGCACAAGCGGGGGAGGGGCAGAGACAGAAGGCGACACAAAATCCGAAGCAGGCTCCAGGCTCTGAGCTGTCAGCACAGAGCCTGACGCGGGGCTTGAACTCACAGACCGTGAGATCATGACCTGAGCCAACCCACAGACTGTGAGATCGTGACCTGAGCCAAAGTCAGATGCTTAACCCACTGAGCCACCCAGGAGCCCCTCTTTTTTTTAACCATGCTTATCCCCAAAGCAGAAAAACAGCTTGCCTCTCTTGGGATCACAAAACCTACACCAATTGTGGGATACAAAGAAGAACTACCAAAAGCCAGGGTGAAAGAAGGAATCAGTTAAGACAGAAGAGACTGGGCCAGCCTACCACGAGAGTGTGTATCCATAATCTACACAAGGCATCATGCCCCATCTTTTTTGTTTTTAATGTTCTTTCTAAAAAGAAAAAAATTATTTTTGAGAGAGAGAGAACGAGCTCACGAGAGAGAGACAGAGGATCCAAAACAGGTGCTGACAGCAGACAGCTCGACATGGGGCTCAAACTCATAAACTGTGAGATCATGACCTGTGCCAAAATCAGATGTTTAACTGACTGAGCCACCCAGGAGCCCCAGACATCATGCGCCTTAAAAAGAGCCCTTCTAGGGGCACCTGGGTGGCTCCGTTAAGCATCTGACTTCCTGAAGTGATGATCCCGCAGTTTTTGAGTTCGAGCCCCGCACTGGGCTGTGTGCTGACAGCTCAGAGCCTGGAGCCTGCTTCAAATTCTGTGTCTCCCTCTCTCTCTCTCTGCCCCTCCCCTGCTCGTGCTTTGTGTCTCTCTCTCAAAAATAAATAAACATTAAAAAAATAAAGCCCTTCTAAATGGTCTGGTGGCTATGCTAGGCTATGTTGATTTCTGGAGTATGGCCTCGTACCCAACTATCTAAATAAGATTGCTGGACATTCATGAGGACATCGTTTCAATGACCTCAACATATCTGGATCCTTTTCTGTGTCATTGACAACTGTGACTCTTTTGTTCTATTGGAGTATAAATTCCAAGATTTGAGTTTGGATTTAGGAGTAAGAAAGCCATGTCACCACCACAGATTTAGACATTCACGAATCCTCCAGCCAAACTACCAAGATGCTGTCACTGCTTATTAGCACCTCGTGCAAAGTCCCAAACAGGCTAGTTTTATTTTAAACAAATAAAAATGAGTCCCAATCTTTTAGACATATATACTGAAATATTTGCACATGAATTATGTGATGTCAATGGTTTGATTCACAATAATATTGGAGGGAAAAATGGGCCATCAGGCAATATTAGTTGAAACGGGGTGGGGTGGAAATACATACAGGTTTATTATGTCACTCTCTCTATTTGTGTATATGTTTGAAATTTTCTACAATAACATTTTAAGTATATTTTTGCCACTAAGTTTTTGTTTATAATGTTCTATCAGCCTGCTATGGACTATGCTTTTTCATTTTGAAAATTCAGTTTCCCATCTTCTCTGTGATTCTTTCTCTAGCTACTCCAGCCCACAGGTATCCTCACCTTCCTCAAAAATCATCATTTCTTTCTTTACTTTAAAGATTTTATTTTTAAGTAATTTCTTCACCCAATGTGGGGCTTGAACTCACAACCCTGAGATCAAGAGTTACATACTCCACCAGCTGAGCCAGCCAAGTGCTCCCAAAGTCATCATTTATTTAAAAAACATATTGGAAAAGAAAAAAAAAAGGCTGAAAAATCAATGTGGGAAGCATCCACATTAATAAGTCAGAAAAAGGGGCACCTGGGGTGGCTCAGTCGGTTAGGCATCCGACTCTTGATTTCAGCTCACAGTCCTGAGATGAAGCCCCGTGTAGGTGTCTATGCTGAACATGGAGCCGGCTTAAGAGTCTCTCCTCCTGCCTCTGCCCTGCTTGCATGCGTGTGCATACACATGCGCGCTCTCTCTCTCTCTCTCAAAAAAAAAAAAGCCTTAAATAAATAAAATGAAATAAAATAAAATTTCATGCCTACCTAAGGAAGGTGATGCTAATATCACTGACAGAAATTAGAAAAATATAGGAGAAGAAACTGGGTTCAGGTTTTACCAATGGAGAGAACTGAAAGAGGTATAAATGAAGACACAAAAGTACAGGCTATGAAGGAAACTCACAAGGGGTGATGAAGCACCCCAGATGACAAAGCACAAAGCTGTTATCACCCCCTTGACGTGGAGGCTGCAGATGGGGGGTACAGGAGTTATCAGAACTCAGTAAGAGTTACGTCTGTAGGAGAGCAAGGCCCAGCAGCTGTGGCTTCGTGGGGACGGATGCAGTCACCCAGGCTGGAGGGAGCCCAGGGGATAAATACTGCAAGCCCTCTCCCCTCCACCCTCCAATCTCTTGCTGGTGTCTCCCAATGCCTGGGCCCAATGAAATACACTCCAAGGAGGTCAACCTCCTAGAGCACAGAGCAGGGTGGAGAAGCATGGATGGTGCCTAGAGAGGCACAAACGGGAATGCCCAGCACATGGTCTCGGAGGCAGGGGTAGGACACTCAAGCAGAAATTCCCCCTAAAGACATGAGACTGGGACTCAAAGAGAACTCAAACAAGACACACTTCCTGCTCTCAGAAAAGTTACTCAGCAGCTGGGGGAGGGGGAGGCTAACAGGCTTTAATACCTAGTTGGGTTAAATAATGTGGGTCACATTACATGTACCATATGAATGTAGAGGGAAGGGACATCATTACGAACAAAAAATACAAGGACCTAAATGCGAGATCTGAAACCATAAAAATCCTAGAAGAAAGTACAGGCAGTAATTTCTCTGACATTGGCCATAGCAACGTTTTTCTAGATACATCTCCTGAGGCAAAGGCAACAAAACCCAAAATAAACTAGTGGGACTACATCAAAACAAAAAGCTTCTGCACAGCAAAAGAAACAAGCAACAAAACTAAAAGACAGCCTCCTAAATGAGAGACGTTATATGCAAATAACTTATCCAATAAAGGGTCAGTATCCAAAATATATGAAGAACTTATACATTTTTACATTTATAAAATCAAATTTTTACTACAGTTTCTAAGGCTAGCCTACTAGCCTTAAAGGATACAGTGACAAATAAAACGCACACAAGTTCTCCCCTATGGAGCCTAAAGTGCAGAATATAAACAAGTAACAAATGATCGTAATACAAAGGAAAGAGTGCTGCTTTGTATATAGCTACTGTTCATTAAGTGCTTACTCTGTGACAGTCCCTGTACTACGCTGTCATGCATATTAACTATTCGATTCTCACAGCAATCTCTGTGAGGGAAGTACTATTATTATTGCCATTTTCGAGGTAACAAAACGGAGTCACGAAGATATGAGCTTGCCCAGAATGACAGAGTTTACAGAAACGGCAGAGCCAGGATTCTAACCCAGGACCTCTGACTCCAGAGCACACAGTCGTTCCCTTGAAGCTACACTGTCCTTACGTACACACACACACACACACACACACACACGTCACCAAACACAGCCCGAGAGCATCAGGAGAGGCTTCCCTGAAGGAAATGGTACTCTGCTGAAGACAAGGTGGAATTAACTCAAGGAGAAAGAGTTTTCAGAGCCAAGAGACGCCTGCAATCAGAAGCAGCTCGGGGAGACAGGAATAGGGACTGTAAGGCCAGGAGCCGAAGGGTGTGAGGCCGCAGGCACACAGGCCAGCTGAGAGACTTGGAAGCCTGCCAGAGTCTGGTCAACCGGAAACTGTAGCGGGGTGCTAGGGAGGGGGTGGACACTGACACCATCAGATTTGTGCTTCAGAAAGATGCTTCTTGCCTCAGTGAGGAGAACCAACTGGAAAGGGGTACCCTGGAGGAAGGGAGGCTAGTTAGGAGGTCATAATATCGTGGGCAGGAAATAAAGGCAAAGGGGACTTAGAGAGTGGGTGTGGGAGAAGAGGGATGAAAAATCAGTGATGCCATCCAGATTTCTGGCTTGAACGTCTGGAATAATAACGGTGTCGTTTACTCAGGTAAATAATATGGAAGAAGGAACGGCTTAGGGTGAAAAAGGGGAGAAGAGTTATAGAGGTAAGTGAGGCACAACCTTACTAGTGATGTAATGTACGTGCGGTACGTGTTATTTCTCCCCAGATTAATAAATTTGATTATATGAAATAGTAGATGCGGGGAAATAGGACCATTTCTATATTCCTAGTGGAATACAATTGATACAAGCATTTTTCAAGATCAGTTTAATGATGCCTGATAAAGTTGAAAGCCAAACCCTGCAAACCAGCAATAACATCTCCGGGTGCCTCATTTATTTTATTTATTTTTTAATTTTTTCTAACATTTATTCATTTTTTGAGAGACAGAGAGAGACAGAGCATGAGTGGGGAGGGGTAAAGAGAGAGGGAGACACAGAATCCGAAGCAGGCTCCAGGCTCTGAGCTGTCAGCACAGAGCCCGACACGGGGCCCAAACTCATACACTGTGAGATTGTGACCGGAGCCGAAGTCAGACGCTCAACCCACTGAGCCCCCCAGGGACCCCCCAGGTGCTTCATTTAAAGAGATTCTTGTACACGTGCTGAAGGTGACCTGTACAAGGATATTCACTGGATCATTGTTTCTGATAACAAAAAATAAAAAACTTGAAACAACTGTCCCTTAGTGTAAAATGGTTAGGTAACTGTAATTTCTTCATACAGAACAATACGTTATATAAATTTAAATGAATGAATTAGATGTGTATATATTAACAAGGATAAATCTCAAAAACACAATTCCAAGTGATAAAGCAAGCTGCAAAAGATACACACAGAATAATACTATCTAATTTTTTACCATGTAATTACCATGTAATTTTTTCCTTTTTTAATTTTAGAGAGAGAGTGAGAGAACACACCCAAGCAGGGGAAAGGGGCAGAGGGAATGAGAGAGAGAGAGAGAGAGGGAGAGAGGGGCAGAGAGAGAGAGAGAGAGAGAGAGAGAGAGAGAGAGAGAATCCCAAGCAGGCTCCACGCCCGGCACAGAGCCAGACGTGGGGCTCGATCTCATTACCCTGAGACCATAACCTGAGCTAAAATCAAGAGTCAGACACTCAACTAACTGAGCCACCCAGGCCCCCCATCTATGTAGTTTTTAAGCAAAAATAGTGAGATCTTGGGGCACCTGGGTGGCTCAGTCGGTTAAGCGTGTAACTTCAGCTCAGGTCGTGATCTCACGGTCTGGGAGTTCAAGCCCCAAGTTGGGCTCTGTGCTGACAGCTCAGAGCCTGGAGCCTGCTTCTCATTCTGTGTCTCCCTCTCTCTCTCTGCCCCTCCCCCACTCATGCTCTGTCTCTCTCTCGTGCTCTCTCAAAAATAAACAAACACTAAAAAAAAAACAGTGGGGTCTCTGGACGGCTCCATGGGTGGAGCATGCAAATCTTGATCTCGGGATTGTAAATTGAAGCCTTCACGTTGGGTGTGGAGATTACTTAAAACTAAAATCTTAAAAAAAAATTACATAGAAATCTATCATAAAAATGACTTGTAATGCTGTATCAGCTGATACCTTCACTAGTTTCATCTTCAATTTTTCTGAAAATATTCAATTGTTTTCAACCTGACTTTTATTTCTTTTAATGTTTATTCATTTTGGGGGTGAGAGAGAGAGACAGAATGTGAGGGAAGGGCAGAGAGAGAGAGAGAGAGAGAGAGGGAGGGAGGGAGAATCTCAAGCAGGCTCCACACTGTCAGCGCAGCCCAGATGCAGGACTTGATCCCACGAGTGGTGATATCATGACCTGAACCAAAATCAAGAGTTGGACATTTAACTGACTACGCCACCCACGCCCCTTCAGTCTCCCGACGCAAGAAGAAAGTGTCCTCATGCCTTCTGTCTGTATGATTGCAGTAGCCAAGATTGGATGGGGGAGTATAGGAGAAAAAAAAAAAAAAAACAGGGAAAACAGAATTTTTGCAACTCAAAAATAACCCTGCAAACTGTGAAGAGGCAGCTTTATTCCAAAAAATTCATCTAAAATTTGAGTTCAAAAAAATTGTCATTATTGGGGCACCTAGGTGGCTCAGTCAAGTAAGCGTCTGACTCACTTATTTTTTTTTAATGTTTTATTTATTCTTGAGAGAGAGAGAGAGAGACAAAGCATGAGTGAGGGAGGGGAAGAGAGAGAGAGGCACACAGAATCTGAAGCAGGCTCCAGGCTCCTAGCTGTCAACACAGAGCCCAACGAGGGGCTCAAACTCACGAGCTGTGAGATCATGACCTGAGCCAAAGTCGGATACTCAACAGACTGAGCCACCCAGGCGCCCCTCACTATTTTTTTTTTTTGATGTTTATTTATTTGTAAAAGAGAGAGAGAGGCAGACTGCAAGTGGGAGACCGCATCTGAAGCAGGCTGGAGGCTCTGAGCTGTCAGCACAGAGCCTGACACAGGGTTCAAACCCATGAGCTGTGAGATCATGACCTGAACCCAAGCCAGACGCTTAATCAACTGTGCCACCCAAGCGCCCCAAACACCTGCCTCTTAATTTCAGCTCAGGTCATGATCTCCAGCTCATGAAATTGAGCCCCAAGTTGGGCTCTACACTGAGCATGCAGCCTGCTTAGGATTCTCTCTCTTCTTCTCTCTCTGCCCCTCCCCAAATCTCAAAAAAAAAAAAGTTAAAAAAGTATCATTATTATTCTGCTACTTATTATTATTTTCAGAATGGTTGCAAAATATACCAAAACAGTAATACTAAGATTTACCAAATCTGTATTTTGTTTTCATTTAGAAGCACCTTGCTTTACCTGAAATGACTTTTAAAGGATTAGCAAAATGGAAACATTGTTAATTTAATACAAAACATTTTTGATGAAACACTTTTATTTCATCATGTGCTTTCCATATTTTTGGCAAACCTTGGAGCTACAGATATAACCTACTCAATTTATAGAAAATGTGCTGTTGGCCACATAATCTAATTACGCCTAATAAAAGTCTAATAATCTAATAAAAGTCAATCCTCATTGTCAAACCAGTCATCTAAATAAAATTAACTTTAACAAAAAGTCTGACAATTTTCAATTCAAATAAGTGTGTTAACATATATACTTTGATGTGTATTTTCTAAAAACTAAGAGGGGCGCCTGGGTGGCTCAGTCGGTTAAACTGCCCGACTTCGGCTCAGGTCATGATATCATGGCTCATGAGTTCGAGCCCCGCATGGGGCTCTGTGCTGACAGCGCACACCCTGAAGCATACTTTGGATCCTGTGTCTCTCTCTCTCACTCTGCCCCTCCCCTGCTCTCTTTCTGTCTCTCTCTCTCTCTCTCAAAACGAAACATTAAAACATTTTTTTTTGAAAAAGCTTAAAATTTTGTAGGAACTAATAAAATTAGCTTATACATTTGTATAATGTCATAAAACCAAGAATAAAGCTATAGGGTTTTTCTCACTCCTTAATTCATAAGAGTAAAACAGAGTAAATAAATATTATTCATGAATTAGAGTATGATAAAATGCATAGTATTCCTTTAATGAGTGTATCTGGGTGTGTACTGAACTTTGGTTTTCACCTTTTGGAAATAACTAAGTAAGAATCACAGATAAAAATTCTGTAACAGCTCAAATTGTAACCAGGGCATAGGGGTGTAGAGCACCTGGTTCCGGTGTCCCAAACAGGCCAGGCTCGGCCCCTCGCCACGGACAGAATCCAAAGGCAAAGAGATGAGGGGTGGTAAAAGAAGAAAGGGGTTTATTTCTGTGAGACTGACATCAGGCAGACAGCAGACTAGCATTTCAAAGACTGTCTCCAAAGTAACAAAAATACGTGCAGGTTTATGTAAGGAAAATGTGGGACAAAGGTCGCTGGGTACAGGCAGGTGGGCAGGACAGGTCAGGTCCATCAGTGTCTAGGTCAATCGCACAGGGTCTTGCCGGCTCGGGGTGGTTCTTGTTGCTTGAGGGGGTGGTTTTGGTTCCCATAGGGGATGCTTTGCCTGCAGGGTCTTTTTTTTTATTTTTTTAAGAGAGAGAGAGAATCCCAGGCAGGCTACCAGGCTGTCAGCATGGAGCCCAACATGGGGCTCAAACTCACCAACCGTGAGATCATGACCTGAGCCAAAACCAAGAGTCTGACACGTAACTGACTGAGCCACCCAGGGGCCCCTGTTTTTTGTTTTTAAATTAAGTAAGCTCTACACCCAAAGTGGGGCTTGAACTCAAGACCCTGAGATCAACAGTCACATGCTGGAAAGAAGAACTTAATCACTTAAGAACTTAACCACTTAGAGACTACGGATGGGGGGGGTGCCTGGGTGGCTCAGTCAGTTGAGCGTCTGACTTCAGCTCAGGTCATATCACGGCCTATGGGTTCAAGCCCCGCATTGGGCTCTGTGCTGACAGCTCAGAGCCTGGAACCTGCTTCCGATTCTGTGTCTCCTTTTTCTGCCCCTCCCCTGCTTGTGCTCTGTCTCTCTCTGTCTCTCAAAAATAAATAAATGTAAAAATTTTTTTTAATTCATAAAAAAAAAGAATTTTGTTAAATTTATAAAAAAATTTATTAAAAAGTTAATTAAAAAAAAAGAAAGTACAGACTGGGGCACCTGGCTGGCTTGATCAGAGGAACATGCGACTTTTGATCTCAGGCTGTACATTTGAGCCCCACGTTGGATGTGGAGATTACTTAATAAATACTTTTTTTAAAAAAGTACAAGACTGTAGGTACTTGAAGTAGGTAGTTGAAGTCCTCTTTCTTTCCTTTTTTTTTTTTTAATGCTTATTTATTTTTGAGAGAGAGACAGAGTGAGAGTTGGGGAGGGGCAGAGAGAGAGGGAGAGACAGAATCCGAAGCAGGCTGCAGGCTCTGAGCTGTCAGTACAGGGCTTCATGTGGGGTTTGCTCACATACCTCGACACCATGACCTGAGCCAAAATCAGGAGTCGGATGCTTAACCGACTGAGCCACCCAGGTGCCCCGAAGTCCTGTTTCATAATCAGTTCCTTTGAAATCACAATAAAAATGTTTTCCTATATATTTAATGAAAAATAAAAGTATATGCTGTTAAAAATTACTCCAGCAACTATCACATAATTTCATTTTTTGTTAACAGGAGGCCGACAATATTAAACATGTTAACTGGTGACAAAAGGTCAAGATTGAAGTATTTATATACGTCTGATGAGAGATAGAAGCAGAAAAATGTTCACCTTTAGCCCAGAAGTTTGACCTATAGAGCCTGCATAGTTCTGATAAGGATCAAATACATACTGGTTGCTACATTCTTTTTTTTTTTTTAATTTTTTTTTTTAACATTTTATTTATTTTTGAGACAGGGAGAGACAGAGCATGAATGGGGGAGGGTCAGAGAGAGAGGGAGACACAGACTGAAACAGGCTCCAGGCTCTGAGCTGTCAGCACAGAGCCCGACGCGGGGCTCGAACTCCCGGACCGTGAGATCATGACCTGAGCCGAAGTCGGATGCTTAACCGACTGAGCCACCCAGGCTAGTTGCTACATTCTTAAAAGGTCTCATGACTGCCTGTACATCTCACCAATAGTTAATATCGAGCTGAATGAAAAGGACCAGAGAAATCTTTCAAAAGTAGTTTTTACCCATAGAAATTTGAAGAAGATACTTCGGATCTAAACTCCCTGCACATCCCTTCCCCCCTTGAACACTAAGCATATAACCACCAGCCTCATACGGCAAAAGGGGAGCTCTTTCTGCCCAAGGGTCCTGTCCCCGTGCTATAAGAAAAGCATTCTTTGCACTGAAAATGTATCAAGAATTCTTTCTTGACCATTCGCTCAGGCCCCACCTCACTTCCATGATAGAGTTTTATAGAATAAGTGTATCAGATAGGCTAGGCTAGGTCAGGGTGCAGTAACAAATAACGAAATTGTATGACTAAAACCAACAAAGACATGTGACTTAAAACAGCAAACTCACCTAAGCTTTGTGCACACTGACTGACAGAGCAGGATCCTCTCCTTATACCCATTCAGGGGCTTAGACCGGCAGAGCAGTGACCCTCCGCCAGAGGGAAAAGAGCTCTGGAGAGTTTCATATGGGTGAAGGTAATGCTTCACTTCTGTTAACAACGCATTGGCCAGAAAGAGACATATGGCTTTACCTAATCCCCAAACTGCCATGAAATGCACTCCAACCTTAGGCCTAGAAAGGGGAAGAATGGTAAATATTTGGGTACATTGTATCAGTGATTGCATAGTACGTTTATTTGTTTTAAGTAAGCTCTAGGGCAACACCCGGCTTAAACTCACAACCCTGAGATCAAGAGTTGCATGCTCCACCAGCGGAACCAGCCAGGCGCCCCCTCAGTATGTTTTCACCTTTATTGAATAACACATACCAACTCTAAAATAAAATTATGTATGACTTTTTTGCAGACTATTCCAGAGTAGTGTGAAAAATACGAAGGTCCCTTAAGATAATCCATTTTTTATTTAAAATAAGCAATAAAATAATCAATGTCTCTAACCTCTATTACTTCAGCTTCTAAGTTTGTTTTCCTTTCCAGGTAATGACACATCCTACGGATAAGAATTAAGAAGAGCTGAAAAGAACTGCTTATGTTTAAATATGTGGGAAGACATATTCGGCGCTGGCTTGGCCTGGCTTTCACCGGACTCTGTTTCAATAACAATGCACTTCTTAGCTGCAGAAGATGGGAGACACGTTATGATTAAAGGAGGTTTACTATCACCCTTACCACTCACTCACACTCACACAGTGTATCTGGCTTCAGAAAATCACAAGTATCCAATTACCTTATTTCTTTTTTTTTTTTAATGTTTTTTAAATTTATTTTTGAGACAGAGAGAGACAGAGCATGAGTGGGGGAGGTGCAGAGAGAGGGAGACACAGAATCCGAAGCAGGCTCCAGGCTCTGAGCTGTGAGCACAGAGCCTGACGCGGGGCTCAAACTCACGGACCGCGAGATCATGACCTGAGCCGAAGCCAGACACTCAGCCAACTGAGCCACCCAGGCGCCCCCCAGTTACCTTATTCCTAACAGCCTCACTTCACCCTCACCTAGAATATATGTCACACAGGAAAAGACAGGAAGCATAACGGTGGGTTTAGGGTGCCTCGATCGCTCATTAAAGGAAGCTTCCCCCAAAACGTGTTAAATTGCCGGAGGGTTTTATACCCTGGGTGAGGGATATACCTTTGTTTCAGAAAGTGAAAAAGAACTACTGTAAATGCAGAGGCAGGAGAGAAGAACCTGTATAATGCTAGCAATGAGTACTTACGGAAATAGGGCATCTGCACGTTAATTTACTTAAAGGAATAAGTATCCACCTGCCTCTTGGACTGTGCCACACAGGAAGAACCTGAAACTGATGTGAGCTTTAATTCTTTCTCTAACAACAAGGAATATTTGCCACAGAGTATGATCAGTAATGAAACCGTACAGCAGAGGCTTTCCACTTCACCACAACTTAGAGTAAGACATAGATTTTACATTATGATCCAATATACACATATTGTTTCATGAAACAGTAATTACCCTCATTATATGTGAAGCGCTCTGATATTCCCTATACTAATGTCTTTTAATGCTGGTCACAACCTGCTAAATTGATTTCACAACTAACTTATGATTCATAGCCCACAATTTTGAAACACTGAGCTACAGAGATGGAAATTGGTAACGCAATCTCTGATTATAAGAAGTGTCTCTAAAGAAGCCTTAACTTGAAAGTGCAAGTGGGAAAACCAAAGCCTGGAAGTCAATGTCTGTGAGAGGTTAAATGTTGACCCTGAGGTGGGGACATTATTCTGAATTATCTAAGTGTACCCTAAATGCAATTACATGTATCCCTGTGAGAAGGAGGCATTAGGAGATCTGATACACATAGCGAAAGAGGTGATGTGAAGAAGAGGCAGAGAGACAGTTGAAGATACTGGCCTTGAAGATTGATGTGGCCGCAAGTCAATGAATGCCAGTGACCACCATAAGTTGGGAGAGTCAAAAAACGGATTCCAATCTAGATAGAGCCTCTGGAGGGAGTGTGGCTCTGTCACCACTTTGATTTTGGCCCAGTGATACTGACTTCAGACTTCTGGCCTCCGGAACTGTGAGAGAATAAAGTTTTGATGTTCTAAGCCACCAAATTTGTAGTATTTTGTTATAGCAGGCTCAGGAAATTAATAGGAACCCCATAAGCTTGACTTAGTGAGAGTCATATTGTAAAGTGCCTAGAATGTTACTAAGACCCAAGTTCAGCTACTTATAGCTTGAAAAGCCAATATTAAAAAAATTTTTTTTAATGTTTTTATTTTTATTTTTGAGACAGAGAGAAACAGGGCATGAGAAGGGGAGGGGCAGAGAGAGAGGGAGACACAGAATCTGAAGCAGGCTCCAGGCTCTGAACTGTCAGCACAGAGCCCCACGCGGGGCTCGAACTCATGGACCGTGAGATCATGACCTGAGCCGAAGTTGGACACTTACTGACTGAGCCGCCCAAGCACCCCATTGAAAAGCCAATACTGAAGAGATGAGGTGTGGGGTTTAAGTTTTTTTTACATTTATTTATTCATTTTTGAGAGGGAAAGAATGTACTATCAGCACAGACCCCCCCCCCCCCCCCCGCCCCATGCAGGGCTCAATCCCACAAACTATGAGATCATGACATGAGCTAAAACAGAGTTAGATACCCAACCAACTGAGCCACTGAGGTGCCCCAAAGTTTTGATTGGAAAGGAATATGAGCCTTATTCAGGAGGCCAGCCACCTGGAAGAAACAGACTCTTGACCAAAGGCCAACTCTGAGCTTTCTGCCTTGCTCACAGATTTTTAAAGGAGTTTAGGGCAGTTAATCAGTAAAGGGAGTGCAGTGGTCTGTAATATTTCTTGATTACTGTGCAGACTTAATAGTGCCAGCTACAGACGTTTTCACAGTGCTCAAAGATTGTGCAAGGGAGTCTGGTTCCTTAGTCCTAGGCATTAGGGGTGGGGGTATGTGTAAGAGGGTCTGGTTTCTGTTTTGAGATGTGCAGAAGGGCTTTATTCTTTTCTTGGAAAGAATGCATGATCTCTCAAAAAGGTTTGTATATGTACTGGGCTATGGGTGGTTGCTAAGGCTAAAGGACAGAGGCAGTTTCAAGAGTAATAGCCATTTATAACTCTTTACACCTTGGTAGTTTCGAGAGTCATGGTATCTTATAGAGATATTCACAAAACATACTGATAACACAAGTGATAGGTGAAAAGGGAAATGCCAAAAATAGATATATAAATGGAGCCGACAAGGTTTATGCAAATATACATCATAATATTCATTGCCATGAGTCTACTGCAAATTTAGCCTTAAACTTTCCAACAGCCCAACATGCAAAGGGAGCCTTCTTGTTTACATGATTCAGTGGCCATTAGATAAAAACAGGCAACTACACAAAAACACAAAAGACAAGGTGAAAATTCTACCCGGACCATTATTTTTGGACTGAGCTATGCAAAAAAGGATGAGGGATGCTCATTACATTGTGTGTAAATGTAACTGCAGTAAACTCACACCAGACCAAGTTTCTAAGGCTGATATGGTAAATATCATAGATTGATAAAATGTCAAAACTTAACTTGATAAGAGCAAATTCTATAGATTAGATTGATAAGATGTTGCTAAAAACCAAAATTCAACAGAATAAAATTAAAGATCCATTAGGCTTTATTAAGCGAGTTATGAATCAGAAAGCATCCCATCTAGCAAGTAGAAACGAGCCGAGTTGTACAAAATGGTAGTAGGGTGGCGCAAGAAAATTATTAGCAAAATAAAGGAAAGAATTGTTTCAAGTCAGGACATTTTTTGTGTGGGGGGTGGGAAGACGGGGGTTTTTATCATGCAGATTACCTCACTAGTGCAGATCAAGAAATTTCAGATTGACTGTTAAAAGGTTAAGTTCTTGAGAGAGGCTGAAACTGTGATTAAGTTTTGGTTTGCTGTGGTGGGTATGGGTGGAGAGGAAGGATTCCATTGGGGGCTTCTTTTTCCCTTTTTAAAACAACGTCAAAAAATAACATGATTCTATAGGAGGGAAGAGAGTGTCCACAGAATACCTTCCCGGTATATAGCATACTGCTGATGCACCTTATTTCCGGGATACATTTTGGAGTATTTGTGAATGGCTTTGAATAATGCTTAGAAAATAATGTCTTGAGCCTTACTATCAGTCAATAAAGACTTCATACAATGCCTGAGGTGTGCCGTGCTTGAGAGCAGATTTAGCATGGAGGGAAATACAGTATTTCCACTATCTCCCAAGCCTATCTAGGTAACTACTAAAAAGTCAGATAAATATCCCATCCCTCCTGCCTGAAGGGCCACTGGGGGAGATAAACAGGCAGCTCCAAATGGTGCCCTGATCCAGCAAAAGGTATCAAGAACGGCCCTCTTAGAGGTGCTACTAACCCACTATTAGAAAATGAGTAGGTAAGTGCAAGGAGAGGGAAATGGCATCGCCGATGGGCCAGAAAACCCTTCAGCCCCTAGTCAAGCAATGCCCTTGGAGCACATCAAGGCCTAGGCTGGATGAAAAAAAAGAGGAACGGAAAAAAGAAAGTGCATTTTATCCTCCACCACGCGGCACGCGCACGACCATTACTTTAGAGGTTTGGAGGGTTTGTAGCTCTTGTCCAACAAAATACGGTTAGCGAACCCTGCAAGACTTTTCAGCAAAGCCAATCTTCCTCCCTAAACCACCACCTCCAGTCCACACACCCGAGGCACTGCCCTCACTGCGCAGGTGCCAAGTAGGACCTCTGAAGCCTCCAAGAGAGAGCGCTAGTAGTTCTGGGTTTCACTAGGGCTCCCCTCTAGCCGCAAGCTTCTGTTTCTCCACTGCTCTCCGTTGTAGAGTGGCGTCCGAGCTTAGAGCCCGGTCGGGGGCGGGCCTTCCGGGAGAAGGGCGGGCCTTCCGGGAGAGGGGCCCGCGGGAGAGGAAGGTCGCGCGTAGGTAAGGCTGTCCGGGAGCTTTGGGGGGGTTCCGTAAGTGTGCGATTCTGGCGATCGTGGGAGAGGTTCTGCGAGGGTCTCCAGCCTTGTAGAGTTGCCAAGAATAAGACGATTCGATTTCATTATTAACCAGCTCGGTGGTTTCACACCGTCCAACAGACACGTTGGCCTTTTCCTGCGTAAATGGGGGAATTTACCAAACGAAGGACTCTAGCGTAGTTGCCTCTCTGACACAGTTACTGTCTTTCTGATTAGGTAGCGTGCAAGGCTCGGTTTGTCAGCTCATCCGGCGGTATTCTGTACCGTCACTTTGTGTGGGGATGCAGATTAATTTTGTTGCCAGTTGAAAGAAAAATATTTGCGGGACGCCTGGCTGGCTCATTCCGAAGAGCATGCGACTCTTGACGTTGGGCGTCTTGAGTTCCAGCCCCACCTTGGGTATGGAAATTATTAAAAAAAAACAAAAAAAAAATAAAAATTGGGGAATACTCTAAGGATACAAGCGTCCGCTGACTTGACACCTGCTTCCATCACAAGCAGGCGTGATCCAGTCATTTGCAGGGGGTTGGTGGCGTTTTTGTTGAACTGAATAAAGCGGACTGACGTTCAGAGCGTTCGTGTCCCTACGACCCAGTGACAGTCTGTACCAGGTTTTAAAAATAATAAAGCATCGTATTTAGTTTTGTGAAACACGTGTGAAGAACGTGTGTGGGTTCCCTGAGACCTGATGATTATTAGGGCAACCACTGTGCCACGAGTATGCGTGTCAGCCTCAAAACACATGAGGTAGTAACTTAAGTGGTAGATGAGAAAACGGAGGCAAAGGATACCTACTACTGCAGACACGAAACGGCCATCAAAGCTCAGAGGCAAGATTCCAAATGGCTTTTCTACTGCAAAGCTGGTGCTCTCCAGTAACCAGTGGTTTTGAGAAAATGATGAAAACTCTCCCCAGCAGAATTTACACACACACATTCAACATACACTTTTAAAGTTCGACGGGATTCACCCCGCTAAGGGATACCCAGGTTAAAAACTCCTGTACTTCATCTGCCCTTTTCAAAGAAAAAAAAAAAAGCAAACCTAATCCCAAGCCAGTTATTGACCTTAATTTATTTTTTTATAAAATTTTTTTAGTGTTTATTTATATTTGAGAGAGACCGTACGCAGTCAGGGGAGGGGCAGAGAGAGGAGACTGAATCTGAAGCAGGCTCCAGGCTCTGTTAGTAGCACAGAGCCTGATGTGGGGCTCGAACCCACTAGCCCTGAGATTGCAACCTGAGCTGAAGTGGGACGCTTAACCTACTGAGCCACCCAGGGTGCCCCCAAAACCTGAACTTTTAAATGCATCAAACCTATCAAAAAGACCAATGAAACTTGCCCCTTTATGCTAGAGTAAAAATATAGGAATTTTCTTGTGTGGGCTTAACATGTCTTGCTCCAGTACATTTGAACATATATATGTATATATATTTTTTTCCTTAGCATTTTCCACTCCAGTTAATTTTTCTTCATGGTACTGTTTACTTTAGATTTCATTTAAGGAAAAATGATGTTTTTAAGTTTTTAAGTGACTATTTTATACTTGCTGGAATGGCTTCATGCAAATAAAAATCTTGACCTGTAAGTTATTTGCCTTTTCCTTTATTGTCTTTAAAATAATATTTTTATTTGTAACATAAAATTGAAAGATTCTGTAAGGAGGCATACTAGGATCCTAAAAAAATCCTAAGTAAGGCTTTCCAGTTAAAAAAAAAAAGAAAGAAAATTTAAAGCCAGTAAAAAGTGACAATTTACCAGTCCTAGAACCAGTATTTATGGACAACAGAACTGTGTAGCTGTTTTAGCCTATGTTAAAAAAAAGAACAGCATACCAGGTCACCTGGGTGGCTCAGTCAGTTAAGCCTCTGTTTTGGCTCAGGTCATGATCTCATGGTTCAGGAGTTCGAACCCCACATTGGGGTCTGTGCTGACAATATGGAGCCTACTTGGGATTCTCTCTCCCTCTCTCTGCTTCTCACCCGCCCCCCGGCTCACTCGCTTTCATGGTCAAAGTAAATAAATAAACTTTTTTGAGAGAGAGAGGGCACAAGTGAGTGAGGGGCAGATAGAATCCCATGAGGGGCAAAGAGAGGGGGGTTGAGGAGAGAGAAGCGGGGCTCACCCAAAGCAAGGCTTGTGTTGTTTTGTTTTGTTTTTACCCAGAGTGGGTCTCGAGCTCACCCATTGTGGAACTCTAACCCATGAACCATGAGATCATGACCTGAGCCGAAGTCTGATGCTTAAGGACTGAGCCACCAGGTGCCCATAAATAAATAAAGTTAAAACAGAGCATACCAAGCTCCTATGCCATTCTTCATCAGAGACATATGTCTGCTCTGTGGAAGGAGATTACAGAGCAGTAATTGATAATTGTTATAATCATTTTCCGTTTTCTTCTTTTTACAAATGGATCTTTATTTCTAGTAAGGGATTCAGGTTTGAAGAGGCTTATTCCCTTTCTCCATCATAAAAGTTTTAGGACTTGGATTTTGTGGTATAGCCGTGTCCCAATGGATTCTAATGAGACTTCTTTGCCATTTATGTCTCCCAGTAATTTCCTACATTACAAAGTGGGCCTGGAGATAACTTAGCATCCTATGATGGCTTCAGTGATCACTCTCCTTAGGGGTCCCTTCCTCCTTGCTGCCTTTCAAGTTACTGAGCTGCTGGTCCCCTCCCCTGCATTTCTCTGGCTGTCAGTTTTTGTAAGTGAGGATGTCATTCCAGGGAGATAGTGGTTTAACTGCATGAAGTGTGTAGCTCTTTTTTTAAGATATCTCCTTTTTTGCATGGTTAAATGAGGACAAGGAATAGGAGCACCTGGCTGGCTCAGTCAGACCATGTGACTCTTGGTCTTGGCATCATGAGCATGAGTCCCACATCAGGTGTAAAGATTACCTAAAAATAAAATCTTAAAAAATAAATAGGGGCACCTGGGTGGCTCAGTTGGTTAAGCATCCAACTTTGGCTCAGGTCATGATCTCACGGTTCGTGAATTCCAGCGGCTCTGCACTGACAGCGAGAAGCCTGCTTAAGATATTCTCTCTCTCTCTCTCTCTCTCTCTCTCTCTCTCTCTCCCTCCCTCCCTCCCTCCCCTCTCCCCTCTCCCCTCTCCCCTCTCCCTCTCCCCCTTCTCTCTCTCTCTGCCCCTCCCCTGTTCATGCACAGTGTTTCAAAGATAAGCATTAAATAAGGACAAAGAATAAATAATTGTGTCTGATTAGATCATACAAGCACCAAACTTAAAAACACATTTAGATTTTTTTTCTTTTTTTAAGTAACTATTTACTGTCACAGTCTTAGTTATTTCTCACAGTAGCCCCACAAGCTTTGTTTTCCAAAAAGGAAACTCAGATTTAGAAAATAAGTAACTGTTAAAATAACCCAGCTAATAAATGGTAGAGCCAGGATGCAAACCTAGGCCTCAGGACTCCATGCTGCATCTTCATTTAAAAATAAAGCGATGGGGGGGGGGGGGGGGGGGGGCGCCTGGACAGCTGTCGGTCACATACCAGACTCTTGATTTAGGCTCAGGTCATGATCGCGTGGTTGGTGAGATTGAGCTCCACATAGGGCTGTTTGCTGACAGTGTGGAGCTTGCTTGGGATTCTCTGTTTCCCTCTCTCTCTGCCCCTCCCCTGCTCACCCTGTCTCCAAAATAAACATTAAAAAAAAAGAACTCTTTAAAAAAAGAAAAAAAGCAATGGAATTTGGAACATTATCTGTCTGAAAACATTGTAACAAACAATAGTTCCCTGGCCATCAAATAATTGGTTGTGGAAATACTGTGCACTTGCAGAAGAAATTTATTCTAATGCCATAATAGCAGTTAAGCAAAACAAAGCAAAGGTGATTAAGAAACCGTTTGTTTTAGTTTTTTTTTTTTTAATCTGATGTTCAGAAAAAGATAACTTTAAAGAGGAAAGGTAAAGAACGCAAAGAAACTTTGTAGCCTCTGAAGACCACTATGGAGTCTGCAAGGCCGTTAGAGGTTTACAGCACTGATTTATTACGATTTCGTATTTATACATTGAACTATTAATGCCTTTTTTTTCTCACTGATGAAAATATAATTTTACCCCTAACAAGCCAACCCAACCCAACCCACTCCCATCCACACAACTCTAAGAGTTGAGAGAGAAGTGACAGGAAATGGAAAAAGCAAGGTTTGCATGGGATCCCCAGATTGGAGGGGCAGAGAAGAGACCCCAGATCCAATGGTTCTCCCATTGCTGGCCTTCAGATGGCACTATTGGCCCAGGTTTGCTTGGTTGGTGTTAAACGATTGGTAACTGGTTTGAGATCCACATTCTGCAATTGTTCTGAGGTCAGCCTCTGCTCTTTCAATGGGTCTTGAAATGGACAAGAAAAATTCCTTAATTTAAACTGGTTTTGGGTTTTTTTTCTTTTCTTGCAAGTTATTTTGAAATTTACTGGGCACTATTCTTGTTTAGAGGGTGTTTTTTTTTTTTTTTTTTTTAAGATTTTACTTTATATTTTAAGTAAACTCCACATGCTTCATTGACTGAGCCAGCCAGGCCCTCTAGGAAATATTTTTGTTTTCTATATTTTTTCCCAATTGGTTTTTCAAGATAGGTTTATGCCTTTTTTCTGTTTGGATATCAGCTCCTTTTCACCCCCACCAGACTGTCCCCCAGGACAGTTTCTTAGCGAAGATTCTCCTCTCCAAATTTCACAGTAACTAACACCATCAGCCACCAGGAAGCTCTGCATCTGGCCTGGGATGGGATGGGACGGCTATTCTACCAGCAATGTTCTTGATTCTTAGGTATCGCCTATTAATTTTTGATATATATTAGCCGAAATCTCTTCATATTACGGATAGCATCCTTCTACCTCTTTCAACATTCAATGTACTGTTTTCAGTTAATAAGAAGTTAACTGGCGTGCACTGAGGCAGAGTATATAAGACGGAAGAAAAGACAGATGACCTTATAACCCGTAAGTCCTTCCTTTCAGGAATAAAATGCATCTTAAGAGCCGTTGGGTTTATTTCTATAAGACTACTGTCTCTGTTTTGTTTTTTTCCCCCGAATGGCTCTCAGTCTCTAGGCAGAATTCAATCCAGCAACCTAGAGGCTAAATGACCTCATAACTCATTAGCAGTTCTCAGAGCCATCTGGAGCCCTTGAGGAGAACAGTGTTCAAAGGGCTGATAATAAAGACAACAGGATAATTATTTCTCTGCCATGATTAAACCTTTAGATGGCAAGCAGTCAGCATTTTTATTCTGCAGATTGCTGAGGTGGGTGTTTTCTGAAGGTATAATAACAATGCTGTGGTAGGATAACTCATTCGCCTGTCCTCATCTAGCCTACAAACAGGTAAGCTGTCAGTAAATAACAAAACAGTTCGCTGTAAAAAGTTCACTAGAGCAAGGTAATAGAATGGAAATCCCAAATGTAAAAATTAGAAATGTAAATAAAGCATGCAAAGGAAACAACCATTCGGACTGTGGACATTTCCCAACTCCAAGGCATGTCCTGTCGGCCACATGACATGCACGTGTGGCCTGCTGGTTTCATTTTCTAAAGTGCTCACTGGTTAATCTTAGAATTTCATACACTAACCTGTTGATGTTTCTTCTCATTTTCTGTAGGGACCCTTGCTCGTTGCTGCTCAGGAAATGTCTTCACTTTCAGAATATGCCTTGCGCATGAGTCGTCTCAGTGCCCGGCTCTTCGGTGAAGTTGCCAGGCCCACTGATTCCAAATCCATGAAAGTGGTGAAGCTCTTCAGTGAGCAACCGTTAGCCAAGAGGAAGGAGACTTACGACTGGTATCCAAATCACAACACTTACTTTGCACTCATGGGGACGCTACGTTTTCTTGGCCTCTATAGGTAATGGCAAAAAAGCACAAAGAGTAACTTGTAAGAGATTATTCTAGGAGATCAGAAAAGGAAAAAGTTAGTTTTTTTATCCTAATAGTTTTTTGGCTCTTATAAAAGTGCCCAGGTTGTTCAAAAGGCACAGTTTTGGGGGGAAAGGATTTTAAAATACTCAACAATGGTCACACCAGAAAAAAAAAAAAGGAAACATGCACTTAGTGGAAGACATATTTTAATTATGTCTAAACCTGGACAAACTGACTGGATATTGAGCTACAGAGATGTTTAATTATTAATTTAAGAGCACTTTAAAGGGATGCAGAGCAAAACTGATGCAAATTCTGCAGAAGACCGCCCCCCCCCCCCCCCCCCCGTCCCCGCCCCCGCAGGCCGCCAGAGCTGCAGGTTCTGATTGGTCAGATGAAGAGAGGCCCTGCCTGCAGCCGATCCCCTTCCTAGCGAGTTTATGGGAGCCCTCTTTCTTTCCTAGTGACAGTTTTTTTGCAGTTCTTATTTCCTTCTACCTTCTTCTGGCATTTAAAAAAATTTTTTTAGTGTTTATTTTTGAGAGAGGGAGAGAGCACGCATGAGTGGGGGAAGGGCAGGGAGAGGGAGACAGGATCCAAAGCGGGCTTCTTTGGACCACAGAGCCCGATGCAGGGCTCGAACCCACAAACTGCAAGATCTTGACCTGAGCTGACGTCAGATGCCTAAGTGACAGAGCCACCCAGGTGCCCCCTTTTCTAATGTTTATTTATTTTTGGCATTTTTAGTTTGTACCCTTTTTGATATATTAATTTGATCTAAAAAAAAAGTTGTAGTTCACCTTTAAGAGTAATATGTGGATTGCACAGGCTCTTAGTACCATGTGTTCCATATTTGGGTATGTATAGGTACTTGGGACTATGTATTGCTCTAGAAAGAAAAGAGATCAAATGCCTATGTGATCAGTTTCTTTAAAAGAGAGCCTTAATTACCAAGCTAATACATGCTCATTATAAAAGAATTCAAACAGTGTGTAATTGTGTAAAGTTAAAATCTACCTTTTTTTCATGCTTATTTATTTATTTTGAGAGACACGGAGCAGGGGAGGGGCAGAGAGAGGGGGGAGAGAGAGAGGGAGGGAGAGAGAGAGAGAGAGAGGGAGGGAGAGAGAGAGAGGGAGGGGGGGAGAGAGAAAGAGAATATGAATCCCAAGCAGGCTCTGTCCTATTAGCACAGAGTGCTACTCGGAGCTTGATCTCATGAATCGTGAGATCATGACCTAAGCTGAAATCAAGAGTCAGATGCTTAACTAAGCCACCCAGGCCCCCCCCCCCACCTTTTTTTTTTAATGTAAAATAAATCTACTTTTTGGAGTGCCTGGCTGGCTCAGTCAGAGCATGTGATTCTTGATCTTGGGGTCATAAGTTTGAGCCCCATGTTGGGTGTAGAGATTACCTAAAAGTAAAATCTTTTAAAAATAAATAAATCTACTCTTTAAGAAAAAAAAAAAAAAAGAGGTTAGAGTGGGAGAGAGCCAAAGCATAAGAGACTGTTAAAAACTGAGAACAAACTGAGGGTTGATGGGGGGTGGGAGGGAGGGGAGGGTGCGTGATGGGTATTGAGGAGGGCACCTTTTGGGATGAGCACTGGGTGTTATATGGAAACCAATTTGACAATAAATTTCATATATTGAAAAAAAATCTACTCTTTAAGAAGAAAATTTAATATGTTTTAATTGCACATGTCTTAGGGCAGCAGTACAAAAGTTAACTTGGGACTATTTAATACAATAAAATTAATAATTCATTCCAGGTAACTAAAAATTGGTACACTCCTCTATACAACAGAAATATTTTTAAGTATCTTCCATGTATAGACACTAAGATGGGCACTAGAGGAACAGCAGTGAACAAAACAGAATAGATTTTCTTAGTTAATATACTAAGAGAGATTATAATCCATGACACATTCTGAATTTCTAGAATTGCTCTGGGACTTTCTCCCTTGCTATTAGTCTGGGCTCAGAAAATAAAAATTGTATTGTGACCCAAAATAAAATATCACTGGAAGGCAGATCTCCTGAGTAGAAAATTATAACCCATAACAAAGTCATGTTCAGCTATTTTAATTTACCTGTTTGGTGCCACTGTACATTTGTTTGAAAAATAAAACCTTGACTATCTTTGGGGATAGGGAAAAAATACTTAGTGGTTAGTTATCCGTGGAAAAGCACAATTCTTTTCATGTACTTGGTCACTGGTTATGGTCAATGGTGCCTCTAATGGAAGACCTCCTGTGGCATCGGGCAGGATGAAACTAGACGATCTTCAATAAAGAAAATATTGCTCAAAGGCCTACAAACGAGGGAGGGATGCACAGGCTCTCATAAACACTGACTCATTCAGTGACACAGGTGCTTGGGCTGTATCTTCACAGAGACAAAGACCCCGGCCTTTGGAGCCTTCCTTCTGGCTGAGGGTTGGCGGGAGTGGAGCAGGGAGGGAAGAAGAGGAGAACAGATGTAGCGAATGTGCTACACAGCTGAGTGTGCCGCGGGGGGAGCATAGTAAAGCCGCCCGAGCAGGATCAAGAATGCTGACAGGGCACGTGGTGGGTGGGGAAAGGATGGGTCACAGTATTAAACAGGACAGTCAAGGTCAGCCTCTTTGAGAAGATGAGGTCTAAGCAGAGACTTAAAGGCAGTGAGTAAGTCAAGTGGGACCTAGGAAAGAACTTTCCAGGCAGAGCAAAGGCCCTGAGGTTGGAGTGTACCTGGTATGTTCCAGGGGTAGCACGGGCTATGGAGAGAGCAGTAGGGCCACAGGCAGATCATGAAGGGTTCTGAGGGCCATGCCAAGGTCTTGGCTTTTACTCTGGGTGAAATGGGGAACCGTTCGTAGGCCTGTGAACAGAGGAATGGAGTTTTAAGAAAACTTTTGAGTTTTAGAGTTTTGAAGAATTACTCTGGCTGCTCTGTTGAGAATAGATTATTTGAGGGCAATCATAGTGAATTCCAAATAGCTCAGTTGTGTCCATCCTGTTCATGGAATGAAATGTGTACCCTAGAAAACCAGTCTATTTTAAAACCACCTAAGGAGTGAAAAATTGGACCCAGCAACCCCTCCCCCCCCATATTTAATTCATATGCCATTATTATCCACTCTTTACAGATGTGGTACAGAGAGGGAAAAGTCACTTATCCAAAGGCATACAGCTACTAAATGTTAGATGGAGCCGTGATTTAAACCCAGGTTGAAATGGATTCCAGGGGCACCTGGGTGACTCAGTCAGTTGATTGTCCAACTCTTGATTTTGGCTCATGTCATGATCCCACAGTTCATGGGTTCGAGCTGCTTGGGATTCTCTCTCTCCTCTCTCTCAACCCCTTTCCAACTTAGGCGCACAAGCTCACGCATGCTCTCTCTCTCTCTCTCTCTCTCAATAAATAAACTTTATAAAGAAAAGAAAAGAAATGGGTTCTAGAACTTACATATTAAAAGGTATTTGATCTTAGAATGCAGACATTTTTCTAGAGTATAGGCCGTCTTACACCCCATCCACATGTCCAAACAGCCCTGGCTTCTTGATCTGTAAATCTGTCTGTTGACTTGGCTTCCTTCTGCCTGAGCCTTTCCCCAGCAGCCTTTTCGTGTGAATCATCCATGGCCATGAAGGCAGCTTCCTCCAGACCTCTTCTCCTTGTAGGACGTACTGGTTCCTGCGGCTCTCAGGGTCTCTGTGTAGCTATTGAAGCTCATACCCACTTTCTGCTTCCCTCTGTTCAGTCTTAGTGTTACAGGGAAATTTGGGGTAATTATTAGCACTGTATCATAGTTGCATAGGTTTATATGGGCTGGCCTGGGAATTTAACTGTCGCTCATGGGGACACTATGACTCAGAAGTGAACTTCTGGAACACAACTCATGTATACACTGGGGACTCCCTGTCCTTTCTGTTCACCAGGCTGAGCACGTGCCCTGTAGAAGTCAAGGACCGATAACCACAACAGCCTAAGGGAAGAGTGCTACATTGGTGTGCTTTTCCACTCAGGTACAAATACTGGCTCTTTTTCTTTCTCCACTCAGAGATGAGCATCAGGACTTCAAGGATGAGCAGATGCGTCTAAAGAAGCTTCGTGGCAAAGGGAAACCAAGGAAAGGAGAAGGGAAAAGAGCAGCAAAAAAGAAATAGTGTTGGTCCATCAGGAGAAAAAACTTCTTTCTCAGCAACTGGCAGCAGAAGAAGGTGTATTCATCTTTCCACATCTTGGAGGAGTGGGAGCTTCCTAAACTGAAGATTATTTGGAGGAACACAATCATTTCTGTGTTGAAGTCCAATCCAGTTGAATTGTGACTGGTTTCTGGGACATGTTATAATTCTGCAAAGCTGTTTTGGCCTTGGCTTTTTACTCAGATGTTTACCTCTTTCTCTAAAGAAATGATTGAAGAAGGACTCATTTGGGGTGGAAATGGGATGTTGAGAGCACGGGGACAAACTCATTCGGTGAGCATCCTTCAGTGTCCTCGTATCCCTTCTTGCTTCCCCCACTGCACCAGCCCTGAACTCCTCCACCCCTCTGACCATGCAGCCACCGTCTCCACCACCAAGCTCATCAACTTTAGGTACCTCTCCACCTATTCCTTGGAGACTATCTAATAAGATAGATTTGTGGGACACGGCTGTACCTGCTGAGAGAGTACTGAGTACCTGCTGTATACAATGTACTGGGGCCCTGGTAATACCATGGTTAGCAATAGAAAACAGTCCCTACCTTGTGGAACTTTCAGGCTTGTGGGGAAGACTAAATATTGTATCATTACACAAATGAAATTGTATTAAACGCTACAAAGGAAAAACCCAGACTTCTGCGACAGTGTGTATCAATGGATGGCTCAATCCAGAGATAGCAAGAGGCCCAAACTTCAGGTAGTTTCAAGAAGGCCTCTCTAGGCACTCCTGGGTGGCTCAGTTGATCAAGCATCTAACTCCTGATTTTGGCTCGGGTCATGGTTCATGAGTTTGAGCCCCACATCGGGCTCCATGCTGACAGTACAGAGCCTGCTTGAGATTCTCTCTCTCTGCCCCTCCCCCCATCTGTCTTTCAAAATAAATAAATAAACTTAAAACAAAAAAAAAAAGGCCTCCTTAAAGAGGCCTTGATCTCGGGGTCATGAGTTAAGCCCCACATGTGGTGTAGAGTTTACTTAAAATTAAAAATTAAAAAAAAAAATGGGGGGATGCCTGGGTGGCTCGGTTGAATGTCCGACTCTTGATTTTGGCTTGGGTCATGATTCCAGGGTCATGAGATCGAGCCCCATGTTGGGTTCTGTGCTGACCATGGAGCCTTCTTAAGATTCTCTCTCTCCCTTTTTCTCTCTGCCCCTCCCTGCATGCTATGTCTCACTCTAAAATTAAAAAATTTTATGGGGCGCCTGGGTGGCTCCGTTGAGCATCTGACTTTGGCTCAGGTCATGATCTCATGGTTTGTGGTTCAAGCCCTGTGGTTCAAGCTCTATGCTGACAGCTCAGGGCCTGGAGCCTGCTTCAGATTCTGTGTCTCACTCTCTCTCTGCCCCTCCCCCACTCATGCTCTGTCTCTCTCTCTCTCTCTCTCAAAAATGAATAAACACTACAAAAAAATCTTTTTTAATTTAAAAAGAAAAAATGATGGGAAAAGTGTGTGAGGCACAGAGAACTCTATTGCAAATCCCTAAGGTAGGAAGAAAGTGTCCTGTTCATGGAGTGGAAAAAAGATCACAGACTGTATAGGTTTCATAAGGAAACAAGAGGCCAGACCATGAAGGGCTTTGCAAGTTCTGTACAAAAGCTTGGAGTTAACCAACGCAGTGAGTGTGTAAGGTGTTATTTCTTTGAGAAAGGAGTAGCTAGCTGCTCATTTTACTGTATTCTAGCAGTGAGGTTCCAAAGAGGTGGTGAGGCCCCTGATTTTTTTTTTCAAGTTCCAAAAATCTAACGTCTAGTAAATTTTTTGAAATACTTTTTCTTTTCTGTTGTAAAATTTACCATATTAACCACTTTTTTAAAATTTGTTTTAATGTTTATTTTTGAATGACCGAGACAGAGTGTGAGTGGAGGAGGGGCAGAGAGAGGGAGACACAGAATCCGAAGCAGCCTCCAGGCTCCGAGCTGTCAGCACAGAGCCTGACACGGGGCTCGAACTCACAGACTGTGAGATCGTGACCTGAGCTGCAGTTGGAAGCTCAACCGACTGAGCCACCCAGGCACCCCCCATATTAACCACTTTTAAGTATACAGTACAGTAGCTTTAACTAGATGCACACTGTCCAGCTAAAAGACTTTTTAAGGGCGTTTCTGCCTCTCTCTGGAAAAGAGCAAAGTACCCGCAAGAGTACATATAGCAGCTACTGAAGCTATGACTTTCTTTCCCTGCAGCATTAGAAGTCCTGGCAATAACTGCCCTGCAAATAATTCCTGAATCAGTAAGAATCCCATCCCATGTCTCAGATAAATTATATTTTTAAAGATACGTGATCCAGATGGTATGGCTGGGGCCCATATTATAGCTTTAAAAACTACTTAAAGTTGGGTAATGTGTGTCTCATTTCATCAGGGGACTGAGAATCTATTCATTTAGAATTCTCTGAGCACTTGCCCTGTGCCTGCCACGTGCTAGTTGTGGAGGACACAGACTCAGTCCCTAAGGTTGTATGAGTGACAGTTGTGTGATCCCGGGGATTTGCTCAGAAAAGTGTACACTTTCTGTAATTCTTGGCCAGTGCAGCTGAGCCAGGTGGGTGGAAGATTACCCCAGGATGTCAGGCTGAGAAACAGGCTCTCAGCCTGAACACGGTGTAGAACAACCCAGTGGATGTTTCGAATGAGGCCATCTCCAACTTGTGGAGAAGGCCTGAATGTAAGAGGAGCTTAAAAGAGTTAGCATGGTATTTTAAAGAGAGACCACATCAGATACCAATAGCTGACCTGAGTCGGAAACAAGCAGAGGATCTGGGTGTTGGTTTGCTGATGGCCCCTGAACCTACAAAGAGCCTTAGCAGTGGTTGATAGGTTTGTAAGTGACTCAGCAGTAGGCTAATATGCCACTGCTCCATGCTGAAGATCCAAAACTATACCTAAAATTTACTTGTACGTAAGCTGTACCCTGAAACCCATCTGACACAGTAAATGCTACCTGACTTAAAACGGCCTGTACTGAACATGGTGGACAGATAGGACGTAGAGGATAAAAGGGAAGGGGTAATTCTTGATGCCATAAAACAACACATTTCAGGACACCGGCGACTGTGGTTTAAGACAAGGACAAAGTGCAATCGGAAAAAACTCTTTAACTGCAGGTGTAGGCTAGACAGATGTTTAACTGGACCTCTCTGGCCAAGACCAAAACTTTTGTGTTTTCCCTCCAATGTTTGGTATTCTGTGTGCATGGAGGATTTTGCCCTTGATTTCACTATGGCACAGTAAACCAGACTGGGCTTGGGATTCGGAAGTCATGGATTGTGGATGCCATCCTCCTTACAGGCTTTGTGACCTTAAGTCACATTCTCTGAACCTCCTTCCATCTCTAAAATCATAGTGATGCTTCACTAGATTCATGAAATATTAAGATTTGTGAAAAGTACCATGTGAGTTGTAAAAGAGGAATCCAATGTTTTCACATACAGCTCTTTGTGTGACTAGTGAGAATTATTACATCTTACCAATAAATTTTTCCGAGGTAGTGTTGACAAATATATGCTAAAAATATAAAATTCTCTACATTTACATGCAACACGACAGGTTCAGGAAGCAGTAGGTGGGAGATGCATTTTATTATTTATGTGATCATGAAACTCATTTTTTAAAAAGCATCATGTAGATGTGTGTATGTATATCTAAATGTGCATAAGCATATAAACAGGATGCTTTTACTTGTTAAGCACCTTCTGAAAAAGAATAAGTCAAAATTAAAAATTCCGCCCTGTTCACCCTTTCCTTTTTTCCTCACACATTTCCCCCAAAGCTTCTAAGTGCCTAATTTTAGAGATTTACAGGCAGGAACAAACTTCAAAGGAAATAGAGGGAAATGTCTCTTAAACTGCCAACTCTGTCTTCATTGTCCTTTTTCTTAAGTACTCATTTTAAGTTCAAAAGAAAGCATTTTTTAAAAAAAAGAATCAATAAAACAAACAGTAAAACATTCAAGAAGACTTAGAAAAACAGGGAAATACAGTAAAGCCCTGGGTATTAAGAACTAGAAACCAGTAAAACATCATGCTGAACTTAAAACTGAAATGTTTTTCTTTGGCTTTTTTCTTTTTTGAGAGAGAGAGAGAAAGAGAGAACACAAGTAGGGGAGGGGCAGGAAGAGAGGGAGGGAGAGAGAGAAAGAATTGCAAGCAGGGTTCACGATGAGCCCAATGCAGGGCTCGATCTCATGACTGTGAGATCATGACCTGAGCTAAAAATCAAGAGTCAGATGCTTAACCAACCGAACCATCCAGGTGCCCCTGAAATGTTTTTTATGATACCATGACAGCAAAAGAGGAGGATCACGAAACTAGGGTGAGTACTTGTCAAAGAAACTACCCAGATGCAGTTTTTTAACTTAATTGGACGTCTGGCGATATTATAAGTTTCATGTCAAAGTAGAAACCAGAACTAAACCAGCGTAGATCCTAAGGCCTTTTTCATTCCACTTAAACGTGTTTTTTGAGACAGAGAATAGATTCATTTTTGGAGAACTCTCTGTGTCTATTACAGAAAATATGAGCTCCTTATTGACAATCTAAACTGGTGCTAAGTGCAAAATATCTTCCCAAAAGAGCCACAAAACTACCAACCGACCCACTGAGTTTAGCATAAAAACAACATTCTAAACAAATTAAAAGTCTTCGGACACATATCAAATCTAAAAGACTGAGTATATCTAGCATGAGAACTGACCAGTTCATTAAGCACCAAACAAATTAAATATAAATTGTTAATAAAGTTAAAGATAGAGATCAATGCAGTCCAATCATCCAGAATGACTTCACAAGCAGTGAAAGCAATGAATGCAAGTTATGTCAACACTTACCCCACACCTGGCTTTGCATTTTATAGGCCTTATGTAACTCCAGCATAAGTAGTCCCATTTTACAGCTGAGGAAACTGAGGCTTAGATCTTGTGCCCAGGATCACACAGTTCTAAGTGTCTAGACTGAGGTTTAAATCCAAGCCACCTGACTTCAAAGCCTATACCACCAATCACCACACTGTTACAAGTAGGATCATCCCACGCAGAGAGGGGGTTACGGCAAATAGCGTGTGCAAAGACCCACAGACAGAATTCTGGTTGGCAAGAGCTATAATGAGCGTGGCCTTGCAACTTCAGAGCCATGACTTCATGAGCCCTGAAGTTCCCCGTGTCCTTTTATGACCCGACAATGCAGCACTGACCTCTCTGAGTCTGAACGGTATTGTAACAATAACTACCATTTGTCCAGCGCTTCCCTATTTGCTGGGAACTGTGCGTAGCTCTGTAAGCTATACCACTTAATTCCTCCAACAACTCTTTGACGGAAGTATTACCTTTCCCGTTTTGTAGGTGAACTGAAGTTTAGCACCGAGGTTCTCAACTGTGGCTGTGCATCCGAATCACCTGGGGGAGGTTAGAACGCTGTGCCTGGTTCCACTCCAGACCAACCTAAGGCGGGGGAGGGAGAAAAGTAAGTTCAGCTTTGATAATTTTGAAAAGCTCCTCAGGTGGCTCTACTGTACGTTGGAGGTTAAGAATCCCTGGTTTAGAGCAGTGTTTCTCAAGCTTTGGTATTTAGCAGTAATAGAGGGCTTGTTAAACACGGATGGCTGGGCCCCACCCACAGAGTTCCTTATTCAGGAGGCCTCAGTGGGGCCCAAGAATTTGCATTTGTAATAAGTTCCCAGGTGCTACTGGTCTAGGGCCACGCTTTGAGAACCATTTGTTTAAAGTCGTCTCTTTCTGCGTGTGTGCATTTTGCCTACTCTAGTAGCAAACACAGGTGGAAATTGCTGGCTGCTTAGCATGAGTTCCAGCCAGGAATGACTTTTGGGTCCTCTGGTCAGTAGGTGGTACTGACCCAGAATGGAGCCAGACTGGGGGCCTGGGCAACTGGTTTGACAGGTGGTGAGTCCTGAAGGAGTAGGAAGGGCTAGGTCACCCTGGGACTTCAGCCACTTGATAGGTCAGCCAAGGACCACTGAGGGGGGCTGGTGGGCATAGTGCAGGGAAAGCCAAGTCCTCAGGCAGAGAGCAGGTACCACACGGTACGCAGGAAACCAGGAGCAATGTGACCCCCTGAGAGAGAAAGGCCGACAGCAGCCGTCAGTGCGGTGAGGGGAGCTCCAAGGGAATGAGTTCTGTGGCTACAGAGGCCAGGTAACAACCCTTGCTTATCACACTCCATTCACAGGTAGTTACATTCTTGGTGGAAAGGCTGGATGGAGCTGAAAATAAAGTCAGGGTGGCAAAGTCACTGCCATGTGAAAATGAAAAGTAGATATAACCTGTTAGGATTCAGTAAAGGGGAAGTAAAAATTAACTCACGTAACTCTGTACGCAGCCATTTAGAAATACACGTAGAATGTAAAAATTGGGATTGTCTATTCAATGTTTTCTTTGCACGCTTTCCCTTTCTTTAGCCTTTACTCTTAGCTTTTGGTAGGAGACTAGCGGGAGTAAATACATGACTGTCTTTCCCAGTGACACAAGACCTACACTTGTCAGTCCGTGTGACTCCATTAAGACAGTAAGGCTCAGAGGATGGGCTCAGCCGGCCTGCAGCTGAATCATCACCAGAGACTTCTCTGAGTCAGCAGGCAGGGATGCAGCCTAGGCATCTGCATTTCCAACAAGTCCTTCCAGGTGATTAATATGCAATCTAAATTCTGATGGAACCCTTGAAAACCAGAAGATAAATGCTGGTTCCACAACAACCTAGTGAGCCACAAGATGGAGGCATCCAGATGACCCTGTGCTTGTCAATGTAGCAACACGTCTTGAATCAACCGTGAATTGTAATATCTTCATCACCAACCTCCTTCAGCTTCTGATTTTATAATTCTCTCCAGCAAGCTCACATGTCTGTCTGATTTTATTCTTAGTGAGTCCTTGGCGCTAATAATTGCTTATCATTCTATAATGATCTAGGATAATCTTATCTCTACAGTGGTCTTTGCGGGGGCATGTTCAAGGTTACAGAGGTAGCAAGGATACTGCAATCCCTGGATGCTCAATTCCAGGCTTGTGGGCTGTTCCAGACCATCTGTGCAGGTTGTAAACTTCATCGCAGAAAGGAAAGCATAATCAGAATTATTCTTCTTGTGAAAAATAATCACTTGATCTTTCCTCCTCTTTTATAGGTCTTATAAAGTCTCCCACTGCATTTCACAACCAGCATAAAGAGCAGGGAAGATTAAAGCGAAGAGAAACTCAGTGATCTCATTTGGAGATCACAGTCTGTCTAGTTAGCACAACAGGTGGGCCTCCAGTGTTTTTGCCACATCGCAAAACCAGGCAGGCACCAGCTCCCCAAGGAGGGAAGGGTGACTGGGTGATGCGAAATAGGAAAAAAAGAAAATTAAGACCACCCTAAAACATGATTCATTGCCAAGTGTTTTGCAAAGAACAAGTATTATTTCAATGACAAAAAAAAAAAAAACCACGTTATTTTTTAGAAAGAACATTGTCATGAGATCCTAACAGCTTGCCAACTGATGCAGCTATTTTCTTACTAAAAAGGAAGCACCTGAGAAAGCATCAAACTAACTCAAAATGGTCATTTGAGTTATGTTTTTCTAAGTGTTATTATTCTTCAGGAACCCAAATCAATTGAAAAATGTGTGCAAACCCCATGAGTCCTGCCTTCCTGTTTATCTCCCACCAAAGACCCTCAGACTAAGGAGTTCCCCACGGCCCTGCTGCCTTGATCCACAGCAACTGACCAAGCCTGCCTGAACCCCTCTCTTCCCTTTCCTGCAGTGCTTGCTCCTGCGTCACCTGAACAGGTGACCTCCAGGATGAGTCACCCTCATTTACACCCCTGGCTGGTTCAGGTACAATGAAGAATCTGTTTCTGAAATGCCAAAGTCTCAAAAAGAGAGGCTTCTAATACTTTTTATTAACTGCTCCTGGCAAGAGACAAATTGGTGCTTGCCAGCTTGCTCTAAGGTTGTGCCAACTGGCGGGCTCAGCTGAAATAGACAACAGTTTACAGTGTCTGAGCCTTTTTACTGGAAGTGTGCTGCCAGGACCCCTGGGAGCTTGTTAGAAATGCACAACTGCAGGCCCTCCCCAAACCTTCTGAATCAGGATCTGCATGTTAACAAGATCCCCAGGTGGTTTCTATGCACCTGAAAGCTGGAGAAGCTTTAAGGTTTAGACTTGTATTAACCTTCAGAGTTTTCAGCGGTCCCAGGGACCCAAATACAGTCTTCCTGCCTTTACTCATGCAGTCCATCCTCTCTGCCTGGAAATGTCTTCCATAGCAGTTCATCATCCTGGCCAACTCCTACTCATTTCTCAAGGCCCAACCCAAAGATCACATCCCCATTGAAACCCTCCTGATACCCGGAGGGAGTCAAAACTAATCATTCCCTCTTCTGTGTTTCCTTGATATATTACATCTATTATATTCAGTGTATACTAATATTATGGAATTTTCATGCCATATTATATTTATATGCTCACATGTCCATGTCCCCCATAAGAATGTGAGTTACTCAAGGACAAAGAACACACTTTATTCATCTATGTTCCCTAGCACCCAGCCCAGGGCTTGAAACAGAGTCTCAGTAAAGGTGTCATGAAAACTACCTTTGGGGGCATCTGCGTGGCTCAGATGGTGGAGCATCTGACACTTGGTCTTGGCTCAAGTCATGATCTTATGGTTCATGAGATCGAGCCCTGCATCGGGCTCTGGCTGACAGCCGGAGCTTGCTTAGGATTCTCTATCTCCCTCTCTGCCCGCCCCCCCATTCTCTCAAAACAAATTTTAAAAAAGAAAAGAAAAATAGCTCTAACTGCCAAATTAAAAAAACACACACACACTACCGTTTGATCTTTTCTTTCATTGTTTGAGTCAGGTAATAGTAAAATCTTACTCCGCTACTTGAAAATTTTCCCATTATAATTTTGTATCCTTTAAAAACCTTTCTTATATCTTTGATAGCTGATTTACAGTGACTATTCAAAAACATTTCCATTGGCCTGGAAACAATCTCTGAGCCTACATTTCATTGGGACAATGATTTCTGCCCCCTTTCCCTTGCACACACCCCTCTCCCACAAGGTAACATATCCGTTGTTGAAAAGCCAACTTAGAGCAGATATTTTTAGTGGGGATGGGAGGTGGTATAGTAAAAGGAATTATTTTATTTCCTCATTTCTATTAAGCCTGTCCTGGTAGCTCTAATATTTTCTTGCAAATATATAACTGATAATATTAAATAAATCAGTTGTGAGTGAAAGGCAAGAAAACAGTAAAGAAAGTAGAAAATAAATAGTGATCCAAGAGTCCCAATAATTAATAGCTGTGTTAAGACAAACACACCAGAAAACATGCAGGTAATTATGGGGCATTTACAGAGTTGGCATAACCCCTCAGGTTAACAATGAACTCTTGAAAGGCTGTATGTAGTCATGCACCAGCCTGCATGAGATAACACACAGCCTGAGATGTTCACTGGGAATATACAATGAGCAATTATCACTGCTCAGTGCTAGTCAGCAGTGCACAGCTATAAACTGCTCATCATCCATAAGATTCATCCAGATGGTCTTAGTCATTGTTCACGTTTATTTCTGAATGTATGGTTCTGGCAGTGGTAAATAAGAGACACTATTTAGGTGAACTTTCGCTTTCTAAAGTGGCCCATGCAATATTTATCAAGAGATTAAATATGAACCTTTGACTCCAGTGTCCCGCAGGTCTAGAGCACAGAAATACAGATACAGGGGTGCCTGGGTGGCTCAGGCGGTTGAGCGAATGACTCTTGATTTTGACGCAGGTCATGATCTCACGATTGTGAGATCTAGCCCTGCATCAGGGTCTGCGCTGACAGGGTGAAGCCTGCTTGGGATTCTCTCTCTCTCTCTCTCTCTCTCTGCCCCTCCCCCCTCTCAAAATAAATATTTTTTTTTAAAAAGAAAGAAATACAGATACAAATGCACAAACATTTTCACTGGATTTTTGTTATTGTTGTTTTAATGTTTATTTATTTTGAGAGAAAGAGAGAGAGAGCATGCATGTGGGAGGGACAGAAAGAGAGGAAGACAGAATCCGCACTGAGAGTGCAGAGTGCAACTTAGGGCTGGATCTCACAAACCCTGAGATCATGACCAAAGCTGCAATTAACAGTCGGACGCTTAACTCACTGAGCCACCCAGGTGCCCCTAAACATTTTTAAAGAATAATAAATGAATGTTACTGGAACAACTGAAAAAAATGTGGGTTTTTCCTTCCCAAGGGCACAAATGCAAAAATTTAATAGTCAATGATGTATGACTTTAGGTTCAACAGAACTGACCCGGTCACTAGTACATTATAATGTATTTATGTAGTGATTGCTTTATTAAATATAAACTTCAGAGGCTTGCTTATAATATTTGTTATCACTTTTTATCATTTTATTATTATTTTTTTAGTGTATTTATTTATTGTGAGAGAGAGAGTGGGACAGAATCCCAAGCGGGCTCCACACTGTTAGTGCAGAGCCCGGTGCGGGGTGGGACTTGGAGCCCAATCATGACCTGAGCCAAAATCAAGAGTCCAATGCTTAACTGACTGAGCCCCCAGGCACCCCTGTTGTCACTTTAATTTCACTCATTCAAAAAATTTCTCTTCTTTAGATATTTTTCCTGTAATTAGATGATATGCCACCAGGTGGCAGTAGTGCCTCATTCATGGCCTCATTATCTGAAGAGTAAGGATTTTGCTGCAAGGTGTTAATAATCAATGTTGAGAGATGTATGGTTTTATACTTTGTAGTGTTTTAATTCTTCATTAAAATATTTGAATTTAATTGAATATACTAGATATTTCTTTTATATCAAGATTAGAAAGAAAATAAAACAGAAAAAAAGAAAGATTAGAAGAAAAAAAGAAACATTCCAGTAAAAGAGACAGCCCAGTCACACTGCTTAGACAATCAGAGTTACATAAAAGATTAATATTAGTCTGTCTTTCTAGTATTCCTAATCAGCTAGAAAGTTCTGGGCTGCTTCCTATGACTCTCCTGAAATGTCTTTTTCATATTGCTACAAGAGAACAGAAAGAAAAGCAATCCTTGATAGATTTACCCTAACTGCAGGATTTTAAAAATCCCACTTTTTGAGCAGGGAGCCACCTTAGAAATTTAGGGAAAGCCCACATTTTACAGAGGAAGAAATTGGCATCTCAAGAGGCAGATGTTTTACCCAAGATCCTTTGGAGACATAGAACTAGATCCCAGGTTACATAGGGACCCTTGACAAATGTGCTCAAACAGGATACGAATGTCAATTTGTGAAATATACAGTCATTTTATAAGGCTAGGTTTACCAACCCAGTTTAAAAAAAAATTGTTGGGGGCGCCTGGGTGGCTCAGTCGGTTAAACATCCGACTTCGGCTCAGGTCATGATCTCGCCTTCTGTGAGTTTGAGCCCCGTATCGGGCTCTGTGCTGACAGCTCAGAGCTTGGAGCCTGTTTTGGATTCTGTGTCTCCCTCTCTCTCTGACCCTCCCCCATTCATGCTGTGTCTCTCTCTGTCTCAAAAATAAATAAATGTTTTAAAAAAATAAAATAAAAAAATAATTTTTTTTTTTTAAATTTTAAACAGTTTCCATGCCCAACATTGGGCTTGAACCCACTTCCCTGAGATCAAGAGTCAGACACTATATACATTGAGCCAGCCAGGTGCCCATACCAAGCCAGTTCTTTTTTTTTTTTTTTTTTTATGTAAGTAATCTCTACACCCCAACTCAGGGCTTGAACTTCCAACCCTGAGATCAAGAGTCGTATGCTCCTACAACTGCGCCAGTCAGGCGCCCCCAAGCTAGCTCTGTATAGACCAAGTAGTTCCTCTTAGTCACTATTCTTGCAGTTCAGACAGGTTAAAGAACACACTCCAGTTACCAGCTGTTAGACCAGTCACTTAGGTTTTTTGCAAGTAGGAAGGATTATGAAGACAGACATTATAATGACAACTAAAAAATAAATGTGCTTGCGGAATTCCTAACCAATACAAACATTTACTCCACAACAGTAAGAAAAGCGGGTTTACAGTGTAGACTAAAATTTTATGAAGCACAGGGGCACCTGGGTGGCTCAGTTGGTCAAGCGTCCAATTCTCAATTTTGGCTCGGGTCAGGATCTCACAGCTCAGGAGATGGAGTCCCGTGCTGGGCTCTGTGCTGACAGCACGAAACCTGTCTTGAAATCCCTGCTTGGGATTCTCTCTCTCCTTCTCTCTCTGCCCCTCCCCTGCTCTCACGCGCGCTCTCTCTCTTTTTCAATAAATAAACTTAAAAAAAAAACTTTTAAAAAGTTTATGAAGTACAAATATCTGCCTTTCTCACACATGTGATTTCAAATTGTATGAATGCTAATCTAATTCTGATCTTCCTTATTTCAAAAGGGGACCTCCCAGCTTCCTCTTACTTAGGCTTCACGTTGCTGCATAGCTCACCTTGGGTGCCCTGGGACTCAGGTTTTACGTTTACCCACCTGCTTCTGGGCGTCACAGGGAGGCTGGGGAGGCTCCCGGGCACTCCCACTCAGCTCTCCTCTAGTTGTCTAACTCTGTCATTGCTGTCAGTTCCTTTGAAAATGAGGAACTGTGCGTTCTGCAACCCACAGCTATCTGTCAGCCTTAGGAAAGGTCTCAAGTCTGTTCCTTGAATCCACGACGGCTACAAATTTCTTCTAGAAAGTCAGAAAAAGAAGTGAATGGAGAACATGAAGAGACCTCAAGATCAGTGTGAAAGTCCATCTTTCCAGTGAGAAGTTTCCTCAGCTTCCTCCCATGCACCTTCACTCTTCATGGTCAGCAGCTCAGGGACAGTCCCAGGTGCCCAACAGAGGCCAGCTTTAACTTCGTACTGAATTATTAATTATGCTTTCTTTGAGCTGTTGGATATATCCCAGACTTTGGGGTGTGCATGTGTTTTGCATTCAAAATAGTTTATGTAGGGGTGCCTGGCTGGTTCTGTCGGTGGAACGTAGGACCCTTAATCTTAGGGTTGTGAGTTTGAGCCCCATGTTGGATATAGAGATTACTCAAAAATGAAAAATCTTGGGGTGCCTGGGTGGCTCAGTCAGTTAAGCATCTGACTTTTGATCTCAGCTCAGGTCTTGATCTCAGGGTGGTGGGTTCAAGCCCCGCATTGGGCTCCACGATGGGCATGCAGCCTACTTAAAAAAAACTTAAAAAAAAAAAGTTTATGTACATACAATAAAAGAGAAGGAAAACTTTATCAAATCCTTGGACTGGAGATAACTTTCTAAGTTTAAAAAGAAAAGAAAAGGCACCTGGGTGACTCAGTTGGTTGAGCGTCTGACTCTCGGTTTTGGCTCAGATGATCTTGAGGTTTGTGAGTTCGAGCCCCACGTCGGGCTCTGTGCTGGCAGTGCGGAGCCTGCTTGGGATTCTCTATCTCTGCCTCTCTCTCTGCCCTTCCCCCGGCCGCACGTGTGTGCGTGTGTGCGTGCACACGTGCATGTGTACACGCGATCTCAAAATAAATAAACTTAAAAAAATAAAAGATTAGAAAGGTGAAGTGCATCAAATATTTAAACCTCTGTACATCAGAAAGTTACGAGTAGGTTTGAAATACAAGCTAATTATTTAAGAGAAAAACTGTAATATTATGAACTAAGGATTAAATCAGCTCCTACAAATAGGGAAAACAAAATCCCTCTAAATTTCCAGTAAACAATGGACAGAGAACATGAATAGACAAGGCACATGCAGTTGGATGATAAACATTTGGTAATATGATCAACTTCACTGAAATCAAATAACAGAATTAAAACTACAAACATGATATATTGCCTGCCTAACAACTTAGCAAAGATGTATTGAAATATGAATGTCCCAACTGATACAGTTGTGGTGAAATGGGTCCTTTCACATACTGTTGGCAGTAGGAATAAAAACTAATACACATCTTCTGAATAGCAATTTCACCATGAATTTAAAGAGGCTTTAAAATGTTCTAAGTTTTGACCCTGTAATTCCACTTTTAGTGACTTGTATTAAAGAAGTAATCCAAAATATGCACAAATATTTTGAAATTAAGAAGATCATTGCAGCATTTTGTATGCAAGTGAAAAATTGACACTTAAAATCTAATGATAGAGGTCTGTTGTGGCAAATTCCATAAATAGCATACTAGGCAGCCATTAAGAACTATGGTTAGAAATAATTTTTTTTTAATTTTTAAATTTTTCTTTTATTTATTTTGAGTGAGTGCAAGTGGGGGAGGGGCGGAGAGAGAGGGGGAGAGAGAGAATCCCAAGCAGGCTCCACACTGCCAGCACAGAGCCTGACGAGAGGGGCTCAATCTCGCGATCCGTGAGATGGTGATCTGAGCTGAAATCCAGAGTCAGATGCTTGACCAACTAAGCCACCCAGGTGCCCCAGAAATAATTTTTTTAAACAAGAAAAGTGCCTGTAATAGTAAGTGTAAAAGGTAAGGCATAACTGTTGTTTTAACGCAGGAGTATAAAGACTGGAAGGGAGAAAGGTTAACAGTGGTTGTAACTAAGAGATGGGATCTCAGTTCATTTTATTTCTGCTTCCTTATACTTCTATGTGTTTTACAAACATTCTACATTCAGCATGGATTACTTTTCTAATAAGAAAAAAAGAGACATAAAAGGAGAAAAGCTAAAGCACAAGATTAATTAACAAAATGACTGTGATTTCCCCACCCTCCCACAGCAACAAAAAAGTCTCCTGAGAAGACCCTGAAAACCCACCCTCCAGGTAGTGCTCTTAACCTGATGTTTACAGAGAGGAGTTGGTTTATTGCAGTGTTAATGTGGTCAATTGAGAAACGGCCTAGTTCCTGCCACATGACTTTATAGGGTGCTGAGTTCTCTGCAATAACATGCATAATAATCTTTTTAGCAATCCCTGCAATTAGGGGGTGGCCAAACTGGAATTATTACTTTATTCGAGGCAGGCACACACACATATGCACGCACGCACAATGCTGGAGATTCAGAAACAACTACCCTCTTGAAGAAAAACAGAGTAATTAGGTCTCCTTTAGATGGGAAGATAGTCTTCAAAATCTAAATATAAACAGATTGTACTTTTTTTTTTCTTAAAAAATATAGATCACCAATCTCCACCACAAATTGGTTAAAGTCAGGTAGATGATACCATCTATCAACGGTATCATAGTGCTTTGGACCTTAGGACAACAACGTAAATTGGTGGCCTGTAAGATGTTACAGACCCACAGCTTTGGAGTTGAATAAGCAATGAAGGAAGTTCTCAAGTTGCACCGTGAGAACCAATTTTCTCAAGCAGAACTTAATTACAACTGTACAATCATCAAAACATTTATGGAGAACGCTAACCTTACACCCACTGCTGGGTTTCTGTTAAACTGATTTCCTTTAACTGAAATGTTCCCATCGAGAGAGAGAGAGAGAGAGAGAGAGAGAGTGTGTGAGAGAGAGAAAGAGAAAGAGTTGCAATTACCACTGTTTCTGCTCAACAATATCAATAGCATGCTTCTGCTCGTCTTCTTTGTAAGGCCAAATATTTTTTCTCTGCTTGACAGGAATCCAAATGGGACTGTCTTAGGGTGCATCTAGTACTAGCCCATCTACTGTTTTAAGTACAAGAAACCCACTTTTCCAAGGTTATACAGCTAATTAGTGGTACTGGTGTTTACGGGAGCCCAGTTCTCTGAACTTGTATTCCGTTGTTATTGTTCCATTGCTTTAGCAGTATGATATCTTCGACTGATTTTCCCAGAGAGAAAACTAAGATTTGCATATCAAGACTTCATCTTTGAATGCAAAGAAAAATACAAGATTAAGACAATTAATTAAATGATTCTGCAGGGGGTAAAATCATCACCCTTTACGATGTCAGAGAGTCTCGCTGTCCTGGGATGACCATCTTGGGGCTGACTCAAAGATGGTTTTTGTGCCAAGTACTGCTCGCCATTGAAATGAGGAGCTTTACACCTACACAGGGGCAAGAAAGAGAAACAGCCTTGGCCAGGTAGACTAGGCCTCAAGGACAATCAAATAACTTGGGAGAGAAGGATGGAAGTGGGTGCAAGGCAAAGGATAAGCAGATGTAAAAAGAAGTGTTTCAGGTGCTCCTGGGTGGCACAGTTGGTTAAGTGTCCCAGTCTTGATTTCAGTTCAGGTCATGATCTCACCGTTCACGGGATTGAGACCCGTGTCAGTGCGGAGCCTGCTTAGGATTCTTTTTCTCCTCTCTCTCTGCCCCTCCCCGTTTGCTCTCTCTCAAAATAAATAAATAAATATTAAAAACAAAAACTTCAGCCCTATGCATTATTTGGAAATAGGATCGTGGGTCTTTGGGAGAACCCTGGGGAGGGAAGTGAGAACCAGTTAGCCTTTTCACCACAGACTCACAGACAGACTGACTCACATGCACACGCACACACACACACACACACACACACACACACACACACATCAGGGCACCTCTTAGACTCTGCCTTAGTGCAGTGCTGATACACAAACACATACTTTGGCCTCTTTCCTTTTGAATGTGCAATTTCTTCTTTATTATTCTGATCTGGCTAAATTTTACTTGTCCTTAAACACTCAAACCACACCACTTTGGGATGCTTTCTCTGAGCCCTCCCACCTTCTCTCTGCCCTCACCCAGACTAGGCTACATCCCCCCACCCCTGTGCGACCACACAACTTAGACATACTCTAGCAAAGTGTTTTTCATACTGCGCGGCAATGGTCAGTCTCCCTACAGGGACCATAAGCTGTTTGAGGACAGGGACCTCATTTTTCTTCTTTATATCCCACTACCAAACAGTGGGCCGGTCACATACTATTGCGTCAAGAATCCCTTCATCAAATGACTGATTTCTGAGGATCTACTTACTTCTGGAACTATGCTAGGTCATGGAGACACAGCAGTGGATGAGCTTCACGTGGTCCCTGCCTTCACGAATTTTATATTATATTAAGGCACGTTGACACTCCAAAAGCTTCTTGGAAGAAATGATATTTAACATGATGAATGAGTGTCAGATTGGTCGGACATAATATAAATAACTTCCTATTCTGTAGCATTGTCCCACCTCAATGTATAATAGACTCAAGGACAAACACAAGGATTAGGGTTTTCTCAGATAAGCTAAATTTTGTAAGGGGTGCTACCAGAGACAACACAGACAAATTGGCCTGAGCCTGGCTGCTAACTTCCATAGCAACACCTAAAAAGACTGGCATTCTATTCATTTTATAGAATAAAAGACAGTCACAGCCAAACCTCATTTAATTGAATTCTGCTAATTTTGAATCTGTGAATTACTCACTTAGAAACTTGGCTGGCCTCTACGTTGACACTGCATAAAGAGAATTAGATTTCCAGAGAGAATTAATAATAACAACAAGCCTTTAAATAGCTCTTCAAAATTTTTAAGTCTTTCATATATAACATCTGATCTGATAATGAGACTAGCTACTTCTACTTTTGGGATCTTTACCTGTTGGATCGTAGCCATTCTCAGTAGGATGTACGAGAGGAAACGAGGTTTGATGACTCACTATCCTATCTGAAATGAACAATTGGGCCATGCGTCAAGCAAACTTCAGGTGATGGGTCCAGGTGTTGACTCCATTGTCACAACATTTGCAAGGACTCCACAGGGTCCAGTTTGAAACATGATGTGTTGTTTTGTTTTGTTTTGTTTTTAATGCAGACTCCTGTGTGAAAGAGTAGAGCTGTGGAATCTTGATTTACCACTTCTTTTCTGTCACCAGGTCTAAGTCTCCAGAGAGAATGCCTTTTCGTTAGAAGAGTAGCAGAATGTTCAATGGAATTTTCAGCCGAGCCCGCAAGGCCATAGGTATCTGACACCAAAGGCAGTTTCAAGATAGACTAGCCTGACAGAGTTTTTCAGGAGATGTCTCAAAGTCGGTGGCTCTTAAAATCTCTTTGCCCACGTCGGGAACATAAAGGGAGCAACTTGTTGAGAAATGAAAAGAATTTGTGCCAAAATTAACTGGCAGGAAACGGTGCTGTGAGTCTCCTGCCCTCTCAGGGCAATGGTGGAAGGTTCTTCTCGTTTTGTATCAGGTGAGGAGAGAAGGCACATGATGCACTAGTACCTGACTCCCACCTGGAAAGTCCCAAAGCCAGAGACAGGCTGGCATTAGATCCAGAAACTGGATAAAGGGGGTGGGAGCGAAGACGGGGTGGCCGCTCTGGGTGGCCTGTGTTCCCAGAGTGTGTCAGAGGAAAAGGTGCTTGAGCATTTTTTAATTTTTATTTTATTTATTGGGCTCCACATCCAGTGTGGGGTGTGGACTCATGACCCCAAGATCAGGAGTCACATGCTCCACAGACTGAGCCAGCCAGGCTGGCTCGCCCCTGTGTGAGCATTTTTAAGCCCATGGTGGCCCTCTCAGTGGAGAGCCAGCCTGGAGCTTTTTAAAATCCTGCCCACGGGGCGTCTGGGTGGCTCAGTCGGTTGAGTGTCCGACTTCAGCTCAGGTCATGATCTCACAGTTCATGGGTTTGAGCCCCACATCAGGCTCTGTGCTGACCGCTTGCTCAGAGCCTGGAGCCTGCTTCAGATTCTGTGTCTCCTTCTCTCTCTGCCCCTCCCCTGCTCACGCTTTGTCTCACTCTGTTTCTCAAAAATAAATAAATGTAAAAAAAATTAAAAATGAAATAAAATAAAATAAAATCCTGCCCAGAGGACCACATGAAGGAATGAACAACAGCAGAAGGCAAGAATCTGTGTAGAACCAACGCAGAAAAACCAGAGAAAACAGCGGCCAGCCCATGGAAGACACTTGTCCCATATCACAGGAAGTGCAGCCAAACATGCCCAGGGGCTGCCTCCGAGGAACCCCAGAAGAGTCGGTGAAAAAATTTTAAAAAGGCACCTCTAAACACCTGGCAGACCCAGAATCGTAAAGCCCTCTTCCAAGTGCACCAGTAAATTAAGAATTTCCTGCAGGGCTGTGCCAGGCCATACCGGAGCCTGAGGCCACAGGAAAAAATCTGTACCCCCACATACACTTGTCAAAATATCTTCTCCTAGGGGAGCCTGGGTCGTTCAGCGGGTTAAGCATCTCACTCCTGAGCACTCAGGTCATGAGCCCACAGTTTGTGACTTTGAGCCCTGTGTCCGGCTCTGTGCAAGGAGCCTGCTTGGGATCCTCTCAAAATAAATAAGTAAACATTTAAAATATATATACCTTCTCCTATGTCAACGAGTGGAAAAGTTAATAAAAGCTCTACAATCAAAAAACATGATTACATATGAAGTCCTGTGTTTCCCAATCTGTTTCTCACACCATTGTAAAGTCTCATAAACACACCCATCGAGGGACACAATGACCCGGTGGCCCTTGAACTACAGGCTGATTAGAAATACTGTTCCCGTTGCACAATACCTCAAGGTCATAAAACAAACAAAATATGACAGCCTGTCTTTATTTACATTTTTGGTGTGTTGTTCATCCTGAATTTTTTGCATGAGACTTAAAAAAAATACTGCATTAATATGGATCTTGTTTACTGAGCCCCTTTCACTTTTGCACTTGAGGCAAGTGCCTTCCTGCCAGCCCTGCTTTTCAGCTCAGTTTCTCCTTCATTTTTCACTACCTTCAAAGTCAGAGAACCCAGGACCCTTGGTTAGCAAGACGGAGGGGAGAGGTGGAAGTTCAAGGTGAAGAAAGTTTTTCGCATCTGCAGATGGTCTCAGCTGGAGAACAGGGACAGTGGGAAGCAAAAATAAAGATGCCTTCTCCAGTCACATTCCCATAAGGGTTGCTCGTTCAATGTACTGGCCACCTGAAGTTACACAAGAGCTTCAAAACAAAATCACACAAAGGCCTGGCAGTGGGGACTTTCGCTGGGGATAGACAGAAACCTCCAGCATAATATCTAGTGAAAGAATTTGGGATTGGAGGTCAAAGGCCAGGGTTCTACTCCTGGCTTCTCCATACACTATGCTTGTGAGAATACTCTGTTAGCCTCAGTACCTCATCCATAAACTCAGGGAATATTACTGAATACTTCCAATATGCTAGGAAAACATGATTACATATTTAGGGGGAGACAGAGGCAAACAGCCAATAAGACTTACGGTAGAGGTATCTGCAGGGTGTTACTGCCACGGAGCCCAGGAGGAAAGCAACCCCCTCAAGTACGGAGCTTAGGAAGGTGACAGCAGACCTAAGTGGGGGCAGGAAATAATAGAGTTGAGTCATGTGAAGCTGCAGTAAAAGAATGCTTCAGCCAGAGGGAACTGTGGTGAAAGCAGGAGGAGAATGGAATCTAAAATAGCCAAACTCATAGAACCAACGGTGGTTGCCAGGGGTAGGGGAGGAGGAGAATGAGGAGAGGCTGGGCAAGGGGCACAAACTTTCAGCTATGCAAGTGGTTGAAGCAACACTGAGGTTTATTTCTCACTCGTATCCTGGTTCCACAGCCCCTTCTCTCTTGGTGTTTTGCTGTTTGTATGCATGGTCCCTTGGTCCAAGATGACTGCTCAAGGTTTACAAAGCAGGAAGAAGAAAGGACATGAGAGGGTCATGTTCCCCTCCATTTAGAGAACTAGAAATTCCACAAAATATATTCACTTAGCTTTCATTGGCCTTAGTCACATGTAACTAGTTGCATGGAAGGCTGACCTACTGCAATCTTTTATTCTGGACAGTCACACACCTGGTGAAAACACAGGATTCAGTTACTAAGGAGAAAGAATCCTTTCTCCTTGGATCAGGCAACCAAGAGTCTCCTCCACAGTTATTGTGTCCTCTCTCAGCTAATGATACTGCCAGTTGTTCAAGCCGAAGTCCTGTGAGTCACCATCAGTGAACCCCAGATCCAATCTCTGAGGAGCTCAGGACTTATCATAAATCCCATTTTTCTAGCTTCTTCCAGCCATCATCTCAACTATTAATACAGCGTTCTATCTGGTCTCTTTGCTTTTACTCTTGCCACTCATGTTAGTCAGGATAGGCTATGCGGTGCTGTGGTAACAAACGACTTTCTAATTCCAGTGAATGAATGTAAGAATGAATGAATGATAGGGGGGCTTGGATGGCTCAGTTGGTTAAGTGTCTGACTTCGGCTCAGGTCATGATCTCACAGCTCGTGAGTATGAACCCCACGTAGGGCTCTGTGCTGACAGCCCAGAGCCTGAAGCCTGCTTTGGATTCTGTCTCCCTCTCTTTCTGCCCCTCCTCTGCTTGCACTCTGTCTCCCTCTGTCTCACAAAAATAAACATTAATTTTTTTTTTTTAATGAATGATGAATTCATGGAGAGTTACTGTTTAATAGGTACCAAGTTTCCATTTTGCAAGACTGAAGGAGTTACACAGATGGGTGGTGTTGATGGTAGCACAATAATGTGGACGCTGAACTGGTCTAAATACTGAGAAAAGTGTGGGAACATGGAAGAAGCCTGGACCCTGAGAATCTATTGTAGCAGACCTGGATTACCCACCTATCTCCAAACTTCTCGTGGCTTGAGACAAATAATCTCCATCTAACGAACAGCCACGTTGAAGTTTTTCCTTGGGGTTTTGTTTGGGTTTTTTTTTTTTTTTTTTTAAGTTAGTATTTGAGTTTCTACCATGTGCTACCACTACTACATGCCAGGTTTTATTCTAGAAACATGTGAGTAAAAGTGAATTACTGCCTTCGAGTAATTTGTATTCTAGTAGGGGAAACATAATAAGTGAGTAAATATACAATGCATGACCTATAAAGGACTATGGGAGCAAAATAGCAAGTTTAAGAGAGTAAGAGTAAGAGTAAGAGAGACAGGGATTTCCAAGGATAGGTATTGCTTTTTTAAAAAAAGAAAATAAAAGGTACTTCTTCACTCGTGCTTTATTATTTTACTTTTATTTATATTGAGAGAGAGAGAGCATGTGTGTATACATGCAAGTTGAGTCAATGCAGAGCCCCATGTGGGGTTCGATGCGAGGCTCAAACCCACCAACCGTGATATCATGACCTGAGTTAAAACCAAGGGTTGTTGACCTAACAGACCGAAGCCCTCCGGGCACCCCGGGCTTTGCTTTTATATGAGGCAGTCAGAAAGGCTACTCTGATAACAAACGTGACAGGTAAGCAAGGACCCAAAGGAAGTGAGAGAGGGAACCGTGAGGCTACTTGAATAACACTGCCCAAGCAGGAGCATCCTTGGAGGGTTCATGAAAGAATAAGGAGACAAAAAGAGGAGGATTGTAAAAAGTGACAGAAAAATGTGTGTTGGGGAGGGGAACGAGTGCATGCGGGCCTTTGGGGCACTGTAAAGACCAGGGTTTTACTCTGTGCTGGGAAGCCTTAGGTCTTGCCACTTGGAGTAGAGGTCAACAAAAGAAATGCAATCTGAGACTCAAGCAAGCCAGAAGGCATGCAGAAAGGGAAGGGAATGTGCACGACTGCAGGACCAGGACAGGCTCTCTCTGCAGAAGCCTGGAGTCCTGACTAGGGAGGCTGGTGAGCCTGAAAGTCAACTGCTTCCATCTGATCCCCACCCTGAGGTCCAGCAAGGGGTCTGTGAAGCAATACGCCCAGCGAAACAGAAGACCAGTTGTCCAGAACTTTAGTCAATACCTTCACTTTTAGAATTCTTTGCCTGACACAGAAGGAATGCAGTGGAAGAAGATGGGATTAAGGGTGTTGTCTTCCTGCCTATTCTTAAAAATTGCCTCGAGGCTGGGGCCATTAATTTCTGGGAGTGGGGGATTGGCAGAGCACTAAGGCCAGTCCAAGAGCCAAAAATTCTCAAAGACTAGAAAAAATATTGGCCTTGTTTACTTGCACACAGAATTAACTGGAAAAAAATAATCCAAAAACAAAACCCAAAAAACCAAACCACTACTAGGTTTAAGAGACAACTGTGTTTATTGAAAAACAGAAAAGAAAACAAACAAAAACCAAAGAAAACCCACAGGCTGTGAGCCACAGCCTGTGGCTATTAAACCCTAAAGCAATCTCTGGGCCCCCAGAGAGTACTAGCAAACCTAGAAGGGCTTCATCTCCAATGATGGGAGGGATACTGAGCACAGTTTATCCCACGGAGAAGACTGGTGGCTGCGGATTGGCTCCTCAAGAAACTTTTTTGTTTCCTACCAAGGCAGGAGTTCTTGCTGTTCCTGCCTTAGTAATTGTCTAGGAGGATTTAACAATTTCTAAAGATCAGTAACTGCTGTAATTTTCCATTCTCCTGCTTTTCTGAGCGGGATTTCTCGATGTGGTTCTCCTGGTCTTCCCCACCATTGTATATTAGGTATTTGGATCACTAGCAAGTTGTCTTTAAGCTTATGGGTTGGGGGTGCCTGGGTGGCTCGGTGGTTAAGCATCTGACTTCAACTCAGGTCATGATCTCACAGTTCATGAGTTTGAGTCCTACATCTGCGAGCACGAGGCCCACTTCAGGTAAGCCCCGCTTTTCCCCCTCTCCCTCTTTCTCTTTCTCCCTCTGCCCCTCCTGAGATTCTCTCTCTCTCTCCCTCTCTCTGCCCCTCACTCATTTGCACCTTCTCTCTTGAAAAAGAAAAAATTAAGCTTATGAGTTGCAGGAGTATAAGCCAAGTTCATACCTAACGGAGAGGGTGGTACTCCTCCAGAGTACCTGTCTGGGATGTCAAGCTGGGCAAGGTCTGTGGATAAAACTTGGTGGTTGTCTCTTAGATGAGGCAGATGTGCTTCATGTAAAGGAAAGAAGGGAGTGTACAGAATGATGTGAGTAGCAATGGCAGGTAGTGTGACCCAGTCTCAACCTCTAACCACTTCATCTTTTTTTTTTTAATATTTTATTTTATTTTTGAGAGAGAGAGATAGAGCGCAAGCAGGGGAGGGAGAGAGAGGGAGACACAGAATCCGAAGCAGGCTCCCTCTGTACTGACAGCTCAGAGCTTGATGCGGGGCTCGAACTCATGAACTGCAAGATCATGACTTGAGCTGAAATTGGACGCTTAACCGACTGAGCCACCCAGGTGCCGCTGACCACTTTATCTTTTGCCGGTTGTACTACAGAAGTTGTAAAGCTATTTCTGATCATCTTTGATGCTAAGGTGACCATTGCAGGGGAGGAAAATAATTTTCCCTTTACCCTTCTAGGTTCTTGTAAAACCCCTGTAAAAGAAGATTAGCACGATAAAAAACAAATCGAATTATGTACATACATACAGGAGCCCCACAAAGATGAGACTCAAAGAAGTCTCATCAGAAGCATGAAGGTTTTATATTTTTTAGATAAAGAAACAAGAAATTTGTGACAAATTGACAAGACAAAGGAGTTTGGGCTAGGGATAGTAAAATGGTGAAGAAGTAACAAGTTCATTTTTTGTTTTGTTTTTAATGTTTTTATTTATTTTTGAGACAGAGAGAGACAAAGCATGAGCAGGGGAGGGGCAGAGAGAGCAGGAGACACAGAATCTGAAGCAGGCTCCAGGCTCTGAGCTGTCAGCACAGAGCCCAACGCGGGGCTCGAATTCACAGACTGTGAGATCATGACCTGAGCTGAAGTCGGATGCTTAACCGACTGAGCCACCCAGGTGCCCCTGTTTTCATTTTTTTATACAGTCTTTTGGCCCTAAATTCCCTGTCTCCAATGACAGGTTGCTTTGAACCATCCTGGCACAAGGATGGTACCTTTCACATGGAAGCTTTATCTCCTACTTTCAAGGAGACAGAGGAGGGTCAGAGTCACCTTCCTGCAACAACTGTTTCTCAAGTGCCTTTAATTCAAAATAGTCAATATGCCAAAGTCCCATACTTTGGGGTGACATATTGTGAACCCCTATAACATGTAACCAAGATCTGACTAAGATATAAGCAGAAATCTGCTGGCAACTTGAGAAAAGATTTTGCTTTTTGATACATGCTTCCTGTTCCTCTTTCCTCCACCTTGGAGCCCAGACTTGAAGCTGGAGGTGGAGAAGCTGTCTCCCAACAAGTGCAACCAGGTGAGGATAAAAGCCAACAGGCCAGCAATGGTGGAGAAGGAATGGGGGGAAGGAAACGCAAGAGAAAAAGCAAGGAAGGGAGGGAGGGAAGGGGAGAGAAAGGGAGAAAGAAAGGAAGAAAAAGAAAGGAAGAAAGAGAGAAAGAAAGAAGAAAGAGAAAGAAAGAAAAAAGAAAGAAAAAGAGGAAAGAGAGAAAGAGAAAGGAAGAAAGAAGAAAGAGAAAGGAAGAAAGAAAGAGAAAGGAAGAAAGAAAGAGAAGAAAAAGGGCAAGCTAAACCGGAGTCCTAGATGGAATTATTAAGTAGCTATTAAGCACCAGCCCAGGAAAACTTACCCTGGAATTTGTTGTATGAAAACACAACAATAAATCTACATGTTTAAGCCTAGTAAATCCATATGTTTAACACTAATAACAAGGAAATGTACATGAAAATAGTGAGTTACCCTTCTATGCTCATCAAATGGGCAGAAATTATAACACCTGACCTTATGAATTATTGTCAAGGAGGCAGAAAAACATGTATTTTTATACACTGCTGGTGAAGGGTGAATTGGTGCAACCACTTGGAAGAGCAACTTGGAAACTGCTAGGGTAGGTGAAGATGGACATAACAATTCCACTTCTAGATACAAATGCTTGACCCTTGCTATTTAAAAATTTTTTAATGTTTATTTATTTTTGAGAGAGAGAGAGTCAGAGCATGAGCAGGGGAGAGGTAGAGAGAGAGAGAGGGAGACACAGAATCCAAAGCAGGCTCCCAGCTCTGAGCTGTCAGCACAGAGCCCGACGTGGGGTTCGAACTCACAAGCTGTGAGATCACGACCTGAACCAAAGTTGGACACTTAACTGACTGAGCCACCCAGGTGCCCTGACCCTTGCTATTTAATGTATGGTTCCTGTAGTCCAAGAATCCCTTGTACTTGTGCATAGGACATGTAGATAACGGTATTCACTGCAACTTTGTTTGCAATAGAAGAAAAAAAGGAGAGGGGAGACTTAAATGCTCATCAACAAAAGGATAAATAGATAAATGTTATTATATACATATGAGAATGAAAATGGATGAACTAGAGTTTCATAAATCAACAAGTATAAATCTCAAAAACATAATGTTGACTTAAAAAAGCAAGTTACAAAATAATAAGTGCAGTATGATATCATTTATATAAATTTTTTAATCCACAAAATAATTATCTTATTCATAGATATATGTGTGTATGTATATGTGTGTATATATGTACAGGTGTGTGTGTGTGTATACATACATGTATGTAACATATATATAATACAAGTATAAAAATGCATGAGAGGGGTGCCTGGGTGGCTCAAGTCAGTTGAGTGTCTGACTCTTGATTTCAGCTCAGGTCATGAGATCCTGGTTCGTGAGACTGAGCCCTGTGTTGGGCTCTGTGCTGACAGTGTGAACCCGACTTGGGATTCTCTCTCTGCCTCTCAACCCTCTCAAAATAAATAAATGGGTATTAAAAGAATCCATGAGAATAAAAATGAATTCAGGACAGTGGTCACCTCTGGAGGAAGGAGGGTAGCAGCCTAAGGGGTTCAAGGGTTCAGCTCTGCCTTTTATTTTTTTTAATGTAAATTTGAAGCAAATGGGTAAAATCGCAATATTTGATAAAACTTGGTCATGGGTGCCCTCATGATTTATTATTCTATTTTTCTCTGTGTTGGTAGTATTTCACGATTTTAAAAGGTGGGGTTGGGGAGAGAAAGGAAAAGAAAGAGACTCAAGGCAAATACCAGAACAAGAGCAAGGTATCCTCAAAAAGAAAAATAGATCACAGGGAGGCAGATGGAGAGAAACACGCTGGTTGGGAAAAGAACAATCAGATTTCAAATGCTGTTGCTTCAAATGCTGTACAAGTACTGCAAACCACTGCTTGCGGTCCACTTAATTACTCCCATCTATTTCTGTGATTTGCCAGGTCAGAGAGAAGAAGAAAGGCCTTTTGATGCTGAACTTGCTTGAGCCCCAGAGTACTTGGGGTATGAATATACCCAGGGGAAGATTTTCAGATGCAAGTCTTCATTCAACAAACTTGATAATAACTAACATTTACTTTGTGCTTACTATGTTCCAGGTACTATGTTCAGAACTTTATATGGTTTATCTCATTGCACTCTTAACACCCCTATGTGGTAGGCAGTAGTATCATCCCCTATATTACAAATGAGGAAACCAAGGCTAGTCACAGGCTAGAGTGTGGTGGGGCTATGATGCAAACCTAAGTAGGTGCTTCCACGGGCCACAGAGTCCGATGTGGGGCTCGAACTCATGAACCACGAAATCATGACTTGAGCTAAAGTCAGTCGCTTAACTGACTGAGCTACCTGGGCGCCCAGAAGAGGCCTCATTCTTAACCACCTTGCAATGTACCAGGCATCGTTAGATCTGAGAGTACAGGACTCCACAGACCTACAAGCAAAAAATTTCATTGACACGTTCAATTCAGTTTCACACACTCCTGTTTGTTCAGTGGAGTAGTTTCTGAGGCTCTGTTCATTTTTTTTTCCTATTCCTCATACTGAATTGAATAATCTCAATTTAGCTAACTTTAAAGTTCATTGTTCTTTCTTCTGTTTGCTCAAATCTGAGGAGCTCAACCTCAGATTTGAAATTTCCATTTCAGTTAGTGTGTTTTTCATCTCCAGAATTTCTACTTATACGTGATAATTAACCATAGTCAGCATGCTCTACATTACATCTCCAAAACTTATTCATTTTATAACTAAAAGTTTGTACCCTTTGTTCAATATCTCTTTTATAATCTATTCTTCTATGGTTGGGTGGGCCTGTGTTTTAATTTTGCTTACCTACAAGTCACAAAGATATTTTCCTATCTTTTCAGATGCTTTATGGATTTTGCTTTTTTGTTTAAAGCATTTAATTTTTTTAAGTTCATTTATTTATTTATTTTGAGAGAGAGAGCAGGGGAGGGACAGAGAGAGAGGGAAAGAGAATCCCAAGCAGGCTCTGAGCTATGAGAGCAGAGCCCAATGTGGGGCTTGAACCCATGCACTTAGGGGTCCAAACTCATACTTTTTTTTTTTTTAATGTTTTATTTTTTATTTTCGAGACAGGGAGAGACAGAGCATGAACAGGGGAGGGTCAGAGAGAGGGAGACACAGAATCTGAAACAGGCTCCAGGCTCTGAGCTGTCAGCACAGAGCCTGACACGGGGCTCGAACTCACGGACCACGAGATCATGACCTGAGCCGAAGTCAGCCGCTCAACCGACTGAGCCACCCAGGCGCCCCTCAAATTCATACTTTTGCATGTAGATATCTAGCTGTCTCAGTACCATTTGTTGAAAAGACTATTCTTTCCCAACTGAATGGTCTTGATATCTTTGTCCAAAATGAGTTGACTACAGATGGATGGGTTTCCTCTCAATTTTTAATATGTCAACTGTCCAAAGAGGTTTCCCTCTAAGGTATACAGATCATAAAGCCCACACACATTAGCACAAGCAAACAAGTGGGAAAAAAAGCTATTGAGAAAACACACTAGAGAATGGAATAGAAGGGGAGAAGATGAGATTGGAGATAGATGCAGATCTGGTCCATATACGGCCTTTGAGGCCAGGGTATATCATTTGGGTTTTATTCTAAATGTGTTAAGAAGCTACTGGATAGTTTTGAGCAGGAAAGTGAGATCAAATAATTTACATTTTTAGAAGATCATCTGAATGCCAGGTAAACTCTGGAGCATAAAGCGGCAAGAGTAGAAGCAGGAAGATTTTTAGAATGTTATTAGGATCTAAGTAAGAGATGATGATCATTTAGACAAGTATGGCCCAAGTGACAAAGGGGAGAGGTAAATCCAGGATATATTTTGGGGATACAGATATGAAGGTAAATGTAATGGTTGGGGTGCTGTGGAGAAGTAAAAAGAGGGATCAAGGATGATTTCTTAAGTTATGTTTAGAAAAACTGAGTGGACGATTGCTCAATTACATCCCTTCCTTTGCTGAGACGTTTAAAGCTAGGAGAGGAGAGGAACCAGTTTGGGGAGTTGGGTGAGCTTACTGGAAATTCATGGGGAGAACAGGCCTAGACCCTGAACTGCACAGGAGAAGTCATCATAGTTGTAATTAAGTTGAATGTGTTCAGATGTGTCTTGTATGTTGATAAACAAGATAAGTGACTCTCACGCTGAGAAGGTAAACAAAGGATAACTTCAAGGATGAGAGAAAGCCTTCTAGGGTTGGGAGAAAAAGAGGAGGTGGACAAGTTGGGGGGGGGGCAGGAGCTGAGGGGCAGGGAGGATGTGTCAAAGGTAGAGGAGGTGGTATGCTATGTGTGTATATATAGAAAGAATTATGTACTTTTCAATTCTGCATTAGGGATACTGTGAAAGCTCATTGGTGCATTGCATAATTAAGCTACTCTTCAGGAACAAATGATACATTTTGAATGGGAAGAGACACTAAATTTGTTCTACTAATCCAGTGGGTCCTGAGAAACATTATAGGTATTCTAATTAATGATATAAATAAATGCTTAGAAAACATATTTACAGTGTTGGTGGGAAGATTAGATAAGATTATAATCATGTATTTTACTGTTTGGCATATAGTTAATCTATTAATAAGTGATAATAATATTATTAAATGTCAAAAATACCAGGTCAGAATTAGCATAAACAATGGTGATGACAGCAATATGTTAGGAGGTGCATTTAATTATTTTGAAATCCTGTTCTCTCAGTTCCTTTTCTACAAAATTGGTACTTTCTACACACACACAAATATAATTTTAGTTTATTGTGTGTATATATGTGATGTTTTTTCCTTGCATTCTTACTTTTATCTCACAAGCTTGCAGCAATGAATAATGCCGGATTCCTTAAAGACTAGCAGCTTGTGGTGTTATTTATAAGAAAACGGTAGTTAAATGAAGTGGGCTTATTTTAAGATTTTATTTTATTTTTCAAATAATCTCCATACTCCATGCGGGGCTTGAACTCACAACATCAAGAGCAGGAGTGGCATACTCCACCTACTAAGCCAGCCAGGCGCCCCAAAATGGAATCATTTTAATCAGTGATACTTTAAATTTTAGTATCCCAAACATAATTATTATAGGAACTGTCATACATAATACTTTTTAATACTCTTCAATTAACAGAGACAGAAACAAAAGAAAATAAAAAACAAGATAAACCCTAAGGACGCCAAACAAGCATTGCCTTCATCTGAATTACTCCTGGTTTCCATTTCTTCTACATTCTTTCTTGTTTTTTAAAAAACATTTATTTATTTATTTTGAGAGAGAGAGAGCACGCAAGCCAGGGAGGGGAAGAAAGAAAGAGAGAGAGAAAATCCCAAGCAGGCTCTTCACTGTCAGCACAAAGCCCAACACAGGGTTTGATTTCCAACCATGAGATCATGACCTGAGGCGAAATTAAGAGTCGTTGCTAGGGACGCCTGGATGGCTCAGTTGGTTAAGCATCCGACTTCTGTTCAGGTCCTGATCTCAAGGCTTCTGGGTTCAAGCCCTGCATCGGGCTCAGTGCTGACAGCTCAGAGCCTGGAGCCTGCTTTGGATTCTGTGTCTCCCTTGCTCTCTGCCTCCTCCCCCGTTCATGCTGTCTCTCCCTCAAAAATTAATAAACAGTAAAAAAACTAAAAATAAAAAAAAATTGAAAAAAAAAGAGTTGATGCTTAACCAACTGAGCCATCCAGGTGCCCCCATTCTTTCTTCTTTTTGATGTTTTCAACCTTATTAGAAATTTTATAGATTTGTTACTTGGTTTCAAACAAAGGTATTAACGAAGGCAATCTACTTACCTGCTGATAAGAAGTATTTCAATTTCAAAAGTCTTTGACAGCAAAATAAGAACCAAACGCTACTCCCCACAATACATGGAGACAAGACACCTTGATAACTGAGGGAACATTTTCTTTCTCAGTAGAAGCTTGGCTGCACATTTCCCCCATGGGAAAGCGTACTCCTCACAAGGTGCACATGCTTAAATGTACACATCCCCTTGTTAAAGGGGACAGGCATTTACTTCTAAAGGTTTACTTTGAGTTCGTTAATGACAATGAAGATAATTATACTTAATTTATATTATTTCTCACTTTTCTCCCCATTATTTTCTGTCTACCATATAAATGTCTACCTTGCTTATTTTGTGGCTTTTGTTATGTTTATTTTTGAGAAAGAGAGAGAGAGAGAGCGCGCGCAAGCGCCAGCCAGGGAGGGGCAGAGAGGGAGAATCCGAAGCAGGCTCCAGGCTCTGAGCTGTCAGCACAGAGCGGGATGTAGGGCTCGAACTCACAAACTGTGAGATCATGACCTGAGCCAAAGTCAGATGCTCAACCAACTGAACCACCCAGGCATCCCTATTTTGTGGCTTTTTAAAAAAGTTTCTTTGGGGCGCCTGGGTGGCTTGGTCAGTTAAGCGTCCGACTTCGGCTCAGGTCATGATCTCACGGTCCGTGAGTTCGAGCCCCGCGTCGGGATCTGTGCTGACAGCTCAGAGCCTGGAGCCTGTTTCAGATTCTGTGTCGCCCTCTCTCTCTGCTCCTCCCCTGTTCATGCTCTGTCTCAAAAATAAATAAACGTTAAAAAAAAAAAGTTTCTTTAAGGGGTACCTGCCTGGCTCAGTTGGTGAAACATGCCACACGATCTCAGGATCATGAGTTCTAGCCCCATGTTGCCTGTAAAGATTACTTAAAAACAAAATCTTAAAATGGGGCGCCTGGGTGGCTCAGTCGGTTGAGCGACTGACTTCGGCTCAGGTCATGATCTCACATGGTTTGTGAGTTTGAGCCCCGCGTCAGGCTCTATGCTGACAGCTCAGAGCCTGGAGCCTGCTTTGGATTCTGTGTCTCCCTCTCTATCTGCCCCTCCCCTGCTCATGCTCTGTCTCAGAAATAAATAAACATTAAAAAAAATTTTTTTTAATAAAAAATAAAAAAATAAAATCCTAAAAAAATTTCTTTAATATTTTTTTCTGGGGAAATACATCACCTCTCTTCATCATCAAAAACAACTGAGAAATATATGAGGTCTTATAACTTCAATTATTCTCTTTAATAACATAAAACACATTCTTCATAAAGAATAATAAACCTTGGGACACCTGGATGGCTCAGTCGGTTAAGTGTCCAACTTCAGCTCAGATCATGATCTCTCAGTTCATGAGTTCAAGCCCCGACTCGGTCTCTGTGCTGACAGCTCAGAGCCTGGAGCCTGCTTGAGATTCTGTGTCTCCTTCTCTGTGCCCCTCCCCTGCTTGTGCTCTGTCTCTGTCTCTCAAAAATAAATAAACATTAAAACTTTTTTTTTAAAAAGAATAATAAATCTTAACTAACTTAGATTAAAAAAAAAGAATAATAAAACTTCATTAGTTCAATTAGGGAGAAATAGGGGGGATAAAAATATACAGGATTTAGAATGAAAAAGGAGATGTCTCACAGATAGTGATTAAAAGAATTCTAAGAGAATACTACATGCAGCTTTATGTCAATCAATTTGAAAACTAGGATAAATAGATGATCTCCTTTATAAACAAAACTGACCCATGAAAGATGGTAACCATAAATAGCTCCATCTATAGTCATTGTAGGATGGGACTGAGAAAGTACTAAACTCTAACCTTGTAAAATGCACCAAACTTATTTACCTAATTTTTATCTCTTCATCCTTCCTTCTTTCCTTGCTTCCTTCCTCCCTCCCTTCCTTCTTTCCTTCCTTCCTTTCTCTCTTTATTTTGGTAAACTCTATACCCAATGTGAAACTCGAACTCATGACCCCAAGATCAAGAGTTGCATGCTCTAGGGGCCCCTGGGTGGCTCAGTCGGCTAAGCATCTGACTTCCATTCAAGTCATGATCTCATGGCTTTGTGAGTTCGAGCCCCGCATCGGGCTCTGTGCTGACGGCTCAGAGCCTGGAGCCTGTTTTGTATTCTGTCTCCTCCTCTCTCTGTCCCTCCCATGCTCATGCTCTGTCTCTCAATAATAAATAAACGTTAAAAAAAATTAAAGAAAAAAAAGAGTTGCATGTTCTACCGACAGGGCCAGCCAGGTGCCCCATGATTTTTATTTGTTCTTAAAATATTTTTAATGTTTTATTTATTTTTGAGAGGGAAGGAGGGGTGGAGAGAAGAGGGAGACACAGAATCCGAAACAGGCTCCAGGCTCTGAGCTGTCAGCACAGAGCCCAACACGTGGCTCAAACCCACAAACCATGAGACCATGACTTGAGCCTAAGTCAGAGACTTAACTGACTGAGCCACTCAGGTGCCCCTATTTGTTCTTTAAAAAGCATAAAATTTCAGTGTGCGTTAAGTGATTTCAGGCTGTTAATGAAAAGATAGAAAAGCCACTAATTCATTTTATGAAGTCAGCCAACTTTAACATTAAAACTAAATGAAGACCATACAAACAGCAGAATATTGTAGACCAGTCTCATTTGTGAGTATAGATACACATTTCCTAGCTTATGAATATAGATGCATGACCCAAACAGTTACATTTGATACAGTAATGTAATAGGGGCACTTGGATGGCTCAGTTGGTTAAGCATCTGACTTTGGCTCAGGTCATGATCTCACAGTTTGTGAGTTCAAGCCCCATGTCTGTGGGCTCTGTGCTGACAGCTCAGAGGCTGGAGCCTGCTTCAGATTCTGTGTCTCCCTCATTCTACATCTCCCCTGCTAATACTCTCTCTCTCAAAAATGAATAAACATGAAAAAAAGATTTAAAAAATACAGTAATGTAATCAGGCTTTTTTTTTTTTAGATGGTTCAATAATAGGAATTCTATCAATACAATCCATTATATCAACAAATTTAAGGAGAAAAACTATATCATCATGTCAATAAGTGCTGAAAAGACGTTTGATAAAATCCACTGGCCATTCCTAATTTTAAAAACTCTACATAAAACAGAAGGAACCTCTTAATAGGACCGCTTACCAAAAGCCAACAGGAAATATCCTATGTAGCAAAACACCAAAACCATTTCATGAAAATCGATAATTAGTCAGGGATGCTATATCAGTATTATTTAACAGTGCCTTGGACAGTGTAATACATTCAGTAAGAAAGGAAAAATGGCATAAATTTTAAGGGAAAAGCAGATAAAATTGAAGAAATTCAGGTAAAAAAAGACTAGAATTAATTAAGAGAATTTGGTAAGATGATTGAAGACAATATAAATATATTGGAGTTAATGGCTATTCTCTATTCTTTTTTTATATTAAATATAATTTATTGTCAAATTGGTTTCCATACAACACCCAGTGCTCATCCTAACAGGTTCCCTCCTCAATGCCCATCACCCACTTTCCCCTCTTCCCCAACCCCCATCAACCCTCAGTTTGTTCTCAGTATTTAAGAGTTATTCTCTATTCTTTTAATAAACATTTAGAAAAGGTAGTGAGGGAAAATACTCCACTAACAATAAGAGAAAAACATCCAAATCACCCAAAGTTAAATTTGACAGGAAAAGCACAGAACTTAAATGAGAAACATAATAATGTCTTTATTCAGAATATAAAACAAGTTTTGGACAAAAGGAAAAGCATTCATGTTGTTATATGAGAACATTAATATTAAAAAGGCAATTTTTGGGGGTGCCTGGGTGGCTCACTTGGTTAAGCATCTGACTTCACCTCAGGTCATGATCTCAGTCCATGAGTTTGAGCCCTGAGTCGGACTCTGTGCTGACAGCTCAGAGCCTGGAGCCTGCTTTGGATTCTGTGTCTCCCTCTCTCTGCCCCTCCCCTGCTTGTGCTCTGTCTTTGTTTCTGTCTCTCTCCCTCTCTCTCAAAAACAGATAAACATTTAAAAAAAAGTCAATTTTCCCAAAACAGTGTATACATTTAGTAAAATTCCAATTAATTAATAGAGTATGGGTACAGGTTGGAATTGGATAAAATACTTTTATTTATTTTAACAAAAAAATATATTTTAATGTTTTTATTTATTTTTGCGACAGAGAGAAACAGAGCATGAGCAGGGGAGGGTCAGAGAGAGAGGGAGACACAGAATCCAAAGCAGGTTCCAGGCTCTGAGCTGTCAGCACAGAGCCCGGGGTCTCGAACTCACAGACTGCAAGATCATGACCTGAGCTGAGCTGAAGTCGGACGCTTAACGGACTGAGCCACCCAGGCGCCCCTGGGTAAAATACTTTTAAAAGTTATACGGAAAAATAAATGACGAGTATAGCAACATAAACAGTGAAGGGAGACATAGCAGATATTAGAACAGATTAGAAAGTCACTGCTATCAAATGATTACAGAATTCTAAAAGATTAGACAAACCTTTTATATTGGTGAAATGGAATAGGAATCCACAAAGGGATCTCAGCAGATATATACAAGTAATATGTGATAAATGTGGTGGTTGAAGTCATTGTGGGAAAGACGAATTATTTAATAAATGGGGCTAGCACAACTAGCTGTGTATTTGAAAGAAACTATATTTAGATCTCTATCTTGTGCCAGATATAAAAAGAAATGGATAAACTACTTAAAAAGCAAACAAATAAACAAAATCCTTGGGGGGAATATAGGAAAATAATGTATTTTACCAACAGGTAAAAGACATTGGAAATCCAGAACATATAAAACACAAGACATATATGACTCTATAAATACTATCAACTTTTTAAAAAAAGTTTATTTATTGATTTTGAGAGAGAGGGAGAGAGCTCTCACACGAGTGGGGGAGGGGCAGAGAGAGAGGGAGAGAGAGAATCCCAAGCAGGCTCTGCGCTGTCAACAGCCTGATGCAGGGCTCGATGTCATGAACCATGAGATCATGACCTGAGTGGAGATCCACAGTTGGACGCTTAACCAACTGAGCCAACCAGGTGCCCCTCAACTTTTGTACGAATAAATGTGGAAGAGATATTATGATTTAAGCTAATAGATAGTAGATTCTGAGAAAATATTTATAATAAAGAGGAGAGATATTCAATAACAATAATCAATAATGAGCTCTTACAAACTGAGAAAAGATATGAAGACAATTCATAGAAGAGAAAAAAAACCTAATGACCAATAAGCACATAAAAATACACGAAATTCACCAGTAGTCAGGGAAATGTACATTAAAATAACAAGAAGTTATCGCTTTAAATCTATTTGTCAAAATTTTTGTAAAGTGAAAATGCCTATTGTTAGCAAGAATGTGCAGAGAAGGACGGTCTCATATACTGTTTGTGGAAATAGGAAGCGTTGGAGCCTTTTTTATAAACAATTGGCAATATCTATTTAAATTACAGTTATTTGTACCTTTTTCAAGCAATGCCATAGCAGCTTTATATCCCATAGTAGTAAAAGCATCAAGTGGTAAGATGACACGTAAAGGGATGTTTTCTTCAGCTTTCTTCATAGTAAAAAACAAAATAAAATAAAATAAAATAAAATAAAGTAGAACTCGGTTAGTTGAGAGATTTGAGAGATTACCATGTATTTTTGGTATTCTTGAGAAAGCAAGATGTGCAAGATGGTCAATTTGCCACCAAGTAACCGTTTGGTCTCCTCAATAAATGACGCCTTATCGGAGGCTCAGTGCTGGTCTCTGTAGCTGGCAGGTTGGCAGCAGTAGCTGGAGCAGCGTTGGCAAGTGGGGGGCCAGGCTTTGGGGCTATGCCTAACCTCAGTCTCTGCCACCACGGCCAATTTGCTCATGTGCCCACTGTGTCGGCACTGGGATATTCTGTGATGTAGACTGGCTGACATCAACCGGCCTAATCATTTGGTCCCTGTGGTTGTTAATGCCTCATCCGTGGTGCGTGCTCTCTGGTAGACATGAACACGTGATATGCCGATCTGTACACTTTGTGCCAACTCTCCTAGGTCTATTCATAAGGCCCGCCCCTAGATTTCCTCATATCCAATCTGTCAGCCTGTCCCTTCCAGGGCCCTGATCACTGACCACTGCCCGGGAATATGCATGTATTTTCATCTTGGCCCACGTCTCCTTCTCCACAAAGCAGGTACTACCTTTTGGGAAGATTTTCCATGCCGACAATTTTTTAAGGCCCTCCCTAAATGTGGATATTATGCAGCATACACATATTCAATTTTCACTCATGTACTTAGCTGACCCATCTATGAGTCAAATTTGGGCTTTTCCCTCCTCCCTTAGCTGGTTTTACAGGACCTCCTCTCACGACATAGCCAGAGGCATGAGTGAGCGAGGGACGTACTGTGCAATTGTGATGGTTGACAGGAGGGTCTTCCTGTTTAAGCCTGATCCCAAATATACCATTTCAGTCTTTTGACTGCTGCTGGGCCCGTCTGACTTTATAAGTTCGCAAGGACGGACAAAACCTTAATGGGCATCTGGACTCACAGTCCCTTGGTTCTTCATGGTCAAATATTCTGTCTCCATCATGGCCCAGTAACGTACCAAGAAATGTTTCTCAAAGGTGTCTGATTCTCTTCTTCAGATGGCATGGCCGCACAGAGAATGGTCTGCACTGTGTGATTCTCCCACTGGAGTTTGCTATCAACTCCGTGCTGAACAGATTGAAGATTTTTTAAAAAATGTTTATTCATTTTTGAGAGAGAGAGAGAGACAGAGCACAAGTGGGGTAGGGGCAAAGAGAGAGGGAGACACAGAATCTGAAGCAGGCTCCAGGCTCCGAGCTGTCAGCCCAGAGCCCGACGCGGGCCTCGAACTCACGAACCATGAGATCGTGACCTGAGCCATCGTCAGCCGCTTAACCAACTGAGCCACCCAGGTGCCCCTGTACTGAACAGATTTAAATTAAATGTGACCTTTTTGTAGATTTACCTCAAAACTCAGGTGGAGTGAGAGCTGCAAGAATGGAGAATAATCTAAATAATAGATAATATATTATTATGAGAATCACTGTATTCAACACTGGCTCATGGTCCTTGACCCACCTACAAGGCATTCCAAGCTGTCATATAAATGGGCTGCTGGCAGGCATGTGCCACCAGGCTTCCAAATACACTTAAATCTGGAACACAGTTTAGACTCCAGCTGGGCCCCTATTATAAGAGCACACAACAATATCTGACAAGAATAGTATAAAACTAAGCAGCCAGGGTTCCCAGATGTTATCAGACCATATGAATAAAATGAAGATATATTAACTGAAAACTCAAAATCACAATGGCTTAAGTCTACCAATTTGACAGTTTAAACCTCAACAGCCCAAGTAAAGCAGGCTATAATTATTTCTTAGAGTCTCCTGTGGCTTCCCAGGACCAGGCAGCCACTTTGCCCAATTCCAGGGGGCGTGACTGATATTGTGTCCCAGGTGAATGTCACTCCCTGGTGCACACCTGAGATTCACACTGCGTAAAATGTGAATGGTGTCCCTGGAATACTGTAACATTGACCCTGCACCTTTCAGGTGTTCACAAACCAATTCCCACTCCAGATCTACTGTTCTTCCTCTTCTGTTTCAGTTGCCTTGGCCATTGTCCACTGTCCTTGACATTGCCTGAAGGAGAACCACTGATGCTAATGTTGAAGGTGACCTTTGCAGGCTCTCCACTACTCATACCAAAGATGCAGCCCCCTGATAATCCCAGAGCCACTGTCTGCACATGGGCAAAACAGGCTACATTCTGTGCAGACTGGGGAGAAAGGTGTGCTTTCTACGGCAATTTGCTTCCCAAGTACTCAAGCCCGGGACCTTACAAAGTCTCTCACTTAAGTGTTCCATCAGCGGCTACTTTCCATTCATTCTTCATCTCCTGAAAGCAACTCTCAACACTATCCCCCACCAACAAAACCTTTTTTTGCCATAGAAATAAGTAACTGGTAGGTATAACTTGTCTCAATGCATAATGTACCAACATCTCCATATGTTTTCTCCAACCTCCATCCAAAAGGACAAAGAAGCATATATCTAAACCAGAACACTTAACACATGTGGTTATTTTAGTTGTAACTTTATATATGTATGTATGGAAGGGTGTCTGGGTGGCTCAGTCGGTTAAGCATCCGACTTGGGCTCGGGCCCAAAGATGTGCAATTAGCTATATGCTGTAAACTTGACAATGAAATAAATCTTCAGGAAAAGAAAGGAACACTGGTTTTATACCTCCGATAACTTCAAGTTTCCAACATCCTGCAAGGTCAAATTACAAGGGCAAGTGTCTTGAGGAAATTATAATGGCCTTGGAGTAATTGTTCCAGCTCCACATTATGAAGAAACCTTTAATATTGTTTATTGCTCCCTAACACCTTGTAATAGGCATGTTAATTCAATGAAGGGAATAGTTACCTTCAGACTCAGTAAAAATAAGCTAGTTAAGAAGACGGTGATCCTCACCTTGTGTACTTCAATGCTTAGCCACCAGTTCTTAAAGCAAAAGGGTTTTACATTTTTCATTGTGTCAATTTTGCCTTTAACTTGCTCATTTTTGGCTAGAGATGTCTCTAAGCACATTTCCATATAAGGTTGGGAGTTTCAGTCTTTTTTTTTAATGTCTATTTATTTTTGAGAGAGAGAGAGAGCACAGAGAGAGAGAGCAGAGAAAGAGGGGGACAGAAGATCTGAAGTGGGCTCTGTGCGGAAAGCAGCAAGCCCAATGAGGGGCTTGAACTCCCAAACCGAGCGATCATAACCTGAGCTGAAGTAGAACTCTCAGCAAACTGAGTCACCAAGACTGAGTTTCAGTCTTGATCTATATATTGAAAAACTTCTAAAGGTACAGTAATATTATGAAGCTGCCTCTGCGTTTATCAGTCTTCTGTAAATTAGTAGCAATAATATTCAGCTTCTGGTTGAGTCCAGCCTGGCTGTCTGCCACCACTATAGCCCTGCTCTCACCCACAATCTTCTGCTTATAACTTTTAAATGGCAGTGTTAGCTACAGCTTCTCTTCAGCGTTTCAAAAATCTTTGGTCCTACTCTCATCCAAAACAATCCATTGCACTTATGTTTGGAATGTATTAAGTAATATGAAATGTAAACATGATAAAATGTTCAATCTTCTCATTAAAATAACAGAGTTTTTGGCCCCTTAATTTCCCAACATCTAACTTCTTTTATCATTCTAACAACTAATAACATTTCCTAGAGAGTGAATTACTGTCCTGTACAGAATGAGGGAAAATATGTTTATATTCATGTAAGAAAAGTTCTTATGTGAAAAGCGCCACCCAGAAAACCATGCTAATTTTAAATGGTGTAAGAGAGGTGCTAATACAGAGACTGAAGGATCTGCATAATTAGCATATTTGCCTGCCAAAGCTATTGTTAGTTTAAAATATAAAATACATAAACTGTGGGGAACCTGGGTGGCTCACTTGGTTAAGTGTCCGACTCTCGGTTTTGGCTCAGGTCATGATCTCGCGGTTTTGTGGGTTCAAGCCCCACATCAGGCTGTGCACTGACCGTGCGGTCTGGTTGGGATTCTCTCTCTCTCTCCCTCTCTCTCTGCCCCTCCCCTACTCACGCTGTCTCTGTCTCTCTCAAAATAAATCAACTTAAAAAAAAACTTTTTTAAATACATAAACTGTGATCAATAAATATACTAGCGATCTAAGTCAAACATATTTATATCACCGTGAAATTAACATTTGGTTAGGCCCAATATTGAGTCTTTATAAGAATAGAGCCGGGAAGTGATCCCGGCAGATGCCAAAACCAGAAACTCAGATTCAGGAGAATAAAAGACATGTCAAAATAATAAATAAAAGGGTTTTAAAAGGGAAAAATCCAGATTTTCCTTCATAGGAGGACACCCAGTATGGAAAAGATGTGAAGGTGGAAAGACATACATTTACCAATCTGTTGTTGAAAAACTTCTAAACTAACTGAATTCAAATATTAAAAAAGATTCCAGGGATTAACTCAAAGATTTTTGTTACATCAGTAACAGAGAATAAGGAATTAGCATATATCTTTAATTTTTTAAAAAGTTTATTGACGTAGGGGCACTGGGGTGGCTCAGTTAGTTAAGCATCCAACTCTTGACTTTGGCTCAAGTTGTGATCCCAGCCAGGGTTGTTGTTGGATTGAGCCCTGCGTTGGGCTCCACACTGTCAGCAAGTGGAGACTGCTTGGGATTCTCTCTCTCTCTTTCTCTCTCTCTCTCTCTCCTCTCTCTCCCTCTCCCTCTCTCTCCCTCTCCTCTCTCTTTCTCCCTCTGCCCCTTCCCTGCTCCCTCACACTCTCTCAAAATAAATAAACTTAAAAAAAGTTTATTGAAGTAAACTTAATATACAAAAGAAGGTGCATGTATTTAATATGTACATTTTGATGAATTTGGATATAGGCATATACCTGTGATGCCATCACTGCAAACAAAGTAATAAACATATCCATCACCTCCCAAAGATTTCTTGTCCTCTTGCTTTTTGAGGGGAACTAGTATTTATCTTTACAAAAGAGGGTCAAAATGCAGTAACATCAGTTAATTAAAAAACAAATACAGGTTGAACAGCTGTTATAGCATCAAGTAGGGAATATAGGGCTCAGTTTGGACTTGGGGAGTTGGCAGTGTCTGTGACACATTCAGGTACAGACATGTAGCAGGAAGTTGGATACTAAAGGCTGAGTCTGAGTCCAGGTGGAGATATCTACACTGTGATACACATTTAGAAGCCATCATTGCAAACAAAACCTATGAGATGAGTACAAGGGTGAAAGGCGTTCCATTAGGAAAGAAACAGGGAAAGGGTGGAGTCCTCTTTCTCTGGGTTATATTGACAGTTAAACTGCCAATGGTGAAAACTGACCCCAAAAAGGAAGCCAAGAAAGAACTGACCTTTTTTTTGAGAAGACCAGTAGTGTGTGGAATCATGAAATCTAAGGTAATAAGAGATTTTCAAGAAAAAGAAAACAGCTAACAGTTGTTACAAACACAAAAAGAGGAGCAAGACCCCATACTGTGAGGTAGGCAAGGAAATAAGAATGGTTAAAAAAAAAAAATGCATGGGGCACTGGGTGGCTCAGTCCGTTAAGCATTTGACTTCAGCTCAGGTCATGATCTCACAGTTCCTGGGTCCAGTTCATGGGTGCAAGCCCCATATCGGGCTGTGTGCTGACAGCTCGGAGCCTGGAACCTGCTTTGGATTCTGTGTCTCCATCTCTCTCTGCCCCTCCCTGCTCTCTCTCTCTCTCAAAAATGAATAAATATTAAAAAAAATTTTTAATAAAAATAAATTTTAAAAAAAGCATAGAAATTTGTACTTGGGGGAGTTAGAAGCTAGAAAGTTCCTGTCTTAAAGCCTTTATTTTCTCGGTGATGTAGGAAGCAAGATCTCACTGAAAGGTTTCTGTATCTCGGAAAAAGACAGAAGCAAAACACAGATGTAAAAATCAGCATTTAGAGACATTAAACATGAAGCACAGCAGTAGTTGGGATGTGTATAAAAGTTGGGTACTATTAGATATTTGCTCTTTGACAGGCTTTCGCAGAGCAATGGTACATGTTAAAACAAAAAACCCAAAAAACCCAAGACTGTCATTATTGTTCAGATTACATAAAAGCCTAGCACAGTTCCTGGCACTCAGTAGATATGCAATAAATATTTGTTGAATGAATGAAAGAAATGAACCATGAGACCTCATAAATCTATCTTAAGAACAAAAAGATAACCAGGACAGGTGTTGCTACAAATGTTTATAATAAAAGTGCATTACAAATACATACTTGGAATAACACAACAACATTTAAGAGAAGATCCCTATTTAATATGTAGAGATACATTACAGGGTCTTATTAAAACCTGAGTGCAACACAACAAAAACTTTGTCTCACAGACTCTTAATGTCCATGACAAAAGGTGTAAATCCAATATACCAAAAAATAAAAAGCATCATAAAACTAGATTTATCTAGTTTTATCTAGAAATTGATCCTATGTAAGAAGGTAAAACTTAATGCAATATTAATAGTGGGTGACTGCAAGTTTTGTTTTGTTTTATTTTGTTTGAGACAGAGAGAGACAAAGCACAAGCAGGGGAGGGGCAGAGAGAGAGGGAGACACAGAATCTGAAATAGGATCCAGGCTCTGAGCTGTCAGCACAGAGCCTGAAGCGGGGCACGAACCCAGGAACCACAAGATCATGACCTGAGCCAAAGTCAGACGTTTAACCAACTGAGCCACCCAAGGGCCCCGACTAGCAAGTTTTTAAGTGCCTGAAAACCCTTTCCTTCAGAAACTTATGACAATGTCTTATTATCATAAGTATGTTCTCTTTGTATACAATGAAAGAAAAATGTTCTCCAACATTTTTTTAAAGATTTTATTTTTAAGTAATCTCCATACCCAAACAGGGCTTGAACCCACAACCCTGAGATCAAAAGCTGCATGCCCCACTGACTGAGACAGCCAGGCATCCCCCTCCAACATTTTTTGAAAAATCTCAAATATACAACAAAGTTGAAATAGTACTACAAACAAATTACCATATATCCTCTATCTAGATTCTAATAAATTGTTACTTCTTTATCTCTATCTCCATTTTTTCCTGAGCCATTTTAGAGTAAGTTGCAGACATAATGGTATTTCACCTTAAACACTTCATCGATCATCTTATGAAAATACAGATATTAACATTAATTCACAATTACTACTTAATATATAGCTCTCCTTTAAGTTTCCCCAGTTGTCCCAAGAATGTGTCTTATAGTTTATTTTCCTATCTAGGGTTCAGTGAAATTTCATGTATTACATTTGGTTGTTAAAGCTCTTTAACTTCTTTAATGTAGAATAGTCTCTTTAACTTCCTGTCCTCGACTTTTTTTTGTTATTCGTAATATTGAATTTTTGAGGAGTTAGGGTTGTTCGTCTTATAATCGTCCACATCCTGGATTTGATAGCTTCCTCATGGTTGTGTTCAGGTTAAACATTTTTTGGACCCAATACTACATAGATGATGTACCACATCAGGACTCATTACGTAATGTTGATTTATCCCCCTATGGGGATGCTGAGTTTACTAGCATGGCTATTAAACTGCTATTGTAAATGTATACTTCCCCCTTTATAATTAGTGAGAGGTCTGTGTGGTGGCAATAAGAAGCCAAAGGACTGCCCTCGTCCCCAACAGTCTTTTACCCAAATAAGAATTTCAGCAACTATTAATGGTCCTGACCTGGAGTAATTATCACACTGGCAGTTGCAAAATGGTGATTTTTCTAATTCTATCATGCCCTTGCTCTGGAGTATACCAAAGTGCATCCTGTGAAAGCTCAATTTATACATTGCTGTCCTAGATCTGGAATCAGCCGTTTCTCAAAGGAGCCCTCGTGACTTTTAGGAGAGAATGGTATTTCAAAATCAAGATTCAGGTATCAGGTATCAGGTATACCTCGGCACTCCTTTCAGTGCCCAGAGCTAAGAATACACGAATCTACGTGTACGTCTATACTTATACATTTATATATATACATATGCACACATACTATATATACGTATATACACATATAAATACTTATGTATACTATATGTACATATAAATGTACATATGGATAAGAATTATATAAGGATTTATAAGTGTACATATATTGTATAATACATACATTACATATTATACATATACTATATAATACAAATATTACACAGCATATGTACTTTCCTAATTCTATCATTTCTTCTCTGTGTAATAACTAGCATACATTCTTCTAAAATTATACATACATATGTGTTCACAGACAACATTATTTTTGTCTAAGTCCTACATTAATACAGTTATTCCAATTCAAATCCAGTATCATGGAGTTCTTCTTCAACTTCTCCTGTTCATAACATGTTTCTTACTTTTTCCACAGTAAGACTCTTGATTCCCAACATCATCATATGTACTCATTTCTCTATCCACAATAAATACAAATTGTTTTGGAATTACAAAACCAATATCACTACCCATAATAAGCCTTCTAAGAAAAGTTAAAGATTTATTCGTAGTTCATTTTGTTCTTTGAATGTAATCCAGTCAGTACTTAAGAAACGTAAATAACAGGAATGTACTGCAGAGATTTGGTCTTAGGTAACTGTCGAGCTGGTTAAACAGTCTAGGTGGGGATGGTGTTTCTGGGTCTGCTGCTGGAACCTGAAATCCTCAGCCAGACAGTCAGGAATAAAAGTCAGAGGTGAAGTGGGAAAAGCAGGAAAAAATGAAATCTATGAGGCTGAGCTGGAAGCTAGGAGGAAAGACTTTAATACAAGTCAGATTGTCACTACCTTGGGCTCTTGTGACAATGCCAGTGATGGGGCTCCTGCGGGAGAAGCCCATCATCACAGAGTTAGACATGCCTCCCATACAAATGTAGCACTTGTCATTTCTTCTCTCAGAAGAGAGCCAGCAAAGAACTCTAAGAATTATGCTCACAAATGCATTTCTCACAGCCTTGGTGGAAAGAGTTTGCTCTGGACACTCTCAGGGGATATATTTCAGGAGTGGGTGAGCATGTCTTAAATGATGGAAGAAGATTCTGGGAAACAGTTCCAGTTTAGCTAATTTAACACAGTGTAAGTCCACTATAGTCTACAGTCAGAAAGCGACATGCAAAGCTACTGGAATTAATCACTCTCTCTGTGTGATTATGCTATGAATTTGATATATGATTAGGTTCATTTGGTTAGATTTTACTCTTTTTCATTTATTTACATCCATAAAGTAAAAGTATATTAAAAGATATACTCAGAGAAGTCTCACTCTTACCCTATCCCCTTCACCCCGTTCTTACTCCTCCCTTACCAGGTGCCATTTTCATTATGTATATATACATATATAGTTTCCCCTCACTTCTTGCCAAAAAGGTAGCATACTATATATATAGTCTACTGCACCATGAAATACAAACAAATTTAAAAATAATTGAACACTTCATGGGCACCTGGGTGGCTCAGTAGGTTAAGTGTCTGACTCTTGATTTCCATTTAGGTCATGATCTCACGGTTTCATGAGTTCGAGCGCCACATGGGATCTCTGCTGACCGCATGGAACCTGCTTGGAATTCTCCCTCTCTCTCTTCCCCTCCCCTGCTAATGCTTTCTTTCTCTCTCTCAAAATAAATAAATAAACATTAAAAAAAATTTGAATGCTCCAAATTACCAAATTTGCAAAGAATAGTGAAAAGAACAGTGTATCTTATTAACACACCAAAGGGTTAGTATAAGCAAGATGGTACAAAATGAAATAACATAATCATATAAATATCCTTTGGTAAATGTTAAAAAATGTTGAAAAATCACTTTTTAGAGTGATGAAGATGTTCTGGAACTGACTGTGATGATGGCTGCCTGACTCTATGGATATATGAAAAATCACTGACTTGTATACTTTATTATCTTTTTTAAATGTTTATTTATTTATTTTGAGAGAGAGAGCATGAGCAGGGGAGGGGCAGAGAAAGAGGGTGAGAGAGATTCCCAAGCAGGCTCTGCACTGATGTGGGGCTCGATCCTACAAACCCTGAGATCGTGATCTGAGCTGGAAGAAGAGTCAGAGGCTTAACTAACTGAGCCACCCACGCACCCCAAATTGTATACTTTAAAGAGGTGAGTTATATGATACATGGATTATATTTCAATAAAGCTGTTATTTTAAAAACTCAAAAAAAGAGAGACATATAATATCTAATACATATTTTAAAATTATATTTTGGTTTTTTTAATGTTTATTTTTGAGAGAGAGTGAGAGAGAGAGACAGAGCACAAGCGGGGGAGGGGCAGAGAGAGAGGGAGACACAGAATCTGAAGCAGGCTCCAGGCTCTGAGCTGTCAGCACAGAGCCCGATGTGGGGCTCAAACTCACAAACCGTGAGATCATGACCTGAGCCTAAGTCAGATGCTCAACTGACTGAGCCACCTTCTAATACATTTCATCAATCTAAAAGCAAAGTCTTCCTTTAAGAATTAAAAGCCTGAGAAATGTGAGTTCAGTAGAGGAGATGACAACTGTGCTGAAAAGACAGAAAACCTAGACTTGATATGAGTTTTTTAAAAAAACAAGAAACAAAAAACAAAAGTTTTTATTGACTTCCAGTTTCATATGTACCAGTAATGGGGTGGGGTTGCTTATATGATTTTTGAGTGTATTTTTTTTAATATTTAGTTTTCTCTCTTTTTTTTAATGTTTATTTATTTTTGAGAGAGAAAGAGAGTGTGAGCGGGGGAGGGCAGAGAGAGAGAGAGACATAGCATCCAGAGCAGGCTCCAGGCTCTGAGCTGTCCACACAGAGCCTGGCATGGGGCTCGAACTCATGAACTGCGAGATCATGACCTAAGCCAAAGTCAGATGCTTAACCAACTGAGCCACCCAGGCACCCCTGATTTTTTACTGTATTACCAAAAGCACGGATCCTAGGTTATTGCAATCAGCAGTTCTATTCTTTGTTAGTTGCACGAAATCTGGAAAAGTGTTCAACTGGACCATGTTCTAAGAGGAAAATTGAAAAGAATAGCAGAAAGATGGGAAAATACTTCAAGGAGAGAACTAGAGGAAACAGAACTCCCTTCAAATACTTGAAAGCACTTGACAGAATAACATATAGACTCATCCTGTGTTCCTCTAGAAGGCAAAACAGACCATAACATAGATGTCATAAAGAGGAGGGTTTTAATTCAACTTCAGAAAGCAAAGAAGTTCCCCTTGAAGGCACTGTATTAGTGAGGTCCCCATCACATTTGTATAGAGTCTGGGATTCCACTGTGAAGATTCCAAGTATCTCTCTACAGGAAAGCTGCCCTGAATCAACTCTATGATTCTATCTTCTATCCACACCTAAATAGCTTCTGAGAATAGCTTTCTACTTTTTATTTTGATGTTTATTTACTTATTTTCAGAGAGAGCACGAGTGGGGGAGGGGCAGAGAGCGAGGGAGAGAAAGAATCCCAAGCAGGTTCCACACCGTCAGTGCAGAGCCCAACACAGGGCTTGATCTCATGATCAAGTGAGATCATGACCAGAGTCGAAATCAAAAGTCAGACACATAATTGACCAAGCCACTCAGGCGCCCCAAGAGAGGAGCTTCCTATTAATACAAGATGTGTTATTCACAATGATGACCTTGATTCATAAAGAAAATATTAAACTGTAATCAGCTATACATCATTGAATCTTGTTGGAGCTGTAGAAGCTTCCTAGAAACTGCTTACTTGTTTTCCAGTAGTTGACTACATTAACATGGATCAGACCCAGCTGGTCAGGTCCAGCTTATGGGTGAGACTACCCAATGTCTATTAGAATGCAGGATTCAAGATAGAATTTCCAGTTGAAAAGTAACTGGAAGAGAGGGTCAGATATATCAGCAAGGCTTCTTAGTGTCTCAGACACGAACTAGAGCAAAGATCTGAGAAATGCTCCTCACCTGGATGTGTTTTCCAACTTCCTGTGAATACACAAATGCCTTAGGGGAAAACGGGACTGGGAACAACACCTAAAAGAACTGCATTGACTAAATGCAAGATAATACTGCTTTGATGCCCATATGACATACCACAGCACAGGAGGGAGGTGTCTTTCTGTTTCTGTCCAGAACACAAACTGGCTTGATTTATTGCAGGCTCCAAGAACACAGTGCCATAGTTTTGGGCAGAGAGTTTCAACACAGCATAGTGTCTATGGCAGTATCCGGATTTGGCCAGGGAAAGTGCCCAAGAGGAGACAGTTAGGCTGTGTCCTACGGCCAAGGACCTGCATTTATTTTTGCATGCAGTGGTAAGAAGCTAAAGAAAGAAGGTAAGGGCTTCTTCATTAGTATACTGAGATATGTCTTGGTGATTCCCAGTAATAAAAGGGGGAGGATTCGAGTATAGAGTCCCCTGGGGAGAAAGTGAAGGTAAGTAACCATTTCTAGAAAAGCTGGCTCAGTATTCTAAATTTTTTTCTCTTAATGTTTATTTATTCTTGAGAGAGAGAGAGACAGGACATGAGCGGGGGAAGGGCAGAACAAGAGAGGGACACAGAATTTGAAGCAGGCTCCAGGCTCTAAGTGGTCAGCGCAGAGCCCAATGTGGGGCTCGAACCCACAAACCGGGAGATCGTGACCTGCCAAAGTCGGACACTTAACCCACTGAGCCACCCAGGTGCCCCTATAGCTCATTATTCTAAACACAACTTGTCTGTAAATTAAGATAACTGTAAATTCTCTGACACTTCTTCCACTGAGAGATACGATCTATATGCCCTTTCCTTGAATTTGGGCTAGACTTAATGACTTACCTATATCCAATAAAATGCAGTAGAAATAAATAAAATAAAATAAAATAAAATAAAATAAAATAAAATAAAATAAAAATCCAACAGAAGTGACACTGTGTGACTCCGGAGGCTAGGTCATAAAATACAATACAGGTTTCATCTTGCTTATAGGAAGCCTAGCATTTGGAGCCCCCAGCCACCTTGTAAGAAGGCTGACTACCCTGAAACAGCCATGCTACGAGGAAGCTCAGGCCACATGAGGAAAGTATGTTTGGGTATTCTGGCTGATTGCCCCCAGCTGAGGTACCAGCTTCAATCACCAGGTATATGAGGAAACATGCCTCCAAATTATTCCAGTCCCCACCCATTGAGACACTTCTAGGTATTGAGTCTTCCCACCTGAGGGTCCCAGATATCATGGGGCAGAGGCAAGCCATCTCTGCTGTGCCTTGTTTGCATTATGACTGAGGAGGTAACTTTACATTTTGGTAAGGGCAAAACTATGTTTGATCCTCACAATGATACAGTTAGGCGGGTTGGGTTGGCATTATTACCACCGTCATTTTACACATTAAAATAACAATAGGGGTTTGAGGGAGCTTACCTTCTTTGAGATTATATATAGTTAAGATATGGCATGCTGATACTGATCTTTGTACTCTACAAAGTTTATGCTTCCTCTATATTCTCCCATCTGGATCCTGTGGGGCTTTAGAATGGCCTAGGGAAATCAAATAAGATATATCCAGATTTAAAGACAAAGTCAGAAAATGTTGAGTGAATAGAGGCTAACAAGAATCAATATTAAATGGACGAGATCAATCATCCTGTGAAGAAATAACTATGTAAGAGATGATCTACAGGTTGTTGCTGATAAAGAAGGCTATAATTTAAAATAGAACCAAGGAAAAGAAATCTTAGAACTTTGAATGTTATGAGGAAGTGTTATAATGATATAATTTTTTAAGGGTCTGATTAGAAAATGAAATAGGACTGTTAAAGAATAAATAACGCTGCAAGTTGTGTTTTTGATAAAACTAAGGGTAAAAAGGGCCATGACTGGCTAATGGTGCAATTTTAGTCTGTTTAGAAGTATGTCCTTAGAGTAAAGAAGGGCACTTCAGACTAGTATAGCTTGATGACATAATCTCTTAGGACAGTCTTCATTTACTCTACTTTTGCCAAGCCACTTTTGATTTAAATTTAGTTCCTCAAGCAGACTTTTCCACTTGGAAGGGAAAGCACAAGGAAGCTAACAAACCTACCACACTCACTTGATAGGCTGCATTTTGCATTTTTCATTGTAAAGGAGTATTAGTATTCTGATTAATTAAGCAGCCTCACACACAACGCCTTACCTTTAGACTAAGGATCAGTTCCTGGGCTCATAGTGACTCTATCGGTATGCAGACATTCAGCTTCAGAAGTCAGTAGGACAGCTTTCCATCTCTTTAATCATGGTGAATACTATGATTCTATGAATCATTCATATACTATGAATACTATGGAGGTCACTGGTGAATTTCCTCCTCATGGGAAGTAAAGAAATGTAGTTCACTCAATGCTTCTCATGACTTGGTGGCTTGGTTACTTTGGTGATTAAAATTGTACACCATCAGTAGGCCACAGTATCTTCCACTGTGTTTCTCACTCCTATTTCTCCATTCCTTATTCCGCACCCCCCTCCCCACCCCGGGCATATTCCCTTTCCTTTAAAATAAATGTACTTTTAGTAACGAATTGGGTGTCTTTAATTTCATTCTGTAATTGGGCCTCACAAAGGGAATTTAACTCTTATTTTCATGCATACTTTTTACAGATAATGTCTTAGAATATTCTATTCACGAAAGGCACGAAGTATTTAAAATGTTCTCAATGATTTTCTTGAAAATAAAAATCATTTAAGTTTTGATGCTTCAGATGACTGGAATGCTGTGCCTTGTGCAGGCCCTTGCACACGACAAGTTTTCCACTTACATTTGCTGAATGAATCTGCAAAACGAAAAACACACTTAAAGAAAACGTTTTATTCCTCAATAATGGGGAAAAGCTTTTAAACTTCCATCTAGACCTACTTTAACAGGCCAGATCCTTTAATGAAACGGATACAAAAATCATTCTGAGAATTTAGCTGTTCCTAAATATATTTCTATCAAATTCGCTCAGATGTTTCCCCCTGGAGGTTTCAAGTCTTATTTTAACGACAGAGACACTCGCTGTAATGGAAAAAACACAAGCAGTATGGGCTTCCCCATCTTTCTCCCTCTAGGATTTCAACTTCTCGAACACCACCCATGCTCTTCTAGTAAATCCCACATTACGGCACAGGTTTAGCACAGGGAAGAGAACGAAGTAGGAAATCGGAGCCATGGAAACGGCAGAGCGGAGGAAACGTGCACGCGCGAGGGTGGGCACGAAAGGAAAGAACCCTCCCCAGAAGACTGCGCGAGGGCGCTCCTAGGATTACGTCACGCACCCCGGTGACGTCACGGCCGTGACACGCGGGTGACGCGGGTGACGCCGTTGCCGCGGCGACTTCTAGTCGTCTCCGCCCCCTTCCCCCGCCCCCCGCCTAGCATCCTTCCCCCAATCCCCTCAGGCTCGGCTGCGCCGGGGGCCGCGGGCCGGTTCCTGAGGTGGCCCAGGGGCCCTCCCGCCGCCGGCGCCGCCCGGGCCGTCCCTCCCCGCCGCCCCCCGCCCTCCGCCTCCGCCTCCCCCCGCCCTCCGCCTCTCTTCCCCCTCCCCGCCCAGCAGCGGTCGCTCGGGCCCCGGCTCTCGGTTATAAGATGGCGGCGCTGAGCGGCGGCGGCGGCGGCGGTGGCGCGGAGCAGGGCCAGGCTCTGTTCAACGGGGACATGGAGCCCGAAGCCGGCGCCGCGGCCTCTTCGGCTGCGGACCCTGCCATTCCCGAGGAGGTGAGTGCCGGCGCACCCTACACCCCTCAGGTCTCTGGGCTCGGCTGGCTGGTGTTTTGGGGGGGAAAGAGGTGACGGTGGGGGCTCTGGTGCCCTGAGCCACCTTCTCCTTTGGGTTCTGCGGGGTGGGAGATGGGCATCCCCGCCGTGTCCCTCTCCGTCATGCAGCTCCTCGCTACGTAAACACACACAGTGGCCCGGGGGGGGGGGTTCCCTGGCTCGCACCCCAGTCTGGGGGATTCAGGCGGCATTGGCTGAGCCGGAGGCTATCAGTAGGGGGCGAGACTCAGGGTTGGTCTGAGAAGGTCACGGCTGGCTGAAGGTAGCCAGGCTCTCATCTCTTCGATGTTTTCGTTATTTTGGGGTGGGGGGGGGGCGGCGAAGGGGGGCGGCATCCAGGTGGATAGATGTAGGTTAGTGGCCGGGGCCGGGACCCCAGCCTGAGTTACCATTGTAATTACTACATGGTCGGGGGGGGGTGGTGATGGGGCGCATCGTTCCCCTCCACTCTCCCTGATGTCTCCCTTTTCAGGCCTCTGCCCTCGCCTCCACTTTTCTACTTGTTTGGGGATTTCTTTTCACCTGTTTTACCCAGCAGATGGTTTTGATTTAATTTTTACTTTTTTCAATCTTAAATCCCACTGTTTCCGCTCTCCTCTCCATCCCGGTGTCAGGGCCCCAGTTCTTATGTATGCCTGTGCTCTGTCGCTGAGTGGTAACCCTTCCACCCCCCATCCCATTCCCATCGGCCGCTCCGCTCTTTTGCCGGTTGTCGGACCTGCCAGCCTTGTAGCCTCAGTATCTACTTAAGACCATTTTTGCACTTCTCTTACCCTAGTTCTCTTTAGGCCCTCTGGATCATTCTACTGCTCCCTAGCATTGTTATCTATTATCTTCATAAATCCGTTTGGACGCTTTGGAGCTCCTTCCCTTCTGAATCCTGAAGCTGTCAGGATTCCATCAGGTTTCACTTGAACTACTGGCACTTTTTGGCTAGTCTTCCATTGTGCGTCCATACCTCTTTATTTTTTCCTACCCGTTTTTAAATAGATTTGATTGATTTCTTTCTGTTGTCCTCCTTTTTGTCCCAGTTTTTTCCTTTCATTTTTTCCTGCTTGGCTTCTGCTTCTCTCAGCCTGTTTTTTTTTTTTTTTTTTTGCATTATTTAGCCTATTATCACCTTGTCGAATTATTTACATTTGGCTTTCAAGGAAAACTTACTCCATTTACTATCTGGTATTGTATTATATAGAGTAATACACTTTATTATACTTTGCAGATAATGAGATATTAGTATAATAACTGTGCTTTGTAGTTATTGATTAGATTATGTGATTTAATTCTGTTGACTTTGCTCAAAGTTCTCTTTCCTTCCGTACTGTTTACATTTTGTTTCCCAATTCTCATAATGTCTCTTTGTCCTATGTATGCAATGCTTCTTTCCTGCTTCATCATCTTTACTTTGGAAATTCACCCCATATGCTTGCTCTAGTATTAGTTTGTTCACAATTATAATTGTTTTTCAGTCTCCTCTACCACCTCCATCTATGCCCATGATGTGTTCTATGCCATCATCTGGTCTAAAGTTCTCATATGTTTTCTTCTTCATTAAATGGCACCACTTTCCACTTAATTTTTACTTTGCATTTTTGCTCAGATCAGTTTCCTCTAACATCTGTTCATTTTCACCAACTTCTTGTATTCTAAGGATAGCTCTTTTCCTTCTTCCATTTCCTAGTTTATTCTGATTTCCTTGTCCCCAGTTAACCATTCATTCGGCCTTGTTTCCTGACTTTTGGTTCTTAACTCTCTGAAGCTTCCTCTTGTCTTCCCTGCACCTCCACATTCCTTCTTATTTATAAACAGCTTTGTTCCGTTGACATGGAAATTTATTTTTAGGATACATTGTTTTTAATGGATAAATACTAGGGGTCACATCTGCTGTCTATTTTTTCCATGAATCGGATATGCCTTTGTCTTACCAGGCACAGGTGCCTCCAGGCTCCCTTTACTCTGTAGTGTATGTGTGGTTTTGTTGAATTCTAACTTTCAAGACTATTACAGAATGGAAGAATGGACAAATTATTGGGTATGGGTCATGAAATTGTAATTCTCTGACCATAACATTGTTTATACTGAGAACTTTAAGACTTAGTAGAACAGTTAGCAATGATATAGAGAAGTCTTTTGTTATGTATAATCTCTGCTATCTAATTGGAAAGAGCCGGATTGTTTGAGCTCTACCCTCTGAAGATTCTGATTCTGTAGGTGAGAGCTAGCGCCATAAGTTTCTGTATTTGGCACACTTCCTGTGCCGTTCTCATGTGTTAATGATTGAGAATCACTAGGCTAATGAATTTAAGTTTAAATCGCCAATAATTAGAAAACGTATTGGTATCTCCTAAAACTACAAGGATACTCCTCTGACTCTCGTAACTAAATTTAATTAGTTGGAAGTGTTGTGTGCTGCGTCCTCCACTCAGGTTTTAATGTTTGCTGATGAATAGTTTTATCTCTGTAATTTCTTATAAGAGCTGATATAAAAGGTGTTTGAATGGAGAATAAATGATTAAAAGTGAATCTCTTTTGAATATAGATATCAATGTTATGGATGGCAGAATAAATTCCTCTAAGAAATACTTTAAAATTTGAAGTTGGTATGGTTAATTCAGCGAAAACTGAAATGTACTGTGTGTGGTCTTTTAATTGAACTATCTTCCTTATGTGCACTTAAAGAGGCACTTGCCAAGTGCATGGAAAGAAATGAAAAGTTGTGCTTGTGTAAAATGACACATTCTAAAGAATTCCCTTGCCTGACATTAAAATAGAGGGTTTTTTTTTTTTTTAAAGTTTCTTAGAGGGAAATTTCAGCTTTCAGGTGTATTAAAAAATTTCTGACTACAGAGGGAAAACACATTCGTTATTGAAAAATTACAAAGCTGTAAGTAAAAAAAAAAAAATCTAATTATGTCACTAGGATATAAAAGTATAAACATTTTGGTGTATATCCAGAACTTTTTTAATGCTTGTATGATATAGTATATGTGGTTTTAGTATTTTAAACTTAATGTAGCAAAAATGTTTTACGTTTCATTAGGTAATACTATGATTTTTTAAAAAAAACTGATAATTTTTTTTGGATATTAAAGATTTTTTTTACTACTTGTTATCAAACATCTTGAACATAGAATGTAGATTTTAGTTTTTGATGTATGTTGGGAAGTGAACAAATTTTTTGTCCTGTATTTGTATTTGTAGACCTCAAAGTAGAATATTCTAGAAATAACAGGATCTTATTAAATATTTATGAAATGAATGTGCTTCTACTTGTGGTATTAAACCTTTATTTCTGACCATTTATATTTCCCTGATGTTTCTTTCTATGACTATATGGTATAATATTGGGATATTGTGACTAAATAGTATAATGAATACATTTATTTGAAAAACGTATTATATTAGGGTATGATATTTGTTAACAGTTCTTCTGTAGTGTTTCTGTAGAAGGAGCTTCTTATAATTCATTACAATTAAAATTATATTGTTTTCATGGTTTCTTATTGCCTGCCTTAGTTAAGCTATGTAATTATAATAATGCATTGACTAAGCAGTATTCTGGAATGGAATCTTTATAATGTGGTTCACTGTATTAAAACACATATTTATAAACCATGAAAAACCAGAGATAGTCCCATTAGGGTACTGCGTGCTTGTATCGTTCTGGTATTGCTGCTAATACTTGTCTAGGTATTTTTGAAGGTGGCCAAAACATGCCTGTTAGGCATAACTATAAGATAGCTGTTTTTGTCTTTAATATTTCTAGTGGTCCCTTTCTGTACTGTTTCTCTCCTTCCCTCCTTTAGGCATCTACTTTTATTTAGAAAACTATCTGATAATCAATCAGTCACTTACATATGCTGGCTGTTAAAGGAATCATTTGTCAGTAAACCGATAAGAAAGGAATGTTGGTTCTGGATGCTTGAATCTTTGAATGTAGTAAACTCGAAGCAAACTTGATTTAATCTTGTTTGGATAATAGGCCAGAAAAATTATATTAGGATAACAAGCTAGAGAGAGGTTTGACTTTTTTTCAGTTCCCTGTCCTTTGCTTTCCTGATAAGGATGAATAGGAAGCTGATCTAACACCTGGAAACCTATGTTCTCTGAGTGGTGGGGGAGAGAGGGAGGGAGCAGGCTATATTGTTTTTTTTAGGCTTTTCTGTGACCTGATGCTTACTTTGTAAATGTGGCAGCTGCTTAGAATTCTTCCTTTTTCCTTTTCTCCCAATCATAAAGTTGTATTCTCCTTTAGAATTGAAAAGTGCATATTTCCTTTGACATCTTGGTATTAATTTAGCTGAGTTCTTAGTATGAACATTTTGTGTCACAATTCCCTTGTTCTAGGAAATGCAGTATGTTGCTATGCTTCCTATATTTCTGCCTCAAATTGTCATTAAAATAAGCTTTTATTGGCGCGCCTGGGTGGCTCAGTCGGTTGAGCGACCGACTTCTGGCTCAGGTCATGATCTCACGGTTCGTGAGTTCAGGCCCTGCATTAGGCTCTGTGCTGACAGCTCAGAGCCTGGGGCCTGCTTCAGATTCTGTGTCTCCCTGTCTCTCTGCCCCTCCCCCACTCATGCTCTGTCTCAGAAATGAATAAAATAAACATTAATTTTTTTTTTTTAAATAAGCTTTTATTGTCAGTAGCTCTTACTGGATTTCATCTTCCTCAGTTGAATTAAGTCCTTTACTCATTCCCTTCATCTGTTCTACATTGGTTATTCTGTGAGGTCAGGATCAGCAATAGAGAACTGACTTCTCAATTATGTCTACTGCTTTTGTAGACATAATGTTACAGATAATAAAAGAACCAAAAAGGTAGTCTCATTTGTATTGTTCCTTCGTTAAATATTTGCTGGAGGCATTGATGTGTTCTGGGAGGTAGTTTTTATTTTTTAGTTTCTTTTGGCTACCAACCTAATTTACTATCATACATAATTAGCATGGTAGAAGAAAGAAACTCTTGATACAGCCTACACCCTAACATTAAGCAATTATTTTTTTTCTACCCTCTACCCTCTGAGATTATTTTGGTTTCCATGTTTTCTCTTGGGCTTAAAAAACTATTAGTCTTGTTTCTTCTATCAAGACTATGCATATGGAGGGAAATTGATGCCCAGTAACTTAACATTCCTTTTGGGGTCCTGGGAATGTACTTGATACAGAGTATAAAAATTACTCTGAACTCAATTAACTTTATGTCTTTGGGAAGCTCTGTAACATCAAATGAAACATCATTTTCATTCTTGTAATATAGCTGCAGTTACTGACAGCACTTTTGGGAAAAATATACCATAGGATGGTAGTTTTTAAATTACTGTAGAGCACCAGACAATTTTTAAAAAACTACCACTGTAAGAAATTCAAGTTTTCATTTATCCTAATACATACATAGGAGAGAAACAGTTTTTGTCTGTTTTGTACATTTTTAAACTTTTTTTTTTAAAGAGAAAGAATGCGTGGGGGAGGGGCAGAGAGAGAGAGAGAGAGAGAGAGAGAGAGAGAGAGAGAATTTCAAGCAGGATCCATGCCCAATGTGGAGCCCAACATGAGGCTTGATCTTACAACCCTAAGATCGTGACCTGAGCTGAAATCAAGATGCTTAACTGACTGAGCCACCTAGGTATCCCTGTTTTGTACAGTTTTTTTTTTAATCTTTGCATTTTGCGACAATATGTGGCACAGAAGTACTCAAATATTTCGTGAAAGAAATAGTGAATGGAACCTTATTAGATATAATGCACTCTGTTTTTCTGTACTTTTCAGTTCTCCTTTTTTTAAAATTGTTTTTAATGTTTATTTTTGAAAGAGAGGGGCAGAGTACAGGTGAGAGAGGGGCAGAGAGAGAGACAGACAGACAGACACACACACACACAGAATCCGAAGTAGGATCCAGGCTCTGAGCTGTCAGCACAGAGCCTGACACAGGGCTTGAACCCAGGAACCACGAGATCATGACCTGAGCTGAAGTCGGATGCTTATCCAGTCAAGCCACCCAGGTGTCCCTCAGTTCTCTTTTTTTATGCTATGCATAAATCAGTTTACTAGATTGATAACAAATTGGTTGTAACAGGCATTTTGAAGGGTGGTGTAACTTCTTCAGCAGTTACGAAAAGGCTCTGTTTAGTTCTACACTTTAACTCTTGAAGTTCTTCAGTTATCTGCTTTGCATGTTGGTTTCCTTGAAAAAGAGGCTTTTATGGCTGTGAAAATTTTAGAGATGTGTACTGGCATAAATCTTCCCAATTGTAATAATCTGTGTAGAAAATTTCAACAACTTGTATCTAAGATAGTGGTCAGCAAACATTTTTTGTAAAGAGTCAAATGGTAAAATTTTATGCACTGTGGGCCTAACTACTCTGTCTCTGTCAAAACAACTCAACAGATTCAACAGTGGCATTGTAGCACAAAAGCAGCTAATAGACTCTGTAAGTGAATTAGCCTGTGCTCCAATAAAACTTACGGACAATGGAATTTGAATTTCATATAATTTTCATGTGTCATGAAATATTCTTATAAGTTTTTTCAACATTTAAAAATGTAAAAACTATTCTTGTGGGCTGTATTAAAATAGATGATAGCCCAGATTTAGTTCATGGGCCAGAGTTTTCAGATTACTGGTCTAGGGGAGACTGACTATATCATATTAAAAGTTCTGAAATGAAGGTGTGGGTTAGAGGTCTATAGAAAGTTGATCATTGCTTTTTGAAAAAATGTCGGGTTTATTGGGATATAGTTTACTATACTGTAATGTACCATTTTAACTATATAGTTTGATGAGTTTTGACAAATGTATGTAGTCCTGTAACCACTGCCACAATCAAGATATGGAACATTTCCATCATCTCAAAAAGTTCCCTAGTTCCTCTGTATTCAGTCCCCTTCGCTGACCCTCAGTTCCTGGCAGACACTGGTCTGGTCTCTAGTCTTATTTTCCCAGAAAGCTATATACTTTCCCGGAAAGTTATATAAATGAAATGATAAAGTATGTGTTTTATGTATTTGGCTTCTATGATTTAGTTTGATACATCTGAGATTCACCCAGGTTGTATGTATCAGCAATTAGTTTTTGCTTATTATTTAGTAGTAGTCTATTGTGTGGATATGCCACAACTTCTGCATTTACCAGTTGATGTGGTAGTAGGGTTGTTTTTGGTTTTCAGCAATTGCAGTAAAGGTTGCCATAAATATTTGGGTTCAGGTTTTTGTGTGGACGTGGGTTTTCATTTTATTTGAGTAAGGACCTAAAAGCAGGGTTGATGGGTTGTATGGTAAGTATATATTTAACTTTATAAGAAACTACCAATTCAGTTAAAAAATGAGCAGAGGACATGAACAGACATATCTCCAAAGAAGACATCAGATGGCCGACAGACACATGAAAAGATGCTCAATGTCACTCATCATTAGGGAAATGCAAATCGAAGCCAATAAGATATCATATCACACCTGTCAGAATGGCTAAAATCAAAAACTCAAGAAAAACCAGGTGTTGGTGAGGATGTGCACTGCTGGTGGGAATGCAAACTGGTGCAGCCACTGATGGAAAACAGTATAGAGGTTTCTCAAAAAATTAATAATAGAACTACCCTACGATCCAGTAATCACACTACTGGTATTTACCCAAAGAATATAAAAACACTAATTTGAAGGGATATATACACCCCTGTATTTATTGCAACATTATTTACAATAGCCAAATTATGGAAGCAGCCCAAGTGTCCATACACTGATGAATGGATAAAGAAGTGGTGTGTGTGTGTGTGTGTGTGTGTGTGTGTGTGTAAAATGGAACATTATTCAGCCATAAAAAGAATGAAAGCTTGCCATTTGCAATGATGTATGGATCTAGACAGTATAGTGCTAAATGAAATAAGTCAAAGACAAACACCATATGATTTCACTCTTATGTGGCATTTAAGAAATAAAACAAATGAACAAAGGAGGGGAAAAAAGAGACCAAAAGATAGACTTGTAACTACAGATAAAATGGTTATCAGGAGGGAGGGAGGTAGGGGGATGGGTGAAGTAGGTGAAGGGGATTAAGAGTACACTTATGTTGATGAGCACTGGGTGATATATGGAACTGTTGAATCACTATATTGTACACTGGAAACTAATAACAACAACGTATGTTAACTACACTGGAATTAAAACAAAACAAAACAAAAGAAAGGAAACTGCCAGAATTTTCTAAACTAGCCATACCGTTTTGTATTGCTACCCACAGTGAATGAGCATTCCAGTTATTCTGTATCCTTGCCACCATTTGGTATTGTCAGTCTTCTTAGTTTTAGCCATTCTGATAGATATATAGTAGTTGCTCATTGTGGTTTTAATTTGTATTTTCCTAATAACTAATGTTGGATATCTGTTTATGTGCTTATTTACTATCCACATATTTAGTGAAGTCTCCCATTTAAATCTTTCTATTTAGTTATTTATCTTCTTGTGGAGTTGTAAGAGTGCTATATTTATATTCCGGATTCAAGTCCTTTATTTTTTTTTTTTAATTTTTTTTTTCCAATGTTTATTTATTTTGGGGACAGAGAGAGACAGAGCATGAACAGGGGAGGGTCAGAGAGAGAGGGAGACACAGAATCGGAAACAGGCTCCAGGCTCTGAGCCATCGGCCCAGAGCCTGACGCGGGGCTCGAACTCACGGACCGCGAGATCGTGACCTGGCTGAAGTCAGACGCTTAACCGACTGTGCCACCCAGGCGCCCCTCAAGTCCTTTATATCAGATATCTGTTTCGCACATGCCGCCCAGTCTGGCTTCTCTTTATATTTTCCTAATTGTCTTTTGAAGAGTAGAGGTTTTATTTTTGATGAAGTTCAATTTATCATCTTTTCTTTTATGATTTCTGCTTTTTGTGTCCTATTCAGTAAATCCTTTTTTTTTTAAAGTTTATCTATTTGGAGAGAGAGAGAGAGAGTGCGTGCACACACATGCGAGTGGGGAGAGGGAGAGAGAGAATCCCAAGCAGGCTCTGCAACGTTAGTGCAGGGCTCGAATTCACAAACCGTGAGATCATGACCTGAGCCAAAGTCTGATGCTTAACTCACTGAGCCACCCAGGAACCCCTATTTAGTCAATTTTTGCCTAATTTAAGATCATGATACTTTCTCCTATGTTTTTGTTCTAGAAATGTTACAGTTTCACCTGTTACACATCATAGGTCTGTGATCCATTTGGAGTTAATTTTTGTGTATGTTGTGAAGTAGAGGTTAAAGTTCATTCTTTTTCATATGGATGTCCTGTTTCATAGTTGTTGAAGAAACTTTTTTCTGTCAAGTTACTTTAGCATTTTTATTGAAATCAATTGATCATATATGTGAGTTTTGAACTCTGTTTTATTGACCTATATGTCTTTTCTTTGGCCAATATCACACTATCTTGATGACTATAGCTTTATAGTTAAGTCTTAAAGTTAGGTAGAACCAATTCTTTGGATTTTTAGAACTTTAAAATTTGATTTTTGAATTTCCTGTGTTAACTATACTTTTAGAAGGAAAAGGTCCATAATTTTCTTATTCTGAAAAGTATTTTCTACCCCCAAAAGCCAAAGACTCACTGGTATTTATAATTAGCGCACCCCTATCTTGAATTATTTGGTGGTGAGGTTCATGAAAAATGGCAGGTAAAGAAAAACTTTCATTCAAAGTTCATTTCTTTATAAGAAATGAAGGAGATGTTTCAGTGGGTTGCACAAGCAGTCAATAATGTCCTTTTTACCATATTGCAAAAATATTAACTGTAAAGAAGATATGTGTGGGTGAAAATATATTAAGATGTTTATTCACTACAAAAGTCACTGAAAATGTCAGCTGGTGGAAGATACTAGTTTCTACTATGTTATTCTCCATCTTCATTGTAATAGTTCTTCTATTTGAAACCTATGTCATGTTCTGTGATGTTCCAGAGTTAGCACCTTTATTAATCTTCAAGGCATCATTAAATTGTTTTTACTAAGGATAAGCATTTGGTGATTGTTGGTCATATTTCTACCTTTCTCGTTGTGGCTCATATGATCCTTCATCTTTTTTTAATTACACTGGTGATTGCTTAGCTTAGGGGAAGTCCCTACAAGATAAACTATTTCTGGTCATGTTTTTCATCTAGGTATTAAACAAAAAATCAGCAAACATGTTCATAGAGCATAAGTCTTGAATACCTGACTTGTACAGGGCTGTGTGGGAAGGTAGATAGTATCCAGGCTTTTGTTCACATTGTAAGGAGTGTTATTCCAGATGTATTTGGCTACCTTGCAAATTTGGAAAATGCTCTTCTAGGGAGAGAGAAGCTCAACATTTTGGCAGACCATTTTCAACTGTTGTTTCAAAATTAGTATGTTTAAAAAATGCTTTTCCTTTGTAAAAGATACTTTGTGTTTACATTGAGAAATACTCTACTCATGTTTTATATTTTATATTTTTAAATATATAACCATTAAATTAATAACATCAAAAAAAGACTTTCTATTTTTAGAATAGCTTAAATTAAATGAAATTTTAGGATGCTTTTAATTTTGAAATAGTTTAAGGGGTGCCTGGGTGGCTCAGTTGGTTAAGTGTCTGACTTTGGCTCAGGTCACGATCTCAGTGCTTGCGAATTCGAGACCCGCATCCAGCTCTGTGCTGACAGCTCAGAGCCTGGAGCCTGCTTCAGATTCTCCATCTCTTTCTGCCCCTTACCTACTCATGCTGTCTCTGTCTGTCTGTCTCTCTCTTTCAAAAAATAAACATTAAAAATTTTTTTTAAAAGAAATAGTTTATTTTCTAAAAATGTTTATTTTTTTATCTGAGAGAGAGAGAGAGAGAGAGAGAGAGAGAGAGAGCGCAAGGGCAGAGGAAGGGCAGAGAGAGAGAGAGGGAGATAGAGAATCCTAAGTAGACTCCAGGCTCCAGTCTGTCAGCACGGAACCCAACTGGGAGCTGAAACTGACTAAACTGTGAGATCATGACCTGAGCCAAAGTCAGACACCTAACTGACTGGAGCCACCCAGGCGACCCCAAAAATAAATAGTTAAAAATGCTGCTTAGGTTTGTTCGTTCCTCTGTTAGAATTTCTAAACTGCATTTTCTATATTATCACATTTATTCTGCAAAATAAATTTGTTTGGTCTCATAGATGGACTTTTAACATTAAAGGGGATTAATAGCTCCAGCAGTAATATTGTAAATATTTATTAGAACCTGAATTTTTTGTATTCTCAGCCTGGGTCTAATCTCTTTTCCTCTGTTTTATTTTTTTTTATTTTTATTTTCTTTTTAAAAACTTTATTTATTTTGAGAGAAGACAGAGACCAGAGAAGTTTATTTATTTTGAGAGAAGACAGTGGGGTGGCGGCACATAAAGAGAGAGAGCAAGAATCTCAAGCAGGCTCCATGCTCAGTCAGTACAGATCTCGATGTGGGGCTCAATTTCACGAACCATGAGATCATGATCTGAGCCTAAACCAAGAGTCAGATGCTTAATTGAGCCACCCAGGTGCCCCCTTTTTCTCTGTTTTTAAAGATATACCATCTACTTAGAAATCTCTCTGTAACTTAAAGGAAGAAAAACATAACAATTACTAATGTAAGAGTCTTAAATTTTTTTAAATATTTATTTTAGAGAGAGAGAGAGAGAGAGAGTCAGAGTGTGAGTGGGAGAGGGGCAGAGACAGGAGACACAGATTCTGAAGCAGGCTCCAGGCTCTGACCTGTCAGCACAGAGCCTGATGCAGGGCTCGAACTCATGAACCGTGAGATCATGACCTGAACCAAGGGTGGACACTTAACTCACTGAGCCATCCAGGCGCCCATGTAATTTAAGAGTCTTATGTAGGTATTGTTTTTTTAGAGTTCTTATTAGCATAATTTCTGGTAATGTTATATGAAGGTAATTTCATTCCCATTCATTATAAAAGTATGCTATCAATACCAAACAATTATTGCCCTTATAATTTTTTAATATAAAAAGGTAAAGTACTATTAATTATTCCTAAATACCTCAAAATTGCATTTTTACACAATTGTATAACTGTATGTCCATGGGAATGGGGTCAGAACTTCAGACAGGGAAGAGGTTACAATTCATTGTAGTCGTTACGTTCCTATTGTACAACCACTGAAAGTGTTCATTTCCCCTTAGTTTTTGTATGCTTTTAACGCTTTTAACATTTGAAAGATTCCACCCATATTTTCTTTCTGCAGGTGTCTCCTCATATTAATATTAAGTTACACAATATGAAGTTAGTTTCACTATGCATGAACATTTAGTTCAGTGTAACTTTGTGATAACTCTGTTGTAGAGGATTTTTCTGCCTTTGAGTTTGACACTTAAGCTTCTGTATATATTTATGAAGGAAACTTTGGTTATTGGTTATTATGGATGACTCTTTGAGAGAAAGGTTTAAATAGTTCTAGCAACTGTTCTGTGTCATAGCCATTCCTATGCAGTTTGCTTATCAATGGCGGCATTTGCTTTTTCCCTCCGTCCCCTGTGATAGCCACTGAACTTGTAAGTGGATCATAGTGGTATGAGAATAAAATGAGATTGTGGACATGTAAAACCCTTCACAAAATTATAGTCATGTTATTTTTCTGTTCATTTTCAAGATTAAAAATAAATATATTCAGATTTTTCCTTTCAGAAATACTTATGGCATTTTTTACGATGTTCAGTGACACAGCTCAGGGCTTTAGATGTTACAGACTTTTGGCAATTCTTAATATAAGGTTGTTGATTGACCTAATAGGACTGTTTCAATGTTGATTACATTCAGTGTTATCTTTAAACCACTACTGAGTTAAAGAAACACACAGTGACAAAATACTTACATTTTTTGGTAAGCATGTCTCAGGAAAGAGGTAAAATGTGTTAATATGATAGTACACAGACTGTGTCTCATGACTTTATTGGAAAAATGGTAAGCATTAGGACTTGTGTTCTAACATTTTTAAAGCTATGGTCCACCATATTCCTTGTCCTCTTTCTTTTAAAAACTATTTATTATTTTTTTTTAATTTTTTTTAACGTTTATTCATTTTTGAGACCGAGAGAGAGACAGAGCATGAATGGGGGAAGGTCAGACAGAGAGAGGGAGACACAGAATCTGAAACAGGCTCCAGGCTCTGAGCTGTCAGCACGGAGCCTGACGCGGGGCTCGAACTCACGGACCGCGAGATCATGACCTGAGCCGAAGTCGGACGCCCAACTGACTGAGCCACCCAGGTGCCCCTAAAAACAATTTTTTTAACGCTTATTTATTTTTGAGAGACAGGGTGCAAGTCGGGGAGGGGCAGACAGAGAGACAGACAGACAGAATTCGAAGCAGGCTCCAGGGCTCTGAGCTGTCAGAGCCCAATTTGGGGCTCAACCCCGTGAACTGTGAGATCATGACCTGAGCCGAAGTCGGACGCTTATCTGACTGAGCCACCCAGGTGCACCTTACTTGTCATCTTTTTAAAACTACATTGATGACTGGTAGTAAGTCGTTTCATAGGCCATTATTCAAGTATTCAGTAAATAAATATTTGAGTGCCTACAATATGCTGGGTAGTAATCTCGGTGCTTAGGAGTACATTAGAAAACAAAACAAAGATCTCTGCCCTCATCTAGCTTACATTCTGGTGGAGGTATGTGTATATAGTGGGGGAGGGACAGATAGACACACAAAAAGAAAATTACATAGTATGTTTGAAGGTAATAAGTTGTGTGGAAAAATCAGAACAGGGCAAATTTTGGGGGGTAGGTTGCAATTTAAAATAGACAAATTAGGGGCACCTGGATGGCTCAGTTGAGTAAGCGTCCAGCTTCAGCTCATGTCACGATCTCATGGTTTGTGAGTTTGAGCCCCATATTGGGCTCTGCACTGATGGTGGGGAGCCTGCTTGGGGTTCTCTCTCCCTCCCTCTCTGCCCCTGTCCCGCTCACTCTCTCTCTCTCTCTTTCTTTCTTACTCTGTTTTGCATTCTCTCTCAAAATAAATAAATAAATATCTTAAAAAAATAAAAATCAAATAGGGAAATTAGGTTAGGGCCTTAGTTGAGAGGGTTGACATTGAGCAAAGATTTCAAGAGGTAAAAGAGCATTTCAGACAGAGGAACCAAATTCAAGGGTTCTGAGTCAGGATGTGCCTTGCCTATTCGAGAAATAGCAAGAGGGTCAAAGTTGCTGGAGTGGCTTAAAGAAGGGAGCTGAGGGGTGCCTGGGTAGCACAGTTAGTTGAGCGTTGGACTCTTCATTTCGGCTCAGGTAGTGATCCCAGGCTCGTGGAATTGAACCCCATATGGGGCTGCACACTAGGTGTGAAGCCTGCTTGAGATTCTTTCTCTTTTCCTCTTCCCTCTCCCCATCTCTACTGTTTGCCCATGTGATCTATCTCTAAAGAAATTTTTTAAATTTAAAGAAGGGAGGCAAGTAGTAGGAGGTGGAATCTAAGAGGTGTTGGGGTAAGAGTGGGAACAGAAGCATGACCAAAGGCCATTGATTTTTGCTTTAGGTGAAATGGGTAGCCATTCAAAGTTTAAGCAGTCAAAACTGAGCCACATGTTTTTAACAAAAAGGTTCTGGTTGCTATGTAGAGAATAGACTGTAAAGAGGCAAGGGTAGATGTAGGGAGACCAGGGAGGAGGCTCTTGGAATTATCTAGACAATGGTCTAGACCAGAATGGTAGCAGTAGAGGTATATAGAAATGATCAGATTTTAGATGTTTTTATTTTTATTTATTAAAAAAATTTTTTTAACGTTTATTCACTTTTGAGAACAGAGTGTGAGAGTGGGGGAGGGGCAGACAGAGAGGGAGACACAGAATCCCAAGCAGGTTCCAGGCTCTGAGCTGTCAACACAGAGCCTGACATGAGGCTCAAACTCACAAACCGTGACATCATGACCTGAGCCAAAGTTGGATGCTTAACTGACTGAGCCACCCAGGTGCCCCAGATTTTAGATGTTTTTAAAGTAGAGCCAACAGGATTTATTGACAGGTTGAATGTGAGGTGTGCAACAGAGGTGTCAAGGGGGAAGGGGAGGGCACAGATTAAGAATTCAGCCACCCAGGGGCGCCTCGGTGGCTCAGTTGGTTGAGCGTTCGACTCTTGATTTCAGTTCCGGTGATGATCTTGGGGTCATGGGATGGAGCCCGGTCTCGGGCTCTGTGCTGAACATGGAGCCTGCTTGGGATTCTCTCTCTCCTCCCCTTCTCCCCTACTCGTGTACTCTCTCTCTCCTAAAAATAAAAATAATAAATAAATAAAAATTCAGTTTGGGGCATGTTTGAAATACCTATTAGATGTCAAAGATGTTGAGTATGCAGTTATGAGTCTGGAGTTTGGGAGTGAGGCCCAGTGACAGAGACTGTTCACTGTATCTATGTCTTACTTTCTTCTTGAGTATGTACTTAGACATTTCTCCCTTGTAGTTAGGTGTGGTTATATGATTAAGTTCTGGCTAATGTAATATGAACACATGTGATATACACTAATTCTAGGTCTGGTCCATACAAACACCCTCCATCCTGTTTTTTCCCTTCTGGTTGGCTGCACTGAGATGATCCTAAGGGTAAGTTGGAAGCCATATATTGTAAATGGTAGGTTGTCCATTAGCCTAGGTGTCTGAATACTGTATGGATAAGGACCACTTTGCTAACCTGTTAAACAACCTAGTACTATTAGATGGATAAGAAATAAGTTTACATTGTATTTGAGTTCTTATACCTTTTGGGTGTATTTATTATAGCAGTTACCCAGCCCTGAATTTGGGATTTGGATGGTATTTGAAGCTATGAAACTGATGTGGTCATCAAGGGAATGAGTGTAGATAGGAAAACAGTGAGCCAAGGTTGGAGAAAAGAGGAGGAGCCTGAGAAGGAGCAACCAGTGGGGTAGGAAATCAGATGAAGAAAGTTTATTTTTTATTTATTTTTATTTTATTTATTATTTTTTTTGAAGAAAATTTAATAGAGAGTGGTCAGTTGTGTATACTGCTAGGTCAAGAAAAATAAAGACTAACAATTTATCATTGGAGTTAACAAAGTAGAGCTATTGTGATATAGACAAGAATAGAGCGTTGAGATGAGATTCCAATGGAGATATTCTGATGGAGTGATTTTAAGGGAGAATAGAAGAAGTGGGGATAGTGAAGAATTTTCCTATAAAGGGGAACAGAGAAATGGGGCAATAGGTAGGTAGTGATTGGGAAGTGGGGTCAAAGAATTTTTTTTTAGTGATTAAAAAAAATTATAAGAACATATGGTGATAGGAATGAATCCTTAGTAAATCATTAATGGTTTCTGGAGAGAGACAGGGAGAGGAGGAGGAAGAGGGAGGGAGAAGGAGAGAGAGAGAGAGAGAGAGAGGGACATTGCCTCTGAAGAGGCAAGAGGGAAAGAGATTTAGTTATATGTGGAAGAATTGGCTCTCAATAGGAGCATGGATATTCTATGGTAATAGGTGGTAAGGCAGAGTATATAAATGCAAATGTTGATAGGTCCATGTGATAAGGTTATAAGCTAAGAGTGAATCTTAGGGATAGGTGCATTAAGGAGAGAGGTGAATGTCTTAAAGTTGTTTGGGAACACATGAGGGTGAATGGATAAGGGGCAAATATAAAATTGATAAGCAATATTAAATTATTTTACCAGTTGTCCAAACAGCATTGTGACTTCTGGCTTTTTGGCGCACGTCCTCAGATCAAAGTTAAATGTAACTTGGTGAAGGCAATTTAATAATTGATATGAGTCATTCTCATTTTGACTCAGACATGGAATCGTTGTGAAATAGAACATGAATTATTACTTCTTCGTGAAGTATATGCCATTATCCTGTGGAATTTAAGCTAAATTTGGAGAGGTCTGGTTACTAAGGTTGTTTTTAAAAAGAATTCATTCTTTCTGTATTGAAGTTTTATTGAATATTTATTTTGTCTGTGTAGAATAGCATCCTCATCGTTGTAGTCTAATTTTTTATACTGTACAGTGAAGCAGTTGCTGTCCTGTTACTTTCTTTCAAACATTTTCCAAGTTTGACTTGTCTTTTTGCTCATTCTTTTCCTGCTGCCTGAATTAGGAATTCTTTCCCTTGTCCTCAACCCATCCATACCTTTTAGACTTAGCTCGCTTATCTCAGGAAGCATTCCTTAACTTCTTTCCAAGGCCTGCTCAGGTGCTTCTACTTTGTGCTTTCATAGTGTATCTCAGGGTATACTTGTATCATTTGACTTACTATATTATAGTCTTTGTTGATATCCATCCCTTCCCTCTAGACCAATGTCGTTCAGTCAAACTTTCTGTCATGATGGAAATGTTCTCTGCTGTCTTGTATGTCCACATGTGGCTATCGTGCACTCAAAACCCGTATAGTAGGACTGAAGAGTTGGATTTTAAATTTTATCTGATTAAATTTAAATAGTCACATGTGGCTGCTGACCAGTACTTTGATCAGTGCCACTCTAGACCCTTTTAAAGTCAAGGCTTGTGTGGGATTCATATTTATTTTTCATTGCTTAGCAATACTTACTGCTACTTAAATTACTGCATTCTTTCTCAATAATCTTAGTCCAGATAGTTGTCACTCACCTGGAACATGGCAGTTTTCTTCTCTACTTCCATTCTTAACCTTAGCTTTCCAGTTTGTTTTCAGATTACGTTGATGTATGCAGCGGTAAGTTCTTCCATCCTGTGAAGCTAGGGTTTTTGTTGTTGTGTTGCTGTTGTTTTTCTCTTTTGGACTGAAAAACCGGGTACTGTGAGGTTACCTCAAGGAATTTCTGAGGGTTCAGGAGCGGCAAGGAAGAGGTTTAGTGGGCTTGTGGAGGGTAGGGAGGCAATTTCCGCTTCAACCAAAGTAGCTCCACTTTGTAAGTTACTATATTGGAATTGTGCTTGAGATTTCACTTGGAGGGAAAAAACGCTTCTAAAAGAGAACACTCTTGTTGGAGGAAACAGGGCATGCACATGGCAGTATGTGATTAAGTGCCAGAGTGGATGATGGAGGAGTTCAGAAATGGAAGGTTATTATAGGCTAATGAGGTCTTGATGGAAGTTAGTGTTTAACCTAGGCAGGAAGAAGGAAGGAAAAAAAGATATAATAGGTGGTGGGTTTAGACTTTGCAAAGAACTAGAGTTAGAAATACATATGGTAGTTTTGTTTAAGGAACAGGATCACCATGATAATAGTTGAGTGAATTGCATGAAATAAAATTTGGCTACGTTAGACAGGACTGCACTGTGTAAAATAGTTACAAATGGAAAATTTTTAACTTTATGTTACATGCAGCTGGACGAAAGTGGGGCAGTGTTTCAGGATGATTGAATTGATAAGGGTTTGTATGGTGGATTTCAGATGGGAAGAGGTCAAACATGAAATATTTAGAGACAAAAGCTGTAAGGTGTTGTTCCTGTCACTGTTGAAGGTTGCATTCATTGACAGTAGATACTGAGAAACTGTAGTGTACGGTATTTATTAGGAATTAACACCTGTGAAAGGAAGACTGGGCACAGGATGAAGTTGTATTGGGATGCGGGCTTCATAAAACCCTTGCCTTTTATTTTAGCGCGGGGCTCCGGAGTGAGGATTGACTGTCAGAGGGAGTTGAGCCAAATGGCTGGGCCTTTGTACCCCTCCTTGCTTGGTCACTGGATGTGGGCGGAAGTTGAAGCGGACTTTGAGGGAGGTGACATTTGGAAGCTCTGTCTTCTGGCTGTTCTCATAGCTGGTCAGCAGTTTCTTCCACGAAGGGGGAGCTTGGTCGCACATCTCTATGTCTTCCATAGACAGTGGGTCTGAGTGTGCGCACTTCTTCCCCAGAGGGCAGTTTTGAAATAGTTGGAGGTATTTTGGTTTTTCAAACGTCAGGGAAGAGGGTGGTATTAGCCTTTAATGAGCAAGGAGAGGGAAAGTCAGCCCTCTCACAGTGTTCAGGACAGTCTGCATGTTTAAGAACTGTTTGAGTTACTACATGACTTTGAATGGTTGTTGTTGGACTTTGTAGGTGAAAAAGTGGTAATGATAATCTGAGCTTAGAAACTAACTTTGTTTTAGGTATGAGGCATTGTATTAATATACACCAAAAGTTTCAAGAATTTAGTTACCACATAAATCGGAGCAATGTTAAAATTTTTTTTAAGTTTATTTTTGAGAGAGAGAGAACACGGGAGGGGCAGAGAGAGAGGGAGACAGGATCTGAAGCAGGCTCTGCACTGACAGTAGAGAACCTGATGCGGGGCTCAAATTCATGAACCCTGAGATCATTACCTGAGCCAAAGTTAGACACTCAGCTGACTGAGCCGCCCAGGCGCCCCTGAATATTAAAAATTTTGATCAGAACTTTATCGGGAGTTCACTACTTCAGAAAATCACACGATTGATAGCAGTGCCACCTGCACAGTATTGGGTGACTCAGATACTTTTCCTTTCAGTCTACAGTTGTAACCACCACAGTTGGAGTGATTCTCCATATAGATCTAAGCATCAGATACTCTCATTATGTTTATTTTAATAATTGCCTGCACATTTTGTAATATTATTACAAATTTATTTCTTTCATATGCTTGAAAATACAATTAGAGTATTGTTGACTTTTAAAATTTCACTTAGGCTATCTCTGAATTTAATTTTAGGATAGTACAGGGGGTGTTACAAAATAGTGGTCATAAAAAGAGGAAATTGATTTCTGTTTTCATTAATGGTGGATTGGGTTATTTCAGACCAGCCCTTTTGATGAAAACAACTAAAAATCTTGGAAACAATATTTCAACATTTTTTTTAGGAATTAAAGAGCTGAAGAGCTAGTAGAGAGCTACAAGGCCAAATACTAGGAAAAAAATAGGAACCCAAAAAATAAAGTGGAGAATGAAGTAGCTTTTGCTCTAAGGGCAATTGCCATCCTATTCAGATTTGAGCTTTGGTTTTGGGGTACTTCATGGGATGAAGAAGTTCGAAGTCAAAGCCTGGAGTTCTTCCAAAGTGACAGTCAAAAAGAAGAATAACTCCCTCTTAAGATGATATCCCAAGGACTCCATCATTAGGTTGAGAGTGAAACAGAACTAGACTGTCTACCCATTCCCATATCTAGGGGATTGTGGATTTGATTGGAGCAGGGGAAGAGAAAAGAAATTAAGAAAAATAAATCCTTCAAGTTGTGACCACAGTTTTAGCTCTCACACTAATTAGCAGTTTAGATTTCTCTTGCCTGGGTGGTCCAGGGACCCTCAAGCCATTTATCTTAGTTCCTGGTTTCAGACTTGTAGTACTCAGAAGGCTTGGCAGAAGGAAAGGCAAATTATCGTTGGAGACAGGCCCTTCATTCTGAAGAGGATTGCCACCAATCTTTCAAGAGCAGTTAATAGTACACTATCACAAGTAACCAAGCATAGTAAAAATATACACACCCACACATAAAATTACATGATATATGTATGTAAAATTCTTTAAGCAATATAATTTAAGATTTGTGTAGTTTTTTTATTGAGATATAATTGACAACTGTGTAGTTTGCTTTATATACATATACCTCAAAATAAGTTTTTAAAAAAATATATAACCTACTTGGAAATGGCACTGTGAATAAGAAACAAGTCCACATAATTCTCAAATATCAGATGGATTTAAAACAATTGCTGTTTCTTAATGAAAGACATATATATTTTTAAATTTTTTAAAAATACTTACTCGTTTTTGAGAGACAGACACAGAGTGTGAGTGGGGAGGGGCAGAGAGAGAGGGAGACACAGAACTTGAAGCAGTCTCCAGGCTCCGAGCTGTCCACAGAGAGCCTGATGTGGGGCTTGAACTCACGAACTAAGATCATGAGCTGAGCTGAAGTTGGACCCTCAACCAACTGAGCCACCCAGGTACCCCGAGAATGAAAGACATATTTGAAGACAAGCAGAGAACAAGAGACTATGACACACAGTAGACTTGAACACACACACACACACACACACACACACACACACACACACGGAAAATGCAGAAATGAAACTATGCCAAATATACCTAAGGGAGAGATTGAACATATCGTACCTAACTGAAGAAGAATTAGTTACCTGGAGGATAAGGTGGGAGAAACTTTCCCAGCTGCACTACTAGAGAGTGAAAACAGTGAAAATATTGAAGAGAGCTTACATGATGAGGAAGATAGAATGAGATCTATCAAAATTTAATCAGAGCTCCAAAAAGAGAGGAAAGAGAAAATGATGCAGAGGTAATATTTGAAAAGATATTTCTGACTGCACATTTTCCAGTTTTAATGAGAAACCAGTTGATAGACTTTCAGAAGCTCAGTAAATTTCAAGTAGTAAAAGTGAAAAGAAATTTGCACCCAGGCAAATCAGTGAAATGGCACAAACCCAAATACAAAGAGAAAAATCTTAAGATCAGCTGGAGGAAAAAAAAGATTTCTTTCAAAGGAGCAGCTATTGACTGACAGCTAACTTCTCAACAGAACAGCATATGTATTTTCAAAATAATTGCTAATTTATATTTATAAATTCTACACTTAGCAAAAGTAACTCTTAAGGATGAGGGTAAAATAAAAGTTTAGTTTAACAAACTGCATCAGTCCTTTATAAAGGAAATTATGAAGGATGTACTTTAGGCAGAAAATTCCAGATAAAGGTATGAGGTAAAATGAAGAGTAAAGAGCCTTGTTGAAGTAAATTAAAGAAGACCTAATGGGGCAAAATACCATGTACGTGGATTGAAACACTCAATATTATGTAGATATAATTCTATCAGTATTTTACAGTTATAGATATTTAATATAATTCCAATGAAAGCATTAGTTGTTTTTTTAATTTTTTTTGGTTTTGTTGTTTAGGTGGAACTTAAAAAGCAGATTCTAAAATTCTCTGGAAAACAAATAAAGGGCCAAAGTAGTTAAGATGTTCTCAAAGAGGACAGTAGGGGAGGATTTACTTTACCAGTTATTGAGACTTAGTATAAAGAATAATAATTAAGACATTGTCATAAGTAGTCTAGTGATAGATGGATGGACCAGTGGAACAGAAGAAGGTCTATAATTATGGGTTACTTGATGAATGACAGATATAGGTTACTTAATATATGACAGATACATGCTGGGTAATCAGTGAGAAGAGTGCCCTTTTCAATAAATGGCTGGAAAAATTAATTTGGACCTTAACCTCACAGTGATCACAAATTCTGGCTACATTAAATGTCTGGATGTGAAATGCAAAAATATAAAGCTTTTAGAAGACAATATGAAAACATATTTTTATTTAGAGAGCTTTTAGAATTTATTAGTGAAAATTAACATTTTTTGTTAAATTTAAGATGCCATGAATTCTAAGATTCACCATTACTTTATATTTCTAAAATAAAATATTGCCAGATAACCATGATATGCTATTGACTGTAAAATAAATGCACTCAGTTTTCACTGTTTTAATCTTACAAGTGATGAAATACAGTGCACTTCCTGAACTTCCTTCCATCAAATGTGGATGCAGCTTAGGTTCTCTCCACTGGATGAATTCCCAAAATTTGGAAGGCAAAGAGGACAAGGAAACTTGTTTTTGCTGCTGCTTTGGGTGGTTAGCACAGTTGTGGGATTTGAATGAATAGAAGCAGTTGAGGTGTCTGGACCGAGATTCCAGTGTTTAATACCAGTTTAATACCACTCCAGGCAGGAGTGGCAGTAGCTTTTAGACCTCTGGTTTGCAGTGTAGCCTTTATCTCCTCATTCCAGTAGCTACTCCTGATTCTTAATCCTTACATATTTTGAATGATAACCATCTTAGTCCTTGTATTTAAAAAAGTTTTTTCTTACCGCCGCCATCATGGGTCGCATGCACGCTCCCGGGAAGGGCCAGTCCCAGTCGGCTCTGCCTTACTGCCGCAGCGTGCCCACCTGGCTGAAGTTGATGTCCGACGACGTGAAGGAGCAGATCTACAAACTGGCCAAGAAGGGCCTGTCTCCCTCACAAATCGGTGTGATCCTGAGACACTCCCATGGTGTTGCACAAGTACGTTTTGTGACAGGCAATAAAATTTTGAGAATAAAAAAAAAAATTTTTTTTTTTTTTTTTTTTTTTTTTTTTTTTTTTCAGGGCGCCTGGGTGGCTCAGTTGGTTGGGCATCTGACTTCAGCTCAGGTCATGATCTCACGGCTTGTGGGTTCAAGCCCCATGTCGGGCTCTGTGCTGACAGCTCAGAGCCTGGAGTCTGTTTCGGATTCTGTGTTGCCCTTTCTTTCTACCCCTCCCTTGCTTGTGCTCAGTCTCTCTGAAAAATAAATAAAGCAGGGAAGGGACAAAGAGAGAGAGAGAGGGAGACACAGAATCTGAAACAGGCTCCAGGCATTGAGCTGTCAGCACAGAGCCCGACGCGGGGCTCGAACTCACGGACCGCGGGATCGTGACCTGAGCCGAAGTCTGATGCTTAGCCAGCTGAGCCACCCAGGTACCCCCATCTTAGTCCTTGTATTAAATACCTTTCTGGTTGAAATATGTGATATATATCATTTTCTTTTCTGCATTGGGTCCTGATAAATACATTTTTATTGGCTCAAGGAATCATTTGGCATTTAAAAAAATTTTTTTAAACATTGTGGTAAACTATATTCATGTTTTAACCATTTATTAAGTGTATAATTCAGTGGCATTAAATACATTCAGAATGTTGCATAACCATTACTACTATCTGTATCCCTAATTTTTTTGACCTCTCCTGCAAAAACTCTACCCATTAAAAAATAATTCCTTCTTTCTCCTTTTCCCAACCCCTGGTAATTTTTATTCTACTTTCTGTCTTTATGAATTTGTCTGTTCTTAGGTACATTGAATAAGTGAAATGGTATAATATTTGTCATTCTGTACCTTATTTCACTAAGATATGTTTTCAAAGTCCATATATCAAAAGTGACATATATCAAAATAACTGCCAAACTGTTTTTTCACGAGTATTCCATCTACATTCCCTCCAGCGATCATGAGGATTCCAGTTTCTTCACGTCCTTGCCAACACTTGTTATTGTTCTTTTTCTTCCTTTTTTTGGATTTTAGCTATCCTAATGGGCATGAATTGGTATCCATTGTGACTTTGTGTTATGTAATTCTTAGTGGAGTTTTCTCAAGAATCTAAACATAAAATTACCATATGACCCAACAATTCCACTTCCAAGAGTACATACCCATAAGAATTGAAAACAAACTTGAATAGATAATCGTACACTGATGTTCATTGCAGCATTATTTATGATAAACAAAAGGTGGAAACATCCTAAGTGTCCATCGACAGATGAATAGATAAAATGTAGTATATACATACGATGGAATATTAGTCATAAAAAGGAAAGATGTTCTGGGGTGTCTGGCTGGCTCAGTCGGTAGAGCATGCTCCTTTTGATCTCTGGGTTGTGAGTTCAAGCCCCAAGTTGGGCAGGGAGCCCACTTAAAATAAAATTTTTGAAAAAGGAAAGAAGTTCTGATACATGATATAACATGTGGAAACCTTAAAAACATGGTAAGTGAAATAAGCCAGACACAAAAGGGCAACTATTGTGTCATTATATAAAATATCTAGAAGAGGCAAATACATAGAGACAGGAAGTAGAATAGAGCTTAACAGGGGCTGGGAGGAGAGGGAACGGAAGTTACTGCTTAATATGAGAAAGGTCAGAATTTAGTATCAGATGGAACCTAGGCTTAACTCTCATATAATACAAAATCTGTTCTGTAGCATCCCTGACAAATGATTAAGCATTCAATTGAATATCCATAATAGTAAGGCAGTTTTTTCCTTTGTTAAACATCTTTATTATTATTTTTATTTTTAAAGAGAGAGCGAATTAGTAGGGAAGAGGGGCAGAGGGAAAGAGAGAGAATCTTAAGCAGGCTCCACGCTCAGTGTGGAGCTCAACATGGGGTTCAATCCCATGACTCTGGGATCATGACCTGAGCCAAAATGAAGAGTTGGACACTCAACTGACTAAGCCACCCAGGCTCCCTAAATATCTTTATTGTTAATAAAGATATCTAATAATGTGAATCTCAAATATACCTTCTTGAACTTTTGTCTCTAAGTTGTAACATCATCCTAGTTTAGTCCTTTGGAAAAGCACAGGACAAGCTGTCTCTTTTATCTCACGTCCCCACCCTCTCACTATTTGATATGCACATACACACTCCTTTAGACGTTTCTTTGACACTGGTTACTTGCTCTGTGCTTTCTCTTGTATCCAGGTCATCCTATCCAAAACCAAAAATACCTTCCCCGACTCTGGTACCCCCTTGAGCATTTGTTTTTCTTTCTGGTCACTGGCTGTGTTAGTACTCACTTAAACCTAACCTCTTGAAAGTCCGTCTTTCATTTCTTATTGCACAACTGAATGTATTCTTTCCGAGGCTACTCTGTAACCTTAACAATCAAGTTACCCTCTGATTTAGTGTATCAGTCCTGCATTTCCAGTGGTGTCTTGAGTATTTTATGTTTTAATGTCTCACTGACATCACAAAGTCAGCAAGTCCTAAACTGAATCAGTTCTCTTTCCCTTTAAATTACTTCTTCCCCTCTTGTAATATTCTCTACTTATTATAGTTTATTCTTGAAACCCCAGAGCATCTTTCATTTCTCCTGTCTCCTTATTTTTCCTGTGCAGTCAGCAAAGCCCTCATGATTAGGATTTGTGTGCTCTTATACGAGACCTCAAAGAGCCAACTCCTCCCTTCCTGCATATAAGATTACAGCTAGAAACACCGTCTGTGAACCACAAAATGGGTCCAGACACCATATCTGCTGGCACCTTGATCTTGGACTTGCCAGTTTCCAGAACTGTGACAAAATTCTTTTGTTTGTAAGCCACCCAGTTTTTTGTTTTTTGAGAGAGAGAAGGGGCATGAGCAGGGGAGGGACAGACGGAGAGGGGAAGAGAAAGCTTAAGCAGGCTCTATACCCGGTGCGGAGCCTGACATGAGGCTCCATCTCATGACCATGAGATTATGACCTGAGCCAAAATCAAGAGTAGAACGTTTAACCAACTGAGTCATCCACACACCCACATGGTATTATTTTTACAACAGCCCACACAAATGAAGACAGCTGCTGTTCTTACTAAGGTTTATGAGACTCTGACCCTCCCGGTCAGTAAGGACTATCACTACAGTATTTCTAATGCCTAGTACATCATGTGATACTAATACTAGGCTTTTATAAAATATGTGTCAAAAGGATGATTTACTTTTAGAATTAGATATAGCATGTAAGCATTCAGTGTAGCATTGTGCCCAACACATACAAGGTACACATAAATGGTAGTCCTTTTCCTTATAAAATAGTTTGTACTTTACATTCATTGATTACATTTATTCATTCATTGGCTTAAAGTTTAAGAATAAATACTGAACTCCTCTGTGCTGGTTGTGTGTTAGCTAGGTGCTTTCATACAGACATGATTATCTCTGTCCTCAAGGAGGTTACAATCTAGTGGTAGGACCAAATAAATCAAGAATTAAGGACAGTGTACTATGTTCAGAGTGTGCTCCAGGTGCAGAGAAATCACAGAAGAGGAGCACATAATGCAACATGGGTTTAAGGGAGGGAGGATGAAAGATTTCCTAAAGGAGATGAAGTGAATTTTAAATATTTAAGATGTACAAACCTTTTTAAAGAAGGATAATTACGCTTTATTTAGAGACCTAAAAGAAGACCTTAATAAATGGAGGTACATACTGTGTACTGAGAATGAGTTGAAGACTGAGTATGGTAAAGATGTCAGTTTTTTGCACATTGACTAGTAGATGTATTTAAATCCAAATGCCTGTAGGTTTTTCTGTGGAACTTGACAACTTGATTAACAGTTTCTATGGAAGTAAAAAGAGGCAAGAATTGACAAGTTACTATTAAAGAACAGTAAGAAAAGACTTCCTTAATTGTTTTTTCAGTCAACAAATTTGAATGCTTGCTACATGTGAGACCCTTGTTATTGCCTTAGTGAACACGAGACATGTCTCCTACCCAAAGCACATTCAGATTCACTTCTGGTGATATCTGAGGTTTTTAAATAAACCACTTCATGAAATATCAGGTGAGTGCCAGGACTACCAACAAACTTATCACTGTAATTTTATTACATGGTTTTTATATTTAAAATTTTTCCTGGTTGTGTAAGATTTTTCTTTACATTTTATTAGTTTTAATTTCTTTTAACTGTAGGATGCCAGAAGTAGGCAGGTTTTACCTTAAATAGATCCTTAAGAACGTCAATTGGATTACAGCCTTGTTAGAAAGGGAGGGAGGTTCTGCTGCTGAATGATGTATCAAGCAATTATGCGACCTTGGGGAGTTAGCGAGGGAGGGTGACTTTGAGGGTCCCACACGCATAGGTTTCGAGGCCTAGCCTGTGTGTCAGGTGTCTGGAGAACTTACAAAAGAAAAGGCAAGATGAATAACAAAATGACAGGTGAACTTAAGTAGGTAGAGGTTGCTAACGAATTTTATATGCCTGTATGGAAGTACGTGGGTGAATACATGCTGCTAAATTAGTTGGGAAAGCATACACTTGTTTGGAACACTTGCTTACTGTATTATTATTATTATTATTATTGTTATTATTTATTTTTTTTAACATTTATTTATTGTTGAAAGAGTGTGAACAGGGGAGGAGCAGAGAAAAAGGGAGACACAGAATGTGAAGCAGGCTCGAACGTAGGGCTCGAACCCATGAGCTGAAATCATGACCTGAGCCAAAGTCGGATGTTCAACCAACCGAGCCACCCAGGCGCCCCCGTAATATTATTTTTTTAATGTTTATTTATTTATTTTGAGAGAGAGTGCATGCACATGAGAGAGGAGCAGAGAGAGAGAGAGAGGGAGAGAATCCCAAGCAGGTTCAGCACTGTTAGCACAGAGCCCAAAACGGGGCTTGATCTCACGAACCATGAGATCATGACCTGAGCCGAAACCAAAAGTTGATGCCTCACCCACTGGGTCACCCAGGGGCCCCTTGCTTACCCTGTTAAATAAAGTTGAACCCCCTCTTACTGTGCACAGAAATCAATTCCTGGTAGATTGAAGGTTAAATACAAAAAGACAAACTCAGCTTTTTCTAAAAAGCAGCATACTTTTATGAGCTCAAAGCAGGGAATGATTTCTGAAGACTGAAAACATCATAAAAATTGACAAATTTGGGATGCCTGGGTGGCTCAGTAGGTTAAACATCCAACTCTTGATTTCCCCTTAGGTCATGATCTCCCTGAGATTGAGCTCTGCGTTGGGCTCTGTGCCGAGCCTGCTTGCATGTGCTCTCTCTGCTCCTCCCCTGCTTGCATGTGCTCTCTCTCTCTCTCTTTCTCTCTCTCAAAATAAATAAACATTTTAAAAAAAATTGATAAATTTGACTACACTAAAAATAGGAACTTCGATTTATTAAGACCCCTTTAAGAGACTGAAAAGACCAAAGTGCAGAATAGTAGATATTTGTAATGTACGTGTATTAGTTACCTATTGCTGTGTAATAAGTTATCCCAAAATTTAGCAGCTGAAAACAGTAAACATTTATTTTACAGTTTCTGTGGGTCAGAAATCTGAGAGCAGCTTAGCTGGGTGACTCTGGCTCATGGTCTCTCATGAGGTTGAAGTCAAGTGTCAGCCTGGCCTGTAGTTATCTCAAGGTTGGACTGAGAAGATCTCCTTTTGTGCTTTCCCATGGGTTGTGGCAGGGGCCTCAGAAGATCCACTTCCAAATTCAGCTACTTGGGCCTCTTTACAGGGCTTACCTCACGGAATGGCAACTGGCTTTTTCCAGAGTGAAAGATCCAGGAGAGAGTGAGAGAGAGTTCACAGCATGTAGGCCACAAATAACTTAATCTTGTAACCTATCACAGTGAATGGACAACTAGTACAAAGTGTATATGTAAAGAAGTATGAATCACAGGGGCGCCTGGGGGTTAAGCATCTGACTTTGGCTCAGGTCATGATCTCATGGTTTGTGGGTTCAAGCCCCATGTCCGGCTCTGTGCTGACAGTTCAGAGCCTGGAGCCTGCTTCAGATTCTGTCTCCCTCTTTCTTTCTGCCCCTCCCCCCGCTTATTCCTGTGTACATGTGTATGCGTGCCCTCTCTCTCTTTCTGTCTCAAAAATAAACATTAAAAAGAACAGGTATGAATCACTAGGACAAAGACAGAACACCAAATAGAAAAAGCAAGCATTTGAGTTAAAAAAAAAAAAAAAGACCAATAAACATATGCAAAGGTCATTAACCTCATCAACAATTAGGAATAGAAATGAAAACCATAGGAGTCCATTTTATACAAACTAAATTGGCAGAAACGAAACATTTGAACAGCACCCAGCATTGGTGAGGGATATGCTCTTCCACTGCTGGTGGGAGTATAAATTAGAAGAACCACTTTGGAAAATAATAGTGTGTTCTACAACCTGCAGTACCACTCCTGGGCATTTAACCTAGACTGGTGGTTGTCGAACTTGATTGTGCATCAAAATCCCCTGAGGGATTGTTAAAACAGACTGCTGGGCCCCCCCCTCAAAGTTTCTGATTCAGTAGGAATGGGGTGGAGCCTGACAGGTTGTGTGTCTAACAAGTTCCTAGGTGATGTTGGTGCTGCTAGTCCAAGAATCATAATTTGAGAACCAGCCATTGCCCTAGAGAAATTTGTGAATATGGGGAATAGGCAGCGTATGAATATAAGACTGTTCATAGCACTATTATTTATTTTAACTCCAAACTACAAAGAAAAAAATTCAAATGTCCATCAGCAGTGGATTAGATAGGTAAATTATGGTATATTCACTTATGGAATAAAAACTTAGTTTATCGCTTCTCGGTCTTATGGCTAAAATCTGTTCTTACCAGTTTGATAAAAACTTAGTTTAAATGGACCAGGAAAAAAACTCACAGCTCCTGCACCAATATGTGTGGTCCCATAAACTTAATATTAGTCAAACATGAGATAAGTCACGAAAAAATTCAATGCAACGTGATGCTATTTATAAAAAGTTCCAAACATGGGGTTAACTATATTGTTCAGGAATGCAAACAGAAGTACAGAATTAAAGGAAAATCAAGAGAATAATTATCACAGGGGTGCCTGGGTGGCTCAGTTGGTTGAGTGGCCCACTTCGGCTCAGGTCCACGAGTTCAAGCCCCGTGTCGGGCTCTGTGCTGGCAGCTCAGAGCCGAGAGCCTGCTTTGGATTCTGTGTCTCCCTCTCTCTCTGCTCCTCCCCTGCTTGTGCTCTCTCTGTCTCTCAAAAATAAATGTTTAAAAAAAATTAAAAAAAAAAAAAAAAGAGAATAATTATCACAAAGGTGAAGAGTGATGTGTTTACCCCAGGGGTGGCAAACAGTGGATGGAATTGAGGAGGGACATGTGGGAAAGTTTTAAGGTACTGGCAATGCTGTTTCTTAACTTTACCGTTATACTTTAAACTGTAGATATATTTTATAAACTCTTCTCTACATATGTCTATAATAAAATTTACTTTAATATAAATAGATATTTTATAGATGAAGAAACTGACACTTGGAGGGTAAATACTTTGCCCAAGATTACAGAGCAAATAAGTGTCGGCTGAAATTCTTTCTGATTTTAAAGCTTGTGCTCTACTATTCTGTACCATAAATTTTTACAAGAGTTGTAAGAATTAGATACTGTAATCCCCATTTTGTAGATGAAGAAGTAGGTTTAGAACAGTTATGCAACTTGCCTAGGGATCCATTGCCTAAGTAGAAGATCTGGGGATTTGGACGCAGACCTTGTGATTCCAGAGGCTCTTAACCACCTTGCTCTTGGAGCCTCCCCACTTACTATTGTATCACAATCAGTTATACTTTTTGCGAGTTTGTTAACCACAATTGATAGCTCATGTTATACCTTTTGGCACCTTCACTGGCTTTCTACTGATGTTTTTCAGCCTGGATTATTATCTTGAATCTGTTTAGTACTCTGAGTTTGCTTGTGCTAGAGAATGAAACATTTCTTTACTTAGTTGTGTTCTTTTACCTAGGAATTTAAGTTAGAATTTTGATAAACTCTGTTTATGTCAGTGTACTGATATCTATTAGCTTTCATTGTCTGAATCTTCAGCCTTTAAAAAATTCTGTACTCTTTTACCAGTGAAATTTGAGTTTATTAACGTCACTGCACGTCTGTTTTATTTGTAAATTATGTGTGTACTGCTGTACGAAAATAAATTTTTAAAAGCTAAGCCAAAAATGAAACAACTTGTGATGGTTTTCTTTGTCTGCAGCTAATATCTCAGGCCATTACACCCTTATGGCAAGGTTCATCATTAATGATAGTGGGTACAAATCTATATTTTGAATAATCTGGATAATTCTTAAAAACTGGCTAGTTTCTTATCAGATCTGATTAGGTCAGGATTTCTCGAATTGGACACTGCATTTTGGCCTGGATAATTCTTGGCTTGGCGGGGGGAGGGGGATGTTGTCTTTTCCGTTGTAGGACGTTAAGCAGCATCCCTGGTCTCTACCCCCTAGGTGCCAAGGTATCCTCCCCTCAGTTCTAACAATCAGAATATCTTAAGACACTGCCAAGTATCTCCTGGGGGCAGAATCACCCCTGGTTGAGAACCACTGGGTTAGATCATTGTTTTAATCCTGTATTGTGCCTGCCAAACAGCTTGTGCGAGGAGCAGGCAATGTGTCAGCTTTGCCTTTTTCTCTAGCAGCAGTAGTGTTACCTTCAGTATGAGGTTTGAGATTTTTTGGTATGAGTTCCTTTCAAGCCTCATGTCTATTTTGTGAGGTTTATTTAGTAAAGCTGGATAATAACCGTACATTCACTTCACTCAGTATATTTAAGCTGTAGCCTGTCACAGTAAGACAGATGTGCAAAGCAGAGGGAGAACTCCTCTCTTAGTTAAGCGCTCTGCAGTGTGGAATGCCAGGGCTTTGGCATACCTCTTAACCACGTGTGACATACCTGTCTATTAATCCTGAGTGAGGGTGGCTTTGTAAATAGTAAATCTGAAAAATCTGTAAGTGAAAAATCTGAAGTTTTCTTAGTTTTCTAGATGAATACATGACTAAATAATGTCTGCCTACAGCCCTAATAAAGAGTCTCCTGCTTGCCCTTTATAGGTGTAAATCATGTGTTCGGCCATCACATTGTCAACTGCTGTAGAGTTTGCAGCATTTCAACTATAGAACTCAAAAGGGGAAAACAATTTAAGTTCTCTTAACTGACTTCTACCTACCCAACTCATCAGGTTAACTGATAGTTCCTGTTAAAAAAAAAATTTGCTGTCAAGGGCACCTGGGTGGCTCAGTTGGTTAAAGCATCTGGCTTTGGCTCAGGTCACGGTCTGTGGTTCGTGAATTCGAGCCCTGCATTGGGCTCTATGCTGATAGTGCCGAGACTGCTTGGGATATTCTCTTTCCCTTTGTCTCTGCCCCTCCCCAACTTGCACACGTGTATACTCTCTCTCAAAATAATAAACTTAAAAAAATATATGCTGTCCGATTAGATGTGGGTTATATTTAAAGGAAGATTCCTCACCCTACATCAAGGTTTGGAGAATGAGTGTTCATGTTACAGTTTTAAGGTAAAATAAAATCTTTATGGTTTTACCGTTGCTTATGATTCCCTGATTTAGCGAACCTTTTCTCTTAACCAACCACCAGACTTTATTACACTGAATAAAGGGCTTTCTTTTGCACCCACTTCGGTATTACAATTGTGATGATTTACTTTGTGGAGTTGGGATTACAGTTTCTCTCAGCACCCTACTTCTCTCGTCATCTAAACTCACAGCTGCATTATTATACAAAAAGTCTTCAAACTTTGTCTTCTGGAATGGCTATTTGCTCTCTCAAAACAACTCTGGCTTCCTTCCTGCTAATTTACAGGATTATTGTGAGGATATTAAATCTATCAGTAGTCGTTCAGACTCTCATTACTTCTTGCCTATAATTGTGGCATGCTTTTAATGGTACTCTTGGCCTTTAGTGCCTCTCTGGCTTGTTAGTTAACGTGAACATTGTTGCCAGAGTAAACATCTAAAATATATGTCTAAACAGATCAAAAGCCATTTATAACAATAAGAACTGCAATTTTTAAAAAATTACTGTATATGCTGGCTTAGATGTGGTCTCTATAATCAGGAGATGTCCATTAAACAAATTATTAAAAAAAATACATTACACACATAAATTCTGAATTGTGAGTATGTGCCCAAAGGAAAAAACAGCAGGTACTGTGGAGTTGAATGTGAGTCTAGTATAGACTGGGGGAGAGTGATCAAGAAAGGCCTCGCTGAAATGAGACCTAAAGATCTCTTCTATCTGGAGAAGCTGTGCTTGTTTGGGAAAGCACTGGGCAGAGTTTTACAAGAAGAAAAAATAGGTTGGGTAAAGGCTTTCCTGCTGGAAGGTCATTGGTGGTTGAGTTTATTGAGTAAGGGATAGACAGAATAGTGCCTGATAAGGCAAGAGGTTGGCTGGGATAAATCATTTGGGATCTTGTAATCTGTCCTAAGAAGTTTAGGTTTTATTTTTGAGTCACTGGGGAGCCAGTAAAGGGTTTAAGCAGGGAGAGTGATGTGATCAGATTTGTGTTTTAGGGATTCACTCTGATTATGGAGAATGGATCAGAGAGGAGTGGGAGTAGGGCAAAAGAAACAGGAAAAACAGTTAAGATACCTTTGTAAGTAGTAATTCAAGGAGAAAGGATGATAGTTTAGAGTAATGACAGTAAACAAGTTAACACATAAAATTATCTCAAAAAACCATTATCATAGCCTTGTGAAGTATGAGCAGAATAAGATTTGGAATGAACGTATCCAAGCCCATCCAGTAAATAGTGGTATAAGGAATTGAAACCATGGAAGTTGACCATTCGGCTTTTGTCTCTGAAACAAAAAACAAACTTCAGTGAAGATTTTTTAGCCTACCTTTATTACCTTTATCTCCTCCTAAACTCTTATTTACCTATGCTGTAGCTAAACCATACTATGACAATAGTTATTATGAACCTAACTTGTACCTAGATGCCACTGATGATTGTTTACTGTGGCTGGAATACTCTTACATAGTTAACATTAGGATCCAGATCAAAGAGGAAGCCTTCCAACTTTGTCTCCAGACACACATTGTCCCTTTTCCCTCTTTTAACCACAGTAGTTTCTTTATGTCATGGTATGTTAATTCAATAGATATGTGTTGGGCACTTTATGTAGACATTGTGGATATATTCATGTACAAAAATAGAGCGTCACTATGGAACCTATAGTCTAGAGACAACACAGACCTTGTAAACAGAATCTGTGCATACAAATGTAATTATAAATCTTGAAAAGTGCTCTGAAGGAATAGTAAAGGATGCCTGTGGGTTCTTAGTAAATAGTACAGGATTGATTGCCTTGGAGGGGCCTTGAGTTCAAAACTATTTTTGTAATAATACTAAGACATTGTTTGCCTTTCACTCTCATTCTCTCATGAGGATTCAGTGATATAATGTGTGATAGTGTAGCAGATTGAATTGTAGAAGATGATATGAAAATCCGGATGTCTTCTGTTAAGGTGGATGTTAATGGTACTGTAAAAAATATAAAAAATATTACTTTCTCTTTTCATTATTTTTGTTTTGGAAAATGTAGTTATTTTTTCATAAAAATTAGGTTAGTGTAATTTTTAAATGAATTAAATATACAGATTTCTTGGTTATAATTTTTAATATGGTAAACATTGAAAGCTCCAACCTGCATGAATAAGAGCTATGAGGGGTCCTCAATAATTTTTAAGATTATAAAGAGATTCTGAAACCTGGAAGTTTAAGGGGCACCTGGCTGGCTGGGTCGGTTTGAGCCCTATGTTGGGTGTAGAGATTACGTAAAAATAAAATCTTTAAAAAACAAAAAAAAGAAACTAGCAAGCTTAAGAACCTCTGTGGTGGGGACCTGACTTAAATTGGGGTCTTCTAGAGAATTAAAAGATCGCTTATGTCTCATTTTAAGCTCTTACCTAAAAAGAAAAGTCTGGTTATCTCCGTATCTCCAAAGCCTGTACTTCTTTGCATATAATGGGTATGTTGGTTAAATAATGTTTTATTGCCAAGGTCTACTGTACATGGTCCTCATTTCTTGAATTTGGTTTGAAGCCTTTATTGAAGATACCATCTTTATTTCTGATTACTGTGGGAGATAGATCTGAGTTCAGATCCTTCTTGGTGTGAAGTTGCTTAACCTTGATGAACCTTGCCACTCATCTGTAAGATAGAATACATATTACTGTATTGTAATGATTAAATGAGCCAATATATATAACCTGACAGGCACAGAACATGCAATAAAATGGTAACTTTTTATTTTATATACATAGCATATTGAGCTTAGTTCTAGTTAGTGGGCAGAGAGGTCTGTGGGTGAATTAGTATATAATTAAATAATCATCATTTGAGTACATCTAATAGTTTATTAGGAAAGCAGAGAAAGCCAAAATAATCCATTGCATGGTTACTCATCTTTAGAAGAGGGAACTGAAACAAAATGTAGGCTTAGAATAGTTGAAATAAAAATAACTCCAAGTACGTTGTAAGGATAGGGACAGAGTTTTATATGTCTGGTACCCCAACAGTGCCTCACATTTACTGAATATTTAAACAATGTTAAATAGCTAGAAATACTAAAAAACATTTTTAGAAACCTTGCAAAAATGTGTACTATAGTTTAAAGGTCAGGTCTCAAAATATCCCACATGGCTAACTGGAGAAGTAAATAAAGGAACCTGGAAGAAAAACAGAATTGCCCTGGGGGATAACATGAAGTGTTATAAAGTGTGACTAAACAGGATCTAATAAGATAGGACAGAGTAGGGCATCTTGTGGTGGATTCCAAATTTAGCAGTTAAAATCTTAACTATATTAGAGGTAGACTCCTTGGGATCACAGTGCAGAATGTTTGCCAAGGGATGACAAGAAAATAGCTAGGAAGATCAGGTGACTGCTTTGCTTTGCTTTTCATGGCAGAGAGCTATAGGAAAACTATCCTTTTATATATTCTCTTTTGAAGCAGGTAGTTCAGTTGTGCTGAAAAGAAAGAAAAAAGAGTGTGGTGACAGATGGTAGCTACACTTGTGAATATAGCATAATGTATAAATTGTCAAATGGCTATGTTGTACACTTGGCAACTAATGTAACATTGTGTGTCAACTATACTCAAATACAAAAATTAAAGAAAAAGTAATATTGTTATTCCTTATTTGAGATAAAAATCAACAAAAGTTGGGGGCGCCTGAGTGGCTCAGTCGGTTAAGCGTCCGACTTCGGCTCAGGTTATGATCTCACGGTCCGTGAGTTCGAGCCCTGTGTCGGGCTCTGCTGACAGCTCAGAGCCTGGAGCCTGCTTCGGATTCTGTGTCTCCCTCTATCTCTGCCCCTCCCTTGCTAACGCTCTGTCTCTCTCTGAAAAATGAATAAACATGAAAAAAAATTTTTTTTTAAATCAACAAAAGTTGGCTAGAGCAACACAGAGGTCTGGATCTAGAGCTTGCTTACATTTAAAAAAATTTTTTAAGTTTATTTACTTATTTTTTGAGAGAGACAGAGATAACGTGTGAGCAGGAGAGGGGCAGAGAGACAGAGGGAAAAAGAGAATGCCGAGCAGGTTCTGTGTTGCTAGCGGAGGGCCCAATGTGGGGCTCGACCCCTCGAAACTGTGAGGTCATGACCTGAGCCGAAACCAAGAGTCGGACACTCAACTGACTGAGCCACCCAGGGGCCCCAAATTTGCTTACATTTTAAACAGAAAGGGCTGTAGACTTTCTGTTCTTTTTACAACTAGAAAGCTTTACAGAAACTACCTGTGTAATTATCTCATAAAACTTCTTTCTCGTTTGAAGATTTTTTATCAACTTAAGGTTTGAATTTTCGTAGATTATTAATGTGTATTATCTCGATAGCTGTGATCTTTGAATTTATAGGCGACTAAATTGAGATGTCATTTGTAGTAAGAGCAAGTGAAAAGTATGTTGCTATTCACACTTGGTATTTAAGTAGATGCTTATATTATGCAATCAGTGCCAGCAGTTGGTTGTTAATTGAAGATAGTTTAACTGGACAAATTTTAAGGATATTAAAATATAAACACCACATTTTAATTTAAAACATATTAATGTATTCTCCTATACCTATATTTTGATATAATGTTTGATTAATGTGCTGAGTGGAGTTCCATGTGTTTTTTCATGTCTCAACAATACTAATAATGCATTATCCATAACCACCTGTTTTCTTTTTACTCTAATCATCTGTGAGTTGAGTGAACAAATCATGAGAGATTCTAGGGAAAGGAGGAAGATGACTTAGACTAGAGTGGTAACAGGGGAAGTGATACAAAGTAATCTGATACATGATATATTTCAGCCATAGATCCAAGAGAATTTTCTCTTGAATTAATTTCCAAGTGCATAAATTTCAGAGACAAACTGAAAAAGAGAAATCACTGCTAAGAACCAAATTTTTGTTCTACAAGATCGAGTAAGATATTTTTTTCTTCATATCCAGGATCCAATCTTCTAGTGAATTCCATTGGCACTACTTTTGAAATATATCTTGAACCATACCATTTCTCACTGCTTTCGTTGCTACCATGTCAGTCTTAGCTACTTTCCTCTGTCCAATAACAATAACCTGTATATAAATGGTCTTGCCCCCTTGCGTTGTGGTCTCTACATGGCAATGGGAGTGATCACTTAAAACGTAATTTATGTTATTTCTTTGCTCACAAAACCACACTTAAAATGGAACCTAGACTTTGTATGGTTTTCAAGATCTATATAATCTGACTCTTGCCAGCCTCTGTCACTTCATCTTTTAAACTAGTGATTCTCGGGGCGCCTGGGTGGCTCAGTTGGTTAAACATCCAACATCAGCTCAGGTCATGGTTTGTGAGTTCGAGCCCCACATGGTGTTCTGTGTTGTCAGTGCAGAGCCTGCTTTGGATACTCTCTCTCCTCTCTGTGTCCCTCCCCTGCTCTCTCTCTCTGTCTCAAAAGTAAACATTAAAAATATCATTAACAAAATAAAATAACTAGTGATTCTCAAAATGTAGTCCAGGGACAGCTAGAGGCCGCCAAGGCTCTTTTGGAGGATCCACAAGGCCAAAACTATTTTTATAAAATAATTATGATATTTTGTAAAAACTTTTTATAAAAATACTAATATGTTAATTTTTCAGAGTTTCCAGTTGTTCATTAATGTGTTTTATTGCTACAGATTAATGCAAAGTCATATGAGAATCCAGCTATCTTTTATTAAGCTAGTCATTAAAAAGAATTGCAAAGATGTAAAACACTGACATCCTTCTCACTAAATCTTTTGTTTTGGACTTTAAAAATAATTTGTGTTACATGATGGATTTCCTACTAAATTAATATTTTTACAATTTCTCAGTCTTATTTTCCAGTGTGGCAAATATTAACAGATATAGCCCACATAACCAAAGTTTTTAGAGATCCTCAATAATTGTTAAGAGTGTAAAGCGATCCTGGGGTGCCTGGGTGGGGCTTATCGGTTAAGCATCTGACTCTTGGTTTTGGTTCAGGTCATGATCTCACGGTTCATGAGTTTGAGCCCTGCATCAGGCTCTGCGCTGACAGTATGGGGCCTGCTTGGGATTCTCTCTCTTTCCCTCTGTCTCTGCCCCTCCTCTGCTCACTCTCACTCTCAAAAAATAAATACATAAACTTAAAAAAAAAAAAAGTTTAAAGCAATCCTGAGACCAAAAAGTTTGAGAACTGTTGTTTTGCACTATCAGCATTTTCTTAACACTAGCTACATTGGCTTTCTTGTTCTTTGTAATCTCCAAGCACCCTTCTAACCTAGGGCTTTTTTCAGCAGCTGGTATTTTTTCCTATGGCCGAAGGGTATTCTTCCAAGCTTCCTCACTTCATTCAAATGTTCAAATGTCACCACCTCTTTGATGAGACCTTTCTTAACAGCAAACTGCTCTAAGAGCTTGTTCCCTACCCCCTGTCCCTTACTTAGACTGAATTTTCCTCCAAGCACTTGTCACTGTTGGAAATTAAGTGACATGTTTGTTTTCCTGTTTTGGTCTCCTACCTGAATATATACTCTGTGAGGGTGGGGATTTTGTTCACTGCTATGAGGCGAGAGCCTTGAACAGTGTTGGGTACATGAGTTAGATTAATCAGTTTTTGACAATGAAAAAAGTGAAAATACACAGAAACAGAATCCATGAGTAAAAATGTGAGTAATATAGAATATATACTCTGGAAATCTAATACATGAATTAAAGGATTTCTAGAAGGAAAAAAGCAGAGAAGTAAAAATTAGTTAAATAATAGAAGACTGTATCTGAGCTGTAGAAAGACTTGAATCTGTATGTCGAAAGATAGAATAACAAGCAAAAGTTACATTTCCAGTTGAGATTCCTGAATATCAGGAAGAGAGATGATCATAAGCTTGTAGACAGAACAGAAAGGGAAGATAAGTCAACATTGGCAACACTGAGAGAAGAAAGTGTGTTTAAGAATCCCATATCTGGCCAAGGTATTTTCAGACAAGAATGGAACCAAAGTATATACATCCCCCATATACACTATCTGTACACTAAAGAGACATGATTAAAAGTGGAAATCAACATCTATAGATGTTGATCCCATATACTGTAATGTTAACCTTTTAGAAATTAAAAAATGTTATTTTAATTCTAAATAAGTGATTCTGAAAGTGAGGTGCCTATACCAGTGGCAGCAGCATTACCTGGAAATGCCTTTTTAAAAAAATGTAGGTCCGGGGCGCCTGGGTGGCGCAGTCGGTTAAGCGTCCCACTTCAGCCAGGTCACGATCTCGCGGTCCGTGAGTTCGAGCCCCGCGTCAGGCTCTGGGCTGATGGCTCAGAGCCTGGAGCCTGTTTCCGATTCTGTGTCTCCCTCTCTCTCTGCCCCTCCCCCGTTCATGCTCTGTCTCTCTCTGTCCCAAAAATAAATTAAAAAAAAAAAAAAGTTGAAAAAAAAATTAAAAAATGTAGGCCCTATTGCAGACCTACTGAAACAGAAACTCTGGGCATGAGGCTCTGCAAGCTATATTCTAACCAGCTGTTTTAGTGATTTTGTACATGGTAGACTTTGAAGACCATTGTTAATCCTAGATCCAACTTAAAATAATAAACACAAGCATTTTAAGTAATTCTGTATGTTTTACTCTAAGGTTTTGACATATATTAATTTAATTTCTCCCCTAACTACCTTATGAAGTAGGTACTCTCATCATTTCCATTTTGTAGTTGAGAAATTTAGAAACTTGGCCAAGTATTCAGGACTGGTTAGTGGTGAATTAAGATTTTTTTTTTTAAGAGGTAATTATCTCTTTTTAAAAAATTATTTTGAGAGAGAAAAAGCACAAGCAGGGGAGGGACAGAGAGAGAGGAGAGAGCAAGAATCCCAAACAGGCTCCACACTGTCAGCGCAAAGCCCGATGTGGGGCTCGAACCCACGAACCATGAAATCATGACCTGAGTTGAAGTCAGATGCTTAACCAACTGATCCACTCAGGTGCTCCAGTGGTGAATTAAGATTTAAATCAAAGTATTATGACTACAAAGCCCATGCTTTTAGCCACTACAGAGCCCTAGTGCTTTCTTCAATTTGGGGGATGGAGCAGAACTAAGCAAGTTAGGAAATCCAAGAAGTATAAAGGAGAAGATTGACACACCTGAATATATAAAAATTTAAGATTTTTATAAGAAAATAGTATGCACATAAAAGAAAAAGATGATTACAATGGCAAAACTGACACATAACACAGGATTAACAGTTCTGCTATACAGAGAGCTCTCACAAATTGTTAAGAAAATGACTACATTAAAAATGGACAAAAGATACAAACCTATATAATTCATAAAAGAAGACATGCAGATTTCATAATATCTGAGTAGATACTCAAATCTCATTAGTAGTAGAAAAGGAAGTTGGTATTAACAGCAAGATTATTGTTTTTCCATCTGTGTGGTAGCAAAAAAAAAAAAAAAATGACATCAGGTACTAGCTGGAATATAGGAAAATCCTTTCAGTGTCTCTCAGCATCCTATCAGCACCTGTTTGGGTATGATAGGGCTGAGGTGCTGATAGGATTGAGATACGGGTACTGATAAGGATTGAGAATTTCTAAAACCTTTTGCAAAAGTACATGTTAATGTCTGTTACAGATTTGAGAAGCTGTGTGCATGTGTGTCCATCCTTTGATCCAGCAATTAATTGCCCTTTAGGGAATCTATCCCACAGAAATAAAAGCCCTGGCAAATGGATAACTGTATAACTATTGTGTATTGCAGCATTATTCAGCAAAATGTGCCAACAACCAGAATGTGAATGTCTCAATACATGGTTGAGTAAACTTGAACACAAAATTACCAGAACAATGATAGTTGCCAAGTAATGATATATAAAGTATAATCTTGGTTTTGTTTTTAAGAAGAACAGAAGAAAGGCAGAGAGAAAAATATGGAAGAGTATGACTCAAAGTGTTAACATTGATTACTTCAGAGTCATAGGATTGGGGTGAAGGTGGGAGGGAAAATTACAAACTGATTTTTTTTTAATGTCCTTATTTGATTTTTGTGGAACAAGGGGTGTGTGTGTCTGTGTGTCTGTCTGTTAAGTCTGTAGACGAAATGGGAATGGATTGGTGTTTTGCTTGCCAAATATAAAAACTTTCCAGTTTAGAATGTTAGATGTAGACTGATGGATGTATCTTTAGAAATGTCAAAATGTCTTCGTTTTGGACTACTTTTTTGTTGTGTGATCCATAGCTAGGTGGCTTATTTCTAAAATATGTGTAAGATCATAAAATACTCATGAATGTGTATTAGTATTGAAAATTCTCCTTAGGGGCACCTGGGTGACTCTGTTGGTTGAGCATCTGACTCTTGATTTCATCTCAGGTCATGAGATGGAGCCCTGTGTCAGGCTCTGTGCCGAGAGCATGGAGGCTGCTTAAGATTCATTCTCTCTCCCTCCTTCCCTCTTGCCCTTCCCCCTGCCCCCGCTTGGTTGCTCACACTCAAAAATAAAAATAAATAAATAAAAATTTTTTAAAAATAGTAAAAGTTTAAAAAAAGAATGAAAATTCTCCTTAAATGTTAAAGTAGGATGGCATACACTGGACCCACCAAAAATAACCCCAAAATGTTCTGTAAGAATCAGATTTATCTGATGTGTGAATATTACTTTAGAAATTTTACTTATTTAATTAACTAAATTTCAGTAGTTAAGCAGATTTTATCATTAACCTTTACATTTGAATATATTTTAAACTTAGCTTTAATTAGATAAATTCTTTACCTGATTAAAACTTGGTCTTGATTGTTTCTCAGCTTTTTGGCTAAGATCAAGTGTAGTATCTGTTCTTACCAGTTTAAAACTTGGTCTTGAAATGCAAAAAACAAAACAAAAAAAAAACCCACAAAAACTGTTAATAGAGTTGACTGCACTGATTCATTATGGCTTTAAAAATTTTGTAGCTAGTATTTTATTGAAAATTGCCAAAAAATTAAAAAAAATACAAAAGCATATGCACCGAAGGGCAACTTTAATTTCCATTCTGACAGAGCTCTAGTCTTACCTCTCACATGTAACCACTGTCAGTAGTTTCTGTGTGTTATTTCTGAGTTTGTCTGTATAAAGCCAACTTTATACAGTTTATACAGTTGGTGGACTTTGATGATGATGATGATGATTTTAGAGAGAGTGCATGTATGTGAGAGTTAGAGGGAGAGAGGGGGAGAGAATCTTAAGCAAGCTCAATGCTGAGCATGGAGCCTAGCTCAGGCTTGATCCCTTGGGATCCCTTGAGCCAAAAATCAAGAGTCGAATGCACAACCAACTGAGCCCCCAGACACCTCCCGCCACCACCCCCTTTTTTAGTTTTTTTTTTTTTTTTTTTTGAGAGAGAAAGAGCAGGAGAGGGGCAGAGACAGAGGGAGAGAGAGAATCCAAAGCAGGCTCTGCACTGTCAGCACAGAGCCCAGTGTGGGGCTTGAATTCATAAACTGTGAAATCATGACCTGAGCAGAAACCCAGAGTCAGCTGCTTACTCTACTGAGCCACCCAAGCACCCTGCTGTCAGCTTTTTAAGTTGTATATATTTTTGCTATACTGATTATGTAAATTATATATTCTTTATATTGGAAAAAATAAAGAACATTTATTTAATCAATGCCCAGAATATTTTTGATCTAGGGAAAACTTTTGAATTTAACTTATTTTTTTTTAAGTTTATTCATTTTGAGAGAGACAGCTCAAATGTGGGAGGGGCAGACAGGGGGGGAACAGAGGATCAGAAGCAGGCTCTGTGCTGACAGCAGAGAGCCTGATGTGGGGCTTGAACTCATGAACCATGAGATCATGACCTTAACCAAAGCCAAGAGTTGGATGCTTAACCAACTGAGCCACCCAGGCACCCTTGACTTTAACTTTTTAAAAACTTTTTTAATTTTTTTAATTTAATTTATTTTTAATTTACACCCAAATTAGTTAGCATATAGTGCAACAATGATTTCGGGAGTAGATTCCCTAGTGCCCCTTACCCATTTAGCCCATCCCCCCTCCCATACCCCCTCTAGTAACCCTCTGATGTTCTCCATATTTATGAGTCTCTTACGTTTTGTCCCCCTCCCTGTTTTTATATTATTTTTGTTTCCCTTCCCTTATGTTCATCTGTTTTGTCTCTTAAAGCCCTCATATGAGTGAAGTCATATGATTTTTGTCTTTCTCTGACTAATTTCACTTAGCATAATCCCCTCCAGTTCCATCCACGTAGTTGCAAATGGTAAGATTTCATTCTTTTTGATTGCTGAGTAATACTCCAGTGTGTGTGTGTGTGTGTGTGTGTGTGTGTGTGTGTATACACACACACACACTTTGGCTATTATATATATATATATACACACACACACACACACACACACTTTGGCTATATATATATATATATATATATCTCTCTCTCTCTCTCTCCATACTTTGGCTATTGTTGATAGTGCTTCTATAAACATGGGGGTGCATATGTCCCTTCGAAACAGCACACCTGTATCCCTTGGATAAATACCTAGTAGTGCAATTGCTGGGTCGTAGGGTAGTTCTATTGTTAGTTTTTTGAGGAACCTCCATACTGTTTCCAGAGTGGCTGCACCAGCTTGCATTCCCACTTGACTTTAACTTTTAATAATATAATAAGTAGATAAATAGTAGAAAAAGCAAAAAATTTACCTTTCCTTTCAATATTTTGAATTATTAGAGAAATTGACACTTGTCCTCTTCTGTCAGGTAGTAAGAGAAAGTTGTTGGATGGTTTTCAGTCTGGCATAATCATAAATGTGGCATCTCAATCTGTTCATTCATCTGTTTATTGTTTTCTGTGTTATTGTGTGTATGTATGATAGGAAATACCTGAATACAGGTATTTTACTAACTCCCTTAGTCAAAAGAGGGATTTAAGTCTGAGTTTGGTACAAAACTACCTGAATATATGTGCCAGTTGTTTACTAAAGTTAGAGAACTCCAGTTTGCTTGGCACCTGCAGACCTTGGAGGAAGTTACGATGGCACCTGTCATCCTTGCGCCCTGGTATTTCTTTTGGATAGAACTTTGACAACCTTTTAGATTCTCTACGGGCTTACTGTCCTAATTAGGTTTTATAAGGCTTTTTGAGTTGATTTTGGCAATTTAGATTTTTATATAAATGTCTATTTCAACCAAATTTTCAATTTATTGAGATTGTGTATAATACTGCCGTCAGTGTCTTTAATCTTTATCTCCATGTGTTTTACCTTTCTGATTCTTAATGTATTTTATTTTATTTTTGAGATTTTCAGGGTATTGATCAATATTATTAATTTCTTCAACGAATTAATCCTTAGTTTATTTAACTTAATGCACTTAATTTTTGTTTGCTCTTTTTGTTAATTCCTGTTACTATATTTATTTTTTCTCAGGGTTTTTTGTTGTGATTATTGTTCTATCGTACATCAGTTTATTTTCAGATTGATTTTTTTCCCCTAATAAGTACATTTGAGGCTATTGATTTTCTCTTTTAAATATTGCTTTGGCTCCCTCCCATAAGTGTTGATATGCAGTGTGTAATTATCAATCAATTCTGAATATTGTACTTTCAGTTGTGGATTTTTCTTTAAGTCAGGAGGTATTTGGAAGTTGAATGTTTTTTCTTGGTTGTTTTATATTATTTTTTATTTATTTTTAATGTTTATATTTGACAGAGAGAGAGAGAGAGCGCGCGAGAGAGAGCATGCCCGCGAGTGGGCATGGGCAGAGAGAGAGGGAGACAATCTGAAGTAGGCTTCAGGCTCTGAGTTGTCAGCACAGAGCCCAATGCAGGACTCGAACTCATGAGCCATGAGATCATGACCTAAGCCAAAGTCTCACGCTCAACTGACAGAGCCACTCAGGCACCCCTGGAAGTTGAGTTTTTAAAAAACTTCCCAGTGCCTGGATTCATAGGTTTGTTTGACTGACTGATTGATTTTTATTTTTTAGCTATAATTTCAGTTTTTTTTTTTTCAAGTAGGCTCCACACCCAACACGGGCCTTGAATTCATGACTCTGGGATTAAGAGTCAGATGCTCTATTGACTGAACCAGCCAGGTGCCCCTGCTGTAATTTTATTCTTAATTTACAGTTTGGCTATCTTATGGTTAGAGAAGAAGGCTATAAGTATCTACATATTGACATTCCTGAGATTTCCTATATGTTCTAATACATAATTAGTTTTCTAAATACTGATCCTTAGCTTTCTCCCCTCCCCCATTCTAAGGTTATTTTAAGTGAGATATAATTCACATGCCATAAAAATTGTCCTTCTAAAGTATACAAGTCCGTAGATTTTAGTATACTCACAAGGTTGTGTAACCATCATCAGTAAGTCCAGAACATTTTTGCTACTCCAGAAAAAGCCCCTATTCCCATTAGCTGTCAGTTCCAGTTCTCTCTCTTTTTCAGTCCCCTGGCATCCACCATTCTTTCTGTGTCTATAGATTTGCCTGTTCTGGGTATTTCCTATAAAAGGAATCATACAATATGTGCCCTTTAATGTCTGTCTTCATTTACTTAATATAATACTTTGAAAGTTCATTTATGTTGTCACATGTGTCAGTCCTCCATTCCTTTTTTTTTTTTTTTTGTAAATTGAGGTGAAATACACATAACATAAGCCACTTTAAAGTGAAAAATTCAGTGGCATTTAGTATATTCACCATGTTGTACAACCACCACTGATGTCTAGTTCAAAATACATTCATCACTCTAAAATAAAACCATGTACCAACTAAGCAATTTTTCTCCATTCTTCTCTCTCCCAACCTCCGAAGGTCACCAGTTTGCTTTCTGTTACCATGGATGTATCTATTCTTAATATTTTATACAAATGGAATCATAAAATATATGACCTTTTGTGTCTGGTTTCTTTCACTTAGCATAATGTTTTCCAGGATTATCTACGTTGTACTTTCCTTTTTATGGGTGAATAACATTCCATTGTCCTATACCACAATTTGTTTATCCATTCATCCATTGATGGATGTTTGGGGATTACTTACAACTTTTGGCTGTTGTGAATAGTGCTGCTATGAATATTGGTGTACTTGTATTTGGGTACCTGTTTTCACTTATTTTAGGTGTATACCTAGGAGTGGAATTGCTGGGTCACACGGTAATTCTGTGTTGTTTTTTTTGTTGTTGTTTTGAGGAACCAGCAAACTTGGTACAGCAGCTGCATCGTTTTACATTCCCATCAGCAGTGCATGAGGGTTCCAGTTTCTTCATATTCTCACCAACACTTGTTGTTTTATGTGTGTGTACCTTTAAATAATAACCATTCTAGTAGATGTGAGATGAAAACACATTGTGATTTTGATTTGCATTTCCCTGTTGATTCATGATTTTGAGCATCTTTTTATGTATTTGTTGGCTTTTTTTGTATATCTTTGAAGAAATATCTGTTAAAGTAGTTTCCCCATTTTTTAATTGAGTAGTCTTTGTTTTTGAGTTCTTTCTGTCTTCTGGATACCAGACCTTTATCAGATACAAGATGTGCAAATATCTTCTTCCCTTCTGTAGATTGTCTTTTTACTTTCTGGATAATGTCCTCTACACAAATATTTTTTATTTTGTTGAAATCCAGTTTTTTTCTTTTGTGCTTTGGTGTCATAAGTAAGAATCCATTGTCAAATCCAAGGTCATTAAGATTTACCCCTGTTTTATTCTAAGAATTTATAATTTTAGCTCTCATGTTTAGGTCATTTATCCGTTTTGAGTTAATTTTCATCTATCATGTGAGGTAGGCATCGGCATTTATAGTATAAATTTGCTACGAGGCACTGCTTTTGCTGTATCCCATCAGGTTTCTTAATATGTTATGTTTTCATTTTCATTTCTCTGAAAGTATTTTTTTAAAGAGTTTTTTTAATGTTTTTTATTTATTTTTGAGAGAGAGAGAGAGAGACAGACAGAGTGTGAGCAGGGGAAAGGCAGAGAGAGAGGGAGACACAGAATCCGAAGCAGTCTCCAGGCTCTGAGCTGACAGCACAGAGCCCGACGTGGGGCTCGAACTCACAAACTGTGAGATCATGACCTGAGCTGAAGTCGTTGCTTAACTGACTGAGCCACCCAGGCTCCCCATCTGAAAGTATTTTCTAATGTGCCTTGTAATTTCTTTGACTTTACATCTATTTTCAAAAGGGATATGGGTGTGTAGTTAATTTTTTTTTTTTTTTTAGTATGGTCTTTCATGATGGTATAAGGGTAATGCTGGCCTCAAAAAGTGAGTTGGAAAAGGTTTCCTCCTATTTTTGAAGAACATTGTATAGAATTAGTCTCATTTTTTATTTTTTAAAACATTTTGTAGCGTTTGTCACTGAAATCATTTGGATCTAGAGATTTCTTTTTAGGAAGGTTTATAAAATATTTTTTTAGTTTCCTTCATGGTTTGAGGAACATTAAGATGATCTCTTCCACCTTGTGGGAGATATTGTGTGTGTGTGTATGGTTTTTGAGGAATTGGTTGACTTCTTCTAAGATTTGGAATTTATGTACATCTTGAATTTTTCATAGTATTCTCTTATTATCAACGTCTAAATATCTTTGAGGGTCTATAGTTTATTTTTCTTTCATTACTAATGCCGGTAATTTATATCTTCTCCTTTTTCTTTTTCATTCTCATTAGAGATCTATAAATTTATGTTTTCAAAGAACTAGCTTTGGTTTGTTAAAAAACAAAAACCAATTGAGTAAATTTTAAAGATTTTATTAGCCAGGGCATCTGGGTAGCTTGGTTGAGTGTTCGACTCTTGATTTCAGCTCAGGTGAGGATCCCAGGGTTTTGGGATCAAGCCCTGTGTCAGATTCCACACTGAGCCTGGAGCCTGCTTAAGATTCCCTCCTCCCTCCTCCCCTCCATCCCCCACCCCCAACTCCTTCTCCCCTGCTTATGCTTGCTTACTTTCTCTAAGTAAATAAATAAATAAATAAATATTTTATTAGCCTTATTCAACAATTCATGAATTGGGCAGCGTTGCATCTAGCAGATAGAAAGGAGCTACAAAGAGCTGTGCACAATGGAAGACTTTTATAGGCGGAAGGAGGTAGGACAAAGAAGCTATTCTAGCAAAGAGCTAATATTTTCCAGGCAAGGTCACTTTCTTTGTGGGAGACAGCAGGGGTCTACAAATTACTAACTGGGTATTCCAGGCTGACTGGGTAAGCTTACATTCCTGGGAAAGACCAAAACTACAGTTATGTCAGATATTAAGTCTTGGTTTGGGGATGTGGGCTTAGCACAAGGGACTCCATTTTTAGCCTGTTGTCTTATTTAACAGTGTAATTTGTTAAAAGTATTTCCTTCCCTGTTTACAATTTAACTGATTTCTCCTCTGTATCTGTCTTCCTTTTCTTTGGGTTTATTTTGCTTTTTCTCTAGTTCCTTGAGGTGAATTTGAGACCATTTTTATTTTCTAATAAATGATATAATTTTAATGGCATAAAGTCACCTTTAAGTCATACTTTAGCTGCAATTTACAAACTCAGTATGTTGCATTTTCATTTTTACTTCTTTTTATAATTACTGGATTGTTCATCAAAATATTGTTAATGATTTTTGCGTCTGTGCTTTTGAAGGCTGTTGCTTTGTGGTTTTGAGGCCTCCTCTTTGACCCAGGCATTGTTAAGAAGTGTGTTGTTTTATTTCCAAGTGTTTGGAGATTTTCTGATTATCTTTATGTTTCTAGTTTAATTCTGTTATGGTTAGAGATAAGTTTGTATTTTTTAAAACTTTGAAGGTTTGTTTTATGATTTAGAATAATATCATGTATCTTGGTAAATATTCTGTGTGCATTTAACAAAAATTTGTATTCTGCTATTGTTAAGTCAAGTGTTATGTTTTTAAGATAATTTGATCCAGTGGGCTGAAGAAGTTGTTTATTTTTTTCTATATCCTTACTGATCTTTCTGCTCGTTCTGTTGCTGAAAGAGGAGTGTTGAAGTCCAGTACAATTGTGAATTTGTCTGTTTTCCTTTCATGTTCTAAGTTTTTATTTAATGTTTAAAAAAATTTTTTTAATGTTTATTTATTTTTGAGAGAGAGAGAGCGAGCATGGGTGGAGGAGGGGCAGAGAGAGAGGGAGACACAGCACCTGAAGCAGGCTCCAGGCTTTGAGCTGTCAGCACAGAGCCCGATGCGGGACTCAAACTCACGAACTGTGAGATCATGACCTGAGCTGAAGTCGGATGCTTAACTGACTGAGCCACCCAGCACCCCTATGATTTTTAAAGCTTTGTTGGTGGGAATACTTGTCTCTTAGTGAATTGACCCTTTTATCACTATGTGGTGTCACTTTTTCTCCTTTTTTTTTCCTTGTAGTCTATTTTATCTGATATTAACATAGTAAAGCTTTCTTTTTTTGATTTAACTTTTTTTTATTTTTTAAAATTTACATCCAAATTAGTTAGTATATAGTGAAGCAATGATGTCAGTAGATTCCTTAGTGCCCCGTACCCATTTAGCCCATCCCTTCTCCCACAACCCCTCCAGCAATCCTGTTTGTTCTCCATATTTATGAGTCTCTTTTGTTTTTTCCCCCTCCCTGTTTTTATATTATTTTTGTTTCCCTTCCCTTATGTTCATCTGTTTTGTCTCTTAAAGTCCTCATATGAGTGAAGTCATATGATTTTTGTCTTTCTCTGACTAATTTCACTTAGCATAATACCCTCCAGTTCCATCCATGTGGTTGCACATGGCAAGATTTCATTCTTTTTGATTGCCGAGTAATACTCCATTGTATATATAAACCACATCTTTATCCATTCATCCATCGATGGACATTTGGGCTCTTTCCATACTTTGGCTATTGTTGATAGTGCTGCTATAAACATGGGGGTGCATGTGTCCCTTTGAAACAGCACACCTGTATCCCTTGGATAAATGCCTAGTATTGCAATTTCTGGGTCGTAGGGTAGTTCTATTTTTAGTTTTTTGAGGAACCTCCATACTGTTTTCCAGAGTGGCTGTAACCAGCTTGCATTCCCACCAAAAATGCAAAAGAGATCCTCTTTCTCCGCATCTTTGCCAACATCTGTTGTTGCCTGAGTTGTTAATGTTAGCCATTCTGACAGGTGTAAGGTGGTATGTTATTGTGGTTTTGATTTGTATTTCCCTGATGATGAGTGATGTTGAGCATTTTTTCATGTGTCGGTTGGCCATCTGGATGTCTTCTTTGGAGAAGTGTCCATTCATGTCTTTTGCCATTTCTTCACTGGATTATTTGTTTTCTGGGTGTTGAGTTTGATAAGTTCTTTGTAGATTTTGGATACTAACCGTTTATCTGATATGTCATTTCCAAATATCTTCTCCCATTCTGTTGGTTGCCTTTTAGTTTTGCTGATTGTTTCCTTCGCTGTGCAGAAGCTTTTTATTTTGATGAGGTCCTAATAGTTCATTTTTGCTTTTACTTCCCTTGCCTCCGGAGACGTGTTGAGTAAGAAATTGCTGCGGGCAAGATCAAAGAGGTTTTTGCCTGCTTTGTCCTCAAGGATTTTGATGGCTTCCTGTCTTACATTGAGGTCTTTCATCCACTTTGAGTTTATTTTTGTGTATGGTGTAAGAAAGTGGTCCAGGTTCGTTCTTCTGCATGTCGCTGTCCAGTTTTCCCAGCACCACTTGCTGAAGAGACTGTCTTTATTCCATTGGATATTCTTTTCTGCTTTGTCAAAGATTAGTTGGCCACATGTTTGTGGGTCCATTTCTGGGTTCTCTATTCTATTCCCTTGATCTGAGTGTCTGTTCTGCCAGTACCATACTGTCTTGATGATTACAGCTTTGTAGTATAGCTTGAAGTCCAGGATTGTGATGCCTCCTGCTTTGGTTTTCTTTTTCAAGATTGCTTTGGCTATTCGGGGTCTTTTCTGGTTGCATACAAATTTTAGGATTATTTGTTCTAGCTGTGTGAAGAATGCTGGTGTTACATTGAATATGGAGATTGCTTTGGGTAGTATCAACATTTTAACAATATTTGTTCTTCCTATCCAGGAGCATGGAATCTTTTTCCATTTCTTTGTGTCTTCTTCAATTTCTTTCATCAGCTTTCTATAGTTTTCAGTGTATAGATTTTTCACCTCTTTGGTTAGATTTATTCCTAGGTATTTTATGGTTTTTGGTGCAATTGTAAATGGGATTGATTCCTTGATTTCTCTTTCTGTCGCTTCATTGGTGGTGTATAGGAATGCAAACGATTTCTGTGCATTGATTTTATATCCTGCAACTTTGCAAGTAGAATTCATGAATAAGTTCTAGCAGTTTTTTGGTGGAATCTTTTGGGTTTTCCATATAGAGTATCATGTCATCTGTGAAGAGTGAAAGTTTGACCGCCTCCTGGCCGATTTGGATGCCTTTTATTTCTTTGTGTTGTCTGATTGCAGAGGCTAAGACTTCCAATACTATGTTGAATAACAGTGGCGAGAGTGGACATCCCAAGCTTTCTTTTGATAATAGTTTGTATGATATATATATTTCCCCATCCTTTTATCCTCCCTGAGTTGTTTGTAGACATCATATAGTTGGATATTTTGTAATCTCTTCTGACAGTCATTATCTCTTAATTTGTATCTGTAGACCCATTTACATTTAATATAATTATTGATATGTTTGGATCTAGGTTTACCAGTTTAGTAATTTGTTTTATGTTAGTTTTCTCTGTTTTTAATTATTCTCTTTCTCCTCTCCTGCTTTCTTTTGGATTCTGTGTATATTTTTTAGTATTCTATTTTAAATTTCCTTAGTGTGGTAATCCTGTGTTTATATAGTTTTTCTTTAGTGATTACTCTGGAGATTATAATATACAACTAAAGTTTTCAGTGTCTGCTTAGAATAAATTTTGTATCCCCTTAGATGGATTATGGAAATGTTACCACTATATAGCTGTTTTTATCCTTCTGCCCCCCCCTTTTGTTACTGTCAACTTGCATGTTACCTTTGTTTTCATACAAAGCCCCATTAGGCAATGTTATCAATTTTCCTTTCAACTATTAAACATATTTAAAGAATGTAAGACGGGGTGCCTGGGTGACTCACTCGGTTAAGTGTCTGACTCTTGGTTTTGGTTCAGGTCATGATCTCACGGTTTTGTGGGTTCAAGCCCCACATCAGGCTCTGTGCTGACAGCACAAAGCCTGCTTGGGAGTCTGTCTCTCTCTCTCTCTCTCTCTCTCTCTCTCAAAATAAGTAAATAAACTTAAAAAAAAACAATGTAAGACTAGAGGATTCGTGTATTTATATTTATATATATATAATAAATCCACATATATATGTGTGTATATATATATATATATTAATGTTTATTTATGAGAGAGAGCATGAGTGGGGGAGTGGCAGAGAGAGGGGGAGACAGAATCTGAAGCAGGCTCCAGCCTCTGAGCTGTCAGCAGATTGTCCGACATGGGGCTCGAACCCATGAACTGTGAGATCATGACCTGAGCTGAAGTCAGACGCTTAACTGACTGAGCCACACAGGTGTCCCCATGTATTATATTTACCTAGACATTTGCCATTTCTGGTAGCAATTCTTATAGAGCAGGTCTGTTGACAACAAATACTCTTAGTTTTCATTTATCTGAAAATATCTTTGTTTTACTTAATCCTCAAAGATATTTTTACCAGATATAGAATTCTAGGTTGTCAGTTCTTTTCTTTCAGCCCTTGAAAATGTTATGCTACTTACTTCTGATGAGAAATCTGTAGTCATCTGAAATGTTGTTTTCTGTTGTTGTTTTTTAAAATTTTTTTGTTGATGTTTTATTTTCTTTTTTCTTTTTTTTTTCTTTGTTTTTCAACGTTTTTATTTATTTTTGGGACAGAGAGAGACAGAGCATGAACGGGGGAGGGGCAGAGAGAGAAGGAGACACAGAATCAGAAACAGGCTCCAGGCTCTGAGCCATCAGCCCAGAGCCCGACGCGGGGCTCGAACTCACGGACCGCGAGATGGTGACCTGGCTGAAGTCGGACGCTTAACCGACTGCGCCACCCAGGCGCCCCTATTTTATTTTTGAGAAAGACATAGAGACAGAGCATGAGCTGGGGAGGGGCAAAGTGAGAGGGAGACACAGAATCCGAAGCAGGCTCCAGGCTCTGAGCTGTCAGCACAGAGCACGACACAGGGCTTGAACTCACAAACCACAAGATTGTGACCTGAGCTGAAGTTAGAGGCTTAACCGACTGAGCCATCCAGGCGCCCCATGAAATGTTGTTTTCTTATAGTTTATGGGTAATTTTTATTTGTCTGCTTGCAAGATAATTTGTCTTGGTTTTCAACATTTAATGAAGTATATGTTTATTTCTGTGTATTTATCCATTTTGGGATTTACTATCATTTCAGAATCTTACACGTTTTGTCAAATTTGGGAAGATTTCAACCATTATTTCTCCAATTTTTTTTTGTTTTTGTTCTTGTTTTTGCTTCACTTTCCTCTCCATTTGGAGTTCAGTGACACATCTGTTAGATCTTACTGTTGTCTCACAGAACTTTGAAGTTATGTTTTTTTAATTTTCAATTCTTTTTTTCCCCTCTGCTGTTAAGATTGGATAATTTCTGTTGATCTATCTTCATGTTCACTGAATCTTCTATTTTCATTCTGGTGTGGAATCCAACCATGAGTTTTCAAATTTTCTGTTATTTAAATGTTCAGTTGTAAAGTTTCTGTTGATTCTTCTGTCTTCACTGTGTGGAGGCTCTCTAGCTTATTTCTTTTAAGATTTTATTTTTAAGTAATCTCTATACCCAGTGTGGGGCTCAGACTTACAGCCTTGAGATCAAGAGTCTTTGCTGTACCAACTGAGCAGCTAGTGCCCCAAGAATATTTTTTGATCACTTGTTGAAGCATATTTATTACAGTTGTTAGATGACTTTGACATCTGGGTCATCTTGGGGTTAGTATCATTTGGTTGTCTTTTCCATGCAGGTTGGGGACTTTGCTGGTTCTTTGTGCAGAGTAATTTTGAATTGTTTCCTGATGTTTTTAATATTGTGTTAAGAGAATTAACCTAAGACATGAGACTTACAGGTTCATACTGAGGCATAGAAATGCTCTTTGCAGTTATCTCTCCTTTTTTTGTTTCGGCTATGTTCAGGAAAGCAGAAACTTAGAGCAGGCAAGTTGAAAAATAGGCCAAAGTCTTTACTCTAGTTATCCAAGTCAGAAGGATGAGCTCACCAGAGACTCAGAAGTAAAGAGAGCTGCCTGTAAGGACTTACAGTGTTAAGATTATCTGGAACCTTAGAGCTGTGTATTCTTTTCAGGTAGGCCTTTTCAGTATTAAGAAAAGTTAGACTCTCAAAAATAAACTAAAATTAGTAACATTAATGAGACAGTATAGAATTGCTTTTTTCCTTAAGGATTTAGCATACAATTTTGAAATGTAGTTTTGAATGGTATTTTTGAAATCTGTTTCTATTTTAAATTTTCTTAAAAGTTAATATAAAGATTTATATTCTCATGTTGTAGCTCACAGAAAAGGGCATATTGTTTTTTTAGTAGTATATGTGCTACTGAAGTGAGCACAGAGCATGTTATTTTTTGAATATCACAATAGATACCTTAGGTATGTAGAGGAAAGAATTATTAATTTTTTAATCAAAGAAAGTTATCTTAAAAGTTTATATTGAATCACTATATTGTACACTTGAAACTAATATTACACTGTCTAACTGGAATTTAAATAACTGGAACTAACTAACTGGAATTTAAATAAAAACTTACAAGAAGAAAGTCTACAGTATGCAGAGATGGCTGGGAGGGTGGAAGAGTAAGAGGGCCCTAAGCTCACCTTGTGCCATGGATACAACTAGATAACACATCAACATCAATAACCCAGAAAGTGACCTGAGGAGGAGTAGAACAATCTCCTCAACTATAAGTAGAGAACAGGCCACATTGAAGAGGGTAGGAAGGGTGGAGATGCAGTGGGGAGCTAAATGAACTTGGACCACCCACAGGGCCGGGGAGCTGACAGCTAAGGGAATGGAGAGAAGCAGAATATCAGTGAGCCTGCAGAGGGAGGACGAATGCCCATAATATTTGGTGCTGAAAACCAGGGGCTGAATTAACGAGTTCTTAAAACCAGCAGGACTTAAAGCCTGAAATGTTAATATCAGTAGGCTTGGCTCTCCGGGAGCCTAGAGGGTGATTGGAAGCTGAGTACCTGCTCTTAAAGAGATAGCAAGACAAAGAGCCCACAGACTTATAGCATAGAAGCAGCAGTTCGAAAAACACCTAGGACGTACTGGGAGGGAAAGTACGCTACTCATCTTGGAGTATGTCCCCAAGGGGCAAAGATCACTGAGGGACCTCTCTAGGGAGAGAGGAGCTGGCGGGTGCCATCTTCTTCTCCTCACCCCCAGCATAAACACACAGCCACCTGTGGGAACCAGCATTGCCTCCACATTCACTACTTAACATGCTTACACCAGGCTCCACCCCATGCTTTCAGTGGATCTGCCCTTTTCAGTCATGCTTATGTCAGTCCCCTTACCTCATTCCTGGCACTGCGGGTCCCTTCCCCCAGACCTTGCCAACACCATGTCTTCCAGCCCACATGTCTTGTGGGGCCTCGGTCTCGGCAGGTGGTGGTGGTGGGCCATGCAGAAGCCCCGGGTGCACCTTGTTAAAATTGTGCCCCTACCTGCTTGGCATGCTTTGCATATCTTCCCTGGCCAGCCCCTGGTCCTGGTGGAGGCGGCAGCCACAGCAGGTCTCATTCCACACACACCAGTGCACACCTTGTTAACACTACTCACCACCTCAGCTGGGGCTCAGACACTGTTCGCAGCAGGCAAGAGAACATCTGCCCACAACTGAAGAAAAAAGTGGCCAGCATAAAAGGGCCTGGGCAACACACATAGGACACCCCCTGAAGTGCCAGTTTCTGGTGAACGGGCGACATTGTACTGCAGGGCACTAGAGGATCTCTTCTTCATAAGGCCATTACTTTCAAGAGCAGGAGACACAGCTGATTTTCTAACACACAGAGACAGACACAGAGAGTTAGATGAAGTGAGGAGACAGTAGCCTGTGTCCCAGATGAAAGAATAGGGCAAAATCAAAACAAAAGAGCTAATAAACAAAACAGATATAAGTAATATGCCTAATAAAGAATTTGAAGTAATGATCATAAAGGTACTAGACTTGAGAAAAGAGTGGAGGACATCAGTAAGAACCTTAACAGAGATCAAAAAAGAACTAGGCAGAGATGAAGAACACAATGAAATAAAAAGTACACCAGATGGAATAAATGACAAGCTAGAGGAAACAGAGGAGCAAATTAGCGACCAGAAAACAGAGTAATGGAAAGTAATCAAGCTGAGCAGGTGAGAGAAAAAAATATGCAAAATGCAGATAGACTTAAGGAGCTGAGCGACTCCATCAAGTGTAATAACATTCACATTATAGGGATCTCAGAAGAAGAAGAAGAAGGAGAGAGAGAAAAGGGTCAGAAAATTTACTTGAAGAAATAATGCTGAAAACTTCTCTAATGTGAGGGCAAAAATGGATATCCAGATCCAGGGGGGCACAGAGGTTCCCCCAACAAAGTCATTCCAGGGATGTCCACACCAAGATGCATGGTAATTAAAATGACAAAAAACAGTGATAAAGAGAATTTTAAAAGCAGCAGGAGAAAAGACAGTTACATGTAAGAGAAACACCATAAGGGTATCCCTGGACTTTTCAGCAGAAACTCTGCAGGCCACAGGGGAGTGGCCTGATATATTCAAAGTGTTGAAAGGAAAAAAAATCTGAAGCCAAGAATACTGTACCGAGTAAGGCTTTCATTCAGAATAGGAGGAGAGAGAGTGTTTCTCAGACAACAAAAGCTAAAGTAGTCATGACGACTAAACCAGCCCTATAAGAAACAATAAAGGGGACTCTTTGAGTAGAAAGGAAAGACTATGAGTAAGAGTAAGAACACTAAGAATGCAAAAGCAGTAAAAATAAGTATATGTGTAAAAATAAAAAATCAGTCAAGGGATTCACAAAGTAAAAGGATGTAAAATAAGACACCATATACCTAAAAGGTGTGTGTGTGGTGGTGGGGGGCGAGGATGAAGAGTAAAGAATGGATTCAAAGTTAGGCAAACGTCAATTTAATATAGACTGCTGTATGCAGAAGGTGTTATATATAAACCGAATGGTGATCACAAATCAAAAACTAGTAATATATATGCAAAAAGTAAAGAGAAAGGAATCTAAAGTTATCACTAAAGAAAGCCAGCAAACCGTGAAAGAGGGCAAGAGAAGAACAACAAAAACAACCACAAAACAAGTATAAAAAATGGCAATAAGTACATATCTATCAATAATTACTTTGAATGTAAATGGACTGAAAGCTCCCACCGAAAGTCATAGGGTGATAGAATGAATAAAAAACAAGATCCTTCTATATGCTGCCTGTAAGAGACTCATTTCAGACCTAAAGACACATACAGATTGAAGGGATGGAGAAACATTTATCGTGCAAATGGATGTCAAATGAAAACCAGGGTGGCAATATTTGTATTAGACAAAATAGACATTAAAACCAAGACTGTAACAAGAGACAAAGAAGGGGTACTGCATAATAATAAAGGGGATAATCTAACAAAAAGATAACAATTGTAAATGTTTACGTACCCAACATGAGAGCGTCCAAATACAAAGAGCAGCTAGTAACAAACATGAAGGAAGTAATTGATAGTAACACAATAATAATAGAGGACGTTAACATCCTGCTTACATCCATGGGCAGATCATCCAAACAGAAAATCAGCCAGAAAACAGAAGCTTTGAATGACACAATGGACCAGATGGGTTTAACAAACATACTCAGAACATTCTATCCTTAAACAGAGGTATGCTTAATCTTTTTGGGTGCACACAGAATATTCTCAGAATAGATCACATTTTGGCCACAAAACAAGTCCCAACAAATTCGAAAAGATTGAAGTTATACCACGCATCTTTTCTGACCACAACGCTATGAAACTAGAAATCAACCAGAAGGAAAAAATTCTGTTACAATGCAAAAGAAATTAGGTGTCTTTTAGAATGAGTGAAAAACATGTTACTTTTCAACTTCCAAATTTATATCTCCAACATAGACCTCTTAATTTAATTCCAGATAAAGATATGTAGCTCCTATTTCAGCTCTCTACTCTGTTTGTTTAAAGGCCTCTCAGGATGTTTAAAATAGACATTTTTTATTTCTTTATGCTGTGTCTCTCAGTCCCACCTCCAGTATTTCTTCTGCAGTCTTTTGGATTTGGGGCTCTTTCGTCTTCAATTGACTTAGGTTAAAAAATGTAGAGTCCAAGATGACTCCCCTCTATCATACCCTGCATTCATTTCATCAGCAAACCTATTGACTCTGTAGTATATCCAGGCTATGATGAATCTTTGCCTGTGTCAGTGTGGTAAAAGGCAGCATCTTATTTCATTTGGCAGTCATTTCCCACTTGGTTCTTGGCATCAACTCTTGTTCCCACAATGGTTCATTTTCGGTATAGCAGCTATTAAAAAAATCTGAGTGAACATGTTACTTTAAAAAAAAAAAATCATTATTGGGGCACCTGAGTGGCTCAGTCGGTTGAGCGTCCGACTTCGGCTCAGGTCATGATCTCACGATTCGTGGGTTCAAGCCCCGTGTCAGGCTCTGTGCTGACAGCTCGGAGCCTGGAGCCTGCTTCGGATTCTGTGTCTCCCTCTCTTTCTGCACCACCCCCGCTCACACTCTGTCTCTCTCAAAAATTAACATTAAAAAAAATTTTTTTTTAAATCATTATTAAGATAGAGTCCACATACCATACAAACTACCCATTTAAAGTGTGCAATTCATTGGCTTTTCCTAGGTTCAGAGTTGTGCAACAATCATCACCAAAATCAATTTTAGAATATCTTCATCACTCCAAAAAAGAAACCCCACACCCTGTAGCCATCAGCCCTCAGTCTCTTTATTCACTTAATTCTCCTCCGTCCCAGGCAACCAGTAATTTTTGCCTCTATAGATTTCACTAATTTGGACATTTCCTGTAAGCGGAATCATGCAATATGTGGTCCTTTGTGACAGTCTTCCTTCACGAAGTATGATTTCAAAGTTTATTCATGTTTTAGCATATATCAGTATTTTATTTCTTTTTATTGCCAAGTAACATTCCATTGAATATGGATATACCACATTTTATTTATTCATTAGCTGATGAATGGTTGGGATTGTTTCCCCTTCTTGGTTATTGTGCGTAATGCATCTATGAAGACTTATGTACAAGTTTTTGAATGTTCTGTTGTATGTTGTTGTGCTGTTCTTCTAACACAGTGTATTAATTATCTATGGTGTAACAAACCACCCCAAAGCTTAGTGCTTAAAACAACCATTGCGAGTCTGTGAACAGGCTATTCTGGACTGAGCTCGCCTTGGCTAGGCTTTCTTATTTTTCTGTAACCAAACTGGTGGTTCTAGGTAGGCTATCTGGTCTCGGATGGCCTTGAATGACACAACTTGGTTCTAGGAGGCTAGCCCAAACATGTGTTTTAGCAAGGCACAAGTATATTAGCAATCAAGGTCAGTTGTGCAGGAAAGCAAGAAGAAGCTTGTGTTTGCATTTTAAGCTTCTCCTTGGGTCATATTTGCTAATATCCTGTTGCCTAAAGCAAGTCACTAGGAGAAGCCTAGGATTAGAATGGAAAGGGACTACAAATTAGAAAACAGAAGGTATGCCTACAGGGAAGCCATTAATTGGGGTCATGAATGCAGCCAGCCTGTTACCACCTCCTTTCTTCTTGTATCTTAATACCTTGTATTTGTTTTCCATCTGGTTTTCTTTTTGTATACCTGCATGGTGAGTTTGCTCCTTCACTCCCTCAGGTCTCTTTTCATTTATCATCTTATCAGTGAGCCCTTCAACTCTGACTACTTTACAGAATTAATAGCCACCCCCCTCCTTCCTGCTTTACAGCTAGATTTTTCTTTATAACTTTGTTTTAAGAGCTTATTTATCATTTTCTTGAGAGAGTACACGCGTGTGCGCCCAAGTCGGGGAGGGGCGGAGAGAGTGAGACAGAGGATCCAAAGTGGGCTCCACACCAACAGCAGCCAGCCTGACATGGGGCTCAGACTCAAAGACTGTGAGATCATGATCCAAGCTGAAGTTGGATGCTCAACCAACTGAGCCACCCAAGTGCCCCTTCTTTATAACTTTTTATCTCCGTCTGACATATGTATTTTGTTTTATGCTTGACTTCCCTCAGCTTCTGTGAGGTCAAGGATTTTGGTTAAATGCACTGTCAATGCCTAGAACCCTGGCACAGGACTCTCATTAAATAGTTGTTAAATGAAGGAACGAATCTACATTGATCCATTTTTTCTTAAATTCTAATTATCTCAAAGTTCTCACCTGTGTTACATTGTGGACTGTGTAAAGTGTCAGCTGCTCTTGGTTAGAATATGTGATGATTTTTTTTCTTCAGTAATAGTACCCCCCACCCCACCCCTACTCTCTGGGGGATACATTCCAAGACACCCAGTGCATGCCTGGAACTGTAGGTAGTACTGAACCCTAGATATACTGTTTTTTTCCTGTGCGTATATACCTGTGATAAAGTTTAGTTTATAGGTACAGGAAGAGATATAACAATATAATAATAAAAATAGTTCAATTATAACAACATACTGTAATAAAAATTTTGTAAATGTGTTCCCCCCCCCGAATATCTTATTGTACTGTACTTATCCTTGTGATGATGGGAGATGATAAAATGCCTACATGTGAGATGAAGTGGGGTGAATGATGATGTAGGCACCGTGATGTAACATTAGGCTACTATTGACTTTCCAACAATATATCAGAAGGAGGATTATCTAGGATTCCAGACTGTGGTTGACCACAGGTAACTGAAACTGTGGAAAGTGAAATGGTAGATCAGGGGAACTACTGCACTTCTTATAGACACACAGACCATGTGGTGTATAAGAATCGTTCTGCCACTCATTAACTCTCTGACCTGGGCCAAGTTTATTTTTTCACCTGTTTCCTGTTCTATAAAGTAAGGATAATAATAGTTCCAAACTGCTTGAGCTGTTGGGAGAATTGAACAAGTTTAATATGTATAAAGTGTGAAAACAATGCCTGGTACAAAGTAAGCACTATAAAAGATTGGTACAATTATTGTCTAATATTTCTATCACCCACTTGTTATTAGAGTACATGGCACAGGGTAAATGGAATTAGAAGCTAGAGAGGTCTTATACTGATGGAGAAAATTGTTGAAAACTTGACTATACTTTTTTGGAAGGGGAAAAGCCCACAAAGCAAAGGAAATAGGTGATGTTTTTCCAGTGTGTGTATAGGAACATTGTATTCTGAAAACATTCACATACCATGAAGTGCTCTTTACAAAATATTCTTTATTTTAGAATTTACTAAAAATACCTAAAATTGGGGCACTTGGGTGGCTCAGTCAGTTGAGCATCCGACTCTTGGTTTTGCCTTCTGTCATGATCTCTCTCGGTTTTGTGGGTTTGAGCCCCATGTCGGGCTCTGTGCTGGAAGCATGGAGCCTACTTAGGATTCTGTCTCTTCCTCTTTCTGTGTCCCTTCCCCACTCACACTGTCTCTGTCTCTCTTAAAATAAATACACTTTTTAAAATATAAATAAAAAATAAAAGTACCTAAATTAGTGAGCACATATTTTAACTCTGTCTCTTTTGAGAGTCATAAGCATCATTCTCGATACATCAGAGAGAATGCCTTTGACTCACACTGGGTGCATTAGGGTTTAATTCTGTCCTGGAACTCCATTTGAAAAAGAAGGAAAAAAAATACCTTGACTAGGGTGGCTCCTGCTTCATTGACTGGTAAACTACCTACTTCATACTAGTGTACTTAGTTAGGTGCTAGGAATAAAGCAGTGATCAGTGTGCTATAGATCTTAACTTCACTGAGTTTACAGCCCTAATAGGCCATTATACCCCAGTTATTTATTTCTGTTTCCCACACATCTTTTATTTTAGTCGTGGGACACATGCTCTGGAATGGTGTGCCAGGGCTTTGGAGAACTGAGGGTGGCTTGTTTTTAAAGTTACGTAGGGGCACCTGGGTGGCTCAATCAGTTAAGCGTCCGACCTCGGCTCAGGTCATGATCTCGTGGTTCGTGGGTTCGAGCCCCCCTCTTGGGCTCTGTGCTAACAGTTCAGAGCCTGGAGCCTGCTTCGGATTCTGTGTGTCCCTTTCTCTCTGCCCCTCCCCTGCTCATGCTCTGTTCTGTCTCTCAAAAAAATAAATAATAAAACATTTTAAAAAATTAAAAAATAAAGTTACATAAACTTAGTGGATGATCTTATGGACAGTTTAAAATAGTTCATTTTTGATGCTGTTTTGTTTTTCCAGGATCCGTGAAATGATAAGGTTTACCTGCTGTCAGACAGAAAAAAATCTTTTCTTCCTCTTACTTCCATTTTGGATAATTTTAAATTAATTTCCAAGTTTGACTCAAAAATCAGGATATTTGTCACATATTGATTTCATGAACACCACTTCCCTATTTGTATATCTCACTCCTCGAAGTAATTGTGAAGCTATGATCAACAAACTCTTAAATCCTCAACCTCTTTTTTAACCTTAAAAAGATTCCAGACACCTGTCTGGCCCCTGATCATTGTGCTTCTTCAGCCTTCTCGAGAGAAACTCATTTCACAACCCGTGGACTCCAGGACCAAGGAATGACTGTAACAGTTACTAATTTCCTTGACTCTTTAGTCTGTCTCCCCTTTCATTTTGTGAGTCTAACAAAATAGCAACTGCACACCATCTCTCTTCCATCTCTGTCTTCAGCAGTGGCTGCTGGCAGTGCTGCTCCTTCTGTCTTCCGGTGAAGACTGTCTGTCCATTCACTGCGAACTTCTCACAGCTCCCGCTTTCATCTCTGGACTTCACCTCAAAGTCTTCATTGAGAAGTTAGATGCAGCTCTGATCTCACCACCGAATCTACAAACCTGTCTGCGTTGGTCTTGGTGTTCTCTACCTTCCTTTCACTCATTATCAGAGACCTTCCCTGACGGTCTCATTCTCTTCTTGTGACTCAGGTTCCATCTTCTTTTTACTGTCTCTAGGGCTTCTTTCCTGCAGTTCGTGTCTCTCTTCCACATCCTCAATTTCTCCCTCTCTTTTGGATTTTCCTTTTAGCCTCCAAACATGCTGTTATCTCCCAGCCCTGCTGTATATACAAATATATGCAAATATCATAACCAGATATATAGAAGACACATCCTTCTTAGTGTCTTCTGTCTGCTATTCTTTTCCCACTTTTTAACCAATGAATTTTCCTCTCTGAATAGTTTTTCTCTTACCCTAGTGTCTGTTTCTTCTCAACCATTTTTGTGGACTCTGGTTTTTGTTTTGTCTTGTTTTGTTTTACTAGTCCTCTAAATGTTGGTGGGCCTTAAGGTTGAGTCTTTGCCTACACTCCCTTGGAGGTCTGCTCATTAGTATGCTGTGACACCTAAATGTATCCTGCCTTCTCTCTCCTCCTGAGTTCATAACCAGCTTCCCTCCTTGATCATGTAATTGACCTCACCTGTTGGGGACACAATGCTTGCTTTCTCTCCCTCTTGATTCCCCACTTCAGTAAATGACATGACCGTCCATATTGTTGCTTACACCGACATTTTGGCTCTGGACTCTTATTTTTCTTTCTCACCCCTTCCCCATGTCTAATCCATTAGTAAGTCTTATTTTCTCCACCTCTAAAATATATCCCAGATGCACCAATTTTTCTCCATCTCCACTGCCTCCACCTTAGTCCAGGCAGTCATCTCTTGCTTAGCCTACAACCGTAGTCTCAACCGGTCTTCTTTGCATCCACTCTTGCCCCCCTATAATCCATTCTTCACTGGAGTGATATTTAGAGGCATTATAATATTTATGCTCTGGATTTCCATGATCTAGAGTTAAATCCTGACTCTGTTGTTTGCCGGTTCTGTGGCTTTGAGCGAAATACAACCTCTGTGCCACAGATATTCTCATCTAGAAAATGGGATGGTAATTGTCAGTAATAATAAAATATCAATCAGATTATGTCACACACACGCACACACCTGGTTTTGAAAGTTTGGATTCTCACTGCACTAAGAATAAAATCCAAACTACTTACCGTGGCTTTTTGCTTAATGTTCCTGACCTCTTGTTTTCATGTTCTCCTTGTTTACCTTACTAAACCCACACTTAGTTATCTTTTAACTCTTTACTTGCAAACACAGCTTTTGGTGGGGTATGCTTGCTTGCTTGCTTGTTTGCTTGCTTTCTAGACCAGTTTATTAACATTCTTGTTTTGTGTTTGTTGTATATAAAGATAGTGCCATTTAAAAAAATTAGTTGATTTTTTTTTTTTACTTGGTGACTTATCTTTTTAAGTGCTAGGACGAGGGTTCTACTGTGTTTTTCCAGTTTTGTGGATTTATAAAGTTTTATAATTTTATATATTTATAAAATTTATAAATTTCTTTATAAAATTTATAAAATTCTTAGAAGTGGAATTGCTAAGTCAAATGATAGGAAAGTTTTCAGACCTATGAGTCCTATTGAGGTGAGTTTTTGAGACTTCACATGTCCACAAAAGTTTTCATTTACCCTCATATTTGATTCATATTCATGAATAAAGGACCAAGTTGATTATGATAGAGAGCTTTGCAGTTATACAAATATAGACCTTTGTTCTAAATGGGAAGTCTGATTGTGGGTTCTCTTGAACTTTGTGTATTCGTTGGTTGTTTTTTTCTAGGGCACAGGGATTGGAGTAGGCAGGTTTAGGGCCACCCTAATTATAAATGTAAGGGCAGCTTTTAGTATGGAGGGAGTTAACCAACTCACAACCTCCATTTCCTTCTTCATTCTCTCCTTCCTTCCTTTCCCAAGCATATAAAAAAGTACAGAGAATAATATCATTGATCATCCATGCACCTATAACCCTATGTTGTTGAATCATGTCTTTTATCATATTTGCTTCAGATATTTTAAACAAAACATTACACAGATAAAGCACCTTCTAGCTCATCAAAGATAATCAGAGTGTATCCTTTGTATCTGTTCTGTGCTCTGTTCATCTTCAGAGGTACCCATTATCCTGAATTTAGTGTTCATCATACCATTCATGCTTCTAAACTTTTGACATGGGTGTATATCTATAAACAATATCAATGGAATGTTTTAAAGTTGTATATATCTTAGAACTTGGTTGTTTCATTCAATATTGTGTGTTGGAGACGTATCCTCAATGATAAATGTAGCTCTAGTTCTTCATTTTGACTTATATATAGTTTTCCATTTTACAATTTTTTTTTTTTTTTTTTTTTTTTTTGCCCCTTTTCTCTTAGGGAGTATTTTAGTTAGTTCTAGTACTTTGCTATTAAAACATTGCTGCAATGAATACTTCTTGTACGTATGTTAATGTTGTAATAGCTGCATGATAGTATAATGCCCACCATCAGCTTTGCTAGATATTTTCAGTTTACTCTTATGCATCTGTATCATACCCACATGTAGAATAGAAAAGCACCTATTGCTGTACATAGGCAATAGCCTTTAGACCTAAAGGTTTTGCCAGTCTCATGGGTGTGAAATGATTTCTCATTTTAATTTGCATTTCTTTGATTGCTAATGAGGTCATTCATGTTATCATGTATCTGTTGGATAGTCTGAATTCTCTTTAAATCTACTACTTGTTCATAAATCCTTTGCCCATGTATCTTTTGGATTATTTGACATTTTCCAAAAGGATAGCCAGTTACCCCAGCATTATTTATTTATTTTTTTAATGTTTATTTTTGAGAGAGAGAGAGAGAGAGAGAGCGTGCACGCGTGAGCAATCAGGGGAGGGGCACAGAGAGCAGGAGACACAGAATCCAAAGCAGGCTACGAACTGACAGCAGAGAGCCCAATCCAAGGCTCGAACCCACGAACTGTGAGATCTGACCTGAGCTGAAGTCAGCTGCTTAACTGACTGAGCCACCAGGCACCCTAGCATTATTTATTATATGGTCCATGATGTCCCCCACTAAATTATAATGCCAACACAAACTATATCCATTCTCTTTGTTTATTGCTGTTCTGTCCTATTGCTTTATAAATCTTGCTCTCTAGTAATAACAGTCTTACTCTCATTATTTAAAATAGCTAAAAGACTGTATCATTTTATAGTACTTTTGTAAGAATTTTAGAATCAGTTTGCCAAATCCATGGGGAAAAAAAAATCTCAGGATTTTGTTTATTGTACTACACTGAATTAATTTGGGGAAAATTTGAGATTATTACAATATTGAATCTTCACATAAAAGAGCATTTATGTTAGTCTTTGTCAAGTGAAGGGGTGGAACATGCACATACACACATGCATCACATGGCATAAATGTGAAGTAAGATTTAGTGGAAAACAGTAAGTACCAGAGCACACAGAATCCCCTGAGTTCTGTTATCTTCATACAGATATATACTTAGGGTAGACCTAACTAGAACTAATATACCAGAGAAGGGGCTCCTAAGTAATAATTGGAACTTTGAGGTTGATGGAATGGCCTTATTAGAACGGAGAGCTCTGTGGCTGTCATCAGCCTTTTCTTGCGTTGAGCAAACTCAGACCTCAGACCTCCTAAGTCAGCTTGTTGATAGACTAAAAGAGAGGAGGAAATAAACCTCCAGAGTCATTTGAGTTTCTCTTCTCAGTCTTCCTTTATGCCTTTGCATATTATTTTGTTGTTCCCTTCACAAAGATCTTGCAAATCTTTTATTAGATTTATTCCTAGGGGCGCCTGGCTGGCTCAGTAAGTAGAGCATGCTACTCTTGATCTCAGGGTTGTGAGTTCGAGCTCCATGTTGAGTGTAGAGATTACTTAAAAATAAATTTAAAATCTTAAAGATCTTTTTCTAGATTCTTTATAGTTTTTGTTGCTATTATGAAGGGCATCTTTGTAAAATTGGCTCTGGCTGATGCACTGGATTACTATTCTATCCACCCATCTTGCATTATTTATTTATGTCTGTTTTTATATTCTCATACTCTTAAAAAATTTTTGCTTTAATGTTGTACTTATTTTTTGAGAGAGTGGGAATGTGGGGGGTGGGCACAAGAGAGGAGGATAGAGGATCTGAAGCGGGCACCTTGCTTACAGGCTGACTGCTGCAAGCCAGATGCAGGCCTCAAACTCACAAACTGTAGGATCACGACCTGAGCTGCAGTCAGATGCTCAACCGACTGAACCACCCAGGCACCCCTCCATGCTATAACCCTTCCATACTATAACCTCCTGTATATAATATCAGTGGTAACAGGCACCCTTGTCTTATGCCTGACCTTTCACTGTGATATTTTGCTGCAGGTTTCTGTAGATATACTTTTATTAAGTTAAAAGATCACTATTTCTAATATTCCAAGATTTTTAAAATAAGTAAATGTTGAATTTTTCAAAATACACTCGAATTTTGTTACTGATTTTTAAATTAATTGCATCATGATAAAGAAATAGGGTTTGTATCAAAACAGTTTTCTGTGTTTATGAAACATGTTTTGTGGCCTAGAATGTGACTGGTACATAGAGGAAAAAAGGAACAATAACAAAACTTGATCAGTTCCGTAGAAGTCAGAAAATCAAGAAAAAAGCAGTGTAAGTAGAAAGCACACAATAAGACTAGAAATAAATCAGGTACAAAAATGTAAATGAACTAAATTCTCTGATTAAAACAGATAAATATGTTTAAAACAAAACATGCTAGCAAAAGAAAAAAAAACTTTGCATAGTTCATTTATAGGCAACACAAAGATGAGAAAAGACATATCAGGCAAATGCTGGTGTAGGTTGGTTTGTATCATAAAATAGACTTTAAGAGAAAAAGCATTGTTGGGGAGAATTAAAGGAAAAAGAGATAAAAAGTTTGGAGAAAAACTCAATCCTACATAGAAGTTGAAGTAACAGTACAACAAACGTTTGCATTGGTATCACTTACACCACAAAGCTTCAACAATTGTTAACATTTTGCTAGATTTATAGGTCCTGAAAAATTATTTCACTTGTCTAAAATTATATCTAGGGAGATTAACAATTTCATAATCATATGTGTAGTACATGTTTAAATTTCCACAGTTATCCTAAGAATGTCTTTTATAGCTGTTCTCCATCCCTAAACTAAGATCTTCTTTGTGTGCATGTGTTGAATTAGTTGTTGTCTTTTAATAGTTCTTGTCTTAGAGTCTTGAACAGACCACCCACCATTTTGTTTCCCATGACATGATTTATTAAAGAGACTAGGATACTTGTCCTGGAATGTCCCACATTTTGGATTGTCATGGCTTTGACTTTTAAAGAGAAAGATAAATGTCTTATAGAATGTCCCATATTCTGTATATGCCTGATTATTTCATTATTTTTTTTTACCTTGTATATTTCTTCTCAACTTGAAGCTAAGTGTAAAAGTTTGATTAGAGGGTGCCCGGGTGGCTCAGTCGGTTAAGTGCCCGACTTTTGACTCAGGTCATGATTTCATGGTTCATGGGTTCAAACCCCACATTGGGCTCTGGGCTGACAGCTCAGAGTCCGGAGCCGGCTGCAGATTCTGTGTCTTGCTCTCTCTCTGTGCCCTCCCTCCTCCACTTGTGCTCTGGTGTCTCTTTCTCTACCACCACCACCACCACCCCCCACACACAAATGAATAAACTTTAAAAAATTAAAAAAATGTTTGATTAGATTCTGTATTAATGTTTTACAGGTAAACTTCATGGGTGATAGATAATGTGTCATTTATGTTGTATCACATTAAGAGGTACTTGTCCGGTTGTCCCTCTATTAATGATTCTAAGCTACATATCCTTATAAAGATGTGTGTTTTTCCCTCTGTCTTTAATCTGTGTGGAAATGCTTGGACACTATAGGAGTATTCTGTTCTTCATCAGCTTTTCACCTAACAGCTTCAGCCCCCTGTGATCCTTTCTTGAATCAGTGATTTTATATTAGCTGGCATTCTTTTAGAAAGAGCTTCCCACATCAAATAGGAATAACTAGAATTTTTTCCAAGAAGGTAGAATATAAAATACATAATTCTTTTCCACTAATGTTTAATTTTCTAAAGATGTAACAGTCACCTACAGTGGTGGCAAGTGTCTCCCAACAAACTTCTTACTTTTATGGACTAGTGAGTTTTTATTTATTTATCTTTTATGTATGCCACCTGTTGTAATTAATTATAGTTTTTACTCTTTTTGCTGAAAATCTCCCAAGTTTGGCTAGTAGGAGTCCCTTCAAGCTGGCTCCTGTGTTGTTTTGACATCTGTCTGGCACATGAAGATGTTCCAGGATCCCTCTTGAATAATAAGTGGGTCTTAGAATGCTTTACTGCTGCCCATTTGCCCCCAGCAACTGTTGTCACTGTTTTTGTTGTTATTTTGTATAGTCTGCTTATTTAGATTTACCCTTGTGTTTATTAGTTTCCAGGTTCCCCATTTGTATTAGTTTCTTGTGGCTGCTGTATCAAATTACCACAAACCTGGTGTTTTACCGCAAATGTATTCCCTTAATAATTCTGAAGGTCTGAGGTCCAAAATGGGGTTCACACTAGGGCAATTGAGGTGTCAGAAAGACTGTTCTTCCTCTAGAGCACATTTACTTGCCTTTCCCAGCTTGCAGAACTGCATTCCTTGGATTCCTTGATTCATGGTCCCTTCTTTCAGCTACCCAGGCCAGCAGTGTAGCATCTTCAGATCTCTCTGGTAGGTCTTCACTTACCTAATCCTCTATAATAAAATCTCCCCATTTTATAAGGATGCTTGGAATAACATTTTGGGCCCATCCAAGATAATCTCCTTAATTCAAAATACTTAATTACATCTGCAAAATTCTTTTTGTCATATAAGGTAACATAGGTTCTGGGGTTTACAGTGTAGATATTTTGGGGGCTGTTAATCAGCCTGCCATGCTGCTCTGTCTTTTACATTATTCTGGGTTCTGTTTCCTTTTAGGTTGTTAGCTATTTTCTTTTGTTTCTTGAAGTCATTTCATTATCCTCTGGCTTCTTATACTGTTGTTAAGAAATATGCTGTCAGTGTAATTTATTTTTCTTTTCTCTCTGGTTGACTTTAAGAACTTTTATGAACTTGTACTTCGACCTATATAGTTGTGGATTTAGTTTTATCTGTCATGGACAGGACACAGGACTCATTGTGCTACTCTTGAGAATTTTTTATTTTCAATTGTTTTAGAAAATTACACCCATCTTCTGTTCAAATATGTCTCCCATTGTCTGTTTACCTTCTGAATTTACTAATTCCATTCTTTGCCTTTCCTGTTTTCCATTCATTTTTCTCTGCCTTTTGGCCAATTTTCTCTGAATCCTCTTCTAGTTCTTTAATTCTTTCTTTAGCTCTAATCTGTTTACTTCAGCTGAGGTTTTATTTTAATGACTGTGATTTATCATTTTCTCATGCTCCCCTTTTATATGTATTGTCTTTAAGCTTGGAGATATTCTAGAATTATCTCAATAGAAACTTTGATATTTTGGTCGGCAATTTATAAACTTTGATTTCTTTCTCAAGCTGATTGTATTTGTTTTTTATTTTAGAGGAGTTTTTCAGAATCTTTTCCACTGACTGATTGTCTAGCCTTCATGCTTCCACTGCCATGATTCTTTTAGCAATTCTTCTGAAATTTTAGGACCATGTCTCTCTTTTTGAATTATTTATTTTAAATAAATTTGTTTAAATAAATTTGTTTTACCTTTGGTAATAGTTATTTGTTGTTTGGGCATCTGTTAGACTAGCATGTAATTTTCTCCTTTGACCTGTTAAGTATTATTTTACTGGATTCCTGGTGAATGACTAACATTAATTTGAGGGAAAGAACAAGAGTGAGAGAGGGAGAGGGAACTGAAAGGGAGAGGGAAAATGGAATTTAAGAGGTTTTGTATCCTCACAGCTTGGATTATTTATGTGTGTCTGTGTGTGGGGGTTTTTTTTTTTTTTTGTTTTTCTTTTTGTATTCTCTTTGTCAAGTTTGGATATCTGGATTTTGCTAATTTTATGAAATGAACTTGGAAGATTTTCCTTTTTTATATGCTTTCACATATTAATAACTTATTGTATTTTCTTTAAAGGTTTGATAGAAGCCAATCCTATAATAATCCGGACCTGATGCCTTTTTATTGGGAGGAAGGGAGGCAGTGGCTGTAGTTTTCTGTGCCATTACTGCCCTGCAGTTCTTCCATAGCAGTTGGTCTGAATTTATATTTTATTAATTTATATTTTAACATAGGCGTCTTCTGAGGTGGGCGTTAAAAAAATTCATTTTTGTGGGGGAGGGAATTTTGCCATCTGTAAAGTCACTAGAAATGATCGATTGTTTACTAAGATTGCCTGATTTTAATTGCTGTGGTCCACTGAAGAGATCAAAACAGGACAGGAAATCTAGTACCTTTCTTGAATTTTTTTGCTTCTGTTTGTAATTCTTTCATTTCCCTTTCAGGATTGTTGAAACAGATTTTCTTCATTTTTTCCAAGAAGGCATTTTAAGGCCAAAACTATATATCTTCTCTTAGTTTTACAATATCTTATTCTATTTTTTAATATATTTATATTTAATAATTATCATCAAAGTTCTTTCTCTTACTCTTCTGGGAAATGTGAGCAAATTTTTTCTACCAGACTCATCTTCCCTAATTTCAGTGACGGCTCATAGTGATTTTTCTTCATTCTTTGGATATAAAATTACTTTTGTTTCAGGAATTAAGAAATCTTATTCCAGAACATTCATGGTCTGGCCCTGCCCTACCTAACCAAACCTGTCATTTTCTGCTCCCCAGTACAAAAATTTTATTCTAATCCGTTTTAATCAGCTCAGTTCCGTAATTTCCCTCATGTTCATTTTCCTTTTCTATTCTAATTTTTTCCTTTCTCTCTCTCATTCCTTGGGGGGTGGTTCTTTACCCTAACTGTGCATGCGTTTTATCTATGGAGCTTTAAAAAAAACAAAACAAAACAACAACAACAAAAAAGGCTTTGGATAATAACATCTTTATTTATTTACTGAAGTGGAAAGAATCCCCGAACTAGGCCTAATTTTTCCTCTCTTCCCCTATTCTAAAGACAGCCTGAATCTTAGTTTCAGCACTGATTGAATACCTGTTATGACTAAGACACCAAGATAAGTGATGGGGAAACGAAAGATAAATAAAACATGTTTCTGATCTCAGAGCAGCTAATAGACATGAAAAACACAATCAATTTTAGGATATCAAATTCTGACTATAAAGCACTTCTGCCTGAGTGGTCAATGAAGTCAATATAGAGGGAGGTTATCATTTTCTGAGATGAAGAGACTATAGGAAAAAGAAGTTTTGGGGGGGATTGTGGGCTAGACCAGAAGTTAAATCTTTGAACATGTCAAGTTTGCAATGTCTATTAGTTATTTTAGTGGAGATGTTCAGTAGGCAGTTGGACAAAAAGTCTGGAGTTGAGAGGACAGAGCTGGATTTTAAAATTTGGGCTTTATCAGTCCATATTTGGCATATAAAGCCACAAGATTGGATAAGATCACCTGGAGAATAAGTACAGCTAGAGAAAAAAGACATCCAATGCTTTTTGGGGGATATGAAAAATTAGCCAAGGAGTCGTAAAGGAAAATAATACGATATCTGACAATAGAAAGAAAAGGAAACTTCTGTCATTGCTTCTCAAATTCTGAGATTTTGCATGTATAACATCTTCTGGAAGATTATGCTGCTGCTAGTCTATGGACCACTTTTGAGTAGCAGGACTTTGTATGACAAATGAGGCATAATGTGAAAAACATGAAAAAAACCGCAACATTTGGAGGAGAATAGGGTTAATATATAAAATATCTAGAACATAGGATATCTATAAATCAACAAGAAAAAAATAGAATGAAAGAAAGAATATGGATAGGGAATTTTCCAAAAAGAAATGTAAATGTCCAATAAACATGAAAAATGGTTTTCTGGGAAATACAGATTGAAACAACAAGATCACCTTTCCCCCTTCAAATTGGCAAACGTTTCAAAGTTTGATAAGACCCAGTGTTGGTGGGATTATAGGGAAAAGCATGGACTCATACCCTCCTAGTAGGAATATGACTTGGGACTTTTTTTCTATTGGAAAACCATTTGACACATTTATTAAATTTTTAAATGCACATAACATTCAATTCAGGAATTCTATGCATTGATATCTAAAAGGGAAACTGAAACCTGTGCCCAGAAAGGCAGTTCAGAACTATTCATTGAAGCATTGTTTGAAGTTGAGAAAAATGGAATAATCTGAATATCCTCTAGGAAGAGAATTATTAAATAAACCAAGGGTCCTGAAGCCCCCTCCTTGTTCATCTATCTATACCCTCTTGTACATTTTTTAATTACCTCACATTTTTAAATTATAACTTTCGGTAGTTTAAAAGGTCTTAATCTCTAGTGTGTATTATATTTATGCTGTTCATTTTTGGTCACACCTTAGAATTCCAGGTTTAGATCATGCAGTTTATGGAGTATCTAGTATACAGTGTAATTTGCAAGCACATTCTCTAACCACTCAGATAAATTGGACTCATTCTTCATCAAGGAAAAAATGACTTTAAAAAATAAACACATAATATATGCCTGTACTATAACCACCCAACTTGTGAATTCTAGGCTGGCCAGCTGGATAAATGAATGAGGCTTGGAACCCTGCCAAGAATTTATTTCACTGATAAAATAAGGTCTTGGTTTTAACCCCTACCCCTTTTCTCTCAAGGGGTTTTTCCCTCGTGTTGACTCCGTACTTTAAAATTTATACATCTCAGAACAGTGCACATTAGTAGGATCTGAGATGGAGAAGAATTTTGCCTTTCTTGTATAGAACGGAGAATTACAATGTGGTGATTTTAAAGGGAGAGGAGGAAAGGAGACTAGTTCTCAAGCAGTTCAATTAGTACACGAAAACATCAAGGAGCTGAAAATTGTCCTAAAATTATCCGTGACCATCCACTGTTAGGTTGCTCTTGAAGTTTGAAGACCATTGACGATAAGCAGTGTCATAACAATATTACGAAATAAATGTTTCTATCCTTAACACCACCATTTAAAAACAGTAAAATATATATGTATTGATACGGAAACAACTTTGAGGAATGTTGTTCAGGGAAAAAAAACAATTATTAAAAATGTTTTTTAAATAAAATATTTATATGTATTTGTATACTTTGTATATGTATTATTATATTTACTTTAATAAAAAGGAGATGTGGAAAGGATGTATAACAAATTGTAAACGGCAGTTGAGTTTTGGGCAAAGGGTCCAGGAATGTGGGGAAGTGTGAAAAGAGACTTTCGTCATTCTTTTTTATTTTAATTTTTTTTTAATGTTTATTTAGTTTTGAGACAATTTTTGAGAGACAGAGTGTGAGCAGGGGAAGGGCAGAGAGACAGGGAGACACAGAATCTGAAGCAGGGTCCAGGCTCTGAGCGGTCAGCCCAGAGCCCAACACGGGGCTCGAACTCACAAACCGTGAGATCATGATCTGAGCAGAAGTCGGACGCTTAACCTACTGAGCCACTCAGGCGCCCCTGTCATTTATTCTGAATACTCATGTATTATTTGAATCTTTTACAGTTGAGAATATTTGTACTACTAGTGTAGAAAAGAGTTTTTAGGTGTTTAATAAAAGATGGGAAAAATTGCTATGCTAAATGGTCTCACAGGTCTCAGCTCTAAATTTCAAATTTTAAAATATCTCTAATTCATATCCTAAATGATTCTTATTCACATTCTTTTAAATTATTTTTCAGGTGTGGAATATCAAACAAATGATTAAGTTGACACAGGAACATATAGAGGCCCTATTGGACAAATTTGGTGGGGAGCATAATCCACCATCAATATATCTAGAGGTAAGCTTTTGAGTATCATATCTGTAGTGATTTTTGATTTTTTATTTTTGTTATTTTAGAGACAGCGAGAGAACACAAGTGGGGGAAAGGGACAGAGGGGGAGAAAGGAGAGAGAGAGAATCTTAAGCGGGCTTCACACTTAGCACGGAGCCCCGTGCAGGTCTCGATCCCACGACCCTGGGATCATGACCCTAGCTGAAAGCGAGAATTGGATGCTCAACTGACTGAGCCACCAGGTGCACCTGTAGTGATTTGGAAAATAAAAACATGAACTTACAAAAAGCATTTGTACTAGTAATAATGTTTACCCTAGGGGATGAGAAATAGATATGGGAAGGTGGATTACCTTCGTCTTTATTATATTATACTTCTTAATCTTACTTCATTTGTTACAATAACATAGAGTATTTTGTAGTTTGGAAAAGGAGAAGTCATGTATAAACTTCAAAATATTACTCTGTTAGAAAACTTATTTAAAAAAGAGAGAAAGAGAAAGCATTCAGTTGTGGAGGTTAGGAAACTAGTTACTGTGTTAGAAAGTGGGGTCAAATTTTGTGAAGTATGTTTTTTCCTTGTGAAATATCTTTTTTCCAGCAAATCCCCCCAAATTGGTGTTTGCTTTCTTAATAGGTAAAATATATAATATTTAAATAGCTCAGAATTGCTTAGCTTTAGTGTTTGAGGCTTTTGTATCAAGACTTGAGCATCATAAATTTATAGTCATTGTTCTTAATCCTGTGGGGTAGTAGTTTCTGTTGTAATCACAGATAACCTTTCTTGATATTGGTTTCCTGATGTAAGTCACTTGGGTTCCATGACGAGCAAGCTGTTAGGGAATCCAGGCAGTCAGGCTTCACGGTCCACACTGCTTCCCGCTGCACTACACTGGCTGTCGCTGTAAAAGCTGGTCCAGCTGTAATCACTAATCATATAGAAATATAACCATAAATTACAAATGATCATTTGCCTTCAAACGCCTTACATTTTTAGGCATGGATTGGTAGACTCCTAAACTAAATTTCTAGTTTAGTAATCTGGTTGCACTTAAAGGACGTGTTAAATCTTTCAAGTATTTTCATGAGAAAGTAAGTTTGCATTTCTAAAATAAATTTGGAAGTTTGGAAATAACCACTGATAAACTGTTGGCTTCTTCATATGGCTTCCCTCAGAGCACACTGACAGATACCAGTAGTAGGACCACAGTTCATACCTCTGAATACTAGTTAGTATACTTTCCAATATCCCATGCTGTTTTACTTTTCTGTCTGAGGAGGACAAGTGCAGGAGTCATAGGAGGCAGAGAGTCCTGGTGAAAATAGTGATTCTTTATTAATTAGAATTAGTTTAACCAACAGTTTTTGCCAACCATTTCTGTGTCTTGTGAGACTCTCCCCCACCCTTAGTCGTAATACATTTGCATCAATAACCGTTTTTGACTATAGCAGGGATTCAGTGCCCCCTCCACACACTCACATTCTTCACGCTCTTCACTGTTCATATTACATCTAACTAGGACAATATAAAGCAGACCATACCTCATAGATTATATCATTAGCATGTTGATTCTTTTTAAAAAAATTTTTTTTAATGTTTATTTATTTTTGAGAGAGAGAAAGAGAGACAGTGTGAGCAGAGGAGAGGCAGAGAGAGAGAGAGGGAGACACAGAGTGTGAAACAGGCTCTGGGTTCTGGGCTGTCCGCACAGAGCCCGACGTGGGGCTCAAATTCACGAACCATGAGATCATGACCTGAGCTGAAGTCTGACGCTTAACCAGATAATCCACCCAGGCACCCCATGGAGGTAGATTCGTATTCTCAGGGACACACTACAGAATTTCTCTGTAGAAGGCAATACAATATAGTGATTAAGATGAACTTTGAAGTCACATAGGCCCCCTATGTTTGAATCTTAGCTGTGACTTAGCTTCTGCAAATAGGTTACCTAATCTCATTATACCTGACCTCATTGGTAAAATGAGAATACTGTCACACATGTTGTAATTTAAGGTTTAAGTTTATAATTAGGAAATAGCATCATTCTTCACACATATTGATTACGCATAAATTTTTGATTCATTCATTCAGATATTTATTAAGTGCCTGTTTATATTTATGCATTTATGCTTTTTTAGGCTCCGGGGATATAGCACAAAAAAAAAAAAAAAACACCACACAACTGTGCCTTTAAGCAGCTTATAGTTTTATCAGAGGAGGGAATTACAGGCAATAAACAATAAACCTACATAAACATTGGATAAACTATGAAGAGGAGCCTACCTGGAGATGACAGTATTCTTCCCAGGGGAAAGTTGATGAGGGCCAGTGGGAAGACCTTTGGGTACTGATATTTGAAGGCCCTTCAGTGAAAAACCAAGTTTGTTGGTTAGCCACTGAGACCCATCATTCTGCTTTCTGTCCCTACGTATTTGACTACTCTAGGAACCTCAAACAAATGGAATTGTACAATATTTGGCCTTTGGTGACAGCTCATATCATTTAGCATAATGTCTTCAAGGTCCATCCATGTTGTAGCATGGGTCAAAATTTCCTTGCTAATTAAGGCTGAATAATGTTTCCACATTTTGTTTATCCATTCATCTATCAGTGGATACCATTGATGGTTGGTCATTTCTGTCTTTTCATTACCACGAATAATGCTGATTTTACTCCTTTTGACTGTATAGCAGAAGTGGAATTACTGAATTATGTGGTAATTCTGTATTTAATTTTTTTTAATTAACTAATTTCTCTTTAATTTACATCCAAGTTAGCACATAGTGCAACAATGATTTCAAGAGTAGATTCCTTAATGCCCCTTACCCATTTAGCCCATCCCCCCTCCCACAACCCCTCCAACAACCCTCTGTTTGTTCTTTTATGTTTAAGAGTCTCTTATGTTTTGTCCCCCTCCCTGTTTTTATATTACTTTTGCTTTCCTTCCCTTATGTTCATCTGTTTTGTATCTTAAAGTCCTCATATGAGTGAAGTCATGTGGTATTTGTCTTTCTCTGACTAACTGATGTTGCCTAGCATAATCCCTTCTTTTTTTTTTTAATTAATTAATTTATTTATTTATAAAAGTTTTTTTATTTTTTCTAAATATTTTTTCTTTTTTTTCAATATAGAAATTTATTGTCAAATTGGTTTCCATACAACACCCAGTGCTCATCCCAAAAGGTGCCCTCCTCAATACCCATCACCCACCCTCCTCTCCCTCCCACCCCCCATCAACCCTCAGTTTGTTCTCAGTTTTTAAGAGTCTCTTATGCTTTGGCTCTCTCCCACTCTAACCTCTTTTTTTTTTTTTCCCCTTCCCCTCCCCAATGGGTTTCTGTTAAGTTTCTCAGGATCCACTAGCATAATCCCTTCTAGTTCCATCCATGTAGTTGCAGATGGCAAGATTTCATTCTTTTTGATCCCCAAGTAATACTCCATTGTGTGTGTGTATGTACACATATATATGTACACATATACACACATATACACACACCCATATACATACGTATTTGTATATATGTGTGTGTATATATGTATGTATGTATGTGTATATTTATATATATGTATGTATGTATACATATATGTACATACATATACACACACACACACACACACACCACATCTTCTTTACCCATTCATCTGTTGGTGGGCTTTTGGGCTCTTTCCATACTTTGGCTATTGTCGATAGCGCCGCTAGAAACATTGGGGGGCATGTGCCCCTCGAAACAGCACACCTGTATCCCTTGGATAAATACCTACTTGTGCAATTGCTAGGTCGTAGGGTAGTTCTATTTTTAATTTTTTGAGGAACCTCCATACTGTTTTCCAGAGTGGCTGCACCAGTTTACATTTCCACCAGCAGTGCAAAAGAGATCCTCTTTCTCCGCATCCTTGCCAACATCTGTTGGCTGAGTTGTTAATTTTAGCCATTGTGACTGGTGTGAGGTGGTATCTCATTGTGGTTTTCATTCCTGATAATGAGTGATGTTGAGCATTTTTTCATGTGTCTGTTAGCCATCTGGTTGTCTTCTTAGGAGAAGTGTCTATTCATGTCTTGCCCATTTCTTCACTGGATTATTTGTTTTTTTGGGTGTTGAGTTTGATAAGCTCTTTATAGATTTTGGATACCTACCCTTTATCTGATATGTCGTTTGCAAATATTTTCTCCCCTTTTGTCGGTTGCCTTTTAGTTTTGCTGATCGTTTCCTTCGCTGTGCAGAAGCTTTTTATTTTGATGAGGTCCTAATAGTTCATTTTTGCTTTTATTTTGCTTGCCTCCAGAGCCGTGTTGAGTAAGAAGTTGCTGTGGCCGAGGTCAAAGAGGTTTTTGCCTGCTTTCTCCTCTAGGCTCTTGATGACTTCCTGTCTTACATTTAGGTCTTTCATCCATTTTGAGTTTATTTTTGTGAATAGTTTAAGAAAGTGTATTTAACTTTTTAAGGAAATGCCATACTGTTTTCCACATTAGCTGCCTTTTACATTTCTGTTAGTGATATACAGGAGTTCCAGTTACTCCATATCCTTGCCAACACTTACTGTGTGTGTGTGTGTGTGTGTGTTTCTGATAGCCATCCTAATGAGTGTGACATGGTATCTCATGGTTTTGATTTGCATTTCCCTGATGACTTATGATGTTGAACATCTTTTCATGCGTTTATTGGACATTCATTCTTCTGTGGAGAAATGTCTGTTCAAGTCTTCTACACATTTTTTAATTGGGTTGGTTTTTTGTTGAGTTGTAGGAGTTCTTTATATATTCTGAGTATCATTCCTAATTAGATATATGATTTGCAGATATTTTCTTCCATTCCATGGGTTCCCTTTCCTCTCTGTTGATTATATCCTTTGTGTGAAAGTTATTTTTTATTTTGATGATGTCTCATTTACCTGTTTTCCTCATGTTGCCTGTGCCTTTGGTGTCACATCCAAGAAATCATTACGAGACCCAGTGTCATGAACCTTTTTTTTCTGTTTTCTTCTAAGATTTGTAATTACAGTTTTAGCCCTAACGTTGAGGTCCTTGATCCATTTTCAGTTAATTTTTCTGTATGATGTAAGCTAAGGGTTCAACTTCATTCTTTTGCATGTGTATATCCAGTTTTCCCAGCCCCATTTATTGAAAAGGTTGTCCTTTCCCATTGAATAGAAACTTTGACACATGCCCTTGTCAAAAATCATTTGACCATGTATGTGAGAATTTATTTGCGGGCTCTCTTTTGTTTTCCGTTGGTATTTATAGTCCAACTTTATGCCAGTTTACACTGTACTGATTTGATTACTGTAGCCGTGTAAGGATTTTAAAGTCAGGAAGCATGAGATGTCCAACTTTGTTTTCCTTTTAAGGATTGCTTTGGCATTTCACTATCTTTTGAGATTTCATATGAATTTGAGGGTGGATTTTGCTATTTCTGAAACACATGGGGATTTTGGTAGGGATTACATTGAATCCATAGATTGCTTTGTGTAGTATTGACCTCTTTAGAGCTCATAAGTCTTAAATATGAATGGACAGCTAAGAATAACCAAATATTGGAAGAAAGCTTGTAGCAGGAAAACAATAGCAAAAATGGTCAAAGCAACTCAGAAATAGTGCACAGAACAGATGAGAACCTGAAAATAACTATAATTAACATCAGAGATAAGAGAAGACAATCTGTTCTTATTTCATGGCTGTACTAAAGAAACAAAAGTCTTAATAGAGAACAAGAAAGAGCTCTTGGTATTAAAATAATTAAAATAGTAAGCAGAAAATGTAAATACATATGTGTATGTGTGTCTGTGTGCATATACATAAACAATTGTTGTAAGATAAAGTTAAGGAAATCTCTAGAAAGCAGAATAAAAATAAAGATGGAAAGTATTAGAAGAAAGATAAGAATTAGAGAATAAATCTAGGAGAGCTATAAAAATACCAAATGCTTTTAGCTACAGAAAAACAAAAACACCTAATCACAAGTTGCCCAAACAAATAGGAGTTTTATTTTCCCCTCCTGTAACAAGAAGCGTGGAGGTAAATTATTTTAAGATTGATTCCACAGCTCAGAGTTGTCAGATGCTGGGGTGGATCTCTACAGTCCTTTAGGCCTTTCTGTCATGAGTGCCACAGATCTGTATGCCATCATAGGACACCTCAAAGCAGGGAGCTGGGATCACAAACGCTCTCTTGTGTCCTGCGCGCTTTCAAGGAGGAAATTTTCCCCTTCAAATCCCCTACACGTCTTGTCCTTTATATCTCATTGACCAGAACGGGGTCACATGTATCCCTACACCGGGACTATGTTTATATTTCTTGAAGTAAGAGGCTAAAAAGTGAAGTTTTTCCAGTGTTCACAGTTTGGCTTTAAGATAAGCTTGAGCATTGGCGACTAGAAGTTATGCTATAGTTATTTCGTTCCAAACATTTCAAGATAGGAAATAATGTTTTCTATGTTTGATATTTTTGAGATTTCCACAGGAAGATAAAACTTTACCTATCCCTGCATCTCTTCCTTGTAGCAGAACAGGGTGAAATCAGTTCTGTCACCATCAAAATCTTATGTCCTTGTACTAATTTATTTAAAAACTAGCTTTTAAGTTGTTCTAGATTTTTTCCTACTGACGTGAATAATAATTAAAATTATATTGATTCTCTTGATGATAACTTCCGTGAAATGACCTATAGTACTCTTAAGGAATTTCAAATTTGGCTTTTTAGTCTTTGGTTCCCTTTTTATTTATTGTTATTATTTTAACATTTATTTATTTTTGAGAGACAGAGATAGAGCACAAGGGGGAGGGGCAGAGAGAGAGGGAGGGTCAGAATCCAAAGCAGACTCCAGGCTCTGAGCTGTCAGCACAGAGCCCGATATGGGGCTCGAACCCATGAACCGTGAGATCATGACCTGAGCTGAAGTCAGATGCTTAACTGACTGAGCCACCCAGGCGCCCCAGTAGTGTCTTTTGAAGTATAAAAGTTTTAATTTTGAGAAGTGCAGTTTATCTGTTTATTTCTTTGGTTGGTGTGATTTAGCGTGTCATACCTAAGAAATTACTGCCTAATCTAGGTTCATGATGATTTACTCCTATGTTTTCTTCTAAGAACTTTGAATTTAAAAAATTTGTTTAATGTTTATTTTTGAGAGAGAGAGACAGAGCATGAGCAGAGTAGGGACAGAGAGAGAGAGGGAGACACAGAATCTGAAGCAGACTCAAGGCTGTGAGCCGTCAGCACAGAGCCCAATGCGGGACTTGAACCCACCAACCGCAATATCATGACCTGAGCCACAGTCAGACAGACGCTGGTTAAGTGGTTAAGTGGCTAACTGAGCTACCCAGGCGCCCCTCTGCCAAGAACTGTGTAGTTTAAGCTCTTAGTTTTAGGTGTATTTTCCGTTTTGAGTTACTTTTTTATTGTAATCTTAGGTAGTACTCCAACTTCATTCTTCTGCCTGTAGATATTCAGTGGTACCAGCACCATTGTTAAAAATCAGTTGGCTGTAAATGTGAGGCTTTATTTCTGGATTCTCAAGTCTTCTGTGGTGTTCTATATATGTATCCTTATTCCAATGTCTTGATTACTGTACCTTTATAGTAATTTTTGAAATGAAGAAATGTGAAGCCTCCAACTTTGTTCAAGATTATTTTGGTTTTCTGAGTACATTACACTTCCATATGAATTTTAACATCAGCTTGCCCATTTCTATAAAAAAGCCATTGGGATTTTGATAAGGATTGTAGTGAATTTGTAGGTCAGTTTCGGGAAAATTTTCATCTTAATAATATTAAGTGTTTTTGTATTATTCAAAAACATCCGACATGATCTGTGCCTTCAACTAGTTTACAGTTTAGTAGAGTCATGTTAAGAACTCAGCTAAGTAATACAAGGATAACAGTAATAAACATAACAAGAATTGCTAGTACTACTTATTCCTGCTAGTAAGAATATTTATGGGTTTTTGCTATGTGGTAGCCTCTGTAATAACTTCTTTTACTTGTATTATCTCATTTAATCCTCACAAAATTTTTTCATAATGAGAAAAACATAGTCCTATAAAGAAGAACATGATAATAGTCTAAAGGAGGTGAAGAGAAAGAATACTTCTTTGGGGTTTTATCAAGCAGAGCTTTGAATTGGACTTTGAAAAATAAGTAGGATTTTGATGCGAAAGAATAAGGTTTTGGGAAAGCTTCATCCTGAAGAAGTATCTGGTATCTGTAGTATCTGGAAGAACGAACCACAAGAATTTTGTTGATGATACTGGTGGTGGCTGAGGTGTGCATTTTTGTGGGAGGACTTGTCCATATTTGCTGAGTAAGGAAACAGAGGAAAAATTGGAAGATATAAGAGAAATTGGGGATAACAGTGTACCAAGGCCTCTGTAGAGGCCCTAAACATTCAGTGCCATTACTAAATTGAGAACAGAAGAGAGATGGGGCGGGCCCCTGGGTGGCTCAGTCGGTTGAGCATCCCACTGTTGATTTTGGTGCAGGTCATGATACTGGGTTCGTGGGATCAAGCCCCACATTGGGCTCCGTACTGAGCATGGAGTCTGGTTAAGATTTTCTCTCTCCATCTGCCCCTTTCCCCCACTCGTGTGTGCTCTCTCACTCTCTCTCTAAAATAAATTAAAAGAAAAGAGAGATAGGGAAAGGCATGGAGAATTGCTTAGACAAAGAAAGAAGAGGAAGCTTTTATTTGATGGCTTTGACCTCCAGAGTAAATTTGAAGGTAATGTAATGCTGTTTTCTGAGCGAATTACAGATTGGGTGATGAAGGTAAGGAGGCAGAGAAGCATAGAAAAGGTTGGAGTAAGTATTGTGAAAAATGTAATATGATGTTAAAAATTTTCGGGTAGTACCCTAAAAGACTAATTTCCACAAATTGATAATGGGACTAATTGACCTCCTTCTATCTTCTTGACTTAATTAACTGACCTTAACTAATTGACCTACCTTACTATCTTCTCCAGCAGTGTATGGTAACCTGAGAGAAAGAATGGAATAATTGAGTGGTTAGAATTTACTCCAAATTTGTATTTGACAAACAAGTTGGTAAAAGAATAAGAATTAGAGAATCAGAGATGTTACTAGTGGTATTGTTGAAATGGTGAGCCTCAAAGTAGGGGCAATAAGACAGTCAAGGCCCAAATCTAAGAAACTTCAAGGGATTAATGTTGATATCATAAACAGATTAATGTAGTAAGATGGAAACTTGAGAAGGTGTGTTCAGGGACAGGGGAAGCTCCACATTGAGGTCTTGTCATCATTTGGAACTCCTGGATCTTGAAGGTAGAATGAAAATCAATACCTTTAGAAATAAGTTTAGAGACCTTTACGGCAGGAATGTTAAAAGAGTAATCCACACTGAATGCATCAAGGATAGTGGGATGAAATGAGTCAATCCAGGGACAAAAGGCAGGCAAGAGCCTTGATTGCAGCTGTGAGGACGGAGAGAGGTGGAATAACTGCTTTGTACTTAATAAAAGGAAAGAGCTATTGATAAGTGCAGTGAAATAATAGCTTGTAATCCACAATGGAGGGAACAGTATATTTTCAAAAATTAAGACTAACATTTTGATAAAGAAATAGCATTCTGAAAATTTATTGTTTAAGTGCATTCCATTTCCCTAAGGCTTACTTTGTGTACTTGTCCAGATGATAGTAAACAAGATTTGATATATGCAAGGGGGAATTTTTATCTCCCAGACTGCATGTATGTGATCTTCCTAGGGTAGGAATTGCATCAGTCTTTATTTTTTTAGTTCGAGTCCCAAACAGTGCCAGACACATGTATGGTCAGTATATACTAATTGACGGATTAAAGGCTGGATAAATGGATCATATTAAAAGAGATGCCCGTAAGTAATTAGCCCTTGGAACTGAAAGCTAACACGAAACACGGTTCAGATAATTTTGAAGTGATTTGATTATAATGCCTCAAAATGTTATGAAACATTTCCAGAATCAGGGTAGGGTAGCTAGTAGGTTATAAAGGAGAGGGCTTTTTAAAAAATTTTTTAAAATACTTACTTACTTTTGAAAGAGAGAGAGAGAGAGAGCAAGAACGGGGAAGGGACAAAGAGAGAGGGAGACACAGAATCCGAAGCAGGCTCCAGGCTCTGAGCTGTCAGCACAAAGCCTGACGCGGGGCTCGAGCCCACGAACCATGAAGTCATGACCCGAGCCAAAGTTGGACACCTAACCGACGGAGCTGCCCAGGCACCCCAGGAGAGGGCTTTTAGATGCAGTTTATGCCCTTTACCCCAATGGCTCATTTTACTATTTTTCCTTTTTTTCATCTTCAAAATTATATTTTAAGAACCAGCATAGCAAGTGCAGTCAGTGGTCTTTACTGAAATGAAATTTCTTCTTCATTCTCCTCTATCTTTGATCATTCTCCTTTACTTATAGAATGAAGTTCAGGCTTCATAGCATGGTATAGACACCCTCTACAAGCTGGTGCCTTACCCACTTTTCCAGTTGCATTACTTGTTTCCCTGTATTGCTATTCTTCATTTAATTCCACAAACATATATTGATCCCTTGTTGTGTCCCAGATACTGAATTGCACGCAGCTATACTAGTCTGTAGTTTTCCCTCTATGCCTTAAAGTTTCCTACCTCTCTATTTGTTGCAGAATTTCTCCTGTACACAGCTCTCTCTTCTCCCCCACTTAACTCCGTCTATCTAAATGCTAACATAATCCTACCTCATTCTCACCTTATATCAAGAATGTCCTTTATTTCTCATGTATAACACTTAAGCATACTAAAATACATCCACCTGCTTCTCTGCAGCCCAATAATAAACTCCTTGAGTGATGAGAAGTTTTAAAATCTTTGATTCTCCCTTGTAGCCTTTTATAAATGTTTGTGGTATTACATCTGTGTATGATGGTAGAGAGAAATGGTGGACCATAGTGTGGGGGAGGGTGATATCCATTGCCCTAAAGAACCATGGACATATATATTCCAATTTATTCCATCCCTTTACTTTCAATATCACTCTGTTTTCAAAATTCTTGTTATTTTTAGAATATGATATCTTATGTGGTCATTTGACTTTATAGCTTTAATCAAATGAAACTTCTAGAAGTTTCCACCCTAGTGGATAATGGCACCAGAATTTCTTGACTGCAGGGCATAAACCACCTTTTCAAATAAAATTTTATTCTTTAAGCAGTATTTGATGGGATCGTCAGAGATCCATAGTGAAGAGAATAAAGTATTTTAACTAATACCTGTTTCAGAAAGAAGGTGGCAGTTATGTAACTTCTAAGCCCTATTGAGAAGATTTTGGTGGTAATGGTGAGATCTGACCCTGTACCTGAGTCTTATTTTTTGACAAATCTCTTTTAACCCCGCATCTCCTTTTCAACTTCTCTTTCTGTTCTTTGGAGGGCAGAAAGGTATGAAACTTTATATGCCTACAATTTCCTCAAAAAAAATTTTTTTTAATAGAGAGGGTACTTATCCTTGATTTAGTATAGTATTTTATCTTATGTTGGATATGCAGTTTGGAAGTTAAATTGCAGTATGACCAGGGGTGCCTGGGTGGCTCAGTAGGTTAAGTATCCGACTTCAGCTCAGGTCATGATTTCACGGTTCGTGGGTTCAAGCCTTGCATCGGGCTCTGAGCTGACAGCTCAGAACCTGGAGCCTGCTTCAGATTCTGTGTCTCCCTCTCTCTCTGCCCCTCCCTTGCTTGCACTCTGTCTCTAAAATAAGTAAACATTAAAAAAGATTTTTGTTTTTAAATTGCAGTATGACCAGAACATTGTAAATACATTTTAAAATTAACATTCGTGGGTTATTCTAGACATTTATATGTTTGTTGATTTCTCGGTGCAATGTACTGTCTTATCACATACACAAAAAAATGATCACTTTAAAAGTAGAAGTATTAATTTACAGTACTTTCAGCACTTATTTTGTAACTTGTACTTAAAACCCTATTAGCTAGATTATAAAGAGATTACAATCAAAGATTTAAATTTCATATTTCCTTTTGTTACTGTCAGGAAAAAGTCCAGATTCAGTGTATGTTTACTTTATTTTATAGGCCTATGAAGAATACACCAGCAAGCTAGATGCCCTCCAACAGAGAGAACAACAGTTATTGGAATCCCTGGGGAATGGAACTGATTTTTCTGTTTCTAGCTCTGCATCAACGGACACCGTTACATCTTCCTCCTCTTCTAGCCTTTCAGTGCTACCTTCATCTCTTTCAGTTTTTCAAAACCCCACAGATGTGTCACGGAGCAATCCCAAGTCACCACAGAAACCTATCGTTAGAGTCTTCCTGCCTAATAAACAGAGGACAGTGGTGAGTCAACTTTTAATATCATCATTGCTTTTTCTTTGTGTTTTTCAGAAAGAGTAGTTGTCGAAAATGAAATACGTTATCACTCCATATTCTGTGGTCATGCAAATGGAAGCATCCATTTCAAAAAGGAGTGGAAAAGACATAATTAATTGGTGCCAATGTCTGTGTCCCTTAACTGGAACAAATTGTATTGTGTTTAGTGTCCAATTTGACATTTTAACCTATCTGCCAAACTTGAACCAGACTCAAGCCTAAGTACTAGTTCAGAATCAAAAAGAATTTCCAGACTTGAGCTTGTTTGTTGTCTAACATATGTCAGGTAAGCTTTGCTCTTTGCCCTTGAGAAATCCCTATTTGGACTTATCAAATGTTGGGTTTTTAGTGTGCTTGATATTTTTCCTCTGTGTAACTTTTGTTGATCATTAGCATTACCATTGGAACGAGTATTCTGTAAGTAACATTTAAAGAATGGAAATCTGCACAATTTTATGGGTGGTCTATAATCCTTGAGTACAAGTACTGTCATTGCCTTAAATAATGCATCTATATGCATCGCGACTTTTTAAAAATGCATGTGGTTACTTTTGAGGTTAATAAAAAACCTTTTCATTTCCAAATACAACTGAAGTCAAAGTAGTTTTATTTTTTTTCCCTCACACAGCATTAGTAGTAATGCTAGATTTCCATAGAAAAAGTTTGATGACTAGGCTGTTGCTTGGAGGCTATAGCCTGGAGGCTGTGGTGGCCTCCAGTGAGGTTAATTTGTCACCTTGTGCAACAAAGAGATGTGAGTGTCAGTGTGTGGGGATGCAAGACTAGGCCTTCAGCCAGTGTCACAAAGGTAGTTGGAACTCAGGTCCTTGCATAAAGCTGAGTCTTTGAGGAGCTTTATCTTCAGCAAAAGGGTGAACTAGAAGAAAATCTACTTACTCAGCATACATAAATAACAATGTAACTTGTCTGTCTTCACCAGTGGTCCAGATAAAGTTTAAAGCTTCCCTTGTGAATTCCTAATTATGGGCCTGTTCTCATCATGGTGTGGGATTCATATTTGTACTTATGGGTCCTGTCCGGGAACTTTTAACGCAACAAATGGTCCTAGAGAGATAATAGCGCTCAGGCACTGGGTAGAAGCAAATGCAAACCCTCTTTGGCCGATCTAGGTCTCATGAAATTCATATAGATAATGCCCACTGACAAGTTCAAAATCCCATGTCATAAAATATACAAGGAAAGAGCCTATCAGCACATTAGAAGACTTAAAAACAGCAGGATTCCTAAGAAGGAACCAAATAGGACTTCTAGGTGGTCTTAATATTTTAAACTCAATGGATGACAGTTCCCATCTATGAAGTATTCTTGCTAAAGATGATTTTATTGAATGTTAAGCTTCCACACCTTCCATTTTACAAGAAACACAAGGAATAGAAGAAAAAGTTAAGTGCCATGAGGAAATGATAAATTCAGACTGTGGACATTGTATAAGACAAATGGCCTGGATTCGAGGTCACAGAAGATAAAAAAGATTAGGGATTATTCTACAACTAAACAAGACTAAAGAGATGTAAACAAATGCAGTGTGTGATCCTAGTTTGGGACTAGGATGGGGAAGAGCTATCAAAGGCATTCTTGCGATGGGAAATGGTGAATGTTGGTTAAATATGTTATGGAGTTACTAATTTTCCTATGTGTGATAATAGGAATGTAGTTACGTAGGAGAATGTCTTTATTCTTAGGAAATACATTTTTTAATATTTAGGGGTAAATTGTCATGACACCTACAACTTTGTCCACCTTCTTTTTTTAAATAAAACTTAGGCACAGTAAAGTATACAAATCTCAGGTGTACAGCTGAGTATGTATATGTAATTTTGTGCATATGTAACTGCCATGCAGATGAAGATATAGGCCATTTCTAATGCTTGGGAAGAGGTTCTCCCAAGCCCCCTGCAATTCGGTCATCATTTTCCAGAGTAACCACTATTCTGACTTCTGTCTCAATCAGTCAATTTAGAACATAGTTTCAAATGATAAGATCGAAAACAAATGTCAGAGAAAATAAATATTAAATGTTAGAATCTATGTAGAGAGAATTTGGATGTTAATTGTATCGTTCTCATTTTCCGTGTTTGAAAATTTTCATAATAGAGTTGGAAAAATGCAAAAACATATACCAAAGGAAAAATAGAAAGTTCAAAAGAAACAGTTGTCACTAAGGACAAAAAGAAATAATGAACATTTGATTTGATGAAGTAGCAAGACAACTTGAACTATAATTTCAGTATCTCTAGTAGTTACAGCGTATTACAGAACAGCTGTCAAAATACTAAATAAAAATTAGAATATTTGTTTAAAAAACTAAATGGATGAGATTAAAAGTAGATTAAATCCAACTGAAGGGAGGGAAAATTAGGGAAAAACTGTGGAAAGCAAGGAAAGAGAGTCAAAGAAAATGTAAAAGAGGGGATAAGAGGTATGAAAGATGAAATGAACAGTTTCATTATATGCCTAAGAGGAGTTCCAGAAAGTGAAAATAGAAATAAAGGAGTAGAGCAGAATTCAAAGAAATGATGGCTAATGTTTGTGAAAGACATGAATCTAAAGATTTGGGGAAAACAGGCCCTGAATTGTATAAGTAAATTTTAGTCCATAATTATTAAACATAACAAAATGAAAGAATACTATTTTAAAACCATTCAGGGAAAGAATTATCTATAATAAAAAAACTACAATTGGATTATTAAAAAATATTGATTGTAGCAGCTGGAGAAGCCAGAAGACAATAGAATATTGTACCAAGAGTGCTGAGAGGTGCCTGTTAAGTTGCTTAGCTGAAGTATGAGTTGAAGGTACATTCACTAATAAAGGCCTTTCCAGATGGGGAATTTACCTTTCCCATGCTCTGCTTGAAGGAACTACTCAAAAATTACTTTAGAAAGTTGAATACAGATGAAGGAATGAAAAGTAAAAATTAAACCTAAAACTATCAAATTTATAGAAGAAAACATAGGAGAAAATCTTAGTGACCTCAAATTTGTGGCAATGATTGCGTAAATATGACACCAAAAGAAAAATCCATAATGAACATATTCATAAATTGGACTTCATCAGAATTAAAAACCTATTGCTCTTTGAAACACAGTGTTAAGAGAGTAAGAAGACAAACCACACAGACTAATCTTTGCAGAACATCTATTTGATCAAAGACATGTATCCACAGCATTAGAAAGAGCTCTTTGAACTCAATAGTAAGAAAGCAAACAACTCAAAAAATAGACAAAAGATTTGAGCAGATGCTTCACAAAAGAAGATAAGTAGACAGTAAATAAACACATGCAAAGATACTCAACATCATTGGTCATTGGGGGAATGCAAACTAAAGACACAAGATGTCACTACACGCCTACTAGAATGGCTGGAATGAAAGAGTGGTCATACCAACTATTGGCAGCTATTATGTGGAATAACAAATTTTTATACACTGCTGGTGGCAATGTATAATGGTACAGTCACCTTGGAAAACAATTTGGCAGTTTTATTTAATTCAGTTCCTTTAAAATCCCAACAGTGTTTTTTGCAGACATAAGAAAAATCCATCCTGAAATTCATGTGGAGGCTCAATGAATCCTGAATAACCAAGCATTCTTGAGGAGCAAAGTTGGAGGTCTCACACTTCCTGATCTTTAAACTTTTTACATGCCTACTGAGTGGCATAGACATCAGACATATAGATTAAGGAAATAAAGAGTCCAGAAATAAATGATCATGTATGTGGTCAAAGGATCTTTGACAAGGGTGCCACGGCCCCCTCTGGGGGGGAGGCGGGGAGGAAAAACCCTTCCACAATGCTACTGGGAAAACTGGATATGCACATGCAAAACAATGAGGTTGGACCCTTACCTTACACTATATGCAGATTATCTCCAAATAGATCAAAGGCATAAACATAAGAGCTGCAACTATAAAACCCCTTAGAAGAAAACATACAGGAAAAGCTTCACAATACTGGACTTGGCAGTAGTTTTTTAGGTAAGACACCAAAAGTACAGGCAACGTGTAAAAATAGAGAAATAGGACTATATCAAAATTAAAAACTATATGAATCAGAAGCTTTGATGCAGCCACTCTGGAAAACAGTATGGAGGTTTCTCCAAAAGTTGAAAATAGAACTACCCTATGACCCAGCAATTGTACTACTACATTTTTAGCTGAAGAATACAAAAATGCTGATTTGAAGGGGCCAATGTTTATAGCAGTAATATCAACAATAGCCAAATTATGGAAAGAGCCCAGATGTCTGTCAACTGATGAATGGATAAAGAAGATGTATTTATATACAATGGAATATTACTTGGCATTCAGAAAGAATGAAATCTTGCCATTTTGCAACAATGTGGATGGAACTAGATTATTAGGCTATATGAAATAAGTCAATCAGAGAAGGACAAATACGATTTTACTTGTGTGGAATTTAAGAAACAAAACAGATGAACATAGGGGAAGGGAAGGAAAAATAAAATAACAGAGAGGGAGGCAAACCATAAGAGACTCTTAACTATAGAGAACAAACTGAAGATTGAGGGGAGGTCGGTGGGGGGGGGGGTGGGCTAGATAGGTGATGGGCATTAAGGAGGGCACTTATTGGGATGAGCACTGGGTGTTACATGTAAGTGATGAATCACTAAATTCTACTCCTGAAACAAATACTACACTGTTAACTAACATGAATTTAAATAAAAAAAACCCCACAAAACTATGTGAATCAGAACACAGTCATCTAAGTGAAAAGACAACTTATGGAATAAGACAACTTCTTTTCATATTTACAAATCATATATATGATAAGGGGTTAATATTCAGAACGTATTTTTAAAAAGTCCTACAACTCAACAACAAAAAACCTGTAAACAACCCGATTAAGAAAAGGGGAAAGGACTTAAATAGACATTTCTCCAAAGAAGATATACAAATAGCCAACAAACACGGGAAAAGATGCTCAACAGTAATCATTAGGAATATGCAAATCAAAGCTACAAGGAGCTACCACCTCACACCCATTAGAATGGCTGTTATCAAAAAAAGAAAGGAAGAAAGAAAGCAAAAAAGAAAGGGAAAGAAAGAATGAATAACATTTTATTCAACGTAGTAGTAGAAGTCCTAGACACAGCAGACACACACACACACACACACACACACACACACACAGAGGAATATTACAAAACCATAAAAATGGATGAGCTGAGGTGCCTGGGTGACTCAGTCGGTTAAGCGTCTGACTTTAGCTCAGGTCATGATCTCGCGGTTCCTGAGTTTGAGCCCTGCGTCGGGCTCTGTGCTGACAGCTCGGAGCCTGGAGCCAGCCTCAGGTTCTGCGTTTCCCTCTCTCTCTGCCCCTCTCCCGCTCGCAGTCTGTTTCTCTCTCTCAAAAATAAATAAACATTAAAAAAAAAAAATGAGCTCTTGCCAAAGAGGGTATTATGCTAAGTGAAATAAATCAGACTGAGAAAGACATATACCATATGATTTTACTTGCATGTGGAATCTACAAAATAAAACAGGAATAAACACAAAGCATAATCAGACCGGTAACTACAAAGAACACACTGATGGCTGCCAGAGGGCCAGAGAATAGAGGGATAGGCAAAATGGGTGAAGGGAAGTGGGGGGAGATACTTCCAGTTGATGGAACTAGTGAGTCATGGGGGTGAAAGACATAGGGAATATTACTATTCTGATGTTGTATGGTGACAGATAGTAAGCTATACTTGTGAGCACAGCATAATGTATAGAGAAGTTGAATCACTATGTTGTACACTTGAAACTGAGGTAATGTGTGTCAGCTCTATTCAAATTAAAAAAATGTTTTTAATTGATTTTGCTTTAAATGTTGACTTGTTTCTCAGTGGTGGGTATATAGGAATCTGTTATACTTTCTGTTTCTATATGTACAAAATATTTCATAATCTTAATAAAAAACAAAATCAGTTTTGCTTTCAGTTGCTGAATAATAGATACTTGAGTCATGATTTTCCTTTAATATTAAGTTAGCTCTATAAATGATGTTGTATCTAACATAGTAATCCGTATGACATTTTAAAGGTATTGTAAAGGTAAGGTGTTGAGCTTTATGAAATGATGCGAAAAAATATATAATTTATTCCTTTTACCTCATACTATATATTTCTGATACTATAGGTACCTGCAAGATGTGGAGTTACAGTCCGGGACAGTCTAAAGAAAGCTCTGATGATGAGAGGTCTAATCCCTGAGTGCTGTGCTGTTTACAGAATTCAGGATGGGTATGGTTTGTATGTGATGTGAAATTTTGTTTAAAAAGGCAAAAAAACCTCAGACATTGAACTTTGGGGTGTTCTGTAGCATCTTTACCCAAACCTAGGGTGTTAAAATTTAAGTTTAGAAAAAAAAAAAAAGCCTAAAGAAAATTTGCCAGCCTTTTGAGGAGTTAACATTAGACAGTTTTGTGTGATTATAGTATTTTGTTATTCTGATCAAATGACTTTATTTGGAGTTGGAGAATCTTAAAATTTTTGAACCATTTCGAGTGTGACTTATTTGAATAACGGACTCTACCCCACGCCCATTTTTAATATAAATTCATAGTTTCACAAAAGGATTATCAAAATTAACATTTTACATTAAACTGTTTTTCTTTCAAAAAAGTGTCTAAAATTGTGCCAAGACCCCCCAAATTTTGAATCCTGTTTTTTAAAAAATATCCTTTTTGGGGCATGTTGTCCCTTGAGTGCTGTTTTTATTTTTTTAGTTTTTACTTTTTTTGAATGGATAGATAAATCCGTACCTGTGATTTTTTTTTTTTTTTTTTGGAAGGGGGACCCTAGGAACAATCAATTTTCTGCTGTTGTAGGTCTTTTCTGGAGCTGACTTGAAGAAAAGAGTACATCTCTTTACCCTGCTGTTTGTCCAAGAGTGATACATTTATTTGGGGTAAACTTAAAAATTAATTTTTTGCCATTTAAATTTCTAACGATGGAAGACCAGGGAGCCAAACCTCCCTCACCATTACTAGCCCCTCAATAACCAATTTTCATATCTTCAGCATGAGGTATGTGAAGATTTTTAGGTACGCTAACCAAGAAAGGCTGTGTCTGCACTTTTCAGAGAGAAGAAACCAATTGGCTGGGACACTGATATCTCCTGGCTCACCGGAGAGGAATTGCATGTAGAAGTGTTGGAAAATGTTCCACTTACAACTCACAACTTTGTATGTACTTGTACATTTTTTCTCAGTGTCAAAAACGTTCAGGTTCTTGTGCATGAGTTTTTATTTAAGGAATATGCAATATGGATGAGTAATTGAGGGATTGATAATTGACCTAGGTTAAAATCAGGTCTTTAAAAACTTCGTATTTAAACTAGAGTTTTATTTTCATCATATACTTTCTTTTTAACTTGAAAAAGCAATAGATGACTTTCATTAAAAGGAACTAAAAAGAAGGGGCACCTGGGTGACTCTGTAAGTTAAGCGTCCACCTCTTGATTTCAGCTCAGTCATGATGTCACAGTCGTGAGGTAGAGCCTGCTTAAGATGCGCTTTCTCTCTCTCTGCCCATCCCCCGCGTGCATGTTCTTTCTCTCAAAAAAAAAAAATTTTTTTTTTTTTTAAAAAGAACTAAAAAGAAAATTTGAATGGTACAGAAGTATATCAAGTAAAAAAATGAAAATAAGAGGGTAAACATTTGTTATCTTGTATTCTTCTAAACTCTTCCTGTATATACAAATGTGTGCTTATACCTGTGAGCCCAAAGTTTTTTCCTTTCTCTTTTTTCCTTCCTTCCCTTCCCATTCTTTCCTTAAATGAAATATGGAGTCATATTCTGTATGATATTCTTCACCTTAAAGAAAAAAAAAAAATTCAACAGTGTATCATAGATCTCTTGCCACATCAGTACACCTAGGTTTGTGTTTATAGTGATTGCATAATAGCCCATACTTAACCATCCTCTATTAATAGACATATAAGGGGTTTTAAAATCTATTTTGTACAGGACTAAACAGAATTTCTGTGTACAGCTTGATACACTTGTGTAAATGTTTCTCAAGGATGAGTTAATGGAAGTGGAGTAGCGCTCCTTGAGGACCTCTCCCTTCATCTGGGGTTGGCATTTGCTGGAACCTAGCCTAAGCTAAGTGTCACCATCATGAGACCTGGAATGTGGGACATCTCCACCTTAGTGATGAGGGTATAGTGCCCAGAGTTTGAGAACTTACCCTCTAAAGGATAGGCAGAAGCCTAGAGTAGAATGATCTGTAAGGCAGGAATGCACTTCTTACTTTCTATTATATATGGAATGTTGACAATAGTTTAATTTTTCTAGATGGATAGTTATTGCTAATGTTTGGGCATCCAGTGCTTTCTCGTGTGCTTTGGTGATCAGTACAGCTGGACTCCTAAAGCAGATGAATGATGAGCTGATTTCCTTGGGGGTTTGTGCTTTCTGGGCTCCATTAGTGGTGAATAATTTGTGCTTCAGTAAATAAGACTTCTTTTTTTTTATGTTTATTTTAAAAAATTTTTATGCTTGTTTATTCTTGAGAGAGAGAGAGAGAGTGACAGTGCACAAGTAGAGGAGGGACAGAGAGAAAGGGAGACACAAGATGTGAAGCACGCTCCAGGCTCTGAGCTGTAAGCACAGAGCCTGACGTGGGCTTGAACTCACAAACCGTGAGAACATGATCAGAGCCGAAGTCAGATGCTTAACTGACTGAGCCACCCAAGCACCCCAAATGTTTACTTATTTTTGAGAGAGAGAGAGACAGACGGACAGTGAGCAGGGAAGGGGCAGAGAGAGAGAGAGCGAGACAGAATCTGAAGTAGGCTCCAGGCTCTAAGCTGTCAACTCAGAGCCCAACGTGGGGCTTGAACTCGTGGACCACGAGATCATGACCTGAGCTGAAGTCAGAGGCTTAACGCACTAAACCACCCAGGTGCCCCAATAAATAAGGCATCTTTTTGATGAATGTTGTCAGTCAGATTTACTATGTGGCAAGTAGTTTTGTAATGATGACCTAGCAAGTTCATTACTATTTATTATTTTTTTAATTTGTAGAATTTGGAGTGGATAAATCTGAAGATAATTTTAAGTTTTTAGGATCCCAAAACAGTAGAGCTTACATTTCACAATGATTACTACTCTTTTTCTTAATTATTCTTCTTAGCTAGAAATCAGTTAAGAGGAGGTGAAAAATCTAATGTTAAAGTAGTGCCTCAGGAAGGTCCTTGCCACAAGAGAATAATGAAAACAAACTGCAGAGTATAAAAATCCTCACAACACAGTTGGAGACTTGCCAGTAAATATTTATTGAGAACTTTCCACTTACCACCACTGTTTCTGATCTGGGGATATAACAATGAATGAGAAAAACAATATCCTTGCCTTAGAGTAGAGAGACAGATGATTCGATAAGAACATTTCATAAACACTCTTAATTACCGTGTATGTATAAAGTACAGTAGATGCACAGAGTAGAGACTCCTAACCGGGCCTTGGAGGATCAGGAAAGTTTGTCAAAGGAAGAACTATCTAAGCTAAGGCCCAATGGATGAGGAAAGAATACTCTCAACAGAAGGAACAGTGTAAAAGCATGGTGCTTACAAGCTCTGAAAGAAGTTCAGGGGGTATGGAATCAAATTGGAGAGGGAGTGGTTACAGTGCAGCAAGAGTTAGGGCTAGAGTAAGAAGAGTCCAGCTCGTGGGAGTCTTTGTAAGGCATGTTAAAGACTTGGACCTCTCTCCAAAATAATTGCAAATTGAATGCTTGTAAACAGGGGAGACCTGGGAATGGATTTGTGTTTTAGAACAGTTGCTGTGAGTGCCATGTAGAGACAGGAAAAGCCTGCATTCCGTTTAAGAAAGGGAAAGAATTCCTCTCTATGCTTCTCTCTGCTGGATCTTGCTGGCTACTGGAGGATAGCTTTTTATGCCTCCTGGTTGCATAGAATCCGTTATAAAAGCAGTTCCTTTGGTATTTGCCTGGGTTCCAGAAATCCCTGGGAACTGACAGGGTGGAAGTGGCAGGAAAGGTAGAAACTGTGCCTTCCCGTGCCCACTTTCATTGACGAGAGTATACGCCTATTCAAGTGCATGTCACAATCTATACTCCTGCGTACCCACGTTTGCTTCTCATTTCCATTCCTCTGCTTCCCTTCCTCCTCCCCTCTTGCCTTGTGTGTTTTTTTCTTCTGTACATACACAAACAGCCTGGTACACGTAGGTTTCAAGTAGAAGTCAGTAACAGGAAGAAAAACTGCAAGTGAGTAGATTAATGAAAAAAGAAATTAGGGCTTCATGAAACTGAACAGATTATCAGATGAGTGAGAAATGGTGAGCAAAGAGGATCAGGTGACTGTAAAATAATTCCTGTGAACACGTTTTGTATTTTTCTCTGCTCTATCTTCTGAGATCCCGCGAGAAATACAAAAAGTCCTCACGTTGGCGAGTAATGGCCACATAAATGTTAAAGGTTTTCTAATTTCTTGTATATCCAGAGACAAATGGAAAAGTAACAAAGCTAAAAACAAGTAGTTGCCTTTTATATTCTCTAGAAAGTGACACGTAGACCTTTTTAGGTGAAGAAAACAAGAGCCACTCTTGAAATCACTTGAATGTTCTCAAAAAGCTGGAATGTATCATGTGCCAAGATATCATTTTCCTGATGAGACATTATTGTTAAATATCTTTTTATCCTGCTAGATGTATGTTTATTGAAAAGAGTTTGGTATACTGTGGGTATTGAAATAAACTTACTGGCTCATGAAAGGCATTTGCATGGAATAGAAAGTTCTGATGTACATTATATATGGTCAGGATAAATACTGTTATATGAATATAGGTATGTCCTGGGTCATGATGTAAAATATACTTCTTACTATTGTTTGTGATTAAAACTGTCTGAGACACTGAGATGAATTAAGGGTATATAGGAAAGACAAAGGACAAAATAGAGTCACCTATGCTTTCACCACTCTGAAATAGCCTCTGTTAACATTTCGGTATTTATCTTTCTTATATTTTCTGCTTATTCTATATGTAAAACAAATACTCTAAAAATAATTTCTGGCTTCAGTAGTTATCAGGATAGAGCCTCCCTGACGCAGTTCTTATTATGTGACCCATGTCGTAGATCATTTGCCTTCTGACATGGAATTCTTAAGTTTCCCATAGAGGAATGTTCACAAACCCATTTAGGTATTCTAATCCTCTAACTGATAATTTGTTAAAAGTGGTTCTTACTGTCTTTTAGGTGATTTTCCTATCCCTTATCCTAGTCCGTTTCTGTTTTGAAGCTCTTTGGGTGTTTTTGTTTTTGTTTTTTTCCTATTACTAAGTAGTAACTTTAAGCCAGAGTTCCTTGCTTTATCAACCTCGGCCATCATTTACTGATCACTGATTTTATAGGGAATTAGCTCATTTGTAGTGTTACACCCTTACCTTTTTCTTCCCCTTTAAATAATATACCACCCCACCCCACCATGTAAAAATAAATAAATAAATAAATAAACAAACAAACAAATAAATAAATAAAATGCCATTGTTTCTTGTTCTGTCAGCAGCAGCAAGCATCACTTAACTCCTTTCGTGGTACAGTTGTTACAGTGTGTCCTCACCCTTCCTTTCACACCTGTTCCCTCTTTCTACTTGTTATCTCTACACCTACTTTCATGGAGTCACGTTGAAAATAGTTTCCAGTCTTTTATTCACTTTCCATCTTCTTGACTTCTGAGTTTTCTAAATTGGATATTGAGTGGGAGATAAGTACATATGGTTCATCTCTTGCCTTGAACCCCCTGGTCTTCATTTTAATATCTTTGTGTGTAAGGCAGTTCTCATGATATGAACATATTAAAGATTTGTTATTTTAAGCAAGAGAGTGAATAAGTTGATTTCTGAAAAGATGCTTGCAAGTTTTTAAAATGCTCTCTGATGTTTTTACTTTGCAGGTACGGAAAACGTTTTTCACCTTAGCATTTTGTGACTTTTGTCGAAAGCTGCTTTTCCAAGGTTTTCGCTGTCAAACGTGTGGTTATAAATTTCACCAGCGTTGTAGTACAGAGGTTCCACTGATGTGTGTTAATTATGACCAACTTGAGTAAGTAATAAAAAAAAAAGTCTCTTTTCTATCTACCATTTTACGTTTAACTTTTCTTAATGTGAAACGAGTATCTTAGAATCTGGGAATTTTCTTTCCAGTAGAGTTACAGGGAATTAAAAAAGGGTGGCTAGGGAATACAATGTAGCGTAGCCAGTACTGCTCCCCCAAATTTAATTCTGATTCAGCTGTACATTTCATTTATGTGTTATATTCTCTTCTAATGAATAAAGTTCCCTTGCCCATAGACATCACTGATAGATGGTTTTTGGGAGGAGAGTGGTGTGATTTAAACTAAGTTAACCATTATATTTTTGGATCACAGATCAGAGATTCTGATCCTGTCACTATTTTGTAAATTATGTGTGTTCTCTCTCTCTTTCTCTCTTTCGGTCTCTCTCTCTCTCTCTCCTTCAACCTCCCCCGCCCAGTTTATTTGAAAGTAAGATATAAAATCTTTGTACCCAGCGTATCTTTCTAAAACTTCTATTTGCTTTATGCCACAGTTTCTCTAATAGATTAGACTGAGTCTATTGTAATCTTTTTTGTTGTTGTTGCTGCTGCTACTACCGTTAAGGTCTTATTACTTTGCTTGATCACTTGAGCAAAGAGAATTCAACTCTGTACTTTAAAGTACATTTGATGTAATCTAACTTAGCAGTTGATACATTTTCTTCTAATTCTTTAACCATAAAGCATGATTTTCCCCCTCTAATATATAGAAATGTGCTGGATAGAACAATTAGTTCTAGATTATAAGCTTGCCTTTCAAAGTGCAATATAATTTTTTATAAATAAGCCTTTAGGCAAAAAACGACTAACTGAATTTAACAGTCATTTCTGAAAGTGGAATTTGATCTCAAATATTTCTGTTAACTCTATAATGTATTCTGGTGTGTGAAGCTTCTGGGTTTTGCACAAGTTAGGTTTGTTTTGTTTTGTTTTTGTTTTTGCCTCACAGTTTGCTGTTTGTCTCCAAGTTCTTTGAACACCACCCAATACCACAGGAGGAGGCCTCCATAGCAGAGACTGCCCTAACGTCTGGATCGTCCCCTTCTGCCCCCCCCTCCGATTCTACTGGGTATGACTTGACTCCTGCTGTTCAATAACAATGCTACTTGAGCTGGTTTCCTTTGGATCTTTTGGTTAATTATGAACCTTTCCAACACTTGGACTGTTAAATCAAGGATTTTTCTCCAAGTAACTTATTTTATCACATCAGACAAATGAATGATCACACAGGCAGATGTACACAATTTTATCACATCAGGCAAATGCACATGAATTCGGTAAAGGTACATGGGATTAAAACTGACTTAGACTCTTTCAGGACCAGCCTTGGAAAAAAATCAAGCAGCAGATCATTTAGAGTTCCTGCCTTGTGCTCATCACTTTACTAGGTAATATCAAATATAGAAGTCTGTGATTCCCATTTAGAAAAGCAGCATTAAACCAATGAGACAATGGCAAACAATTTAAAAATAGTCTGCAATTTATGACATAATATTTTAAGTGATGTGAGAAGGACATAAATATTACCATGTTTACCATAGAAGAGAGAATAGTGAGTATAGTCAAGAACATTTAGTGAAGAAATGGGATATGAATTCTAGAATGTGGATGAGCCCAGGGAATAAAAAGCATGATGATGGGTGGTGGGATGGTAGATTTGAGAGACAGTGAACAGAGGCTAATCTAAGTTGATAAGTAACATGTGTAAACCCAAATAATGAAGAGTGTTGAAATTCAGACTAGAATTTAGGCTTAAGACTTAACACAAGAGGGGGAAGAGGTAGTTTTTGAGCAGAGAACTGGCTGGTCAAAATGATTTTAAGGAAGGGATCACCACGTAGCAATGAGAGATTGATGGAGAAATGTCTAGGGTGAAGAAGGCCAACTCAGATGCTGTTCATAGTGGAGACAATGAGTGGCAGTAAAGACTTGAAGTGGGCTGTATGGAGAAGGGATGGATATGCACAAAGTGTAAGGAAAAAAATTAATAGTATTGTTAGTTGTGGAGGATAAATGAGAAAACTGACTTTAAAGATAATATAAAGGCATCATATATTCAAGCTTCATAGTAGGAAAAAAAAGAAAAAAGATGATGAGTTTAATAGATATTAGTATTTTGTTGGAGAATTTCTTATATATGTCTGCATACTCTTTGTTGGGTTTGAGGCAGAATAAATTATGCTATATTTGGAGCATATGGTGAAAAAAAAATAAAGTCCTCACATGGCATTCTCTCTTATAATATTCCAGAGATAGTTAAGATCAGAAATATTTATTGTCAGTTTGAACCCTACTTCCTTCCTCTCTTCACAAGGTAATGCTATTTTTTCTACCTAGAGAGAGAAGACAGTAAGTGGATAATCCCAAGAGACCTGTAATTTTACAAAGCCAACCTTTCTAGAGGTTTCATAGGCTAGAAAATTTACTAAAGATTTGTATTAAGGACTGTATTTTTATCTACTTAGAAACACTAGAAAATGCAAGCATTTATTTATTTAGTCAGGTCATAACAGTTACCTGCTCTAGTGGAGTCATTTTATTCCTGCTGTCTCTATCATTAGTTCTTTGCACCTGTGTCTTCCTTAGGAGATCTAAGTGTTATTGTTTGTTTTTATTTTTAATTAACCTTCTGGCTATGGTATTTACTCCTGACAGTTCTGTAGACCATGATGCCTTTCCAGGGGCAGGTCCTAGTTCTATGAGCAGAGTTACAGGACACCATAATGAAATTAACTTGGTTTCTCTGAAGGTTTATAATGGTAATGATCCAGGGCAGGTGCCTTTCAGTGAAGGGATGCTGTCTTAAAATTGAGAAACCATTTGCCTATGCCATGAGTATTTTATGTATAACTAAACTGTAGTACCTTCTGGTCTTGAGCAAATGATAAAAAAGGTATTCAAACTTTTGTTTCCCTGATGCTTTTATGTCACCAGTGTCTGTGTATGCCTGTGAAAAGATAGAAGCCAATCCTGTTCTGTATTGCTGCTCCTTTGCATTATGTTAATAGTCTTTATAATAATTCTAGTGGTCATGAAGCACATAGAATAATGGATGTAACCAAGACATATTGGAGAAGTGATACATTGCCCAGTTTTGAATTAAAAGTTAGAGGTACCTCCTTTTCTGCTTTTTAAAAATGTTATGGAATGTGTGAATGTATAAAAAGTCAGCATTTTAAAATTTACATATTGCTGGGGCCCCTGGGTGGCTCAGTCAGTTAAGTGACCAACTCTTGGTTTTGGCTCAGGTCATGATCTCACAATTTGTGGGGTCGAGCCCCACATCAGGCTCTGCACTGGCAGCATGAGGCCTGCTTGGGATTCTCTCTGTCTGCTTCTCCCCTGGTCGTACTCTTTCTCTCTTAAAATAAATAAATAAACTTTAAAAAATAAAATTTACGTATTGCTGAACAGAAGGAGTCACATTGCTTCAAAGCTTTTAATATTCTTTTTTTTTTTTACCGTTTGTTTTTGAGAGGGGTTGGGGGAGGCAGAGAGAGGAGACAGAGGATCCGAAGCGTGTTCTATACTGACAGCAGAGAGCCTGATACTGGATTCAAACTCAGGAACTGTGAGATCATGACCTGAGCTGAAGTCAGTCATTTAACCAACTGAGCCACCCAGGCGCCAAAACTTTGAATATTCTTTTTTTTTTTTTTTTTTTAATGTTTATTTATGTTTGAGAGAGAGACAGAGTGTGAGCAGGGGAGGGGCAGAGAGAGGGAAACAGAATCTGAAGCAGGCTCCAGGCTCCGCACCGTCGGCACAGAGCCCGACACGGGGCTCAAACTTGTGAACTGTGAGATCATGATCTGAGCCGAAGTCGGATGCTCAACCCACTGAGCCACTCAGGCGCCCCCCCCCCCCCACAACTTTTAATATTCCAGATTGAAAATAAGATCTAAACTAAGTGGTAATTTGCTGAAGAGTGTTAGAGGTAAAAATGTTTTATTTTTAATCTGATGCTGCTTTAAAGAGGTTTGCAACACGATAGGTAGAGGTGTCATTAGGAGAAAGCCAGTTACTGGCTGCCAACATACTTCACTGGGTATAAATTGTGTTGGTCCGGGTAAAGATGCCCTAGTGTGGAAATTCAATTTTATCAGTCCCCAGAAATGATGAGAGTTAGAGATACACTCGTTTACAGTAACCAGAATTAGAAAAGATTGAATCAAAATTCTAGGTAATTCATTTCTTTGAGAAATATAGCTGTTGTATAGACCAGAGTTCTTGTGTTGGATGGACCAGCACTCCACTGTTGGAAGATATTTTTGAGAAACCAAATTATAATCCAAAGATTGCTTTTGTTAAGCATGGGATTAGCACATGGCTCAGGGGCACCTGGGTGGCTCAGTTGATTAATCATCCAACTCTTGATTTCAGCTCTCGTCATGGTCTTGCAGTTCGTCAGATCAAGCCCCATTTCGGGCTCTGCACTAACAGAGCAGAGACTGGTATTCTCTCTCTTTGCCCATTCTCCTTTTGTGCTCTCTTTCTCTTGCTCCAAATAAACTTAAAAAAAAAAAAAAAAAAGGACATGGCTCAGATGTTTAATGACATTAGGATATAATAACTTGAAGTTTCTCACAAAATTATAATACACTGGGCATCAATGCTAGGTAAATTGATTTCATGGACCACCATATGCCCTCCACTGGGTGATGATAGATACCAGCTGCCAAATATAGTCTTTCTCATTTTGTGAATAGGCAGATATCGTCACTTTCTTATGTATCCATTTTTTTAGATAATAAAATGTATCAGATTAAATCCTGGTTTTCGTTTCTCCTACTTCTGAACCAATGCCCTTTGAATACATGTTTCTGCTTTGTTATAAACTACATGTTGCAGTCATGGTCTTAATTCAGTAACTTTCAAAAATGACTTGCTGTCACTTAATGCCTGCATCAGATCAATTATATTAGATTGATCCATTATATTAGGTTAATTAGAATGCCCTGTACAACTGTAGTTTATTCAGGCTTTTTCCACATTTAAGTCCTAACTTAAAGTATGCAGTTGCCTTGAGACTTTAAATTAGACTATAGTTTTTTGAAAGTAGGTACACTTTCCAAAACTTTTTTTAAAAACCATTTGTCATTTTTACATTCTTTTACCTGTTCTCAAAATCCCTTAGCAAAAGCCATATATTGGCTGCCTAAGGCAAAATTAAAGAAAGCTCTGTCACAAATTAAAAATTTTTCAATAATGACAATAAAAATTTTCTTAAGGCCAGGTCCATCAGTCTTAACCTGTAATTTTCAGTGGGTGATAACCACGTCTTTAAACTACATAATATTTTATTATTTTTATTTCAGTTACAAGTGGACTGAGTATGAACAAATAAGCTCAAAATTTCTTTCCCTACCTTTGATAGTGTACTTCAAAGAGTAAAACAATAAATGGGTGGGGTTCAGATTTTGTTAAAATGCTTTATTCAGAACCTTAGGGGAAAAAAAAATCTTTTTGTCACTATTTGGCTTTGGCTTTTCAAACCTTTTCTATTTTTTTCTTCCCGTACCTTCCTAAACCTGTCTCCTCACAAAATGTCTTTTTATTCCCTCCACATTTTCATTTTGGCTGTGTCTTAATAACCAATAAAAAATGATGATTAGTTATAGAGTTTGCATTAAATGGGGTGGAATGAGGGCACCTGGATGGCTCAGTCGGTTAAGCATCCGACTTTGTCTCAGGTCATGATCTTGCAGTATGTGGGTTCGAGCCCCGCGTTGGACTTTGTGCTGACAGCTCAGAGCCTGGAGCCTGCTTCGGATTCTCTGTCTCCCTCTCTTTCTGCCTCTCCCCCACTCGTGCTCTGTCTCTCAAAAATAAACATTAAAAAAAAATAAAAGTAAAAAATAAAATAAATGGGGTGAAATGATACCAGTCTTTGTAGAGAGGCTGTGAGCACTGCATCATTCATTGGTCTTGATGGAGCTCATCAGGACAGCCATACCTTTTCTTTCACATGATACTTACCCTTCCCAGCTCCCTTGGATATTCTTTCTGAGGAGCCTAGACTACTCACAGGTATTTACAGTCTATTCACAAAATTTGAGTGTGCTTTGTGAGTGTGAGGTTCCTTTCAGGGCAATGAGAGATCGTAGAATTTGTTATTTATCTACAGTAACAAAATAGATCACTGTCACCTATTTTGATGATTTCATCAAAAGCAATTTTAAAGAAGATTTGCTTTAATGCTTATTACTTGATTCTCTTGCATCTCTTAATTATTGGACACGGTAAGAGTGATAAAATATGAGAGGCTGACACTATAAGGATCATCTTTTGGATGTGCAAATGGTCTTTTGCTATTGTTCAAGATTTTAATTTAACTCTGTGTAAAGCAACAGATACATCTTCCAGGTCCTGGAATCCACAGGTGTATTTTCAAAATATAATTTCCTAATACTTTGCATAAAAATTCCATTTTTGTATCTAGAAATGGCAAAGGTAGAAAAAAATAGATTTTATTCAGTCAATCTCTAGTATTTAGAGATTTTTGTGTAACTTTAAAGAGTTTCTTTAGCTGATTAACTACAGGTAATTTCTAGCCATTTTTAGATTTCCCTGGAGTTCTTGGATAAGAATCAGTGTTCTTGTCATTAATCGTCCCTAGAGGGTCTGCTTCAGCAAAAGCAGCTCTTCAGTATTAATTATAGGCATATATTAGTTTCTTAAACACTGTTACTGCTGGGTTTTTAATGCTTTAAAGATTTTGTTGAGAATATGAAAACAAGGAAATCTTTAGATCACCCATTTTTTGTTTTTCTCTCTTTAAAGTTGCTCTGAATCTTATCTTTCAATGACTTGATTTTTCCAGGCCCCAAATTCTCACCAGTCCGTCTCCTTCAAAATCCATTCCAATTCCACAGCCTTTCCGACCAGCAGATGAAGATCATCGAAATCAATTTGGACAGCGAGACCGGTCCTCATCAGCTCCAAATGTGCATATAAATACAATAGAACCTGTCAATATTGATGTAAGTATCCAGCGTTATTAGAACTAAAAAAATTCAATTATATTTCTTTTTCTGCTACATTTATAATATAGATCAGAAATAAGTGCCATCTTTCAAGTGTCACAGCCATTAGGTGATTGACTTCGTGAATTAGTGATCAGAAAAAACTTGTCATCTTCTCTGATGGTATTAATACTTAACTGATGCCAAATTGTGGAGTTGTTCGGATTTGTTGCCTTATGACATTGTTTCTGCAAAAGTCTTATCTTCATTTATTTAATAGATAGTCCCTTGGCCATTTCATGGTAAAGAAATAAGGGTACCATTGCAGATTTTCTATTTGGATCAATTTGAAATCTGTATCTAAATTTCTAAAAGTACAGTTTTAAGTTAAATAACCCTTTAGGACTAATCATTACTTTATGTACAAGATATGCAAAGCTACTTTTTACCTTCCTTACTTTTTTTTTTAAATGTTTATTTTTGAGAGAGAGGGTAAGTGGAGGAGGGGCAGAGAAATAGAGACAGAGGATCTAAGCAGGCTCCATGCTGTCAGCACAGAGCCCGGTGTGGCGCTCGAACTCTTCTTTTCTTCTCTTCTCTTCTCTTCTCTTCTCTTCTCTTCTCTTCTCTTCTCTTCTCTTTTCTTTTTAACATTTATTTTTGAGAGACAGAATGTGAGCAGGAGAGGGGGCAAAGAGAGAGGGAGACACAGAATCCGAAGCAGGATCAGACTTCGAGCTGTTAGCACAGAGTCCAATGCAGGGCTCAAACTTGTGAGACACCTGAACTCGTGAACCACGAGATCATAACCTGAGCTGAAGTCAGACGCTCAACTGACTGAGCCACCAACGCGCCCCAACAGACTTTCCTTAAAGTAAATATTTTAGGCTCGTGGGTCATATGATTTCTGATGACAGCTTTTGAACTTTGTCATTGTAGTGTGAAAGCAGAGATAATTAATACCTTATAAACAAATGGGTGAGGCTTTATTCTCATAAAACTTTATTTACAAAATAATCCAGTAATTGAGTTACAGAAGAGAATAATGTGCTCTTACTACCTGAGCTGTGGTGGGATGGGGGTCCTGATCTTGGAATTAGGTGTCATTTCTCCCAGAATTTGTGCTTTCAGATAAAGAGTGTAAGTTATTCCTAATCTCTGTAATAAGCAACAAAACAAAAGCTGCCAACCTTGTTTGCCTTGGAAACTGATTATATTTAAAACGGAAGTTAAAAAACTATTTCCCCACATAAACAGGGTACTAAAATTAGTGAGGTGGTTTTGTGTGTGTGTGTTAGAAGATAGGAGGTGTTCTCATTATACAAGCGTTCCTTATGTGAGTCTTCCTAGTTATATAAAGTTGAGTAGAGAAGCAAAAATGTTCCTAACAGGAAAATATTCACTTATTAACAGGCTACTTTAGTATTAGTCCCCACTCAGATATCCTTCCCCATCTAATACCAGTTTGCATTCCAACCCCCATACGTCATTATCCAACATTTCAATGAAAATATAATGCAAATTGATTGCAAATCTGGCAAAAAAAAGAAAGAAAAGATTTAAAGATTTTATAAAGATAGTGAAAAATGACTTTGGAGAACTACTGAAATTACAAAAAGCCATTGAAAAATAAGGATACAGTAGAATTAAATTAGTCCAGGTAACAATAGAAGAGAAAAGATCCTTAGAGATGACAATATAATAGGTTCTTCAAATGAAAATGATTTAAATATCAAAGGATTGTTAGAGGCCCTTCAGGGAATTGATGAAACCCTCTAAAATTTTTATAAAAATGATTATGCTTGCTATGTAAAAGATGAATATGAAAACGAGGATTTCAGTTGGTGCTATAGCTTTCGTATTGTGAACAACAAAAAATGTGATTCCTGTGTGCTGATAATTAGCATATTGAAATTGTAACTTAAAATTTGTTAAATATAAAAGAAAATCTTTATTATAAATTTTAATTTCATTTTTCAAGATGAGTTTCCAAATTCCAGACATCCTTCCCACTTTTTACTATGAGATTTTTTTCTCTATTTTTATTGGATTTATTTTAAGTGGCCTTTGCCTAATACTAATTTTTCTCAACTAATAAGGTCTAGGTAGGCCTGAATACAAAGGAAGAAAATAGTAGGAGAGGGAAATATGGGAATAATGAGATTGTGAAATAAGAAACCAAATCTTATTTCTAAATTAGGTCTATTCTCATTATGTTCAAAATTGTAGCTATCTTGGGGTACCTGGGTGGCTCAGTCCAGTTAAGCTTTTGACTCTGGATTTTGGCTCAGGTCATGATCTCACAGTTTGTGAGTTCAAGCCCCCTGTCAGACTCTGTGCTTGCTGTCAGCATGGACCCTGCTTGGAATTCTTTCTCCCTCCTTCCCTCTCTCTGCCCCTACCCTCTCTCAAAATAAATTTAAAAAAATTTTTTAAACGATTTTTTTTAAACATTTGTTTATTTTTGAGAGACAGAGCACGAACAGGGGAGGGGCAGAGAGAGAGAGAGGGAGACACCGAATCCAAAGCAGGCTCCAGGCTCTGAGCTGTCAGCACAGAGCCCGACACTGGCCTCGAACCCACAAAGTATAAGATCATGTCCTGAGCTGAAGTCGGATGCTTAACCGACTGAGCCACCCAGGTGCCCCAAAATAAATAAAAAAAAAAAGTTATATCCAGTTTTCCTTTCAGTACTAACATCATTTTAGACTGTTTCCCTCTAGACTTTTCCTCTTAGTGTTACTGTTCTATTCTCTGAGGCTTGAATATTTGGGGTATCATCTTTATAACTTGACTTTTCTTCCTTCCTTTTAACCAAATAGTCATAAGGTATCAACTTTTCCTTTGGTAATGCATCTCAAATTTGTTCTCATTACTACCACCCTCTGAGCCCATATTTCTTTATTTGAATTAATTAATCTCCTAAATGGATTTCAAGCCATTGGTTTCTCTCTATCCATTTCCATTCTTTATGTTAGTGTCCGAATAATTTTTTTATACCTCTGCCATCATCTGTTTCCTTGTTCCAAAACTTTCATTGACTTCCATTGATTATAAGATAATATATAAATGCTTTAGCATTTTCATTCAATTTCAGTCATTCAGATCCAATCATTATTTATCATTTATTATTCTAGTAAATAAGGTTTTTTTAACTTCTTTTTGACATACTTGGCAATGCTGACTCTGGGATAGGCACTGTCAGAATTGGGAATTAAAGATGAATTAGCACATAGTCTGTGATCTCAAAGAGGTCACAGTCTAATGGATGAATCAGACGTATAAATAGATGCAAAAATATATAGCGGTAGTTTATAGAAGAGGGTGATAATCCTGTATGCCCCAGGGTAGAGTTTATCACTGTATTTAACAGAGAAAGGACAACATTTAAGCCACATTATAAAAGATGAATGCGTAGGAGTTCATTAAATTCACTAGGTGGGGGTTTTAAGAAGAAAGGGCATTTGTTAAGGAAATAGTACATGCAAAAAATATGGAAGTACCTTTACTTAGGATGTAATTAATAATGCACATTGTAGGAGTTTCTGGTTCAGGAGAAGAGTAGGGAAAAGAAGACAAAACTAGGTAGGTAGAGTCCATACTTAAAGGCATTGTCAAGTCTTTAAGGTTTCTGTGGTTGCTGGTAGTAGGGAGTCTGGAAAACTTTTGAGTGGGAGAGGAAGTGCTCAACTCTGTATTTTGGAAGAATATTGTGAGTTCACGAGAGATTTAGAAGGCAAGATTGTTAGGAATGGTATCAAAAACGGCTACTGTTTATGAATGCTTACTATATGCCAAGTACTATACTGAGTGCTTTACATAAATTTTCTTTTTTTTTTTTTTTTTAAGTTTGTTTATTTTGAGAGAGACAGAGCTAGCGTGAGTGAGGGAGGGGCAGAGAGAGAGAGAGAGAGAGAGAGACAGAGACAGAGAATCCCAAGCTGGCTCCACACTGTCAGTGCAGGGCCTGACTCAGGGCTCGAACTCACAGAACCATAAGATTATGACGTGCGCTGAAACAAAGAATCGGATGCTTAACCGACTGAGCTACCCAGGCTCCCCTACATAGCGGAGTCCTCATAAACACTCATGGATTAAGTACTATTTTTATCCTTATTTTACTGTTGAGAAAATTCTATTTGAAGAGGTTAAGAAACTTACCCAAGATCACATTGCTGATAAATGATTGAAATGGGGTAAAACCTGGTCTTTCTTGCTTATGTTTAACTACTGTTCTGTAGAGTAGTAGAAAGAAGTGAAAGAGATGAGATCTAGAAGATAATGTCCACACTTCTCTGGCTTGGGTAAACAGTATTCATTCCATTCAGTAGTATAGGAAATACCAAAGGAAGAAGAACAGGTCTTATAGAAATGAAAATGGTAACTTTTATTTTGGACATACTGACATTAAGTTGTCTGAGGGACTTTACTGGTTTAGAAGTCCAGTGGCAGTTGAATATAAGGACCTTGAGTAGAGATAACAGATTTTGGAATAATTAGCATATTTCTCAATTAAAACCATGGGTGTAAATGATACTACTCAAAGACTACATGTAAATTGAAAAGAAGGTAGAATATGCAACCCCACTGAATATTATTAACATTTTGAGGTCCGGGCAAAGACTGTCCTTTTCTGTGCCTTTTACGAGCTCTTCTTCCCAAGTCTAACTTTACGTAAGTAAGAGAGAGTAGTGTCACCCCAAAGGGCAGAAAGGGAATTGAAGAATGCTGAAGTAGTTGATGTTAGTTGCCACTGAGACTCACATGTGATAAGGACTGAAAATGACTACTGAACAATTAAAATGTCACTTTGACTTCACTGAGAGCTGTTTTAGAGGGCCAGTGGAGGAGAGCAAGGCTGATGAAGGGGTGGGGGTAAGTGTCACTTTTGAGAAGATTGGCTCTAAAGGAATAATGTAAGGGCCATAGATTAAAACAGGGTTGAAGGACAGTTGTTTTTAATGTGAGAATCTTCAGCATGTTTGTAACTTGAGGGGAAGAAGCAAGTGAAGAGAGAGGCTGAAAATAACAAGAGAGGGAATAATTGATAGAGTCCAGTTCCTAAACGTGGAAACGATATTCCTCAGAGGCTGTGAGGAATTAGAGATGGACATAGCTTGCTCTGCAGCTCTTTACAGGCTGTATGACCTTGGGCAAATGCCTTAACCTTGAAGCTAGCCGTATCTACCTCTTTTGTTGGTTTGAAAATGTTTATTATGCACATAGTAAGAATTCAGAAATTATAGCTAACGCTACTGTGCAAATACTTGTTAATATAGGGACAGGCTTCTGTTTCCTCTATCATGCTAAAGGGAAGAGATATAAGTAACAAAAGGAGCTACAGGAGATGAGGGAGAGTTGGAAATAGCCAGTACTGGGATACTAGAAGATCCTCTTTAACCTAGAATAAGTGAAAAGATTGTCAAAAAGCTTTAGGAACAGATTGAAAAATAGAAGTTGATGGTGTTAATTAGCAGTAAGAGCGGAGAAAGCCAGAGGTGGCTGATCCCTGGTTGTGGGGAGTTACAAGGTTGGTGAAGCAAAAAGGAAAGGGATGTGGCATTTTTGCCTTTGTCTTGCGGTTCTTTGTGTCTAGAAGTTCCTCTCTGGGACACCTGGGTGGCTCCGTCGGTTAAGCGTCAGACTCTTGATCTCAGCTCAGGTCTTGACCTCGGGATCGTGAATTCAAGCCCCGCAGTTGTGCTCCAAGCTGGGTGTGGAGCCTACTTGAACAAAAAAAATGTAGGTGGTCCTCTGCTTCTTTCCACCCCTGCATTCCTATCTACCCCCAACTCCTAGCTCTTCTCTTGAAATGCTTCCACAGTGAGGTCTTAACAGTTCTTTATCCTTTGAACTCGTGTGGCACCAGGAGTCTTTTCACCCATACTATTTGTCTGGCAGTTAACTAAGCAACTTTGGCACCTCTTTTATTGTTTTCTTAAGCTATTATTCTTTTATCATTTCATTTCCATGTTTGTACATCTTTCTTCCACTTAGATTACAAGTCCTCAAGAACACAGAGAAAGTTAGTGAGACCACAAGGATTTTATATTTATTGGTAGCCATGCAGCCCCTAACACCTAGCACATTGTTGGCAGATGTATATTTGTTGGTTATTCTGTAGAAGATGGCAAAGGCTTTATATAATACATTACACATGATGGAAATGCATTTGTAAAGAATTTATTCTAGACTAGAAACAAAAAGCTGCCTGTTTGCAAAGAGCCTTTGAGCCTGTTTAGAGACATTTGGGGCCCTTCAGGCCCTCCTATTTAAACTGGGTAAACATACTAAGTCCCACCTATCAATGTCCAAAGTGCATCGCGTTGCCAGTAGACTTTTCGCTCCCCATCACCCAGTATTGTCTGTTGTAGGAAGATATGTTTTAATAATAAAGACAAACTTTAACAAAACTCTATTAGAGCCATTTTGATTTTTTTCCCCTCTAGTGTTTCCTTACGCATCTGTATTTTGATTGTAATCAAAATACATTTGTATTTTGTGTACATTTAATATTTTTTTATATTGTAAACATGTTTCACGATACAAGATTCATACTTATTTCAGTAGCTGCATAATACTTACTAAACTGATGCACCATAATTTACTTAACTAAAATGTCATATGTCTGTAATAGGGAAATAATTATTTCTGATATTTTAGTATGATGGATAATGCTGCACTGAATATCTGTATGCATACATTTTTTTCTTCTGAATTATTTCCTTAGGAAAAATTCCCAAAAGTGGAATTGCAAGATCAAAGGGTACGAACATTTTATGGTTAATATGTGCCAGTAGAATTTTTTTTTAAGATTGATGTAGCCAGGGGCACCTGGGTGGCTCAGTCGGTTAAGCATCTGACTTCAGCTCAGGTCATGATCTCATGGTTCGTGAGTTCGAGCCCCGCATCGGGCTCTGTGCTGACAGCTTAGAGCCTGGAGCCTGCTTCAGATTCTGTGTCTCCCTCTCTCTCAAAAATAAATAAACGTTAAAAAAAAAAAAAAAAAAAAAGAATTGATGTAGCCATTGGTTTTGAATGGCCTGAAAGGGATTTCAACATTTGATTAGGACTAATAATCCCTTCAATATAGGGTTTAGGTTGACAAGTGCTTCAAAATGTTTATCTTATGTTCCCTAATTTCATATTCTTTTGTGAAGTAATTGTATGACAGGTATTATGTTGAATTAACCTTTCTGTTAAGGAAGTTCAGTGGACAGTTCAGTGTTGTTATTACTTTCTTACCATATGCTTTGAATAAATATCCATTACTGTTTATTTGTAGGACTTGATTAGAGACCAGGGGTTTCGTAGTGATGGAGGTAAGTAGTGATTTCAATTAAAAAAAAAAAAAATCAGGGAAAAATGCAATTGCTTTGCTGCTTGTCTCCTTTATATTTGCTTCTTTCATGAAACACAGACACAGAGAAAAATGTGTAGGGAAAACCCCCAAATTTTTTTTTAGTTTTCTTTATTATTTATCATTCATCTCTGGTAAAATTTTAACTGATTTATAAGATGAGTAGATAAAAAGAGAAGACATAAAAGGGAATCTTAAATGTACTATCTACAATTTTAAAATGTTGTTATCCTCAAAGACAGACCATCAACTATCTTACCCACCTTACTGATTCCTAACTATCTCTAAAACTAGAGGTGCTAACTTCCCTTTGGGAGGAAACTCTAACTAGTACCACTCATACTTAATGATTGAGCTTAGGGTCAGTTAACACTTGATTTTCCTAAGTCATTCTTGTGAAGAATCCCTTAGATTGCCTGTCACAACATCTCCGTTTGTTGGACATTGTCAGCCTCTTCAGCTTTCTGGAAGGGTTTGGAATGTACCTTATACAAAATGGACGCTTATAGAAAGAAAGCATGTTGTCCTCTTATTAGTCCAGTAAATAAAAGAAGTAAATGAGAAATTGAATGGAGATTGCTTTATCAGATATTCACTCTAGCACTCTAAAAATTGGGGACATAAGAAAACATTGCTTACTTTTTAAGTAAGATTTTATCCCTATACAATGTTTTCCACAAAATGGTATTTGGAACTGTCTTGAAGATTTCTTCCAGGTGGTCCTTAATGCTTACTTTTTCAAGTATTTTCTCTCTAAAAAAGAGGACCTGTAATACCTGTTTACCTTTTTGAGAGTCGGTCTCCTCACTGTGAACTGCTTTATCTTCAAAATACCTAAACCCAGACTTTAAAGATATTTTATATTGAATAAGCATTGTGTAAGTCATCTTGTGTTATGTTTCTCTATACCTGTGAATCTGCCTCAATGAAAACCCTGCATTGTATCTTGGACTTACTATTCATTGTAGCATGTAGTTTAAAAAGTTGTGGTTGTTTTCCATTTGTTATTCCATGAATCCACCAATTAATGTTGCTGCCAGTTTGACTTTCATATGTCTTAATAACTGTGGCTTCTGATAATTTTGCCCAGTACATCCAGCATTTAAGTGTTGCCATCATATTAGCATCACAAAGTTAAGTTAATCTTAAAAACTGCCTGCTTAGTTCCAAAAATCAAATGGCACTTCTTATCCTTTTTATGAGTCACTTTATAAAAAGTCATTGGGATTTTATGAAAACAAGCAGATTTTTTAGACATCCAGAATATTTTGTGAAGCAGGCTTCAACTCATTTATTCCCATGACTTCTTTCATTTCTTCTGTGTGTCTGTCTTCTTGTGTTTGCCTGCCCCTCTCTTTCTCTTCTAACAGCCCCTTTGAACCAGCTGATGCGTGGTCTTCGGAAATACCAATCCCGGACTCCCAGTCCCCTCCTACATTCTGTCCCCAGTGAAATAGTGTTTGATTTTGAGCCTGGCCCAGTGTTCAGAGGTAGTTGGGCTCTTCTTTCTTGTTTTCACCCAAAGCAAACTCAATATAAACTACAGATACTGTTTGTGCCTCACCTTCACAGCGTGTGTTTGTAAGTGTGAGAGTTTTCAGTACTAAATTTCTGCTTGGCCTGGCTGGAATGCTCTGAATGTGCTTCTCACACATACTCACTACCACAAGCTTTCTGTATGCTGTCTGTCATAAATTTTTAAAAGCAAGAAAATTCTGAGCTAAGATAACCATCTTGTTTTTTGTTCTATTACTTTTTGGTCTTGATAATTTCTTAAACTCGGTGGGTGGCAATAAATGTATATGGGGGGGTGCCTCAATCAGAATAACTTTTATTTTAATCCATTTACATAATAGCCTTCATGACTATTAATATTTGTGATCAACTCTTGTGGTTTTTAATAAAGTAAAAATAGAAACCCCAATTAGGAGATTTTGCCAGATTTTTGGCTTTATTTTTCTATAATAGCACTGTCCTTTTTTTTAATGCAGGACACGTACGTTTTATATTATATCAGAGGTAGGGAGCCTTAAGAAAGGTTTTTAATATATTTGGGGTACTTTTAGCATACTTCATAAAATTTGAGGATTGCTACCCTCACTTACACCCTAATATGAAAGAAGCACTATAGCAGTGTGGTTCCACTCTCTCAGTTCATCTCACTCTGTTTTGTAGTTAAACTGATCTCTTAACGTTTTAACTCAAAATTCAGACAGGTATCTTACTACAAATATTTTTAAAGAATTATATTTACTGGCTTTTGCTAGTGTCTCTTATTTACTCTGAAAGTGATGGTGGTGGTTCAGATTTTTGCTGTCTCAGCCCAGTTGTTTCTCATAAAATCCATAGGATGGGCTAGAATTCCTACAGTACTGAGTAGTGTCACTGAAATAAGTAATACAGTACATTATTGAGTAGATCAGAATCTATGAGGCCTGAGCAAGCAGTTAAAGCTTTATGATGTTGAAAATTACCAGTTGGAAGGTGGAAAATGGATTATGCTCTAGTTACAGGCATCCCAGGCCCCATTTCCTTTTAGAAAATTGCATATCAGATCAGGTACATTCTCCATGTGATGGCATGTGTGATGTGGCAATGATAAAATTCTATACAGTTTGAACATTTAAATGTAGACATTGCTATTCTCCCTACCCCCAAATAGTAATCTTATAAAAGAAAAAATTCTTTCGAGGTCTTTTTGTTCTGCATATTTGCAGATGCAAATATTACTGGACATCTCACTTCTCCTTAACTGTATTCAGACACCACTAGGAGTCATTGCCCTGAACCCCTCTAAACCGGCTAGGTGAATCTAGGAGTTGTGCTCAGTCGGTGTTTAGAAAAGTATGCAGCCCTGCCTACTGAGTCTACTTTCAGTGTATCCACTGGACTCACTTGACTCCTAGAATATTTCCACTTGTAGCAGCTTGGCCAAGAGGCCATAGCACTTAACTTTTCTCTCACTTTATACCTGTAGAGATTTTTCAGAAAGTCTTGAGAAACCTGTTTGGCTTTGTTTGTATTAACTTTGTTATACAGGTAACAAGTAGTCTTTGGTAGAATAGGAATCCAGGAACCACTGAACTGACCGATATTTCTAACTCTTAAACAGTATAGGATTTTTAAAGTTCTCGTGGCTAATATGATAGAGCCAGATATTTTTAACATTAAGGCCATTATTATATGTTCCCATTTGGGAGTTTCCATCTGTTTTTATATTGATTGGCTGTTCAGGTAACATAAAATAGTTATAAGTTTATTTTTTCTATAAGCTTTTAAATTGATTTTACTTTTTTAAATCAAACAAAGACTTGGGAGTATTGTTTTAGTATTGATCTCTTACTTTAGAAAGATTATTTTTCTTCCAGACTCTACACCAATAAGCAAAGTATGTATCTGAAATCAGGTGTTTTAAAAGTCATTAAATTGACCAGAAAACTAAAAGAAATTACAGTGCAGATCACCAAATGAGGCCCTTTTTTGTCCTATCATTTCCAAAAGATGTGCCTTTAAACATACATTTTGAAAAGAAGTCTAAATCTCTCCCTACCCTCTTCCCCCAGTAAATTAACATACTCAATCCTCCTTTAATAGGTACATTTTTCATTTCACTAATTTAGGATCAACCACAGGCTTGTCTGCCACCCCCCCTGCCTCATTGCCGGGCTCTCTCACTAATGTAAAAGCATTACAGAAATCTCCAGGGCCTCAGCGGGAAAGGAAATCTTCTTCATCCTCAGAAGATAGGAATCGAATGGTGAGAATATATGAGATCTTCTGGTCTCTAAGCTCTTTTGTTTTATAAGCTAGCTAAATGTAATGTCACCTTTTAGATTATATGATATATGGTGATGTATGATATGTCAGTATGTGACACACAATTCCCTTAACAAAGTAAATTTAAAAGCTGATAGTTTTTTGCTTAAAGCATTCCCACACACTGATTTTTGCTCTCTTCCTTTTTTGTTTGCTTTGGCTTGACTTTTGTGCTATTTTTATGAAGAAAACACTTGGTAGAAGGGATTCAAGTGATGATTGGGAGATTCCTGATGGGCAGATCACAGTGGGACAGAGAATTGGATCCGGGTCATTTGGGACAGTCTACAAGGGAAAGTGGCATGGTACGTATGTAATACAGTGACATACAAGTTACATGTCATAACTGTGATTTAAAAAAATCAAAGGGAATATGCACTGTTTGAATCACTAAGCAAATAGCATCATAGCAAATAGGTCAGATTAAAGAGTCCTCCAAAGAAAGGGTTAACAAAAATTATGGGAAATAAAAACAATTCACAGCAAGGAGGACTCCTATCATTACAGTAATAATTTTTAAAGATGACAATTCCCGGGTGAGTTACGCCCCAAGATTTTTTTTCTTTTGGAAGTCTTTTTGCTGATAGTTTTATTTGTGTTATAAATCACAGGTAAACATTAAAATTGTACTTACCAAAGGAAGAAATAACCAGGGAGCATATAGAAATGTTTAGCCTCACTAATTATCAAAGAATTGCAAATTCAAAAGCTAGAAATCATTATTTGCCTCTCAAGTGAACAGATAGGTTTTTTTTGTTTTTGTGTTTGTTTTTTTTTTTTAATTGGCCATGTTTAGAGCTGTGATTGTAACACTGCTGGAGGGAGAATAAATTGCTACAGATTTTCTGGGGGGCAGTTTGTCAATATGTGTGTTGAGCCAACAATTCCATTTGTAGAACTACAACTCATTGGGCAGAAACAAACAGATGTGTGTGCAAATATATTCATTAGAGACTTAATGAGAAAATGGAAATAAAGTTACGTGCTCATTAACAGAGGACTGGATAAATTGATAACCTTCATATGTGATTATATAGACATGAGATAGTGTGGTAGATCTATATTTATTGATACAGAAAGGTATGTGTGGTATATTAAATTTTACAGAACAGCATGTATAATATCCTATACTATGGTGCTGCCTAGAAATATACATATAACGTAAACTTTTAAAACGACTGTCAGCATTTTAGTGTATATCTTTTTAGGTGATTTTTTTCCATATGTATTCGTAAATATTCACACTGCATACCTATAAAAGCCTAATAAGTTTATATATCAGTGTGTTAACAATGATCACTTCTGAGTGACATGATTATAGGAGATTTTACTTTTTTTCTTTGTTTTCAAAATGTTTTTCACTATGAGCACGGTATTACTTTGATAATCAGGAAGAATCCATAATTATATCAAAGTATAATAAACCTGCAAAAAAGTACAAGATTCGTCTGTATTATTGTATGTGGTTATAGGTCATTCATTCTCTGAATAGTATTCATTGTGTGACTCTAACATGATTTCTTTTCCAATCTCTACTGTGTGATGAACATTTGAATAGTGTCCAGTTTGGGGCTATTACGAATGCTGCTGCTGTGAATATTCTTAGTACGTGTTGTTTGGAGAACATATGTTCCATTTTTGCTGGGTATATACTTAGGAAAGAATTGTGGGACCACTGGATATACATATGTTCAGTTTTAGTAGATGCTGCCAAAAGTGTTTTAAGTGCTTGCACCATTTTACACACCCACTGGCGATGTGTAAGAATTCTGTTTCACATAAAATTATTTTTTTAATCTTCCTGAGCAAAAGCAAGTGATCCTTGGATTTGAAAACCATGTTAACTACTCTGATAAAGAAGCTCTGCAGTTTTCTATTTCAGCCAAGCTTCATTGGGCCTGTCATCAATAGTTTGTTTTAACATTCAGATAATAAAAGCATTTGGTTTAGTATTGTTAATTAATCAGGAAAATACCATGGGTACTTACTTGGTTAAACTACATTTCTAGGGGAAATACAACATTGGCTATTGGGGGGGAGGTGGTATTTTGAAATACTAGTATAGGAGTGTCATTGTTCATTTAGTTTTTATCCTTAGAAAATTAATACATTTTAGAAATTAAGATCTCATTTATTTGCAATTTAATAATGGTATGGATTTAAGGCCATGGTAATTGGTGAAAATATCCAAGAGGTTTATATTTATATATATATATATATATATATATATATTTTTTTTTTTTTTTTAAAGTTTAAAAAATTGGAATGACATTTAGAATGACAACTTTTTTTTTAGGTGATGTGGCAGTGAAAATGTTGAATGTGACAGCACCCACACCTCAGCAGTTACAGGCCTTCAAAAATGAAGTAGGAGTACTCAGGTGAGCCTGTGTGCATTACTGTTTTCCAGAGAAGTTATCTTTATCTTCTATTTTCCAGTGATAGCCACTGTTGGCTTTACAGGTTTACTAAAAGTGGATAAGACAGAGTTTGAGTATACTATGTCTTTAACCGTATTGTTTAAGTGGTGTACAATATTATATGGTATAACTGATAGGAAAATTAGTCCTAAGGTGAATTAATGGAAATACAGTGTTCTGATCATGAAAAATCCTATTTCCACTTATGGAAATAATACTCTCAAAATTCTAAATTTATCAGAACACATTTAAAGATTGTGTCAAGCCCTGGGACTTGAGGAACATTAACAAACTAGAGAATATCCAGGCAGGGACAACTTAGATGAGGAGGGTTCTGAAACTGTAACAAGGGGAAAACAGTCAATAGAACTGAGTATATTTGGGTCCACAGAAGGCTATTATGTTCAAGAAGGTACAGACTTTGTTTTATTCCAGAGAGCAGAACAGGACGGCCAGTGGCGGAAGTTGTAGGGAAATAGTTTTTTCTCAACCCCAAAGAACTTTTTAATACTAGAACCACTTTCAAAAGGGGGGTAAGGGTGAAAAAAGAAGCTGCAGTCTCAGTGAAGAGCTTTGCACAATTGAAGGTATTTAAGCAACTTCAGTTGCCTGTTGTGAAGTATATTAAAACCTAAGATCTTTCTGCAAGGGGTAGGATATTACACTAGACAATTCCTAAAATAATTTCTAAACTTATCCTTCCTTATGTTCTTCCTGATAATCAGACTGCTTTGGTCCACTTTTTTAAGATTTGCTGAAGTTTATCGACATTTACTATTTACTAACATACTTCCTTTTACAGGAAAACTCGGCATGTGAACATCCTGCTCTTCATGGGCTATTCAACAAAGCCCCAGCTGGCTATTGTCACCCAGTGGTGTGAGGGCTCCAGCTTATACCACCATCTCCACATCATCGAGACCAAATTCGAGATGATCAAGCTGATAGATATTGCTCGGCAGACTGCGCAGGGCATGGAGTAAGTTCCATTCTGTTAAATCTCTTGTAAATTGTTTTTGAAAACCACTGATGGTATTTTAAAGGTTTTAGCTAATATTCTTTTGGGTTGCTTTTGAATTACTGTCTAGTAACATAGGAACACTTTTAACTAATGGCTAAAAATATGATATTAAGAAATAAAATGTCTCTCTTGTATATCTTTAGTATAGTCTTCAAAAACATATATCAAATATTTGATAACAAATACGTGACTGCAATTTTATGTTTAGCATGCAATGATTTAGTATTGAAGGTTAACAAAACAAAATAGGCCAAAAAACCAAGAAAGTCTACAAAAAAGTCTTTAACAGTTACTGAAGTATACAAAATAATTAAGTTATCCTTTCAAATTATTTTCTCCATGTACCCATATTTTTTATTACAAAATGTCATCTGAGTGAAATAAAATAAAATGAAAATCTGCATTCTGATGCTTTTTTAAGGATTCCAAGTTGAGTTGTTCATATCTGTTGAATTTTGCTATGTAATTTAAAAGATAAAATGTTGCTTAAATAGAATTTATCATCGGTCAAAATAGGGAACCAACTGGGAGGGTTAAATTTTGCATGCAGCTCTTAAGTACAAATGAAGAAGGAAATCAAAAGGTAAAAATTAAGAATGAATTTTGAAAGTACTTAGATGAAAAATTTTAAGTTAGTAGAATACAAGTTTAAAAGCTCTATGGGTAGTTTAAAAATATGTATGTATCTTATATTTTATAGTACACAAATGGCTTTTATTATGTCATTTAATCTTTATAGTGCTATAAAGTAGGTTTTTTTTTTGTTTTTTTTTTTGCTTTTAAAGGTCAGGAAACTCAGGCTTTTAAGTGATGTCTATAGCTGCACATTTAATAAATAGCAGCAGAGGTGTTTGACTCAGAATCTGACTCCCAAGCCATTATTCTTTCCCCATATTCACTATGCTACTTTTACATTTTAAAATTAGAATAAAAGAGTAAAAGTGTATATAAGTACCAGTACCTAGAGCTCTGACTCAAGGTCACTTAGTGTGTAAGTGTAGGACCAGGACTGAAAATCAGATTGGGCTCTTAAATCTTCCCACTGAACTATCACCCTCCCTGTCTCAAGACTAAGTAATATATCTAAGTAATTTAAGTAATTTACATTGTTTACAAGCCTGTGGTCAGCCAGAATGCTTATTGCAGCAAATGATTACCTCTTCAGTAACATTCCCACTTATCCACTAGACTTCAAACAATGTCAGCCTTTCATATAAGTTAGAATCTGAATCTGTTCAAATCTGAAAGGTATATTAAACTCTTGGAAAGAGTAAACCGTGGCAAAAGTAGTAAACATTGGTAAGAAAACAAAGCTTATTCTGCTCCCATCCCACCAGTCTCTTTGCTGTTTCTTCAAGCCAAGCATCTTCCCTCCTCAGCCTTTGTACTGGTTATTTTTCTCTTTGGGATACTCATTCCGCAAATATCCATAGAGCTTCTCCCTTAGGTCTCTGTTTAAATGTTACCTTTTAAAAGAAGGCTTCTCTCACTCATCATCTTATGTAACTAAGATTCCTACCCCACCGATGATACTTTCTGTATCCCTATCCTTTTGTTTTTGAGACTCAGCTGTATCAGACATATTTGTTTTTTGTCTGTCACGCCCACTAGAATATAAGCTGTATGAGATGAGGGGCTTTATTTTGTTCATTGTTTTATCCCTAATGCCTAGAACAGGGCCTGGCCTATGATAAGTACTCACTACATATCTGTTACATACACACACACAAAATGAAAGAATGATTACACATAACTGCATATTATTGCTGGTTTACCTTTTGGAAGAGAGAGAAGCATATCAAAACAGAAGTGTCAAGGAAAGAGAAAATGGTCAAAGAGAATAACAAAAGAATAAGGGGAAATGCTTTTGCTATAAACAGAGGCAGCAAAGAATAGTACTAAAAATTGTTTTTAGAAACAGTGATGGGTAGGGCATCTGGGTGTCTCAGTCAGTTAAGCATCTGACTCTTGGTTTCAGCTCAGGTCATGGTCTCACGGTTTGTGAGTTTGAGTCCCGCATCAGGCATTGTGCTGATGGTGCAGAGCCTACTTGGGATTCTCTTTCTCCCCCTCTCTCTGTCCCTCCCCTACTCGTGTGCATACGTGCCTGCGCGCTCTATCTCTGTCTTTCTCTCCCTCGCTCTCTCTCTCTCTCTCTCAGAATAAATAAATAAACATTAAAAAAACAGGAACAGTGATGGGGCAGTGGAATGCCACTATCAATAAAGACAAGAAGTACAATAGAGAGAACATTATCAAATTGCAATAGTTCTGTAGTCTGGGGAATAGTCAGTGAAGAGGCACAATATGATCCCATCACTTTACAGTTTGGGTTCTGTAAGCATAAACCTTTGCATCTGTCTATTCCAAAACACTTTGGTTATATTTTTAGGTAACTCTGACTATATAATGAGTATACCTAGTTATGAATTCAGATCATTCTATAAATTTATCATAGATTTTAATAGCTAAAAAAGTATTAATAGTAAATTTTAGGGGTGTCTGGGTAGCTCGGTTGGTTGAGCATCCGACTCTTGATTTTGGATTAGGTCACGATCCCAGGGTCGTTCGATCGAGCTCCATATCGGGTGACAGCCCAAAGCTTGCTTGAGATTCTCTCTCTCTCAAAATAAACTTTTTTTTAACTGTAAACTTTAAGCCCTCTAGCAAGAGTTTATTACCAGCTTTAAATGAACCAAAGAAGATACAGTTCCTATTTTTTCTTTCTGTTCTTTATAAGACAGTAACATGCACCTGGTTAAATGTATTAACACATCTTTAGTTTCTAACGGCTTTGGCAGATGTGGGTTTCAAGTTAAGGTGACAAAGTTTTGCTGTGTTTTGAAACGCCACTAAAACTACAATCAAGGAATTTTTTTTTTTAAGCATGAACACATAAGGACAGAGATAACAGGAAGGAAACAATAACAACATTTTGAAAGCCAGAAAGCAGATGAAGTGGTAATGGAATTAATATACCTAAAAAAAGCTAAAGCCTTAGTTGGCATTGGGGAAATAAAGGCCAACCTGACACCACAGGTTCCTCAAAAGTGTCAGGAATTGGCAGTGCCGGCTGCCTTCAGAAGAGGGGAGATACGTAAAGAGCACGAAAGAGCATATCTGCAAATCTTCTCTAAATCCTGCATCCTGCTCTGGGTCGCTGGGTGACTGCCCCCTCCCTGCCCTACTGTAGACTTTTATATTCTCTGGAGAGAGGAAGATCAATTATATCTGGACTGGGGACATGGGCATGGAGATTTTGTCAGAAACAGAGGGTTGAGTGACTGTTTCCAGAAGGATGAATGGAGAGTTCCCCAGCACTCTGTTTTCAAAGATTCCCAGCCAAATGCTGGCAGCCAAACCTTCCCCTTTAGGCAGGAGATGGGAGAGTCTTCTCTGAGGAATCTTATCAACCGAGAGAAAAGACCCAAAAGGTAGGGACATCAGGGATTCCACTTAGATCACTACACAAGGAAGTTAAAAAACAGGAAGCCCATCCATATGCTCAAACCTTCCAGACAGTTTTTTGAACCTTCATTTAGTCTGAGTAAGACAAATTGTCTCTGGATCATCAAATGTCAGAGGTAAAGGGTGGGATGCCAATGACAGAGACCAAAACAAACGAAGTTAAAGAGGCAACAAGGAATAAACAAACAAACACAAGGCAAGGAGAAGAGACACCTCTCTCCCCCGAATACCTACCAGTTTCCTCAGAGATGAAAGAAGATTTTTTATTCATGAAGCAAGAATAGATGCTTTGTTAGGAACATTTGGATAATAACAACAACGGCAGTGTTAAAATGTTGATATTGTAGCCCAGCACAAATTATATGCTTTGTACTTATTTAAACTTTTAAATGTCTGATTCCTCCTTCCCTGTCCTCCACCATCATTTCACAAAGGACAGAGCAAGCTAGATGTAGCTAACCGATAAGCCCATAGTCTATTTAAAGAGCCACCTAATAGTGTACTTTTGCAAAGCCCCCGTTTCAAAATAGTCTGCCACCTGAATGTTTTCCAGATGTTGTTGATCTTTTCTGAATACTTTCTGAAATGTATTATTTTCCCCTAACTCCTTCCCAATTTGAAAGTATACAGTCAGCCACTGCTCACACAAAATGTATTTTGAAGTCAGAGAGTATAAGCAGAATAAGGATACAAGGTGCTGGGGTTGTAGTCATTCATAGGATAAAACCGTTAGTAATTAGGAAAATGAATCATTAGGACTTTCAAATGTGTCCCCTTCATTGGATTACAGAATATAAGCAGATGGGTGACATTTTTCCTGTGTGATTTTGTCTCCTTTCCTCAATGAAGGATCATTTCTGATTGCTAGGTTTACCTGAAGAGAGCAGAGTTGTTGTAATGGTAGATAAGGAAAGTCTCATTCCTCCCGAATCAGGGCTAGTATAGTATGTTTATCATCTTCTCACCTGACAGTCATTGACCTTAGGGCCAAGGTATTTTAAAAAAAAATTTTTTTTTCAACGTTTATTTATTTTTGGGATAGAGAGAGACAGAGCATGAACGGGGGAGGGGCAGAGAGAGAGGGAGACACAGAATCGGAAACAGGCTCCAGGCTCTGAGCCATCAGCCCAGAGCCTGACGTAGGGCCAAGGTATTTTAAAAATGTTGTTACTAAAGAAATTTCACGAATGATCAATCTGTCATGCCATTTCCTTGCAGGACTTTTAATTTCAGTATAATATTTATTGTATAACTTTTCATTTAACTTTATCAGAAAATTTACTAGGTGTTAAATCAAGAGAAAGTTGTGGTCTGTTATTATACCCACAGAAGTGTTATAATCTGAATAAAGATAATTAAAAGTAATTTGGGGATAAAGCCTCACGATTTACTTTTTTAAAAAATAATGAAAAGTATGCCTCTTTACTTAAAAACAAACCTAGTTTTGGGAATGCAAGCTGGTGCAGCCACTCTGGAAAACAGTGTGGAGGTTCCTCAAGAAACTAAAAATAGAACTACCCTACGACCCAGCAATTGCACTACTAGGCATTTACCCATGGGATACAGGTGTGCTGTTTCGAAGGGACACATGCACCCCCAAGTTTATAGCACCACTTTCAACAATAGCCAAAGTATGGCAAGAGCCCAAATGTCCCATCGGTGGATGGATGGATAAAGAAGATGTGGTATATATATGTACAACGGAGTATTACTCAGCAATCAAAAAGAATGAAATCTTGCCATTTGCAACTACATGGATGGAACTGGAGGGGATTATGCTAATTGAAATTAAAGAAAGACAAAAATCATATGACTTCACTCATATGAGGACTTTAAGAGACAAAACAGGTGAACATAAGGGAAGGGAAACAAAAATAATATAAAAACAGGGAGGGGGACGAAACAGAAGAGACTCATAAATATGGAGAACGAACAGGGTTACTGGAGGGGTTGTGGGAGGGGGGATGGGCTAAATGGGTGAGGGGCACTAAGGCATCTGCTCCTGAAATCACTGTTGTACTATATGCTAACCAATTTGGATGTAAATTTTTAAAAATAAAATTAAAAAAAGATAATAAACCTAGTTAAAAAAAAGATGGAAGGATGAATTAAAGCTGAAAAGAGGTGAACGTGTATCAGTGACTGAAAATAATTCCAGTTGGTCAAAGAATATTTAATTATAGTGAGCATGATTTTCCAGTGGATAAGAACAATGATACAAAAGAGGGTACTGGTAATCAGAAAAATAAAAACTAAAACAAGTACTATTTTTCACCCACTGGGATTAGCAGAATACCTGAATTCAGACAGAATTGCGTGTTGAGAAAGATGAGGGGAATTGCTTACGGGCACCTGATGCAACCGGCCCCCCCTGGTGTGCTCCAGAAGGTCTGATAAAATGGAGAGTACCTGACCTGCCCCGAGAGATGCCAGCTTTTGTTCCATAAAAGGTTTATATGGGGAGAGATGTATTGCAGGAAAATATATAACAGTGAAAAATTATAAATTTAAATGTCCATCAGAGGACTTGGATAAATAGAATATTGGCACCTCTGTGCAGGAGAATAATACACAGCAGAAATGAATTACGTATCAGCATTAGCTTTAAGACACAGTATCAGGTGAGAAAAGCTATAGCACGAGACCACTTGAAATTTTAAAAACAAAACATTTTTATATGTGGGTTGTTTTTTTTTTTAAGAGAGGTGTACATAAGTATGCAAAAGTATTAAAATAAGGATTAGCAGACACACACCAGATTGAGTAGTGGTTTGCAAGAATGGTGGAAGGGATTGGCATGGGGACAGCTATCAGGGAGAGAAGAGCAGTTGTCTTATCTATAACACGTTGATTATTTCTGTCTTTTAATTTAAAACAAAAGACTCCATAGTTGTGTTTTACTTTCATAAGTTTTATGAACTGTGAAAACCGGGAGGCCAATGTGGAAAATTTTTAACAGAATTAATTATGGTGAGAAATATGAGTGATTGCTGCAGTGATTGCCTTTGGTGCAGTTCTTAATTTCAAAATAAAAGTTATTATAGGGAATACATAGTCACTGGAGAACACCCAGGAAATGTGAACATCAGTCAGCACCAGTAATCCGCCTAGAGATAATCACCATTAATATTCTGATGTGTGTTGTGTGTCCTTTCAGAATTTGGTACTTAATAGTATACACAGTGAGTTATGTTGTTGTTCCAAGTATGGACTCGCACTGGTTTTACCTTTTTTCATTCTTATTTTAAATATCTTTCTTGATCAGTAAATACTATGTTTTAACCCCACCTCTGCTACATACTAGTAACTTACCCTCTCCTTCTGTTTTTTATACCAGCTACATTCTCTGGTTTTTTATATATGCAGTAATGTGTTTAGCAAGTACTTACTATGTGCCAGACTTTGTTCTGGGTACTTATATATGCTACTTCATGTAATCCTCAATAGCCCTGTGAGGTATATCCTATTATCCCCATTTACTTATAAAGAAACTAGGGTTTAGAGAGATCAAGTAACCTGGCGCTGACACATTGGTGTCAGAGTATATTCCTTTACACGTTGCTGCTTCTCCAGCTTAGTCTTTTCAACACCTCAAGTGGGCTCTTAATGTAATACAGCAGCCATACTTTTTTTTAAGATTGTTCGTTCTTCCTTTCTCCTAGAGGGTGTCTTACCTTCTCTATCCTCAAACCTTCAACACCTCTCCCAGAACAGTCAGCTGATTTCCTTGCCTGTGATTTCATTGAGAAAATTAGAAGCACCTACCACATCTGCCCACCCGCCTATGTTCATGCTCAATTTTTCTGCCTTATCACTAGGAGTGAAAGCCAACCCTTCCTTTTCATATGCTAGATCCCCGTCTTAATCCCCCTACTCACTGACATCTTTGGAGTAAATCTCCCCTGTTCATCTTCAGCTTTTCCTTTTCTACTGGATTTTCTTTCACTTAGAAGATCTTCCTTATAATGCACATTTGGCAGAATGTTGACAATTGTTGAATCTAGGTGGAGGTTGTAGGGTGATTATTGTACTGTTCTTTCAACTTTATGCTTAAAAATTTCTTAATAAAAAGTTATGGAGGACCCATCCTTGATTCTGCTTCCCCCTCAAGTTATCACCTCATTTTTCTATTCTTTACAGTAAAACTTGACAAAAGAGTTGTTGATATTCACTCTGTAATTTCTCTTCTTCCCTTTTATTGTGGATCCCACCTGGTCAGGATTTTGTCCCAATACTCCACTGAAATACTTCATAGTGGGTCCAGTGGTTAGATTTACAGTCTCCATGTGTTTGTACTGTCAGAAACATATTCTGCAGTTGATCATACCCTTCTCCGATGAAACCCATCCTTAACCCCTTGCTACTCAGAATCTGGTCTGAGTAGCATCTCTACCACTTGGGAGCCTTTTAGAAATGCTGAGTTTTAGGGGTGCCTGGGTGGCTCAGTCGGTTAAGCATCTGATTCTTGATTTAGGCTCAGGTCATGATCTCACAGTTTGTGAGTTCAAGCCCCACCATGAGTCTCTGTGCTGACAGAGCAGAGCCTGCTTGGGATTCTGTCTCCCTCTCTGCCCCTCACATGCTGTCTCTCTCTCTGTCTCTCAAAAATAAATAAACATTAAGAAGTATTAGTGAAAATGACATTTAAAAAAAATTTTTTTTAATGTTTATTCATTCTTGAGACAGAGACAGAGCATGAACAGGGGAGGGTCAGAGAGAGGGGGAGACACAGAATCCGAAGCAGGCTCCAGGCTCTGAGCTGTCAGCACAGAGCCCGATGCGGGGCTCGAACTCACGAACCGCGAGATCATGACCTGAGCCGAAGTCGGAGGCTCAACCGACTGAGCCACCCAGGTGCCCCGCGAAATGACATTTAAAAAAAGAAATGCTGAGTTTTAGGTGCTACCCCAGATCTTCTGAATTAGAGACTGTATTTTAGCAAAGTCCCTAAATGATTTGGATGTATATTAAAATTTGAGAAGCACCCTTCTCCTGATTTTCCTTCTACTTCTCCTTTGTAGCTAGTTCTTCCTCAACGCTTGAACCTCGCTGAATGTTGGAACTCTCCAGGAATCTCCATTCTCTTGGTGATCTTATCCAGTTTCATGGCTTAAAATACTGTTCAGTTACCACTTATATACCCATCACCATCCAACTCACTTCCTCCGAACTCCAAACTGTCCTATCCAGCTGTCTGCTCCACATTGCTTGACTGTCTAATGGACATCTCATGTTTAGCGTGTCTCCTACTGAGGACCTGACCTTTTTCCTCAAGCCTGCTCTTCCTACAGTCCTTTCATCTTAGTAACTGGCAACTCTGTTCTGTCAGCTGCTTATGTCAACATTCTGTAGTTATCTTTGACTCCTCTCTTGTTGGCACACCATACACCCAGCCTATTATCTCCTGTTCACTCTGTCTTTAAAGTATATCTAGAGGGGTGCCTGGGTGGCTTAGTCAGTTAAGTGTCTGACTTTGGCTCAGGTCTCGATATCATGGCTCGTGAATTCAAACCCTGCATTGGGCTCTCAGTGCAGAGCCCACTTTGATTCTCCTGTCTGCCTTTCTCTCTGCCCCTCCCCTACTCGCACATGTGCTCACACTCTCTCTCTCTCTCAAAGATAAGCATTAAAAAAAAATTTTTTTTTTTAAATCCTGTTTTCATTTTTGGGGCAGCTGGGGGGGCTCAGTCATTTGAGCGTCTGACTTCAGCTCGGGTCATGATCTCACGATTCATGGGTTCAGACCTACGTTGGGCTGTGCACTGACGTTTTGGATTCTCTGTCTCCCTCTCTCTCTGCTGCTTCCCTGTTCATGTGCTCTCTCTCAAAAATAAACAGGGGCGCCTGGGTGGCTCAGTCGGTTGAGCGGCCGACTTCGGCTCAGGTCATGATCTCGCGGTCTGTGAGTTCAAGCCCTGTGTCGGCCTCTGTGCTGACAGCTCAGAGCCTGGAGCCTGCTTCGGATTCTGTGTCTCCCTCTCTCTCTGCCCCTCCCCCAGGTGCACTCGCTCGCTCGCTCTCTCTCTGTCAAAAATAAACATTTAAAAATAAGTAAACATTGAAAAATTAAAAGAAAAACGTATACCTAGAATCTGACAAATTCTCATCTCCTATTCTGCCGTTCACTCTGATTCAAGCCACCATTAACTCTTGGCTGGCTTAGTGCTCTTCTTCCACCCTTACCTACCTTCAGTTTATTATTGTTCAGCACCCAGAGTCTTTTTTGAGACTTAACTCAGGTTATGTTGCTCCTCTGGCCTCCCAGCGTCTCACATTTCACTCAGAAAGAAAGCCAAAGTCCTTACAATAGTTCCTCAAGGTAACCACCACCACAATCTCTCTGCTTTCGTATTACCTCTCAATTCATTTACTGCTCTTCCTTCTTGCTCCCTCTGTTGCAAGCCAGTTTGCCCTCTTGCCGCTCTTAGAATTTGGGAAGCACATGGCTCCCTTGGGGCCTTGCCCTTGCTAGTTCCTTTGCCTTCTATGCTCTTATCCCATATCTGCATGACTCTCTCCCTCCCCTCCTTTCAGGCTTTCATCAAAAGGTCCTTTGAAAAGAGGCCCTCCCTGCCCTAAAATCACAACCCCCTGCCAACTCATCATTTCCTGTCCCCCCACTCACAGAATACTGACACATCTTTTTTCTTTTCCGTCTTCTGTACTAAAATGTAAGCACCTTGAGGTAGGGCTTTTCTGCTTTATCTTCAAGACTTAGAACAGTTGTTGCTTAGCACGTAGTGGGCTTTCAATAAACACGTGTTAAAAGAAAGAAGAAACCCCTTCACAGGTGCCTGGCTGGCTCAGTTGGTTAAGTGTCTTACTTTGGCTCAGGTCATGATCTCCTGGTTCTTGGTTTCAGGCCCCGCATCATACTATGTGCTGCCAGCATGGAGCCTGCTTTGGATTCTCCCTCTCTCTCTCTCTGTCTCTCTCTTCTTCTGTCCCTCCCCCACTGATACTCCCTCTCTCAAAAATAGATAAACATTAAAAAAATTTTTTTTAGAAGGAACCCCTTCAAGGTAATCATTATTACCTCCATTTTTTAGGTTAGGAATCTAAAGCTGAAAGGGATTATGTAAATGTACCCAAGGTCATATGGCTAGTAAGTGATGCAGTTGGAATTCAAAACCCATGCCCTTTCCACTCTGTCCCTCTGGTTATGTCGCTTACGTCTTCTTGGCTCTGGTTTTCCCATTAGTATAAGTGCAATTATTGCTGTTTTGCTTGCCTCCCAGAGAAACACGAAGTGGTTTTTTGTTGTTGTTGTGTTGTTTTTCTTGCAGTGATGCAAAAAAAAGTGTTGTTTTTTTTGCAGTGATGCAAAAATATCCTGAAAACTTTAAAAGGCTGTATGTGTACATGAGGGTGGTAGAAATTTTTTTCTTATAGAAGTTTTACAGTTTTTGCTTTTAGTTTTAGGTCTTAAATCTACTCTAGATTGATTTTTGAGTTTGGAATGAGATGAGGGTTGAAGATTTTTTTTTCTCCGTATGGATATCCCAGCAGTATTTGTTGAAATGACGCCCCTTTCCTCCACTGAGTTACCTTGCTTTTACAAAAAAAAATAAATATGCTTCTGATTTTGGACTTGTGTTTGAAATGAACTTCTAAAAAGAGTAATAGGGTTTTTGCTATTCCATCAGTACCATGATATTCCATGTTTATAAAACATTCCCACTTACTGTTTTTAGGCCAATGTTTTACTTAGAAGGTTTGATTTTCCAAGGGGGATTATACCCTTTCTAATGCAGGTCCCAGCTAGGAAACAAAAAACACATAGAAGTATCATATTCATTGGTTAGGAGATTTAATATTATTAAGATGTCTTCCTTCCCAAATTGATCTGTAGATTTCATTTTAACCCCAGTCAAAATATCAGTTAATTTCCGTAGAAATTAACAAGTTGATCATAAAATGTACTTGGAAATGCAATGGCTGGAATAGTCAAGACAATTTTTTGCAAAGTTGAAGGACTTCTAGTGTCAGATTTCGGAACTTTGTATAAAGCCACAAGGCCATGTGATGTTGGCATAAGAATGGTCATATAAATCAACAAACAGAATAGAAGGCCTAGAAATATATCCATAAGTCTATGGTCAGTTGATTTTTTTAACAAGATGTCAAGGTGATTCATGTGGAAAAGGTAGTCCTGTCAACAAATATTGCTGGAACAAATGGATTTCCATAAATAAATAAACAAATAAACACACAATTAACCCTTACGCAACACAAGACATTAATATTAACTTGAAATGGATTAAAGACTAAAAGTTGAAAATCTAGACATTCTAGAAGAAACACTGGGGAAAATCTTTATAGCCTAAAGAAAGACAAAGATTTCTTAGGATACAAAAAGTAAGGATCATACAAGAAAAAATTCATAAATCGGACTTCATCAAAATTTAAACCTTTGCTTTTTGAAGACACTGTTAAAAATGAAAAGATAAGCCACAGATTTTAAGAAAATGTTTGTAACATACATTATCTCATTAAAAGACTTGTATCTAAACCATACAAGAACTCTTACAACTCAGTAGTTAAGATGAAGTATCCAACAAAAAGAGTGGGCAAAAGATTGGAGTACTTTATTTAAAAGGCATAAGAATGGCAAATGAACATGTGCAAAGATGTCCAACATCAGTAGACATTAGGGGAGGTAAATTAAAACTCCCAAGACACCACTCACTACACACCCACTGGAATTCTTACCATCAAAACCAGCCATTCCGATTATTGGCAAGGTTGCAGAGCAGCTAGAACTCTTACGTGTTGCTGGTAAGGATCTTAAATGGGACAACCACTTTGGCAGTTTCTTTTAAAGTTAAAAAAAACACATGAGCAATCCTAGTCTTAGTTATTTACCCAAAAGAAGTGAAAGCATAAGTCAACAACAGAGACTTGTACTTGAATGTTCATAGTATCTTATTCATAATTGCCAAAAATCAGGAACAACCCAAATGTCCAAGGGCTAAATGGGTAGGTTGTGGTATGTCCATACTCTGTAATACTGCATGCAGCCAGTGTGTGAATCTTAGAATCATTATACTGAGCAAAAGAAGCCATAGATTTTTTTTATGTGATGTTCTAGAAAAGGCAAAACTAATCTCTAGTGACAGAAATCATTATCAGTGGTTGCCTGAGCTGAAGAGGGTGTTATTAATTGCAGAAATACATGAAGAAAGTTTTGGGGGTGATGGATATTCTTCATGTTGATTGTGGCTGGTCATTATACAAGTATATATATATTTGGCAAAACTCAAACCGTACATAAAATTGGGTGCATCCTGTGTTGTAGACAAGTTATACCTTAATAAGTTTGATTTTTTTTTAATGCGATAGAAACCAAAAACTACATAAAAATGGATTTTAGGCCACTCAGAGCACAACACAGCTGGAAAAGGTGTGAACTTCACTTCTTATGTATTTTAATTATTTTATTTTATTTTTTTATTAATTTTTTTTAACATTTATTCATTTTTGAGAGACAGAGTATGAGTGGGGAAGGGGCAGAGAGAGAGGGAGACATAGAATCTGAAGCAGGCTCCAGGCTCTGAGCTGTCAGCACAGAGCCCAGCTTGGGGCTTGAACTCACAAACACGAGATCATCACCTGAGCCAAAGTTGGATGCTTAACCGACTGAGCCACCCAGGAGCCTGATATTTTAATTATTTTAAAGTATAAATGATTGTTGACTGCAGAGGAGTAGCAGAGTCTCATTCCCTTCAGTCTTACTCACTTTGCACAGTGTGGTTATGAGGAGAGTGGAGAGCATCAAAGTAGAAGGGACACTGTAATTGAAATTGTTTGGATCAAATATTGTCACCACCCTCATGCATATTAGTCCCGTCAGCTGCCACACCCTCCATAGGTTTCTGGGGAGAGATTCAGCTTGCTACGTGAAGTCTAATGAACATTTTTGAAATTGTGTACCATTTGGTGAAACGGGATTCAAATGCTAATGTCTTGGAAGCCAGTTCTTTGGTTTTAGAAACAGTTGAAAATACAAGAAAAGAATAGTGAACTTCAGTGAGAGACACTTGAGACTGTTACAAACAGGCAACACCGATAAATCAGGCAAATACTACAGCGAATGTAGCCTTAGTGATTGCATTTCAGCAAGGCATTTGAGTGATAATTCTCATGATGGCGTTGAGGAGAGGATCAAGAGATGTAAATGCATGGAGAATTGGACTAGGTTCATAAGTGTATAACGATCATCATCCCCGAAGCTATTAAGCTGAAGGAGATTTTTGTTTCATTCTGCTCCTGAGTGTGACTAGCATGTTTACACATAACTTAGGTGAGGGCATCAAGAGCACACTGATCTTTTAAAACTTACTTTTTAATGAAAACTAAAATTTCAATCAGCTGAGATTATAGGCCACGTCTACAAGATAAGACATCTTACCCAAGGTCAGAAAAGAAAGATACACCTACAAATATAGGATGGGGAAACTGTTGTGTAGGAGCAATGCAAGAACAACCCTGTAGGGTTGGAACTGAATACAATTTTAATAGAAGTCTGTAGAGTGACTGTGGCTGCCATAATACTCTCAATAATGGCTGATATAATTTTTTAGCCCACATAAGGAAGATGAAGATGAATTAAATTTTGTTTTGTTTTTTTAGATTCCACATCTAAGTTAGAGCATATGGTATTTGGATTGCCCTGTCTGACTTGTTTCATTGCAGATAATGCCCTCAGGGTCCATCCATGTTGTTGCAAACAGCAGGATATCCTTTTTTGTGGCTGTATAATACTCGTGTGTGAGTGTGTATGTGTGACATTTTCTTTATTCACTCATGAACACTAAGTTGTTTCTGTATCTTTGCTATTGTGAAGAATGCTGCAGTAAACATGAGGGTGCAGATGTCTCTTTGAGAGCCTGGTTTAAATTCTTTTGGGTATATACCCAGAAATGGGATTACTAGATCATATGATAATCCTATTTTTAAGTTTTTCTGAGGAACTTGCATACTGTTTTCCATAGTGGCTGTACCAGTTTACATTGTCTTCAACAGTGTACCCTTGAAAGAGTTCCCTTTTTTCTGCATTCTTGTCACTACATGCTGTTTCTTGTTTTTTTGATAATAACCATGCTAACAGGTATGAGGTGATAGCTCATTGTGGTTTTGATTTGCATTTCCCTGATGATGAATGTGCTGGACACCTTTTCATGTACCTGTTGGCCATCTGTATGTTTTCTTTGGGAAAATGTCTGTTTTTTAATCAGTTTGGGATTTTTGCTATTGAGTTCTACAAGTTCTTTATATTTTTTGGATATTCCCTTATTAGATATATGACTTGCAAATATTTTCTCCCATTTGGTAGGTTGCCTTTTCATTTTGTTGGTGGTCTGTGCCGTTTGCTGTGCAGAAGCTTTTTCGTTTGACGTAGTCCCAGTTGTTTTTTTGCTTTTGTTGCCTTTGTTTTTGGTGTCAAATCAAAAAAAAAAAAAATGATTATCAAGACTGATGTCAAGGGCCTTGCTACCTATTTTGTTTTCCCTAGGAGTTTTATGGTTTCAGGTCTTATGTTCAAGGAGAAAATTAAGATGAGAGTCGCCCTAGTTTGTGTTGATCGGATCAAATCTAGAGTATTGTATTTACTCTTGAGGCATCATATTAAGCTCTTAAAAGAATGTTAAAAACCTGAATCTTGGATAATAGCTTGAAAGAAGTAGCATAGAGAACAAATTTTGCTAGATGATTTGCCCAGCTTTCAGATTAAATGATTCTGTAGGTGGATACTTTTGCTTCAAGGAAGGAAACTCCCAAGGGAAACCTATCAAGAAGATGTGATACTCATTTAGTTTATAGCATGTTTTTTTCTTTCTTGCTACTGTTATAAACCTATAAGGTTCTCCTTAACATCTTTGAAAAGTTAAGAAGGGAGTCCAATTTGACTGCTTTAAATAATGGATAGACTTCTGTATAGTCTATAGTAAAGTTAATTTATTCTTGTTCCCTTCCCTACCCTCAACCAGTAAAGGATTACCCAAGGATAAGGGGGTGCTATTTCAGGTTGCAGCTGTGTATGACTTTGGCCTGTGTTGGATTTGTATTGTCCACCTTCTACTAGGGTGATATCACTAGCTCAGCACTTGTATTTATATCTTGTTAATTATCTAGTACTTTCCCAGTCAGAATTTTTTTCTCCCCTCAACCCTCTGGTTACATTTCTATTTACTTTACTCTTGCTATATTTCTTTGTAACAGATTCGTTGAAAAAATTGACACCATCAGGAACACCTTTATCTTCTCTTATAACTTAATCATGCTGCCATATAGTTCATTTCTACCACCCATTTGTTGTTGTGTTTAATTCCAAAGAAAACAATCTCTTTTCAAAGACCAACACTTTTTCTGTGCATTAAATACCAGATCTCTGACCAAAGCACCAAGCTCCGCCACTGAGCACCATCACCATTTGTTCCCCTTTCTTTCTGAAGAGGAGACAAGGCCTCCCCATCTTGAAAAAGCATTTGATTGAGGCCCCTTTTTCTCCGTCTGTACCTCTCTCTGTCACTGCAGAACTTTTTAAGCAAATGAGACCCATAAATGACATCATGTTTTCCTTCAACATAAGAGAGAGCGGGTGATATAGTGAGATTGAGTTTAAGAAGTCATGACAACAAGACAACTTTAAAATGCAGTAATCTATGCAGGAAGTAAACTGATATGAGAGAGGAATTGGAAGAGAAGGGGTTACTTTGTATAAACAGTAGTTTGAAATGAAAATTTTGTCTGAGAAGAAAGTTTCAAAATCTTGATCTCTGGGAGAATGAGGAAGTTTAAATGAAGATGTAAAAGCATAAGTAAAGCTTAATCATTGTAAATCTTCCATTTTTAACTGTTTATTACATAATTTTGATTATACCATTTAGACTTTAAAGTGTCATTTTAAAGCAAAATTTGTTTCCTAATGGTCATTGTCAAATTTCAGAAGTCTCCTGTATCTTTTCTCTGTAGTATCAAATGAAGAAAAATAACTTTGACTAGAATATTATATGCATTTCATTGTAGTTGACTCAACAGACATGTTGAATACTTACCATATGCCAGGCACTGTGCTAGGCCCTGGAGATTAAACAGAAGTAAAGTAGGCAGAGCCCTTTCCCTCAGTGAACTCAAGCAGTTTTTAGGGGTAACAGATAATTTAAATTTATCATCGACTTTAAAATAGACTCACTGTGGACGTTATATAGCAGGTGTCCTCCTCACTATTTTTGTCTGTTTTGAAAATTTATTCTGTATTACTTAATTTTCTCTTATTATATGCTATTTTAAACTAATCAACAATAGGATTATTTACTGTGGCCATTAGTAGCTAATTTAAGATTAACATGTCTGGTAAAGCTTCTCTGTATTTTTAAGAAGGTATTTTAGGGATGCTTGGCTGGTTCAGTTGGTGGAGCATGCGGCTCTTAATCTCAGGGTTATGAGTTCAAGCCCCATGTTGGGTGTGGAGATTACTTAAAAATAAAATCTTCAAAAAAAAAAAAAAAAGAAGGTATTTTAGTAATGTATACTACTACCTTTAAAATGGTTTTATCAATCAAATCTTCATATTCTGGTGGAATTTACATTCTGAAAAGAAAACCAAAGGCACAGAGGGAAAAATACATGAATCAAGCTGTTAAATAATTACTACATAAGTGAACACTGAAAGATCACTTTCAGTTGAGTTAATCATGGGAAAGCTTCATTCAGAAGTTAGAGTGAGCGTTCAGTCTTAAAGGATAGGAATGAATGGGGGAGAATAGAATGAAAGTTCATTTGGGGATGGGTTTGGGAGGGGAGCATTGATCACAGAGGTGGGATTAAATATCAATGTCTGTTGAAAAGACACGGATAAATAGGCTTGGCTGGAGTGAAAGGTTTGTATTGGTAAATAGTAAAAGATAAAGCAAAGTCTTTTAACACAATACAGGATTTTGGCTGTACCGTAATAGTAATATGTTCCTATAATCCTAAATTCATTGACCGTTTATTTTAATATTCTTATGTAAAGAGGTTATCATAATGTATAGTTTGCAGTTGTATCATAATTTTGAATAAGTCTTTATTTACACCCCTAAATATGTTCTATAGATTTGGAGGCCAGAGTCTTTACCCCTACTCAGGTTGAAATGATGTTTTGTTTTTCAGTTACTTACACGCCAAGTCAATCATCCACAGAGACCTCAAGAGTAATAGTATCCTTCCTGAAATTTGTCTGCGAAGTTTGAAAACATCCTGACTTTTTCTTCTGCATTTTGTCTTCACATTATGTAAAAACAATTTTCATGCTAAGTTCAATATATTGTAAAGAGAATTAATAAACGGGTTTGCATGAGAGCATACTGAAGCAGGATATTACCACCTGCTTTTGGTTTCTGAACTTTTGAACATTATCAAAAAAATCTACCAAGTCTTTCTAACAGTAGTACTCTTTTGATTGCGTGCTTCCATTCTGACAGTTCCATAAAACGGAGAGTTGCGCATCTGCCCCCTCATTTCTGTCAGTGCTCTGACGCTGCCCCCCAGTGGTGCAGATGTAACTGAAAGTTGTAACTTACGTAACAAGGAGGTGAGAAAGACATTATTTTTCCTTCTTCCTCCATAAACCCAGCTCAAGACCCTGTCCGCCAACTAAACTTCGTTCCGGTGAAGAACCTTTGTGTCTTTGTCAGCAATGCCAAAAGAATGGATCTGTGTTACTGAAATCTAATGGGAAAGTTTTCACGATTTCCCATAAACTCAGGAAAGCATCTCACCTCACCCTGCCACATTTCAAGCCCCAAAAATCTTAAAAGCAGGTCACATAGGCCAAACAGAACCAATTATTTTTTAAAACATATTTGTCAACTTTAAGAGGAAATAGGAAGAACTGTACTTTTTAAAGGAATATCATTATTACCAAGGAAAGAAAATCATATTACAGGCTTATAGAAATTAGATCTCTTACCTAAAATTTTCATAATGCTTACTTTGATAGGAAAATGAGATCTATTGTTTTCCTTTACTTACTACACCTCAGATATTTTTCTTCATGAAGACCTCACAGTAAAAATAGGTGATTTTGGTCTAGCCACAGTGAAATCTCGATGGAGTGGGTCCCATCAGTTTGAACAGTTGTCTGGATCCATTTTGTGGATGGTAAGAATTGAGGCTGTTTCTCCATTAATGAAATTTGTGGACCCTGCGATGCTGCTGAACTACTAGAAAATCATTGAAGGTTTCATAATGCGCAGTATTCACAAAAATCAATGTTGATCTTATTTTTTATGTAAATAGATTTTAACCTTTTTCTTTATCTTTATAAAAAGTATTATGATACCAGTTTCAGTACATTTCAAACAAAATATATGTATTTTATAAACTGTTTAAATTTTACCCAGAATTGGCTCTCTAAAATATCTTGTGTTCAAAATGTTCTGTGTACCCTGTTGCAAAAAGAAAAAAACGAGTATGCCATTTAAGCAGGTATGATCTGCAGCAGTTATTAAGGTTTTGCTGAGAGAACTCCTCTTTTTTGAGAGAGAGGCTGTTTCACAATCTTATTTAAGCCTAAATTGGCAAGTACTTCCGTTAGACTAGAAAGAACCTATCATTATGGGGCAGCTGGGAGAGGAAAGACCAAAAAAAAAAAAAAAAGGTAGATTTTTAACACTGTCAGCCATGTGCTGCCCTGCATAGCTCTTGCTTTATTCCTATTTCTGCTTTGTTGGAAAAAAGGGAATGAAAACTTCAGTTACTTTCTGCAGGCTCTGAAAAGGGCAGGCGTAGGAATCAACCTCTAAGCTAGCCGTTCTTAAAAGGGACTCTGAGACCCTTTTGGAGGTCTTCAAGGTCATCCCTGTGTAAAGCCACATTTGGTTTCATGTTCTTCAGCCAGAAATGACACATCACAACAGATTGAATGCAGCAACAAATATGTGTCTGTAGCTGACTCTGTTAAAGCAGCCAAAGAGAATTGCAGTACTGTTCTCGCTGAACTGTTTTTGGGTTTGAAAATACACTTTTCATTAAACACGGGTCATCTGTATTAACATCGAATGGCTGTTGTTTTATTATTTATGGAATTACTAAATATTTTAACAGTTTCCCTGTTAGGTTTAAAAATGATAAATACCTATGTATGCCCTTGGGATCTTCAGTAATTTTCAAGACTAAAAGAGGCCTGAGACAAAAAAAGTTTGAGAACCGCTGCTCTCAGCTGAATATAGGATGTCCCCAAACCATTAGTGCAGTTTGAAGGTTTAAATAATTGAATCTGCACAAAGACTTTGGGACACGATGCTGGAAACAGAAAAGCTGCAAGGGCTCTTGAAGCCACATTTGCGTATATCCCCCGAACTATCCATAGCAGTCTCCAGGAAGGGAATTCCAAGATAGATGTCTGAATCAGTGAGGAAAACTTAGGGTTCAATTCGGCTATGATTTCTTGTAATAGTAACTGGAGCTAAGGCAAAGTAGCAAGTGGAAGGAGCTCACTGGACTTAGAATTAGGAGATTGGTACTTAAGTGCTCTATTTGACTCTTAGCCTGCATGTTTGTTAACCTCCACCACGTCTCTCAATTTTTAATGTTGGTTGGACTAGTGGATTTCTAATACCTTTTCTGTGTCTAAGATTCAGTAATTAGAGCTAGCTAGGTTTGTGACTTTGATTATTCTAATTGTTTAATAAATCATTATAAACCAGGGGCTAATTAATAATTGTAAACTGGATCTCACGCACCTTTAAGTCATACACCTTGTTACAAGATGGCAGTGTATCCTAGGAAGGGGTGGGCTGGCAGATATTAAGTACTGAAATTATAAAACCTAATATTAAAAAGAAACAATTAATACATGTTTTAAAGGTGTGTTGATCTTAACTAGTGTGGAAGAGAGGCTCAGTTAAATCTCCAGGTTTGTCCTTTTTTCAAAAACCGTAGTTTTATACAGTTAGTAGATTATTATACATAAAGTGTTACGTTTTCTTCTAATTTCTTTTTTGTGGATACCTAGGTAGATTGGTTCATCCTTTGTTCTATCAAGCTGAGTTCTAATACGAGAGTAGCCAATAGTACACTTAATTATTGAATAAATCCTTTTGGGTTGATAGTGCCTTCAGAAACAAATATGGAACATCCGTAGACAAGAGAGAAGAGTTGGGTCAGGACTAAGGTTATGTAATTCTCTGAACTATTTACAATAGTCTTCTCAACCTTGTTTTATTTATCTTAGAGGGGAAAGACACCTTTGTGAAAATTTTTACAAATTAAATCATTAAATTAATTGAGGATCTTAAATCACTAAATTAATTGAGGATTGATTATGCGCTTCTTGTAAATAGATGACATACAACTTTACATCAAGCCATCTACCAACAACAGTGAGGTAAAACTAAATTTTAAAAAGACATTTAGTTCCTCAACTGATTTATTACTCTCTTCCTCTCAAAACTGTGTTCTGGCTTTTCAGATTGTGTCTATCATAACCAGCCTCTCAGTATTCTGGCTTGTTCACTATAGCACAGTTGTATGTGGTTTATTTTGTACTATATTACTAAAAGCAGTTAGTAAGATGTTTGACCAACGTAAGTAGACAGTCTTCTTCTATGCCCCCATCCTTCCATCAGGGCCTCTGTACATCTGTCAGTGGTTCTCAACCTTGGTTAGACATTAAAATCATCTGGGGAACTTAAAAAAACAACAGTGCTTGGATCCCCTCCCCAGATTCTGTTCTAGATTGTAGTCTGGACATTGAGAGGTTAAAGTCTATACAGGTGATTGTGATTTTCGGGTGAGGCTGAATGTCATTGCCTGCCTTTTGAGAGAGTCTGACTGGCCTTACCCTGACCTGTGACCAGGAATCTTGTTCCAGGTCTTCCAGCCATTTTTGCAGTCAGTCCAGGTTTTGGTATCAAAGTAACGCTTTCACAAGAGTTTTTATTTATACTCTGCAATTTCTCTAATGAGACAATTCTTCCAAATGAAACAGAACAGAAGATGCAAGGTGAAGTAATTCCTTTAAGCTAATATTTAACTGACCATCTATTGTATTTTATGTAAACAGCCAAGAAGAAATTAAGTATTAGGGTACAGTGAGTGAAATGTGTAAAAATGTAGCAAATATGCTTTGGTCTATAGCTTTTCCCAAGAAGCAAGCAGCCAAGATTCTTTATACCATCTTCTAAGTCAACCTGCTGTCTCTTGCTTTTGTTAATAAAGCATCCATGGCATGTTGACAATGCTTTTGGAGGCAGGAGTTTTACCAGTATTCTCTAAGGTGCCCTGACACGAGGAAAACCATTGTACCAAGGGGGAAAACCAAAATTCTAAGGCAGTTACCATAGTGGTTGTGCTACTCCCAAACATGAACACAGATCTAATATTTCTTTACTGAATCAAGAATGGGAAATGGGAACTGATTCTTGATAGGACTAGTCCTGGGAAGGATTCAAATAGCAATGACAGGATTTTGTGCTGAAAGAGGATGGCTGATAAAATTATAAAATCTTAGTAATGCACATGGAATCTCGGGTAATACCACCTCTCTCAGAGTTTACCAAGCATTTTTCTTCTTGATCAGTTCTACTTCTTTGCCCATTAATAAGAGAATTGATTGCATATTAGATGAATTATTTAATGACAAAAGCATTGTTCTGGGAATTTTAATCTGCTTTTCAGTCTATTCAGTTGAAGTTGAAGAGTAAACAAGAATATTTGTCTTTTTGTGTTCTGACAGGCACCAGAAGTAATTCGAATGCAAGATAAAAACCCATATAGCTTTCAGTCAGATGTATATGCATTTGGGATTGTTCTATATGAATTGATGACTGGACAGTTACCTTATTCAAACATCAACAACAGGGACCAGGTAAATCTTTACCATCTCTTGGGGTTTATTTTACTATATGTATAAAGAGTCCAGTTTGGAAGCAACTGTGTGGCTCAGTCGGTTAAGTGTCTGACTTCGGCTCAGGTCATGATCTGGAGGTTTGTGAGTTCAAGCCCTGCAACCGGCTCTGTGCTGACAACTTGGAGTCTGGAGCCTGCCTGCTTCAGATTCTGTGTCTCCTCCTCTCTCTCTCTGCCCCTTCCCTGATTGTGCACCTTCTTTGTCTCTCTCTCTGTCTCTCTCTCTCTGTCTCTCTCTCAAAATTAAATAAAAAAATTTTTTAATTAAAAAAAAAGAAAGACTCCAGTTTGTTGCAAGAAAAGAAGCATTGAGTCCGGGTAGGCGTGAAAAATAGATATCTTGATCTTTGTTACCAGTTTTGGAAACTTTTGGTATACTCTCAGCAATAGTAGCTGCATGTAAGGCCTCTCCTTGAAAGCTCAGTGCTAAGTGTTGTAATGGAGTATACCTCCTGATGTTCTGACTAGAAGCTAGAGCTGCAGCAGTGGGTGTTGGTCACATCTCTTGACTGAGCTCGGCTAGAAGGAGGCGCTGCCGCTGCAGCGACTGGGCTTTATGCCGCCTCTCTGTTCCGTCACGGCTTGTGCTAAGCAGCCTGGCTGTGCTGTTCTTCATATCGGATTCTTGTGAAATTAGTACGGTTTCTCCCTTTTGTTAACTAGGTAAATGGAAAGACTTATTTCATGCTTTCCATTTTTCTAGAAGGAGAATTCTAATAGGAAATTTTTGTACTTATTTCTTCCTAAGTTCCTGTTCTCTGTCCTTTACCTCCCCCCCTGCCCCCAGTACCCAACTTAGCCTCAGGCAGCTCTTTGCCTTTTCTGTCCCAGCCACATGAAATTCACCAGGACTTTGACACTAACCAAGAAAATGAAATTGTCTTTACTAAAATTATCTTGTATACCTCAGTATGTAAAAAAGTGTGTGTGTGTGTGTGTGTGTGTGTGTGTGTGTGTGTGTGGAGAGAGAGAGATTGCAGCAATTCCACCATTAATATATTAAAAAACAGGGGCTCAGTCAGTTAAGCGTTCGACTTTAGCTCAGGTCGTGATCTCACCGTCCATGAGTTCGAGCCCCGCGTTGGGCTCTGTGCTGACAACTCAGAGCCTGGAGCCTGCTTCAGATTCTGTGTCTTCCTCTCTCTGTGCCCCTCCCCCACTCGTGCTCTGTCTCTGTCTCTCTCTCTCTCTTTCTCTCTCTCTCTCTCTCTCTCAAAAATAAATAAACCTTTAAAAAAATAAAAAATAAAAACAATAGTTGACCATATAAACTATAAATAATACTTATACTTTGTACTGTGGTTTGCATCAGCATTACTTGAGTAAGGGCTCCTGGGTATTTCAGTTGGTTAAATACCCAACTCTTGATTTCAGCTCAGGTCATGATCTCACAGTTCATGAGATTGAGCCCCACATTGGGCTCTGCACTGACAGCTTGGAGCTACTTGGGATTCTCTTCCCCTCCCCCCTCCACCTCTCTCTCTCTCTCTCTCAAAATAAGTAAATAAACATTGAAAAGAAGAAGAAGAATTACCTGGGTAATTTGTTTAAAAATAGAGATACTAGAGCAGATTCTGATTCCATGGAGTGAAGTGCAAGCACTTGCATTTTTAATAAGTTTGCCAGGTGATTTTTATACATACCGAAGTTGAGAATCCCCAATCCAAAGAATAAAAAAAAATCCAACAGTGTGACTGTGGTATGTGTTTTATCATAAGCTCTCAATCTAATGAAATGATAGTTTTTAATTTATAAATGTGTTAACTTCATGTAAGTTGTGTGTGTGTATGTGTGTTGGTCATCAGTTCAACTCTCCATCTTTTTGGTAATAACTCTGAGTATCTTTCTCTCTAAGAACTTCAGCTAGTATGTGATTTCAGAGAAGTAGTCTCAGTTGTCCTGTACTTTGTGGATACTTGCTGAGTGACCAGATGGCCCCTTACCCAGAGTGCTCTGGATTCTATGTAGATGAAAAAAGTGATTTAAATGACTGTTTCTACCAAGGTCAGCACAGAGCTAGCTAATTGGTTAGTTGCTGTTTGGTCTTTCTAACTACTACGTAGCTTTTGAACGTTGAATACTACCTTTGAGTGTTAAAAAAAATCTGTGACCTGATTCCTAATTACCTGACATTTTAAGCCCTGCATGAAGCATAGATTCAAGATAGACCAAACTACTAGCGAAAGAGCGTAGTTGACCCATTGCACTCATTGGACTTGTGACAGATTCTAGATCACTGAGATGATTGATTGGATGATGGCAATCTGAGTAGCAAGGTTGGTTCTAATTTGCACACTTCCTGTGCCCTGCCTCCTACAGTCCTATTCATTCAACCATAAGACATAATACCTTGTGCCATGTTCATTTTCCTGTGCATATTACTTTTCTACAAGGGAAAAGGGAACTTTACAAGGGAACTTTAGTTTTAGTTGATTTATCATAGAGACCACAAATAAAAATTTATGAATCTAAGATCTGCATGAAATCCAGTGAATACTTCTGTTTTAATAAAATAATACATTATGGAAATGGGTATTATTATCTCCAAAATATGGATAAAAAGCAACCCAGAGTTTTGCACTCATCCACTTCTTGGCATTTTAGGTGCTTTGTCTTCCACAGGAGTATAATAAATGATGTGGCAAGGGCTTACTCTCCATAAGAGAAGTAATTGAGTGACCAACAGAAGGGTAAGGCCTTTACTGGTTAATTCTGTCTGGTAGTAAGAACCTTCTGGAATTTGCCAGTCTGAAACCAGGTTGAATATTTGATAAAGAAAAAGGAGGGTGCCTGGGTGGCTCAGTCAGTTAAGTGTCTGACTCTTGATCTTGGCTCAGGTCATGATCTCGCAGTTTGTGAGATCGAGCCCCACTTGGGGCTCTTTGCTGACAGCAGGGAGCTTCCTTGGGATATTCTCTGTCTGTCTGTCTCTCTCTGCCCCCCACCTCAAAATAAATAAATAAACTTTTAAAGAAAGAAAGAAAAAGGGGGTCAAAGAATAATATATGCACTATCCCTCACCCCTATTCTATTTCATTACTTCTTGTCTGCTTTCTTCAAATGGCACTTTCCATGGAAGTCCCTTTTGGGAATTGCTAATTCTAGTCATCTTCAGTGACGTAACCCCAGCTATTGCTCCGTCTGTCCCCTTGATTTGATTTTTCTTTTTCTCTCGAACTTTCATCACCATGGCTCTCAGATTGGACTCCTGTTTGAAAATTTAGGAATATTCTTCTTTCTCATGGGAGATAGGACATCTCCTTCTTTACTACGCACTGTAGGAACTGTTCCTGTGTACTCTTCCCCCCATAGTCTCGGGTGGCAGGTTTTGCCTGTAAATTTAAAGCAGGACTCTGGTTAAGAAACTCAGTGTAATGGCCGACCTTGGACTCATGACCTGGTCACTTTACCTCTTCAGGTGTCTTTTTTTTTTCAGTTATAGAAATAGGAAATTGCACTAAAGAATTCGTTCTGGTTGTAAAGATCAGATTCTTTCCTAGAGCAGTTCTCTTAGTGCTTCAAGGGATGGCCATCGTATAGCAGGCCTTTTGCTTTCCTTACTCTAGTGCTGAAATCTAAGAAATTGCTGTCATTTTTTCCCCCCTCTTTATCCTTCCATTTTGCTCTCTAATCACCCTGCTCTTTCCTCTTCCAGTGCAGCTTTTCTACTGAGTTGGGATTAATAATGCACTCATTTAGGCTACATGTATTGACTCTCTGTCCTCATGGTTTTCTTTTCTTGGAGTAGAAGTGCTGTGTCATCTTAGAAGAAAATAACAACTAATTTTTATCTGTTATTTTAAGTACTGTTACTTAAGTCTGTTATTTCAGTTACTGTTGGTGTATAACAAACCGCCCAAAACATAGTGGCTTAAGCAAATTATGAATCTGCAGTTTGGACTGCTTTCAGTGAGTAAGATTTATGTCTGTGTCCCATTGTGTTGCCTAGGGTGCATTCATTTGGGTGTTAAAGGATCCACTTCCAAAATGGCTCATTCATACCTCTGACAAGGTGTGGTGCTAGCTGTCTGCTGGAAGCTTGGTCAGGGTGAAAGGCCAAGGGCTTTAGTACTTGTCGACATGGACCTTTCTATGGGGACGTCTTCTAGAAAGTGTGGACTTTGTTAGAGCCTGGTGGCTACGTTCCAAGCACAAGCTCTCAAGAGATACAAAATGATGAATACCAGTATCTTACCTACACACAAATTATTTCAATAAGAAATTTTCAAAGCCTACTATATGCAAAGCACTATGGGATATAAAGGAATACAAAGATGAATAATACACAGGCCATGCTTTTGGCGGAGTTTACCAATCTGTTGAAGCAGTGCAAGGGGAGGGGGTGATGAGAATGAGTAGACATTGTGCTCCAGTAATACAGAGGCACGAATCAGGGGGTGGAGGTGCCAGGAGTGCTGAATGTGGATTGAGAATGGGAATAACCAGTCAGTTCCAGAATTTCAAATTGAACTGCTGATTTTATCTTTTATGTGCCCCTTAAATCTTCTGCACATGAATTACATCTTGGAGAGTCTTCCCTTTAAGTTTAAGTAATTGCCAAGAATGTGATTTCCTTTGTATTATATTTTTTCAAAGTTTGATACGGCTCTTTTTTAAACATACTTTTATACTTTCAAGCCTTTTATTGATCATTCAAATAACATCTCTGCAACAAAAAATATGTATTTAAGTTTAGAATTACAAAAATCTTTCCTGTGACTTTAGTCTTTGAAGGTTAATTTTTTAAATTCTGAACTATGCTTCTATTAATGAGTATTAATACATAACTGATGAAAATAATGTAAGTTTTGGTATATAGAAATAAAGAAGGTAAAATTTTATTGGAAATGTGTGTCTTAATGAACATATGGGGCTTTTCTCTTCAGTTCATTCATGTATTTGTGGATAAATAGGCTTTTGCTGATATGAGAAAGAATTAAGCACTGAGCAGTATTGTTCAGGTAGATACAAAGATGGGAAAGTCAGGGATTTGTTGTACCCACATGTACAGTTCACTGGTCCCCAAGACCACACTCAGACTCAGTCGCTCATTAAGTTTGAGAACTCGCTGTAGGTTGTTAATGCTTACAGTTATGGTTTAGTGCAACAGCAGGATACAGATTAAAATCAGCCAAGGGAAGAGGCACATAGGGCAGAATCCAGGAGAGTTCCACATGTGGAGGTCACAGTTGTCTTCTCCCAGTGTAACTGTGGACCGCACTGAATTCTCCCGACAGCAGAACACTGCCAACCACAGAGACTCTCTTAAGTCCAGAGTTATCACTGGGGCTCTGTCAGGTAGATATGGTTGACTACCTCTGTGGCTGGCCTTAGTTCTCAAGCCCTCTGGAAGTCAAACTGGTACTATATGACTCAAAGTCCCTTCTATAAGCCCCCAGGTAAATAAACAGAAATACTCTCATCAGGCAGGACATTCCAGACTTTTAGGGATTATCTCCTAGGAGCCAAAGGCAAAGGCCATCCCTTTTTCTGGGCAAGATAAATTCTTTACCGTACACCATATCACTCAGTTAAAACTCATGTCTATAATGTACCAAAAAATTGCATAATAGCTTGTCACTGAGTTTTGTAATCAGCTGACGGTTCAGTTAATTTTACTGAGAGCAAAGATTTGGAAACTAGCTGTCTTGCAAAGGTATTTGTTACCCATTCATGAAAGCCCTGTTAAATACCAATAGTGTCCCTTTGGTACCCCAGCAGTTTTACACCTTGGTGCAATGTGTACTATCGTTACATTTCATGTGGGTAAAAAAGGTATGCTTTTTACAAAGCGGGAGTAGGGCAGTTCTGCCAGGGGAGATGGAAGGGTAGCTGCACACTTGCACCGCGTGGTCCTCGAGCACATCTGCTCTCGGGTCAGCACTGGTTCTTACAGCACTGAACAGGGACTAAGAGCAAGTTAAGAGACCAGGCTCGACTATTCTAAAGTTTATAAGCTCCGGCCTGTAACAAGGGATCTCTTACTGGCTGTCCACCTAGCCACTAGGCTGTCTGTTGGAACTGTTCCCTCTAAGATCAAACCCCCCCTCTCTCCAAGACTTCTGATGTCTGTCTCTGCCCATTATCAAAAGAGCTGAAAATTAGAAAGTTAAGAAATTGGAAAAATTATAAATCTCTGCACCCAGGGAAGACAAGCCTTTTTACTTTATTAAACAGAAAATTTCAGTTCCCAGATGGTTTACCTTCTTTTCTTTGGAGGAGGCTGTGATTCTCATATCTACATAACTAAATGCCCCATATCACCCATTTCCTCAGCAAACAAATTTAAAACGCAGATGCCAAAACACCTGCTAAAAAGGTTAACGTTTTTAGTTCCAGCTACATATATATAAAGGACTCAGTATGATGCCCAACAAGGACTCAGTAAAATACTCAAGTAGAAAAGAGGCACAGCCTGATCTGTGTCTCATGATTGATTACCCTGGCAGTGGGAAATGGATTGGGGAAGGAGAGACCAGAGACCTGGGGAGCGATTAGCAGACCTTTACGACAGTCCATGGGACATGATGTTTTCAGTTGACGGCCCGTGCAGTGTCGGGTCCCCACGATAAGATGTGTGAGAATCAGATTACTAGCGTTGTGTTTCTTAACTTTTTATTAAGGGAAAATGTACACGCAGAAAAGTACACATAAATGTGCAGCTTGTTGAATTCTCAATGTTGGAGTATTTTTCAATTTATAAGTGAAGTTGTCTGATTTGTTTTTTTTTATTCCCTCCCCAGATAATTTTTATGGTGGGACGAGGATACCTTTCTCCAGATCTCAGTAAGGTACGAAGTAACTGTCCGAAAGCCATGAAGAGATTGATGGCAGAGTGCCTAAAAAAGAAAAGAGATGAGAGGCCACTGTTTCCCCAAGTAAGAAGAAGCTTGATGTTACCTAAGAGGACAGACTAATACTCAGATGCAGATTTTTAAATACTTTCAGGGGCACACAGTTTTGTGTTTTATGGATTTGGATGCCTTGTGATCATGTGCGGGCAGCAGAGAAGTAATTGCACAGAGATGATTTTATAAAGGTTGAACAGTGGTACATCTAGAAACCTGGAATCCCAGGACAGAATATTCAGAAAGACTTGACTTTGGTCTAGCAGTTTTCAAACAAAAATTTTTGGTCTCACACACTTAAAAATTATTGAAGGCCCCCCAAAGAGCTTTTGTTTATATAAATAGTACTTGCCATTTTAGAAATTAAAACTAAGTTTTAAAAATGTTGATAAGTTTATTTAAGCGTAATAAAACCATTACATGCTAAATAACATTTTTATGAAATTAAAAAGAACTACATTTTCCCACCAACAAAATTAGACGAGTGGCATTGTTTTACCTTTTTTGCAAATCTCTACAAAAAGAAGACATCTGGATTCTCTGCATTCATTATGCTGCAGTACCTTCCACCGTGTAGCTTCTGAAAGCGCCACTGACTTTTGCGAAGTAATGACAGTGAAAAAGGCAGATAATACCTTAGTGTTACTACGAAAATAGTTTTCCCACAGACTGCACTTTGAGAACTACTGCTTTAATTCTTCTTGGTGGTAAGATAAACACATTCCAAGCTTCCCTACATACTGGGTCTTTTGGAGGAACGTTTCCACCTGGAGCAAAAAGAAAAGGCAGCTGTTGGTACTGTCTGCCTTTCTCTGATTCTTGGAAAATGACTATCACTTTTGTCTCTTCATGTTATAAGGCTACAGCCCTGAAGTTCATAATCTTTCATTAAGCTTCATGAACTGAAACTAAGTACCTGAACAAACTTAGAAAGTTTAGGTATTGTAATATAAATTGAGTTTTTTATGATGCTTAGGAAGTTCCTGATAGCACCACATAAATAGGTCTTGATAAATCAATACAGTTTGCAAGTGGGAAGTGCTAACTCCCTTAATTATCCAGCTACTGTAATCACGGAGTTGGTCTTTTGTGAACCTTCTGCCCTTGAATGCACAGCGCCAGCTGGGTCTCTTAGACAGAAGTCACTGTTACAGGAGCTAGTGGATCTTTTATGCCCATCTAAAGAATTAAAGACCCAGGGCACCTGAGTGACTCAGTTGGTTGAGTGCCCAACTTCAGCTTGGATCATGATCTTGCAGTTTGTGGGTTCAGGCCCCACGTTGGGCTCTGTGCTGACAGCTCAGAGCCTGAAGCCTGCTTTGGATTCTGTGTCTCCCTCCCTCCCTCTCTGCTCCTTCCCCACTCACACTCTGTCTCCCTCTCAGAAATAAACAAACATTAAAAAAAAAAAAAAAAAAAAAAGAATTAAAGACCAGGGCGCCTGGCTGTCTCAGTGGAACATGCGACTCTTGATCTCAGGGTCATTAGTTCAAGCCCCACGTTGGGCGTGGAGCCTACTTAAAATTAAAAAAAAAAAAAAATTTTTTTTTAAATAAAGAATTAAAGATAGAATTTATAATTTGAACATATCTCTCAGGGGCTGCCTCAGCGTGGGTAGATCTAGGTCTTACGTATTGGAATTCTAAGTTACTATTTTGAGGAAGAGTTATTTTTTTTTTTAACCCAGAAAACCACTGGTTGAAGATATCAAAGTAAAAGGACCAGTGCTGTTGGCCATTGTCAGCAGGCCTCCTATACCATGTTCTCATTTCATATTCCAGGTGCCAGAGCTTCCTGTTTAACCTGCTTGGTGTACATTAATAATGCAAATTATATCCATAGGACCACTTTTTTTTTAAGATTTTCTTTTTTTAAGTAATCTCTACACCCAACATGGAGCTCGAACTTAACAACCCCAAGATCAAGTTGCATGCTCTACCAACTGAGCCAGCCAGGCGACCGACCCACTTTCTGAGTGGTATTAAAAGGGACAAAATGTTCATATTTCTTTTTTTTCTTTCAAAATGTTCATATTTCTAAATATAAGTAACATTTTATTCCTTGCATGATATCAGAAAATGAAATGCATATCTGAATTTTTCAGATTATTGAAGGCTACCTTAAGTACTGTTTTTAATTTTTCATTACAGGATCTCTTTTCACACTATACAAAAACATAAATTTTAAATGGCTAAAGATTTATATGTAGAAAACAAAACCTTAAAATAGGAAGTCATTTTTTATAACCTTGAGATAAAAGGCTTTCCTTATAAGCAAGAGACAAAATCCAGAAATTATAAAGGAAAACATGAGCATGTCTGACTGCAATAAAAGTTTTTATACTTCTGTATAATAAAAATAGTATTGAAAGGTAAACATAGAAAAATAATTGTAGCATGTATATAATAAAGTATAAATACTGGTATTATATAAAGGCCTCCTACAAATCAGTAAGTAAAAGATAATAGAAAATGAGCAAAGGATATGAACTGGTGAATCATAAAGAAATACAAATGGCGAATGAACTTAGGATGTTAAAAGTTCTGGGACAGTCAGTAAAATGTAGAGTAACAGTGAAATACATTTTGATTTTCTCTCTCAGATTGACAATATCCAGCATTGGGAACGATGTTGGGAAGTAAGGAAGAGCCTTCCTTGTAAATTTTTTAACAGTGTTGTTGGGAATGTAAATTGGTTTGGCCTTTTGAAAGGACTTGCTAGAATTCATAAACTTAAAATATATATACTTTGTGCTCTGGTAATTCCACTCCTGAAAAGGTATACTACAGAGCCTGCTTCCACAAGTGTTCAGATATAGACAAAAATGCTTACCATTAGGAAAAATTAAAAATCAAGGTAGCTCTCTAGATGGCATGGATGTTAGGGAGGGGGAAAAAAAAGAAAGCAATGCAGAAAAATATGTATAGAATGATACCACTTTAAATGGTGATGAGGGTGGGGATGGGCTCTGTTTTCATATGTGCATGTTTATGCATAGGAAAGGTCCAGAAGAAAGTATAGACTCTTTAACAGTGGTTACCCCTGGAAGGTAGGACTTATACTTTTTCTGTATTATTTGAATTTTTATTTGTGTGTTATGCTTGTAATTTAAAATGTTTTGTAACATTGCTTCTTTGCCTTATACTAATCATTATACAGATTATAGTTTAACTTTTAAAAAAGTTTTGGTGGCTCAGAAAAATAATAGTGATGGCTGCTAAAGTTTTATTGAGTACTTACTATATATTCTAGGCATTGTGCCAAGCCTTTTACACGTCTCATGATTATGAACATCTGTTATTATACTGTATGCCTTCAAAGTCATAACCTGTTTCTTTGTACCTTAAAATATGCTGAGTTTCTACATTTTGTGGATTGGTGTCTATTTGTTGTTTTCCTGTCTTCTCCTTCACTCTTGGATTGTCACCTGTCACTTCTCACTCCTGTGCCACTAGCAGTCTGGGTCATTGAGACCCTCCTTTTAATCATGTATGTGTAAGACATTTCCTATTACTGAGTTTCTTAAAGAATGAGTTGCTCTGATGATTCTGTTTGTGAAGCCATATAGTGCTTTACTGATTTATGCTCCTTCTTCTTCCCAAAAGGGACTGTGGTCTGTGGGATAGGTATATAATTGGTTTAAAATTTTGTATTATTTACTGTTCCAAGGCTGGCAAATAATCTAAAATGTAAATAAAAGCTAACTATAGGTTACTTTCCCCATTTATTTTACAGAGATTAAAGCCAATGGAGTTTGGTAATAATCTTTTCTTTGTAAGGAAAAAAATACCAATTTCTTAAGCATTTAGGATAATACTCAAAACAGTGTAAGATTTCAGGTGCTTTCTTGTTAAGTATGATGCGGATATTAAAGATTAACACCACCTAGATTTTCATTCTACTTTTTTTCTTTTTTTCTTTTTTTCTTTTTTTTCCCCTTTTTTAGATTCTTGCCTCTATTGAGCTGCTGGCCCGCTCATTGCCAAAAATTCACCGCAGTGCATCAGAACCCTCCTTGAATCGGGCTGGCTTCCAGACAGAGGATTTTAGTCTCTATGCTTGTGCTTCTCCAAAAACACCCATCCAGGCAGGGGGATATGGTGCGTTTCCCGTCCACTGAGATAAGTTAGATGAGTGCGCGAGTGCAGGGGGCTGGGGCCAAGGAGGTGGAAATGTGCATGCTTCTGTACTAAGTTGGATAGCATCTTCTTTTTTAAAAAAAGATGAACCAAAGAATGTGTATGTTTTTAAAGACTAGATATAATTATTTCCTGATCTAAAATGTATACTTAGCTTTGGATTTTCAATATCCAAGGGTTTTCAAAATGCACACACATTGCTGAACGTTTGCAGTACCTCTTCTGGAGGCTTTACTTCCTGTTACAAATTGGTTTTGTTTACTGGCTTATCCTAATTATTAAACTTCAATTAAACTTTTCTCCTGCACCTTTTGTTATGAGCTATCACATGTCCCTTAGGGACTCGCAAGAGCAGTACTGCCCCCGTGTATGGGCTTGCAGGTAGAAAGGGGATGACAGGTTTTAACACCTGTGTGAGGCAAGGCAGTGCGAACAGATCTCATTTAGGAAGCCACGAGAGTTGAATAACTTATTTTTATTCTTAGTATTTTTTCTATAACTACTTTTTATTATAACTTGGAAAATATGGATGTCCTTTATACACCTTAGCAATAGACTGAATTTCTTTTTATAAATTATGGGTGCAGGTAACCAAAGACATTGCTGAGGAGTGGATGTCTGACATGAGTACTATGGTTGAAGCTTGGATTTTTAGTGGACAAATGTCATAAATTGAGGTTCCTTTTAAGTAGTATTTCCTCATTACTAAAGGTGTCATATACACATGGAAGGTGAATTTCCTTACAAATGCATTGCCTCCTCCTCCCCCAAAAAAGCTTAACAGAATTCTGTGAAAGTTTTGGGTTTGTTTGTTTAGATGTCTTTAGTTGCCAAACAGCAAGGTCACAGACTTCTTAAATATTGTTACTTCAGATTATACTTCCCTCTCATGCCTATTTTAACAATCCCCTTATCCATGTGTCTCATAAAATTTGTGTTCCGTATGTTCTTTGCCCAGAAAGGTTCTTCTTCTTATGAATGAATGCTATTCTTTTTTTAATCCCATGGTACGAAGTATTTGTTAGAGCTAATACTTAACATTTTCTTATGTAAAAAATGGCTGTATTGTGGCAGTCATTAATATTCTTATTGTGAACCAAAATCTCACTGGAATCAAAAGTGAAAGAGGCAGTATTGCTGGCGTCTTATCAAAGAGATTACCATCTCTACTTGTGAGTCATTGCCAAAAGCCAGCCTCTTAAATACATTTTCATTTATTCGGTTTGGAACTGTGATGATTTTTAAATATAACGGACAGTTCAGGGTTATGCAGGCACACAGACAACATCTGCGTAAATACCATCCTTTGAAGCCAATAAAGAAGAAAATTGGGAAGACTTTAATGATATTTTAGTTCTTAGGTACCACAAATAAGTTTTTAAAATACTTTCTTGGGACGCCTTGGTAGCTCAGTCAGTTAAACATCAGACTCTTGATTTCAGCTCAGGTCATGATCTCACGGTTCGGGAGTTTGAGCCCCATGTCAGGCCCTGCACTGACGGTGTGGAGCCTGTTTGGGATTCTCACCCCCCCTCTCTCTGCCCCTTCCCTACTTGTGCTCTCTCGCTCTCTCTCTCAAAATAAATAATTAAAATAAAATAACTTTCTAATTTGAATGGATGAAATTTCGTCCAGGAAAACTACCCAGTGAGAAGCATGGCATACCTTTGGCCCCTTATTTGGGCAGTTTAAGACAAGTAATACCATTCATGTTATTCAAAATGGATTCATGCCTTTCAATTTAGGCAAGAGTAGTGGAAAAGAACATTTCTCATGTTTTCAAAAATAAAAATGAGAAAGGCATAAAAGAATAGAGCATGTTGGAAAACATTAAAGTGTGGGATTTCCAAATCCTCTAGTGACATTAAAGATGTGATTAGTAGTGGGGCGCCTGGGTGGCTCAGTTGGTTAAGCGTCCGACTTCGGCTCAGGTCGTGATCACGTTGGGTTCTGTGCTGATAGCTCAGAGCCTGGAGCCTGCTTCAGAATCTGTGTCTTCCTCTCTCTGCCCCTCCCCTGCTTGCTCTCTCTCGCTCTCTCTCAAAAATAATGAATAAACATTAAAAAAAAAATTTTTTTTTAAAGATGTGATTAGTAGTAATTACTAAATGGGGTTTTATTTATCACAAATTGAATAGCAAGCATGTAGCTGATAAAGTTTTTACATTGGTCTGTGGAATGCTCAAAGCTTTGGAAAGCATTTTAAGGCACAGGAATCAAATGATCTTTATATTGATACAGTTCTTTTTATAGTTCTTCACTATACTTGCTTCACTCATATTTTCTTTTCTTTGCTCACCGTTTTTTCCCCTGACTACCCCCTTCACTGAAAACTACCCAGCAACCCCACTGTCTGCCTTTGACTCCATTCAGTCTCCTCTGCCAGAGGGCATTGCTGAGCTCTTCCAGCAGCGCTGTCTCACACTCTCCATTGTGCCTCCAAAGGGTCACCTGATAGCTCTCTTGTATTCAAACCCAGCCCCCTGGACGTGTTGTGGAAGAACATGAAAAATCTGGCAGAGCGAGATGTTTAGAAAGCGTGGATGCAGAGGAGTAGGGAGCATTAGAATGACATATGGTAGTCTCCTTTTCTGTTCTTTTATGCTGAATTGTAGATGCTTTCTCCAAATAAAGAAAAATACCGTTTTTCTAACCATATGTGGAGTCCACCTCTCTGACTAGGTAATTGAAACAGAAGGACATTCGTTCTCTTATGACCTGCTCTTTTTCTTAAAACCTGAACCCTCAGATATTTTTATTAAAGTTGATTTCCTTTCTCAGCAGACAGGCTTTTTATAAAATTTGTTTTACATGTTAGGCATTTTACTAGTCAAGTGGTGAGGACTAAGATTTTTCATCTTGATTTTTAAGTAGTTGAGGGATCACAGCATTTAATCAAATACTTTAGGTTGTTTATTTTCAGATATTAATATTGTACTAGGCATTTACATACTAAAGCATTAGTTACAATCATCCTCTTGGGGGCGCCTGGGTGGCTCAGTTGGCTAAAGGCCCCACTTCAGCTCACGTCATGCTCTCACAGTTTGTGGGTTCGAGCCCCACATTGGGCTCTGTGCTGACGGCTCAGAGCCTGGAGCCTGCTTCGGATTCTGTGTCTCCCTCTCTCTCTGCCCCTCCCCTGCTTGCTCTCTCTCTCTCTCTCTCTCAAAAATTAATAAACATTACAAATACTTCTTAAAAAATCATTCTCTTTAAATAGAGACCATGTAACACAGCAACTTAAATGGCCTCTGACTCAAGTGAGTCGCTCTCGATGTAAGGAAATGAACTGCCTTTGTTGCTTAATATTATGAAACGGGTACTTTATGGCTAAAACATTTTATCAGTTACAGTCTGTTAGATTGAGAATTATTGAGTATTTCTATAGCACTTTTTATTTTATTAAATACTTCATCTCTCCTGTGATAATTTCTCTTAAGAATTTAACAAGTCCAGTGTGTCCGTGCCAGAATGTTATACTTTTGAAACTTCCTTAAAGGTCACCACAGAGAAAGAATGGGACTTGCTTTAGTTTCAGATGACTGTCCCCACATCTAAAGCAGTGATCAATTTGTGTGCAAAATAACATACTAGATTTTTCATAGCATATTTTGTCTTTAAGAAGTATACATCAAATTATATGTATGAGAGCCTCTGAAATACATTCAATTCTGGACTAAAAGATAATTATTTCGTAATATCTTAAAACTAGTTAATAAAATCCTTAGCTTTCAAATAAACAAATCTTGATGTTTAGAGTATCTAAAATCACAGGTCCTTCCCAAGTGTTCTCTCCCCTAATCTTAACTAAAGTCACATGGAAAATAGAACTTAGGTTATTCTTAGCCAGAATAGAGATGAAAAAAAAAGTTTCATTTTGGCCTCTGATTTTTCAGGCAACAGTTAAGTTAATATACCAAGATTTCAAAAAGCCACATAGTATTCTGGGTGTTTCACTTCAAATAATTGTTACTACCTCAAATAAAATAGGATAGGGGATGGGATAATAGAGATTTCCAGATACGCAAGAAGGAATATGCTTTTTTTTTCCCAAAAGCAGATCCATCGCCTCTTACCCCCCAATTTTTCTTAAATTTCTCCATGATTTCAGGGTCATATATAGAAAGAGTTTTATTGGTCCCTAAACTCTTGAGTTCTTTTTGTCTTTTTTTTTTTCCTGGACCTGAAGTCTGTTGATGTAAAGAAGTGCATTCCTTTAGAAGCAGCAGACAGTGGTAGAATGATCTTAACTGTTTCCTTTACTGGCGTATGATTTGCAGTTTGTTGGTAAGAGTTTGTCCTTGGGCGGTTGTTTTGTGATTTTTTTTTTTTCAAGGCTCACATTTTTAAGTTTGTAGAGTAAAACACTTCAACAAAGTGGAGTGCCTAATCATAATTAATGGACAACATCTGAAGATTTTTTCAAGTTATTTTTTAATGCAGTATATAAGATTTAACTTAGAATTTTGTCACTTTTGATACTCTGTCACTTAATAGATTAAAATTTAGCCATTTTTTAAAATAAAGATTTCTAAGTAAATCCTATTTTCACATTGGCTTCCTTCGATGAGATTTAGATTCTGCCAGATACAGTGATTACTAATTAGAATGTTGGAAATTGCTTTGAAGAAATGTATTAAAATACTGGAAAAAATAGCAACCTTAAAACCATAATGCACTCAAGCTATCAGCAAAGGTAGTGTGAATGTTTATACATTTCTAGAGTCGCTGTTAACAGCCTCCTGTGGTTATGCTATATTTGACTCCCCAAAGTCTTAGTAATTTGGCTAATTTTTTCACTAGTGCCATATTCCCTAATCTTTTTAACTTTAAATATGAGGTAATAATTCTTTTACCCTTCCTTGACCTTTTGACTCACAATGCCGTGGTTACTTCCTTGGTGAAAGGAATCCTTAGATAGAAAGACAGTTTCACTATGTGCAGTCCAATTAGTAATAATATTCAGAATGGGAAAACAAATGATTAATTATTGAAAATTGTTTAGGGGTGTATTAATAGTGAAAACTCTTCTTCTCCACCAGACTTGCATTTTAACTCTGCCATTTTCTAGCTGTGAGATAGCAGGCAAACTACTTAACTATTCTAAACCCCCAGCTTGCTTCTCTACAAACTAAGAGAAGGAACAGCACCTGCCTTATAATTATTGTGAGGCTCAGATGCAAATGTATGTAAAGTATTCACTGATGCACCTCGCATATGACAGGCATTCAAACAGTCTCATATTAGTCTAATCGACTAATATTACTAGCCTGCAGTCTGAGGGTTCTGCCATCCAGTCATTAGCAGTCTGTTGGGATATACCAGTGTTCTCTAGTAACCAGTTGGAATCTAACAGCAATTAGAAGATGGATAGGTTATTCCTAGATTATATAGCGTATTCATGTTAGTGATTGCTTGGATCCTCATCACACAAGCTGCTACTACTGAGAAACGATGTTAAGGCTGGCTAAATTCCGAGAGTTGTCGGTTATTAACCAACCCCCCAAAATTAACTACAGTGTATATAATAAGAAGAACCAGCCTCTAGTTACAAGTAGAAGCTATGAACAAAACGATAGATGAAAAATAATGGCATGAACCCTCAAAGTCGGTAAGCTAACGGAATATAGGACCTCAAAGGGACTTTGTGGTTTAAAGAATTCCTTGTGCTGACAGTAATGTTCAGTCACACGTGCCTATGTGTAATATTTTGGTAGTTTAAAAGGAAATGAACTAGAAAATGGACAGTCTAGATTTTCTTTCCTTCAATCAAATGTGTCATGTGGACAAATCAGCTGACCTCTTATTTTTATCTTTTTCCAAATGGGGAGAATTCTTGTTTCTTCCTTTCTAATCTAATAGTGGCATTATAAAAGTGGAAATGAGGTGATAATTGGGGGGCAAAGTATTCAAATCAGACTTACTATTTTACAATCAGTTTCTGAGAAATTTTGTTCGTTGCAGTGCTTTTCAGCGTGACTAGAACCATAACATGTACATCCCCACTGGGAAGTTACTTGCAGACTTGATATGTAATTGATGTAACTGAACCCTACTCTCTATACTGTCAATTATCTTCTTTTATGGGTTTCAGCCATTTTTGCTTTTAAATTAGTTATGATGATGCTAGATTTGTAATAGATAGCTAGTCACCTTTCAGTGAGGCTTTTCTGGGTCTCTAGGTTATTTGAGATAACTTTTTTAAAATTAGCTCTTGTCCTCCCTCTACAGGAGAATTTGCAGCCTTCAAGTAGCCACACCATCATGGCAACATCTACTCTTATTTCTTAAGTCTTGTGTTCGTACAATTTGTTAACATCAAAACACAGTTCTTCTGTTCCTCAACTCTTTTTTTAAAGATACAGAATTTTCAATGCATAAGCTGGTGTGGAACAGAATGGAATTTCCCATCCAACAAAAGAGGGAAGAATGTTTTAGGAACCAGAATTCTCTGCTGCCAGTGTTTCTTCTTCAACACAAATACCACGTGCATACAAGTCTGTCCACTCCCAGGAAGGAAGAGGAGAAAGCCTGAGTCCTGACCTTTTGGTGGTCAGGCATGATGGAAAGGAGCTGCTGCTACAGCTTGGGAGATTGGCTGTGGAGAGCCTGCCGATCGGCTCTGCCCTTCTAACCGCCAGATCCGCGTGTGGCTGGTCACCTGACGGGGCAGTTTGCAATCGCCAAGCATCGTTCTCTTTCCTGTTCTGGGATTTTGTCGCGGAGCTCTTTCCCCTAGCCACCACCGTTCATTTCTGAGGGATGGAACAAAAATGCAGCATGGCCTTTCTGTGTGGTGCATGTCCAGTCTTTGAAGCATTTTTATCAAGTGAAGCTGTTTTATTTAAATGGAGAACGAGAGGTGAGGACGAGATCCGTGTTGGTGTAGAGGAAAAGGGGATGCTGCATCTTTTTCCTGACCTACTGGGTTTCTGGCCTTTGTTTCCTTGCTCACTGAGGGTGTCTGCCTAACCGCGCAGGCTGGGACGTGCTGGCACACATTGCCTTCTTTTCTCACTGGGTCCAGCAATGAAGACAAGTGTTGGGGATTTTTTTTTTTCCTCCACAATGTAGCACATTCTCAGGAAAATACAGTTGATATCTTCCTCCTAAGCTCTTCCAGTCATCAAGTACTTATGTGGCTACTTGGTCCAGGGCACAAATGCCATGGCGGTATCTATCTAATTAAAAGCCTACAAAACTGCTTGATAACGGTTTTGAATGTGAGACATTTATGTAATTTAAATGTAAGGTACAAGTTTTAATTTCTGAGTTTCTTCTATTATATTTTTATTAAAAAGAAAATAATTTTCAGATTTAATTGAATCGGAATAAAATAATACTTCCCGCCAGAATTATATTCCTGGAAAATTGTATTTTTGTTATAGAAACAACTTTTAAAGAAAGATCGTTATCCTTTTCTCTACCTAAATATGGGGAGTCTTAGCGTAATGACAGATATTTATAATTTTTAAATTAATGGTACTTGCTGGATCCACACTAACATCTTTGCTAATATCTCATGTTTTCCTCCAACTTATGCCTACACTACATCCTCCGTCCTCTTTCCAGTCTTTATCTGGAATATGCAACCGAGAATAAAAATGGTGGTGTCTCCATTCATTCTCCTTCTTCCTTTTTTCCCAAGCCTGGTCTTCAAAAGGTCAGGTAATTTGGCAGCTGAGTTCCCTTAGTAGAGAATAGAGCAATTTTAGGTGTATTGGGACTGAGGGGAGGATGCATGAGGCCTAACAGCAGTTGTTATTATAGAAAGGGCTGCTGTAGTACCAAAAACCTCATCCTTTGTCTTTGCATAAGTGGAAAATATAATCTACTCGTAGCTTCCTTTGGCCTTTACTAAACGGTGGTATAATTGCAGTAGTAACAAAGAAAGTAACTCTGGATATATTTATTAATGGCAAATTAATGACAAATCCAGCGTAGAATCTCTTGTCAGCATTCAGGAATGTAAATCAAATCAGATATACTTAGCACAACCAAGCTATGAAGCCAAGGACCTTACGGAAATTAGGACCTATGAAATAAATCAGGGAATTAGAAATTGGTATTTAAACATTTCAAATTGTAACTCACTCCACTATCTATCTTTCAGCCTGTTAAGCTCACTGCCATTCGATGTTTTTTGCTAAAATACCTGTGTTCAGGGGAAGGCCTACTGAAAACTCCACAGACTGGTAGAAGGTTGTCCTAGTAAAATGGGAAGTATCCTGGAGTTATTGATGAGTTTGAAAAGCAATGTGTTTATCTTAAGTCCTACATGAGCAGAGCAATATCTTACAGAATTCAGAAATGGCAAAGATTCTTGTTGATCTGAACAGCATCTTGTGTGCATAATTTTGCTTCTCTTCTAAAAGCATTGTTTATTTTTCTTTTTAAATACGTCCCCATCCATGCTCTTAAGCTGGTTGGTGTGTTCCCTTTGCCAAGATTGGAGAGAGCTGGGCTGGAAAAGTAGGCCTGTCCTGCTGAGCAGGTAGAGCCCGCCGGAGGAGGCCTGGCCGCATGACTCTCCGGTGGCGGGAGCCAGCACAGCACTAGTGATGGAGGAAGCTTAGCATTGGAATCTTCAAAATAAAATTCAAGGTGATACACGTTTTTCTTTCCATCCTATTTAGAATAGGTTGCTGTCTCACTTGAAAAGAGGAAACAGACTTGATCTCAGATGAAGCTGTGCCCAGAAGCCAGGCTCAGGGTGTTCTTGGGAGATTTTTATAGCGCCCTTAAAAAGTAAAAATAAAATTTTAATATTTCTGTTCCCTTTTTTCCATCTCTAGTTTACAAATGACATGATAAAGGGGTTTTCTCTTACTTTTTGATGCTTAGACTACAGATAGACTTGTTGAGCTCCTAAGAAGATGCAAGGAAGAACTCCTTGTTTGTGCAAAGCACTTTATGAATAATTTTGTACAGATAGTGTGTGGCTGCTTCACTGACTGTCTTGTAAGGTTGTAGTTAACCTGTCTTTTCCGTAAAGTGGCTGCGGTGCCTTCTATAGTGTATTTTATTTTGGGTAAGGAAAGGTGAAGCCTTCTGAAAAATTTGAGAGCAAACATAAAAGATTGTTTCAAAATATGTAGTATTCTTGATGGACTTTTTTGTCATCAAACTAGAGTGTAGAGTTTAGACTTTTGCCACTGAAATAACATTGACCAAAAAACTTAGAAAAGGGATTTGTGAATAGAAAATCCAGTGTGACCATTCGTATTTATATGCACCTTAAAAGAAGATTCTGTCCAGCTGTCAAATTCTGGTTCCTGAACATCCAGTCCCTGATTGCACTTACGATCTTGTAGGATGTACTGGAGCGTCCTAGAAGATAAAACGCCATGTAAAGCATGTATGTTACATTTATGTTAGTGTTGGAAGAGAAAGAGCATATTATATAGTTCTAAAGAGGTAATCAAGGCTTCAACACTGTCAACCAGAAACTCTGTAAATATTTCCTAGATTCTCCTTTGGTGCAGTCCCAGCTCTCTTAGCACACGATGTTCTCTTTGAGTCACCAGGCAGTGCTGGGGCTGCTGGATCCCCTCCCAGGCCCCCACTGCCCCTCCTGTGCACTCCCCAGCCTTGTGTGGACCCCGTCTAGCTTTAGTTTGAAGCACATTGCAGGGTTCAGGTGACCTCTTCAAAAAACTACCTCCTTAGAATGAGGTAATGAATAGTTATTTATTTTAAAATATGAAAAGTCGGGAGCTCTAGAACATGAAGATGATTTAAGATTTTAACTTTTATGTGTACTTGTATTTGAGCACTCTCATTTTGTCCTGAAGGGCATTATGCATTTCAGCAGTAATACTGAAAAATGTAGCTCAGAGTTTCTGATTATTATTGCAGGTGGTGCCAGAATCTGTTCAGGGGTACGCTTCAGAATCTTAACCTTAAGTCAGTTGCATGAAATTAGATAGTTACGGTAACGGTTCACTAACAGTGATACACTTAATTTTCAGTAGGCTTGGCAAGACAGTACATCTTCATAAAGAGTTAGCCGCAGCTTCATCACATGCACAGATCCTCCTGTGGAGAGACTGCCCAGCGAAGAGGGTGGAATGATGCCCCCTGATCCTCTTCTTTGTCTGAGTTGGCATCGTTAGCACTAGAATATCAGCACCTTGGGACTAGCAGATTCCCACCATTAAGGCTATTTAAAAAAACAAAAACAAAAAACAGTAACCAGACATGGAAAGTTTACTGTGAGTATGACAGCAGATAGCTTAGGGGTCATACACTGAAACGGTGTAGATGAGGCTCTAGAAAAATACCTTGACAATTTGCCAAATGATCTTTACTGTGCCTTCACGATGCAATAAAAAAGCTAAAATTTTAGCAGAAATCAGTGATATGTGAAGAGAGCAGCCACTCTGGTCTAACTCAGCTGTGTTAATATTTTGTAGAGCGCAATGTAGACCGCAAAGATCAGTGCACTCGCGGGTTTATAGCCGAAATCACATTTAAAAAATGAGAAAACACACAGGTAAATTTTCGGTGAATAAAATTATTTTTTTAAAGCACGTAATCCCTAGTAGAGTCAGATATATTTATCACATAGAGCAAGTAGGTTGAAAATTATAGTTCAGTGACATTTCTAGAGAAACTTTTTCTACTCCAATAGGTTCTTCAAAGCATGGAACTTTTATATAACAGAAACGTTTGACAGACATTTTAAGGAGTTGCTGTCGTTTGGGGTTGGAAATAATATATGCTGGGCAGCAGTCCCTTCTCAAGAGTGAGAAGGAGGATGCTAGTAACATAGAGGACGGAATTTGATTTTATCACTTTCCAGAGTACTGCCAACCTGAACAGGGATTTTTCAGAGTTTAAAATGTAAACTGGCCTCCCAGGACTTGTTTGCAAATTAAGTGGGGCTGTCCTGGTCATGCTGTTCGGGGTGCCACGGGGGGCCCCTCTAGGAGGGGGCATTGGACCAGTTGGGGACGTGGCCGATGGCTGTGAACTGGACACACTCCATGGTGTGCATTTTGTGTCTTGTTTTCATTTCTTGCCACCCCCAGGAAAGGCACTGTACTGTCTCCAGCAGGTTCTCTAGATGTTTTACTAGGTTGTAAATGCCCATAGGCTGTTGTACTCTGGTACGTATGTACTATGATGCCCATGGGCTGTTGAGCCCCAAGGAGTGCAGTAGGATCTCTGCCTGATGTGTACATTGACCAGAGGAGAGAGAGGCAGCCGGTGTATTACTAGCTCTGATAAAATTGAAAATACTGGGAAGATTTTGTTTAATCAGCACACTAGAGAGTAAGCTTTGTTTTGTTGTTTTCAGATAACTTATTTTCACTTCTGTTTGGGTAAAGATATTGAAATTGAAATTGACTCCTAAATTTTGCCAGTGGCGGAAAGGGTAATTGATGGTTTCTATCAGGATTTTTAAGGTAGAGGAGGACAGAAACGTTAAGTCCCACAATCTTAAAGTAAGGCAGCAGTGCTTTATTTTAACACGCATCGGGATTGTTCGTCCTCACCTCAAAAAAGTGATTAGGTAGATCTTTAATTTCAACATCCACAACTTCAGCTGTTAATTTTTTAATCCTTTTTTATTTAATTTTTTTATCCTTTGACCCCTTCTACCCAACTGTTCATTTAGTTTTATTAATTACTAAATTAGTTTTATTAAAATGTTTAATTTTATTAAAATGTATAATTTTATTTAACAGAATTCTGTTCTAATTGTAGTGCATGGGGACACAGCCAGTGTATCCGTGTGTGTGTGTGTGTGTGTGTGTGTGTGTGTGTGTGTGTGTGTGATGGGTTTGTGTTTTAAGGATTCTATAGATCGAAGTACTCTTGGAAAGCAGCCGAAATGTTTGTTCGTGTTAGTCCCGAACACAGGACTTGGGCAAGCATCTGCCGCTCTGGCAGGCTGGGCACGTGGTCCGCCACGAGCAGCCGGCTGTCATCAGTCTGGGGAACTGGGCGGGAAATTCACCGAAGAGACGCGGCAGAGGGCTTCTGCTTACAGGGGCCGAGATGGGGTTAAAAGTTGCTTCAGTACCAGTTTTGTGTTGAAAATGATTCTGTGTTGCATTTGTGTGTTAAGCCTTTTTTAACCCACTTGGAGTTTGGTGGAAGAAACTTGAGACTAGCATAAGCAGCAAAGCTCACGGAGTAGGCACAGATGTAGAGAACATGGACCAAAATGGGAGGTGGGAGGGTGTGGGAGTAAGTTGGGGGCTAGGGCAAAATTGATGTGATGGTGGGAAATAAACTATAATTACCTGAAATAAAACGTAAGAGTGCAATAAGTGTGCTTTTTATTCTAAGCTGTGAACAGTTTTTTAAAAGAAATTATTCCTTCCTACTAACATTTGTGTATGTTCCATAGCTGATTAAAACCGGCTATGTAAACATATAATGCCTTTTTATTCATGTTAATTACCAACATAAGTGGCTAACCTTTATGTCTTATTTATCTTCATGTTCTAATAGTTTACATATAGGAGTGCGTATGCGTGCGTGTGTGTATGTGTATGTGCTGTATTTCCCTCCATTTGGAAATGCATTCATTGGGTCCTCTGTTCTTCCTGTGGCCACGCCACAGGTTATGTTCTTGATTTGGCCTTCGTGATATTGCCTGATTTGAAGGACTCTATCACAGTGCTGTATTTTTGTGGTGTTCTCATTTGTTAGTTGTACACGCTGACCCTTTCCTCACTCAGCAGTAGCTTTCTTAGGAGCGTACAGCTGATGAGGGGACTGAATTTGACCATTCCTCGACATACGTCCCTTTGAATTCTAGTTCAGTACTTAGGATTGCTCTTTGGTTTAAACCAGGAAAAAGGAAATCACCCCGTTGTCATTCACTTCTTGGTTTGAGGACAATTCTTCTAGAAAGGAGAGGAAAGGGAAATCCTTCGTGTTTTAACTGCAGTGAGTTAATGGCTCCTGGTTTACCACTCCAGACCTTACGGCGATTCACACACACATTCCTCTCTCTCTTGCTGCCAAAGGTTTGTTTGGCTTTAGTTCACTTCGGTTCCACTCAAGCATTGAAAAGGTTCTCATGGAGTCTGGGGTGTGCCCAGTGAAAAAAAATGGGGACTTTTAAATTGTCCACAGACCTCTTTATACCTGCTTTGCAAAAATTACAATGGAGTAACTATTTTTAAAGCTTATTTTTCAATTCATAAAAAAGACATTTATTTTCAGTCAAATGGATAATGTCTCCCTCTTGTCCCTCAATCCTCAGTGTTTGCTTGAATTTTTTTTTTTTTTTTTTTTTTTTTAAATCTTCCCCATACCCACTCCTTGATACTTTGGTTCTTTCCTGCTCAGGTCCCTTCATTTGTACTTTGGAGTTTTTCTCATGTAAATTTGTACAATGGAAAATATTGTTCAGTTTGGATAGAAAGCATGGAGAATTAAAAAAAAATAGCTGAAATTCAGATTGAAGAGATTTATTTCTGTGTAAAGTTATTTAAAAACTCTGTATTATATAAAAGGCAAAAAGTTCTATGTACTTGATGTGAATATGCGAATACTGCTATAATAAAGATTGACTGCATGGAGAAGTCTTTATCAAGACTCTTTTTCTAGCACTATCCCATCCAGTAATGTAAGTAGTTGGGGTTTTGACAGTACTTCCAGGCAATGCGGAGACCCGGAGATGTGCGTTTTGTTTCGTACATGTCAATCCCTGCTTGGTGAGTAGAAGTTACTTGTATGAAAAATATTTTTAAGTAGTCGCAATGAATGCCTGGTACATTGTACCGACTGCACTAGGGTGATGGGGACAGCCTTTTGTCCAGTGTTGGTGTTGGTGGTGACCCTCAAGTATGTTACGGTGCTGTGAGCTGACTGCTGCCCTCCAGTGGCTCAGCTGAAGTGTGTGCAGTAACTGAGTCATTGAAGGAATCAGTCTGGAGAAGTTCCCCTTGAATTGTATAGGTTTCCAATTTTTCTGACACAACTTCCAAAACATTTTGCGTAGGAACACAGAATGTACTCATAGACATGTATTTGAAACTATGCACTTGTGTTTTTTAAAAATGCTAGTTACCCCAAACAGTTCATTTTGTGCATGATTTCACGACCTGAAGTCTGAATGACTCCTAGAATAACTTCAGGTGATGTCAGATAACTGGGCAGTTTCCAGAAGAGAAGTCAACCATTTTAAAACTTCACCTGGAAACCCTATGTCTGAAATTAATGTGAAGGAACAGAAATATCTTCAGGTTGGTACCTTATTTGAGGAATCTGGTTTGTTTTTCATGCCCCTCCAGCTAATCATAAAATTCTGTGGAGACCACTATTTTCTCTGAACTACAGCTTTCTCATCTTAAAAAAAGAAAGTTCTGTAATACAGATATTATAGAAACTTTTCTTTTGAATTGTTTTTAATGTTTGTTTATTTTTGAGAGAGACAGAATGCGAGTGGGTTTAGGGGCAGAGAGAGAGGGAGACACAGAATCCGAAGCAGGCTCTAGGCTCTGAGCTGTCAGCACAGAGCCTGATGCGGGCTTGAACTCACGAACTGTGAGATCATGACCTGAGCCGAAGTCGGACACTCAACCGACTGAGCCACCCAGGTGCCCCGAAACATTTTTTTTAGAAACTCATTTTAAAGTAAACTTCATAGAGGATTACAACAGAGTGATTGGGGCCTTATGTTTTAAGAACGTATTACTCTACTAGAAATTTTCCTTAAAACTTGGTCTAGAACGCGAACGCTTTCATTATTGTGATAAAATTCTATCACAAAGCACTCTACCACACCAGTTTTGAGACTTTATCAGGGGCTGTGATAATTGGACCTGCTGTCTGGATTATGTAGTACTCCTAGGCTGATAAATGCCAGTGCAGAAGGAGCTCCTAAAGATAATTCTGGTCCAGGGGCGCCTGGGTGGCTCAGTCACTTGAGCATCCAATTCTTGCTTTTGGCTCAGGTCATGATCTCAGTTCATGAGTTCAAGGCCAGCATCAGGCTCTGTGCTGACAGTGCAGAGCCTGCTTGAGATTCTCTCCTTCTCTCAAAATAAACAACAACCAAAAAAGAAAAGATATTCTGGTCCAGGTCCCCTCATTGTCAGATACTCAATAGGAATCCCCAAGGATGACACAGCCAAGACTCCGGACTTTTGTTTTCAACATCAGCAGCATGCGCCATTTTCTACATGTATGTGTGTGTGTACGATTTTGTTATGGTTTAATAGCTGTAACAAAATTTGGACAGAAATGGGTGTTCACTCTGTGACAGTGAGTTTGTAGCAAGAAGTGGATGTTATGCCAGGCATACTGCACTTGCCCCTGCTGTCTTTGCCGGTCGGTCAAGCCCCTGCTCAGGTACGTGACAAGAGGCGGAGGCCCGGCTGCTGGGATGGGCAGTTCCTGTTTCCCCGCACCATACGCTATGGCCCCAGTGGTGCTTTCTAGGAGGTGGCAGCGGCGGACAGCCAGGTCGACCTCCCACAGAACAGTTTTAGGGGCACACAGGACCCAGAGGACTTCTGTACCTTCCCGTAACATGCGTACAACCAGGGGTCCTTACACAGTACCTCCCTTGTGGTGTTTGTACTCAGGGTTCCATGGGAAACGTTATAAATTTGTGTTAAAATTTGACGCTCTCTGTTGCCATCAGTCATTTCTTCACCACCTGCCTTTCCTTTTGTGAAAGTCCGTCTTTTCCCTCCATCTAGCAGGCCATACCCTAACACTCGGAGTATGCATATACGGGAATGTTTGACGAGTTACAGGAAAGTTTGAGGCTTTCCTATAAAATTGGACTGGGATTCAAGCGTCACCATAAACTTGGCTTGGACCCAGTGGTCTAGAAATAACAGTTGCTTACATTTAGAGATTATTTCCTTCACAGCAGATGTGGTTCTAGAGGCTTCATGTGCTAACACGTTTAATCTAATCCCTTTTACAAATGTGGAAGTTGAAGAAGAGATCAAATAAGGAATGCACCCAAAGTCACATCAAGTAAATGGTAAAGCAATGAGTCAGATCCAGCAAGTTTGACCCCAGGCTGAACTCATGAAGCACTGTGCCAGTTTTTCAAATGGAGTCCCCTTCATGGGTGGTAGAACCTGGCTTGGTTAACCATTTTAGAATAAGAGAAAGTAGTGTGTATCACAGGTAAGTACTGTGTCATAAAACTTTTGGATTATACACACAAGCATATATTCTAGGCTACCGTGTAAAATTAGCGAGTAGGTCATGATCAAAAAGGCTTACACAATGCTGTACTGACTCTCACAAGCTGACTCGGCCTAGAGCCAGGCTGGCGAGCCAGGATCTGAACCTCAGCTCTCAATTGTGTGAGCTTGGGCAAGTTACCAATCTATAGTTCAATGTCCTCGTCTATAAAATGTGGACTTAACATGTGCAAAGTGTTTGCCACAGTGCCTGGCCCATAGTTAAGCCATAAGCTTTCTCTAACTATATAGCCATCGCTCACATGTACGTCACGCTTTGGTACCTTCTCCTACTTTATTTTCCCATAAGCTGTACAGCTGCCCCCTGAACATGGGTTTGAACTATAATGGTTCACTTATACATGATTCTTTTTGATAAAGACAGTACAATACTATAAAGTATTTTCTGCTTTTTTTTTTCTCTAGCTTTACTGTAATACAGTATGTAACACATATAATGTGCCAAACATGTTAATTGCCTGTTACCAGTAAGGCTTCTAGTCAGCAGTAGGCCATTAAGTTCTGGGGGAGCCAAAAGTTATACCCGGACTTTCGACTCCACAGGGGTGGCACCCCAACCCCTGGGTGGTTCGAGTCAAATGTGATAGGGTGGAGGCTTTTTAAAGTTACCTTTAATTCAAATCAAGCAACTCTGATTTCTAAGGCAAAGAGGTTAATGGGATTATCTTGAGTTCAGGGTTACAGATGAGTACGGATCAATAAAACACTTTGTGAGGGGGAGGGAGGGCGCAGAGAGAATAAAAATTAGACCTAAAAAGTACAGAGAAGAGATGGCTTTTTAAAGATCTTACAGACTTAACAGCTGAGACCATGCCCTCTTCTCCAGGTAAGTGAACACAAAATGAAAAGAAGTGTCTAGCAACAGGCTCTTGACTACTGGAGCTGGAGGGGGGAGGGGGAAACTGTTCCCCTTGCTTCAGCTTTGCTGCCTTTGTGCCTACTCCTGACACCTGAGGACCAAGGATCACTTCTGTTTAGAGCCTGCCAGAGGCTTCTCACTGCCTCGAACATAAAATCCAAACCTGCAACCATGACCTGTTAACCTCATCTAGTCCCCTGGTCTCCTCACCTACTGGAGCCCCACCGGGCTTTGTGCTCCTGAAACATAGTGACCTTAGTCCCACCCTAGACCTTGTTTCTTGCGACTGCTTGTCCCTGGAGCACTCTCCCCTTGAGACCCTCACACAGATGGTTTCTCCTACTTGTTCAGGTGCCTCCCACCCAAAAGATCAGTACCCACCTGTACCCACCTACTGATCTGTAGCACATCACCCAACATCATTTCCTTCGGGGCACTTAGTAAATCTCATGTAATCAATTTGTGTCTGTCTTCCCTTCCTAAAGTCTTTTAAGTTCCTTAAGAACCGGATCGTCTTGGGATGCCTAGGTGGCTCAGTCGGTTAAGCATCTGGCTCTTGGTTTCGGTTTGGGTCATGATCTCATGGTTTTGTGAGTTCAAGCCCCACATCAGGTTCTGTGCTGGCAGCACAGACTCTGCTTGGGATTCTCTGTCTCCCTCTCTCTCTGCCCCTCCCCCACTCCTGCTCTCTCTATAAATAAAAAACCTTAAACATGAAAAAAAAAAATCATCTTATCAGTCTTGTTCAGCAATGTATTGCCTACACTCCAGTGGTTAAAAACCTAAATTAAAAATATGAACAGTTATGCTTCTGGGCAAATCATTAAGCCATTCTATACTGCAGATTTTTATCTGTGGACAGAAGAAAATTCTGTCCTATCAGAACTGTGATGCTACAGAAAGTTGGAAGGTATTTCGAAACACATTTTAGAAAAAGTGGAATATCCTATTTCACCAGTATCTCCCATTCCTCCTGTCGTAAGAATTCCTAGTTAGACATGTATCTCAGGTCCACAAATGGCCACTTAACACCGCCCAGCCCACAAGCGATAATGTAAACACAAGAAATGGACCACACAAACCTCTCACCTCTGTATGTCAGGCAAGAAAACACCAGCAGTAGAGAAATGGCAAGAGTTTTCACGTTAACTGTCAACATACATAGGACTACAACATTCACTAGGAGGGCGGTATCGCTCTGCAGTTAAGTGCAGGGCCAGGCCTAATGTCATTACTCATCAACGTGTGACCCCAAGGCAAAGTTACCTCACCTCCTTGAGCCTGAATTTCCTCACTGAGAAGTGGAGCTAATGTCTGTCTACACCATGGGGTACCCCAGAGGATCCAGTGACGGGGCCTGTAACCAGTTAGGACAGCAGTTGGGAGCACAGGAAATAATCCATAGAGGGTGGCTGTCGTTATCAGAAACATCCATAACTCAGTTCCTCACTGTTGACCAAAACACTTTAATGTACAACTTTCAGGTACGATATGAAGTCCTCAATCGCTTGAAACTTTCGCCTGACTCCTGCAGGGAAACAAAAGTAGAAAGCTTTAAGTACTTTTATTTTCAATAATTCAAATCCATAACTTTTATTCAATTATTCAAGCATTCACTGAGCACCAATCATGAGAGTAGTCTTATAGAGTACCTTCTCAAAGGGTTTACAGTCTCATCTTTAAAATAAAATGTTAATGACTGTGTGAGAATACTGGGAAATCTGTAAGAAGAGGAGGTTTGTGCTGGCAGTCACGTTACCAAAGGGAAGGAGGGTCCTGCTAACGGGGACCCCTGATTTACCCATGGTAACTCCAGAGACACAAAACAAGCTGTGAGACAGTTTAACCACCTGCCCTTGGGGGACATTTTTTTCCTTTCCCTCTCCTCCCCACATACCCTAAAACTGCTGTAATTTTCATGTCAATAAGTTACTTTTTTTCCTTAAAAAAATTTTTTTTTAATGTTTATTTTTCAGAGCAAGACAGAGAGGGTGCAAGCAGGGGAGGGGCAGAGAGAGGGAGACACAGAATCTGAAGCAGGTTGCAGGCTGTTAGCACAGAGCCTAACGCAGGGCTCAAACTCACATGAGATCATGACCTGAGCCAAAGCCGGGCACTTAACCAACTGAGCCACCCAGGTGCCCCTCAATAAGCTACTTCTAATTAAAATTATAATAGCAATACTAATAGTATGATGGAATGGGAACATTTTTCATTTAATGCTTTCTAGCATTTAAAATAATTCCTGAAAATAAATAAAACAATTTCCAAGGCCTTTTGAGTGCTGGCAATTATTAATGCAATGATTGATTTAAAAAACATGTTACATGAGAATGTCTTAACCCCTGAAGGTTCTAGGAGTAGAACCTTCCTTTCAAACTAAGAAAAACTCTGATTCCTAATTTGGAAAAATGAAAGGACCATAACCTTTTACTGTTTGGGGTTAATCTCCACACAATTCCATATCGTAACACTTCTCATAAGCTGGAACTTTCTATACTTAAACACTCAGAGTAGAACATGGTATTTCTGCAACTACAAACATAACTGCAAGCTCCGTACCTGGCTTATCCACCACTATAATCCCCCTGTGGAGTTGATACTTTAGAAAAGTCTTTGATCAATAAATAGATACGGGCGCCTGGGTGACTCAGGCAGTTAAGCGCTCAACTCATGTTCGGCTCAGGTCATGATCTCACATTCATGAGACGGAACCCTACAATGGGCTCCGTGCTGAGGGCAGAGCCTGCTTGGGATTCTCTCTCCCGCTCTCTGCCTCTCCTGCACTCTCTCTCAAATACTAAAAAAAAAAAAAAAAAAAGATGGCTAAATGGGACCGTAAATCATAACATGACTCAGGAAAAGAGAATTTTTTAAAACAAATATTGAAAAGGAAGAGGAAACAGCAAATATGAAAATACTAAAGGCAGAAGTCAGACACAATACAGTTAATTGCCCATCATGATTTTAGAAAGACCATCATAAAGTCAAAACATTTTTATCAACACAAGGCAAACAAGTTTCCAAAGGAATGTGGGGCATACCCACTTGTAAAGAGTTCAATCGACACTTTCAGTCTTCATCATCAGGGAGGATACCTAGTTCTTCATCTGTCCACTGGGAAGGATCTGGATATGGAAAGTGACCCTGGGGACAACCGTTCAAAAAAAGGTAAAGAATCTACATATATTCTATACGGTGAATTAAATTCAAAAGAAAAAAAATTTAAGGCTGTCCTATACACAGACCCTGACATGCCACAGGAACAAATTCTACTACTTTACTATTTGCTCATCCGACTGTTCTTCAACCTGTTCAATATGAGCTGTGGCCTGAACTTCAAAGCCTACCCATTTTGGAGCCAGCAGCCCGAGCCAGCATTTCAGTATGCATCCATGATGGACGGTTGGGAGAAGGTACCCCACATCTCGACAATGCGTTAAAGCCCTGGTAAAATAAAACGTCTCAAAGTGTCCTGTCAATCCTGCCGGGAGATCTGGAAGCCTCAGGTGGGCTCATTCATCTTCAGTCCCGACTCAGGGCATTTCTGGTGGCATCATCGTCTCAGGCCAAGCAGCCACATACAGGCCTGACAGCGGACCTACAGCAAGCTAGGGGTGTCCACGTGCTGCCAATTCAGATACCAAACAACTCCCTACAGGGGGACAAGAGCACAGAGTTCTAAGGGAAATGGGACACGAATCAACCCAATGCATCAAAGATTTGTGTATGAAGATTTTTTTCCTATCTAGATCAACGAGCACAGATTTCAACGGCGGAAAGGTTTAATTTCCTGGAGAACAGAGTCCTGCAAAGGTGATAAAAACTCAGTTGAGGCTAGTAACATGTTAGAATGTTACCAGCAGCTAACTTCTCAAGACAAATTAGCCCACATCTCTCCCACCCTGATCTGGCTGCCCTGGGCCCCTGCACAGACTAGATGACATTGAGCATTTAAAGCAACTGAAGTCTGAAACTTAACCCACCAAGGAACCCCTGGTTCACAAGGTAAAAGAATTAGTTTCTAGTCTTCCTTCCGAATATGACAACCTAACAGAAACCGTAAGAGATGGATTGCCAACCTGTACACCTGTGGGTAGAAAAGGTCAGAGATCATGTATTTCATTTGTTAATAGGATTCTGCATGTCCCCAAGGACAACATGGTAAAGGGATATATCCAGACAGCAAAATGGTCTACAGACAGGAAATGAAAAAGCTAAGCTATTGATATATTAGTAATAACAATCTAATTAATTATAATACTCTATTAATATATTAGAATTATTGTCCTGCACTTACCAGCACAGCATCCGAGTCATGCCAAAAACGCCAGAGAATCCAGAACCACATGGTCCCACTGAAGAACTCGGCCTGGACCACCTGGGACTTGGTCAGCTGGGGAAACTGCCTATACCGAGGCTCGATATGCACCCCGCCACCGGCACTATGACACAAAACAAAATGTTACGCCGCTTGGTGCCTCTTCAAAGTATGAAATCATCCAAAATTTTAAAGTTAAATCTAGAAACTGAATCTAACATTTGTTTTTGTTTTTGTTTTTGTTTTTAAGTTTTATTTATTTTGCAGACAGAGAGAAAGCACACAAGCAGGGACAAGCAGACAGACAGAGAGAGACACAGAATCCAAAGCAGGCTCCAGGCTCCGAGCTGTCAGCACAGAGCCCGACGCAGAGCCTGACCCCACAAACCGTGAGATCATTACCTGAGCCGAAGCCAGACGCTTAACCGACTGAGCCACCCAGGTGCCCCTAAATCTAACATTTCTCATCTCCTCCATGAAACACAGGATGACAGACCTCCACAGTCCCTTGAAACTCATTTTTCATAAGCCTGCTTTTAAACTTGTTTGGCAGCAAAAAACTGGCCTGCACTGATGAGATTATTATTTCCCTTTAGTGAATATTCATGTATTTTACAGCAGAAATATGAACGTGTTGATAATGGGATACCGGCCTCAAGTTTTAGTCCAGGGACGTGAACCTGCAGCAGTACGTCACTTAGCTGATCCAGCAAAACAAATGGGCAAATTAATTTTGTTCTGTTTAGCCATCTATTTCAAAGGCAAATTATGTCCTCTGCTCTATTACAGTCTTTATTAAAAGACCACTATATGGGAATGACGACTCAGCAAATCCTTTTTTTTTTTCTTCTCAGTTTATTTATTTTTTTTAGTAATCTTGACACCCAATGTGAGGCCGGAACTCATGACCCTAAAAAAATTTTTTAACACATAAAAGCAAATGTTTACTTTAAAAAAATAAATAATAAGCTAATACTTCTGAACAGAGCAAAGAGCCTCAAAACAGTAAGTCCAAACAACTTTTTCTGGTTTTTGTTTTCATTTCAATATTGATAAACTGGGGGACACAATCCCTAAGGGCTGCAGTCTTTTTATTCAGTTAGATTTTAATTATTATAGGTGGACTCTAACGTAATATAATTTGTACTGAATGGTGTTATTGTCAAGATCTATTTAGCAGCTATACATATTCTATGATACAGAAGTTTAAAGAGAATTTCTATATAAAATGTACAGTGTTCACAAATTTCATTTCAGGGAAGACTCAGCTTGTAAAACAATATTCTCTTCTGTGCAGCATAGAAATGAATAACTGTACCAAAACTGCACTAACATTTCTTCAAACTGTGCTGTAGATTTGAGAACATCACTAGAGCTATGGTTCCTTATACATTCTTACCCACCACCCTTATTATCCTCTCCTACTCTTTTAACATTTTTTTAATGTTCCTTATGTTTTTGAAAGGGAGGGAAGGGGCAGAGACAGTGACACAGAAGCTGAAGCAGGCTCCAGGCTGTCAGCAAAGAGCCCAACTGGGAGCTTCAAATTCACAAACCTTGAGATCATGACCTGAGCTGAAGTCGGACGCTTAGCCGACTGAGCCACCCAGGCGCCCCTATCCTCTCCCTTTAATTGTTAAAGGTTATTAATATTCATCATTTATTGTTTACCATGTGCCAAACACCAAAGTAAGCATTTTATATGCATTATCATTTATGTTCATAACCCTATAGACAGAGCCTATGGTTACTAATATTCACAAATGAAAACACTGGGGGATTATTTGGTGGCAAAGCCCAAGCTCTTAAATACTGCCTACGAACAACATTAATAATTTTCTCATTTTATGAATCAAAGACACAGTTCTTAATTAGAATTCCCATCAGCATGATACCACACTGAAGAGATAAATTTTCATTTTTATGTAAATATTTACCCAGTATATTACACATCTATTTGGAAGGCTCTACATAAAATATTAATGGATGGTGTAAGAGGTGATTCCTATTTTTGCATATGTATTTAAATTTTTATTAACTTTTTTTTTTAAGTTTATTTTATTTATTTTGAGAGAAAGCGAGAGCATGAGCAGGGTAGGGGCAGAGGGAGAGAGAGAATCCCAAGCGGATAGCGTGGGGTTCTATCTCCCATAACGTGATCAAGACCTGAACTGAAACCTAGGGTCTGATGCTTAACTGGCTGACCACTCAGGCACCCCTTAAGTTTTGGTTTAAATTCCAGTTAGTTAACATACAGAGTAATATTAGTTTCAGACGTATAATATAGAAATTCAACACTTCCATGCAACACCCAGTGCTCATCACAAGTGCCCTCCTCAATCCCCATCGCCTAGGTCACCCATCCCCCCACCCACCTCCTGTCTGGTAACCATCAGTTTGTTCTCTAGGGTTAAGAGTCTGTTTGTTGGTTGCCTCTCTCTTCTTCCCTGCCTTCGCTCATTTGTTTTTCTTAAATTCCACATATGAATGAAATAATATGGTCTTTTTCTATGACTGAATTCACTTAGCATTACACTCTGGATCCACCCACGTTGTGGCAAATGGCAAGATTTCATTTTTTTATGGCTGAGTAATATAGATTTTTTGTTTGTTTTTAAATAGTGACCACATATTACTTTTAAAAGGCACCCTCAAGGGGCGCCTGGGTGGCTCAGTCAGTTGGGCGGCTGACGGGCATGATCTCACAGTTTGTGGGTTTGAGCCCCACGTCAGGCTCTGTGTTGACAGCTCGGAGCCTGGAGTCTGCCTTGGATTCTGTGTCTCCCCCATCTCTCTGTTCCTCCCCTGCTTGTTCTGTCTCCAAAAAATAAATAAACGTTAAAAAAAATAAAAAATAAAAGGCTCCCTCAAGCATCATTGCTTTATGACCTGAAGAATATATCACACTGTTTCTGTAATGCCATCATGTGCCAATTTTATTTAACAGTATTTATTCAGGACCTATCTATGCATATAAATACTTCATTTTACAAACAAACTATGGGGATGAGAATTCAATATATTGTAACAACACGCTTCCTCTTTGATACGTTTTAGATACAAGGGCCCATCAGTTAAATTCATTAAAATAATATTTGAGAATTACAGTTCAAAGTCACTACCAGGAACTCTCCACATTTCATTATTGCCACAGTGACCTGTTGTTTTAACTATGACTTGAAATAAGTGGGTAGTTGGGGCGCCTGGCTGGCTCAGTTGGTAGAGCACGCAGCTCTGGATCTCAGGGTCATGAATTTGAGTCCCACACTGGGTGGAGAGAGCATTTAAAAAAAAAAAAAAGAGGGGCACATGGGTGGTTCAGGTCATGATCCCACGGTTCATGGATTTGAGCCCCACGTCCGGCTTTGTGCTGACAGCTTGCTCACAGCCTGGAACCTACTTCAGATTCTGTGCCTCTCTCTCTGCCTTTCCCCTGCTCACATTCTCTCTCTCCTTCAAAATAAACAAACATTAATTTTTTTTTTTTTTTTTTTTTAAAGACAGGCACCTATGTAGCTCAGTGGGTTAAGTATGCAACTCCTGACTTCAGCTCAGGTCACGAACTCGCGGTTAGTTGAGATCGAGCCCCTCATCGGGTTCTGCCCTGACAGTGCAGAGTCGGCTTGGGATTCTCTCTCCCTCTCTACCCCTCCCTTGGTCATGCTCTCTCTCTCAAAATAAGTAAATAAACAGTAAAAAGAAAGAAACAAACTTCCAAGGCCAAACAGCTAGACTGTGGCAGAGGTGAGATTTGAATTGAGGCAGTTTGAGGCCACAATCCTGCTTTTAACCACTACCTACCCTGCCTCTTGGAAAAATGTAGATGATGATCTACGGGGCCTGGAACATCACCTGTAAAAATCGGGCGTTCTACTTTCTGTCCTGCTCGTACTGAATCTCTGCACTACCAATTCATTTTTGGCAGATGTGCCCTCCCTTGGCAACCCAGCACTATGATTCCCAGTTGACTTTTTTGGGCTACCTCACGAGTGACTCCTCTATTGCTCATTCTCTTAATTCTGGTGTTGCGAGAGTGAACCCAAACACGAACTATGGGATTCGGAGATAATGTGTCAATCGATTCTGCCAAAGGGAATGTCTTCTCATAGGGAATGTTGATAATGGAGGAGACTATGCATGAGAACAGGGGCCTTATGGGAAATCTCTGTACCTACCACTCAATTCTGCTGTGAACCCAAAACAGTTCTAAAAAATAAGATCTTTTTTTTTTTTTTTTTTTTCATTCCTATATTGCCCAAGCATCCACTTTTGGCTCTCTTCTCACCCTTCGGCACTCTCCCTGGGTGATCGCCTCCACAACCTTAAGAGAATTCATCCTCCACCCTGAATGAAGCCAGAGTAACTATTCAGAATGGAATTAAAATCTGGTTATGTGACATCTAATTAAAACCTCGCTGGGATCGCTATCGCCTCCGTTAGAAATCCTCCAGCCGGGCATGCGGACATTCCCTCCCTACGTCCCAAGGTCTCCCGAGGCACTTCGGACACTCCTTGCCTCGCACTTGACGCTTCAAAACACGCCGTACAGGTTGTTTCCTCTGCCAGAAGGCCCTCGCCTCCCCCAACTCCTGTTCTCGCTTCCAGATCAGCTCCAGCTTGCCTCCATATTCAACTGAATTTCCCAAAGGCAGGCTCCCCTGGGGCAGGAGCAGCCTCCCGCACAGTGGAAAACCTGCCAAGCAGACAGTGCCCCGGCGCCCACTGCCCCCCGGCTCTCCCTGGCCCCCACGTCACGGACCGGGACTCCAAGTCCCAGCATGCCTCGGGGCGGAGATCGCTGGAGAGACCCGGTCCGCCCAGGTGCCCGGCGTCAAGGTGAGGGCGTCCCGAAGACGGGCGCTTTCCGTTAGAAGCAGGCGGGGCCCCTCTCCCAGCCAACACTCACTGACGGACTCCAGTGCCTCCAGCCGCCCCGGAGCCGCGGCCTTTGAACAAGTGGTTTCCAACCCGAAAGAAAGGCGCAAACCGCTTCAGAGGCGACATGCCAGCCCGCGTCCGGATCGCCGTTCCCAGGCCGCACCGCCTCTTATGTCACTTCCCCCCGGCGCCCCGCCCCGTTACGTCATGACGTCGCCCCGCCCGTCTCCCAGAAGGTGGCGTTTGCCGGGGGAAAGGCTTTAGGAGTCTCCCGGCTTCAGGCTCAGCTTTAGGAGACCCTCTTTGCGCGCATGTGCTGGGAAACCAACACTGAGTCTGCTCACTCGCTCCTCTCTGACTGCTCATCTACACGGTGTTTTCTCACCTCCATCCGCTCCTCTGCCTGTTCTTCCCTAGTTAACTGCCTTCTGGACCCCCCTTAAGGTTGCTAGACCCTTTCTGAAGCAGATGACCTGCCCAAAGCGAGTCCTTTGTGCTCTCCTCTCCTGAAAGAGGCTCACAACAGTTTTCTTTAAAGTCTTCGTTTTTTTATTGTTCTGCCACTTGATTACCAACCAGCAGCCAGTGGTGCGCAAATACCAGTACATGGACTGGTGGCATCAGAATCACCTAAGGAGCCCGATCCCAGATACTCTTCAGTCTGGAGCAAGGCCAAGGAATCTGCATGTTAGCGTGCTCTCCAGTTTATGCAGTGCTCTAATTCCCTGATCCTGAGCCAAGCCCTAGATTCTTGACTTTTGTCTCCTAATATTGCCTTCCATTAAATCCTGGATGGACTCTAAGCTCCTCTAGACCCCCACACCACCATCTCCCCCCAACCCTCCCAGAAATTCTTAGGGTCTTTACTTACCGGTTATGGTCTTCCTAAAAAGTTGCAAGCTTGATTAACTGATTTATTTTTTTAAGTTTGTTTATTTATTTGAGAGAGAGTGTGCTCACATGTGAGCGGGGGCGGGGAAGAGAGGGAGAGACAGAATCCCTAGCAAGCTCCATGCTGTCAGGGCAGGGCCCAGCTGGGGCTTGATCTCCCCAACCTGAGATCGTGACCTGAGCCAAAGTGAAGAGTCGATTGCTTAACCGACTGAGCCACCCAGGCACCCCCCACAAGGTTAACTTATAGACTTAGCCTGCCAGCCTCACACCTTGGAGATTTCTATTTGAAATGCATCGTTTGCTAAGCCCTGAAGACTTCACTCTCAGAGTCACAAGCATGAAGAAGAGGATACTTACGGAGAGAAATGCAGACCTAAATTTAGGGATTTCAGTGCACTGAATATAACTGACATCCTTCCTGTGCCAAGATCTGGGTCTCCATGTGCCCTGTAACAGGAAACCTGTCTCCCTGGAGTTACACTCACATAAAGCTTGGAATTACTGAGTTGCCTTGTGACCTTCTGAGCAGCCTATTAATTTAACCCCTGGCCCTGTAGAACTCTCTCCCCTGTTGTCCTGCCCTCCCAACTTGTAAGCTGGTGTATAGAGGAGAGAATCCACTATTTTCTGGATGAAAGTTGACTTTCCAGTTGATACACAAGAGCATGGCTTCCTCTGAGCCACTTACCCTTTCTAGTGACATGTATGACCACTAAGATACGAAGTTCATGAACTGGGAAGACAGAGCTTTCCATTCTTCCCTGGGAGCTCACTGCCCAAGCTACACAACTTCCCTGATCCCAGCAAAGAATGAATTTGTGATTGCAAGGCCAAGGGGTGGGGCGGGGGGGGGGGGGGGGGGGGAGGGGGAGCACAGCTTAAACAAAAAAGAGCGAAAAGATCTGGAGTTCAAATAGAGTTAATAGGGTCAAATCGAGTGAATAGCTCTATTAGCTCTATTAAAGTCGAGTCACTTTACTTCTCTGAGTATCAGTGGCCCCATCTGAGTGTGAGTCTTCTAGAGTACCTAGCCCACCACATGTACTCAGGAAATGTTTATTCTTTGTTATTCTTTCCTTTCCTCCTAGCAAAAGCTATTCAGGGGAATTAAAATTCATCCGCTCTTCCCATCTTTTTTGCTGAATTACTAACCAAGAAGTTTTAACTTCAATGCTTGCTTGTAATATTAAATAATTATAATAATGCTTGTAATAAAAATATTGTTTTATAGACCATTTGTAGGACCCTTAGCTTTAATGCCTTGCATTACAAATTCTGATTTTACTATAGTTTATGGTCCCAATCAGTAAAATATTTTGACTATGTAGCACTGATGCCTATTTGTTTTCTAGACACGCTTTAAGAATTCCAAAGGGGCTGGGCGCCTGGGTGGCTCTGTCAGTTAGGGACAGACCCTAACTGACCTAACATACAGCATCTAACCCCAAATCAAGAACCTATTCCTTGGCTGGGAATAGAAAACAAAGCAAGGAAGCAAGGAAGGGAGAGAAAAAACAAAACAAACTTTTGTTCACACAACTTCATGTATCATTTCATTTCCTACGTTTAAAGGCTTGATCTCCCTTTCCCTAGAAGTCTTAGAAAGAAGAAAGGAACCCATCTGTCCAGCGGTTTTAGTAACACAGAAATGAACCTTATTCTTTCTACTTTAGAAGGGATTGAGTTGTGGTCGCTCTTCAGAGGACAGCCACCATGCTGCCCCTTTATCCACTTACACCCAAGGAAGTAGCCTTTTCTCGGTAAGAAGACGACTTGAAAAATCAGATTTAACATTCTTTAAGATGCTGAATTTAAAAATCAGCCAATTACCTACATTAAAGCACATTTGTTGCCCGTTTTTCTCCTCTGAGACAGCCTGTGTTCATTTTCGGCTGCTGCTATAATGGCTCCTGAGGAACTGAGGCCCTCAGTCCAACAGCCCACGAGGAACTGGTGTGTGCCAACAGCCACGTGAATGAGCCTGGCATCGCACCCACCCCTGTGGAGCCTCAAGATGCCCGCAGCCTGGGCAAAACCCTGAGCAGGGGCCCTGGCTACACTGCACCCAGATTTCTGACCTGCAGACACTGTGAGGTACTAAGTTTTGTTGTTTTTCAGCCACTAAGTTTGGGGTAGTTTGTATGCGCTGTTAGATAACTAATACACGCCACCAATAGTTTGATTAAATCCATCGGCTTTAAGGCAAAGCTCAGTACTGCTGAGACAGGCTCAGGGCGGCACCCACCCTGCACTTGGACCCTCTCTCACCTCACAGCGTAGGTGTACGTGCACTTGACACAAGGGCTCTGTGTCTGGCTGGAGTGCCCATGAGGAAGCTGAACAGTGCCACTGCCCACCCCAGCTATCTGGAGCCACCCCAACCCCTCACTGCCTGACTAGAGTGCCCTCCCCTCAAGACTTGATAAGTAAAGGGGTGCCTGGGCGGCTCAGTTGGTTAAGCGTCCAACTTTTTATTTGGGCTAAGGTCATGATCTCACAGTTCGTGGGTTCGAGCCCCGCGAGGGGCTCTGTGCTGACAGCATGGAGCCTGCTTGGGAATCTCAATCTCTCTCTCTCTCTCTCTCTCTCTCTGCCCCTCCCCTGCTCACACACACTCTCTCTCAAAAATAAACATTAAGAAAAGACCTGATAAGTAAAATTGCTATCCATACCCCTCAAAAAAACTGCCCCAAATGATCCTATGTGCAACTAAACCTTCTTTGCTCCCTAAAAGACAAAGGGGAGGAACTTCATCCTTGAGAAGGAAAGAGTGGAAGAATCTAGTCCTGTGGTCAGACCAGAACTTCCAGAGAGGGAAGGCTTGACTTACTATCTAGAGCAGCGGTCTCCAAAACAAGCAAGAGAATCCACTGTGATGTGGGAGAAAATACTATTTTTTATCAAAAAGAAGAAGAAGAAGAAGAAGAAGAAGAAGAAGAAGAAGAAGAAGAAGAAGAAGAAGAAGAAGAAGAGAGAAAGAAAAGAAAAGAAAAGAAAAGAAAAGAAAAGAAAGAAAGAAAGAAAGAAAGAAAAAAGGAAGAAAAAGAAAAGAAGAAAAAGAAAAGAAAGAAACTAAGTTTTACTGATATCAGCTCTACAAGCTGACCCTGGGACCCGCTTAGTCCATGGGGACCCACCAGTTTTAGGGAACTGACCGTGAGTGGGCCCAGGGCAGAAAGGCAGGCAGTGGCCTCCTTAATTCATTGCTGGAGAGTGTCACCATGTGCTACTGCAGATGTCAGACCCTGGTTTACAGAAGTTCTCATTATGTTACCTCTGTGTTAATATCAACCAAAATTAACCCTGGACGAATGGGAAAGGGCCTGAACACTGCTCAGAGACTGCAGTATGAATGCTGATATGTGAGCACCGGGGAACTTTAAGAAAATGGCAGAGATGATTCTGTCCCTGTCCCTACTGTGGCAGCCATATTAATCACTTTACCTGGTCATAACATTTAGCAGGTCACCAAAAAATATGAAAAATTATCAAGAAGATACTTTGAAGTACAGCAAAATTTGCCCAGAGCATATACCGTGCCTTCAGAGATCTGCTGGTGGCAGTAGAACCTGTATAAAACTTCTAAATACGTTATGTGCATGCAGGTATGTATGTAAATAGATTCAACTTTTCACTAGGAGGGTACCTCATCAAAAACATTTGGAAGCCATGGGTCTACACGATTCTGTGACATTTTCTAACCTAAATATCAGAGCACTTGCAGGGCCTCCCTGACTGGGAAATGTGCAGGGTTAAGAAGAGAAGAGAGAAACGAGAAAACAAAATAACTAAGTTTATTTGTCCTCCTCCGCGCAACATTTTCCCTGAAAGCCTCCCTGACACCGGGCCCAGCTCCCACGCTGAACGAAGAGGAGTCTCCCCGCCCTTTCCTTCCCCAAATAACCCAAAGCTTTTCACACAGAAGCCTGAACCAGGTCAGAGCTCCAGACCTCGGCATGCCTTCCACGCGTACCAATTTGAAAATGTCCAAGCTGCCACAGGAGAGGCTGCCGGGGGTGGCCTTCAGTTCTGAGACGAAAGCCCGCTGCCTGCCCACGGCTGCGGTCAGCGGGAAGACGCTGGTCCTTTCAGAAGGAAGGGCTTCGCTGCCTCCAGGATGTCCAGTTTGGGGTCCAGGGAGCGGCCAAGCCCCTCCAACACCATGATGGCGAACACAATGGAGGCGAAGTTGCTCTCTAGCTTTACCTGAAACAGAAAAACTGGTTCTTGCCAAAGCCCACTGAGAGAGAGAGAGAGGATGCTGGATAACCTGAGAGAGAGAGAGAGAGAGGATCCTGGATAACCTGAGAGAGAGAGAGGATCCTGGATAACCACTCCATGCCTGTGATTGACGGAAAATCTGGGGGATGAAGCACGTACTTCTCTAGGGGTGTGTGTGGATGAATGACTTAAAAATGATAAAATGACTATTTCACAGCTGCACGAGGGTCATCCTTCAAGAGCTGCAACGGCCTTTGTGAGACCGCACAAGAGGCTTTGCTCAAACAGCATAGCTGCCTCCCCTTTGGAGCCCGGGGAATAGTAGCAGCGATTTAAGTAAATTACTCAACTAGTCCGCAAACGTACTGTTCTCCACATGCTAGAGAAAGGAAGCTCAGGCGCAGGGTGGTTAAGTGATTTATTCCAGGCCGCTGCGTGAGGTAGAGGAGAGCCAGAATTTAAACCTGGAAGAGCAAGAATCTGCTTTTCGAGAGCACAGAAGGTCAGAAAATGGAAGGCTGACTCAGGGGGAAATAATCTCTGTTAAAAGTGAAACGTTATTGGGGCGCCCGGGTGGCTCAGAGGGTTAATCGTCCGACTCTTGATTTCGTCTCAGGTCATGATCTCACGGTTCGGGAGTTCGAGCCTGTCGGGCTCTGCGCTGACAGTGTGGATTCTCTCCCTCTCCCTCTGCCCCTCCCCCGCTGGCACACACGCGCTCTCTCTCTCTCTCTCTCAAAATAAATAAAACTTAAAAAAAAAAAAAAAAGGTAAAGGGCATTTGTCTCAGTTAAGACCTGAGAAGTTGTCTGGGGGTCAGGTCGTGCTTCAACACCACCAGAAATGCTTTCACTCTTAAGCTGAGGGGTGAGTTTGTGTTTGTTGTATTCTTTCTTCCACTGTTTCTGACAAATGTATATGTTTTTTAACATTTATTTTTGAGAGAGAGAGAGACAGACAGAGACAGAGCACAAGCAGGGGAAGGCCAGAGTGGGAAACAGAAACCGAAGGAGGCTCCAGGCTCTGAGCTGTCAGCAAAGAGCCCGACGCAGGGCTCGAACTCAGGAGCTGTGAGATCATGACCTGAGCCGAAGTCAGAGCTTAACCGACCGAGCCACCCAGGCTCCCCTCTGGCAAATATTTTATCAAAAATTTAAGTGTCACTTGAATAGACATTTCTCCAAAGAAGATGTATAAATGGCCAACAAGCATATGAATAGATGCTGAACGTCACTAATCACTAGAGAAACGCAATCAGAACCACAAGGAGATACCACCTCACGCCCAGTAGGATGGGCACTAGCAAAAAGCCAGACTGGATCCTTTGTATATTGGTGGCGGACAGGTAAAATCATGCATGGAAAAGCGGTACAGAGCTTCCTCAAAAACTAAAAAAAAAAGCCATATGATATAGCAGTCCCACTTCTGGGTAAATATACAAAGAACTCGAAGCAGGCCCTCAAAGAAATATTTGCACATCCATGTTCACTACAGAATTATTCGTAACAGCCAAGAGGGGGAAGTAGCCCAAATATCCGTGGCTGGATGACCAAATAAAGAAAATACGGTGTAGACACACAGTGGAATATTATTCAGTCTTACAGAAGGAGGAAACCCTGTCACGTGCTACAATATGGAGGCACCTCGAGGGCATGATGTTGAGTGAAATAAGCCAGTCACAAAAGGACAAATAGGGCACGATTCCATTTATACGGGATATCTAGAGTCGTCAAAATCACAGAAACAAAGTAGGACGGTGGTTGCCAGGGGTTGCCAGGAGGAAGAAATTAACTGAGAGATGCTGATCAACGGATATAGCTTCCATTTCGCAAACTGAGAAAGTTCTAGAGATTTGTTACACAACAATGTGAATATGGTGGACACTACTGAACTATGCATTGAAAATGGTTAGGGTTAGGGTGCCTGGGTGGCTCAGTCGGTTAAATGTCTGACTTCAGCTCAAGTCATGATCTCACAGTTCATGGGTTCGAGCCCCACATCGGGCTCTCTGCTCTCAGCACAGAGCCTGCTTCCCCCTCTCTCTCTCTGCCCCTCTCCCGCTCGAGCACACATGTGCACGCGCTCTCTCTCTCTCAGAAGTAAATAAACATGAAAAAAAAAAACAAACTTTAAAAAATGGTTAGGATAAATGTATACATATATTTTACCTATAAACGTTTTTAAGTTTGTTAAAAAATTAAATGCCTGGTGAAATGTCCAGAATGCGGTACTTGTACTAGGTACTCTGTCGGCTCTCCCATCCTGGGAACAGCAAGGATAACAGCAAACACTTCAAGAGCTTTTAACCACTGTGTCCCACACTGTGTGTAAGGAAGGCTGTCTGCGGAGTTAGAGCACGGGGGACAGGAGGACAAAGCAGGAAGAGTCCGGGCTCTGCGGTCAGACGGCCGGCACCCGGGTCCTGGCATTACCACAGGCGCCGTGTGGCCGTGGGTTCGTGGCTGGGCCTCTTGGCACAGGTGCCTGCCTTGAGGATGTTGAGGGCTTTAAATTGGACAGTGACAACATGATATAGGGCGCACACAGGGAGCCCCTGCACACTACTGTGGTTACTCACGGCGGCCCTGGGGGCTGGGAGGCGCTCATTCAGGTCAGAGCTGGTGAGCCTGAGTCTTGGCCGCCTGCTCTGCATCGTGTGCGACTGAACTCCCAGGAGCGGATGTTCAGTCCTGTTTCCCTCCAACCCAACTCCCTAGCGATGACTAAAGCTTCCCCCAACCCCGAGGCCGTATGGAAGCCTCCTGCAAAACAGAACGTGTCAGAAGTTTTGGAAAGCATAAAGTTTTTTACCAAAACCCCACCAACAAAGCCAACTCTGGAGTCAAGAGACAGTTGCAGGGGGGCAGGGGGGAGGCTGTGCCACGCACAGTTGGTGGGACGTGGAGAGTCACTTAGTCCTTCCGTGCCCCGTCTCTTCATTCAGATAACACGATAGAGATCAGACCTGCCTGCGGGCATTGTCCTGAGATTTAATGAGAAGCTGGATGCGCAACGGACCCCAGTGGTAGGCGTCCTACACGAGCCAGCGGCACCTGTTCTCTCACGAATCCATAGGGTACTTGGAGACCCCTGGTCTGTGAGTCTCTTTTGTCCCAAGCATGCCACTACTGCAGAGTAGTCATGGAGCAGCACAGAGAGCACAGGACTGAGAGACCTGGTTATGTGTCAAGTCCCGGCTCCACCGCTGAGGCCCGAGAAAGAGAGCAGACCGGCCTCCCCCGCTGTGCCTTCTGTAGAGTGAAGGCGCCGGGCCAGACAACTTTAGGACTCTCAGCTCTGTGCTATGATCCCTGCCAAAGAGCTGCCTCCTCCACGTGGTGTTTTATTACCAGACTGCAGAGCCTCACGGGAAATGATGGGAAAGGCCATCTTCAGAGGAGAATCCTCCCTTCCCCACCCTCAACACCTTGGCTGACGGCTTCACTCTGAAGAGTGGCCCAAGACCACACTCCATCACGAGCAGAGAGAGCCGAGGCAAAGGCCAAGGTGAAGAACCATGAGGCCACTTCCCCCTAAGGGACTGGGGCAGGAGGCGAAGGCCAGGACAGCCCCACCGGGGCCTCTGAACCCCCCAGGACAAGAGGCACCTCCTCTTGGGCCACCCTTGACCCCGGGACGTTATGCCACACGGGAAAGAGGTAAGTATGACTTACGTTAATACTAAGCATCACTAACAAGAACTGAGGACGGAAAAGGCACGAAAAGCCCGAGTGAGGCGGTTCTGGCATTTGTGAAGACAGCCGGGTATTTGTCTCTCCAGCTGGGTATTGCGGGTACTTGGGCCGCTCGACCGAGGGGTACTCAGAGTCACCGTGAGAGGGAAACGGCCCGCCACGCCCGTGTCAGCGAACACGAACAGCACTCGCCACACGAACGTCCGCCAGGACGAGATGGCACGGAGGGGAAGTACCTCCCTCCACCCTGCGGCCACCCTCCGGCTTCCCCAGACGCCTGCCCTCCAGCCTGAGGAGCGTGGAGGCTCAGCTGCGCCTCGGGCCTCACCTTGTGAGTCATCAGTAACTTAAAGACATTCGACAGAAGGCTGGAAACTTGAAGCTGGAAAACAGAATACAACGGACTGTGCGGAGTCCCCACAACCACTTCTGTACCTTCCAGGTCCCTGTCCCACCCCGTCCTACCACCCGCCCCCGCCCACAGCCACAGCCACACATGCACACCCACCCAAACACACACACAGCCACAACCACACAACCACTAACATACAACCACATACACATACACAACCACCCCCACACCACCCCCACACACACACACAACCACACAACCACACACACACAGCCACACACGCACACCCACCCACACACACACACAGCCACACACGCACAGCCCCACACCCACCCACCCAAACACACACACAGCCACAACCACACAACCACTAACATACAACCACATACACATACACAACCACCCCCGCACCACCCACACACACACCACACAACCACACACACACAGCCACACACGCACACCCACCCAAACACACACACACACCCACACAGCCACACACGCACAGCCCCACACACACGCACACCCACCCAAACACACACACCCACGCACACAGCCACACACGCACAGCCCCACACCCACCCACCCAAACACACACAGCCACAACCACACAACCACTAACATACAACCACATACACATACACAACCACCCCCGCACCACCCACACACACACACACCACACACCCACACGCACACCACCCACACACACAGCACACCACACCACACAACACCACATACACAACACACCCCCACACCACCCCACACACACACCACCAACCCACACACACAGCCCACGCACACCCACCCAAACACACACCACACCCACACACACCCACACGCACAGCCCACACACACCACACACCACCACACACACACACACACACACACGCACACAGCCACACACGCACAGCCCCACACACACCCACGCACACCCACCCAAACACACACACAGCCACAACCACACAACCACCAACATACAACCACATACACATCCACAACCACCCCCACACACAACCACCCCCACACCCACCCACACACATCCACAACCACACACACACACCCCCCACCCCGCTGACCCACCCCCCGCAAACACACACACCAGCCGTCGGGAAAGGGGCTCTCGGACAACTTCCAGAAAGGACCGCATACATACAAGCCCAGCTCCCATCGCACAACTGAGTTCCAAGCCCCCCGCCGCAGTCCAGCCTGGGGGCCCGTGGACCCCATCCCTCTCAGCGCACAGAAATCTTAGGTGAATAAACCACATGGCCAGTGCCAGTGTGCCAGCTCCTCACTAGAGGGGCCACTCCTTGCTCTGACTTGCTCCTGCTAGTGTAGACCATGAACTTGGCAAGAAAACGGGTTAGAACTGTGTATAAAACACCGAGTGGGCTTTGGTTCAGCTGTAAATAAAGGACACGAAGGTTAGGCATGTCCTCTGGCTGCTCCGGGGCCTTCGTCCTCCTTCCCTCCACACTCAGCTGAGCTCCAGACACAGGCGAAGCTGCAGAAGGGCCACAACCTGGATGGGGGATGGGTGGGAGAGTGGCACTATAAATGTCCCTGCCCCAGCAGCCACCAGGAGAACCTGGTCGAGGAGTCACTCTTGAGAGCCGGGCCTCCAGTGGGTCGCCTTGCACCCGGAAGACGTGGGCAGAGGAAATGTGCGCTCTCTATCTGCCTTAACGCTCAACCCCACTCAAGACTTCTCCCTGTGAACAGGTCTCCCTTCAACCTCTGCTCCATCCAAGGGCAAGGGCAGTAAACACCCCAAGGCCTCTGCCCCTCAAGTGGCCTGCTCACTTTTTCCAGGGTGATGGTGTTCTTCCTGGCCTGAGTCACCAGGGCGGCCATCTCGGCCTTGAACCGCTCCACGTCCCTGCACTCACTGGCCCGGGCGTGATGCAGGATGAGCTCAGCCACCCTCTGGCCCTGCAAGACGTGAAAGAAAGGAAACTCGGTAGAGTCAAGAGGCCATAAAACTGGACGCTCTGCCCAAACTTCTTTACATTCTAGTTGCTTCCACCTCAGTTTTCTACCATCCTGAACTTTTCCAATTATACCCACTCCAAAATACCTGGTGACCAAACAAAGACTTTCAAAGCCTCTGTCGGTCGCTGGGAGCCCACAGGCTCCAGTGCAGTCAGGGCAAGGGGCTGTGTTTGCCTCCTTCACCTTCAACAGCCACACAGGGGACGGGGCAAAACCAGTGCCCTGCTGCTCGTCTCCAGAGGCACTGCCGACCAACCAGCCCATCCCCCAGAGTCACCAGGACCTGCTGCTGGACCGGACCAGCCACACTCTCCTCGTGGGCTCTCTCCCCGCCCGAGGAGAAATCCCTCCTCACACCCGACCTGACCTCTGCACTCCAGCCTTCCGCCTCCTCTGCCCAGGGCGCCCTCTGACCAGAGAGCCTCCCGGTCTCCCCGAACACCCGAGTGATCACTACAATGCCTTTCACCTCCCACAGAGCCACCCCAGGAGCCAAGCTCTGTCTCCCCAACTTGCGCAGGGGAACGTCCCCCCACCCTCCACCTGCCACTGCACCTCAGTGTTTAACCTTGGCCCAGGGGATGCTTTCATACGGTCTCAGGCTCGGGCCTTTGGTTTGTCCCCTCAGAAGCCTCCTAAATAAGCAGAGCCTCCCCTGAATTTTGCTGTTTTGTTTTTTAAACCAGCTCTCTCTTTGGCAGGGTCTTTTTTGCTAGAAAATTCCACATCATTGGCCAGAGGGTTTCTTCATTGCCACTCTTGATGTAGTACCTGAAGTTGACTCTGTGGAGGTTTTGCTGAATCCCTTTCTGTAAATAATCACTCTCAGCAACTGGAGCCCCTCCGAGCCACAGGGATGGGGGTTAAAGACCACTCCAGATTCCAAGGTTTCTCCCCACACTTGGAGAGTAGGTTCTCTAAGCTGCTGCTTCTCACCAGCCTGCCGTCTTGCAGCAAATGGCACAGGCCAGGCCAGCCGTTATTCAGACGAGAAGCCAGCATTCCCAGTGCCCACCCACATGCCTGCTGAGGAGGGAAGAGAAACTACCAGTACGGAACAGCATTCGCGATGCTGTCCCAAACTGTGAGCTGCTTAGAACGGGCGTCACGCGTGGGCATCGGCGCATTCTGACCAAAGACCCCTTGGACAGCTTCATTTCCTCTCCTCTCCTTCCCTCTCCCCGCTCCACTCCACTCCACCTGCGTCCATCAAGAGCACCCCTGGCCAAGGCAGGCATTAACAAGATTGACAAGGGAAACCCCACGGTTTCCAAGAGCCTAAAAGATCATCTCCGATTCCTGCCGGCCCAGTGGGTCTCACCTGGCCCATCGCCACAGCCATGAAAACTGCTCGAAAGTTGCTCAGGTCGGCATCCTGCAGCTCGGCCACGATGCCGGCATCCAGCAGCACCAGGCGCAGCGGGCATGGGGCAGGTGTCATGGCCATCACCAGCGTATCGCAGACATCCACCTGCTGCAGCCGTGCCTCTTGACTCTTGGAAAGACCGTCGGCGCCCTGGACCAGGATATTCCCAGGGTGGAGGTCTGCATGGACAAAGTTGTCCACAAATATCTGGAAGGAGATCAGTGCTATTCAAGGCTGAGACACCACCCATCACCATCAGACCACACGTGAAAAAGCTTCCGGGGCAGGGGTGGGGGCTGCCTGGGTGGCTCAACCGGGTAAGTGTCCGACTCTGGGTTTCAGCTCAGGTCATGATCTCAGGGTTCACGGTTTGTAAGTTCGAGCCCCACATCGATTGAGTACAATGGCAAAGAGGTGTACATTTTATAAAGCCTCGTGGCTTCTGTTCTCACTTCAGAATTTGTACTGCCGAAGGCCAGGTTGACATTTTTAAGAGAAAAGTTATTTGCAAAGTAAAGAACATTAAAAAAGATTAGAAGGGAACATGAAAAATCAAACGCCAAACTGCATTTCAAAGGACTTATTTTTATACTGTAGTTTGAGCAATTGATATTCTAATTACGAATTATCTACTCATTGTTTAAAGGTTCCCCCAAATTCTATGTTCTTAAAATTCGTGGAACCACCTTTTTAGGAAAACATTTCATTAATCAGACATCCCCTCCATTCCCTCCATCCGTCCACACGGTAGAGTCTAACCATGATACCAGCAACCCACACTGGCACACAGCATCGGGTGGGCGGGGAGAAGTGGCTTCGAACCTACTAAGCAGGAAAGAAAGCCCCAGGACGATGCCGGACAGGAAGTCAGGTGTGACTTGGTGGGACAGGATCTGCCTCCTCTGAAAGCTCATCTCTGTGGTCAGAAACCACCAGCAATCCTTCCAAAGGGGAAGAAGAGCCTCAGAGGCTCTCAGGGACACCCTCCTACCTCCTACTGGCTGCAGACCCAGGCCAGAGGCCCTCCTGGGCCAGGTTCTGGCTGTGAAGGAGGTAAGAGAGGCCGCCGCCCTGGTGAAAATCCTGGAACTAGAGAAGCCAGGGCTGGCACACCCGCAGGATGTGGTTTCCAGAGGCTGGCTGACCCCTGACCCCGGGCTGAACCTCCTGGCACCTTGCCCCCCAGCTTCCACCCCCACCCTTGATTCTGCAAGCTGGAACCCATCACGATCGCCCCAATTCTGCGTGCTATTTCCTGCTGCCTTCCCCCCTGGCTGCCCCCACCGCACCCTCCCCTCTGACCCAAGGTGCCCCTTGGAGCCCTGTTGCTGGGGACAAAGTCCTCTCCCCACTGAACTCCCACTGCACCGACTGAGAGAACACCCAGCTCTCCCCAGACAACCTGGCTTCTCTGGGAGTAGCTGGTGGTAGGGGGGGTGGGGGGTGGTGCTGCTGACTTTCCACCAGAGGCCAGAGGTGGAGTCGAGGCCTGCTCTGAGCTCCTCTTCTCACCCCTGCCCTGCTCTGGCCACTGGCCTCGGCCCCCACAGCTCCATGCCAGTCACACAGGTTCTTTCTTCCCACTCTGCCGACACACCTGGTTCCTTCTTACCCGTATCCCACATGCTGCAGACCTGGGCTCGTATCCTCTCTCTTGCCGACAACATGCCATCCATCCCTCAACCACTCCCTTCTGTGCCAACTGCCAGGGAGAGTCCAGACCCTGGATAACCTCAGTACCTCAGTACCCACTTTCTTTACTCCTACACGTGAGCTGCTATCAATCCCAGTTGCTGCTGTTAGTACTAATGATGACAGCAGAAGCTAACACTGCTTAGGGCTCCCTGTGTCCTTTTACGGGCATCAGCTCATTTACATCATCAGGCTGAGCCCTCGTAGGTGACACCTAGACTTCCTCTACATCTCAGCTCAGATGGCATCGCTTTCTGAATGAATCCTGAGGCTAGGATGGGCCCCACCTAAATGACCCTCTTGTGCCTGTGTATCATTTACTCATTTGTGGCCTGTCTTCCCAATGAGTGACAGTTCCATGAACGTTGTGATCCTATCTGTTTCGCTCACTACTGTAAAGTCAGCACTCAATTTAGTTCATTGAGCACAGAGAGGGTGCTCCATAAACACTGCTGAATGAATGAAGTACCATTTAATATACGGTATCTTCCGCTGTTTGTCTAAACTGTAGGCAACTTGGGCAGAGCCTGGGTCTTGCTCCCCACTCTTCCCACAGCACCCTGCATGGTGACCAAGCACATGCCACCAAGAAAGCGCTTAACAGAAAGATGTAGAATGAATGGTCGTGGTGGGTGGCTCAGCTCTTCCTGGAGCAGATTTTCAAGATGGCGGCTTGCTGCTTTCCTCATCTTCCCGCCCATGGGAGCCGACCAGTGTCTCCACCATCTTCCCACGTGAGATTTGACCACATGCTGGGCTGGGGCACCCTCTCCATGCCCATGAACTCACCATCTTCAGAAGCATGTTGATCCCCAGCCGTGCAATCTTCTTCTTCAAGTCTACAGGAATCCCCGCCTGCTGGTAACTGGACACAGGCACACTTTCCTTGAAGAAAGGTCAAGGAAGAGACAGCTTTACCCTGAAAAGCCCGCCGAACACCCCACGTGTTCCTCATCCCCACATGACACATGGGCACTGCCTTCCCATCCCTACTCTTCTCAAGAGTTTTTCCTTCCTTAGAATCCCTATGAGTCTGTCACTCACAAGTTAATTTTAATCTACTTACTTATCCCTTCTAGAACACTTCTCAAAGGAAAACAAGTCCCATTTTACAGAGGAAACCCACAACTCTGCCCCCCACAGGTAAGAGATGCTATAAGATGGTGGGAGAAGACGTGAACAGACCCCAGGAGAACTAGATTCTGATCAAGAGTCAGTCAACAGGGACGTGAATGAGCTCTATGGCCTTGGGCAGGGAAATGGAAAGGACGATGAAAGGGCAGAGACAAGAAAGAGCTAGTAAAGAAACAGTTCTCACAGGTTAGTTATTTAATTGTCAAAGCAGCCCGCTAAGACAGATCTTGTTATTCCTCGGGAGCAAATAAAAGAACTAAAGCCCAGAGAGTTTAAATAACTTACTCAAGAGCACAGAGCTAGTAACACCGGGTCATTCGTGTCACTTCCCTGGACGTCACCATTACTATCTTTACAAAGGAGGCTGAACCAGGCAACAGCTAAGGGCAATGATGTGACACAAACATTTGCCGAACACTTTCTCTGTGTAAACTCTGCTGAAGGCATTTTGTATTCAATGTGTCACTGTGTCCTAGAACAACCCTATGAGGCAGGGGCAGGTACCTGCTGTTACACACCAAGAAACTGAAGTCACCAGCAAATAAAATGGAAAGCAGTTTTTCCGACAGAACAGAAGAAGGTATTTGCAAACGACATATCAGATAAAGGGTTAGTATCCAAAATCTATAAAGAACTTATCAAACTCAACACCCAAAAAACAAATAATCCAGTGAAGAAATGGGCAAAAGACATGAATAGACACTTCTCCCAAGAAGACATCCAGATGGCCAACCGACACGTGAAAAAATGCTCAACATCACTCATCGTCAGGGACACACAAATCAAAACCACAATGAGATACCAGCTTACACCTGTCAGAATGGCTAACATTAACAACTCAGGCAACGACAGATATTGGTGAGGATGCAGAGAGAGAGGATCTCTCTTGCACTGCTGGTGGGAATGCAAACTGGTGCAGCCCCTCTGGAAAATAGTATGGAGGTTCCTCAAAAAATTAAAAATAGAACTACCCTATGACCCAGCAACTGCACTACTAGGTATTTATCCAAGGGATACAGGTATGCCGTTCCGAAGGGACACACGCACCCCAATGTTTATAGCAGCACTATCAACAATAGCCAAAGTATGGAAAGAACCCAAATGTCCATCAATGGATGAATGGATAAAGAAGATGTGGTGTATTTATGTATGTATGTATGTACATACATACAATGGAGTATTACTCGGCAATCAAAAAGAATGAAATCTTGCCATTTGCAACTACGTGGATGAAACTAGAGGGTATTATATACTAAGCAAAATTAGTCAGAGAAAGACAAAAATTATACGACTTCACTCATATGAGGACTTTAAGAGACAAAACAGATGAACATAAGGGAAGGGAAGCAAAAATAGTATAAAAACAGGGAGGGGGACAAAACATGAGACTCTTAAATATGGAGAACAAACAGAGGGTTTACTAGAGGGGTCTGTAGGAGGGGGCAATGGGCTAAGTGGGTAAGGGGTGTTAAGGAATCTACTCCTGAAATCATTGTTGCACTATATGCTAATTTGGATGTAAATTTTAAAAATAAATTAAATTTAAAAAAATAAAATAAAATAATAAAGTAAAATAAAATCTCTGTCAATTTGATAGATGAAGAAAAAAAAAAAAAAAAAAGCAAGCAGATTTTCAAGTCCAGAAAGTCTGAAGCCACGCCCAGGCTCCCAGCCACCCCGATACACGACCTCCCTGCCTCATGCCACAGCTGAGTTGCCCTCAGTTTCTCTTGGCTTTTGCCTTTTCAGACTGAACAGCGGAGACGGCCCAGCTGTGAGTGGAAGGCACGGCCTGGGAAGCGCTCACTCTTACTTCATAAGTTTCCACCAAGACGTCCCTGGTGACAAAGGGACGCAGAGGGGTGGGGAATTTGACGGAATTCACATTCAGGAAGTTGCACTGGAAGTGTTCTAGGTTCCGAGCTTCGTAACGCAGGTCGATCTAGAGGGAAGCGGAGAGAAGAGATGAGGGGTAACCTGGGCCCAGGGAGAGCAGTATCTGGATGGCCAGCAAGCTAGTGAGTCACCGCGTGCAGCGGCCTTCCGCACCTGCCTTCCTGCAGAACTCCTCAGGAGACAAGGGAGGGCGGTTTTGGCCGCGGGAACTCCTGGAAGCCACAGCTGCAGACCCCCTCGCCGCACTTGGGACTCCACTGCCTCCCCGCTATTCCCTCTCTGCCCACCCCACGTGACTCCAGGCCACGGAGCCCTTGCCCATGTCCCAGGGCTTTCTCTCCCTTGCTCTCCGGTGGCCCTCTGGCCTCCCTCGACCTGTCCCCCTCTTAAGGTCCACCTCCATCAGGGGCCGGCGCTGCCCTCTGCCCACTGCGCCGACGCAGCTCCCTCCGCTCGGCAAGCCGTTCCCTTGCCACTCAAGGGACCGCTCCCATCTCTCCAGGCACCTGCTACCGGTGCCCTTGATGACCCTGTTCCTCCTGAACAGTTCTCTTGGCACCCGCTTTCCCCCCCCCGGTCTCCCCCTGCCTCCAACCGCTCCGTCTAGGTCTGGTCTCCTGGCCACTCCTCCCCTGTGTGCCCCCACGCGGTCTCAGCGGCTGACCTCCGCCAGCCTCCACTCTCCCTCTCCATCCCCTCACGTCCTCAGCCAGCGCCTCCTCACGACAGAACCGTGGTCTCCCGTCCAGACCCCGCTACCAACTCCACACTTCTTTTCCTAGAAGCCCACACTCCGCGTCTTGAATGGAGTCCACCCTTGAACACCCTTGAACTCCACGTCTCAACGGAATTTACTCCCCCCGCCCCCCATGCAGCCAGTCACCCGGGAGTCACTGCAGATTACCCCTCTCTTGTCCTCCACACTATGTGTGGCTCCAGGCCACCAAGGCTGCAGCCACACCTCTCTCGGATCCACTCCCCCGTTTCCCCCTCACTACAGCTCCCAGGGTGACTCCCAGCCAAAAGAGGCACTGGGCTCCTTGACCCCCATCTTCCGTCTCTCTAATCCATCTGCCGGTGCCCCCTACCGCCTGTAGGACGAAGTCTAAATTCTTTAGGATGACATCCAAGGTGGCTCACTGTTTGGCCCCCACGGCTCTCTTCAGCTCCGTCTCTTTGTGCCTCCCGCTTCCTCCGCCTCCCAGAACTCTAGCTTCAGCCAGTCTATACGGTGCTGAACATCCTGGCCTGCCTCAGGCTCCCCATCCCCTTCGCCTTCCTTAGTCCCTCAGACGGGAATGTTCTTCCCCCACTTGGTCCAACTGTAAACACCACTCGCCTTTCAAGACTCAGCTGGAGTCTGGGGAGCCCGACCCTCAGGATAGAATGACCGCCTCCCCTCTCGGGCCCCAGCTCCACCCAAGTGAACCTGGAGGGACTCCTACTATTACCGGGATCGTGCTCTTTTTGCAGATATTTATGGGCCAGTCCCCTTCTGCGTACTATATATTCCTTACGGACGAGAAAGTCTCACCCATCACCCCACGGTGTCTATGGGACTTCGAGGACGGGTGGTAGGAATGACAGTGACGCAGAGATGGTTGCTGGAATAGAAGCTATTTCCTCTATTTTAATTTTCTTTTATCACGGAAACTACGTCGCCGGCAGCATAAAGCAAAGCTTTCTAAACATTCAAAGGCATCCCCGGGACTTAAAACCTTCCATCAGAGGACAGAAATGAAGACTGAGCACCTTGCTTTTGAAAGACAGCCAGTTTCTGCACTCTCCAACAGGGAGCCAGTGCACTTGCCTACTTGAAGCCCCGGCTGCCCCCAAAACATGTTCACCAAGTCCGGCTACTTAAACAAGTATCCCAAGGGTCCTGGACAGGGAGCAGGTCCTTGTCTACTCAAAAACCCTGGAAACGAAACAAAGCAAAGGCACAGCGTGTGACTTCACCAATTCTTCTCGCCCTGGAGATCAGCCATCGACTGTGGCACAGATAACACAGATGACACAGATAACACCAGGATCCTGGGACCTTCCTCCCGGGCGCTAAGGAAGATGGTGTTTCCCAGGCACCCTTGCGGTGACATTGGGCCCGTGCGATTAAAGCTCTGACCTGTAGACTAAGAAGGCCACAGTGGCCTCTCTCTCCACTCCACACGGACCCTAGATGACCCAGGTTGAAGATGGCAGCACCAAACTTGGGAGGAAATTGGGTCCCTGGATAACCATGAAGTAGAGTCCCCTCTCCCTCCTTCGGCTCATCTGCATGGCACTTTGATACAAGAAATAACCTCGCTGCACTTGGCCTCTGAGATTGGGGTATTCTTTGTTATGTCAGTTAGCAGTACCTACCCTGACTGCTACACCACACGAGCCACGACATTCTAGGAAATCACACATTCGTTCAGCATTTACGAAACAGCCAACGGCAAGAACTATGTTAGATGCTATTTACAACCGAGGGAAGGAGGCTTCACCTGATGGACCATGAGCTTCTCAAATTCCTCCACAATCTCCGGCAAGCTCAGCCACTTGACTCCTGGCAAAAGCGCGAGCACTCGGCTGCCCGTCTTCATCAGCAGCAGGTCCATCTGTACCTGAGACAGCAAGCCAGGGTGCAACACCTGCCGGGAAGACAGACAGAAGAGGGATCAGGAGGGCACATTCACCCAGACAGGGCTGGGTCCCACCATCAAAGGAGAGCCAAGCCCGATGCTCATCAGAGCAAAACCGGATGTGGTCCCGACAGCCGGGATGCTCCTGCCGCCCTCACTCCCATGTGCCTTCGATAAGGAGATGCTCAGGGCAACTCCTCTCTGCTGCACTTGGCTTTGCTGGGAAGAAGAGACGGGCTTTTCCTTCCAAATACATTAAGGTTAGGTCAGTGGCTCCCAAACATTAGCATGCATAAGAGTCACCTTGGGGTGCCTGGTGACAACAAAGACTGCTGGGCCTCCTTTAAGACCTAGTGAATCACCTACCCTGGGGATGGGACCAGAAATCTGCATTTTACTGAGAGCGCACCAGGTAAATGAGTCAGGTAGTCCAAAGCCTGAGCCGGATAAGGATCTAGAGTCACAGAACTCCAGCAAGGATGCACCACGGTGGGACGGGAAGAGTCTGCTTTCAAATGCCTGTTTATTCTGCAACTCTTGCCCAGTCCGAAACTGGGCACATACTCAACCTCTCAGCCTCCTGTTCCACTTTTTAAAGTTTTCTGGCTTTTCTTCCTTTTTCTTTTTAGAGAGAGAGAACACATCCAAGTTGGGGAGAGGGGCAGAGGGACAGAGAGAGAATCTCAAGCAGACTCCATGCTCAGCGTGGAGCCTGATGCAGGGCTCGATCCCACAACCCTGGGATCATGGCCTGAGCCAAACTCAAGAGTCGGACACTCAACCTACTGAGCCACCTGGGCGCCCCTGTTCCACTTTTGAAAACATGGAGATAACAGTCCCTACCCCCACTTCAAGTCCTTTCCGGAATAAAATGGGAATATAAATAAATAGAAATTAAAGAAATGCCTACTTCAAAGGCATCAAGAACAGATTAAATCATGCATCTAACATGCAGAACATAACATCTGTTCTTTAAGAACAGATTAAATCATGCAGGCACCCACTCCTTGCCTTCCACAGAGCAGAGGATACTTTGGTCCAGTGTTCCCCAAACATGCCTACTCATGAGAATCACTTGCAGCCTTTATAAAAAGACAGGCCTCAGCTTCCTCTCTTGGAAAGTGTGATTCAGTAGGTGTGAAGTGAGGAACGCTTGGGAGGGTTTTCTCCAAAGAGGTGTAAGAGAGCATCAGGGGTACCTGCTACCTGGGTCGGCCAGATCCCCGGGGTCATGCTGAAAGGGAATGGAAAAGTGTGGAGACTAAAAAATGATGGAGCCCAGGCAGGGGTGACTAGAAACGAAGAGGGGCGCCTGGGTGGCTCAGTCGGTTGAGCATCTGACTTCGGCTCAGGTCATGATCCTGCGCTCCATGGGTTCGAGACCCGCGTTGGGCTCTGTGCTGATGGCTCAGAGCCTGGAGCCTGCTTCAGATTCCATGTCTCCCGCTCTCTCTGTCCCTCCCCCACTCTGTCTCTCTGTCTCCCAAAAGTAAATAAACATGTAAAAAAAATTTTTTTTAATAAAAAAAAAAAGAAATGAAGAGACAAGGGAGCCACTTCTGTAAAAATGAAGACTGCCATCTTGGGCTCACCACATGGTATCTAACCTAGACTGTCTGTGACTTACCCTGACCCCAGAGTAGTGGGTCCATTGGGTGGTTCCTCTAGCCACAGAGGCAGCTGACCCCAAACCCTCTTCGTTTTCCTTTACTGGACTATTCACACAACCACTCCCTAGAACCAAGAAATAACAGCTTGCAAAGCATAGGCAGTCAGATAAAGGTCAAGCTAACAGAAATCAGTGGAAGGTAATGTGGGGTGATTTGCAAATGGGGGTTTCTGATCGGGGACAGCTCTGTGGGGTCGGTGAGATTTTAGAGACAGGAGGGACAGGTGACAACATCAGAGCACTTACTTTCACTGCCACAGGGATGAGGTGATCTGGCTCAGATTGGTGGGCAGGTGCTGAAGACTGAGACAGGACTGCATTTGATCCATCCAGGTCAGCTTTAGGGAGGAGCAGCCTTTCTAGAAATGACTGGTCGGCAAGACTTCCTTGAAACTTCCACCCCTTTCCCAGGGGTCCAAAGAGCTCTCCCAGCCTCCGGACTGCCCCAGCTTCTGAAGAAGGCTGCAGACTGGAGGCCTCGGCAAGTCTCTGGATGCTGACATTCTCCAGGAAGACGGGATTTGCACGTGCTTTGTACACTTGGGCCACACAGCCTGAACCCACAGGTTCCTTCTTCTCAAAGCAGAGGACCCTTCCCCAGTCTTCCCCAAATGCCTGCCGCAGGAAGTGCTCAGTGTGAGTCCAAGGGTGGGGGGTCACCTGGACATGCAGCTTGGAGAACTGGGCACAGAAAGCCTCCGAGAAGAGATCCCGCCGGGTACTGGCCCACTGGCCCAGTTTGATGTATGTTGGGCCCGAGGTCTCCGTGGCTTTCAGAAGCAGATAGAGCCAGAGGCTGGAGATGCTGGGTGCCAGGTAGGTGAGGGGGTAGAAGAGAAGGAGGGGGAAGAATTTCATCAAGAGAGCCCCAGCCCGGAGCCAGATACGGAGGTGCAGAAGGAGGCATCCTAGCGGCCCCTCTTGGGAGACTCTCTGGGGTGGCCCATTTTCAGCTAGGTCACTCCAGCTGGCTCTTTGCTGGCACACACTCTCAGGGCCCCCCTCACCAACGTCTCCATAGGCTGAGATAAGTTTGGGTAAAGTGCCAAGCAGAAGCCAACAGAGTCTGGCATTACGAGAGCACCCAGATGATCTTAAAAGGCCGAGTTCCTGTCTGAGCTCAAAACCTCTTAGGTACGACAAGCAGACCCTAACAGAAAAACGCCAGGGGGTCACCATCCTCTCCCAGAGGTCCCCGGCCTAGGTTGCCCGCCCTCGACTTAAAGGGCACCCATCTATGTTCACGCTCTGGGCAAGGCTGACATGAGTCCAGGCCACAGCTGAGTATCCCACTTAAAAGCGGGGCAGCAGCGAGATGCGGCGACGCTCAGAGCCCGCGTGCAGGGTAACTACGCGAGTGCAAGCGGTGCTCAGTCTGGCTCCCGGTCCTGCCCTGCAGGGAGCGCCCCCTAGGCCTCGCAGCCCGGCCCCTCCGTCCCGGCTCCACCCCGAGCTCCCTCCCGGTACCTCGCCTAGACCTAAGGTCCGAGGCCGCCTGCGCCTTCGGGGGCTTTCAGAACTGCACCGACTGCGAGGGCCGGAGGGGCCGAGCCAGACGCCAGGCCAGGCCCAGAGCGGGGACGCGACCTGCGGCGAGGTGGCCGCGCAGGTGGAGCCACCCCACTCCAGGTCGCTGGCTGGGCACCCGCGGAGGGCCACAGCGAGGAGGGGCTGCGTGGAGGTGGGGGTGAGGGTCGTGGCGCAGAGCGCGGGTGCTGAGAGCCAGGAGGGAGGGGTGCGGGGGAGGCAGGAAGGTACACCCGGGTCAAGGGATTGAGAGCCGGGGCGGTGGGCGGTGCGGACCGCCGAAGACCCAGGCCCCGGGGACCAGGGTGGGAAGGAGGCTGGGGCCGGGAGGTGGCGGGGTGGGGGTGGGGGGGGGTCGGGTGCAGAGACCCAACGTTGAGGGCCCGAGGATCCGGACGCCGACAGCGGGAAGGGTGTGCGGAGGGCCGGCGATCGGGTTGGAGAAAAAGGAGGAGAGGGGCGAGGAGAGCGGGAGTCAGGCGGCCGGGGTCCGGGAGCCCAGAGCGGAAAGGGCGTGCGGGGGACAGGGGATCCCGGGGGCCGAGGAACCCGCCGCCGAGAGCCCGGGACCGCGTGCGGAGGGCCGAGGACCCGGCGCAGAGGACGCGCCGCCCGCGTCTTCCGGGAGCGCCCGGCGCGCCCGCTCGGGCACCTCCCCTTAAAGCGGAAGCGGCGCGGACGCGGCGGAGGCTCTTCCCCGCCCTCCGCTCCTGGACTTCGTAAATAGATTTTGCGCAAAACTCGAAGGGCCCTCCACGCCTTCCCCTTCTGCCCGTGCTCTGGGTCTCCATGGACATCTTTGCAGCCTTCCTTACAGAAATCGTGGAAACGCGCAGTGAACTGAAAGCCCGGTCTGCACACAGGTTGAGTGTTCAGCTAAGCAGAATGTGAGGAGGGTCGGGGAGGGAGGTGATCCTTGGACCAGGAGTACCAGGCTGCATTAATCTAGGGATGTGTTTGGACATTGGGGAGTGGCTAATGGCATATTCATTTAACTAATGCTTTTTGAGCCCAATACGTAACTCTTAAGCAGAATCTAGTAATATTATCGAGGCTCATAATATGTTCTGTTTTTAATTTTTTCAATGTATTATTATTTATTTTTGAGAGAGAGAGAGACAGTGAATGAGCAGGGGAGGGGCAGAGAGAACGGGAGACACAGAATCTGAAGCAGCTTCAGGCTCTGAGCTGTCCAGCCGCCTCGAGGCTCATAATATGTTCTGAACTAGGTATCACGCTAGGCCCGGGGACATGGAGACGCACATCCTGACTTTACAAGCTGATCACTTATGAGGGAGATCCCACAGGGGAACACATAATGTACAATTTCCAAGTGTGACACAGCATGAAAGAAAGGAAGAATCAGAAGAACCCAAAGCATGGCGACTACTTTGGACAGGAAGGGAGAGAGGCGTTAGGAGTGAGAGGGTGTTCAGATACATAAAGAATAAAGTCCTTGGGGCGCCTGGGTGGCTCAGTCGTTTGGGCATCCTGCTTCACACAGGTCATGATCTCATGGTTCTTGAGTTCAAGCCCGGTGTCAGGGTCTGTGCTGACAGCTGGGAGCCTGGAGCCTGCTTCTGAATCTGTGACTCCCTCTCTCTGCCTTTACCCCCCCTCACGCTCTGTCTCTGTCTCTCAATACAAAATATTTTAAAAAATAATAATAAAGTCCTCAAGAGGAAGGAGTTGAGTGTGAGGATGGGGGGGGGGGGGGTTGCTTTAACCTTGAAAAGCCAAAGGAAGGTCCCATGGTTCTAGACAACAAGGGGCGGAGAAACAGAGGTGATGGTGGGGGTAGTGGGACGCTAGTGGTGGTGGTGATGGTGGCGGTGAAGGTGCAACTTAAGGAGCTACAGGCACCCAAGCAGGTGAAGTTGAGGGATTCCTGGGGCCCATGTGAATGTCAATGAGCAGAATGATGTTATGCATATTAAGGTACATGGACAGCAAAATCAATTATATCAAATATGAACCCTAAGTCAGAACCTGTAAGGGGCAGCCTTTAAAAATCGCAGATGTTGCTGCAGTCAAGCTGCTTCTCACATGGGTCATTTTATGCAATCTGTTTCAGGATGTGTAACAGCAGGAGTGTATTTGGAATGATTAATGAATTAAGAGACTAAATATACAAACAGGGGTGCCTGGGTGGCTCAGTCGGTTAAGCATCCAGCTCTTGATTTCGGCTCAGGTCATGACCTCATAGTTTGTGGGTCTGAGCCCCACATCGGGCTCTGTGCTGACAACACCGACCCTGCTTAGGATTCTCTCTCTCTCAAACTTAAATAGAGAGAGAGACCAAATATACAAACAGACACTGGCCAGATATATGACGGTGGAACTCTGACCTGCAGCCTCTGCGGTAATAGGTCCTGGACAGTCAGGACTCGGCCAATGACTGCCAGCTTCTCTAATTTTCATCCCCAACTTCCATCTCAGGACCAACCACGGGAAACCAAATGTCTGCTCCAAACCGGTCACAGGAGATGCCCAGGCCCCCGGCGTCCCTGTGCCAACAACCTCCAATTAGGGCCCCTTTGGTGCCTTTTTTTTCTGTATAACCTGTCTCCACTTGTATTTGAGTCTCTGCCACATGCAAGTGATGATGGCTGACTTCCTTGCTATAGAAAGCTCTGGATAAACGGCCTCCGTTTGTTCTCACTTGGGTGGTCTCCGGTTTTTTTCCATAGAATTTTCGTGACAGCTAAGCCCGCTAACTATTCATAGCTTCCAGTTCTCGGAGATGCTCCTGCGTATGCTGTTAACTCTGCCACCACTAGGTGGCACCATTCTCTCGTGACCTGCAACCGAGGCTTCCTCGGGGTTCCCAGACCTGACGGTGCGGGAAGAGAATTGCAAAGGCCCACCTGGCTGTGCTTATCTTTTTACGTGATCCAAATGACTGTGATTTTAGCATTTCCCATGGAACATTGTGACAGAGCAGATGTGATGCAGGGCCAGTGCTTGTTCAGAGCCCCAGGATAGGGGATAAAGATGCAGGATTGGCTGGCTTCAGAGTTCTCAGCCTCAGCACATTGGACATTTGGGGCAGGATAATTCTTTGTTGCGTGTGAGGAGGGGTGGGCAAGGGGGAGGGAAACCGAACGGTGCCTTGTAGGATGCTGGAACCCACTTGATGCTGGAAACACCCCCTTTCCCGATTATGACTTTAAAATATGTCTTCATGGGGCGCCTGGGTGGCTCAGTCTGTTGAGCGTCCGACTTCGGCTCAGGTCGTGTTCTCGCGGTTCGTGAGTTCGAGCCCGGTGTTGGGCTCGGTGCCAACAGCTCAGAGCCTGGAGCCTGCTTCGGATTCGGTGTCTCCCTCGCTCTCTGCCCCTCCCCCACTCACACTCTGTGCCTCTGTGCCTCTCTCCTTCAAAAATAAATAAACGTTAAAAAAAATTTTTTTTTTAAATATGTCTTCAAACATTGCCAAATGTTTCCTGGGGAGCGAAGTTGCCCCCAGGTGAGAACCACTGGGCTTAGCTCCTTTGGAGGACAGTTCTCTGTTGAGACCCTTTCAGCCACGCCCCCCTCAACACACATCCTCGGTTTCTTCAGAACAGGATATCAGCGAAGGGAACGCCCTGAGCACGCCTGCTGCAGCACCCCCTTCTTCATCCTGCCTCGAGCAGGCCCTAGACCAGCGTGTCTCCGGCGGGGACTTGAGCCACCTCCACTGAAAACACCTGGGGAGCTTGTAAAGCTGCAATCCCCGGGCCCCACCCAGCCGCCCTTCATTGGGACCCCTGCTTCCCCTCCCCTCCCAATACAAGGGCCCTATCAGGCAAATAAAAAGTTGGAGAAGGACTGACTCTATCCTGCCCCCAGGTCCCGCTTGGTACACCTGACCTGCAGTTAGCGCCTAAGAGAGCTGGACCGTGGCATGAAAATGCTGGCCTTGGGCCACCCATGTACATCTACTCCTCAAGCCTGTAGAGTAGAAAATATCAGAAACAACACTGGAAAAGGACAGTCAGGGACGAGGCTGAAGCAGGCGGGCTCGCCCACCTCTTTCCCCACTTGCCACAAAGATTGTCCCAGACCTTCCTCACGCGGGCCCCCTGGCCGCCTTCCGCTTTCTCCTTTCTTTCTCCTTAGCGGGCTTGTCAGAGGAATTGCCCCTCCTCTGGGTCCCGCTTTCTGGCTTTCTGGGGTTGCTCCGGCACCACCCGGGGCAGGTGCCGCTCTTGTGCCAATGCCGGGTGTCCTGGCAGGTCCCTCCCTCCTCGATGAGGGGCTTGGCCATGCCCACCTTTGAGGCCCCTTTCTGCTCTGCTCTGTGGGGTCCCACCCATGCGCAGCTCTGATGTTCTGGGGCCTTCCACGTCTCTGCTCTCAAACCGGGCCCATGACACCAGTAGCCCCGGCTAGTGGTCCTACTGGCAGAGCCACTCAGGTCATCCTGGGTCAGACGGCTGGGTACTTCCGGGCTCTGGCACTCATTCGCAGTGGCCTTGAGCAAGGCACCTGCCTCTTTTTGGCTGTGTCTGCATTGGTAAGAGGCTATTAGAACCTCCCTCCTAGCTGGTCTCTGCAGAACCTTAACATTACCTGGCAACACTCAGCCATACGGGGAAAAGCAGAAAGAATGAGAACCGGTAGCTGCTTTGTGCTTTTTCTGACTGTTTGAGAGGGCGGGAGCTGGGTGGGGCCTGAAGGCCAAGTGGCCTGATCTCCCCAGACACCTGAGACCCGCGAAAGGGAGGTGCCGTGCCCAAGGTCACACTGACATCTGAGGGTAGTCAGATGTCACTTGGCTTGCCTTTGGGCAATATTTTCTATTTTGCTCTAAGTTGATCTGAGAGATAGAGGAAGCAGATCAGATATTAGGGCATCCAACTCTTGATTTTGGCTCAGGTCATGGTCTCACAGTTGTGACATCAAGCCCCACATCAAGCTTGGCATGGAGCGTGGATCCTGCTTGGGATTCTCTCTCTCTCTCTCTCTCTCTCTCTCTCTCTCTCTCTCTGCCCCTCCCCCACTCATTCTTTCCCTCCCTCCCTCTCTCTAAATAAATAAATAAACCTAAGAGGCACCTGGGTGGCTCAGTCAGCTGAGCATCCTACTTCAGCTCAGGTCATGATCTCACAGTTTGTGAGTTCAAGCCCCACATCGGGCTCACTGCTGTCAGTGTAGATCCCACTTCAAATCCTCTGTCCCTCTCTCTCTCTCTGCCTCTCCCCAGCTCACCCTCTCTCTCTCAAAAATAAATTTAAAAAATATTAAAAAAAAAAAAAGATATTAGGGCCTCCCAGAAACATGTTCCTTTAAGCGAGGTGTGGCCTCTGAGAGGCAGTGCAGGGATTTGCAATTATTTGGAGGTCTAAAGGCTGAGATCAGGTTAGCCAGGGGGGTTGAGCTGGCAGGTTTTGAGGCCGTGGGTGCAGCACCCAACTCATAACGTTGTGCGATGGAAACGTTTGGAGAATTCTTGCCTCCCCATTCAGGTTTGAGGAGATTGTCTAGCTGGCCAGGAAGTAGGTCAAGGAAAACTCTGAGAAGCAAGACGGGAGTCTTGTGTCCTCAGCACAGTCCAGAGCTGGTCCGACTGACCTGGCATGTTCTGGAATCACAATGAACAGGAAGAGCTAGAACTGCTCCTACAAACAAATCTGTGACTTCAGAAAAGAGAATCTAAACCACCACATTCTTGTGTCCCTTCCTTAATGTTCAACTGGGTCTCCCAACAGGAAGAGAATATATGAGTCGAGGGTATTTGGCTTTGCAGGCCTAACATCTGAAACTGCCTGGCGGTGAACGCTGCAGAATGTCCTTGACTTTGTTCTCTGCTTTCTGTCGTAAACACACTAGTTCTTGTAAAGTGATGAATGCCTTAATTCTTTGTGGGGGAAAAAAAAATGACCCTCCAAAGCTCAGGGCATAGAAATGCAACAGATGGTTCTTAGGCAAAAATTATGTTATTGTGTTAGTTGCCAATTCAGTGATTCTTTGAGATTTCCAGGGTACCCTGACAAATGTCAGTGGGTCTACGATGACGAACGTCAGTTACTCCACAGCGCCCCCTCATGGGCCCCCACAACTGCCCGTCTTCCCACGCCAGTACTGAAGGCAGCAGGGCACCGGGAGAGAGGAAGAGAGGGGACAAAGCCATCTCCGCGGAAGACGGGCCCTTCACAGCCAGGAGAGGATAAAGGAACCTGAAGCCTTCAGTGTGGGCCCTGCTCACTGCTTCCCCTGGGTGGCTGCGCCTCCGACTCTCCTCCTGGATGACATTTGATTGGGACCAAGAACAAACCAAACCTGGATTTGAAGTTCAGGTGGGATGGTTGGCTGGGTTTTGTTTCCCCAGAGGGAGGCACATGAGGGTTGTGGCGGATAGGAAGGAACGTGCGTCTAGCTGTCTGCAGGCAGGGGAGCAGAAGGGGCCAAGGATGGGTTAGCAATGGAATGAGAAGGGAAGAAGGCAGCGGGCCTCCTGTGGAGGAAAAGAGCAGGGGGGCGTTGCTGCTAGTGGGCTCCAGTTAGCCACTGGAGGGCTGCGGAGGAGCTTTGCCAAGGGCATATCAAGGTGAGGCTGTGGATTTTTTCCTGCCCCTAACATAAGTTCCTTCCTCACTCTACCTCATTCAGATGTCATGCGCTTAAAAATGAGCGATTCCTCTCCCCACACCAGCTTTCTGGATAAAATAATAATAATAATAACAACCAGGGGCACCTGGGTGGCTCAGTCAGCTAAGCATCTGATTCTCAATTTCGGCTCAGGTCATGATCTCATGCTTGTAAGATCGAACCCCGAGTCAGGCTCCGTGCTGAGTGTGGAGCCTGCTTGGGATTCTCTCTCCACCACCGTTCCTCAAAATAAATAAATAAATAAACAAATAAATAAATAAATAAACATTTAATAGTAACAACCAAACCTCTCCTCTGTTGTCTGCTGTGTGTATACCTTTCAACTATGCCACCTGCGTGCCAGTGAGACGAGAGGGCTCCTATCTCTCAAGGGCTGAGAAGGAATGGATCCCGGTGACCCAAGCAGGGGGTCTGCAGTCTCTAAGGAGGGGTGTCAGAGAGGCCTGGGGGAACCGCACTGCCTGTGCCTGGGGGAGCATAGCCAGGACGCGGATTGATCGCTGATCCAGAAATCCCAGTCCGGAGAGGCTGGCACTGGGCAGAACCACTGCTCTCAGACAAGCTGGCATAACAAAGAACCTGGCTTGAGCCAAACAGGCCTTGGAACTCAGTTTTCCCGTCCGTAAAATGTCAGGGATGATATCGGATTGCCCAGGGTGCGGGGAGGATTATGTGGCAAGACCATTCGTGAAGGTGCTCGGTAAATGTTTAGCATCCAAACAGAATTTAAATTGGGACACCTGGGTGGCTCAGTTAGTTAAGCATCTGACTCCCGATTTGGGTTCAGGTCATGATCTCAGGGTTTGTGGGCTCAAGCCCCATGGGTTCTGCACTGACAGTGTGGACCCTACTCGGCATTTCTCTCTCTCTCTCTCTCTCTCTCTCTCTCTGCCCCTCCCCTACTTGCACATGCACTCTCTCTTAAATGAACTTTTTTAAAAAAGGAATTTAAGTGGAAATTAAACAATTTGGGGAAGAGGAGTTGTTCAAAGGCTCCTTTTCAGGCTCTCTCCCCGTCTTCCTCAGGCTAGCCTTCTTCCAGCCCTGGGTACTTCTTCACTTGGTTTATAGCGGAGATGAAGGAGGCTCAGTGCTGTGGTGCAGAAGGCCCTGGACCTGAGAGGTTGGGGGAAAGCTCCACTCGGATATGAGAGGAGAAAATGGCCTGCTGTCCTAGGAAAATAACAAACAGGAGGTGACCGAGAGTGCCCCCAACAGGCCAAACCCAGTACCACACCATTTACTTGCTGATCTGTTTTTAATCCCTCCCAACAGAATGAAGTGGGTTATAACCATTGCTACTTCCACCTTACAGATGAAGACACTGTTAGAGGCAAAGCAACCTGCTCCTGAGCCCGTGCTCCTCAACAGGATGCTGAAGGAAGAGAAGGGAGGGGTAGGAGAGGTTCTGTGGCGCTCCTTGGTTGTTCTAGGTGGAAAAAACAGGACTCAAGATGAAGAAAAATCAACTCTGTCTCCCTCTTCCCATCCACACCTTTCCCGCCTTGAGGCCAGGCAGTATCTCCTACCCTAGGCCTCATTTTCCAACATGGAGAGACGTTGAAGACAGACGGGGAGGGCCGGGGCACTGTTGGAGCAGTCAAGTGTCAGGAACGGGGAGAAGAGGGACCACTGAGAGGGCCTTCCAGGCTCCTGTGCACAGCCCTCACCTTGGATGGCTACCCTGACCTCTGGAGCTGGAGACCAGGGCTTGGGATGGATCAAACACCAGCTGGGAAAGCTCCAGAGAGCCAGGGGGGCAGGGCCACACAGGAGAGGCCGAGCCCTGCCGTGGCGACAGTGGCTGGTAGGCCCAGAGACAGGAGCAGCCATGGGGTTGGGGGCTCCAACAGGCAGGCAGGGATGGAAAGTCGCAAAGCACAGGCTCCACTCAACAGAGTCTGCCCCAGGGAACTGAGGCAGGGTCTGGTTCTGAAACAAGCTAGTGTCTAGAGCTCAAAGATGAAGGAGCAGAAGGAGTCTGGCCACCACCAAGGAGTTGCCACTAAGGAGCTCCCCAGCCAGCCTCCTCTTGGTTTGTCCACCTGACGTGGGACTGGCAATTTGGAAGCCACGGAATCAAAGGTGAGCAGCCTGCGCTGTGTGTGGGATTGGGGGAGGCAGCCAACTGGGCTCTCAGCTCCATTTGCCATTTTTCCCACTTTGCCAGTTTGCCCCATGATAACCCAGAGCCCCGGGGGTAATAAACGTTGAAGCCAAGTCCTAGAATTATTTTTTAGAAAGTGAAAAGGTATTGAGTCACCTGGGTGGCTCAATCAGTTGAATGCCTGACTCTGGATTTTGGTTGAGGTCATGATCCCAGGGTCGTGGGATCCAGACCGGCTTCAAGCCCCGAATCGGGTTCTGAGCAGAGCATGGAACCTGATTAAGATTCTCTCTCTGTCTGTCTCTGTCTCTGTCTCTGTCTCTGTCTCTGTCTCTCACTCTCCCTCTCCCCCACTGCCCCTCTCCGCCATTCGTGTGCTTGCTCTCTCTCAAAATAAAGTGGAAACGTATTAAATGATGCTTCAGCAAACAAAACAATAATTTAAATGCTTATACTTTTAAAAAAAGTAATTTGCTTGTACCCTGCAAATTTGTATCCTGGAAGTTTACTGTGCTTAGTTGAAGTGGGTATAGCATGATGGAGTTTAGGAAGCTTTAACAAGCTCTAGAAAAGCTTCAAAAATCTCACAGAATGAGCAAAACCCTGAGCTAAGGAGACACAGCTTTTTTTCTGTGACTTTTTTTTTTTTTTTTTGAGAGTGAGCGAGTGGGGGAGGGGCAGAGGGAGAAAGAATGTTAAGCAGGCTCCCGGGTCAACAAGGATCCCCACATAGGGCTCCATCCCATGACCCAGACATCATGACCTGAGTGGAAATCAAGACTCCCATGCTCAATCCACTGAGCCACCCAGGCGACGTTCTGTTCTGTGACTTTGATACCTAAATTAGTCCCTCAAATCTTGGGCCCCAGTCTATAAGGACTGCCTAGACAGTATCTAATGTTCCCCATGTTCTGCAATAGTTTTTCTTTTCTCTCTCCTACACACCCCTTTTGTGGATTTATAGGCTAGGGCTCTATCTCCCCACACCCCCCCCCACACCCCCCCCACACCCCCACCCCCGTTGCCTAGGCTTTAGACCCTTCCTTCTAGGGGCCCCTGAGCTAAAGACATGAGTGACTTTTCTCTGGTATAGAGATTCGCCTGGAGTCTCCCCCCCACCCCCTCCACACACACACACCCATAAATCACCACTGTCAGTTCCATCTCCCTTTCATCAGGGAACTCCTCCGCTCTAAAACCTTCCGTGGCCCCCCATTGTCCTCAGCACGAGAAGCCCACAGCATTTTCGCGTGTACTCCTCCTCTGGCAGTCCTAATTCACGCGATCTGTGTTCCTTGATTGCCCTACGTAAGTGGGGGCAGTGGACACTATAAAGTCGTGTCCCCTCTGGGAAGCTTCTCCTGACTCCCTCCCGCCCGGCTTGGGAACCCGTGTGCCCCGCGCTCGCCCCCTCTCCCCCGCCCCCGGGCTTTTATTGCCTATGTTCTGGTTGTCGGTGCCCCAGCCAGACTGCAAGCTGCAAGGGGCAACCGAGGCGGCTGACTCGCTGCCCGGGACGTCCCAGACCCCAGCGCCGCGCCCGACCCGTAGTAGGTGCCCCACAAACGCGTTTGGCGACGGAGCGAAACGGGCAGGGGGGGCAGGGAATGTCGCCGCCGCTTCCGTGCCTGTGTCTCAGGGTCTCGGCCGCCGCCGGGCGCCTCGCGCCAATAGATCCCGGGCCTGGCGGAGACGGAGAACACCGCGCCGCCCGGTCTCCAGCGAAGAAAGGGTTAAGCCGCCGTCGCCCTACCCACCCCCCACCCCCCACCCCCAAAAAAAGGCGAGGGGAAGAGTCCGGCAGAAGGTCCTGTTTACGGGAGCCGCTCGAGTCCGCGCGGCCCTGGGAGAGGCGTTGCCGTGGCAACGGGCCGGGCGCCCGCCAGCTGCGGATGAGCTCACTGGAGCGGCGGCGGCGGGCGGGGGTCGGCGGCGGCGGCGGGGCGCGCGGCCCGGCGGAGAGGACGCGGCAGCCGGCCGAGCCCGCCCTGCACTCGCCCACAGCGGCGGCCGGGCGGCGGGCACGCGAGCGGAGGGCGCGCGGCTCGCCGGGCGCCGGGAGAGGCCCGGCCGACACCAGGGCGGAGGGCTGCGGGGCCATGGCGCCCCGGGCCCCCGCCGCCCGCCGCCCCCGCCCGCCCGGGCGCCCCCGAGCTGCGCCCCGGAGCCCGCGGAGCCGCGGCCCGCCAGGAGGTAGGGCCGGGCCGGGGGACCGAGGAGGGGACGCGCGGGGCGGGCGGGGGGCGCCGCGGAGGGGACGCGCCGGCGGGGGGCGGGGGGGTGAGGGGGTCCTGGGGGGAAGGGAGGGGACGGCGGGAGCTGCCCCAGCCCGGGGCTCGGAAGCGGCTCTTTGCAGACTGAAAACCGGGTTTCCCGTGTGCGGACGTGGGGACTGAGGCTCTTCAGCCCGACCTGAGGGACTTGAGCAAAGTGCTGGCCGGACGGCCTTTGGGGGCTCGGCGTGACTTTCAGGGCCGAGTGGGGAAGCCGTCGTCCCGCGCTTCGGAAACCTGCAGAAACTGGGCAGAGCCTGGGTCCGCCGGGCTGTGTCCCAGGGGGCGTGAGTGAGAAAGAGAGGGTGTGTAGAGAAAGAATCCAGTGGGGCTGAGCAGCCAGAGACAACCCCCCCCGCCCCCCAACTGGGTCAGAATTTGCAGTCTTGGGAAAGCAGGATGGTCAAGATGATTAAATGCTCTTATTTCTCCCACTTTTCCCCTAAGGAGGGATTTGGGAGCAGATGGAGCCCGGGGAGTGGGGTGTCTCTTAACAACACGGGGTACGGTGATATTTAGGAGAGTCACAGAGAGCTGGATTCAAACCCTTGAGGACGGCCAGACCTCAGCGGTGGGGTCCTTTCCAGGGGACCCGGTGGGGAAGCTGGGCAGTGCACTCCGGCCGGGCTGGGCAAGGAGAAATGCAGTGACTTGTGCTCTAAGCGGCCGGTACCGGAGAAGGAGCAGGGGGAATTCTAGCTGGTGTGGAGATGGGCTTCAGGGACCGACTTCTCTAATGCCTCCAGCCACTCAGATAGCAATGGCCCCAGATTGGTCGTCTTATAGTCGGCACTCCACCGAAATTTTGTTATCAAACTCTACGCCCTTGGTGGTTACGCATAAAAGAACTAACTCCTCTCTGCTTGCACTGTCAAGTATTGAACACACCAGCGTGGTGGAGTAGAAAGCCTTTGGCTGGGCTGCTTAGATGGAGCAAAAGTCTGTGAGAAGTTAAGAGCAAACAGCGACTGTTTTTTGAGGAAGGGTAGTGAGTGGAAAGGCTGGTGGAAGAGGATGGCTTCCAGTGCTTTTATTGGGAAGGTTTGAAGCCTCCCTGTGTTGTGTAATCGTTCACTTAACAGCACTGTGCTAGGCGTTAGGAACAAACCCAGTGATGAATAAGAGCTCTCTCTTCCTTCCAGAACTCACCATCCCAGCTGGATAGTCAGAAGAATTAAAACCAGGGGTGCCTGGCTGGCTCAGTCTGTAGAGCATGGGACTCTTGATCTCAGGGTTGTGATTTCGAGCCCCACGTTGGATGTAGAGATTACTTAAGAACAAAATCTTACCAAAAAAAAAAAAAAAATTAAAACCAGTCCTGGGCTGGCCTGGCTGTGGGTGCTACGTGCTAGGGGAACCCAGAGCTGGGCCACTCAGCCCAGGGGAGGCCCACAGAGTAGGTAATGCTGGGACTGAGCGCGGAAAACCTCTTCACCAAGAAAACAAAGCAGGGAAGGCGGTTTCCAGCTGAGGGAACGGAAAGCACAAAGTCACCAAGACAGGGGGAGGGAGAGGGCGGGAGGGTAAGTGTGGGGAGAATTCCCAGTGTGCCCCCAGAGGGAAGGAGGATCTCACTGAAGCTGGGTTCAGATGATGTCCTAGAAAGCTCGCTGTGGTTGTTGGGTGGAGGTCTGGAGGAGAATGTGACCGCGGCTTTGCAGTGCCCGGGCCAGAATTACTGACGCGCAGATGATGGCAATGCTGAGGCAGGACGGATGGATCCCAGAGATTAAGAGGTAGGACCCTGGCGACGGGCACAGGTGAGGTAACTTAGACCAAAACCAAGTGCCGAAAAGCTCAGGAGAAAACAAAGCAAAGCAAAAGGAATGGATATTTTGAATGGCCTGAGTTTAGCAGATTACAACACTTGGACAACGAATTTGGCTCTAAATTTCCTGGCAGCTTAGAGACAAACAAAAATACACTGGATTGCACAGTTTTGGAGTTTGGACAACAGAAAGCTTACAAATTAATTTTCAGAACACAATTTTTCCTGGAATGAACTCAATAGGGAATTTGTCATGAGGAACCTTGTGTAAAGACCAAAGAGTGACAGAGGGAAAAAAAAATGTTCGTTGTCGGTGTTACAAGAGATGGGAAGATAAAATTCCACGTGACTGGCTCCTTATACCATCTTCCTGTTTTGACTTGGGAGCACACTGCATTTCTGCGGGCTGCTGAGCGTCAGCTCAGACTTGCAGGCAGTTGGGGCCAGGGGAAATCTATGCCCATGGTCTCAAGTGGAGGAGGTGACACCAGCTTTGATGAATGTAGAGAGCAAAGCACCCCGGGTGCCCACCGTGAAGGGGAAGCAGGCAAGTCGTAGAACGGTCCCCCGGCTGGTAGACTGAGACTCTGGTCTGCTGAAGGGTCTGGTACGCAGTGTGCATCCAGAAACCCTGACCAAAAGGGAAGCAGGCAGTGGGGGCAGCATTGGAGGACTGCGGTCAGATGGGCAAGTCCACGTCTCACCCCCCACGCCCCATCCCCACCAGATGCCCTCAGACCTGCTGTTAAGCCTGCTTCTCCACAGCAGGGAAAGGGTGGGACTCGGGAGACCAGAGATTCACCCTGAGTGAGGCCGGAGGGGGTGGGAATCTTGTTTGCTGCCATACCAGGAATGTCACAGGACAGGGAACGCAGACCCAGAGTTGAGAGGTTCTGCTGACTCCCCCACAGATCCCTTGGCTGGGTCCTTCCCTTTGCTTTCTGAACAAGGGACGGAACCTGCGGAATCTATGTCCATGCATTGCTGCTGTTGAAACCATTTCTTGCTAATTTTAGATGTCTTAAATTAGCATTGAATAGGTGTGAGACTCTACTCCTCCAGCCCCCCTCCCCCATCACTTTCTTAATATTTGTAACTGGGAGTGGCCTGTTAAAACACACATTTAGGGGCGCCTGGGTGGCTCAGCCAGTTAAGTGTCTGACCAGCTCAGGTCATGATCTCACAGTTCATGGGTTCCAGCCCTGTGTTGGGCTCTGTGCTGACAGCTCAGAACCTGGAGCCTGCTTCAGATTCTGTGTCTCCCTCTCTCTCTCTGCCCCTCCCCTGCTTGTGCTCTCTCTGTCTCTGTCTCTGTCTCTCAAAAATAAACAAACATTAAAAGGGGGGTGGGGTGGGGCGCCTGGGTGGCTTAGTCGGTTAAGCATTTCAGGTCATGATCTCAGGATTTTTGAGTTCAAGCCCTGGGTTGGGTTCTGTGCTGACAGCTTAGAGCCTGGACCCTGCTTCAGATTCTGTGTCTCACTCTCTCTCTGCCCCTCCCCTGCTTGCACTCTCTCTGTCTCTGTCTCAAAAATAAATAAACATTAAAAAAAATAAAAATACACACACACATTTAAATGTCTTAGGGGAGCATTTTTTTTAAAGAACAGATGCCTGGGCCCCATGCTAGAGAGAGTAAATAAAAATCTCTGAGAATGGGCCCTGGGCATCGGTATTTTTGAAAGTCACAGGTGGTTTTAAGGTACAGCCAAGGGTGAGAGTGGCTGCTTTAACAATCACATAAAGGGTTCCTTATAGCAGGGGACAGAAACCTCAGATTCCAAAAACAAGGACCCCATAAAATTTAGTTAGGAAGCCCGTTACTCATAATAAAAATCAAATAGCTAATGTGCGTTCAACATCAGAATTTAAAGCCAGCTTGAACAGAGCTAGATACAAAGGCTGGTGGCAGACACATTTGTGTGTATATGAAGTATTTTTTTACAAAAATAGAAATTCTTGGGGCACCTGGGTGGCTCAGTCGGTTAAGCATCCTTTTTTTTTTTTTTTAATTTTTTTTTTTAACGTTTATTTATTTTTGAGACAGAGCATGAACCGGGGAGGGTCGGAGAGAGGGAGACACAGAATCCAAAACAGGCTCTAGGCTCTGAGCTGTCAGCACAGAGCCCAACACGGGGCTCGAACTCACGGACCGCGAGATCATGACCTGAGCCGAAGTCGGCCACTTAACCGACTGAGCCACCCAGGCACCCCTAAGCATCCGATTCTTAATTTAAACTCAGTTCATGATCTCACGATTTGTGAGGTTTGTGAGTTTGAGCTCCTCGTGGCGGTGCAGACCCTGCTTGGGATTCTGTCTCTGTCTCTCTCTCTCTCTCTGTCTCTCTGTCTCTCTCTCTGTGCCCTTCACCTGCTATCTCTTTCTCTCAAAATAGATAAACATTTAAAATATTAAAAAATAAATAAAAATGAAAAAGAGAAACTCTAAAAGCAGAATCACAAGGCTTCTGCAGTTAAATTTGTCTAATCCAGCTGTATGCATGCTTCACCTTAGCCCAAACTGAGAACATTTGGTAACTTTCTCTCTTTGCTTGGAACTCACATAATTCTACTTTTCTTGAGTGCTGAGCTTCTGAGTTCTGGGTACTTTCTACTTGCCTCAAGCAGACACTTCAAGTGTGTTTGTTTTCTAACCAATGTCTTCTGGATTGGAAAGAAGCTGGGAAAATCAGTTTGCAATGGAACATCCATAAAGTCTTAATCAAAAGGAATGAATCTGTACGGGTTGAATTCAGCAACTCTGACAGGATAATAGGGGAAATATTTTGAGGCTCAATGACTTTCCTTATAACACTCAAATACACCTTGCAGGCAGTTGCTTCTTTGGCTGTAGGCAAAGTTGACTCAGCTTCCTTTATGATCTCTGGAACCCCAGCCCCTTCTTTTTTGCTTCCTGAGGGCCCATGGAATGTCTCACAGGCACTCATGAGTGACCCAGGTTGTGTCATGCCCATTCTCCTGTGTCTAGGCATGGACCCTTCCTCCTCCACAGAGCCAGATGGCCTCCATAGGTACCCCAGGTGATCTTTAAACGCCCCCCCCCCACCCCCCGCACGCACACACACAGGCTACCCAACAGAAAGACTGACAGACACATGTACCCCTTTAGTTATAGGAGAAAAGTCAGTGTCTGGAACTGAGGTGAGTGAGTAGCTCAGTTTTCTACATTTGATATCCAAAGACAGAATATGTTGGGAAGCCAGAGTCAGACCATCTTTTACCCTTGTGTCAAGATCATTGTCTGATCTGGGCAAAAATGTATCCTGTCGACTCCCAGCTTGCCCAGAGTTAAGCCCTTTGCCAGCTGCAGTCCAGAATTGCTTTGCCTTTGGCTTCTCTTTGATGCATCCATCCTTGGCCTGCAGTGGACTGGAAGAGGGGTGAGCCCTAGACCCCCTTTTCTAACAGGCTGAATTGCCAAAAACTGCTATCTTTTTCTTCTCCCTGGCCTGAAGGAAGGATGGGGTGAGTCATCTTCATGGCAAGCTCAGGGAAGAGGTTTGCTTCCCTCAACAGTGGGGAACAAAGAGGTCCCACGGCTCCCCTTCAGAAGGAAATGAGAGTAGGATAGAGCTGGAGTGGGATCAGGACAGGAAGTCCTGACAGTGACCATTTTTTCCATGGTATCCAGGCCTTCCTTGGGCTGTGCGTCTTATCAGGAGGGCTTGTCAGACCAGTTCAAACACAGTATCAGATGCATTTCCTTTAGTAGTTTTGTTTTCCTAAAAAGCATACTATAAAGTTTTAAGATTACTCTTGTACACGTACTTGTATATATACATATATTTTTCTATGTAAACTGTGAAAGTTATATTTGCTATAAAACATTTAAGCAATAAGAAAAAAGAATAAGATGAAACATGAAAATTTACTGCATACTCTCTCCCTCCTTAAAGGCAATCCCTGTTTGGTATATATTCCAAATAGCCTCAGACTTTCTTCTTTGCCTGTAATATGTTTGCTTGTTTGTTTACAGAAGTGGAAACATGCTATCATAATTGAACACTCGTTTGTGAGAATAATTCTGTGGGGGACCTACATAGTCCTACTGTTTCTTTGCATGGATTGCCTTCATTTGTTTAACAAATTACCTGTTTTTGAGCCATTGGTTGCTTCTGAGTTTAGCCACTACAAGCACTCTGGGTCACTTGTTCCAATAGTTCTGTAAGATAAATTCCCAGAAGTGCAATTGCTAGATTAAAATAGATTTCAAAGCCAAATGGATATTGAATATATTTGTGCCCAGTGACGTATAATTTAAAAATGAGATCCTGATGCTCAGCCTTAAAAACAAAAACAAAAACAAAAAACAACTGTAAAATGTATTATTACCTCTCTCTTCCTTAACCCAAGCATTACCACCCCAGCTCCCCACTGAATGTACTCTGAATTTCTATGTAATACAAAAATTAAAATTCATAGTGTGGTACATTCATAGAGGCAATCTACTATTTTGAGTTATATTAAATTTTTTTTTTAATTTTTTTTTCAACGTTTATTTATTTTTGGGACAGAGAGAGACAGAGCATGAACGGGGGAGGGGCAGAGAGAGAGGGAGACACAGAATCGGAAACAGGCTCCAGGCTCTGAGCCATCAGCCCAGAGCCCGACGCGGGGCTCGAGCTCACGGACCGCGAGATCGTGACCTGGCTGAAGTCGGACGCTTAACCGACTGCGCCACCCAGGTGCCCCGAGTTATATTAAATTTAAAAAGGCACTATATTAACATTATGATCTCTAGGAGATTTTTTTATGTTTTGTAGTTTGTGATCCAACAAACCATCTTAATTTTTGTCTCTTGGTTGGCTGTTGGTTTCATGTTCCCACAACCTCGATCCCACATAATCACGATTCCACATATTGTGTAGGCGGGAACCTGGGATGGGTGGGGTGGGTTACACACAAGAGTCAACCCAGTGCAGTAATCTAAAGTACCTCCCTCTTTCTCCCTCATTCTTGCTTCTCAGAAAAAAATGTAGTCAGGGTTGTGTTTGACTTAGCAGCAAGTTCTCTGCAAATTCACTATGGGGAATGGATAGGGGAACCATAAGATACAAACCGGGCCACTTTGAAAGTAAAAAGGGAGCACTTAAGATAAGTTGTTGGGGTGCCTGGGTGGCTCAGTCAGTTAAGCAGCTGACTCTTGGTTTTGGCTCAGGTCATGATCTCACAGTTTCATGAGTTCAAACCCGCGTTGGGCTCTGTGCTGACAGCGAGGATCATGCTTGAGATTCTCCCTCTCTCCCTCTCTTTCTCTGCCTCTCTCTCTCTCTCTCAAAATAAATAAATAAACAAAATTAAAAAAAAAAAAAGGTAAGTTGTTAATTGATCTACAACAGGCCTGCCCTGGGACTATCCCTGGAAACTGCAACTTGCGGACGCCCTGGGAAAGGGTGAGAGTTGGCCATTATCTGTCCGTTCTCCCTGCTGGTCCAGGGGCATTGACACAAGCAGAAATGAGTTTGCACCATCCCTCTGCCCCCCAGCCTTTCTTAGCCCCCCTAGAGTAGAGCCCGAAGCACAGGGAAGGAGGAGGGGTCAGCTGGATAACCCGGTGCTACATGTGAACTTCTCATTCCCACTAAAGGAGTCAGAGGAGTTGGACACTCCTGTCCCTGCCTACCCCCAGCTCACCATGGGAAAAAAAAAAATCACGACTGCCTTTTCTCAGCAAATTGGAACCATTAAAGCAGGACACTTCTATCATTTTGTCTGTGCTTTTCATGTCCCTGTGAATTACAGGCGCAACCTCCCTGGATGTCCCATTTGTATGGGATCAGCAAATCGGGATTAAAACTCACCTTGCGTGGTCAGGGGAGATGTTAGTTGGGGGAGAAGCCACAGAGCACTGATCTGATCACTGGGCAGGGGTGACGGGGGCACCTGAGGTTTAGAACTTGCCTCCCCTACAGCTGGAGCAGGCCAGCTTCTCAGCCACAGACTCGCCCAGGGTGGAGACTGGGAAGACACAGAGGAACTTCTCGAAGCAGCTTGCCGGTGCTCTGAGCTTCTCTGCCAGAAAACGTCTCCAGCTCTCTGGGGGCGCAGGGGGGTTCTCTGCTTAATACTCTGACTTGCGGGTGAGAGTGGTTCAGATGTGGAATGAAGTGTGTGGTCATCCAACCCCCAGCAAAGCTCCCCGGCATCTTGTGGCCGCTGTCATCCTTTACATCTGGCCCATTTCACCATCTGTGTTGGTGACAGGCAACAAACACAACAAACACACACAAGCTCCCAGGACATCAAAAAGAGACCAGTGCTCTCTGTTTACCTTCCAGCTGAACTGGTGCATCTAATGGGCTGAAAAAATGTCAGAGAAAATTAACCCCCTAATGCCTCCCAGAACATGGAGACTTAGAGGTCTCAGCAGTGCCGAGGGAGGGTCACAGAGGCTCTCCTTTCCCCTGAACCCTGGATAGCCCGGATCCCGGGCCTGGGGCAGAGAGGAGGGAGTTGGGGAGGGGGTCAAAGAGACAGCTTCTTTGGTTCAGGCTCCAGGTTCAAGCTGCCAACCTCCTGGAGGAAAAGAGAAGGAGGGGGTTTCAGGATGGGGACCTGGAACAGCAGGAAGAGCCCCCGGGGGCAGGTCCACCAGCAACAACCCCCCCCCCCCCCAAGTGCCTGAAATCTGGCTTCCTTCCCTAACCCTCTGCTGAGACCTTATCCTAAGTTTCTAATGAAGGCCGTTCACTGTTCTTTAGCTCCCTAGTGTATGCGACACCCTGACCCAGGTCAAGGTTGATGGAGAACTGGTGTGCACTGATACACTGTCCACTTGTCAGAATGGCTAATGCTTCTGAACCACTTAGTAAGCAGTCACTGCCCAAGCTCCCAGTGTCCCTCATTCCTGGGAACCCCAACCGCCCCAGATCCAGCCATCACAGGGTTCACCATAAGGCCAATTCTCATTGGCTCGTGTCCCAGCCACAGCTTTGTTAAGTACTCTGCGTATTGCCTCCCCACCTGAGACACCACAAGATTTTGGTTATTCTAATCATCTGTAGAAAAGGAGATCTTCACTGATTCATTTTCTTTTTCTTATTCAACAAGCATTTGTACCTCGCCCACAGTAGCCTAGTGTGGGTTAGGCACTGCAGAGGAATAAAAAGAAGCCCAACCCTCATGTCCTACCACTGTCTAGTTGGAAGGCCCAGATGAGGACACATAAAAACAAACTGAGTCAGTGGGGCACCTGGGTGGCTCAGTGGCTTGGGCATCTGACTCTGGCTCAGGTCATGATCTCACGGTTCGGTTCGTGGGTTCAAGTCCCGCGTCAGGCTCTGTGCTGACAGCTCAGAGCCGGGAACCTGCTTTGGATTCTGTCTCCCTCTCTCTGCCCCTCCCCCTGCTCACTTGCTCTTTCTCTCTCTCTCAAAAATAAATAAACACTGAAAAAAATTAAAAAAAAAAAAAGAAACTGAGTCAAGCTGAGTAACAGGGGCAGTGTAAGAGTGCCCCGTGCCTATTTCTTCACTCTCTGCACTTTTCTCTCAGGGATCTCCTTCATGCTCACAGGTTCGTGGGCTCCCTCCCAGATTTACACCCCCAGGGGTGTTCTTTCACCAGACCCCTAAATCTTTCCCTCTGACTGCCTACTCCACATGGCTCCTCTTGAATGTGCCATTTTAACCCCATCATGTCCAAAAGAGTGTGTTTCTCCATTCTGTATTCTCTTTATTTTCCCAGGTGAGCAAGTCTTAACTCCTCCTCCTTCCTTTCAGGACATCCCCCAGTGTAAGCCCCCAAGCCATTCCATCTTCTCCTGGCTCACATCCCATCGGTCCCTGTGTCCCAGGTGGGAGTGTACCTTCCTGCTCTGGCCTCACCTGCAACCTTCTCCTTTCCCAGCTGTTGGAACCCAGTCTCCTCTTAAGGGCCACCAGGTCCGACCTCTTCTTTGAGGCAGTCTGTGGCCATTCCGACTTCCATTGCCCACCTCTGCGTTCCTCCAGTTTGTATTTGTTTGGTAACATCCACCACTGTAGTTCAAATTTAGTCCTTAAACTCGTGAACCGTATGTCAGTCATTCCCTGGACTAATCTTGTCGTTTGATCGTGAACAACTGCAGTCTTTTACTGCCATTCGGTTGTTTGGGTTTATAGCTGTTATTCCTCCCTCTAAGAGGCAGGGACCATCCCATATACTTGTGTATTTCCCAGCATCCCCCCACCACCCAGCACCTCACGCTCTTTGATTCATCTTACTGATTAAATTCAAATCTCTCCATGCTGGCCCAGATGAGCTAAATAAAGTCATAGGAGAAAGACCATTTCCCTTTCTCAAAACCTAGCTAAGTAAAAATGAACATGTTCCCAGGCATTGCACAACTTGCAAGTCCCAAACACCAGAGACAGATAGTAAACAAACAGAGCCAGGGCCTCGGAGTTCAGGGAGCCAGAAAACGGAGGGGGAGGGGAGTCAGGATGAGCCGGCTGTGCTGATCTCAGTGGGCTCCTCCTACTTTCACATCTAGCTCTGAAGCTGAGCCTGAGCACGTCCTGGTTCCTACTGAAAAGGAAAAGGGGTCAGCTCCCCTTCCAATGTCAAAACCAACTCACACAGATTACGTTGTAACAGCAACTCCGTGCTTGGGAGGGTTTTGCAGCTTTACCACACTTGGAGACAACTGAGGCTGGGTCAGTAGCCCTGCAGATGAGTTGAGGAGGTATTATTATCATCGACACAAGCTCCTGTGTTATTACTCCTGTTTGTATTATTTGGCAGAGTTAAGCTCGCTTTATTACAGAAGGGACGTGTGGAGCACTTTTTACAGGACATGTGCTGTGCTGAATGCTTTACAGGTGCATTCTCATTTAATCCTTACTTGCAGTCTTTCAAAATAGGTGCTACAATTATCACAGTTTTACAGAGGAGAGGACTAAATCTTTGCAAAGTAACTTGTCCAAGGTCCCACAGCCTCAAGTGACAGAATGGGAATTTGAGCGTGGGTCTATTTGCAAACTCTTTGCTTTTAACCCCATCTCTCAAGGCCTTTCCCCCGAACAGGGAGCTGTGGCAGAGAGGCCTGGGCCCCCTTCTCCCTCTCTGGGCTCGGGAGCCACAGTGCCGGCCCCGGGAAAGGGGGTGCGAGATGACGTCTTCCTCTAAGATTGCTGCCTTTTGTCCAAATGTGCTGGCCAGGAGCCAAGCTGGAAACTCTCTGCTCATGGAAAGAAAGAGAACAGAAGCCAGCAAAAGAGGGTGGGAAAGGGTCTGAGGGGGAGGAAAGGAAGAGGAGGGCAGGAATTAGGGAGAGAGGAGGTGGGAAAGTGAGGAGTTTGGGGCAGCACAGCTGGAGTCAGAGATGGGTGTCAGGAAGCAAATAAAATGTGCCTTTCAGGTGCATCCCTTCAAGTGGCTACCTCGTGGTGTGGTGCAGCAGCCAGCCCTGGGAGGCACAGGCCCCTGGGAGGCACAGGCCCCTGGGAGGCACAGGCCCGGGGGCTCTCCAGGTGCCCAAGGGTCAGGACAGATGGGGCAGGGGGCCCTGCCTCCCCTCCTCAGTATTACTGTTCAGTGAGGTCAGGTTACAGTGAACATCAGGAGAGCATTCAGAGGAAAAATAAGTCACAAAATGGCAGCCTGAGGGCTGCTTCTGGAAGTGGAAGAGAGGGCCAGGCAGTGCCTTGGTGCCAGGGTGTTCATGGTGGGCAGGAAGGAGATGGAGGGGAGGTAGGAGAGGGGATGGATGCTGGGTACTTGGAATAAAATCCAAGTAACACTTTTACTGAGTAGCTACTCTGTATCCAGGAGGGGAAGGTCTGTACCCTCCCCCCCCCCCACATTTATTTGGGTGTTAGGCACTGGACTTTTGAATCTGACAACCTGGATTTATTCAGCATGCATGTGACCTTGGGAAAAACTTACTCCCTCCAGGCCTCAGTTTCCACATCTGTAAAGGGGAGGCAATAGTAGGGTTGGTGTGAGGATTCAACAAAACAATCCATGTAGAATCTTGCCTAGAGAATAGTAGATGCTCAATAAACGTTAGCCATGAGTTCATTATTGCAGTTGGAAGTGGCAAACATGTGGACCTTGGGTAAAAAGTATTTAAATAATAGTCGAAGCATGCTTATTAGATGAGCAAATGTAGATAAGTTAGTAACTGCTCTAGAAATTCAGAAGAGCGGGGAAGAACTTTAGTTTGTGGGGTGGTCACAGTAGGTTCTGTGGAAATTTCAAACTAGATTTTGAGGGCTTGGTGGGAATATAATAGCAAAGAAAAGGGAGGGTGACAGCCGAGGGAAAGAACATGAACAGAAGTGCGGGGATGGGAACGTTCCAAATTGCTGAAGTGCAGGAGTATTTGCCACTGGACTATCCTAGCTCCTCTTGCCCGCAGTGTAAACTTGGGCAACGTATTTCATTTACATCCACTTCAGCTGCAAAAACAGCTGATCGCCAGGATGCTGCATCCAATGGAAGGGCGTCTGGGCGTCACCTAACAGAGCCGCCCTCTCTGTCTGTGTCTGGGTGGTTTCTTGCTGGGTCCCTCCTCTCCGTGTTTCAGTGCCTTTCTTTCCCTGTTTGTTTACTTCTCAGTCTTTGTCTTTCTTTCTGATTCTCTGCCTCAATTTCTATCTTACCCTCAGTCTCCAGTTCATTTCTTTTAACCTGCTAACACTAAGTCTCTTTTCCTCCCTGGAATAGGGCAGGGAAGCTCTGAACACTGTATCTGTTCGTCTTTTTATAAAAAGAAAAAGCAGGGGCACCTAAGTGGCTCAGTTGGTTTAAGCATCCGACTCTTGATTTCGACTCAGGTCATGATCCCATGGTTCCTGAGATAGAGCCCCACGTTGCTGTTTAGGATTCTCTCTCCCTCTCTCTCTCTTCCTCCCTCCCTCCCTCCCCTGTGTGCATGCGCCCTCTCTCTCTCTCTCAAAATAAACAAATAACTTTAAAAAAGAAGAGGGGCGCCTGGGTGGCTCAGTCGGTTAAGCGTCCGACTTCGGCTCTGGTCATGATCTCACGGTCCGGGAGTTCGAGCCCCGCGTCGGGCTCTGTGCTGACAGCTCAGAGCCTGGAGCCTGTTTCAGATTCTGTGTCTCCCTCTCTCTCTGACCCTCCCCCGTTCATGCTCTGTCTCTCCCTGTCTCAAAAATAAATAAACGTTAAAAAAAATTTTTTTTTAAATAAAAAAGAAGAAAAAGCATTCCATGGGAGCCAGTGGCTAAAGTTACCTCGCATCTGTAGGGCAAATGCTTTTGTTTTTGTCGCTGTTTAAAAATCTCTCAACATCCTAAGACCAAAAACATTTCTCACTTCTTAAAGAACAAAACAAAAACAAAACAAAACAAACACCAACCACCAAAAACCCACTAACCTCAGAAATCTCTCTGGGTTTCTGAAGAGGTGGGGTGACCAAGAAGAGAGGAGAACCACCTTCATCAAGAACACGGAACTAGTAGACCCAGGTTCTTCTTTCCATAGAAACAGGAGTCATCTGGGGAAAGGAAAGGAGTGTGGAGCTGGTGAGTGAGCCCTGGACGGGCCACGAACCCTGGGTCCTGCTTCTGCCTTAGCCATCACCCAGCAGGGTGTCCAATAAGGTGAGCCACAAAACTCTTGGGCCACAGTGTCATCGTTTCTAGCCCCAGCTCCCCCCCACCCCCGCTGGTCCGTCCCCTTTCTGTGTTCATATTTAGTAGCTTCTCCAAGCCAGGGGCCTTTCTGACTTCATTATGTGTCCCCTCCCCTTTTTTTCTTTGAATTTCCTCACTAGGCTGGGGCCTCCTAAAAGCACTGTCATTTACAGGCCGGATTCCCAGTACTGACTGGGTCACAAGGGTAGAATTGCTGAGGCCAGGAGGATGTGGAAGGCTGGGTCAGCCTGTGCAGGCGTCATTCCCTACAGGGTCCTGGGAGAAGGGGCTCAGCATTTCCTGAAAGGAAGTGACTCCCATAAATAGACAGAGGGATGGGAAAAGGATTCGTCCATCCCTTCCCTCCTGTCAACTCGGCTCTTCTTCCGTTGTCCAGACTATGCAAACTCTTGCAAATGTTTTTCATTCAAATGTGTCCCTGCCAGTGTGTGTGGGGGGGGGGGGGGGGGGGGAGATGTGATATCTGCTTTCTTGTATATATATCGCAGATCTAAAATAAGAACTGAAGAAGGCGTACGTGCCTTTTATTTGTTCATTTACCCACAGTTACCTCTCATTAGTCCATTCCAATAAAAAGCTGGAGTTTTTCTCAGTGGGGTTTTATTGTCAAGAAAGGAAGGAGAGTGTTCACCTTCTGATTCCATGTCGTATTTCAGGGTTCATTCAAGGGTTCAGCAGCTCTCCTGTAATAAGGCTTATAATATGCTCTTCAGCTTCTTGGAAAGGTTAGGTCTCAGGATAACTTTACTAAGAAGTTTCCGGCACCTCCAGTGCCATGAAGTGTCTCCGCAGGGACAGAAAGGGACTTCTTGAGAGCTGCTCTTCTGACCCTCAGTCGTGTAACGGGAAAGATCAGAGAGCACCCAACCTCCTGCGCCAGGCTGGAGGCAAACCCAGTGGGGCTTGCTCAGCTTCAGCCATACGGTTGCAGATTCATGTTTAAAACTCATACATACAGTAGCTTTACTTTTTCGCTTTGGGAAAGTAGTTGAATGTAGCAGCTGAACACAGATTGAACAGAACACTGCATGAAGATGTCTGGTGGCACCCATGGGCAGAAGTGCAGCCTAGCCTCAGGAGGCGACTGGATCCAGGGGATGCCAGGCCATCTTTGCACTGGCATCATTCTCTCCAACAGCCCAGCCCTCCGCTCCTTACTCCGCAGAGTGGAAGATGGCCACCTCACAGCACTCGTTTCTGTCTTCCAGGACACAGATAGACGCCACTCCCTAGGAGTGAAATCTGATTGGTCCGACTTGAGTCAGGCCTCCTCTGGAGCCAATCAGCTGTGGGTGGGGGTGGGCTCCTCACTCAAACATGGCTGCCAGTGACCCTGGGACCCTTCGAATGAAGGATGGGGCAGTTTGTAGAAAAAGGGAACTGCTTGTGAGGTAGGCAAGCTCGCATAGCGCCTGCCGCATCTACTACTTGGGTCATGTTTCTTTAACCATTTCGTGTTCATTTGTTTTACCATTGTACTCATAAGTATCCTACTTTCTGGGATTCATTCGCTAAGTACTTTGCCAGAGATACTGCTTGTGAAGGAAGTAACGACATTCTAGAGCAAGGGCTCTGGGGCTAGACAGGTCTCTTTTAAAATCTAGGCGTGCCTGGGTGGCTCAGTCGGTTAAGCGTCGGGTCTCGGCTCACGTCAGGATCTGGCGGTTCGTGAGTTTGAGCCCTACATCGGGCTCTGTGCTGACAGCTCAGAGCCTGGAGCCTGCTTCGGATTCTGTGCCTCCCTCTCTCTCTCTCTGCCCCTTCCCCATTCACACTGTCTCCCTCTCAAAAAAGAGTAAACGTAAAAAAAAAAAAACAAAAAAAAAACCCTTAAAAAATATATAAAAAGGGGGCGCCTGGGTGGCTCAGTCGGGTAGGCCTCCGGCTTCGGCTCAGGTCATGATCTCACGGTTCCTGGGTTCAAGCTCCGCGTCGGGCTCTGTGCTGACAGCCTGGAGCCTGCTTCGGATTCTATGTCTCCTTCTCTCTCTGCCCCTCCCTAACTTATACTCTGTCTCTCTATGTCTCTCAAAAAATAAATGTAAAAAAAAAAAAAGTTAAAAAAAAAATCATGTACCTGTTGGTACATGATGCTAGATACTTAGATTCATCCTTCCTCCCCCCTCCCACCTTCCTTCCTTTCTTTTTTTTTTTTTTTGGTAATAGCTTTATTGAAGTATAATTCACTTACCATAAAAATTCATCCATTTAAAGCCTACAATTTCATGGTTTTTGGTGTATTCACAAAGTTGTGCAACCACCACCACAGTGGTTTAGAATATTTTCATCACAGGGAAGAAGAAACCCATACTCCTTAGCAACCACTTATCTACTTTCTGTCTCTATAGCTTTCCCAGTTATAGACATTTCATATAAATGGACTCATACGATATATGGGCTTTTGTGACTGGCTTGTTTTCATTTAGCATAATATTTTCAAGGTTCACGTTGTAGCAGGTATCGGGACTTTGTTACTTTTAGGGCTGGGCAATATTTCATGGTATGGATATACCACATTTGGGTTATCTCTTCATCAGTTGATGGCGTTTGGATTATTTCCACTTTATGGCCATTCTGAATAATGCTGCGATGAATGTTAGCGTAGAAGAACATATGTGGACATATGTTTTCATTTGTCTTGAGCGATGCATTATTTCTGTAATTATGTTTGCGAAGAGCTTAAATCAATGCCTGACAGATCACCGGATGTAGCAGTGCTAATTTCTTTACCCTGACCTTCTCAAAGGTTATGAATGAAAGCTATTTCCTGCTTGCTGCCCTTAGAAGAAAGTCAGGCTCCCTAAAAGGCCTGACCCCTGTGGGTCAGACTCTGAGGTTACTGTCCCCAAGGGGTCCTGGCATCACCAATTAGCAGATTCTTGCATCAGGTTGTGAGAGGTCTCAATCCTGGGTGGTTCTAGTTAAAGATACTGAGGGAGCAGATAAGGAGGTTTGAGGACCAAACTACAGAATTTGGAGTGGAGAGTTACGAATTCCCTATCCTGTCTCTTAAACAATCATGATTCTGGGCAAGTCTCTGAACCTTGATTTTCTCACCTTCAAAATGAGGATAACAGTAATGCATCTGGAAATTGGTGGGAGGGAGTGGGCTTCTGTATCTTATCATGTGTGTATACTATGGGTGCTGCACAATGTATTGTAAGCTCTAGGGCTGTCCTAGAACAAGTCAGATTTTTGAAAATCCACTGAAATCACAGTGGGTTCTGAAGGCAGTTGGAGCCCCTCTGGGGTTGGTGTTAACCATTCAAGGCTGCAACCCATCATGTGAAACCCGTTCTTGCCTGCAGCTGGTTCTCTGGCTCAGAGAAAGATGCGGGTTATCCTCCTGCAGTTCACTACTTCTGCAAGCACATCGGATTTTCTCTTTTTAAGTAGGCTCCATGCCCAGCGTGGGGCTTGAATTCACGACCCTGAGACCAAGAATCATATGCTCTATTAACTGAGCCAGCCAGGCGCCCCAGGCACATCAGATTTGCGGGGTGACCTTACACGAACACCTTTGGGCTGTTTGGTTATTCCAGCATCATTTATTTAAAAAGTCCATCTTTGGGGCGCCTGGGTGGCTCAGTCAGTTAAGCGTCCGACTTCAGCTCAGGTCACAATCTCGCCGTCCGTGCGTTCGAGCCCCGCGTCGGGCTCTGGGCTGATGGCTCAGAGCCTGGAACCTGCTTGTGATTCTGTGTCTCCCTCTCTCTCTGCCCCTTCCCCGTTCATGCTCTGTCTCTCTCTGTCTCAAAAATAAATAAAAACTTTAAAAAAAAATAAAATAAAAAAATAAAAAGTCCATCTTTGCCCTAGTGATTTAAGATGCCACCTTTATCATATATAAAGTTATTTTTTTTTAATTTTTATTTATTTTTGAGAGAGAGAGAGTCTAGACAGAGTGCAAGCAGGGGAGGGGCAGAGAGAGGGAGACACAGAATCCGAAGCAGGCTCCAGGCTCTGAGCTGTCAGCACAGAACCCGACGCGGGGCTCGAACCCACAAACTCTGAGATCATGACCTGAGCCAAAGTCAGAGGCTTAACCCACTGAGCCACCCCGTCACCCTTGCCATATATAAAGTTCTATGTGTGGCTAGGTCTAGCCTTTCTATTTTGTCCTACCAGTGTATTTATCTATTCTTATAGCGGTACCACACTGTTTTAGTTACAGAAGCTTTAGAGTACGTTTTAATATATGATCGTGGTCCCCAAACCCCACCTCCCCACACACATTCTTTTTTATTGTTCTTCTTTCATTTTTCTTTTTATTTTTCTTCTTTCATTTTTCTTAGCTCTTCTTGCATGTCTGGTATTCAGGTTTTAAAGTTTTCATTGTCCTCCTGGGAGGTCCTGGTGGAGGATCAGAGTGGGTTGGGGGCTGAGTTGTCTTTTGGACCTGGCTGTGCTTACTTACTTTAGTAAACTGGTTTTGTAAGATTCTGTTTTCTTTCAAATTCATGAGCATTTAAGACTTCTAGTGCCTGGATAGAACTTACTTTCCCTAAACCTTCCAAACAGCATTTTAAAGCAGTCTTTAATAGAGTGTTAGAACTTGGTAAACTTGGATGAAGGGTTTATAAGACTTTTCTGTAATATTCTGGCAACTGGGGGCACCTGAGTGGCTCAGTTGGTTAAGGTCCAGCTCTTGATTTCAGCTCAGGTCATGATCTCAGGGTTTATGGGTTTGAGCCCCGCATTGGGCTGCACAGACAATGCAGAGTCTGCTTGGGATTCTCTGTCTCCCTCTCTCTCTGCGCCTCCTCCATGCATGTGTGCGCCCCTTCTCTCTCTCCCTCTCTCTCTCTCTCTTTCTCAAATAAATAAAAAAGTATTCTGGCAATTGTTCTTCAAACTTGAAATCATTTCTGAATAAAAAAAATCTGTAAGGTCATTAGGCTTAGGGTAATATCTTAGTAAAAGCTTTCAGAAAATCTGCACAAATTGTATTCACAGATTCTGCCTTGGTTCACATGTTGATTGACCCCTGTAGTGGAATCCAGCCACTCAGTTCAGTGTAACCTCCTTATGGAATCGGTGCTGCTTTTCATTCAGTGGTTTGTGCCTCTTTAAGTGTTTAGTCATCCTGAGATTATGCAAACATCTATGCAAAGGAAATTCAGCCCATCCTTCAAGCCCAGGCCCACAAAGGATCTTGCCTTCACTCTTTTGTATCAGAGACACTCTTGTGCGTCTTTCCCTCCAGCTTTATTGAGATATAATTGACCTACAACATTCTGTAAGTTTAAAGTATGCAACATGATGATATGATACACGTATACATTGTGAAGGTTTGTTAACACATCTGTCACCTCACAGTTAACTTGTGTGTGTTTGCAGTGAGAACATATAAGAGCTACTCCTTTAGCAACTTTCAAGTGCATAGTACAGTCTTGTTATGTGCATCTTCTTTCCTGTACAAGAATGAAAACTCTCAGAGGGCAAATCAATCTCTTTATTTTATATTTCTCTCAGGCTTCACTCTCGGTTTCCCTTGCAAAGCAGACACAACTATTAGTTGGAAGAATGAATTATAGGATTATTTTCCTGTTAACCATATGTTTCCATATAATCTCTCTTTGGACCCAGGGCAACATCTGTACTGGGAAGTGGCAGGCCAGAATACAAGTCTTGGTGGTCACTAAGGGAAAGGCGGTAATGAGAACAGTGTCACTTACCCTTTCATTTAGGAGGTAGCTGTGCCATAACAAAACAAGTGCTGGACTGATGGGTTCAGGCCAGCCCAGTGCCCAGCCACACTTGTGGCCATAAGGCAACCAGAGCCTTTTAAGGGGCGCCACAGGGCAGACTCAGGCACCCACAGACAACAGGGTTTACATGTTCCCCATTATTTGTGACATTAATAGTAATGTGTGCTTATTATAGAAAGTTTGGAAATCTGTTTTTTGTTGTTGTTGAATTATAGGTAAGTATAGAGAATGGGAAAAAAATCATCCCAAGTTTCTTACCCAGTGACAACTGTTAATCATTTGTTACATATACTTACAGTCATTTTCTTACACAGTTTTGGAAATTCCTTTTTAAGTTTATTTATTTGGGGGGGGGGAGGAGGGTGAGAATCCCAAGCAGGCCCTGTGCTGTCAGTGCAGAAACCATCACGGGGCTTGAACCCACAAACGTGGAGATCATGACCTGAGCTGAAATCAAGAGTGGTCGCTTAACCCCCTGAGCCACCCAGGTGCCCCTTTTACACAATTTGGAATAGGAATAGATTCTTCCTCCTCTTTTTTTTTTTAATATCTTATTCATATTGGACACAATATTTTTAATTTATTTTTTAAATAAGAGCTTTATTGGGATATTTCACATACAGTACAGTTCACCCATTTAAAGGGTACAGTTTAATGGGTTTTGGCATATTTATAGAGTTGTGCAACCATCATCACAATCAATTTTAGGACATTTTTATCACTTTAGAAAGAAACCCCCAGCGCCTGGGTGGCTCATTCGGGTAATCATCGATTTTGGCTCAGGTCATGATCTCACTGTTCATGGGTTCAAGTCCTGCATCGGGCTCTGTGCTGACAGCTCAGAGCCTGGAGCCTGCTTCAAATTCTGTCTCCCTCTCTCTCTGCCCCTCCCTTGCTCATTCTCTGTCTCTCAAAAATAAATAACATTTTAAAAAATTAAAAGAAAGAAAGAAACCCCATACCCATTAGCAGTCACTCCTCTTTTTCTTGCCATATGCACCCCTGACCTAGGCAACCACTACTCTCCTCTCTGCCCTTACAGAATGGTAGTCTCCTTAAACATAATTTCATGTGCTCTATGATAGTCCGTCAAATAGCTATATTATAGTTTATGTTACTATTATATGGTCTGACATTTGAGTTATTTATACACCCGGGCACCCCATTTAGGATTATTTCTTAGGATAGATTCTCCAAATACAGAAGTATATCATCACAGACCATTAAAAAAAAAAAAAAAAAAAAAAGAGACCCACAAAAACGTTCAGTCTCCCTCCCAGCTCACTCAGCAAGCTGAGTGACGAAATTCGGCATGGCTGCAAAGCAGTGTAAAACAGTTGTTGATTTTGAAGAGCTGAAGGAGACAGACACTGAAAACAATGAGCTAGAGTCTGTTTCTAGACTGAATGAGATAGTATGAAGCCACAGTTGTCGCATAAGAAGCACCAGATTTGGGTTCAAAACCTAGACCCGTTCCTGGCTCACTCATGAGTTGTTGTATGAACTTGAACAAATGACCTAACCTAACTGAGCCTCTATTTCCTATCAGAAACATGGTAGGCACTTTGGCATTGACTTCTGTAGAGGTTAGAAGTAAGAAGCGGCTTCTGGTGTAGCCCAGAATAGAGAGAAAGAAGAGCAAGTCTAAATATTTGGGAGTTGAGAGGCGCCTGGGTGCTCAGTCAGTTAAATGTCCGACTTTGGCTCAGGTCTTACATGATCCCGTGTTCATGAGTTCGAGCCCCACATCAGGCTCTGTACTGACAGCTCTGAGCCTGGAGCCTGCTTCAGATTCTGTGTCTCCATTTCTCTCTGCCCCTCCCCCACTCACGATCTCTCTCTCTCTCTCTCTCTCTCTCTCTCTCTCTCTCTGTCTCAAAAATAAAAATAAACATTAAAAAAATATTTGAGAGTTGAAAGAAGTTGGAATCTGACTCCTCCCAGTTTGGTGACCTCTAATACACAAAAGGAACAAAAAAAGCTTAATTTTTGTTTTAATGAGGATAATACCACTGCATTGCAGGTTTATTATTTTTTTAGTAGGCCCTCTGCCCAACGTGAGGTTCGAACTCAACAACCCCCAGATTAAGAGTCACGTGCTCTACCAACTGAGCCAGTACTTTTTTTCTTACAAGCAAATATATTTACCAGAATTCAGATTCTTAAATCATATTTTGGCAGTGTGAGCATATTTCATAGCTTTTATAACTCATACTTTGATGATTTGTGGCAAACCCATAGGAACTTTTTCCACAGCGGTGACACGGGTAGTTCTCAAGCATTCCCCGGGAGGGCTGGCAGCACTAAAACCTTATACACTGTAGCTTAGTGCTTATATGCAAGATGGCCACCTAATTGTACTTTATCTCTTTTTACCTCGACAAAATACACAACCTAAAGGCAACATATGGAAGTATTTCTACATTGTGAGTGACGGAAAAAGCACGGGTTTGCAAATACTGTCAAGCGAAAATGTGTTTCCATTCTACTAAGGTGGCCAAATACATCGCTCTGTACATAAGAATGTTCTGCAGGTGTGAAACTCGGGTTTATGAAAGGAAGAAGAATAAAAATCTTTAGCTGCCTCTGGCCACAGGAGCATCACAAAGTGTGTGCCTTCCTGCAATGTCAGGCTGTTCTGGCCACAAATTCCCAGTGGCTTCATTTGTCAGACAAGCTGACAGGTGCAGGTCAGGCAAATACTGACCAAATTGTTAAAAGAAAATATCGTCAGTAACTGAGGAGTCATACCGACAGAAAGTCTTAAAATGACTCAGATTATGCTTTTGGGCTTGAGGCCTCCTTTAAGCGTGAAAATGAGCTTTTCATTTTCAAATGCTCATTGGAGCATTTACCCCTGGGTTCAAGGGGCAGAGGCAACTGACTGTGGGCTGATAACTCCTCCACCAGATTTTGGAGCTGCTCCGAAATAGGCGCAAACGGACACACTGGAGTGAAAGGCTGCCTTACAAAGGAGAGGCCATAGGAGAGTATTTCTGTTGCCGACTGACGATGCAAGAGGCAGAAAGATAAATATGGTTTAGCAGCTCTGACACCGTCCCATGACTTCCCTGGGGAGCTTAGAGATGCATATTCCTAGGCCCTCCTGGATGATTCACTCTGTCTGGGGTGGGGGCCAGATCTCCTCATGATTTGCAGTTGTTCCTGCTTTTTGTTTTTAACTTTTTTTTTTTTTAATGTGAAACCTCATGGGTTTTTTTTTTTTTTTCTTTTCTTTTAATTTACATCCAAATTAGTTAGCATATAGTGCAACAATGATTTCAGGAGTAGATTCCTTAGTGCCCTTACCCATTTAGCCCGTCTCCCCTCCCATGCCCCCTCTAGTAACCCTCTGATGTTCTCCATATTTATGAGTCTCTTCTGTTTTGCCCCCTCCCTGTTTTTATATTATCTTTGTTTCCCTTCCCTTATGTTCATCTGTTTTGTCTCTTAAAGTCCTCATATGAGTGAAGTCATATTTTTCTTTCTCCGACTGATTTCACTTAGCATAATACCCTCCAGTTCCATCCACGTAGTTGCAAATGGCAAGATTTCATTCTTTTTGATTGCCGAGTAATACTCCATTGTATATATACACCACATCTTTATCCATTCATCCATCGATGGACATTTGGGCTCTTTCTATACTTTGGGTATTGTTGATAGTGCTGTTATAAACATGGGGGTTGCATGTGTCCCTTCAAAACACCACACCTGTATCCCATGGATAAATACCTAGTAGTGCAATTGCTGGGTCATAGGGTAGTTCTATTTTTAGTTTTTTGAGGAACCTCCATACTGTTTTCCAGAGTGGCTGCACCAGCTTGCATCCCCCCCCCCGCTTTTTTTTAAAGAGAGAGCGCTAGGAGAGAGAGGCAGAGGGAGAGGGAGAGAGAGAGAGAGAGAGAGAGAAATAGAGAGGGAGAATCCTAAGCAGGCACCACACACAGTTCAGAGCCCAAAGTGGGGCTTGATCCCATGACCTTGGGATCCTGACCTGAGCTGAAATCAAGAGTTGGATGCTCAACCGACTGAGCCACCCATGCACCCCTTATAATGTATTTTTTGATGGAGATAATAACTCACATAAAATTTACCACTTAGAAGTGTACAGTTTTGGGCATCTGGGTGGCTCAGTCCATTAAGCATCCAACTCTTGGTTTCGACTCAGGTCATGATCTCACGGTTTGTGAGTTCAAGCCCTGCATCGGGCTCTGCACTAACAGTGCAGAACCTACTTGAGATTCTCTCTCTCTCATTCTCTCTCTGCCCCTCCCTTGCTCGTGCTCTCTCTTTCTCTCAAAATAAATAAGTAAACTTTAAAAAAAGTGTACAGTTTAGTGACTTGTAGTATATTCACTGTGTTGTACAACTGTCACTGAATATTTCTGTCATCCCCCAAAAAAACCCTTACTTACATATCGGCAGTCAGTCCCAACTCCCCTTCCCTCTATGGACTTGCCTACCCTAGACATTTCGTATGAATGGAATCATACAACCTGTAGTGAAGACTACCTGGCTTCACCAGACTGGTTCCTCAAGTGTCAGTGGAGGAAAGAGCAGACAGGCAGGCGTGGGCAGGATCCTGGAGGAGCTGCTCTCCCCCTTCCTTTCCCTGGTGAGAGCGTGCAAGCGCCCAAGCACGAGCAGGGGAGGGGCAGAGGGGAGGTGCTAAGCAGTCTCCAGGCTATCTGTGCAGAGTCTGATGCAGGGTTCGATCCCACAATCATGACCTGATCTGAAACCAAGAGTCGGACACTCATAGCTGAGCCACCCAGGCACTCCAGAGATACTTAGGTTTTAATTAATGATTTCACCTTTTAGTACTCCAAGGTCCTTAAGGAAAGTGTTTTCAGAGATCAAGCTGGAACTTCAAGCTTAGTGGATTAACGTAAGGGAATTAAAAAAAATTTTTTTTAACGTTTATTTATTTTTGAGAGACAGGGAGAGACAGAGTGTGAGCGGAGGAGGGGCAGAGAAAGACGGAGACACAGAATCTGAAGCAGGCTCCATGCTCTGAGCTGTCAGCACAGAACCCGATGCGAGGCTCGAACTCACAAACTGTGAGATCATGACCTGAACTGAGGTCGGACACTTAACTGCTTAACCGATTTAACCAAGGCGCCCCAACGTAAAAGAATTTTAAAATAATACAGGTTTTTGATCCGGTAATGTCGGTCTGGAGCAGTTACATTTTCTGTCGGCCTTTGAGACTGACCAGAAGCATCTCACTAAAAAATACATTCATGTACCACCCGTTATTTAGCTTCAGAATTTTGTCTAACATTTTAAATTGAATTAAAATGATCAGTACTAATTATTAGTACTAATTAAGCCCGTCTGATGAATGTCTCCATTGTATTTTTATGGAGAGCAATTGAGTGAGAAAATGTGTTTTTATTAGTCATACATTCATTATACCTCCTGGAAACCAGTCTGGATCACAAGGCCAGATTGCCCAGGAAGAAATAAAGAACGTTGGGTTGCGTAAGAAATCACCTGAGGCCTTTGCTTTACTGTATTGAAATGCAGCTTCCAGGCCATTGCCCGGACAGTTGGTTTTGGTACATTGGACTGGTGCCCAGGAATCTACCTGTCTGACGAGGTCCCCCGGTTCCCAGATTCCCAGTGGACCACACTTGAAATCACTCCATCTTGCAATCCCAGACCTATAAAGTGATAATGAAGTTATGGTAATTTTAAGTCAGAGAACTTCCCATCAACAAATTAGGCTGGGCTTGTCACCTAACTAATGACTTTTAAACAACACAGGTGAAAAGGGAAGGGTCATAGGTTTTTGGGGGCCGCATTTTCCATTCCTCTGTGAATTCAGAAATGCCAGCACGCTGATTGCTGAGTGGGGGACGTTCTTTGCCTTCTGAGTTCCAGCCCCTGAAGCTTCTTGGAACATGACATCAGCTATTTCTCCAAAGACCATGCGTTTAGCACTCGAAGCTGTTACTGCCCCATGGGAATCGTCTTCACTTCAGTACCGTATTAAGTGCTTCTTGTGACTTCAACCTCAGAGTCCATATGTGGTTCTCCATGCAGGAGACACAGTGGCCTTTGTCCCTTTTGGAAAAGCTCTGGCTTTCTGGGAAGTATAGGGAAATTGTTCTCTTTGGGGAGAGCTGGATGCCAGGGCCGATAGTGACCCAAGCACAGTCCCGGGTGTTCTCCCTGAGGGCACACTCCCTGTCTTCCTCATCCTTGAGCCCCAGAGCGTCCTGCACAAAGCCTGGCACCTCGTTGTAGTGCCAGGGAAAGGGGGTGCCAGCTTGAAAGAAGAGGGTAGGTGGACAGAGCAGCTGCTCACGGGGAACAAGGCTGCATCCCTGCGGTCGGTCTGTGTGGAGGCAGAATGCAGGCATGAAGGGGGTGGCGGGGGCGGCCACTGTCCTTGCCATCTGACAGGCCTTGCGCCAGATTCAGGACAGAAGGGCAGTGTCTTTCAGTCCGGCCAAATGGAGAGGCTCCAGAGTTTTTTTTTTTTTTTTTTTTTTAATTTTTTAAATTGTAGTATAGTGGACCAGAAGCTTTGTGGAACTTACGAGAGGGGCAATGAGTTCCTTCCTGTCTCTGAAAGGCCCTTCAGTGCTCTTTTCCATAAGAGGAGAGGAGAACCCTGGGTCTCGCTATCTTAAAGAGCTGGGCTTGGGGCGCCTCGGTGGCTCAGTTGGTTGAGTGTCCGACTCTTGGTTTCAGCTCAGATCATGATCCCACAGTCGTGGAATCGAGTCCCACATTGGGCTCTGTGCTGAGCATTGAGTCTGCTTAAGATTCTTTCTCTCACTCTCTCTCTCTCTCCCACTCTCTCTCTCCCTTCGCTGCCTCTCCCCCACTTGTGCTTGCTCTCTCACTCATTCTCTAAGAATCTTAAAAAAAAAAAAAAAAAAGAGCGGGGCTTGCTTCCAGCATGGCCATCCCCCAAGCTGCAGGGTGCCACATGACTGGTAAGGGGCAGTTGAGGTCTGTGCACAGGCCTGAGCCTCTTTCCTCCTCCCCAAATGCACACCTTCTTGGACCAGTCTGTTCCCTTCCTGTATTTTTAGCTCACCAGTCCTACCCTGCTTCTTTTTAATTTGTTACCCACACTCACTCTCCTTTTTCTCTTCCTCTTGCTGGCCTCCCTCTCCTTGTTCCCGGGAGTTATATGGATGTCTTGAAGCCTAGCCCTTTGATTTCTTGTAGGAAGGGGATGCCCAGGCCAGGAGTTTGGGCAGTCCACCCTGTCACCTGGCAGATAAACTCTCCTGGGAGAGGGGATGGGAATTTCGGAACTTTAGAGGAATTCAGAAGAGGAAGTCCCTGGAGGGTCAGTGGGAAAAAAATGTGAATCTCCAATATCTCAATACTCCTTGAAACTCTAGTCAAAGAATTACCTTGTCCCCCTCGGGAGGGACGGGGACGAGGTAAATGAATTGCATAGCCCATCCTGTTGGCATTCTCTGATGGGCCTCATCTTCCAAACCATGTCCACCTGAGCAATGTCCATTTGTCCTCGTGTTGAGAGACCCAGAGTTCTATAGGGACTTGCTGTTGAAATCATACATTTTATTTTATTTTATTTTATTTTATTTTTAATTTTCTTAACATTTATTTATTTTTTGAAAGACAGAACATGAGTAGGAGAGGGGCGGGGGGCAGGGGGGAGACACAGAATCTGAAGCAGGCTCCAGGCTCAGAGCCGTCAGCACAGAGCCTGACGTGGGGCTCGAACTCAGAAGCTGTGAGATCATGACCTGAGCCAAAGTCGGACGCTTAACACACTGAGCCACCCAGGTGCCCCGAAATCATACATTTTAATCAGCCACTTCACTTCAGTTGAATGTCAGGCTCTGGCATATTGTGCAACCACCATGGCGCTGAGGCAGCTGCTTTGGTATCCACATGGTCCTGATTATTTTTCAGGTCTAAGGTGCCCCGTGGGATTCCTGGGTTTGCCAGAACCACCTAGTTTCCCTTAGACAGATGACCCTAGGGGTTACATGTTTCCTCCCCTGGGTTTGTGGCCACTGGGAGAGGTCCTTCCTGCGTGGTTCCAAAGCCAAGGACGCTGTGGGTGCGTGCTTCTCGTGAGGGCCAGCGCAAAAGTACCTCTGTGCAGATGTTTCTGCTTTGGCACCTAGTTTATTTCTTGTTTCAAGTAAAGTAACAACTCGTTTCTTCTTTGGGGACTTTTAGCTCATTACGGGTTCTTAGGCTGAAAGTGTCACGTTGAGCTGGTATCTGTTTTGCTTACACACACACACACACACACACACACGAGATTGGCATGGGGTCTGGAGGTGAAGAGGTTGGTATGGGGTCTGAGTCCAGGTGGACCTCGGGATTCTGTGCCCTTGCACCCTCCCCTGGGTCCGGGATTCTGAAGGGTGTGTTCCAGTCACACATACCCCCGCCCCACTCCGGGGCTGGACTCTATCAGGGATAAATAGTTCAGGGTGTGGGCCCTAGATCTGCCGTGGTGACTCACCAAGTGTGCATCCCTGTTCCCCCAGGCGACTTGGAGCTCCTCTTGGTGCTGACATGATGACAGTGTGCAGGCCGGCCAAGGGCAGCCACAGCCAGACTGAAAACCTGAGCTACAAATTGGCTGACAAGTAAGAGTTTTTCTCCCCCGAGAGTGTAGGAATTGGCCTGGATTCTCAGTTTCCTTCCTTTCTCTGTCTCCTTTCCCTCCTCTCTGACCTCACTTCCTTGGACCAAGGAGGAGTTCTTTTCCCGGTCATTGTGATGCGCCTCCTGTACATCCTCCCCAAGGCGCTGCAGGACCTGAGGCCAAAGTGGTCAAGGGAAGGTCTGACTGATGTCCAGTTGTCGAGAGGACAGACGCATGGCAGCTTCAGGCCTCTCCCCGATACGCTTCCCAGCCCAGGATTTATTTTTCTAACTAGTAGGATGCACGGGTATTTGAATTATACTTGCACCGTAAAGCTTTACAGCTGCATCTGTCCGCAAAGCCAGCTTTGCCCATTTTATCTCAGCAATGCTGTTTTCTGTCCAGATGGAGCCCTTTCCTCTGATTGTCTGTCTCATTCTTCAGAGGGGTTGATGACCGCTGGGCTGTTCACAGCTCTGCACCCCAGGCCCGAGTCCCTTCTGGAGCCATAGAGTCCTGGAAACAGGACCTTGAGAAACTCTTGGGTGCGGCAACTGTGTGGAGAAGGCACTCTGCATCTGGTTTCACCACCCCTGCCTCTCTTGCTTGAGCTTCGTAAATCCAGTGCAATCTTCCAGCAAGCCATCCTTTCTCCTTTTCAGAAGTTTTTACATAGGGCCTCAGTGATTGTGAGGTCACTCCAGATGTTTGGGATCTTAGACAAGAGCGGTAATCACTACAATAACACTGCTTGCCCGGGGCTTCTGGGTGGCTCGTTTAAGTGCCGACTTCGGCTCAGGTCATGATCTCGCGGTTTGTGAGTTCAAGCCCCACGGCAAGCTCTGTGCTGACAGCTCAGAGCCTGGAGCCTGTTTTGGATTCTGGGTCTCCCTCTCTCTCCGCCCCTCCCCCACTCGCATTCTGTCTCTCTCCCTCTCTCTGTCTCTCTCAAAAATAAATAAACTTAAAAAAAAATTTAAAAACACTGCTTGCCACGTAGTAATATCACAACCTACACTGTGTGCTATAATGTGGGAACATTACCAATATTAACTCATCCATTCATTCATTTTGTAAATATTGACTACCAACTGTGTACTAGGCACAGAACACAAGATAAATTTGGCCTCTGCACCATTCAAGTTGCAGTCTAGAGAAGGGAGGGAGGTTTCTTATTTTAAAATGAAAAAAAAATGGAGCCAAGATTGAAACTGAGGTCCCTCTGACTCGAAAGCCGTATTTATTTGCTGTCAATGATGTTTAACAGTACATATGATATTAATGATTATTATTCTATCATGCACTGTCTTTTTTTTTAAGTTTATTTATTTTTGAGAGAGACAGAGACAGCATGAGTTGGGGAGGGGCAGAGAGAGAGGGAGAAAGAATCCCAAGGAGGTTCCATGCCACCAGCACAGAGCCAGTGCAGAGCTTGAACTCACAAAACCGTGAGGTGGTGACCTGAGCCATCCAGGCGTCCCTCTCATCCACTGTCTTTAAGCATGAACTAACCTGAATTGTTCTCTCTGAATGCGTGTCTGTCCTGTCTCTTCATCTTGCTTCTAGCACTGTGAGAGTAAGGACTTTCACTTCTGCCTTTTGAACTCTCAGTAAAATGTCAACAAACTGATTCTGCTTTTGCTTCTGACTGATATCTGAATTCGTGCTAATGTCTTCAGTAGTGACAGGGCAATTAAAAAATATGTTTCTCTTTTGTAAGCACTCTCTCGTGCGTTCTGATCGTTTATTTAAATCAGGAATTCTGCTTTGATAGCCATATTTAAAATACGAAAATGTGTTTGCGTTTGCACAAGTTTCTAATTTATGCTGTGTAACCGTGAACAGCAACACAATTTACGTGCTAATGTCCCAGTGGAGGGAGAAGTCTGCATGTAAATAACTCTTAGTCTTCGAACAGGAAGCTAAATACTAACAGAATGCATGAAATTATCCATCTCTCACTGTGAACCTTAACTGGAGTTTCAGAATTCCTATATTGTCAGAACCACCCATTCAAAAAATGTGCACCATGAAGTTGGTCCACGTGTGCTTGCTAATGATGGCATGTCCAAGGTCACTCTGCTTAGTTATAACCTTTGCTGGTGGAAGAATGTTTTGTATTCGAAAACATAGAGACTCCTGTTCTCATTAGACTAGCTTAAAAATGTTTTTCTGCTTTTCTTTCAAGATAATTTTTTAATGTTTATTTATTTTTAATGTTTATTTATTTTTGAAAGAGAGAGAGTGAGCAGGGGAGGGGCAGAGAGAGAGAATCCCAAGCAGGCTCCGCACTGTGAGCACAGAGCCCACTGAAGGGGGGCTCAGTCCCGTGAACAGTGAGATCATGACTTGAGACAAAATCAAGAGTCAGATGCCTAACCGATTGAGCCATGCAGGTGTCCCAACAAAGTGATCTTTTTAAAGTGGCGGCTTCAATGTTTGTGACTTACAACTAGCATATAACATTTATATCTAAGTTTTAGCAAATCTTTATGAGCAGCCAAGAACAATAACCAAGAATGCCTCACCCAGTGTTTGTCTTTCTTGTCCAGGGTCAAGGTGGAAGGTCCAGAGGCTGGGGAAGACCCTCGAAGGCCATTTAGGTCCCCCATTCCTTCCCCAGAGACTGATCAGGATTCACCCCCCACAAGGAGCTCACTGGAAAGTCTCAATAACCTGATGCTAGAGTCAAGAGTGGACTGTTTTCAGCAGAACATGTTCAGCTCAAATATGATCATCAGCGACTCAGCTTCAGATCTCAATGCTAAAGAAGCCAGCAAGGCAAGAGGCAAGAGGCAGCTCGGCAGTGTCGAGAACCCGTGCCTTTCTGCCCGAGGCGGGGCCCGGCCCAAGCCCCTCAGCATAAAGGACAAGATATCCAAATGGGAAGGGAGAAAAGAGCTGCCCGCTCCTGCCCCCGGCAGGAAAGCAGACGGGCAAGAGGATTACCTGACGTCCTGTGTGATGGGGAGAAGCAGTGATGGTGTGAGAGCGTGGGGCACAGAGGCTCAGGATGGAACCAGGCCAGAAGCAGAGAGCAAGGAGGATGAGAGGAATAAAGGGCTTGTGAAAGTCAGGGGACAGGATGCAGAGCCGAGGCAAGATCTCAGCCAGCCCACCGAGCAGCCGGCTCCCAGCTTGGGCAGAGGCCGCGAGCCGCGGCCGGGCAAACAGCGCTTGCCAAATGACAGCCTCTCCGTGCTGAGGCAGGTGGAGAAACTCGAGCAGGCTCTGAAGGATGGGTCGGCAGGGTTGGATCCCCAGTTACCAGGGACTTGTTATTCCCCACATTGCCTGCCGGACAAGGCCGAGGAGGGGCCCGCCCTTCCTGAGAACCGAGGGGGCTGGCGTGGCTCTGAATTCAGGTCCCACCACTGGGACCTAGAAGCCAGGGAGCTCGCCCCTGAGGCTGCAGAGGAAAGGAAAGGCTCGTGCAGGAGGCCCTGCGACCGGAGCCTGGAGAGTGCGGACAGGGGCTCGGAGGGCCCCCCCGCCAAACCCTTCATCAACCCCCTGCCCAAACCCCGGAGAACGTTCAAACACGACGGAGAAGGGGACAAGGACGGGAACCCAGGCTTCAGGAAGGACAAGAGGCACCTGCCTCCTCTGCCTTCTCTACCTCCCCCTCCCCTGCCCTCCTCTCCCCCGCCCTCCTCTGTGAACAGAAGACTGTGGACCGGAAGACCGAAACCCAGTGCTGACCACAGGTAGGTGACAAGTGGCTGTCTGCTCCAGTAGTTTATGCTGCATCACAACTGCTGTGAGCCTCATTGTTTGTTTTTGTTCAAAAATTTTTTTTAACGTTTATTTTTGAGAGAGACAGAGACAGAATGTGAGTGGGTTAGGGGCAGAGAGAGAGGGAGACACAGAACCAGAAGCAGGCTCCAGGCTCTGAGCTGTCAGCACAGAGCCCGACGCGGGGCTCGAACTCACGAGCTGTGAGATCATGACCTGAGCCAAAGTCGGATGCTCAACCGACTGAGCCACCCAGGTGCCCCTCGTTGTTTGTTTTATTACGCCGATGGATCTTATAGTTGGTCGAGACCACTCATGGCTTGAGATAGTTTATTGTTAAACCTGGAGATGTGATAGCTGATGCATGTGTTTTGTGTTCTCTGTCGTCAAAAAAGAGTATTTGCTTTGAAAAATTACCTTTGGATGTGATAAGTCCTTGTCATTCTGACACTAACCAAGGGTTCCACGAAAACTCGTGTTAACCCTGGCAATTAACTAATTGGTGCCAACAACTCATTCTGCCACCACCGTCCCCAACTCGTGCATGGTGCTTTGAATCTCCACTGGCTCATTTTTTCATGTTTTTTTCCTGGTATGAGCTCTAGAAACACACAGCCTGGGTCTACCTTGGCCCTGTCACAGTCTATCTATGTGACCTTGAACAAGTTATTGAACCTGAAACCTCAGTTTCCTCATTTATACATGCTAAAAGATGCACACACTAAATACGGTAAAACCTTGGGTTGCAAGTAACTTGTTCCGCGAGTGTTCCGCAAGACAAGCAAACATTTGTAATAAATCATAACTTGATAAACGAGTGATATCTTGCAGTACGAGTTGTATGTGATGCTGAATGTCACATGATCACAACTGAGCCAAGGTTCCCTCTCTCTCTCTCTCTCTCTCTCTCTCTCTCTCTCTCGCTTGCTCGCTGCAGAATTATGGGTGATCCTCTCCCATGCTTGGATGCTCCGTCTCATGCCACAGCGTTTGGCAGAAATCAGTGATTTTTCTGAAAGCTGGAAGGTGCCCACAACTGGCATGAGTGTATTTTGTCACTTCAAAGCACAAAGTCCTTTGTTTTTCCATACAAGAGTAAGCCTAGGAATGCTTTGCTTCATTCTAGGTCAGGCTGCCTGCAGATATAAACCCTTTTCTCTGCTGCCTTAATTGCCAGTTACTTTAAATACAGTCTGTGACAAGAGTTTATTAATATGTAGTGTAGTCAACATCCGTTAGTGATAGCGAAAGTCGTCCTACACAATAACCCTCCTCTCTCGTCTCCCTCACACCAGCCTCGAAGGTTTTCAAAGGCAAGCGCAGGTTAGTTTGTTTACTTTTCTTTATATTTTGTATTTCCTTTATTATTTTGTATTATAGTACAGTATTGTAACCATTTTTATCTGAATATTTTTGGGTTGTGGAATGAATCCTCTGAGTTTCCATTATTTCTTAAGGGGAAATTCACTTTGACATACAAAATACTTTGGATTACAAGCATGTTTCCGGAACGAATTATACTCGCAAACCAAGGTTTTACTGTATTTTATAATGTTAAAATAAACATTAGATAATAAAACGTGAATGCTTGAAGTTAAAATCTACCCTTTGAAAACCATTTCCTTTCTGCTTCGAGAACTAATGTCTAGTCCATTTTTGTTATGTGCTAACTGGTTTGATACCCACTAATCTGGAAACCAGCTACAGTACAAAACTCAAACCCGTTGTGCCTGCTGTGGTCACCCTTCTTCATCTCTGTGTTTCCCTTGACTCACTGCAGTTGGGCTTTTGACATTTATCGTGAAACTTCCCTTGACCCAAGGCCACCTGTGACCCCCATCTCACTAAATCCAACAGCCCGTTCCCTGTTCTTTTCTTCATGACATCTCTTGGCATTTGAGGAACGACTTCACTCCCTCCACCTGAAGCACTGTGCTCTAGGTCACTACCTCCTTGGTGGCCCTACTTCACAGTCTCTTGCTCAGTTCCGTTCTCCTCTCTCCCTGAGTGTTGGAATAACACGCCCGACACACCATCGACCGGGATCAGAGCAGCTAGTTCTCCATCTACATCACTCCCTAAATGATCTCATTCAGTCCCATGGCTTTAAGTGTCAGTTACCTGCTTGCGATCCCCAGATGTATCTCTCCAGCCCTGACTCCCTCCTCTCGTGAAGGTTTGCACCGTCATGTCCTGCACAGTTCTCCATTTGGTCATCTGACAGTTTGGACTGAATGTGTCTAAACCTAAATCCCAGTCCAGGCCAGATAATTGCCATCTTGTTAAAGGCATCATCCTTCATTGCACTTAGGCCAAAAACCTAGGCGTGATTTGTGATTCGTCTCTTTTTCACACACCCCTCATCTAATTCATCAGCGAGCTCTTCGGTTCTAGTTTTAAACATTATCTTGAATCTGATTCCATCTGCTCTCTTACTACTTATCTGTTGTCTGCCTTCCACCTTAATATATTCCTCCTTAGCAGCCAGAGGAGTTTTCTAGAAATATATTCAGTCATGTCACTCTCCTACTCAGCATGGTCTGTCAGGTAGGATTGTTTTGCTGTAAGAAACATAATTTCTTATGTTCTCTTCCAGTGGAAAAAGTTTGCATATTCGAGGGGGGGGGGGATAGATATAAATTACGTCCTTTTAAAAAAGAAATCCTGCTATATATACTGTTTTTCACATAGGATATCGCGGAGAACTTTCAGTGCTGCCACTTTTTTTTTCACCTTCCTTTTTGAACTGCTCTTTACCTCATGTGGATAAACCATATTTAACCATTCCTCTACTGACAGGTGCTTCAGTTGTTTCCAATTTACATATAATGCTGGGGTGAATAGCATATAGCGTTAGAGAAGACTCTAGGGCCAGAGAACTTACTAGATCTGCTACTTACTAGCTGTGTGACGTTGTACAAGCTACAAATTTGTCTTGGCCTCATTTTACTTATTTTGTAACATAGCGATAACTCTAGAAACCACTCCATAGCTTTGTTGTGAAGATTGGATGAATAAATATGTGTCAACATAAGTGAAAATAGAACCTGGAATATGGTGAATGCTTAATAAATGTAAGCTGCTGTTATTTTTTTCTGGTTCTATTCTGTTTAATATTTAGAGTAGCTATTTCTGTTTTAGTACCAAACTGCTTTAATTATCTTAACCTCGTAATATGTTGAATATCTAGTAGAGCTGACAGAAATTTCTTCTCGTTCCTAGTAATCAGTTGATTCTCTTTGACATACTACGGACACTCTCCTGTCGTACACCAAAAAAAAGTGACCAATTGTTCACCTTTGTAATAATTATAACCCCCTTTTTTGTTTCCTTATTATCCTCCTTTTTTCAAAAATATCTTGACTGTTCTTGCATGTATTGTTCCAAATGTTCTAGATGTCCCTATCAGATTTCACACACACAACATATGTTAGTGTGTTATTTTTTTAATGTTTATTTATTTTTGAGAGAGAGAGAGAGAGAGAGAGAGAGAGAGAGACAGCACGTGAGTGGGGGAGGGGCAGAGAGAGAGAAGGAGACACAGAATCCAAGACAGGCTCTGGGCTCTGAGCTGTCAGCACCGAGCCCAAAACGGGGCTCGAACTCACGGACAGCAAGATCACGACCTGATCCAAAGCCCACCACTTAACCAACTGAGCTGCTCAGGCGCCCCTCGTTTATTTTTTTATTTTTTAATGTTTATTCATTTTTGAGCACAGAGCCCGATGCGGGGCTCGAACTCACGAATGTGAGATCATAACCTGAGCCGAAGTTGGACACTTAACCAGTTAAGCCACCCAGGCACCCCTGTATGTTATTCTCTTGAAAGACCCCTTCAAGAAATTTTTTACTGTTGCTAATTGTCAGTTGATTCTCTTGGATCTTCTATGTATATAATATCGTCTGCAAAGAATTATCATTTTGCCTTTTCTTTTAAATCTCTGAACTTTTTCTCTGAGTCATACTGGCTAATGCTTTCAGAACAGGGTTAAGTAATAGTGCTGATAGCGGTGGACAGCCCTGTGTCCTCCCTGACTTTCATGGTAATGCTGCTGGTGTTCTACTCACAGGTACTCTTGTTTGAGGTATGTGTTTATGTAATCAAGGTATTTTCATTTATACTTCCTTTTTTACTAAGAGTTTTAAAGATTAGAATTGGACGTCAGATTTTGTCAAGTTACTTTCAGTAGCTTTATATGATCATATGGTTCCTATCCTCTGACCTACGAGCAATGACTTTATATCCTAATATTGACCCATTCTTACATTTTTGGGATGAACTCCCATTTGGTCCTGGTTTATTACTCTATTTAAGATTTTTGTATCAGTATTCCATAAATGGGACTGGTCTTCACCAGGCTTTAGCGTCATCGGTATGTAGAATCCATAGAAGAATTTAGAGCTTCCGTGTTGATGTTCTGAGAAAGCTCGTACCCATCTCTGGTTCTAAATCCTTTCCCAAACCAGTGCCAAAGCCCAGGTGCGTGAGTGCTCTGGTGACCTTGCTGCTCATGCCCCCAGTGTGTTGTGACAGCAGCTCTTTGTGCCCTTCCTGGGCTGTTCCTCCAAAAAGGCTCCTTCTGTCGGGGCACCTGGGTGGCTCAGTTGGTTAAGCGTCCAACTTTGGCTCAGGTCATGATCTCACAGTTTGTGGGTTCGAGCCCCGTGTCAGGCTCTGTGCTGACAGTTCAGAGCCTGGAGACTGCTTCGGATTCTGTGTCTCCCTTTCTCTCTGCTCCTCCCTTGCTTGTGCTCTGTCTCTCTCTATCTCTCAAAAAATGAATTAACGTTTAAAAAAAAAAAAAAAAAGCCCCCCTCTCCCAGGGGCAGGTCGGTTGGTTCTGGGAAATCAGAGTCTTTCTGCTGTGTCCTCATTGTGCAGACAGATCAACCTGGTGAACAGTTATTCCCATTATCTTTTCTCTCGTAACTACCATCTGCTCTTTTCAGTGTTCCAGCATTCTCTTTAAAACCAGCTAAAGTTACTTAGTTTCAGTCCAAAGATGAAATTTTTCTTGGCCAGTTTGATCATGGTTGCATCAGCTGTGTTTAAGAATTTTGGCTTTGGATTTTTCCTTTTGTTTAAAATAGTACAATGGGGGTGATTAGGGCAAGATGTTCACTTTCTACTTAAAAAAATAATAAAGTGTGCTCTTTATTGTGGTCCTATCTCTTAAAAAAAAAGAAGAGGCTCAACTCAGGATTTGGCTGACTTACTGTCCTCTCTGAGGCAGGAGAGCCAAGCCAAGGCTGAAGAAAGAAATGATTAAGGATTTTGAGGTTAGGAGGGTTTAGAATTACATGGCCAGGCTGTGCACTTCAGAGAACGTATTCAGCTTATTTTCATAGGCCGACGGGTCCACTCTTGCAGGAGCCAAACCAGTGGACTGAGATTCTCAGTTTGAGAAAATGCCTTTTTTCTGGGCATTCTCTTCCTTTTTTTTTCCTCTTCCCTTTCTCCTCTGTTCTGTGTTCTCTCCCCTTCCTCCTTTCATCATTTTGCTAAAGCCCCAGGAAATTAAATGCAAGGACTTATGCCTTCAATCCTAAAATGGGAAATGAGAAACCCTTAAATGTCAGGAAATTCCAAAGATAAGGTTCCTACAGCAGCATTAACTTGGTTGTGTATGTTCTATGGCGTGCATTGAATAACTCTGGCAGGAATGCCTGAAGGCCTACATTTAACAAGGAAAGTTACTATTTTTTAAGTGTAAGCAGCATCCTGAATTTACATGTATCTGTATACCCAAAATGTTTTAACTGGAATGCAGTTTTTTGGTTTTTGGGTTTTTTTAGGGTTTTTTTGTTTTTTTTTGTTTTTTTTTGTTTTTTGAGAGAGAGAAAGAGAGCATTCACAGGTGAGTGGGGAAGGACAGAGAGAGAGAGGGAGAGAGAGAATCCCAAGCAGGCTCCATGCTGTCAGTGCAGAGCCCGATGCTGGCCTCAAACTCACAAACCATGAGATCATGACCTGAGCAGAAATTAAAAGTCAGACACTTAACTGACTGAGCCACCCAGGTGCCCCTGGCATGCAGGTTTTTAATTTTAGTTTAATTTAATCCTATGATGGAGTTTTTAGATCCTTATGAAGCCAAATAACTATGTTGACCAAAATTTCAATGTTTCAACATTATTTGGCATTGTATAGATAGATTCAGCCTTTTCTTGAGGCTTTAGCGTACAATTTGCGGAACTTTTTGAGGACAGGAAGCCTGGGTCATTATATGGCTACCAAATCATACGCCTGCTGTTATTGATTCCATAATTTCCATCTTCAGTAGGACTGATAGGGATCCCCAGAGTGGTCTGGTTGGACAGCAACCCTCAGCTATTACCCAGTGAGTGCTTAATTTCACTTACCAGCCATATTGTGGTCTGTTCCTGTCATGGCTGTTCCAGTCAACATGCCATCCAAGAGGCAGTTGTAACTGCCATGTCTAAAAACTGAGTGCTTAAAATCTTCAAAGGGGCAAATTGTTTGATTAATTTGACAAAGCCAAAGTTACTTTGAAAGCATGAGAGAAGCTTGATTTTGTAAATTCTTTATTTAATGGCAGTTGCATTAGAAAACAGAAATAAGAATAGAGAGGACAGGGGTGCCTGGGTGGCTCAGTCCATTTAGCGTCCAGCTTTGGCCCAGGTCATGATCTCACAGTTTGTGAGTTCAAGCCCCCTGTCAGGTTCTGTGCTGACAGCTCAGAGCCTGGAGCCTACTTCGGGTTGTGCGTCTCCCTCTGTCTTTACCTCTTGCCTGCTCACATTCTGTCTCTGCCTCTCTCTCTCAAAAATAAACATTAAAAAAAAATTTTTTTTAAAGAATAGAGAGGAAAGTTGTTATTCTACATTAGAGCAGTGACTGTCAAGTCTTTTTTTTTTAAATAATTTTTTAAATGTTTATTTTTGAGAGAGAGAGCAGGGTAGGGGCAGAGAGAGAGCGGGGGGACAGAGGATCAACAGTGAACCCAATGTAGGGCTCGAACCCTTAAACCACGAGATCATGACCTGAGCCAAAGTCGGATGCTTAACTGATTGAGCCATGCAGGCGCCCCTATAGCTTTTTTTTTTTAAAAAAAGAGAAAGCATGAGTGTTTGAGCAGGCGGAAGGACAGAGGGAGAGGGAGTGCCAAGCAGGCTCCATGAACCAGCACAGAGCCCAACATAGGGCTCGATCCCGGGACCATGAGATCATGACCTGAGCTATAATGAAGAGTCAGATGCTCAACCAGCTGAGCCACCCCGGTGCCCCATGTCATGTCTTATTTCCCACTGGAGGTGGAAATGATTGGACGTTAGACATAATGGTGGATAAAGATGGGTTTTCTACTGGCATTTCTGTTTTGGATTTAGGATAGAGATAAGCATAAACCCACCATGAGTAGCAGTAGCACTTGATGGGGGAGGTGTGAGCCCCGCTAACATAAGCATTCCCCCACTTAGCCCCACTCTCATCTCCTGATGGCACACACGCCCTTCCCAAGAGCCGGTGGGACCTGGGAAAGACCTGTGTGTGGTCACTGGACATGGAGACAAGAAGAGAATCTGTGGCAGCTCAAGGAGCCTGCTTCAGATTCTGTGTCTCCCTCTCTCTCTGCCCCTCCCCTGCTTGTGCTCTCCCTCTGTCTCTCAAAAATAAATAAATGTTTAAAAAAATTTAAATATTCACTCATGTATTCAACCAGCAAACATTTATCCTGCACCTGTGTAGTATTAGAACATAACAGTGAACAAAATGAACTGAGACCCTGGCCTCGTGGACCTTACGTACTAGTAAGAGAAGCACACAACCCTGCAGTTATGTAACTATAACCACACTCAGTGCCGCGAGGAAGCCCATGGCGCTACGGGAATGTTCAGCAGGGTTATCTAGCCTGTCATGGAAACGGCCAGATTGGGGAGGATGTGGCACTCGGACTGAGACCTTAGATTCCCACGTGGAAAAGGGGTGTTCAGTTTGAGAAACAGGTGAATGTCCCAGAGGAAGAAAGACTAGTGTGTTGGAGGCCCTGAAAGGCAGTGGTGTGGCCAGAGAGATCAGGAAGGGTGTGAGCCGAGGCCTCCAGGTCCTCTGGAGCCTGGTCCAGAAGAGTCCCGGAGACCAGGAAAGTGTTCTGGCCTATCACTTACTAGGAATGGGAAACTTTCCTTAAAAACTCACATTTTTTAAGAAGGGAGAGACCCAACCGGATTTTCATTTGTGAAAAGCTCACCTGGACAGCAGACAGGGTGGGTAACTGTGGGGTGGGAGGGGGTATGTGGTGGGATGGGGTAAGCCCAGGGTACAGCTGCTGGGGGACTGAGAAAAGCAGTGAATACTAGGAATGCTTGGCCGGTGGAACTCTTGTTAATTGGTCAGATATAGGTGCTAAAGGAGAAGGGGGTTTGGACGGGACTCCCAGGTTTAAGGCATAAACATTTGGACAAAGTGCGATGGCCTATGCTGAGGAGCCCTGGAGGAGGAACTGGTCTTCATTGGGGTGCGGGGGGATAGGAGGGTGAGTTCAATTTTGGATGTATTAATTTTTTAAAACATTTATTTATTTATTTTTGAGAGACAGAGCATGAGCAGGGGAGGGGCAGAGAGAGAGACAGACACAGAATCTGAAGCAGGCTCCAGGCTCTGAGCTGTCAGCACAGAGCCCGACACGGGGCTCAAACCCACAAACCCTGAGATCATGACCTGAGCCGAAGTCAGATGCTTAACTGACTGAGCCACCCAGGTGCCCCTTGGATTGAGATTCCCACGGGTCATTCAAATGGAGATGTGGGATGAGCTCTTAACTTAGTATTTCATTTACAAAAATATAGAAAAGTCACAGGTAACCTTCAAAATACTACTTGAAATCACAGTATTTGGCATTGGTTGTCAAAACTGGGATATTACATATGTTGTGACCCACTTCAGGAAACGTCAGTGGACCAGTTAAATCATCCCAGCATCTCTAAAACTAAGAAGTACCTCAATCACATGATAATTTGAAGGCCCAGGAAGCAAACTCAGGCTGGGAGGAGGTGTACCCCTTCACCAGGCTGTGGGCTCCCCAAAGGCAGGGACTTCTTGCCTTTGCTTCACCAGCTAGCTGTGAGCTCGGCTCGACCCCCAGAAGGTGCACATTAAACATATGGGCTGGATGTGGGACGAATGTGGAAGTGTTTAAATAAGAAAGAAGCCAGTTTGGATATGGTTATCATTAGCCTTTTGAAATTTCCTTTTTCTCAAAGTTAATATGTAAATAAAGGTTTTAAAACTTTTTGTGACCACAGCTTTCCTCCTGCGTTGACTTAACTTCCATGCTCTGCTTAGTGCCTGTGCTGTGGAGAGCACCAGACACGGACCAGACTTCCTGGCTTCTGACCCTGGCTCCACCTCTATCTCCCAGTGTGACCTTGAGCAATTTATCTGAGCTCTGTTTCCTTTTTTTTTTTTTTTTTAGTTTATTCATTTATTTTGAGAGAGAGAGAGAGAAAGTATGCACACACCAGTGGGGGAGGGGCAGAGAGAGAGAATCCCAAGCAGGCTCCGTTCTGCCAGTGCAGAGCCCAATGTGGGGCTGGAACTCACAAACCCCAAGATCATGACCTGAGCCAAAGTCCCACGCTTAACAGACTGAGCCACCCAGGCACCCCGGTCTCTGTTTCCTCGTATATATAATATGTTTAATGATAGTAATTCTTTACAAGGTTGTTGCAAAGTTTGAATGTAGTAATCCGAGTACAGACTTAGTTGATACTCAGTAAATGTTGAGTGATTCTGCGGCCTCTTTGAACAGTTTGCATCTTCCCTACCAAATCTAGGTAGTATGCATGCTGGGGACTTGAGCCACCAGAATCCGGTTAGCTCAGCGGGGGAAACCCAGGAGCTGTATGGCCCACTCCAGGCCGGTAACTTCACTCTGCTCTGGGCCACAGACCACCACGCGTCTATCCCCAAGCATCTGCCCGGCTAATACCAGCCTGGGCTAATGGCATCCCCGACTAGGGAGTGTTCAGGGCGGGCACAAAGCACAGTGCGATCCCGTCGTAGAGAAAACAGCTCAGACCTGCTTCCACCCCATAGACCACATCTGTGGGAGCTCTGAGGCACAGTCCTTCCTCTCCTGGCTGGACACCTCAAGGGGAGGAAGGAAGGGGTTTATGGAGAGGTAGCCCTTCCTTCGCAGCAGGAGCTTCCATGAGTGCATCAGGCACCTCAGGGCACGGGTGACAGTTTCAGCCTCATGGCCTGACTTAAGGCCCTGAGGACCTAGGCTGGAAGCTGGAAGCTGGAAGCTGGAAGCTGGAAGCGTGGTCTTTATGTTCCTGTCCTGAGTGCTGAGTTCAGGTTCAGAAGGGAGAAGGGTGAGGTAGAGATTAGGGATGATGAATTCAGATGTGGAGATACTCAAGTTTAGAAGCCTAGAGAGGAAAAACCTGGGGAAACACCCAAAGCCCAGAAAGAGGAAGAGAAAGAGGAAGAGAGAGCTACAAGCAAAGACACAGGCAGTTGTCTGAGAAGGGGAAGTGGCCGGGGGCCAGCATTGCACCCAGCTCGTCAAACCCCAGAGGGTGTCTGTGTGCCTGTGTTTGCAATCCTTTGCTGAATGATACTTCTGTAAAATACAACAAAAAGGAATTGCCAGAGAAATGAAAAAGACAACAATATACAAGCCTCAGTTGTCTTTTAAAAATTTGTTCTGTCAAATTGCTTTAAAATTTTCTAAGCACAGGGGCACCTGGCTGGTTCAGTATGTAGAGTATGAGATTTTTGATCTTGGGATCCTGAGTTCGAGCCCCACGTTGGGTGTAGAAATTACATTTAAAGCAAAGAGAAAAATAACTTTTAAAAAAGAGTTTTTAAATGCCTGTTCTCAATTATTGTACCTATGTCATTGGCACACCAGCCCTGGCCCAAGGATTGCACTTTGAGCACCACAGCCTTATGCTATAGAAACTAACAGGTGTCACATAAAGAAATGCCCCAGAAAGTGATTAGGTTTTACCAGAAACTCAGTAGTGACCCTCAGGGGGCAGCTTCAGAAAAGGGATGCTTACAGAGGCCAGGTTGAGACAATAAAGAAGGAAAACCGGTGAGTTCAGGTAAACTGATAGACAGCCTCAGCTCCTCCCTCCTCCACCTGCCCCCAACCCCCACCAGCTTAAAACCCTTGGCAAGGAAGGTGAGAAATCCGCAGAACTGCAAGGGTCCTTGATTCCAATGAAAGTTTTTCTAGAGGAAACCCGTATGTGTTTAAAGAGGGAAAGGAGCTAGTGGAGAGGGAAAGATTTAAAATGTAGCAAATCCCCAAAGCTTGGAAAGCAGGCCCATGGCATCTGCCTGGCTCTGCTGTCTCCTCCCACCGCGCTCACCACCCTGTTCCCTACAGCCAGCCTTGCCGGGCGTCTGTGTGCCTTTCCCACAAATGCACCAAGTTCTCCGCTGCCGCAGGACCTTCACAGGTGCCCTTTCCTCTTCTTGGACCACTCTTCCCCACCCCCACCCCCCGCCCCCCACCCCAACTGAGGTCTTTGTATCCTTAGGTCTCAGCTTTAATGAGTGACTTTGTCAGCCTCCCCTGATGCATCCCCAATCTATGTCAAGTCCTCCTTGATAGTCTCACTTGTGACACCCTGTTCTTTTCCATCACTGACCTTAACACAGGTTATTATTATTCGATGTATTTGTGCGTGCTCTGCTTGAACGCCTGTCTTCCTCCCTGGAATGTAAGCTCTCTGAGGCAGGGACTCTAATTCTTTTAGTCACTCCTTATTTATGGAACCCTAAGCACCATGCCTCTCACATAGTTCATGTTCAACATAAAACATTTGCTACGTAAGTAATTATAGCACTGCACGGTAATAGTAACAGCTAACACTTGTTGCATGTTTGCTAGGTGCTAAGGACTTTACAGACTTTCTCTTTTCTATTCTTTGGGCAATCCTATGAGATAATTCCTGTTTTTCAAGTCAGGAGGAAGAGTTTCAGCCCAGTTAAGTAGTTCATCCCAGGTTAAAAGGCTTGTGAACAATGCATCTGAGATCTGTGTACTGATCTGTTTAATCTTAGAGCCACCAGAGGGCACCTTCCCCAGGGGCAGAGAGAGATTGGAAGCATGGGTAAGAAGCAAAGACATACACTTCTACGTAGTCAGCCACAGTTTACATCAAGCATGTGCAGGACGCTGTGCTAGACACGGGTGCCCAGAGTAAGGAACCGTGACTCCTGGGCCATGGGAGGCTTGTGACCATCCTATACCAGGAGGAGTGAAGGGCTAGGACCAAGTCAAGGCCAGCTGGGGAGTGTGCCCTCAGGAGTGTGGGTGGACTAAATTCCATTCAAGGAAGGCCCGAGTGTGTTCAGCGCGAGTTCCTCACAAGTCCCCTGGACGGACAAGATGAGCCTCGAGAGCCTGAGTGGACAGGGCTGTTCTGGTCCAACTGGGGGGAAGTTGTGTTTTAGTTTGGAGAAGGAGAAGGAAAGAGGAGAAAAAAGGGAAAGGTGGAATGAACCGGTGAGGTGGCTGATATTTTGTATGTTCCACAGTATGGTCTACCTCCTGACCTTCCTAATGTTCAGTAAAGCTAAAGAAATCATAGAAACTCAAGGTGAGCCACTGTGTATGTTGGGGGTGGGGGCTGGACTTTGCATTAGGTCAACACCAGCAGGACAGGGACAGCTCCTGTGGAAGTAGGGGGTGTGGTGAGGGTGATAGCCATTTATTTATCATCCTTACTGATCATCCTTACCACATTTGCACAAATCTCTGCAGGGGGAGTGCGGGAGGGAGTTGGGGGTGTCTCAGCTGGCCTCCAGGTTTCATTCTGATAATAACCACTTGAGTGAGAGAAGTGCGAAGGGGGCCCAGGCCTCTGGTCCACTCTGAACTGGCCATCACTGCTCCTTTCCGATTATTAATGTATGCTCTGTAAACATTGCAGAATATTTAAAAACTCCAGAAAGTAAAAGTGAAAAGAAGCCATGAGCCATTCCTTAGCCCTAAGATATAGCTGTATATTTCACTTCCTTCACTTCTTTTCCATGTATATGTGTGCTTACAAAGTTGGGGTTGTATTTTATATGTACTTGACTCCCTTTACTCAGTGTAACAGCATAAACATTCTTTCAGATAAAAGCCACACCTCTTATGTAAGGATTTTCATACCTTCTTACAAGAAACAGAGTTGATTTCATTAATAGAAATCTTTGCAGGAAGAAAATTTGGGGGCATATAATCTCTGGACCAGCCTAATTGATTTGAGTTCTTGTTTTTTGGTTTTTTTCTCCCATCTTGTACAAACCAGAAAATCCTATGAGTTTGAAGACTTATTGCAATCTTCCTCTGAGAACAGCAGAGTGGACTGGTACGCACAGACTAAGTTGGGGCTCACACGCACTTTATCAGAGGAGAACGTCTACGAGGACATTCTAGGTAAGAGGCCCACATACCTGTGTATGAGTCCGGGTCTGTCTCTGGCAAGGGGGAGAGGAAATGGGGCTGACCCCTTGAAACACAGACACACACACACTCTCTCTCTCTCTCTCTCTCTCTCTCTCTCTCTCTCTCTCTCACACACACACACACACACACACACACACACAGAGTCTCGAAGAAATACATGTACTCAGATGAACAAGAGAGCAGGTAGGGGCATGGCAGAGTGGCCCACGGAGGGACATATGAGAGAAAGTGGGACCGGAGAGGAAAGAGGAAGGACTGGTGCTGAATGGCCATGGAGGCAGCATGTTGCAGTGGGAAACACTGGAGACCTGGGGTCTGAAGAGCTGTGATTGAATCTCTGCTCTGCTCCTGATTAACTGTACAACAGTGAGTGGGGGACTTCACTTTTCTGAACATCGTTCTCTCATCTGTATAATAAAGACGATGACAGTTACATTGTAGGGCTGAGGATTGGAGAAAATGGAATGGGAAGTACCTGGTTTGTAACAGATGCTCAGTAAATGTAGGGATTACGGAATGAAGGAAAACTAAGGCCACCACGCTCTTCCTGAATCTGTAGGAGTGTGACAGTAACAGGGCATCAAAATTCAGACTAAAATGAATGTCTACTATTTTTAAAAGTAGCTTTGGCCTAAGTTCTTTTAAATTCTAAAGTGGAGCTCAGATTCACCAAGTTTGTTTCATTTCTTTATTTTTTAATGTTTATATTTTATTTTGGATTTCATTTGCTAATATTTTATTTAAGAATTTTTTTTTAAATTTATATCCAAGTTAGTTAGTGCATAGTGCAATAATGATTTCAGGAGTAGAATCCAGTGGTTCATCCTCTACATTTAACACCCAGTGCTCATCCCAACAATGTTTGTTTATTTATTTATTTATTTTTTTAATTTTAATGTTTACTTATTTTTGAGAGAGAGAGCAAGCAAGCAAGGGAGGGGCAGAGAGAGAGGAAGACACAGAATTTGAAGCAGGCTCCAGGCTCCAGCTGTCAGCACAGAGCCCGATGTGGGGCTTGAACTCGCAAACCGCAAGATCATGACCTGAGCTGAAGTCAGATGCTTAACTGACTGAGCCACCCAGGCACCCCAATGTTTATTTATTTTTGAGAAAATATCAGGGGAGGGGCAGAGAGATAGGGAGACAGAAGATCCGAAGTGGACCCTCTGCTACAGCAGCGAGCCGGATGTGGGGCTCGAACTCCTGAGCCATGAGATCATGACCTGAGCCAAAGTCAGACATGTAACCAACCGAGCCACCCAGGCACCTCTGTTTGCATTTAAATTAGTGAGTTAAAAAGGAAAATAAAATCAATAAATTAGTGATTTCAGTAGCCTTCAGGGAATATCACAGTTTTCAGGGAAGTGTGAGCTCAGCCCACCATCTGCATGTTGGGGTCAAGGGTGGGAGTGAGGGAAGAAAGGAGCTGGTAAGAGGGAGAAACCCGCATGTGGCCACATGCAAGGGATCGGTAGGGCAGATACACATATACATACGTGAATGGAATCATCAATACCAGAACAAACTCCACAGTAGGAGGAAACACAAGACTTGAGGCAGAATAGATATTTAGCTGAGCTATGAATTTCACCATAGACTGTTTGAATTATAGCGTCCAAGTTTGGGAGATGGGTTGCTGCCAAAGCAGTAGGCTTCCCAGGTCTGAAGCGGGTATGAGGTCTGGACTTCTCTTAACAGTGTGTACCTAACAGGGAAGTTTTCAGTTACAGAGAACGGAAGACCCAGCTGAAATAACAAGGGAGTTTGTTGGTTCATGTGACCAGAACTGGCCTATTCTCCCTTGTTTCCTCCCGCCGACCCCACCTTTTATAAAGTAGGCTCTGCACCCAGTGTGGGGCTTGAACTCACAATCCTGAAATCGAGAACTGCCCATTCCACTGACTGAGCCAGCCAGGCGCCCCTCTTCTCCCTTGTTATCACTCGGGCTAGCTCCATTCTTGGCGGGTTTCCTATGGTCTTCATGACGGCTGCCATCAGCTCCCTGGAATCTGTAACTTCCCATTGGGAAGGAGAGCCCATGTTCTGCACCCAACAAAAATGCCGAGGTTCACGCTGAAGAGACCAGTTTAGATCCCTTGTTCACCTTCGTAGCCCAGGAATGCCATGCACTGGTTGGCATAAGCTTGGGATGTGAGCCCTTCCCTGAACCGGACACTGAGGCGGAGACTGGGGATGCTCACATTGACTGATGCTCTGAACTTGGAATGGAGTTAACTCCATATATCTAAGAAGGGGGTCACAGGGAGTCACTCCGGCGAAAACCAGGGTCCAAGAGGAAGGGGGTGAATGGATAGGAAGACATCAGACATCCCCACCAGGAGAGGCCAAGACGTTGGGTGGCTCTCTGATAAGGAAAACTTCTGTAACGTTCCCAGTTCCTGACTTGTTGCCTTTGACCACAGATCCACCAATGAAGGAAAACCCTTATGAGGACGTGGAGTTGCACGGTCGCTGCCTGGGGAAGAAGTGTGTCTTGAACTTCCCTGGTTCTCCCACTTCTTCCATTCCTGACACACCCTCCAAGGTATGAGCCCCCCGGGGAGTGGTGCAGGGAGAGGGGTCCCCAGCACCCCCAGCATGGTGGCCTCGAGCAGCCTCGAGCTGTGGGTTACACCGGAGTGCCAGGCCTCCCTCACCTCTGGGTTCCTGGATTTGCCTATCAGCTGCCTGCCTGCTCTAGTTCTGCCTCTAGTTCTCCTGGAAACCCTCTGCTCAACCAAACATCCTAAAATAACATTTTAGTTTCTGGGTCAGAAACCTCCCCAAACTGGGTAAGATAGCACATCCGTATTATACAACTGTAAGGAAGAGTAGCCTGACCTAAAACAAAGTCTAAAATATAAGACTGAAAGTTTTGGTACAGAAACAGTACCTTTATAGCATGCCACCATCTGTGAGGTTTTAAATAGAAAAATATACATACATGGAAACTCAAATATGTTTGTGTATGTAGAGGAATATCCCTGTAGGGAACCTAAGAGCGAGTGGGTATATCTGTGGAGTTGTCTGAATGTGAGTACCTGGAGGACAAGGTGGAAAACTGATTTTTTTTTCTTTTTTTTTTTTACTGAATATCCTTTTGAACCTTTTGAAATTTTGTACTAGGTACATATAGATAATATAACTATACTCATGTGAATGATAACTTCAACTCATTGCCAAGAGGATTGAATTTATATTCCTTAGCTTGGCATTAAATAATCCTTCATAATTGATCCCTGGGCATCCATTATTACCTAATTTCCTACACTTCCTACATACAAAAGCTCCCGTCTAGCAAAAGCATACAAATTGCCCCTCTGATACTCTAGGCCCAGATTGACAGACCTTTTCTGTAAAGGACCAGAGGGTAAATATATGAACTCTGTCGTGACTACTCAGTGCTGCATTATAGTGAAAAGCAGCTGTAGACAATATGCAAACAGATGGATGTGCTGTATGTCAATAAAACTTTATTACAGACACCAAATTTTAATTTTACATACTTTTCACATGTCGTGAAATATTACTTATTTTCCAACCATTTGAAAAATGTAAAAACCATTCTTAGCTCGTGGGCTGTATAGAAACAGGTGGTGGGCCAGATGTGGCCCAGAGGCCACATTTGCCCACCCCTGTGTTAGGTCATTTTTATATCTGCTCTTGGCTCTTGTCTTTCTCTCCCCATCCTTTACAACCCAGATCAATCCTGCCTCCTTCAAGAAGTTTCTAGGCCATTTCAGCCACTGGAACTTCTTCCCCTCTTACTCATTGGGCTGAAGTGTTCATTTTACACCAAATTGTGTATACGGCATTATGATATCTCTGACGTTGATGATTTAAAATCTGATTTAAGTCATGTAATGTATCTTAAAAACCTCCCCAGCTAAATTATGAATTCCTGAAGTCCCTCAATATTCTCTTTCTTTGTGTCCGCCATTAGGGGTTGTTCTACAGTGTGTAATTGATGAAGAAATTAAGTAAAGGAAGGCCAAATCCAGGCCCCGGGTGTCAGTTTCAGTCCCATTGCAGGATCTATTTCCAGCCTAAGAAAAGAAGCCATCTTCCTCTCTGGGCTCCATGCATTTGCTGGCAGGTGGGGGTCCGCACACGAGGCATGCCTTTTGTGCTCAGTGGTCACACAGGCAATCTCTCTGCCACCAGTCTTCCTGAAGAGAGTTGAAGGTAGACTCCACCATGAGGGGTGGATCTTATCTAACCAAGCCGATTACTGTAATTCTTGCCGAAGCCAGTTAACTGCTCTTTTTCTCCTCCTATGGAAGAGTGTTGTCATGAATAATCCAGCACAAGAGATAATTAGCAGAGTTTTCCTACTTGCCTTTGAAGTGTGTTTTCAGTAGATATAGATGCCTTTGACATTTAGGAAATCCTTCATTTCCCACAGTGGATAAGTCTGGCTTAAAAGAAGGAAGGCTCTCTTACAACCCAGGGTGCCCTTTCGTGTCCCACCTGGCTCTCCCCTGCTCTCCTCTTCACGCAGGGAATGCACCGCCTGCCCCTTAGGAGCAATGAACAACATCTGCCCCAAGCAACTCTGCAGTTAGAGCTGGGGGCTCCTCCCTGATGCCAGGAAATAAGGACTTAACGGCCCTCTTCTTCCCCTTCCTGCCAGCCAGAGAAAACCTAGGTCCTGTGTCACCAGAGCAGCTAAACACAGTAGGTAACCACCTCCACAAGCCTATCCCTGTCTCCAGTTGCCCAGGGTATGTGTCTGATTGCCGCCGATTCCTGCCAGCTGCTTTCAGCCTTTGCACGTCATCCGCAGGACTCTGTGTCCACGCTCATTCCTCCGCTCTCCCACATCTGGGTACCCGGTTTGTGCCCATTCTGGGGGACAGCTGCAGACTTCACCACTTCCTCCGTTTTAACTCATCAAATATTCATGGAGCATCTGCCGCATCTGGGCTGCACCTGGGACCTTAGAACTGGCGGAAGCAGTCCCTTTGTGGCGACCTCCTCTGTCAGCCTCAGAAAGATCCTGTGACAGCTTCTGGGATTCTCATTTAGTGAGACCGTGCCTGGACCCAGCACAGGGGTAAGGGTCAGCTGGACAGACAGAAAGGAGCAGATGTGCAGATGCTAATGCTTATAGACACACAATGCAAGCTCTTGAGCCGGGGCTATTTTCTTTTCTTGCTATGTGTTACCTCCATCCCCACACCTGGAATAGCACAGTAAATGGAGTAGGAACTAATTTTGATAACAAAGGAAATCGAGGCTAACGTGAGACATTCTTTTTTATGTACTGACTCGTAAGACCTAAGGGAAAAAACGTGTCACTAAGTAGCATTCTCTGGTTGCCTGGGGAGCCCACCCACACCATCTCCCACACCAAAAAATCCTGTATCACTTAGCTGTAGCTACAGAGAGGCAGTATGTGGTCGAGTGTGCAAGTTCTAGAGTCTGTCTCCATTCAGAACTTGCTAGCTGAGTGACTTTGGGCAAATGATCTCATCTACACGGATCAGTTTGTCACTGATAAAATAGGAATGATAATAGTATTCTCCTCGTAGGGATTTTATGAAGAGTAATCAAATTAATCCTTGTAAATACTTAGGCTAAGTAGCTACTATTTATGTGCGTTTGGTAAATATATAGAATTGTGCTTTTCAGTATGTGTTCTTTTTAAAAAAAAAAAACTTTATTTCCTAAAAACAGAACATTCTCATCACAAAAAAAATTTTTGGCCGGGGGGGTGGTGGGCGCCTGGGTGGCTCAGTCAGTTTCGCACCCGACTTCTGCTCAGGTCATGATCTCATAGTTCATGAGTTCAGGCCTCACGCTGGGCTCTGTGCTGACAGCTCAGCCTGGAGCCTGCTTTGGATTTTGTGTCTCCCTCTCTCTCTGCCCTCTGCCCATCGTGCTCTGTCTCTCTTTCTCAAAAATAAATAAGCATTAAAAAAATTTTTTTTAATTTTTTTTTGAGAGAAAGAGAGAGAGAGAGAGGGTGCAAGTGAGCAAGGGGCAGAGAGAGAGAGAGAGAGAGAGAGAGAGAGAGAGAGAGAGAATATCCCAGGAGGGGCAGAGGAGGAGATGGGTATGGGTGTGGGTGAGGGAGACAGTGAGAAGCAGGGCTCACCTGAAGCTGGGCTCACATTTTACCCTAAGCTGAGCTTGAGCTCATGAACCTGAGATCATGACCTGAGCCGAAGTCAGATTAATGACTGAGCCATCCAAAATTTTCTTAAATACTGAAAAGTGTAATGAAGAATATAAAACTCATCCATAATCGGGGATTTTTATTTTTCTTTAATAGATTGTTAGCGTGTGTGTGTGTGTGTGTGTGTGTGTGTGTGTACATAAAAAAGATTTGGGATGATGTCTATATACTGTTGCTGGCCTTTATCCTGAGTATTTCCCCACGTCATTAATTTCCTTTTAAAAACAATGTTTGTTGTCTGCCTGGCATTCCATTGTTTAAATGTAATGTCATCACTTTGTGTAATGTCCCAATTGTTAAAATATGCGTGTTTGCTTTCCTATGTACTTCTGTGTGTGTATATTTAAGGAAGTGTTTATGCATTCATGGAAAGATATGTACCTGTGGGTATATATGAGCTAACGGACATGTTTGTGAGAATGACATCTAAGTCCTTAGAGGAAGCCTCTATAAAAGAGACCAGGAATGAGGTTAAGTTAGGTTAGGAAGAGATGTGATATTTGGTATCAAGGGCCCTTTCAGTCTTCTTACATCACTGTCTTCTGAGGCAGTAAGACAGGGACAAGAGAGGACAGGAAGGAGTTAAGCCACCAGCCACCATTCGCAGACAAGAAGGGTGAATGAACCCTGGCTTGAGTCCAGGTCAGCTCCCTTTAGGGAGGCATGCAGTTTCCTTGCCGCCCCTCTTCCCCACCAAGAAGTCCCCTGGCCAGGGCCCATCACACTCGGTCCCCCAAAATAACTCATGAAGTTTCCACAGAGAGTTCTTGCCTGCTTTTCTTTTTTGGACACCACAGATCTTTTGCTAGGTCCATTCTGTGTGCCTCTGCAACAGCTGGGCCCCTCCCTAGAGGTTATTCCATAGACACAATGGAATTAGGCATATTACCATCAGAGCACATTGGTGTGAGGCTTTCTTTCTTTCTTTCTAAGTTTATTTTATTTTGAGAGAGAGAGCCAAGCAGGCTCCACACTGTCAGCCCAGAGCCAAACACAGGGCAGCGTCTCAAACTCACAAACCACAAGACCATGACACACGCCAAGCCGAAATCGAGAGTCAAACGCCCAACTGACTGAACCATCCACACGCCCCGTGTGAGGCTTTCTGATCAAAAGCGGGAATCTTATCTGGGCCACAGCCTGATATCATCACCTCTGGGGTCCTATAGTATCTATTCTTTTATACTATCATTCAGGTTTGACCAACTTCTGCTGGTTGACTGATTTTGTAAATAAAGTTTTTCTGCAACAGCCACGCTCATTCATGCACATATTTGGTATGGCTGCTTTTGCACTGCGGTGGCAGAGTCTAGTAGTCGTGACAAAGCCTAAAATATTTACCGTCTGGCCTTTAAGAAAAGGCTTGCCACCCCCTGCTAAATCCAAGAGTCATACCCTTACCTTCAAAGGCCTTCCACAGATGATTTGATGTCCTCATTGGTGTGTGATCTCTCCCATCTCTTTGGCTGTACTCGCTCTAAGCCATGAAGACTCTCTCTGGTCTAATTTGCTCTTCCTCACCGCTATGCCTCTTCTCAGATTGTGCTATCTACTTGAAAACGCTCTACCCCAGAGCCCACTAGGTCCTCTTCTCAGTTAAGTAGCAGCTGAAACTCCACCCCCTCATGAAAGCTCCCTGGACATTTGGGGGCTGATTCTGGGTGCTCTGGAGGGCACACCGGGGCCCCTTTCCCTGGCAGTGTCACCACGGGGAGATGCTGTCACCACGGGGAGATGCAGCCCATGCAGCCTCCCCCAGGTCTCTTGACACCCTTTAGAGAGTTGTGTACCATGTTCTGATTCCGTTCTGTTTTCTTTCTCCTCAGACTTCTTTATCGGTCAAATCTTTGAACAAACACTCTCACACCTAAAAGTCTAATAAAAACAGATGCCTGCTTTTTGCCAACAATGTGATACGTGATTCTAATACAGGGAAAGACTCGGGGCCATTTCCTTGGATTTCATTGCAGATGGAATTTGGCCTCTAAGAAAGCTTCTAGCTATTCCTTCTTTATGTGCTGGTTTAATTATGAAGATGCGCATAGTGAGCAAACCACACTGGCTTTTTCTGCTCAGGGTTTGTGGTGCTAAGCGATTGATTGCTGCCTATAGACTCGTGATACAAACATTGCAGCAGGCCACTTGGGAAGACTAGGAGTCTTTATTCCTAGAAATCTTCAAAAAGAAAAGGTTCTGGAGTTATTGTTACATACTATGTGGAACGAAACAAGAATAAAGAAATCGATGGAACAAAATAAGATGATTCTGTAAGAGTTTAAGATATAATAAATGTGGCCTTGTAATCTGATAGGAAAAGAAAGACTTATTTATTAAATGGAATAGGGATAAAGTAGCTTTGGGGGAAAAATCACTTTAGACTAACATGCAATAAAATAAATGACTGATGGATTAATAAATAAAATATGTTAAGGGGCACCTGGGTGGCTCAGTCGGTTGAGTGTCTGACTTCAGCCCAGGTCACAATCTTGCAGTTTATGAGTTCGGGCCCCACATCAGGCTTGCTGGTCTCAATGCATAGCCTACTTCAGATCATCTGTGCCCCTCTCTCTGTCCCTCCCTCGCTCGCGTTTTCTCTCTCAAAAATAAAACACTAAAAAAATATGTTCGAAATAAGCTAAGAAAATCCACAAGAAAATGGAATTAAATATGTATTAAACCTTTAAAAATATATAGACTTTCTAGGCAAAGAGAGGCAAGATTAAATCATTCACAAAGGAAAAGATGAACAGATTTTCATATACAAAGATTTCACATGATCTTAAAAAAAACATGGAAAAAACACACAACAAAACTGACAAATAGTTCATATCTGCTCTATATAAAGAGTTCTTCCAAATTAATAAGAAAAACATTAGGAACTCAAAAGATAAATAGGCAAAGAACATAAACAATATACTAAAGAAAAAAGCAGTTAGCATATTAAAGTGTGAAAAAAATGAGAAAAACTGTAGTGTATCAGGTATTTTGCTAGGTATTTTATATACCTTTAGCCCATCAAATGCATTAACTCATTAATTCATTTTAAAAAAGAGACTTTGCAGCTATAATTATAGTACAGTGTGCATCCTGGAAGTACCTTTGGAAAGAAGATAGTCCAAGTAGTTTTTAAATTTTATTAGTATCTCTTATTTCAGTGTTAATATATTCGTATGGCTTAAACTTTAAGGAGTATTAAAGGTGTACAGTGAAAAGTCTTCCTCTGGCCCCTGGCCCTCCATCTCTGTCCCCCAGAAGAACCACTGTTTAGTTTCTTATGTGTCCTTCAGAACTGTCCTCTGCATACACCAGCAGGGTAGCTCCTTAAAACACACACACATCAGCATGTTATGCCAACTGTTTTACACTTTGCTTTTCATGCTTAACGACAGACATCCGGGGCGTCTGGGTGGCTCAGTCAGTTGAGCGTCCGGCTTCGGCTCAGGTCGTGATCTCAAGCCCCACGTCAGGCTCTATGCTGACAGCTCAAAGCCTGGAACATGCTTCGTGGATTCTGTGTCTCCCTCTCTCTCTGCCCCTCCCCCACTCGTACTCTGTCTCTCTCTCTCTCTCTCTGTCTCCCCAAAATAAGTAGAACATTAAAAAAATATATATATATATATATACATCTGAGAGAACTTTCCATATGAGTACATTAAGATTTTTCTTACACATGCATCGTATTCCATTCTGTAGATGTACCAGATTTTATTTGACCAGCTTCTGCTGATGGACATCGTTTCCAGTATTTTGTGTACTTGTATTTTACAAGCCATCTCACAGTGTACAATACGGTTTGCACAGTATAGCTTGCCTCGTACAGTATAACTTTGCCCAAGTCTGGGTATATGGGTAGGACCCATTCCTGGAGATGGAATTACTGGGTGAAGCAGCATGTGCATTTGTAATTTTGTTGACACTGCTCCATCGCCCTCCATAGAATTGTACCAATTTCTAGTCCCACCAGCAGTGTACGAAAGTGTGAAAGGGACTCACCAATAACTCCGGTGAGTTACCAAATTTATCTTCGCTAATCTTAGAGGGAAAAATGTCTCTTTGATGGAGTTTTCATTTTCTTTTCTCTTATGAGTAAAGCTAAGAATCATTTTCCATATCTAAGCATCATTGTCTTTCTTTATTCTATAAATTTTCCATCCCTATCTTTTTGCCTGTTTGCCTTTTCATTAATTTATGTGTTACAAAAATGAGTTCTAGAGGGAGTTAATTTTAACCGACTGGGTCACCCAGACACCGCTAGGGGAGTTAATTTTAAATCAGTACAAGATGGCAGAGGGGGACCAGACAGCATGGACCAGGGCCTGTGGAGCCCACAGACCAGCGACCCAACACCAGGGTTAACCACATCTCTTCCGCAACCTTCCTAATACATATTTAAAAATTGGTGGTATATAAAAAAGAAAAAGAAGATCTGTGAGTTGCAGGGTTTTTGGTTTTGGGGTTTTTTGCTTTTTTACCTTTGACCTTAAAGCAGCTCATTTTTAGAGATAAGACCCCGAGGCTTAGGAAGTGAAGCTCCTTGTATAGGAGGTCCTCAGCTTACCAGCGGGCAGGGGTCAAAACCAGGCTTAGGTCTTCTGACTCCCAGTCCGGTGGGTGTTAGTTGGCTGAGCTCCTGATTTGTACAGGTAAGAGAGCCAGGGTACTCCTGCTTGTCTAAAAGGAGACTGGATTGGGTGTGCGTCCTTTGTCATCTTCATGCAGACAGACTCAGCCTACCCTGGGAACAGAGACCAGCTTTCCCTCTCCATCTCATGGTCTGTATCACTGGCACCCCCAGCCATCTCCCAGTTAGTCCCTTTGTATTTATTTGCTCTTCTTTTCTCCTTTCGCCTCCCAGCAGTCATTGTCCAAACCTGCTTTTTTCCGGCAAAATTCAGAGAGAAGGAACTTCAAACTGCTGGACACTAGGAAGCTGAGTCGGGATGGATATGGGTCCCCTTCCAAAATCAGCCCCCCCTCCACCCCCAGCAGCCCTGATGACACTTTCTTTAACCTTGGAGATCCGCAGAATGGCAGGAAGAAGAGAAAGATACCCAAGGTAAGGCTTGCAGCAAACTTCGTGTGCAGATAGGTCCCCTTTCCTGCAAAGGAGGGCTGCAGAGGAATCTGGGCAGAGAACTGAACACTGAGCCGTCTTCTGCCTGCCTCATCACAGGCCAGGCAGCAGGCTGGAGTGTCTGAGCCTTTGTCATGATAGTTACTGTGGTCCTGTAGCCTTCCTCTTAGCCCTTCCTCTCCCAGCCTCAGCTCTGCTTGTGATCCCACACCACCTTTCCAATGCCCCTCCTCCAAGGGCCTCAAAAAGCAGAGCTCCGTTCCTTGTGCTGTGACTCAGACTTTGGTGAACACCAGCTACAGAGGTGGCATCGTGTGAAGCCTGTGCTCCGGGCCAGCACTTGTCAAAAATATCTTTCCTGGCTCTTTGAGAGAGAGAGAGAGAGAGAGAGAGAGAGAACCCGAGCAGGGGAGAAGCAGAGGGAGATAATCCCCAATAGGCTCCACGCCCAGCACAAGCCCAATGCTGGGTTCAGTCTCACAACCGTGAGATCATGACCTGAGCCGAAATCAAGAGTCACGCTTCACTGACTGAGCCACCCAGGTGCCCCTTTGCTGCCTCTTTTTAACCGGAAAGGTAAAACATCAAAGGATGTTTCCCTTTCCTCAGCTCCAGCCCTGCTGTGCTGGTCCCTCTTCACTGGCCACTTGGGTACCAACTTCCTATGAGAACTGTTAGAGCAGGAACTCTTCATTTCAGAATACATGGATGGATGGATGGGATTTAGAAGTCATGAAACCAATAATATCATGTAAAATTTTGTGTGGAGAGTTTTGGGGGGATAGATGGAAGAGGGAGAAGATGGTCTATAGGTTTCATCAGATTTCTCAAAGTGATGCATTGACCTGAAAATCATGGGACATTTACAAGCTGGTTCCTCCTGACAGTTTGGTTAATCAGTATTTTGAGCCATAATTTCACCCCTACCCACACCCGTTCCCAACATTCTCATTCAAGTGAAGTGAAGTCACCTTGACAATCAGAGTGCGTTCTGAAGAATAAGGACAGCCAGGGTCAGGTGATTGAGAAAAGACTAAAACCCACAGCCTGGTGGGAAGGGGTTGTAGGTGGAACAGGGGAGAAGACATCTTGCTGACAGAGGGCAACTGGAGGGGCCAGGGTGGAGCCAGGCCTCCTCCTTCTTCTGCTCTCCTTGTTGGGCCTTGTCCTGCCCAGAGTGTGGTGCAGGTTGCATACTGATTATTTGATGTTTGCTGAATGAGCTCCACTAACACAGGGACCCAGTGTCTTTCAGCACAGACTCACTCCCGGGCGTCCCGTCGACCGCCTTCCACAGTCACTGTCCTGTGCTATCGTGATAGCTGCTCCGGGGCCCCCAAAGTGTGGCATCTCTAGGCACTCCGTTAACTCCCCTTCCGCTTTTTCTGGGACTGTTCATAGGTCTCTGAAATATCAAAATCCTACATTTGCGGAATAATTAAAAGTGACCGTTCACATCTGTACTGACAGCCTTACCATCATTTTAACAAATGAAACAGAGATAATCAAATGAATTACGTGTTGGGTTAAAAGAGCTTTAACACAACTCTAAGTTTGAGTACATGATTTTCTTACCAAGCGTTTAACCTCTGTCTCCTACCCCTGTCCTTTTACCCATCACTCCCCCATGTACTATTTTAATGTCTTTTATTTAATTATTAGAAAAAAATTGTTTTAATTTTTTTTTGTTTTTAATGTTTATTTTTGAGAGAAAGCGTGAGCGGGCAAGAGGTAGAGAGAGAGGGAGACACAGAATCCAAAGCAGGCTCCAGGCCCCGAGCTGTTAGCACAGAGCCCGAAGTGAGGCTCCAACCCACTAACTGTGAGATCATGACCCGAGCCAAAGTCGGACACTTAACCGACTGAACCACCCAGGTGCCCCATTTTTTTTAATTTGAGAAAGAGAACACAAGTCGGGGAGAGGAGTAGAGGGAGAGAGAGAATCCTAAGCAGGCCTTATGCTCAGTGCAGAGCCCTTTGTGGGGCTCAATACCACAACCCTGGGACCAAGACCTGAGCTGAAATCAAGAGGCAGACACTCAACCGACTGAGCCACCCAGGCGCTTCTAATATTTTTTAAAGGTTTTTTGAGACTGAGGGAAAGAGAATGCGTGTGCGCATCTTATGAAAGTAGAGGTGGAGGGAAAGCAGGGCTAGTGCTGCCGCTATGTATGTGTTTAATTTGCAAATGCAGCAGTTCGTTCCATGTTAAGATACTGCCTGAAATGGAAGTGTCACCGGCACTTACACAGTGCACAGGCACTTGGCCTGCTCCTCCCCTGCTCATGCTCTGTCTCCCTCTCCCTCAAAAATAAACATTAAAAAAATAAAATAGTACATTCACACTGTTATACAACCATCACCACCATCCATCTACAGAACTTTCCATCTCCCCAAATAGAAACTCTGTACCCGTGAAACACTAACTCCCCATTCCGCCTTCCCCCCCAGCCTCTGGCAACCACTGTTCTGCTTTCTGTCTGTACAAATTAGCCTATTCTAGGTACCTTACGTAAGTAGAATCTTACAATCTTTATCCTTTTGTGACTGACTTATTTCACTTAGCATAACATCCTCAAGTTTCATTTATGTTCGAGCATGTGCCCAAACTCCCTTCCTTTTGAAGGCTGAATAATATTCCATTGTACGTACCACATTTGGTTTATCCATTCATCCCTTGATCGACATTTGGATGTTTTCACTTCCTGGCTATTGTGAATAATACTAGCATCTCACTTATGCATTGTCTTATTCCATAGGAAATGGGGCTAGCATTAATATTCCAGTGGTTAGAACATGTGTGAAAACCAGCAAGTGCCATTTCATGGGTCTGAGCTCTGAAGGAAATGGCTGCTTCATAAGAAGAAATATAAATAAGCCACACTGCAGGGATTAGGCGGTAAAGGCAGAGACCTCATTCAGGTTCAAGGCAAAGCCAGGACAGGGTTAGGAATGAGGAATTCACCAAGAGAGCTGTCAAGGCCAGTGTTGGGCCACCTCGCAGGACCCAGAGTGTGCAGGTGTGCAAAGATGTGGCAGGGCAGTGTCCTAACAGTCTGCAGAGCTGAGGGGCCGGGGCCCAGGCCCGCCACAAGGAGACCTGGAGAATGAGCCACCTTCCTCCATTGGCGGTCCAGTACTCCGGCTTGTGAGAGGAGCTGCTGAGCTGCTTCAGGGACTGGGACAGAGGGACGGAGGGCAGAGATGGGGATTGGCAACAGCTAACCCACTGTGCCCACCTGCATGCCCATCACCCAGTTCATCATAGCACATCCTCTCTCCAGTTCTTCCAGTGCAAAAAAGAATATAAAACTTTTCAAGGCAGCTTATAAACACAGCTCCCCTTTAAAATCACCAGTTGGGGGGGGGGGGGCGCCTGGGTGGCTCAGTCGGTTGACCGTCCGACTTCGGCTCAGGTCATGATCTCACGGTTCGTGAGTTCGAGCCCCGTATGGGGCTCTGTGCTGACAGCTCAGAGCCTGGAATCTGTTTCAGATTCTGTGTCTCCCTCTCTCTCTGGCCCTTCCCCTCTTAAGCTCTCTCTCTCTCTCTCTCTCTCTCTCTCAAAAATAAATAAACATTAAAAAAATATTTTTTTAATAAAAATAAAATAAAATCACCAGTTGGGGAGTACCCAGCTGACTCAGTCAGAAGAACGTGTGGCTCTTGATCTCAGGGTCATGGGTTCAAGCCCCAGGTTGGGTGTAGAGATTACTAGGGAAAATAAACTTAAAAAAAATAATAAATTCACCAGTTGGTTTGCCTTGACTATACACAGGTAGACTTCCCTTCCTCGCAACCAGGTGGAGCCCAGGAGGCTTCCACTGGTGAAATTTGCAGGTGCTGTAAAGCCTGGTGGGAAGCGACCCAGGGCTTCAGTCACCCGATGGGTCTGCTAGAGTCAGCTTGGAAAATGTGCTGCTCAGTAGTGGTGCCTGCCGAGCGGTAAGAGAGATCATGGAAGGCCTTACAAGTGTGGATGAGCATTCCTCCGCAGGAAGGGTGGTATGCGGGGTGCAGGGCATGGCTATGCAGCCCTGAGCTAGAACTTGAAAGCTGCTGTAATCCCTGCCCACTTCCTGCCCACAGCTGCTCACGCAGTCTTTGGCGTGTTTCCTACAAAACGGGCCCTGCCCGGGAAGCTTTTTATTTTTGCTGTCTCTTCCCTTTTCTTCCCCCACCACCGCCCCCCACCCCGGGGGGCACAAAGACTGCTCCCAAATCACAGTGACATCGCAGCATCGAAGGGGGAGCGACTGTCACACAATTAGCCAATGAAATTGCCTCCCTGTGTCTCAGCTGGATGTGTTAGTATATTCAGACCTCCCCTGTTCATACATCAGGGAGGCTGGCGGCCTCCTTTACTGTCCTCGACAGTCCTGTTCCTGTCTGGTAGAAAGGAGTAATTGAGAGATGCCAGTGGGCCCGTGGAAAGCGGCCCCTCCCTCCTTTCCCGGCCTTCCGTCGTCCTGGAAGAGAACGAGCAGCAAAGGAATCCCAGCTGCACATGGAGAGGAAGCCACTAACACTGGCTTTTCTTCTCCCGGTGTCTGGCAGTTGGTATTGCGAATCAATGCCATTTACGAGGCCCGGAGAGGAAAGAAACGTGTGAAGAGGCTGTCCCAGTCAACAGAGAGCAACTCAGGAAAAGGTATGACCCCCCGCCACCATCACTCGCGCCCCATCAATCTGAAAACAGATTCTTCCTAAAAGAGGCTTCCTGTGGTTCAGAGCTGGCTCACCAAAGATGAGAACAAGTCAGCCCTTTGTAAGAATCTCCTGTTGTCCACGGGACAGCGAGGACCCAGGAAAGACCTCAGCCTGGTGGCCTGTCCCGTGGTCCTTTGACTGTCCACCCATCAAGTCAGCCCAGTGCCGCATGCTCTGAGCTCACCATGGGAGCAGTTCTCTTTGCTTAGCACACATACAAGGAGCCAGTCTCTTTGGCTGTATTATTTTGATATAGGTACCATCCAAACTAGAGCCGCATTCACGTGGAAGTACATTTAGTTGGACAAAGACATAGTTTGTCCATGACATTTAAATTGACAAAAAGAAAATAGCCCCTCTGAAGTAGAAATCTTGGATTTACGTGACTGCATGCAAAAAGTTTCCTGTGTTAGAAAAACGCACACACGCAATTTTCTTCTATTGCCGTTTTTTGTTTGTTTGTTGTTTTTCTGTCCAGTGACAGATGAGAACAGTGAGTCTGACAGCGACACCGAGGAGAAACTGAAAGGTGAGAAGAGCAGGTGGTGTGCAGGGCGCATGCAGATGGCTGTGGCGCTTCCTGCTTAACGGGGGAGACAGGACAGAGTGTCCTCGCACGAGCCGGTTGGGAAAGGCGTGAATGTGAGGGGACAGGGGACCCACAGGGTTGCTCAGGGGCCGGTCAGTCCTGAGCATGACCAGATAGGACCTGTTCGGTCACTGAGCCTGTGGCTCCAGAGATCCAGGGTGGATATCACTGCAGTGGCCCCCATTCCTATGCCTTTCCGTTATCGGTGTTTTCCACTGCTGGCCTGGGACTCCAGGCACCTGGGCTCTTGTCCCACTCCCATGAAAGTTGCTGTAAGATCAGGAGGAAATCACTTAAGATCTCAGGGCCTCTATTCCTCATCTTTCAAATGAAGTCACTGAAGTAATTGGTCTCTGTAGATCTAAATTCATTGACTTCGGTGTAGGCTTTAGTGAGTTTTCCACAATTTCTCAGACCCGGGGTGGGGGGAAGCCAAAGAAAGCCATAGCCCAGGGCTGCTGAGGGAGGTGATGGGGACCAGTCTGCTTGGCATCCCTGCCTCATTCACCTCTCATGCCCACCTGCTCCCCGGCCCACCTCAAGAATGAAGCAAGTCCGTTTCCATCACATAGAATGATGGCAGGAGGGAAGGTGGGTGGGAGCTCTGAGTTAAGTCATGTCTCTGCCCGTTCTGTCACACAGATGTTCACAAAGTTCCCCGCTCCAAAAGCCTTGTGGTCTGGATTGTGTCACATCCCACAAACTGGAAGATGAAGGGAATAAGTGAGGGGAGGAGTCAGCGTCCCCCACCCCATCTGACAGAGGGACGCAAAGATTACTCAAACCACTGCACCAAGTCCACACGACAGACCCATGGCTGAGCAGAGCCCCTGCGTCCCAGGCTTCCGCACCCCCCACGAGCCGGGTGGCCTATCCAGTGTGGCTCACCCCGAAGTTGGCAGGGACCCCAAACAAAGGGCTCTGAGCTAATTTGTTAAATGCGGGAACACTTTTTTAGGATTGGAAGGAACACACAGGCTGTCACAGCCCCGTGCAGTGCCTCGTTGGGAAGACAGTGGCACGCTGGCACTCACTGTCCCTGTCCCCCTAGCTCACAGTCAGCGCCTGGTCAATGTGAAGTCACGCCTGAAGCAGGCTCCGAGATACCCATCCCTTGACCGGGAGCTCATGGAGTACCAGCAGAGGCAGCTGTTCGAGTACTTTGTGGTCGTGTCACTGCATAAGAAGCAGGCCGGGGCTGCGTATGTGCCAGAACTCACCCAGCAGTTCCCTCTCAAGGTATGGGCCCGGCCTCTGTGGCCTGCCAGGGGACTGCGGCGTCCTTGCCAACTTTGTGCTGGTATTCGTGGCTTCCGGGAGGTGTGGGAGTCTGAGGAGCGCTTGGTGTCTGGAATCTTGAACGCGGGTCGTAACTAGGGTATATCAAATGCAAAAAGCTGCTGCTGGAGAACTTGGGAGGTCCCAAGAGGTGGGAGATTCAGAGACTCACAAGTATGGACAAAAACACTGACTCACTTCCTGTGATCACTGTGCTGTCCCGACCAGCTTCTTCATCCTCCCCGTCTCCCTATGCAGCCACGTCTCTCCCCAGGCTATGCTAGAAGCCTCTTTCCCATCAGCCACACGACTGTCCCCTGGGAGTGTATGTTTGCTGAACATCTGTGCGTGTGCTGTGCACCTCTGGGTGTGCACCAGGTGTGCTAGGATCCCGTTCTAAGTCTAACATGGTTCGCGGCTGTGTGGATGTGGCTTTACCATACATTAAATCAGGTACCCAAAATGCACTGGCACTCAATAAAGCCTAAAATAGCATGGCCAATAATATATATATATATATATATAAATTTATATATATATAAATTTATTATATCTACTATATATATTATTGTTACATCTATATCTACATATATTGTTATATATATCTATATAGAGAGATATAGATATGTTATGTATATATCTATATATATAGATATGTTATATATATCTATATATATTGTTATATATATAGATATATATATACCGATATATATATCTATATATATTGTTCTTAGTCTTTGACATCACTATTAAATGGGTTCCACCACATTTCAATTCAGTCCACCCAGAATTTACTGAGACCCTATTACATTCAAGCTGTTTTCTGCTTGGCCCTACTGTTATAAAGATGAGCAGAATATGTTTTCCGTCCTTAAAAAGCTTACACTCTGACAGGAGGTCATAAGATAAGGATACAAAGACTCATGAGGCAGAATGTGACACTGTACGTGGCCTTCAGACAATGAAGGTGTTCAGAGACAGGAAGAGGGGAGGGAGGATGTGTCCTGGTCCCCTGAGGGCCTCCTTCTGCTGCCACTGCCCAAGCATGATCCCAGCATCTATGCTGGGCCAGCTTCCTTTTGTCCTGTCCACTGTGGTCCAGTGCAGTAATCAGGTCCTTGTAGTTTAGGATGGAAACGAGGTATCACTGAAGGAAATCATGGGCGCCGGCCCTCCGGACTGGCTCTGTTCACCTGCGTCCAGCTGACCTCCAGGGATGGTGTCCAGAAAACCCCAAAGCTATGAGTATGCCCACATTTGGTTGAGGCCTACACGGAGCAAGCACCCAGGCACAGAGGACTGTTCTTTTATCCTGTTTACTTCCCTCAGGGCCTAGCACAGTGTTGTACTCGTGGCAATATTTAATCAGTGTTTCAGGAATAAAGGCCTTAATTCATGAATTAATGATTGAATCACTATAACTATTGAATGCTTATAGTTTCCAACCTGGAATCCCCAGGCTCCTAGACATCCACATAAAACTTTTGAGGGGAAACATGTATAGTCATTGTTGGAAAGGGGACCAATCTGGAAATGTATCAAGAAAAAGTCCTCTATAATCCCACTCCACAGAGATCATTGCTGTTAGCATTTTGTCATGTTTCCTCCCAGACTTTTCTCATAGTGTAATTTTCTTTCTTTTTTTTTCATTTTTTAAATTTTGTTAAAGTTTATTTTTGAGACAGAGAGACAGAGCATGAGCAGGGGAGGGGCAGAGAGAGAAAGAGGTAGACACAGAATGTGAAGCAGGCTCCAGGCTCTGAGCTGTCAGCACAGAGCCCCACACGGGGCTCGAACTCACAAACCACGAGATCATAACCTGAGCTGATGTCAGACACTTAACCTACTGAGCCACCCAGAACCCCTCTCATAGTGTAATTTTCTAACAAAATTGATATTGTACGTTGTATAATCTTTGCATCGTGTTTCCTAAATGTATCATTATTTATAAACATATTTCCTATAAATTCTAAAACATTTTTTTAATTATATAAAGCTCTGTTATGTGGGTATGCCCTATTTAACCAATCTCTCTCTGCTGGAAATGTATCTTGTTGCCAGTGTTTCTTTACATTTCTATTTTGAATGCTGTGTGATCATTCTGTGCATGCATTTTTACAGATCAGGCTATTTTATATCTTCTTGCCTTTGCTTCCTCCTTTCTCCTCCCTTCTAACTTTTTCTTATGGTTTTTATCCCCCACTTCTAGGGTCACCTTGACCAAGATTTCCCCTCCATACTTGCACACTAGAGATCATGCCTGCCATGTTCCATTAAAATGCTTGAGATCATGTAATTATCTTTGTGACAGTTCATGCAGACTGGGAAATTTTCCAGCCATTTATGATCGCTTGTATTTGTGAGAGACCTCTTTATGTCTCACTTCCCATAAATGAGCTTGTGTGCATGTAAGAGCACCCATGTACACATATGGGTTGATAATGCCTATGTTGATGACAGCATGTGTAGGTACATGTGTGTACACACGTATGTGTGCCGTGCATGTGATCTGAGGGTGGGCGCATCCACAAGGATGGGCCAAGTCAAAAAGTGCTGGAACTCGCCTCCCTACAAGGTCTACTCTTTAGTTCTCTCAGGGTTTCCACTGTGGAAAAATGTCATTGTTCTTTCCTTTTGTATTCTTTGGAGTTTATGGGCCTTCACTCTGCGATGATTAATGACCCCTTCCAGCAACTACACCCAGAAGGTAGCAGGTATTTGCCTCTCTGTGAGATTATCCAAGGGTAGCCAAAATTAATGCTTTGGCAATGGTCTGAGCTAGTGAATTATCAACTCAAAAACTGCTCCTGGACAAGCTGGAATCTCGTTTGTTATGTTTCATCATGGATGGAAGAGGGAACCATTATTCTCTCAGTAGTGACTATTGATTCTGAAGAACAAAAACCAAGGGACAATTAATGACTGGCTTTAGGTCTATAAATAGTGGCTGTGTTTCATTCACTGATAGTTGTCTCAACCATTAATATTAGTAGCAACTTTAATTATATTTGCTCTAGCCCAAGGGGAATCATACTAGAAGTAGGTTTTATTTTTCTAGTTTTTTTTTTAATTTTTTAAATGTTTTTTCATTTTTGAGAGACAAAACACAAGCAGGGGAGGGGCAGAGAGAGAGGGAGATACAGAATCTTAAGCAGGCCTCAGGCTCTGAGCTGTCAGCACAGAACCTGACACGGAGCCCAAACTGACAAATGACGAAGCCGAAGTCGTACGCTTAACTGACTGAGCCACCCAGGCGCCCTTAATTTGTTCTGTTTTTTAACAAGAGGATATTCATCCAGTCTATGATGTCAGATAAAGCAGAGAGAAACAGAGATTGAGAGACTAGAGATTAAGATTCCTGGGGCACCTGGGTGGCTCAGTCGGTTAAGCGTCCAACTTCAGCTCAGGTCATGGATCTCACAGTTCTTGGGTTCAAGCCCCCTGTCAGGCTTTATGCTGACAGCTCATAGCCTGGATCCTGCTTCAGATTCTGTCTCTCCCTCTCTCTCTTTGCCCACCCCCCCCCCCCACACACACACACTGTCTCTCTCTCTCTTTCAGAAATAAGCATTTAAAAAAATTAAAAAAAAAAAGATTCCTAGCTAGATTCCACACAAGTTGTGTGATCATGGGCAAGTCACTTAACACATTAGGGTTTATTTCCTTATCTCTTAGATAAGAATGTCATGGAGTGCCTGGGTGGCTCAGTCAGTTAAACGTCCAACTTCAGCTCAGATCATGATCCCATGGTTCATGGGTTCGAGCCCCATATAGCTGTTAGCTCAGAGCTGGAGCCTGCTTTGGATTCTGTGTCTCCCTCTCTCTCTCTGCCCCTCCCCCCTCATGCTCTCTTTCTCTCTCTCTCAAAAATAAACAGTAAAAAAAAAAAAGTAAAAAAAAAGGATATCACACTTGATGATGTCTAGTTTCCTTTTGATTCTGACATTGAAGGTCATTGAAATTCATTGAAGTTTACAGTATAATATAATTTGACTGGATGTATTCACTAAGAAGTGTCATAAAATGTCTTTGCATGGGGCACCTGGGTGGCTCAGTCGGTTAAGCGTCCGACTTCAGCTCAGGTCACGATCTCACGGTCCGTGAGTTCGAGCCCCGCGTCGGGCTCTGGGCTGATGGCTCAGAGCCTGGAGCCTGCTTCCGATTCTGTGTCTCCCTCTCTCTCTGCCCCTCCCCTGTTCATGCTCTGTCTCTCTCTGTCTCAAAAATAAAATAAAAAACGTTAAAAAAAAATTTTTTTTTAAAAATGTCTTTGCATGGATCGAGGCTTTCTTGGGCCCAGAAGTTGGAAGACCAGATTTGAGGCTCTGTCCTGCAGATTCATGAGTCTCCTAGTTGAAGGGGATTGCTATGACACTTTTTCCTACTTGATTAAAATAGTTACATTCCAGAATGTTAAACATCAAAGATATTTCTCCAAAACAGACCAGTTTTTTTCTCCTGACTTGCCCCATGAGACTAGAGTTAACAGTGCCCTGGGGGAAAAAAGCCCCAGCAGACTGAGCTGCAAACCCTTCCTAATGTTAAGGTGGTGGTCTCCGCTGTGGGAAGGTGGAAGATGTGGTCTTGCCAAACATCTGCCTCTCTCTCCACCATGCTGGGGTTTATTCCCCAACCTTCTCTCACCCTTTTCCCTGCAGTTGGAAAGGTCTTTCAAGTTCATGAGAGAGGCTGAGGACCAGCTGAAGGCCATCCCCCAATTCTGTTTCCCTGATGCCAAGGATTGGACTCCTGTCCAGCAATTTACCAGGTATGTGCTGGTGTCTCCCTTCCCCACCCCGAAAAGCTAAGGCAAGAACCAGGGAGGGCGTCAGAGATGGTAGATGTCATAATTCAATCCTACCATTAAGCAATCCCGATGGGCCCCAGGCTAGAGGTTTTCCCCACCGTGTTTTAAAATGGGTATCTTTTAGAAGATACGAATCACCTTGCTAAGCATGCCCACTGAACGTGGGCATACGTTTGTTTGCCTCTGTGAAGGGCAAACATAGTTCTTGGTCTAGGAGATGCTAGAGAAACATTACCCATCACCCTTTCCTTGTCCCTTGTCCCTTGTCCCTGGAAACATTTCTTTAATAGCCCATCCAGCTGTTACTCGGACTGTGACAGGTTTACATTTCTGCTTTAACCCACATTGTTACATACCAAAATTTTTGTTATCGGATGTGTTAGCAATTGACCAAACTCAGTAGGCTGCATACTCTGTGTTTGAGGGACGCCGTGTTCCTTGAAGTTGGCCCAGCAGTCTCTAAGGGCAGTCTGAGCTTCTGGTTGGCTCTGAAGAGACAGTTCTCAGGGAGGGTCACCTGAGGGGCACTTCCAAGGGGGGCACAGAACTGCCCCAGTCTTCAGCTGCTCCTTTACTGAGTCACATCCCTAGGACAGCAAAGGCCATCTCCTCCTGGACCTCACTGGGGGCAGGAGTCACGATAGATTCTCCATCGGTGACTGCTGTGTTTCGGGCAATGGGACGGTTCAGGTGATAGAATGCTCTGAGAGCTCAGGGTGAAGAAAAATCCCTCATTACTCTCAGGGTGCACTGGCACTTTGGGTCTCCCTCTCCCTGACACAGACCCCAAAACTATAGGCGCACAGAGTCCCTGCACAGAGATGGACGGGCAGGACAGACACAGGCAGGTCCCTGTGATTGCTCACTGCCTGGTGTCTTTGGTTGTGTTCTGCTTTGTAATGCACTTTTGTTTCCCCAACCACAGTGAAACCTTCTCATTTGTCTTAACTGGAGAAGATGGGAGCAGAAGGTTCGGTTACTGCCGAAGACTGCTGGTTAGTACATTCAGCTCTCAGTCTGCAGGAGAAGAGGCAGGAAGTGTGACAGGTTAATCAGAGGAGTTAAAAACATGGAAGATTTGGGGGAATTACCTAAGTCTCACAGGTAGAAGGGAACAACAGTTCTGTCTCCTTTAAGAAGAAAATACTTGCTCCGTTATTTTCCTTGCCAAATGAAAGGCCTTTCTCTCTTTAAGCCAAATGTCCTTTCTAATAAAACATGCTACACAGACCCAGAGAGCTTATAGTGCACATTCATAATGGCTGCTAAGGGTCAAAGAAAGGTAGTTCTCTTGTTCATGATGCAGATCATTCAAGAGTGTGTTCTTCAGGGGCTCCTGGGTGGCTCAGTCGGTTAAGCATCCAACTTCGGCTCAGGCCTTGATCTCACCATCCATGAGTTCAAGCCCCATGTCAGGCTTTGTGCTGATAGCTCAGAGCCTGGAGCCTGCTTTGGATTCTGTGTCTCCCTCTCTCTCTCTGTACCTCCCCCACTCACGCTCTGTCTCTCTCTCTAAAATAAAAACATTAAAAAAAAATTTTTAAGTCAGGATTGGATTCCAGTGAAATGACCATGCTAACCCATTTCAGAGCTTGTCTTTTTGAGACTCATTCTTTTGAAAATCTTCAGTAGAAGCAAATCGTTTCCCTCTGAGTATATTTGAGTCTTTGACATAAGCCGATATAATTTAGAGTCAAGAATAATGCACAGCATACAGAAGGTATATTCAGTAATTATTTGTTGAATTAATAGTGAATAAAAAGTATGGGTAGCAATTTAAAAAGTTAAGTGGGAAAAAAATAAAAAGTTCAGTGGGATAATAAGTTTTCTTGATAAAATTACTATGACATAATGAGATTGATTTTCATCTTGGTTTGAAAATTAGCTTAAAAGGCAGTTTCCAAAAAGATTTTTCAGAAATGATTTCTGACTTGGAATTATTCTAATAAGCAACATGTGGTTTCAAGGTAACTCCTTAAGAGGAACCACAGGGATCTGGGTGAACAAGTTTAGCCTCCTTCCTTTATGGCTCCATGGGCCATTTTGAGTGCCTCCTGTATGCACAACACCCTCAATTTGGTCCCTTCAAGAGAAGAAAAATATATATACTACATGGCCAGAAGTGCTTCCCACTTATAAAATGGGGTATGGGTAACTACTTACCTCAGTGCGTTTTCAAAAGGTTCCGTGTGTGGAAACATCTGGCACATGATATGCACTTAAAAATGTTTGGGTTCTCTTCTCTGAAGTGCTAACACTCATGATTTCCTTGTGTTTCACCCCAAAAAGCCTGGTGGCAAAGGGAAGCGTCTCCCTGAAGTTTACTGCATCGTGAGCCGCCTGGGGTGCTTCAGCCTCTTTTCAAAGGTGAGGACTGGGGCCTTAGTGGAGGGAGGACACAGGAAACACCCAGACCCCTGGTACTTTTATAAGCGTATCCTGACATTTTCCTTCCCACTTCTCTTGTCACTGATATTGGAAATGAGAGCTGATGACGGTTGGCGCCCAGGAAAAGGGGGTGGGGGGAGAGTCAAAATAATTGCAGGTGGAGGATGGAAGGGGATGGAGGATCTTCCCAGAATATTCCCTATGGTTTACTTTCGTACTTCTCAGCCCTGTCTTTTGTCATATTAGCTTTTGCATGACAGAAAGGCCACTATAATGGATGGATGTCTAAGTATCTGTGTATATATATGTGTGTTGTGTGTGTGAGAGATTTATTATTGTAATTGTGCTCTAAATCTATCAAAATCCTTAATGTAATTTGGTCCTCTTTTTGGGAAGATAAGCCAATGTATCAAGACCTAGGAACTGCTGTATTGAATTGGCTCATCCATTCTACTATTCGGTGGGTAGAGAGAAGCTAATTACTATCATATATGATAATCTTAAATATTAGGTATAATCCAACATTCATTTCCTACATTAACGAGACATGACCATCTAATCCATAAATTGATTTTAAGTTCTTCTTGAGCATATATTTTAGTCTGAGCTTTCTTTTGAGAACTGAAGTCCTATGTCTACTGTCCATGGATGGAAAGCAGCATTTCCTAAAATCATTCCGAAATAAGTCTGCTTCCTGCCCACTGTCCACTTATACTCAGAGGAAGCCTGACTTCTACTGATCTGGTGTAACCTCTTGCCTTGGTAGAACTTATACTTCTATTCAAGTCTGTTAGAAATAAAGGATGATATCAACTTGTCTGTGTTCCTCCCTCCACTCCAGTGAGGTGGTAAGCCTTTCACATTGAAGTTGGTCATTTGCAGACTCTAGGAAAGCTATGCATTGCTGCTCATGCGGGTCTTTCCGAGGGGGTTGTTTAAATTTGTTTTTTAATGTTTTATTTATTTTTGAGAGAGAGAGAGTATGAGCAGGGGAGGGGCAGAGAGAGAGGGAGACACAGAATCCACAAAGCAGGCTCCAGGCTCTGAGCTGTCAGCACAGAGCCTGACATGGGGCTCAAACCCGTAAACCACAAGATCATGACCTGAGCCAAAGTCAGACTGAACCACCCAGGCGCTACCCCCCCCCAACCCTGCCCAGGGTTGTTTTTTTTTTTTTTTTTTTTCCCTCAACGTTTATTTATTTTTGGGACAGAGAGAGACAGAGCATGAACGGGGGAGGGGCAGAGAGAGAGGGAGACACAGAATCGGAAACAGGCTCCAGGCTCTGAGCCATCAGCCCAGAGCCTGACACGGGGCTCGAACTCACGGACCGCAGATGGTGACCTGGCTGAAGTCGGACGCTTAACCGACTGCGCCACCCAGGCGCCCCAGCCCAGGGGGTTTTAAACATGGAAATAAGGCTGTAGGTCACAGCCTTTGCTGTTCAGAGAATGCTTATGAAAGGGAGAAGTGGAACCCCTCCCATGAGTCAGTCTAGCGTCCAGTGGCAGCTTTGGAGTTCACATGAGCCCCATTGTTTTGTCGTGGACAGGGGCTGACAAGCAAGTAAACGTATTAACATACTGTATGTGTGCAGTTCTGTGTTTTCATGGTAGTTTTGTTACTGGGGATATTGAAGGGTGTGTATGATAACTTGCCAAAGACCACACAGCAAATATGCTGGATAGAACCAGAAACAGAGCTTTAGCAAACTGATCTCTATAAACTCGGCCTATTTCCAGGTGAGGGACAAGGATGACTAAAATGACAAATTGTCCTTTTGTACAGAAAAAGGAATCAGGGGCGCCTGGCTGGCCCAGTTGGTAGAGCATGCAGCTCTTGATCTCAGGGTTGTGAGGTCAAGCCCTACACTGGGCCTGGAGACTACTTAAGAAACAAAAACAAAAAACAAAGAAAGAGGAATCGTCTTTAAGAACAGCTCTCAGGGGTGCCTGGGTGGCTCAGTCGGTTAAGCAACTGACTTTGGCTCAGGTCATGATCTCACAGTTTGTGGGTTCGAGCCCTGCATCTGACTCTGTGCTGACGGCTCAGAGCCTGGAGCCTGCTTTGGATTCTGTGTCTTCCTCTCTCTCTGCCCCTCCCCCACTTGTGCTCTGTCTCTGCCTCTGTCTCTCTCTCTGTCTCTCTCTCTCAAAAAATGAATAAAATATAAAAAGAAAAAGAAGAATAGCTCTCAGGGGCGCCTGGGTGTTTCATTCGGTTAAGTGTATAACTTCAGCTCAGGTCATGGTCTCATGGTTCATGGGTTCGAGCCCCACATTGGGCTGTCTGCTGTCAGCTTGGAGTCAGCTTCAGATCTTCTGTCTCCCTCTCTCTCTGCCGCTGTCCTGCGCACGCTGTCCCCCCCACCAGCTCAAAAATAAACATTAAAAAAAAAGGAACACCTCTCAGAATCTCTGAAGAAAGGTATATCATTAAATATGACTACAGTCACACTTTGTAACAAACCACAGTAGCTTAAACAAGCAATCATTTATTCTTACAGACCTGCAGGTCGGCCGGGGCTCAGCTCAGCTCATCTCCCCCTTCCCCCCATCCCTGGGCTCGCTCTTGTGTTGTGGGTAGGCCGGGGGTTGGCCGACCTGGGCTGCCTGGTCTCTGCTGTAGGCTGCAAGGCTGGGGTTGGGGCTGGCTCACATGTCTGTCATCCTCCTTGGACGGCGAGCTGGCCTGTGGACCTCTCCAGCAGTTCTCGTGGCTGTGGCAGAAGCCCCAGAAGGCCGCGGAGACACGTAAGGCAGCCTTCCCGAGGCCTAGGCTTAGACCTGGCACGCTGTCACTTCTGCCTCAGAATTCTTCATCCTTTTGTTATTACCACCTAGCCAGAGTTCTAAGATTTTTTTTTTTCCCTTTGGGGCACCCGGGCAACTCACTCGATTGAATGTCTGACTTTGGCTCAGGTCGTGATCTTGTGGTTTGTGAGTCCGAGCCCCGTGTCAGGCTCTGTGCTGACAGCTCAGAGCCTGGAGCCTGCTTCACATTCTGTGTCTCCCTCTCTCTGCCCCTCCCTCTCTTGCACTCTCTCTGTCTCAAAAATAAATAAACATTAAAAAATTAAAAAAATTAAAAAAGATTTTTTCCTCCTTCATTGCCTCCCCTCATAAAATTCTTTTTAATTTTTTTGTCATATTATTTTTTTATTGTGCTAAAATATACATAACATAGAAGTCACTATTTTAACCATTTTTTAAGATTTTATTTTTTTTTAATTTTTTTTTTTTTTAATGTTTATTTTTGAGAGAGACAGAGAGAGACCAAGCATGAGCAGGGGAAGGGCAGAGAGAGAGACACACACACAGAATCCAAAGCAGGCTCCAGCCTCTGAGCTGTCAGCACAGAGCTCAACGTGAGGCTCGAACTCACAAACCCGGAGATCATGACCTGAGCCAAAGTCGGATGCTTAACTGACTCAGCCACCCAGACGCCCCTTAAGATTTTATGTTTAAGTAATCTCTATACCCAATGTGGGGTTTGAACTTACAACCCCAAGATCAAGACTCTCTTGCTCTACCTACTGAGCCAGCCAGGCACCCCTATTTTAGCCATTTTAAGTGTGCAGTTGATTAGCATTATGTTCATTCACATTGTGTGCAACTGTCACCATCATCCATCTCCAGAATTTTTTTACAATCCTGAATTAAAATTCTGCACCCATTCAACACTAACCTCCCCGTTCCCTTCCCTTCCCAGCCCCTGGCACCCACCATACTACTTTCTGTCTGTGTGAGTCTGACTACTCCAGGATCTCATGTAAATGAAGTCATATATTTATCCTGTTGTGACTGACTTCTATCACGTTAGCATATGTCCTCAAACTTTATCCATATTGGAGCATATGTCAGAATTTCCTTCCTTTTTAAGGCTGAATAACAGTCTATTGCTTGTATACATCACATTTTCTTTATCTGTTTATCCATAAATGGACATCTGTGTTGTTCCCACCTTTTAGATATTGTGAATTATGCTAACCTGAAAATGGCCATTCAGATGTCTGAGTCCCTGCTTTCAAATTTTGGGAGTACATACCCTTTTAAGTGTGAAATTCCTGGATGGTAGGGTAATTCTATATTTAATTTTTTGAGGAACTGCCACACGTACAATCTTTTTAATTTTAATAAGAAATTTTATTTAACCCACATATCTAAAATACTAGTATTTCAGCACTTCATCAATATAGTCATTGATATTTTACATTCTTAATTCTGTATTTTGAAATCTACTGAGTGTTTTTACATTTATAACACACATCTCAGTTCAGACTAGCCATATTTCAAGAGTTCAATACCTACACGTGATATTATTATAAATGGGTTTTTTAAGTTAATTTGTTTATTTTGAGAGAAAGAAAAGGAGAGCGTGAGTAGGGGAGGAACAGAGAGGGGGAGAGAGAATCCCAAGCAGGCTCTGTGCTGTTAGCACAGAGCCCGATGCAGGGCTCAGTCTCACAAACTGTGAGGTCAAGATCTGAGCCAAAATCACGAGTTCCATGCTTGGGGCACCTGGGTGGCTCATTCGGTTAAGCATCAGGCTCGGGTCATGATCTCACAGTTAGTAAGTTCGAGCCCTGCATCGAGTTCTCTGCTCTCTCTGCTGTCAGCACAGAGCCCACTTCGGATTTTCTGTCTCCCTCTCTCTCTGTCCCCCTCCTCAAAAATAAATAAACATTAAAAAAAAAAGAGAGAGAGATGGGGCACCTGGGTATCTCAGCCAGTTAAGCATCAGGTCATGATCCCACAGCTCCTGTCTTCAATACTTGTGTCGGGCTCTGTGCTGATAGCTCAGAGCCTGAAGCCTGCTTCGGATTCTGTGTCTCCCTCTCTCTCTGCCCCTCCCCCATTTGTGTTCTCTCTCTCTCTCTCTCTCTCTCTCTCTCTCTCTCTCTCTCTTTCTCTCTAAATAAACAAAAAAATGTATGCTCAACTGACTGAGCCACCCAGGTACCCCTATAAATGGCATTTTTATTAAAACTCTTTGATCCACAACTAGATTATGGAGGGTCTTACATTTAGACCTTTTAGAATAACAGTTTTATTGAGATGAAGTTTGTAAACCATAAAATTCACCCTTTAGCACATCCACACAGTTATGTAATTATCACCACAATTATAGGACATTTTTATCAACATTTTTATAGAAACCCCTATACCCATTAGCAGTCACTTTCTACTTCCAGAAAGCAGTCTGCTTTCCATCTCTATGGATTTGCCTCTTCTGGAGTTTTTATCTAAATGGAATCATACAAGAAGTAGCCTTTTGTGACTCGGGTCTTTGACTTAGCCTAGTATTTTCAAGGTTCATCCCTGCTAGAGTATGAACCAGTATCTCATTCCCTGTAGTGGCTGATTATGGCATATAATGGAACATCACATTGTGTTTATCCACTCTTCAGCTGATGGACATTTAGGTTATTTCCCCTTTTTGGCTACAGTGAATAATAGGGTTTTTTTTAATTTTTTTTTAATGTTTATTCATCTTTGAGAGACAGAGAGAGACAGAGCATGAGCGGGGAAGGGGCAGAGAGAGGGAGACACAGAATCCGAAGCAGTCTCTGGGCTCTGAGCTGTCAGCACAGAGCCTGACGTGGGGCTCGAACTCACGAACCATGAGATCATGACCTGAGCCGAAGTCGGAGGCTCAACTGACTGAGCCACCCAGGTGCCCCTGCTGTGAACATGAATGTGCCAGTTTTTGTGTGGACATATGTTTTCATGTCTGTTGGGTAAATGTCTAGAAATGTAATTGCTAAGTCATATGGTAACACTGTGTTTAACCTTTTAAGGTACTGCCAGACTGTTTAGCTATTTTACATTCCCACCATCAGTGCATGAGGGTTCCAATGTCTCCACTTCCTTGCCAACACTTACTATTGTCCGTCTTTTGGTTTTAGCCCTCCTAATGCGTGTTAAGTGGAATCTTATTGTGGCTTGTGTTTGCATTTCCCTAATGGCTACCCCCAGAGAGACTTTAAATCCACAGATCTACTGTATATCTTTTTATGTACTGTCGCCCCTTAAAAGGCTACAAACCATTATAGTATCTAAGTTTTCTTCATCACCACCCCCAAGAACCAATTTTTATCCCCTTAGGGACAATATCGCTCCCATTAAAAATGCATATTTTAGCCCAGTAAGTTACATGTCCAAACCCAAAGTCAAGCGGGTCAAGGAACTTCACCCCTTTGGTGGAAAGAACTGCAAAGGCACAAGGCAGAGGAGGGGTACACAGAAAGGAGATTTGGGACAAAACCGTATGGGGTGAAAGACGCTTAAAGTTTGGCCTGATGAGGACAACAGGGCTTCCCCATAATTCTTCAGTCACTGTGGTGGGCCCACTTCATCGAGAACAGAGCAATACCTTGGCACCCTGACATCAGGATAGCTAAGCTGCTTTGGTGACCCTTGCAGATCTTGGATGAGGTGGAAAAGCGACGAGGCATCTCTCCTGCCCTGGTACAGCCCCTCATGAGGAGTGTCATGGAGGCCCCTTTCCCAGCACTGGGCAAGACCATCGTCGTCAAGAACTTCTTGCCAGGATCAGGAACTGAGGTAAGCCATCAGATTCCTATTGTCTCCTAGAGGAGAGAATGGCCCAGACAGCCAAGTCCCAGTAAACCAAGCAAGGGGCTGGCTTTCAGTGGTCTGTCTCATCGCCTGATGTCACATTCAGGTGCATGTAAAATCCACCCCAAGTCCTGTCTATCCATTCGAGGATTCATTCCCAGACAGCATCCCCAGCTATGTCATGGCAGTATATGGTGTTTCTTTGCATGACCTTGGCCCCACAGATTAGGGACCTGCATTGAACATCCTTAGCTACTCTTAATAGCCCATTACTCTCATAGATAGCATTTGAACCCATTTATGTTTTTGGTCTCTGTCACCTCTATAACTTCATATTGTAAGATAGATTATTTTCAGGGAAGACAAGTTCAGATACTACTTTTTTTTCATCTGTCTAGGACTTTGAGGCATGTTCCCCTCCTTGGCTGGGTTGGGATTGAATGCAGGATTTTGTTTTTCTCCTTCCCATTCCTTTTATATGGCTCCGTGGACATCAGAAGGTACATCCCATCCTGCCTGAGTATCTATTTATTTCCAAAAGCCCTTGAAAAAGCAAAGTCACCTCTGGAGACAGGGGAGGGGAGGATGGGGAGGGGAGGATGGGAAGGGGATATTCTGCCACAACTCATTTTCCCAGAGCAGAGAGAAGCATTCTCCCTGTTGCTGGAGAGTCTTGCACTGTCCTATACCAGATACAGGCGACTTGGCCATAGGGATATTAACATGAACATGCCCCACTGTGTGGGCAACACCGGGCAGGCATGGTGCTCAGAGTAAAACACTGGTCTCTGCTCACTGTGAAGGAGTCAGCTATTAAAAGAGAAAAACAGGAACGACTGGGTGGCTCAGTCAGTTACACATCCGACTTTGGCTCAGGTCATGATCTCACGGTTTGTGAGTTTGAGCCCCGCGTCAGGCTCTGCACTGACCGCTTGAAGCCTGGAGCCTGCTTCAGAATCTGTATCTCCCTCTCTCTACCGAACCCCATTCGTGTGCGCTCTTTCTGTCTCTCTCTCTCCCTCTCTCAAAAATAAATAAACATTTAAAAAAAAGAAATTAAAAAAAGAAGAAAAGCACACCCAGGAGTAGTTGACTTGAGATGAATTTGGGAACATTTCAACAAGTACAGAATGAGAAAGTATGCCCACTGAACATACAAGCTGTAAGACACATCATAGGGAAGGGACTGGTATGGGGTTGGGCTCACTGAGAAATGCCTTCTAGAGGAGGTGAGTCTTGAAAGTGTTGCTTGGATCTTTTGGTTCTTCTGCGTGAGCCCTTGACTCCATTCCAGCAGGTAATATTCCCTTGTGAGGCAGACACTTCCCTGTGGGACTCTAAGTGATGGGATAGCAACAGTCATGGCACTTCCAGGGAGGGGCGTGGTCCACATATGTCATCGCCAGCCAGAGCCACCCGCCATTTTGGGTCAAGGGCCATTGATTGAGCCACCCTATGTCTCCACCTCCATCCGAACTTTCCTCACACTCAACTGCGACAGAGTCACTTCCAAGTGTACGTGCTCCCCAGTCTCCTAGGATCTTTCTTTTCCCCAGTCGCCTTGTCTTCCTTGTTTCCTTTCCCTTTTCGCCTGCCAGTGGGTGCGCCCTGCTGAGGACCTCAGAGCCCCCGGCCTGGGGTGCGGCCCCTCCTCACGGCTGCTCCTGTTCCCCGGCAGGTGATTGAACTGTGCCGCCCGCTGGACTCCCGGCTCGAACACGTAGACTTTGAGTCTCTCTTCTCCTCTCTCAGCGTCCGCCACCTGCTCTGTGTTTTTGCCTCCCTGCTTCTGGAAAGGAGGGTCATCTTCATCGCAGACAAGCTCAGGTACCAACCGTGGCCTCTCCTACTAAATAAAGTGTCTGAATGACAGTCGGTCTCGGGCTGGCTGGCACGTGTAGGGCAGGTGATTGTCGGGGACTGCCAAGGAAGCACCCTGAGGGAAGAGTGCGGGCCAGTGGGCAGCGAGGAGTGGAGATCTGTAAGGCACAGCGGTTCTGAAACACCGGGTAAGCCCACGCCTCCCTACACACTTACCTGATTTGCAGCCTGCCTTCCACCCGTTCGACTGTGTGCTGGGCGCTCTGCCGTGTGCTGGGGGACCGACGGTTCTAGAACTGAGCAGACCACCCAGTACTGTGTTGTAAAGGCTTACCAGAGCAGTGTGTTCTAGACAGGAGGAGGGCCCTCCTCCTCAGAGGAAGCCAGTTCTGGCTGAGTCCTAAGACTAACAGCAAGTAGAAAGCACATTCCAGGCGAAAGGAGCAAGGCAAGGAGGCCGGAGGCCGAGCATGACACCTTCAGGAACTGTAAAGCCGTTGGCTGCAGCTGAGCCCAGAGAGGAAGGCCCAGGAGGAGGCAGGGAGCCAAGGTTCACAGACAGCTGCAGGGTTGTGCTAGAGCACAGATGTATCCCAAAGGCGCTCCTCTCAGTGCTAAAATAAATTACACAGAGTCACACACACCTGCTCGCTGCTTGGTAGGATGCCCCCCACGTCCTATGGGTCACACTCAGTGATTTGCAAAGCCCATGTCACAAAGCAAGGAAGAGCCAGGAGATACAGGTAGGGATTCGAGTTAATTCTAAACTAGGAAGAAAAAAAAAAGAATTCCTGGCATTGTCCTCCTTTCAAAATACCAAATCAGAACCTTCTTTGCTTTGGAGCTGAGGGCACAGCGGCACGGGTAGTGAGTGAAACTCCACGAGGGGCTGAGATGTGAGACCCAGTCAGAGATGGGCCAGCCAACCAGTGAAAGCAGATGAGGCCAACCGAGGAGTCCATCTGGAGAGAAGAAATGCCAAAAACACAAAAATTAAAGAACCGTGGTTTGCAGAGGAAATCTGACTCCCAAGTCTGGAAAACAAAAGGGAGGAAGAGGAACAGGGAAAGAGGAATGGCAAGGACAGAAGGTATGAACGTGGAGTTCATCAGGAATGTGGTAGGAAATGGAATCCAGTCCTCTCCTCCCGCGCCAGCCCATCTGGTCATCTTGGTGATGCTCCTCTCTGGATAGCAGCCACTTGGCTATTCCCAGCCCGATCCCACCCTGGCCTTTAGCGGGCTATTCACTTTTACTGTCGTGGTTATTGCACTCCCTGTGCACTGGGGTCCGCTCAGGAAGCGGGCCGGCACTCTGCTGGGCGCGGGCAGCTCTCCAAGCTCGCTGGGCACTGGGGAGTTCAGACGGGAGAGTTCTCAAGGTTGGGGCTCTGGGAGCTGAGGAGGAGTAATAACCCTTCAGTGGCCAGGGTCGGATTTCATGGACATTCTAGTAGCTGTCTGTATTCTCTGGAAGCCCCACTCTGTCCCCCAGAAGTAGAATTCTCAGGCTCGGCCGTGGGGGAGGGGAGAGTGGGGAATCTCAGAAAGGCCTAGGCTAGAAGTGATTGCCAGCCAAGTAAACTTGCTGCCCACCAGGATTGGAGATGGAACCAGACAGTCCCCTGAGGAGCTTGCTTCTGGGCTGAACGTGTTAGGCTCAGGAAGGTCCAGCCTGAGAAAATATCCAGGAAGATGGGCATGGCTGGAGAGGAGTGTGCCCTCCCCAGGCTTCCTCTCGGACAGAGGAGAACACAAAATATCATCTGTTTTTCTTGTCAAAGTACAATGCAAGAGAGAAGGTGAGAACAGAGAGGGTCAAAGACAAATGCATCCCTGAAGGGCAACAGAGTGGATGTGTCAGGCTTAGGGGACCAAGACAGCTGGAAGGGCTCAGGACAGAGATCTCTGGGAGGAGACCACCACCTCGCCCCCCCACCCCCTCCCTGGACACATTTCTGGGTTGATGGGTTAAAGCCCCTCCCACAGAACTGCTCTAAGGAGACAAAGGAAAGCGAAGGAGCCCCATTGCTGTAAATGGACCCTGCCCAGTGGCTGCATCTTGTTAGTTCTACCATCCCCTCCCCTCCTGCTCTGGGGCAGCTTTGTGGGGAAGACAGGTCACCAGTGTGGTCAGACTGGAGGCACTTGGAGTGTCCCCACTTTCCATGATGCCTGGTATTCTGCCGGTAGACACTTAGTCCCTTGGACAAGCAAACACCCATGAGAGGGGAGAGGGGTAAGATGGCAGCTGTGGATGCTGCAGGGACATGGAGAACGTTGGTGCTGTCCTTGGGTCCAGGGTTGGGCCACAGTGCAGCTAACTGCTGTGTGTGCGTATGGAAAGTACCTTAATTACATTTTTAAACCCTTCATGGCCTTCAGACTTGCACGCCCATCTCTCATCACACAGGACGTGGGGCCTAGAGGTGTCCCACCCACCCCCCGCCCCCAGGAGACAGGAAGCCTGAACATCCTCCACCGTTGGCCTTGGGTCTCCTCATTTATGAAACAAGGGCTTGTCTGCACCCAGGTCCCTTGTCATTCTGACCTGCTTGGGCTCCCGTGTCATGTTGGCCCCAAAGACAGCCCATACTTTCCCTGTTACAAATGGCTCACAGTGTTCTCTCTCTTACCCAATAACTTATGTTTCTATCCAACACGAGTTCCATGCAGACCTGAAGAGGTGGAAAAATAAATAAATAAAGGCCCACAGAGCTGAGGCTGGAAAAGAAGGAAACACAGCAGGCAGGAGCCAGAGGACAGTAACAACAGGCAACCGTCAGGAGCACTGGAATGTTGCCTCTGGGCCAGGCTCTTGGAAGGGTTTGACCTGTATTCTTTCAGGCTCCTGACAACTCAATCACATAGCTTCTATTATTAGGAAACTAAGAAGCACACAGAGGTTAAGACACGTTGCTCAAGCAAGCCAGAGGTTAGTGGAAGAGCTGGGACACAGGCAGCCTGGCTCCAGAGAAAATGAGAAGGAAGGAGGAGGAGCTGGCCTCATTTGGTGGTGGGGGGGGGGGGGTAGGGTGCAGGGCGGCCGTGCCTGTGACCCCACCTACAGAAATCTATAAGGAAAGTCTTTTTTTTTTTTTTTTTTTTTTTTACATTTATTTATTTTTGAGAGAGAGCACAAGTGGGGGAAGGGCAGAGAGAGAAGAAGACAAAGAATCCGAAGCAGGCTCCAGGCTCCGAGCTGTCAGCACAGAGCCCGATGTGGGGCTCGAACTCACAAACCATGAGATCATGACCTGAGCCTAAGTCAGACACTTAACCGACTGAGCCACCCAGACGCCCCCATAAGGAAAGTCTTTTTAAAAACATGCCATTAAGACCCCTTTGTGCTTGGCAGTTAGGCTAGAATTGTCTATGGAAGAAGCTGAGACTTCTGTGGTTTTCTCCCCAGGCCCTCCCTCTCTTATGGCCTTCATCTGGGGCCTGGAGAGGCAGGTGGGTCCAGATGACCCCCACACTCTCTCCTAGCTCTGAAACTCCCGGCTGCACGGTCAGAGTGCTCTGGGCCTCCTGGGACTGTGCTCCTTTGTGCCTTGCCCTCCCAGTGACCCTGGCCCAGAACCTGCTAAGGGCCCCATTCCTGACCCAGGACTCCCCTCCTCAGGCATCCTGTACTTTCCAAAGTGTCCCCGGGGATGACCACCTCGTGTGTCCAGCTGTGCCGTGGGGGAGGGATCATCTAATTTCTGCAGGACCTCTCCAGCTCAAGTGATGCCTGACTCTGAACACACTGATGAGGGAAGGTCAGCACTGCCAGCCCACATCTCCCTGCCCTCGGTAGGCTCTCTCCTCTCCCAGGTTGATCTGTTCAGTAGAAATCACCTGGGAAGCCTGTCCCAGCTACTTGGCGTCTGCGATTCTAATCCTAGACACTTCAGAGCTGGTGTGATGCCGAAATAACTGTGTGCTCATTGAATGCCCCTCTTAACATCACTTGGGTTAGAGACAAATACACACCATGTTGTGGGTCCTCTCCAGGATTCCCAGGCCTCTGACCTAGACTGTGCCCAAAGTTGGGGCCCTCTGCACCTCCTTTTACAGCTTAAACGGTCTACTTCTGGAGGCCTCAGTTTTGGGTTTCTTGGTTGTGACCCCTTCCCTAACAGGCCAGCTAAGCCAGTACAGGGAAGCCTGGCTCACCTGTAAGAAAGTGACATCGCTGGGATGCCTGGCTGACTCAGTCAGTGGCGCATGTGACTCGATCATTAGGGTTGTAAGTTCGACCCCCACATTGGGTGTAGAAATTACTTAAAAATAAAATCGTGGGGCGTTTCAGTGGCTCAGTCTGTTGAGTGTCCCGACTTGATTTGTCTCAGGTCTTGATTCCAGGGTTGTGGGATCATGCCCCACATCGGGTGGGCTCTGTGCTGAGCTCTCTTTTCCTCTCCCTCTCTTTCTCTCTCTCTCTCTCTCTAAAATAAGAAATAAAATAGGGACACCCCAGTGGCTCAGCATTTAAGCGTCCAACGTCAGCTCAGGTCATGATCTCACGGATCCTGAGTTTGAGCCCTGCATCGGGCTCTGCTGACAGCTCAGAGCCTAGACCCTGCTTCGGTCTGCTTCTGTGTCTCCCTCTCTCCCCGCCCCTCTCATGCCCCTGCTCTGTCTCTGTCGCTAAAAAAGTAAACATGAAAAAAAATTTGTTTTAATAAATAATAAATTCTTTTTTAAAAAAGAAAAAAGTGACATAGCTAATGATCAAAGCACAGAAACTCCACCAAAGAACATCACACCTGTGACGCTGCTGCGTGAAAAAGCCAGAAGCCATGTTGTCCTCTCCATCCTGCTCTGCTTCCCAGCTGTCCCTCCAGGACCAATCTGTGTGCACCTAAAGCTGCCTGATTTACGGGCAAAGAGCCATAAGGAACTAAAGGGTTCTCTGGCCAGGCCATGACAAACTAGGGCTTGGGGGACAGTGGCTGGCTGCAAGTTGTGTGACCTGGGAAGGTGCAGGAAGAGAGCCTCCCGCATAAGCTCCTGTGGCGGGAGGTGGGGTGGGGGGGGCTTTCCTCCTCCTTACTGGGCACAGTACTCCCCCCCGCCCCCCCCACCACGCATGCTCCCATTTCCAGCCCTGTCCAGCCAGACGTTGAAGCAAGCCTCCCGTTCTCCTGATTCCTCCCAAACCTTGTGACACCGCAGAACAGCGCATGAGAGCAGGACATGCCCCAAGCTCCAGGAGTGGCCGCGTGGCATCCCAGGGTGGACAGGGGCCTGCATTAGGCCCGTAGTCATGCCGCCATTCCCTCCCCTGCCACACAGCGTTCTCAGTCTTCATTGCCGGGGAGTCTGCGCATTGCAGGCGGAAATAGCAGGGACTTGTGGCAAATGCTGAACGAGTTATGAAAGAGTTTTAAGTCAGGCCAAAAATCTATCAAACTTAGAATAACATTTTTGCTCCGTTTCATCTTCAGGGTGGACCCTGAGTGTTTCTTAAGGGCCTGTCAAGCCGAAGTTTTGACAGATGGAAAGGAAAGAATGCTGTTGTGATGGCTTGTTCTGTTGTCATAGCAACCCAACTAAATATTTGCTCATACCCCTTTCTTCATTGCCCCGATGGTAAACATTTTGTTTTTTAGTTTATTAATTTCAATTCCCAAAGTTTTGACTATATCTACAGACCAGGCTGAATAGTGAAGTCAGAGCTGCACATAAACAAATCTGTACAAAAGTTTTAGATGGGACAGATTTTTAACATTTAAGAAATTCACTTTTATCTTTCTGGAGTACATGAAGGCTAGAAGCCAAGGGACTGTTGGCTGATGATAAGTAGGATCAGGTGGTCAAATCTTGACACATACTGGAGTTTGCGCCTTGCCTTCCACACCTGGGTAACTACACAGAGAAGTTCGTAGGTGGCTGTGCATTTTCATCCTTTTGTGTGTTCCTGTCGGTTCGTTGTTTCATCGGTTTCTGTAAGCCTAGGTCCTCTGTCCTGCCTAGAATCAGTTGTGCTCAGCAATGCTTACCGTCTGGGACAAGGTTGGGTTTGTGAGCCTGCCCTCTCTAGGCAATGAGCTTGCCTGAGGCCGGCCTGAAGTTTTGGTAGCTGCCCCCTTGGTGGCCCTGGCATTCATGGGGCACCTGGGTGGCTCAGCCAGTTGAGCATCGACTTCGGCTCAGGTCATGATCTCACAGTTTGTGGGTTTGGGCCCCGTGTCGGGCTCTGTGCTGACAGCTCGGAGCCTGGAGCCTGCTTCGGATTCTGTGTCTCCTGTTCTCTCTCTCTCTCTCTCAAAAATAAATAAGCTTAAAAAAATTCAAACTACTACTTCAGGGGGCACCTTGGATGGCTGAAGCTCGAGTCATGATCTCGCAGTTCGTGGGTTCAGGCCCCACATCGGGCTCGTTGCTGTCAGCGCAGAGCCCCCTTTGGATCCTCTGTCTCCCTCTCTCCCTCTCAAAAGTAAATAAACACTAAAAAAAAAAAAAAAGTAGAACAAAACAAAAACAAGATACTATTTCAGAGGTCCTCAGCGTGGCTGACAGAGGTACATACATGTAAATCAGCAAAATTCTATGAAAAATACAGTGCTAGTAACATAATGACATCAGTCTGATTAAATATGAAGGGTCAACTACCTGTGTTTGCACATGAACACCAAGAAGATAACACGCGGAGCCGGATTAAGAGACTAGCATAACCACAAATTGTCTTCTACTCCAAACCCATCTCAGGGTCACATGCTCTCAGGCGTGCTTGCTTTGTGTTACCGCCTTTTTTGGAACTTACTGCCAGGACTCAAAACCTCTCCACTGCTTTTGTCTGTTAGTTCACTGTTGCTGTTCTGTCCTATCTCTGTTAACGAGCCCTAGAATTGTCTTCCGATGACCAGGCGTAGTTCTTTTCAATTTCCAGCTCTTCCCAGTTCCTGGCTTTCTCTCGTAGATTTGTAGTTTGTAAACATTTTGCTGGAAGGAGTTTAGAAATTATCTAGTCCATTTACTTATTTGATAGATGAGGAAGTTCAGGGCTTTTACCTGAGAGCATACAGGGAGTAGCAGACCCAGTTGGCCCAGTTTTCTTGAGGCCCAGCCTATGTTGTTGTTGTTGTTGTTTTTTAATTCAGCTCCACGTCACTTCCAGATTTACAAGTACGGCAATGAAATATAGCAGCCAGTGCCTGGTGCCATCCACCTCCCACTAGGTCTCCCCAGGCACCAGAGCAGACCGAAGTTCCCCTTTCCCTCCAGTTCCTGGGAATGATGCACCAGGAGAGATGCCTTGCTTGGGATACGAACAGATGCTGATGGCTCATTCCTGAAATTCCTGGGGAGTCTGTCTAACTCAGGAAACTCATTGTTGACTTTTCTGGCAGCATTTTACAGGAGGCTCTGTGCTCCGTTCTTTCTGGTTCCCAGATGAGTTGAAAGGTTGCTGAACATAGTAAGCCCACATTGTGGCACAGGGGCTTGGTCGCACCCCTGTCCAGGAGAACTTGAGCACGCACAGGCGCATCCCAGTGGCTCTGAGCTAATGCTTCAACCCTCGTGAAGCACTGCCAAGTAGCAAAGCATTCTGGGACCTGGCCCTTCTCCCCTGTGCCCATCTTTAAACCCTGTGGCCCAGCCAGCCTCGCACGTGGGCATCATCTCCCTCCCCTGCTTTAGTACAAATTGATCCCAGCTGCAAGCTGGTGTTCCTTTCCTCCACCCCCACGTAACACAAGCCAGCTGGGAGGGCTCTCTTCCTAGGACTTCCTCCAAAAACCCTGCCTCTCCTCCGACCAGCAGGCCGCTCAGGGAGGGCATGTGACGAGCTTGCTTGAAAAGTCATCCTCTGTGTCCCCCAAACCAAAACCTGTTCTTTCCATATTCCTAAGAGACCACCCCCCACCCCCATGGAGACTCACCTTCAGGAGTCTGAGAATAAAATGTCATTACCACTTGCAGCAGAGACCGAGGAAAGCACAAGCGACACTCAGAATAATCCCTTCTTTCCTCCTCTACCACTTATTTTGGGGGAAGAGTTGTCACCGTACTTTGGCAGAATTTGACCTTTCCTTCCAGTATTTCAAGAGGGGGATGTGTATTTTTGTCCTTTGGGGCTTTTTTTTTTTTTTGTTCTGTTTTGTTTTGTTTTTAGCGTGTTGGTGTGGGCTAGTGAGCAAGAGGAATGAGACACTCCTCAGCCCTGCCCACCTGTTGTCGTGAGCACACCGGGCCCCCTTTGCGCCTGCCCGGAGGTGCTAATGATAACCAGGTGCAGAAACATTGGGCTCCAGCTGCAACAGCACATCAGATGATTTGAAAACAAACAGAAACCACTTATTCGGAGAAACGGCAGTGGCAGCGCCTACCTACATGGCCAACGGGGTACCCGGCTGAGTTGTCATCGTGGGTCCCCTTCAGAATTGAATTCTGGTGACCTTTAGGTCAGTGCATTCCAGCCGCAAGAGTGAATTTGATCTTCCTCAGTAACACGTATCCCCCCACTGTATGTGTGAGGCTAGCGCTGGCACTGCTTATCGTGTTTCCTAACCGGTTCCAACTGCCTTCCTTGTGCAGCCGGTGCACACTCCCCGCAGCTGAACGGGGGCCTGCCTGACCTCTGGGGGCCTCGCCCACTTAGGGTTCCCCTAGGAGCCACAGGGAGCTCTAGTAGCAGAGAGAAGCGAGCCACCGATCGCGCTTTCTCCTTCCAACCATGAGGCCACAAGAAAGCAAAAGGGCAGAAGGCCTTTTCTTTGACTTGGGAAAAAAAAGTTAAACTGATTTATTTTTCTATTGCAGTGACTGAGAAAACCACAAAAGGCTTCTCTCTGTGTGCCTCTTCAGGCCTCCATTCCTCTCTCGGGATCTCTTCACTTCCTCCAGGCCCCGGGCGCCGCCTCGCTCCCCACCCTGAATTCAGAGGTCAACCTCAGCCTAGGTTTCTTTAGCTATAGAATTCCAAAGGAGGGACGCCTGGCTGGCTCTGTCGGTGGAGCAAGGGACTCTTGACCTCAGGGTTGTGAGTTCAAGCCTCACGTTGGACATAAAGCTTACTTAAAAAAAAAAAAAAAAATCAAAAGATGAACTCTATCTCTAAGGTGGCTCCAGGTTTAAACTTCTGTGATTTTACAACTTCCCTGGGGTCAAAAGTGCTTAAACCACAACTCTAAAATGTGAATGAACTCTTCAGCGTGAGCATTGCATTTTTATTTTCCGGTAGCAAGTGGAAAGTGAGAGCCTCAGAGATGGCTGAGGTGGACCCCGCCAGACAGCGCCCTCCGTGGGGACCCGCCACTCTCCCTCCAAGTCCTGTTTAGGAGCTCACAACAGATGTGCTGTAAAAAGAGACAGGTTTCATACATGAGGCTTCATTCAGGGAATTCTTTCCTACGGTCTCCTTTAAGGTCCCTCTAGTCCCTTGGGAGTGAAAGCCAACCTCCCAGTAAAAAATGGAACATACCAGAATTCCAGTTGAACCATCTCTGTCCTCCTGCCTCCAACCTCCAGTTCTTCATTCCCAGTCATTGGCTTCAGACCCTTTTTATTACAGACCATGATGAGAAATGCATTTCACGTCCAGACCCAATGCCAACACCACATACATACACACAGATAGTTACACCTGAAACGCATTGCAGCACACTCTCTCTTGTCTCTTCTTTCTGTTGTGTGTTGCTTTTTTTTTTTTTTTTTAATGTTTATCATTTTTGAGAGAAAGACAGAGCGTGAGCAGGGGAGGGGCAGAGAGAGGGAGACACAGAATCCGAAGCAGGCTCCAGGCTCCCAGCTGTGAGCACAGAGCCCGATGTGGGGCTCGAACTCACCAGCCGTGACGTCACGACCTGAGCCAAAGTCCAACGCCCAACCAACTGAGCCACCCAGGTGCCCCTTTTTTGTTGTTTTTAATGCTGATCACAACCCACTAAAATTATTTCAGGACCCAATGATGGGTTGCAAAGTATAGTCTGAAAAAATCCACTCTACACCTAACTATCCTCCTTTATTTTTTAACGTTCTTCTCGTTTTCTTGGCTGTATTCTCACAACTATAGTATGTGAGCAGATCACCTTTGTAGACTGGTCACACACAGACACAGAGTAGTCCTAAAACTAAAGAAATTTAGAACAGAGTAAATTCAACACATTCGTGATCAAGAAAATTAAACACAAATGGTGTGCAACTCACTGAAAGTATAAACATTCCTGGTATCTCAGAGAAAGTGATGCCTTAGGAAAATGCTTCTCTGCTTTGAGAGAAGATTCTTTGGAAGACAGAAGTCACCCCAAGCCACTGGCTGACTGATTGCTGTTATTCTCCTTGGTATAAGTCCTGACTTAATTATCCTAGGTCACTGTTACTCAAGAGGGTATTACATACTTTGTATACCTCACTCTTACAGAGAAGGTATTATAGTGATAAGAAGGAAATCTTGGGGTGGCATCTTTCTCATTTTGGGGGTGATAATTTGGAAGGAGAGACTAGGACCACATATCAGGGCAACATGGGGGCTCCGTGCTACTAAGAAGCATTTCATGACCCCAGTGAGTGTTCAGAGAGTGATGGTTTGCGAAGACAGGGAACAGGAAGGTCAGAGGGCTCATGCTGATAAATGAACAAGATTCAACATTACTCTGGTTCGAGGGGCCCCGAGTGCAGATGGGATGGAAAAGAGGGCTGGTATGTATGTTAAGGATGTTCAGGGAGTGCCACATTCATAGGAAATCCCCTAGAAAGTAAGTGTTTTTTTTGTTTGTTTGTTTTGTGTTTTTTTGCTATTTTTTTATTGTGGCAAACCATAGATAACAGAAGGTTTACTTTTCAAGTACACAGATCAGTGGCAGGAAGTATATTCACAGTGTTTGCAGCCATCAACACTGCCCATTTCCAGAGGCAGCAACTGCCTATTCTCCCTCCCCCAGCCCCTGGTAACCTCTGTTCTATTCTGTCCCTGTGAATTTGCCTATTCTGAGTCCCTCATGTAAGTGGAATCATCCGGTATTTGTCTTTTTCTGTCTGGGTATTTCCCTTGCTAGCCAATATCTTTTCTCCTTAAGGAAGCCAAAGTTAAGTGATTCCACTAAAATGGGCTTGGAAAGGTTTTATGACCATGACATTACATACCTCATTCTGTTGCACTTTGCAGATACTGTGTTTTTTTTACAAGTTGAAGGTTTGTGGCAACTTGCTTCAGGCAAGTTTATCAGCACCATTTTTCCACCAGCATTTGCTTGCTTTGTGTCTCTGTGTGACACTTTGGTAATATCTCACAATATTTTTCATTATCATTATATTTGTTATGGTCATCTGTGATTGGTGATTTATGACTCACTGGAAGCTCAGATGATGGTTAGCATTTTTTAGCAACAAACTGTTTTTTAATTGAAATCTATACACTTTATAGACATAATACTATTGCATATTTGCATACTGTATACTATGAACATAATTTTTACATGCACCGGAAAACAAAAAAAATCATTTGACTCCCTGTCCCAAACATATTTGCTTGATTGTGGGGGTGTGGAACAGAACCCACAGTATCTCCAAGGTATGCATGCCTTTATAGGTGCCTGACATCCCTGGGAACCCAGTAAGGGGGCATTCATCTATCCAGAACTCTGCTTCCTAAACAGAACTCAGCTGAAAACTGGGGCAAACATTAAAAAGGTGGCCTAACAAATCAAATGCTGGTTATAGGGCTTGTGGCCTGAGAAGGATGCTGTATACTCCAGGGAGAACCCATGGGCCCTCGCTTTTATTCTATTCTTACATTACACATATTTCTAACAAGCTTCTGACGTTTGAGTCCCATGGCATTTTAGAACAGCATACTAGGATGTGAACAGAGACGGTCTGACCCCAGCAGGCTCACCAGCAACAAGAAACTGCCCAGAAGAAGGGAAAGTCAGCTCTTGCCCACCCTGGGAAGCTGCCAGGCATCACCATCTGTGGCACAGTGGGGCTGATATTCCAGATGACAGCCTGGGGTAATCCACCCATTCATCCAGCAGACCAGGCATGAACTCAAGCTCCGCACAGAGCACTGGGGACGGTGATCAGTGGAGCTCAGGGCTTGCCGATAAAGGCTACACCATGATCATTATTCTTTAAGAGAGAATGTTGTGTTTTTTTGTTAAGTTTTGAATTCTGGGTAAGGGGTAACTGACTGCATATGAGTTTCTTGCTTACAAGGAGAGCCTCACAGTTGGCGGTTGCCATGTAAATGCCAGAGGAGCCACCCTGTTTGCCCTGATGGCACCTAGGTATTCGTGCTTGGCTGAGCGAATGTGCGGAAGGGAACGAAGAAGCAGCTAGTGTTAGAATATAAAACTGTCTTCAGTAAGAGAAATCCATGAGCATCCATGAGAAAAGAGGCTTTCGTTGTTTTGGAAGGATATGGGGAAGAGGGGTGCAAGTGAATGATGTGGTCAAGATCTTACCAGAATGTAGCTCATGGGGCGCCTGGGTGGCTCAGTAGGTTCAGCGTCCAACTTCAGCTCAGGTCATGATCTCGGGGCTCATGGATTCGAGCTCCGCGTTGGGCTCTGTGCTGACAGCTCAGAGCCTGGAGCCTGCTTCGGATTCTGTGTCTCCCTCTCTCTCTCTGTCCCTCCCCGCTCATGCTCTCTCAAAAATAAACATTAAAAAAATAATAAAATAAAAAAGAATGTAGCTTGCATGTGAAGGGACACTAGCAAAAGTTAGCTGAGGCATTCAATCTGTCCTTCTGGCTGTGTGTCCAAGCCTCACACAGGCTCCATGTGCCTGATATACTCTGCGCTAGGACTGTGTTACGTGATGTACCTGCTTACACATGTGACGCCCTTTCTGACCAACACGCCTTCGGGGAGGAGTGCCCACATTTGTCTCCAGCCTCCTCCATGGAGGCCGCCCACCCTCTGAGCCTGAGCAGGCTGGAGCTTTCCCTGAATCTGCACCTTCTCCCCTTCTCTCCCCTCCACTGCAGCACGCTGTCCAAGTGCGGCCATGCAATGGTGGCCGCCATCTACCCGTTCACCTGGCAGCACACCTACATCCCCGTGCTGCCCCCCACCATGATCGACATCGTGTGCTCACCAACCCCCTTCCTCATCGGGCTGCTCACCAGCTCGCTGCCACTGCTCAGGGAGCTGCCGCTGGAAGAGGTGAGCTCTGGGGGCATCCCTGTTCCCTCCCGAGGGTGCCCGAGGTAGAGGGGAGGTGTTGGCTAAGGCACTGTAGGCACGCAGGGAATAGGGGACCCCATGGCTTTGTCTGTTAGATCCACGCCCCCCACCCCAGTCCGCCTCAATGGACCCTCAGTAGCCGCAAGTTCAGTTCTCTCCTCTAAATGAACCTACTGGCCTGAGAAGGGCAGACATCTACAACTTAACCAGATGTTAAAACGTTTCATCCAGAAGTAGCCATCTACCCTAACATCCCCTCCCTTGCATTCCCCAAAACTGGGAGGTGGGCGGGGAGCACACAAGAGCTAACTGGAATTTATATTTGGACTAATAACAAAGTTGACAGATTGTGCGAACAGGTCCTTTTTCATATCAGTTAAAGAGACAACAACCAAAATGTTTTTAATCCTCCAGTTCTGGGTTTTCAGGCTTGCACCCAAGCAGGGAACATCCTACCTGGCATTTCTGTGGGTATTTAGCCCCAGTTCCTTCCTCTAAATAATCACTGTCCTGTGTCCTGAGCTCCCAGCACTCAGAGAGGGAACCAGAGGGGCCTAACTGATACTACTCACTTCCAAACCCCCTGGGGAACGCCTGTCCCTGAAATTCACCCCCGGGCCCCAGATGTAGCTCTTCTAATTGCCCAGGTAGCCTGAAGCCCCATTAAGTATTCACCAGCACACACAGCTCTTCGCATGTAAGTTTCTGAACTGCAAAGAGCTTGTCTGGGTACTGTGTGATCCCTGAAATGGCTCAGTTCAACCCCAGAAGGAGGAATGGGAGGGCTCCCTCAGCTCCTGGGCACAGTCTCTGGGATGTATCAGAGCCTGTGTTTCCAGCTGTTGGTGAGGACATGGTGACCATGCAGGCCCATGCTCTTCATCATAGCCAGTGTGGCCCATGCCGAGGCCCAAGTGAGGGCCTCACTCCCCGGGTCACGTAAGCAGAGGCCAGCATTTTCCTGACCTGTGCTGTAGGCGCCTCACTTGCCTCACGCAACACCTGGCCCACCTGGCCCGGGTCCCAGTCCCCAGTCACTGTTTACGGAGACAAGGGGAAGGTGCCTACCCTAAAAGCTTTGACTAATGAAAGCCCAGCACCTGCAGCTTGATTTATTCTCCAGCTGGATCCACTCCTCTGGGTTTCTCTCTTCTTGTCCCGTTCAGAGAAAGGACAAGGCCACCTGGGTAGCTGAGAGGAGAGAGCGAGCTGGGAGTGGGGGGTGGTAGTGTCGAATGGAATGGAAGCAAGGGGGGGGCCTGGGGGGCCTGTAGCATCTTTTGCCCACCCCAGTAACCTGCACACTAAAAATCTGTCCCAAAGGCTCTGCCTTAGCCAGCGTGGGAACGGGACAGGGAGTCCAATCTGTGGCATACACATGTCCCAGCTGTGGTTTCAGTGTTGAAAGCATGCGATTCTGGAAAGCCCTTTCCCACCCCCTACCTCCCCTCTTCATCACTTGTGGCTACAGTGGCAACGTCGGGAAACCACAAATGGGCCACTCTATCCCCCACCCTAGCTGCCTGTCAGGATGCCAAGAAGGAAGAAGGCTAAGAGTCTGTCACTACATCCCAGAAACCCTGGTGACAGTAATCGTCCCTTTTCTTCATCTTGCAGGTCCTTGTGGTTGACCTGGTCAACAATCGGTTCCTCAGACAGGTGAGTAAAAAGGCTGGCTTCAGCGTGCTGCTCTGTTTTCACCTCTCTGTTGTTTGGGACACAATTTTCCAGGTCTGGAAAGGCTCCTTGGTGGGCCTGGGATTGCACAATAGGCCAGCAGGCTTGAGTGATTCCCTAGCCGGGCTGTACTGAGAACAGGACAGAAGGCAGGGGTCAAAGGGGAAGGGTTTGGGAATGGATTGAGTCCCATTTGTTGTGTTAGAAAATTATTTTCTAACAGTTAGAAGCTTTGTATAGGTTATAACTATAGACGGGGCGCCTGGGTGACTCAGTCAGTTAAACATCGGACACTTGATTTTGGCTCAGGCCACGATCTCAAAGTTCGTGAGTTCAAGCCCCACATCAGGCTTTGCGCTGACAACAGAGAGGCTGCTTGGGATTCTTTCTCACCCCTTCTGTCTCTGCCCCTCCCCTGCTCATGCTATCTCTGTCTCTCTCAAAATAAATAAAATAAACTTAAAAAAAAAAAAAAGAATATCTTAAAAAACAAAAGGAAAAAGAAAGAAAAAAACACAGTTGACCCTTAAACAACACAAGGGTTAGAAGTGTCCCTGCATAGTTGACAATCTGTGTATAATGACTTTTGACTTAACCAAAGACTTCATTACCGATAGCCTACTGATGGCCAAAAGCCTTACTGATAGGATAAACAGTTGATTAATACGTATTTTCTTTGTTATATGTCTTATACATCAGATACTTGGAATAAAGTAAGCTAGAGAAAAAAAGAGAAAGTATTACCAAGAAAATCATAAGGAAGAGAAAATACATTTACAGGACTGTACTGGATTTATTGAAAAAGAAGTTGCCTGTAAGTGGACCTACAGAGTTCAAACCTGTGTTGTTCAAAGGTCAACTGTGTGTGTGTATACGCGCGCGTGTGTGTGTGTGTGTGTGTGCACGCGCACACCTCTAAAAAAGATGGAAAGGAAAACTCACCAAAACATGGATACTAACTGTTCGGGGTAGGAGACTGAAAAGGAGGCAGAGTGTGAGAGATCTTAAATTGTTTTAATACTTTCGTTTGTTTTCTATAATGATCATAAACTACTCTCATTATCAGAGAAAATAATACACATTTATGTTCTTGTTACCACTCACCTAAGAGAGCTAACTCCTATCAGATCTTGCAAAGAATCATGGTAGTAAGGTTTTCCAGGCATTCTGTTGAATTGCTTTTAAACTTGGACGTGGCCATACTGCTGAAAAGTTCTGTCATGTTAATGTGGTTTGTTCGGTTTTTTTAATCATTACTTTTGTCTGCTTGCCCTTCCCAAGGCCCTCCTGCTCTGAGGTCAGATCATAAAGCCAACTTCGGATCACACTGGTCATCTGTCCTGACCACAGCTCCCTTATTAGCACTGGCTATCCTGAAGGGTGGGGGCAGCAGGGAACATTTGTTGAGTATCTACTAGGTGCCAAGGACTTTGTATTGTACTTAATTTCCCCCCAGCTTTATTGAGATATTACTGACATATACCAGTTTACAATGATGATTTGATACACGTACATACTATGAAATGATTATCACAATAAGATTAGTTAACACTTCTATCCTCTCACATTATTATCTTTTGTGTGTGTGTGATGACATTTAAGACCTAGTAACAACTCTGAAGTATACAGTGGAGTGCTGTTGTTAACTGTAGTTACCATGCCATGCATTGGATATCCCCGGAACTTACCTTACAACCTGAAGATTATACCCATTTCCCCCACACCCTGGCTCCTGGCAACCACCATGTCTACTCGAAATCTGTGAGTTCGGCTTTTTTATTTTTTTTTTAATTTTTTTTTTTCAACGTTTATTTATTTTTGGGACAGAGAGAGACAGAGCATGAACGGGGGAGGGGCAGAGAGAGAGGGAGACACAGAATCGGAAACAGGCTCCAGGCTCTGAGCCATCAACCCAGAGCCTGACGCGGGGCTCGAACTCACGGACCGCGAGATCGTGACCTGGCTGAAGTCGGACGCTTAACCGACTGCACCACCCAGGCGCCCCAAGTTCGGCTTTTTTAGATTTCACATAGAAGGGAGAACATACAGGATTTGTCTTTGTCTGACTCCTTTCACTAAGCATAATGCCCTCAAGGTCAATCCATGTTGTCACAAAGGCAAGATTTCCTGCTTTTTTATAACTGACTAATATTCCATTACATGTGTATGTGTGTGTGTATACATTCCATTGTGTGTATGTATGTATATGTATGTTGTATGTGTGTGTATATGTGTGTGTATATTCTTTGTTATCTATTATTTTATTTTTTTTTAATTTTTTTTTAATGTTTATTTTTTGAGAGAGACAGAGACAGAATGCGAGTGGATTAGGAGCAGAGAGAGAGGGAGGCACAGAATCCGAAGCAGGCTCCAGGCTCTGAGCTACCAGCACAGAGCCCGACGCGGGGCTTGAACTCACGGACAGTGATATCATGACCCGAGCCGAGGTCAGACACTTAACCGACTGAGCCGCCCACACGCCCCTATCTATTATTTTCTTTATTCACTCATCCATGAATGAACACTTAGGTTGTTCCCATGTCTTGGCCTTTGTGAATAATGCTGCAGTGAGCATGGAGGTGCAGATACCTCTTCAAGATAGTGATTTCATTTCCTTTAGGTATATACCCAGAAGTGGGATTACTGAATCAGAGGGTAGTTCTATCGTTAACTTTTGAGGAACCTCCGTTCTGTTTCCCATAGCTGCTGCACTAATTGACGCTCCCACCAATGGTGCACAAGTATACGACTGTCGTTCATCATTTCTTTCACTGTGCAGAAGCTCTTTAGTGCAATGTAGCCCTTTTTTATTTTTGCTTTTGTCACTGTGCTTTTAGGTGTCATAACCGAAAAAATCATTGCCAAGACCAATGTCAAGGAGCTTTTTCCATTTATTTCCAATAGTTTTACAGTTTCAGGTCTTATCTTTAAATCTTTAATCCATTTCATGTTGATTTTTGTGAGTGGTGTAAGATAGGGGTCCAGTTTTTTGCCTTTGCATGTGAATTTCCCGGCACCATTTGTTGAAGAGACCATCATTCTTTGAATTGAATTCTTTTGTTTTTTTAAGTTTTTTTTTAAATTGATTTTTGAGAGAAAGCGTGAGTAGAGGAGGGGCAGAGAGAGGGGCAGAGAGAGAGGCAAAGAGAGAGAATCCCAAGCAGGCTCCACACTGTCAGTGCCACAGCCCAATGTGGGTCTCAAACCCACAAACCATGAGATCATGACCTGAGCCAGTCAGATACTTAACTGACTGAGCCACCCAGATGCCCCTCCTCATTGAATTCTTAGCTCCCTTGCCAAACATTAGTTGAGCATAAATGCGTGGGTTTATTTCTAGGCTCTCGTATCTGATCCATTGGTTTATGTGTCTCTTTTCATGCCAGTACCATACTGTTTTGATAACTATAGCTTTGTAATAAAATTTGAAATCAGGAATTGTGATGCCTCCAGCTTTATTCTTCTTTCTCAGGATTGCTTTGGCTATTCATTGTCTTTTGTGGTTCCATGTGAAATTTAGGATGGCTGTTTTTATTTCTATAAAAAATGCCATTGCAATTTTGATAGGGATTGCGCTGAGTCTATAGATGGCTTTGGGTAATATGGACATTTTAACAACATTGATTTTTCTTTTTTTTTTTTAATTTTTAAAATTTTTTTTTTAACGTTTATTTCTTTTTGAGACAGAGAGAGACAGAGCATGAACGAGGGAGGGGCAGAGAGAGAGGGAGACACAGAATCTGAAACAGGCTCCAGGCTCTGAGCCGTCAGCACAGAGCCCGACACGGGGCTCGAACTCACGGACCGTGAGATCGTGACCTGAGCTGAAGTCGGACACTTAACCGACTGAGCCACCCAGGCGCCCCAACATTGATTTTTCTAATCCATAAACACAGAATATCTTTTCATTTATTTACATCTTTGTCAAATTCTTTCATCGATGTCTTCTATATGCATTTAATCTTCACAATGGGGTAGATATGGATTGCTAGCCCATTTTACAAGTGGGGAAACCGAGGCTCATATCGCTTGTAAAAAGTGGAATAGAGATTCAAACCTCAGATCTCTGTCTCTAAATCATATTCCTTCCGCTAAACCAAAAACTGTGCCAGGATGGCCCTGCGGTGTATCCAGCATGACCTGCTGGCCAGGATGCAGCTATCCACCCCAGAAGCCCTGGTGCAATGGCCCACCTGCTTTTTCTGCTTTACAGATGGATGACGAGGACTCCATTCTCCCCAGGAAGCTGCAGGTAGCCCTGGAGCACATTCTGGAGCAGAGGAATGACCTGGCTAGTGACCAGGACGACGGGCTCCCGGACTGCAAGCGTGGTAAGTGCCCAGCCACCTCCCAGACTGCACCTTGCTCTTCAGTCATTACAGTCTGGGAGCAAATGGGCAAGTGACTGTCCCTTCCACGTGGCCGGCCGGAGAGGCATGCCCGGAGAGAAAGTGGGTATGCAACCCCTTTATCTGGATCTCATTCGAACACTGAATCGTGAGACGATTTTTCTCGCCTCCTCCGTTTGGGCCCTAAAATCCCTGATGACAAGGGGACACGAAATGACTTCATCACCTTGGGTAACCTGTGTCTCGGGGGCTCTGTGTCAACCCTGCCCTCACCGGCCCCTCCTCACTGTGCTCAGGCCCGGAGTCCAGCCCCTTGAACGAGGTGGTGTCAGAAGCCTTTGTCCGCTTCTTCGTGGAGATCGTGGGTCACTACTCCTTGTTCCTGACGGCGGGCGAGCGTGAGGAGAGGACCCTGCAGCGAGAGGCCTTCCGCAAAGCCGTCTCCTCCAAGAGCCTCCGCCGTTTCCTGGAGGTTTTCATGGAGACCCAGACCTTTCGGGGCTTCATCCAAGAGCGGGAACTGCGCCGGCAGGATGCCAGAGGTGAGGAGGCACCTTCCACGTGGGGGCCCAGGCAGCTAGGGACGCCCTGGCCCCGGGGGCAGATGAGTAAAAAGGAAGGTCGTGGAGCCAGGGCCCTGGTGGGACCAGTGCGGCTGCCTGCTCTGGAGAACGCCCCTTCTTGCCACCTGGGAGCTGAGCCAGCTGCCCCAGTGTCCTGCCTGTCTTCTCGGGCCATCTCTGTCCCCTCTCCCAGCCTCTCCCAGAACCACAGTCCAGGTTCTGGTGGCAAGTTCTCCTTCTGTTCTATCTTTCCAACTTGACGAAACCCTTGAGAACACTCTCCCCTGTCTCTCTCTGGCCCCTCGTCTCCTTTGCCTCAGGCCTCTCCTCCTCCCTTCTGCCCTTCTTTCCTCCATCTCCACTGGGCATGGCAGGAGCCAGCTGGGACGGGACGGGGGAAGAGAGGAAGGCCGAGGCCTCCACTTTGTGTGAGGGCCTCCTGACGCTTAGCCAGATTGACCACACAGGAGGGAGGACAGCAGTGGCTCTCCCAGCATGGGGGTCATCTCGCCACAGAGGCCACCCATTCCCCTCCTGCATTCTCTCTCCTCCCTCTTCCTGTCCCCTTTGGCTGGGTTCCATCGTATTTCCAGGGCTGGAGGAGGCAAAGTATGTGAAGGAGGATCAGATCACTCCCCTCTCTTTCTTACATCATCTTAAGCCCTTTCAGGAATCGAAAAGCTAGAAATGTGGGTAAAGACGGTCACCGATGGGATTAGACCGGGGTCGGTGGAGAGACACTTACCACCCAGGTGCAGTGAGTAGGGAGGGCAGGGGGGTCCTGGGAGAGCCTCCACCTGGGCCTTGCTGTCCTCTGGTGCTGTGATGGCAGAGACTAGGCTAAGGAACCAAAGCCCCACATTCCTGGAGCTCTTTGCAAAGTAATGATGGAGGCTGGCCACACTTCAGGTATTCTGATGAGTAGTAACTGAAGAGACAAAAGGAAATTGATTAAAGTATGAGTCACACTCCCCATGATAGGATTCCTTTAAAGAGAAGCTCTGCTTTACCAGCATATCTGTCTACAGATCACTATTTGATAGAAAGGTCGAGAGACACAAAAGCTTAAAAGTAGCATGGAAGGCAGCCTCTATCCAGTGAAGACGATGAGAAAAGAAGACAGAATGGCTGAGGCTCCCGCCCTGGCCTCACACCTACGAGGTGCTGTGTCTGGCCCTGCTGAGCTGATAGATGGCTGATGGATTCCCAGGAAGCCAACCACTTGGCCAGCGTTCCTCGTATGGGAGGCTGCAGGAGTCCTGAAAGCCAGGGCCGTCTGGTTCATCCTCCAAACCGCGTGCCTGGCACGGTATAGACACTTGGAAGGTGTTTGCTGAATAAAAATAGGATTTCACATACGGGTTAGCTTTCTAGCCTTCCAAAGACACTTACTGCACAAGGTTGGGCAATTATAAGGGCAATAAAAACCCTTAGAAACCTTACAATTCAGAGCATGTTTATAGGAGCCGCTCGTCTCAGAAGCAAGGTTTTTTTTATGGCAATAAGGAAATGGGTATGTTTAGAAGGGAGGGAAAGAGAAGGGACTAAAATGGCTGGGATTTCTTTTGCCAACAGGTCTGTTTGAGGTCCGAGCCCAGGAGTACCTGGAAACACTCCCCAGTGGAGAACACAGTGGCGTCAATAGGTTCCTGAAGGGACTTGGTAAGGCCCAGCTGTCAGTCCCCAGCACCAGCCTCTGGTCCTTGGAGTCTCAGCCAGTTGCCTCCCCTGGGGTGGGTCCTAAATAATGCTGAGCTGTGCTTCTGCATCAGCATTGTAACCTCCTGTTCTAATCTGGCCCCAGAATATAAACTGAGGAAACTAAGGACCCCCCATGCTTTACAGCCCCCTGGGCTGTCTTGCTATCTTCCTTCGCTGTTATCTCCCGTGGTCTTTTTTTTTTTTTTTTTTTTAACTTACATAGTTGAGAGAGAGAGAGAGAGAGCAGGCTTGTGTGTAAGGGAGGAGCACAGGGGGAGGGAGAGAGAATCCCAAGCAGGCTCCACACCCTTAGTACAGAGCCCAATGCGGGGCTCGAACCCACAAACTAAGAGATCATGACCTGTGCTGAAATCAAGAGTTGGAAGCTTAACCAACTGAGCCACCCAGGTGTCCCCTTTTTTACTCCCACACTCTCAAATCTTCTGGGGAATTGAGTTTAGGAAGTGCGAAGGGAACCAGAGAAGGGTGTATGTCAGGAAAGGCCTGGACTAGCCTCCAAGTGGCCCTGAAAAGTGGAAACATAAGAATTATAAGGACCTTGGGGTGCCTGGCTGACTCAGTCAGTGGAGCGTGCAACTCTTGAGCTCAGGGTTATGAGTTTGAGCCCTATGTTGGGTGTAGAGATTACTTAAAAAAATAAATAAAAATTAAAAGGAAAATAAAAGAATCGTAAGGACTTTGGTTGAATTGCACTGACAAAGCACAGGAGGAGCTACACGTGGCCGTACTGTGCCTGCCCCGACCCACCGGGCCGCCGGGAGTCTTCTCCATCCTTGGCTCCTCAAGGACACGGCACATTCAGTGCTTCCTGTGTCACCAGTGCAGGAGCAAAGCCTCCTTTCCGGCTCTGAAGCTCTTCCTTTCAAAACTCCCACCTCTGGGGAAGACCCCTTTTCGTCACGGAAGGGCACACAGAGAGGCTTCAGAGGTGACACCGGAGGCCACACTTGTCCACACCGCGTCTGGGATGAAAAGAGCAGGATTTCACTTTTGTCCGCCTGGTGAAATGTTCTCGTTTTCTTTTCTTTTTTTTTTTTTTTTTAGGCAATAAAATGAAGTTTCTCCACAAGAAATAACCTTCGGCTCATCCTCAAGGGGAAACTTCCTCCTGGTGCAAGCACATTTTTAAAAAAAAACAGTCCTAGTGGCCTTTCTGAAACGCTGGGTCCTGGTTGTTCCACGTGTGGGGTGAAGGCCAGGATGGTTTCCGGCTGCCGCACAGCCTCCCCAGGACCCAGGGCCCAAGAGCCGTGCAGCAGGTGCTGCTTCTCCAGAACAGCGCTGTGAAGGGGACCTGAGACCAGGCATGTCACCGACATTCAGATGTATTGTTTGGGTTGTTGGGTTTGGGACTTTTTATATTTTTAACCTTAGGTATTAAAAGAAAGAAAAGTGTTTGGGTTTTCTTTTTATTATGCCAGGGCTAGGAAGAGTCTCTACTGCCCTGTGCCATCTTGCCCTGGTTCATCCTGCCTGGCAGCTGGGCTCTGAAGCCAAGAGGAGGGAGGAGGAGGAGGGCAGGAGCAGTGACCAGGGACTTAGAAACAAGGTGCTCCTCCGGCAGAAGCGGGGACAGATGCAGGTGTCAGGGGAGGAGGGCTGTGGCGATGCCTACCACGCTCCTGCTCACAAGTAGGGGGGTGGGGGTGGGGGACACCTTTCCTCTCCCCGAAAGGATTGGCCTGTGTGTGGAATCCTGAGGTCATATCGGGGCTGTAGGAACAGTTGCCTCCTGGGATGAGCTGCACTTGAGGCCAGCCAGTGATGCCACCTGGTGGCCAAGGTCATTTGTTGTACAACCCAGTCGTCTCGTCCCCAAAGGACCTGACTCCTCTGGATGGCCTTCTTCTCCCTCCAAAGCCGTAGCATCACTCACTGCCCAAGCAGTCCATGACTTTTAGAGGCACACACAAGAAGGAAATCTCCTTCTAAGGTCTGTTAAGGAAACGTTCTTGGGGTCCTTAAAACACGGAAGCCACAGCTTTGACCCTATTCCCATTTATATCGTAGGAAACGTTCCCGTCTCGTTGTAGGGACCCAAATCGGCATAAGTGAAATAGTACATGTGCAGGAAAAATGGAGGGGCTTGTGGTGTTGATGTTAACAAGAGGGGCATCCAGACTTTGGGGTTAGCTTCCTCAGACCTGTGCTCCAGCGAGGAGGCTTACTCCTCTGGACCAGAAGCAGGGAGGTGTGGAAGAGGCTGCACCCCAAGTGCCATCCTGCAAGGGCTGCAGGGGGGACGCAGGAAAAGAATGGTGGGCAGCACAGGCAAGTTCTCAAGCAGGCCTCAGGCCCACCACCACAGCATATCCCGCTGGTTGATCCCCTCCGGACGGCACCAGCAGTCTGAACTCTGTAATGGCCCAAGGACCTGTGCCACTTGGCAGAGGTTCTCACCTTTAGGGAGTTGGGAGCAAGGAGTCTTCTAAGGGAAAAAAAAAAAAAAAAAAGAACAAGAAGGAAAATGAAGAAGAGGTTGACCTGTCATTCTCCATTAAAGGTTCTTAACTGGAGTCATGAATGACCCCCTCCCACCTGCAGGTTGTATCCAAGCTCTGGTATGTCCATTTGTTTTTTAGGAGAGAGGATCCATGGTTTATATCAGATTCTCAAAGGGGTCCAAGACCCCCCAAAATGGTAGGAACCAGTCTATACATCACAGTTAACCTGGGTAGGTATGTGTGTTGGGGTTGGGGGGCGGGGGAGATTGAATAGGCGTCTCTTGAGTCTTGGGAGCTCAGGAATTTGTACCTAACAAGCTCCTCAGATTAGTTTATTTTATTAATACCAATATTCTACCCAGAGATGATCACTTTTAATATTTTGGAATATACCTTCTTTTCTAACTTATTTCATATTATATTGTTTACTTAACACCTCCAGGTGAATAAATACACATCTTTGTCAACATTTCTTATGATTGTGTAACACTCTATTTTATAGATGTACTAAAAGTTATTTTACCAATCCTCTACCTTTCTGCATGCAGGATATTTGCAGTTTTTAATATCCTAAAGAGCATTGAGAAAAGCATCATTGTATAAGTATCTCAGTACTTTGCCTTATTTTCATTTTCATTTTTGCTTGAAGTAAAATATACATAACAGAAAAGTTCTCCGATCGTGAGTATACGGCATAACAAACCTTTGCAAATGACCACATTCGTGTAACCATCACTCAGGTCAAGAAGAGAACATCATCAGACCCTGGAGAACCCTCCTACCCGCCTTCCCAGCGTTCCTCCGGTCCAACTCTGCTTATGTTCAAACTAAATCAACTGAAAAGTTGTCTACAATATGCAAAGTGGGAAATTAGGCTGGGGAGGGTCAGAGGCAAGATAAACAAAGCAGAAATGTAATCCCAGCTCACAGTTTAGGGCAGACTGTGGATGGACAACAAACACTGTTCGGGTTCAGAAACCAAGTGTGGCTGGAAGACCTGGGTGGGCTAGACCAGATGACCGCCACTCAGCCTATGTGTCGTGCCTCACACGGAGCATCTGTCCAAGAACCAAGTCCTCTAATGCCAAGAAAAAGCATACATTTTAACGAAGAATGTGTATGTGTTTGCAAGCACTCCGTTATTGCATTTCAGTTCACATGGTCCATTTCCCCCAGGCAGTGGGGATAATCCTTCTGCCTCCTTGATCCTTGACAGCCTCCTTCATACCCACCCCATTTCTCCCCCCCCCCACCCCCCGCTTTTTATTATATTGGGATGAAATTCACAGAACATAAAATTAATCATTTTTTTCTTTTTTCAAGTTTATTTATTTTGAGAGAGAGAATGAACAAGGAGGGGCAGACAGAAAGGGGGACAGAGGATCTGAAATAGGCTCTGTGCTGAGAGCAGAGAGCCTGATGTGGGGCTCTCACTCAGGAACCATGAGATCATGACCTGAGCCAAAGTCAGTTGTTTAACCCACTGAGCCACCCAGGCGCCCCTAAAATTAATCATTTTGAAGTGAAAAATTCACTGCCATTTGGTACACTCATAACATTAGCAACAACCAAAAACATTTTCATCATCCAAAAATTAAACATTTAAACACTAAACAGTTACTCCCATTCCCTCCTCCCCCCTGCCCCTGGCAACCATGAATCTTCTTGCTTTGTCTATGGATTTATCTATTCTGGATATTCTGGATATTATAAACAGGATCACATCATGTCACCTGTGTCTGGTTGCTTTCACTTAGTATAATGTTTTCAAGGTTCATCCAGGCTCTAGCACGGGTGAGAACTTCATTCCTTTTTATGGCTGAATTCATTCATTGTATGGATAGACCACATTCTGTTTATTCATTCTTCCATCAACGGACACTGGCTTTATTGCCACCTCTTGGCTATTGTGACTAGTACGGCTACAAACATGTGTGCATGTATTTATTTAAATACCTGTTTTCAACTTCTTTGAGTAGATACACCTAGGAGTGGGATTGTGGGTCATATAGAAATTTCTACATTTAAATTTAGACGGGGGCGCCTGGCTGGTTCGCTTGGCAGAACCTGAGACTTGATCTTGGGGTTGTGAGTTCAAGCCCCACATTGGGTGTAGAGATTGTATATTAAAAAAATTTTTGGAGGAACCACCAAACTATTTTCCACAGTGGCTACATTGATTTTCATTCCCACCCCCAATGTGTGAGGGCACCCCCCCCACCTTTCAATGTTCCATTCCTTTCTTCAGACAGGTTCCAGCTTGCTTAGCTATCCCCATCACCTTGCAGCCATACCTCTCAGAGAGGACCCCATGTTTCTCGGGGGGTGGGGGGGGAGTTGGCACCCCCTGCATCAGAATCACCTTGAGTACGAGTTTGAAATGCAGATTCCTGGGACCCACCTTAACCTATCTAGGGCTCAAGCCCTGCAACCCTTGATTGGCCAGGAGTTCACCAAACATCTTCAGACATTTACAGAACTCTGTCTTAGGTGACTCACTTCCTCAGGTGACTGATCTCCTCCCTTATAAGCAAATTCTCCTTTATGTTTCACTGACAGAGAGTAATGTTAGGGCCAAGTTTTGGAAATGAGACTTTTGCATGCATGTCCTGATTTCAGCATTACCTAAGGGCTCCTAAAATGCTCTGCAAAATAAAAACATAAATGGGTATAAGCTTGCAAGGGGTCACCCACACTCATATGAGATATCAAAGCTGGTGAACTAGGTTTTTGAGAAAGGTCCCATCATTCTAGTTACCTGGCATAGGCTTGAAAGCAAGCCCAAGGTGGTACATGCTAGGCCCCCAAAAATCCCGAGGAGAGATTGCTGTAGGAGTGAGCTCAGGGGAGGGTGAGGTGGGTGTGCGCAGGGCAGGCGGGGGGGGGGGGGGGGGGGGGGGGAGGGGGGGGGAGGCCTCAGACTTCACGAGGAGTTGATGTGAGCTGAGTCCAGAGCCCGACTTGGGTGGGCAGGAAGGGTTGAAACAGGCAGAGGAAGAAGGGAGATTCTGGCCTGAGCCAAGGTTAGTAAGAAAAGCAAAGGGCAGGTGAGAAGGGCCATTGAACTGCTGGCACCTGTTAAGGCCAATTAACTTGGCTCGTCCGGTGGCCACACCTCACCCTCACCCAGATCCTGGGCGGGGTGCAACTGGCAACCTCTGCCTCCTTTTTGGTTACAATTCACAGAGGCCTGGTGCCAGCTTCCCTGGCAATGGGTCAAAAAGCAAACAGCGTCACCGTCAATCAACTCTGGGCACCTCAGCCAGCTGCCCTGCCTGTCTTCCTCTCCTCCGCCTACAACCCACCCCAGCTGTCTTCCTAGGAGCACACAGTTAAGTCCTGCACCCAAACCTCACGACGGTTGTTCTTCCTACAGCAGAGTTCATTCTCTTACCCCTATGGGCAGAGTGTGGACCGAGTTCTCTTTCTGGCAGAGAACTCCAGATTCATGCGGACTCACCCCTCCCCTCTCTGACAGGTATGAAGGGGCTTATCCAGTGGGGCTCCAGGGAGGCAGGCAACTACCTGAGCCGACCAGAGCCCCAGTGCCTGGAGTTTAGCTTGGGTCTCAGGGCATAGGTCTTCGGGCCCTCGCTGCCTTGCCTTACCCTGGGAAAGCTCTCAGCGGGACCAGACACAGCACAGCAGCCTCAAGCCAAGCCGGGTCGGCCGCTAGGATGACTCAGGGTGGGGTGGGTCAGGGCCCTTCCCGGCAGCAGCGCGGGGGGTCCGCTCCGCCCACGTCCTTGGCCTTGGCCAACCAGGTGGCCCTTCGAGCCCAGTCAGGCCCCTGCTGAGTGAGGAAGTGGTGCTGTGGAGGCAGAGTGAAGCCAAAAGCTGCCACATATCTTGAGACGGGGCATTTGCTTCCTGCGGGAGCTAGTGAGGTAAAGGCCATGCTCCGCCAGGCAGGACGGTCACCATCCGGCACTTTTTAGCCACATCAAAATATTGGGCTTTCAAAACAAAACAAAACAAAAAAAACAAATGTTGGTCTGGATAACCACGTGAATGTACTTAATGCCACTGAGCTATATAGTCTAAAAATGGCTAAAATGATACATTGTTTTAATATGTTGGAGCGCCTGGGTGGCTCAGTCGGTTAAGCATCTGACTTCTGCTCGGGTGGTGATCTCATGGTTTGTGAGTTCGAGCCCCTCGTCTGGCTCTGTGCTGACAGCTCAGAGCGTGGAGCCTGCTTCCAATTCTGTGTCTCCCTCTCCCTCTGCCCCTCCTCCTCTCACATTCTGTCTCTCTCTCAAAAAATAAATAAACAATTTTTTAAAATATTGGTTTATTTATTTTGAGATGGAGAGAGAGAGAGAGAAAGAGATAAAAAGCAGGGTAAGGGCAGAAACGGAGAGAGAGAATCTCAAGCAGGCTCCACACGGAGTGCGGATATCGACGCGGGGCTCAATTTCACCACAGTGAGATCGTGACCTGAGTCAAAATCGAGTCAGATGTTCAACAGAGCCACCCAGGTGACCCTAAAATGATACATTTTATGTTGTGTGCCTGTTAAACCTCCTCTGAGACACACACACACACACACACACACACACACACACACAAACCCACAGCAACAATGTTGCACTGCATGTATATTCTAGTGCAATTATCTTAACTTTGGACATACATCATTCACACACATATTTCTATAAGATAAATGCCAACTTCTCCCTGTATGTAATGGCTTCCTTCCATTCCAATGGTATTGTCCCACCAAATCTACATACTACAGTTATATATATTCTTCTCAAAATTTTGTTTTCTTACTGTTCCAGGCCTGGTCCAGGAAACTGAAGGAATTCCTTAATGCCTTCCTCTGTGGTCTCAGGGTAAGACATGGAGCCTTAGGACACTACGCCGAGCGTTGTGCTGGCTGACAGATTTCTGCTAAAGCCTGGTCCTCCCTCTGTCCTCTCCTTTCTGCAACTCAGCTGCAGGCAGGACGGCCCCCCACTTTCCCCTCTGCCCCCAGAACTCAATCGTCCCTCTTCCCTCAGGGCCCTGAGGTAGGTAGCTGTGGGGATGACAGCTGAAGTCACGCCTTCCAGGCATTTCTGCTTCTGCTTCCGACTCTCCAGCTTTAAGAGTTGACACTGGTGCTTAGGGGGATATTTTGGGGGGTGGGGAGGCGGCTGTCCTGAATGGTACCCTTGATTTGCCATCGCCTCCCTGACTGTCGCTGCCTAGTTCCTCACAGGTTCCCCACCACCCAAACCCTCCACTGTCTGAGACAACACAGCTGGCCCTGGGCCCTCACACACACATGCACACACACACTGGTGACCTTCAGGGGAACACTGAAACCCCTCCACTTTAAACAGCACGGAGGGACACCTGGGTGCCTCCGTGGGGTAAGCATCTGACCTCAGCCTCTCGCTTCATGAGTTCGAGCCCCACACGGGCTCTGTGCTGTCAGTGAGGAGCCTGCTTTGGATCCTCTGTCCCCCTCTCTCTCTCTGCCCCTCCCCTGCTCACGTGTGCACATGCTCACACTCTTTCTCTCACTCAAATAAATAAATATGAAAAAAAATAATAAAATAAAATGTAATAATTCCCAAACCCAGGCCCCTTCTCCCAGGGAGTCACCCAAGCTTCCACCCACAGCAGTTAAAAAAGAGCTGAGATTAGACAGTGCTGAAGGTCACTGTCAAAACCAGAGAGATGTACATGTTGAAAGGGTGAACTTTACAGCACATGAGCTATATTTCAGTTAAGCTCAGAGTGAAGGCCAGCCACTGGGGGACAAGGAGAAGCTGTGCCTGTCGTGGCCCCTGGGGGGGTCGTGGGACCAAACCAGCTGCAGCCCAAAGAAGCAGGAGAACAGAAGCCCTGTCTTGGTGTTGGGCTCTGAGGCCTGCCGTCGCAGCAACCCCTGCGACGGCTACCCACCCCCCCCCTCCCCCCCCAGCGAGCACTGCCATTCTGTGTCACAGTCGTCACGTGCACGGCCACAACCGGTAGTTAGCATCACCCCTTCCCTCAGGCCCCGTGAGGTTACACACACATGGTCTGGGCACCCAGGCATCTCCCCGATGAGCCCTCCTCCCAGGGACACAGCCACGGGCCGCATCCAACATTTCCCCGAATACCGGCGTTTCTTCCAGCCCGTGAAACCCGGAACAGCTCGAACATTCTGTCCGGGGGCCACAGCCCCCCTTCCTTGGCAGGCTCCCAACGGAGGAGACCAGGACGGCAAGTGGGCCTCGTTCTTCTGAAAGAGGCATGAGAAAGCCAGACTGTTTCTGTCACGCATTTTCCCCACACTCACTCCTCCGTGGCTGGGGAAGGACATTTGCAGTGTTTGCACTGTATTGAAAAGGCGAGACTGGGGCCCAAGACCACAGAGAGGCTGCCTTCCCCCCTCCAAGACCTGCAGGGCCAAGGGAGGGGAAGACGAGGTACTTGAAGAAGGAGCTGGAGCCACTTCAAAGTGTCCCTGAGTCACACGGTCACCTGGGGCCCAGAAAAGTGGTTTTCCATATGGAGAAAGAAGAAAATTGGTCCCCTACCTCAGACCACGCATACAAACTAACTCCAGGGGTCTCAGTGTACTCACCAGAAGGTCACGGATTCCAGAGACTGGGAGACTGCATGGGTTTGAATTCTGGCCTCCCCCTCACTGGCTGGGGGACCTGGAGTGAGTTACCCAACGTCTCCTGGTTTCCTCATCTAGAAGATTAAAGTAATAAATAGAGCTTTTATGAGGTTGAAATTAGTTGATTTTTGTAATGTTTATTTATGTACTTATTTTGGGAGACAGAGAGTGCGAGAGAGCATGGGGCAGGGGGGCAGAGGGAAAGGGAGAGAGAGAGAGTCCCAAGCAGTTTCCATGCTGTCAGCACGGAGCACAATGTGGGGCTCCAACCATGAACCATGCGATCATGACCTGACCTGAAATCAAGAGTCAAACGCTTAACTCACTGAGCCGCCCAGGCGCCCCTAAATTAGTTAATATTTTTAAGGTTTGGAACTTGGTAAGCACCACTGAACAGCTTGTTAAATCAAAATGTTGGGGCACCTGGTTGGCTCGGTCGACAGAACATGAGACTCTTGATCTTTGAGGTCATGAGTTCAAGCTCCACGTTGGGTGTAGAGCTTACCTAAAGAAAAATAATAAATTAATAAAAATTTTTCAAATTCAGGAGGTGACTGTGTGTTGGGATGGGAGAATTCACTAGAAAGGAGCAGGAAGGGGCATGGGGGCTCCAATCAGAGCCTTCTATCCTGTTTGGGTGGTGACCATATGAGTCATACAGGTGTCAGAATTCACTGAACAACAATTAAGATCTGTGCATATTATTGTATTTACATTACGTCTCAATTTAAAAAAAACAAAACAGAAATATGGGGTTGGGGGGGAAACTTCTCCTCATCAAAAGATACCGTCTGTACTGTGGAAAGATAAGCCACACATCGGGGGAAAGATATTTGTAACACATATCACTATCATCACCATCAGAGGGTTAATACCTGGAATATAGAATGAGCCCCTAAAGGGGCACCTGGGTGGCTCAGTCAGTTAAGCCTCTGACTCTTGATTTCATGGGATCGAGCCCTGAATCTGGCCCTACACTGACAGCACAGACCTGCTTGGGGGTTCTCTCTCTCTGCCCCTCCCCCTACCTCTCAAAATAAATAAACTTAAAAAAAAATGAGCCCCTAAAAATCAATAGGAAAAAGGCAACCAATTCAACACAAACATAGGCAAAAGAACTGTGTGGTAACTTGATAGAAGAGGAAATACAAATGGTCTATAAACATACAAAAGATTTTCAAATACAATATTAATCAGGTAAATGCAAATCGAAACCACAAAGTGTTTCCATTTCAAACTTCCCTGATGATCAAAAATTAAAGTCAGGTGATACTGGAAGTCGAAATATAAGTCACTTTGCATATCATAAAACTTACTCTTGTGAAGTGGAGAGGTTTGTAGTTTCTAGTCTAGTCACAAAGTTGTGCCACTGCCACGAGTACTTAATTCCACAACATTTTCATCACCTCGGAAAGATCTCCTGTATCTGAAACTGCTCTGGGCCTCAGCTGTGGGTGATGAGCGGGAGTGAGAAGAGCAGGGTCTTGGGGACGCTCAGCTCCTTTCCGACGTGTAGGATAAAGTGTAAGAGCATGGAGAAGCAGGATAGGATAGGAGTCAACAGGATAGCCACTTTGGAAAACTGACCAAAGACCCAGGAATCCCACTCCAACGTGTATACCCAACAAAATGCATGCATATGCGCACCAAAAGATGTGCATGAGAATATTCATAGCAGCATTATTTGTAACGGTCCAAAACGGGATATAGGGAAATATACATCAACGGTACAATGTACACACAGGGGCGCCTGGCTGGCTCAGTTGGTAGGGCACGCAACTCTTGATCTCAGGGTTGTTGAGTTCATTGGGTGTGAAGATTACTTAAAAATAAAATAAAATAAGGGCCCCTGGGTGGCTCGGTCGGTTAAGCGTCCAACTTCAGCTTAGGTCATGATCTCCCAGTCTATGGGTTCAAGCCCTGCGTCGGGCTCTGTGCTGACAGCTCAGAGCCTGAAGCCTACTTCAGATTCTGTGTCTGTCTCTCTCTCTGCCCCTCCCCTGCTCTCTCTCTCTCTCTCTCTCTCTCTGAAAAATAAATAAACATTAAAAAAAATTTTATACATAAAATAAAATCCCCGCCCCCCCCAAAAAAAGAACAGTGAGGCACCTGGGTGGCTCAGTTGAGCACCCAACTCCTGATTTCAGCTCAGGTCATGATCCAAAGCCCCATGTCAGGCTCTGCAGTGAGCACGGAGCCTGCTTAAAATTCTCTCTCTCCCTCTGCCCCTCTCTCCCTTTCTTTCTCTCTAAAATTAAAAAAAAAAAATCATTCTAAAAAAACAAAACAAAAAACAGTAAAATGTATAAGTAAGGTGTGGTACAACCATGCAATGGAATACTATCCAGCACTGAAATGAACGAACTACAGCTACACTCAACCAGTGTAGGCTAATCTCTCAAACATAAGCCAAAGCAACAAGAAAGAGAAGGGATCAGTATGATTCCATTTAAATAGAATTCAAAAAATTTAAAGTTTTTATTTTTGACAGAGAGAGAGAGAAAGAGAGAGCATGTGCACAATTGGGGAAGGGGCAGAGAGAGAGAGACAGAATCCAAAGCAGGCTACAGGTTCTCAGCTGTTGGCCCAGAGCCCAAGGCGGGGCTCAAACTCAGGAACTTGGAGATCATGATCTGAGCCAATGTCGGCACTTAACCAACTGAGCCACCCAGGCACCCTGTCCATTTAAATAGAATTTTAAAACAAGCAAACCTAATAATGTTTTACTTAGGATTCCATATGTAGGTAGAAAAAAATGTAACAAATGGAAAAATTAATACAAAATTTAGGACTGTAGTTTCCTGGGGGCCAGGCTGTTCTGGAAGAGGCACATAGGGCAGGGCTTCTAGGAAATGATCATATTCTCCTTGTTGATATGGGTGGTAGGTACAGGGGTGTGTGTGTGTGTGTGTGTGTGTGTGTTTAATTTTTTTTTTTTTTAACATTTATTTATTTTTGAGAGACAGAGACAGCATGAGCAGGGGAGGGGCAGAGAGAGAGGGAGACACAGAATCTGAAGCAGGCTCCAGGCTCCAAGCTGTTGCACGGAGCCCGACGCGGGGCTCGAGCCTACAAACCACGAGACCATGACCTGAGCTGAAGTCGGATGTTTAACTGGCTGAGCCACCCAGGCACCCCTGTGTGTGTGTGTTTTAAATGTTTATTTTTTGGGGGGAGAGAGAGACACACACACAGACAGAGTGCAAGCAGGGAAGGGGCAGAGAGAGAGGGAGACACAATAGAAAGCAGGCCCCAGGCTCCAGCTGTCAGCACAGAGCCGAACTCACAAACCTTGAGATCATGACCTGAGCTGAAGTTGGATGTTTAACTGACTGAGCCACCCAGGCGCCCCGGGTGTGTGTTTTGTGGCGAGAAAAGCTTTTACCTTCTTAGGTTCAGGAATTTGGGGCCTACTAATTAGATTAACAAAAGCCAGAGTGATGGACAAAACGTGCACAGTTTTTATTAACATGTATGTGCAAAGGGACTCCTGAGTGGCTTGGTCAGTTGGGCATATGACTCTTGATTGCAGCTCAGATCATGGTCTCACAGTCATGGGATCGAGTCTCACATTGGGCTCAAAGCAGAGCCTGCTTAGGATTCTCTCTCTCTCTCCTTCTCTCTCTGCCCCTCCCCCACTTCGATGCGTGTGCACGTGCGTGCTATCTCTCTCTCTCAAACTTATATAAACATAAAAAAACTCACATTTATGTGCATAGAAGTTCACAGGGAGTAAGTGAAAATCCAAGAAGGAATTAAACTCGGGAGCTCATACACCATTTCGACAAAGAAATCAGGGGGTCCTGGCCGGCTCAGTCGGAAGAACATGAGACTTTTGACCTTGGCAAGGTCATGAGTTTGAGTCCCACGTTGGGGGTAGAGATTACTAAAAAACATAAATAAAACTTAAAAAAAAGAAAAGAAACCACGGTTGGGCTTTGAAGGATGATAGATTGTGGAAGAGTGACTGGAGAATATACGGGGAAACTAGTGACAGAAAAGTTAGTAGTTAGATTTGGTTCCATAGACTCATGTCTATGCCCACCGACTCTGCATGTCCAGTGGTAACAGCTCCTCTCCTCTTTCTCACATGGGAGGAGGGGACTCCTTCACAAGGGAAGTTTGTGCCCTGTTTTTAGAAGGAGGACAGAGAACTCTTTCTCTATCTGTGGATTCTCAGTTGCCTTCAGCTCAAAATAGCTTTATACCAAAATGGTGTATTTTAGGGTGGCGTATACTCATCCCCTTCAGGTTAGACTGTGCACATCGGTGTTACAGTCTTTTGTTTGCTGACACATCAAAACGAGAAAAGAGGGGCTCCTGGGTGGCTCCGTCGGTTGAGTGTCCGACTTCAGCTCAGGTCATGATCTTGAGGTTTGTGAGTTCGAGCCCCACGTTGTGTTCTCTGCTCTCAGTGGTGCAGAACCCGCTTTGGATCTTCTGTCTCCCTCTCTCTCTGCCCCTTCCCCACTCATGCTCTGTCTCTCTCTCAAAAATAAATAAAAACGTTTAATAGGGTGCCTGGGTGGCTCCGTCGGTTGAGTGTTCAACTTCAGCTCAGGTCACCATCTCACACTTTGTGATTTCCAGCCCTGTGTTGGGGTCTGTGCTGATGGCTCAGAGCCTGGAGCCTGCATCAGATTCTGTGTCTCCCTCTCTCTCTGCTCCTTCCCTGCTTGGACTCTGCCTTTCTCTCTCTCAAAAATAAATACACATTAAAAAAATTAAAATAAATAAATAAATAAATAAATAAATAAAAACATTTAGTAAAAAATTAAAAAAAAATAAAAAGAGAGAGAAAAGAAAACATCTTCCTTCCTCCTCCCCAACCCCCCCCCCCCCAGATGTTCAACTGACTGTGCCACGCCCAGCAAATTCATATCTCACTGGCAAACTGAGAATGTCCTGGCCTCACTTAGGGGAGGGACGATTTATTTCAGCCACTGTGCCAGATTCTTGTCTCCCTCGCAGGCTCCGGCATCGAAGGGGCAGTGAGGTCTGGGAGACAGTGGGGCCTGCAGCCTTGAGGCCCAGCCCTGCCTCCACCTTACTGTGGAACTTGGGGAATGTGTCCTCACCTCCTGCTCTTCTGTTTCCGCATCTGTAAAATAGGAGAAGAGGTCCCTTCTGACCCCAGACTTGACGGATTCCTGGAGCACCTGCAGCCACACCCAGGAAGTGTGACCTACAAGACTGGTCAGGGCAGGATCATGGGGCCTTGGCTGATGGTGTCAAGGACAGCTGGGGGGTGAAGAGTGAACTTTAGCCCGAGTGAACTTTAGCCCGGGCAGCTAAGAGCTGAGTTGATCTTAAAGTCAGGATGCGCCCCAGCTCTTCCTAACAGCTATTTACAGCTCACACACCTCCCTATCTGGTAGCCAGCTGCACCGCTCTCTCTCCCAGGGATGTCTGCCTTCCTGATGGGCACACGGGGCCCCTGGTGCAACTCTGGTTCATGCAGGGCTTTGCAGAGAACACACACTCCACCACATGTGCCTTATCTGTACACCGTGTGCTCCTAAATCCATTCATCTTAAAACATTTTCTAGGAGCGCCTGGCTGGCTCAGTCCATGGAGCGTGTGACTCTTGATCTCTTGATCTCTTGTAATTTTGTGATTTCTCTCTCTTGATCTCTTGTAATTTTGAGCTCCATGTTGGGTGGAGAGATTACCTTAAAAATTTTTTTTTAATTTATGTTTATTTATTTTTGAGAGAGAGAGAGACACACACACACAAAGTGTGAGCCGGGGAGGGGCAGAAAGAGAGGGAGACACGGAATCCAAAACAGGTGCCAGGCTCTGAGTTGAAGGCACAGACCCCAACACTGGGCTCAAACTCACAAACCTCGAGATCTCAGGAAGGAAGGAAGGAAGGAAGGAAGGAAGGAAGGAAGGAAAGAAGGAAGGAAAAGGAAGGGAAGGGAAGGGAAGGAGGGAGGGAAAGGAAGGGGAAGGCCACTGAGGATGAGGGTGTGGAAAGAGGTCAGCAGGGTCCCCATGGATTTTAAAGACAGCCAGTATTGGGGCACCTGGGTGGCTCAGTCAGTTGAGCATCTGGCTCTTGGTTTTGGCTCAGGTCATGATCTCGAGGTTCATGGGTTCAAGCCTCACCTCAGGCTCTGCACTCTCAGCACAGAGCCTGCTTGGGATTCTCTCTCTCTCTCTCTCTCTCTCTCCCAAATAAATACATAAACTTAAAATATATATATATGGAAACAAAATCAAGACACCCAGTAGTATGGCCTGGCTCAGGGTGGTGAGTCTACAGCGCAGGTGCCAAAGTCCCAGGTGAATGGTCATAAGCTGTTTACTTGACTCAGTTAACAAGGTTGATATGTTTTTCAGAACAACCTGTGTGTAGAAACCTTGCCTGCACTTGGACACATCCCGGTGAGGAGGGTTGATAACAAGGGCAAGGCTGGCAGGACTCAGGACCCAGAGCTATCTTCCTTCCATTGCTAGAATGTGATCTGACCAAGCATGCCAGGCACCTGCCCCAAACCTTCCAGGGCTCCCCCTTACAGGCAGGACCAAGTCCAAGTCCTCCCGCCACCCCCACCCCCACCTCCCGCGCGTCGCAAGCTGCTCTTTCCTACCCAGGACTCGATGCTCCAACCATGAGCACAGAGCTGCTCCCGGCTTCCCTGTGGCACCGTCCTGTCCCTCAGCTCGGTGCCCCGGCTTCCACGTCTGCAGCGAGGCCACATGCGCTGGCTCAGCTCACTTAAAACCCACTTCCTGTTGCACCTTCCCTGCTACTACCCTCTCTCCTAATCAGCCCAACTTAAAGGCTGCTTCTCTGAGTTCTGCCGGCTCCTTACAGACGGCTCTACCTCTGTGCATTCCCCAGCAAAGTGCTCTGCTTTGGGACCTGCTTCGCCTCTTCCGTTCCAAGCTCCTCTAAGACAAGTGCTTTTTCTTTTCATCTTTGCCCCCCCCCCCCATCCATTCGTTTACTCATTAGACGTGTATTTATGGAACTGCAGTGATGTGCCAAACACTACTCTAGTTGGAATGAATGCATGCCTTTGACATTGGGCCTGCTTGACGTTAGTTCATTCAGTCATTCATTCTACACGTGTGGAGTGTGATGGACATTGGAACCGCAACAGTAAACAAATATAGATATGGTTCCTGATCTCCAGAGCTTATGGAGGGGGTAAGAAAGACAATCACGTACAAGCAAACATGAGAGGCGTTATGGAGGATGGGGAGTGTGAGAGTAGATCACAGGGGTTGGACTTGGCTAGGAGTCCAGAGAATGTGTCCCCAAGAAAGTGGCACTCGTCTGAGATCTGAAGGTTGAAGAGAACAGGAAACAGCGTTTTAGAAAGAGGGACTAGCACGTGCAAAGCCTTGAATCATATATTGGTTGGAAGGGCTTCTGGCTCCAAGAAACACAAAATCGGACAGCTGGTGGCTTAAACCAATGGAGTTTCTTTTTTCACACAAGAAGTATGGGGGTGGGGGCTGTGGGCACTGGTCCAGTTACTCCACACCATCTTTATGTATGTATGTATGTATGCTTTATTTATTTTTGAGAGAGAGAGCACAAGCGGGAGAAAGGGGTAGAGAGACGGAGGGGGATGGAGTATCCGAAACGGGCTCTGTGATGACAGCAGTGAGCCCTCTGCCGGGCTCGAACTCATAAAACGTGAGATCATGACCGGAGCCAAAGTCGGACTCTCAGCTGACTGAGCCACCCAGGAACCCCACTCCACACTGTCTTTGAGAAGCCAGGCTCTTTCTGTCCTCCGCTTTGCTTCTTCATGCATTTACGTCTTGTTTTCAGGCTTGCCCTTTTATCAGCCCAACTCCAGAGGTCAAGATGGTTTTCAACGGCAGGAAGCAGGAGGCCCGATTGGGAACGAAATCCAGGAGACCTTTCCCAGAAGCCTCCGGCAGCCTGCTCTCATAGTGCATTGGTCAGAGCTGACCACACAGCTGTCCTTTGCTCCAAGCGATGCTGAGAAAGCCAGTATGTATTTGGCTTCTGTAGTAGGAATGGGCAAAGGAAAGAAGGTTGGAAATGGCTTGGAAAAGCCACCTGGTGGGAGGGAGCAAAGCAAGTTCTAGAAACAGAGGAAAGGGAGATATGTGGAGACCTGGATCTGGAGGGGTAAGTAGCAGCTGTGTGAGTTTGCTAGCACTGCCACTAGGTAACTTCGTAGAAATTTCTTGTCTCACAGCTCCGGAAGCAGAAGTCCCAGGGTTGGTTTCTTCTGAGGCCTCTCTCCTTGGCTTGGCTTGAAGATGGCTGTCTTTTCTCTGGATCTTTGCAAAGTCTTTCCCCTGTGCATGTCTGTGTCCTAAGCTCCTCTTCTGGTAAGGAGACCAGTCACACTGGATTAGGGGTCACCCCAATGACCTCGTTTAACCTTAATTACCTCTTTAAAGGCTTTTTCTCCAGGGGCACCTGGGTGGCTCAGTCGGTTAAACGTCCGACTTCAGCTCAGGTCATGATCTCTCAGTCTGTGAGTTCGAGCCCTGTATGGGGCTCTGTGCTGCCAGCTCAGACCCTGGAGCCTGCTTCTGTTTCTGTGTCTCCCTCTCTCTCTGCCCCTCCCCAACTTGTGCTCTGTCTCTCTCTGTCTCAAAAATAAATAAATGTTAAAAAAAATAAATAAATAAAAAATAAATAAATAAATAAAGGCTTTTTCTCCAAATACAGTCACAGTCCTGAGGGTGAGGGCTTCAATATATGAATTGGGGAGGGGCTACAATTCAGTCCAAACAAGGCTCTATAGATCATATTAATAAAAATTTTTATTCTAAAATTTTTAAATTTTATTTTTGAGAGAAAGAGAGAGAGACAGAGTGTGAGTGGGGGATGGTCAGAGACAGAAGGAGACAAAGGCTCTGAGCTGTCAGCACAGAGCCCAATGCAGGGGGCTCGAACCCATGAACCACGAGATCACGACCTGAGCCAAAGCCGGATGCTCAACTGACTGAGCCACCCAGGTGCCCCCCCCAATTTTTACTCTAAAAGTAACTTGAAACTATAAAACATTTTAAGCAAGAGAACGACATAAGCATCTTTATTTTCTTTTTCGAGATTTTATTTGTTAACAATCTCTACACCCAACGTGGGCTCAAACTCACAACCTGGAGAAAGAGAGCTGGACGCTCCGACTGAGCCAGGCAGGCGCCCCTGACATAAGCATCTTTAGGTGTGGAAGATCACTGGCTTCAGGGGAGGCCACGGGATGGAAAGGGTGAGAGTGTATGCCCACAGACCAATTGTGAGACCACTGAAATGGGCCAGCGAGAAGCAGCAGTGCCTCGGCTTAGGGTAGCGGCGGTGGCGGTGAAGGAAGTGGGCCAACGGGAGGTGGATTTTAGCAGTGAAAAGACCAGGACTCGGGCCCAGGGATGTTGTGCGGAGAGAGGGGGGTGGGGAAGGCATGGGCAGCTTCTGGGCCTTGCTGGTGGAGACAGGGGGGCAGCTCTGATCCCAGCCCCATTAGGACATGTGAATGCAAGCATTCTCTGCCCAGCTTTCTTATCCGAGAGCTTGGTGTCATCCATCAATTACATATGCATTTTTTAGTTTTGGGACCACAGGCACAAGATGCTATGAGATATATGTTGATGATGTGGGGACCCACTCAGAACCTCAGAGTTGATAAGAAGATTATTTTAAGATTGAAGACATTTGAGATTCAACACATGAAGGAAAAAAGCCTTTCAGGGTCTCTTTTACTGACTAAAAGCAACAAAGTCTGGGAAATGAGGCTACCACAAATCCCCTTTATGGCCCAATAGAAAAACTATGCATAACTGTATAGACAAACATTATCACAAACTTTCTTATCTCTCATCTGTTCCTAAAACCCATTTGTCTTTCCTAAAGAAGCCTATTGGTTTTTCCCAAAGAAGCCTTTTCTCCCCCTTGCCTTTTCCCTACTAAATATATAAGCCTTTAACTTTAACCGTTTAAAGAGCCAGCTACTTCTTTTGTTGTCTCCTCTTATGCCTGTGAAATAAATCCTTTTCTCCTATTAAGGCTTTTTTGTCAACTTAATTCACAAGCCCCAGCTACTGAATCTAACAGTGTCGAGGAAAAGTTTTTTTTCTTCCTTCATAATAACTACCAAAACCAGAATGCATGGCTGTAATCCTTCAGATTAAAATTCCCTGATAAGTATGAAGCCAAGAGCAGAAGCAGACAGGAAGCTGAACAGACACTCTGCATCTGTGATTATCCAACAGTGAAAAAGGGTCTGTGTTGCCCTGTAGAGAGCAAGGTGGAGTTACTCATGTCAAGCAGTGACTCATGCCAAGCAGTGACCTAATGAATCTGGAAGGCAGCCAAGGGTGATGAGCTGAGAATAGATATCGTTAGAACCAGAACATACTGGCGGCATCCAGAACTGATAACCAGCAAAACCAAGAGAGCCTAGAAGAACTGAGAACTGATAACCACTGGAACCAGAAGGGGTCCGGAAGCCTAAAGACTCAGCAAACTCCTTTAAGAAGGGAGGATTTCTGCCACAAACTCTCAGGCTCCCCAGACACCGACCCTTTCACGTCTTGCGAAGGTAGCTGCCACCTCAGGCTCTGTCCCATTGACCTCTAAGCACAGTAGTGATCCTGATTCTCCACTGCTTGAACCCAATATGCAGTGAGCACCAAGAGTTCACCTGAACCAGACAGAGCCCTCACCTCAGGGGCACACTCATGGACTGAGTTCGGTTCATTAACTTACCCATTGTTGTCTCTTGCTTGTTGTGTGACTTTTTTTTTTTAAGTTTATTTATCCATTTTCAGAGAGAGCAGGGAAAGGACAGAGAGAGAGAGGGAGACAGAGAATCCCAAGCAGAGAATCCCGACCCACGAACCGTGAGATCATGATCTGAGCCGAAATCTAGAACCAACTGAGACACCCAGGTGCCCCTCAACCACCTCCGTTTTGACCTGTCTATACTTTCTTACTGATTAAGTTCTTTCCAGTTTATCTCTAACTCAGGCAAAGGACCCTGCGGGCAAAGCATCCCCTGCTGAGAACCCAAACCACTCCCTCAAGCGGTAAGAACTGCCCTGAGCCAGCAACACCCCACCCATGATCGATCGACCTCCCCCAAGACAGGGACGGCCCGCACCTGTATGACCCACCTTCAGGTACCCACCAGCCTTTGTCCCGTTTTTTTTTTCCTTACACAAACCTGGAAGTATTTTCAGCGCTTTGGAGACATCTTTGAGACACTGCTATCTTCCTGGTGTCGGCCTCCCTGAAATAAAATCCTTTCTTGTGTCATCATCACTGGTCTCCCTGCCTTTGGATTTTGTCAGCGGCCAGGGCCAAGTCTGGTCTGTTTGGGACCCCCCCCCCCCCCAGAGCCAGGAGCTGGTGCACCCCTGTGCCCAGGCCACAGAAGTATGTGACTTCTCTGTGACCTGAGGTGTTGGGAGGAACGTGCTCCCAGGGCACTAATGCCCACTATTTGCCCCCATTGCTTTCTAGGCAGCCTGTCCTGTCTCTTCACGTGGTTTTGGGGTGGTGTGGGTCCAGGGCTAATGGCTCCGGAATTCTTGAGACGTCTGTGGTGCAAAAAGGTGATTTTACTAAAGCAAGGGGACAGGACCCGTGGGCAGAAAGAGCAACACTCGGGTTCTGAGGAGTGGCTGGCTACAAACTATGGAATTGGGGGAGGTAAAGGCAGAAGGAAGGCCTCCGGAAAGACTTTCTTATGCTAAAGAGGACTCCTGAGATACTGGAGGCCAAGGTATTGTTAAGCTAAGGCCATTTTTTCTCTAGCAAAGCATTAACACGAAGACAGTAGGGAGTTCCTGGAAGAATGTTTTACTGGGCCTGCCCCAAGCATTTGTCAATGGGCTGCAGGTGATAAGGAGATTTAATTTTACCTGCCACGTCCTTCTGCCTTTGTCTCCCACATCACTAGGGAGGGGAGGGTAATGTTGGAGCTCCAGGAAACGGAGTCTATAGGTTTTTGGAGATTAGGCTATTGATAAGATTGCCTTTTTCTTGTCTTTTACTAAGACCTTTGTAAACTGTAGGAGGCTCGGGTCCTGCCCGACTGCGATCGCTATCAGTTAACCCTTTGTTTTCCTCTTTCCTTTGTTCTTGGGCAGCCAGGAGTGCCCGAGGAATGTCACACATATCCCATCCCAACGGGGGGCGCGGGGGTGGGGGTGGTGTTTGCGGGGTATCAGCTTGCCTTATGCTCTCTCATCATCTCTGACCACACAGCATGGTTCACTGGGCTCCAGCCGCCGCCCTCAGCAGTTCCCAGATCACATCAGCCAAGGCCCCCCCCCCCCCCAAAGCTTCTGCACCCTGTGATCCCTGTGACCTATAGATTTTTACATAGCTTACCCTTTCTCATCCTTTAGGTCTCTGTTCAAATATCATCTTAGACCTCCCTGATGAGCCCATCTAAGTGAATGAATAAATGAATGCATTCACTGATGCCAACATCTCCTAAGACTGTGGTGCCTTTAGGCTGTGTCTGGAAGAGGCTTTTTCTTAAAAAGACAGAAGACAAAATCCGGCATTTTAGCCAAATAGGACTGGGGAACTCCTCAGCAACTACTGCTCAGTGGGGACTCAAGAAGTCTGAAATGGGTAATTTCCATGGCAATCAGGCAGCCCTCTGAGGTCGCAGGCCTTAGGCATTGTTTCATCTGCAACTTCTAACCGCTTCCCCACCCCCACACCTCGCACACAAAAAACCAAGAAAGCAAAGAAAGCAGACAAGATTTTTCTCACTATAATGTCTTGGTATTTTAAATAGTTACTAGGAGCGCTTTTCTAGAATCAGGCTTATCTTTTTCCTACTCGCAGGGGCACCTGGCCGGTTCCGTTCTTTTGGAGATTTATCCATTGTTTTCAGCTCGAACCAGTAGCAAAAGCAAGAAAGGAAGTTGGAAGCCTATTAGCACTTTTGTCCCTCCCTAAGAGAATGCCCTCCGGCAACGAACTCTGGTTGGTCAGCACGAAGGCTTTTAGGAGTGAGAGGGCTGATGGCCCTTTAAAGAGGTGCTGAGTTACGTGTAGGTTTCCTTTTCCTAAAACTTCAGTTTCTGTCCCATCAAAGCTGGAAGGAAAACTTGGAGCCGAGGTAATGTCCTACAAATCTAAATTTGCCCCATGCCCACATCCTTCATTGGTTTATCTATCCATGTGTTTTCTTGGATAAATATTTTGAGCTCCTAATCTGAGCCAGGCATTGACCTAAATGCCGAGGAGAAAGAGCTCCAAGCATTGGGTGCAGATGGAGGTCGGAGGGTCCCTCCAAAATGTTTGATGCTGAAAATAAAAATACGGGGGTTTTAAAAATTGGACAACAGGGGGGTCAGGCTGGCTCAGTCAGAGTGTGTGACTCTTGATCTTGGGATTGTGAGTTTGACGCTCACATTGGGTGTAGAGATGGCTTAAAATCTTAAAAAAGAAAAAAACTACATTGAAGTGTTATTTTTCCCTATCAGACTGGCAAATTGCCAAAAATTTGGTGGCTTGTGGGATTGGTGAGGGTGTTTGCAAATAGTTGGGTATATGTTGATGGTGGGACTGATGTGGTTTGAAGTATTGGGGTTCGGGGCCGACAGCCAAGAAAGAATTCTTGACACAATTTTGGTGCAAAATGGTGGCTTTTTTTTTTTTAAACTTTATTTCTTTGCTACAAAATGGTGGTTTTCTTGAAGCATGGGGACAGGATGTACGGGCAGAAAGAGCTGCACTGGGGGTGTGATGGGGGACTGATTACATACATTCAGGTTGGTATTAAGTCTCTGAGGAATTTTGGAAACAAGGTTTCCAGGACCTTGAGGGGCTCGCTGTTAGGAAAAGGTCATTTATTACTGTTTAGTAAAACCTCAGTCAAGAGACCCTTCAGATGTATATCAGGGAGCCCTAAGTTTGGAGTACGATTGCCAAACATCTATCATGGGCTAGAGGTAAAGGAAGTTTCCAAAGGAATTCTGATATGTTCAGGTAGACTTACAGGGAGTCGGGCTAAGATTGTCTTTTCTCTCCAGAGGAAGATCACTGCTTTAAGGACTTGTCAAGGGGCTGTAGGCAGTAAGGAAATAACAACTTCTCACTTGCCTTAGTTCCCCCCATCAGGACTGTATATGGGAACAACCTGCATGGGGGACGTTTTCATAAAATCTGGCTAATGCCCATACTCTATGACGTGGCAATGCCAGTAGTAGTTTATCCAACAGACCTAATCTCCCATTTACAAAATCTACATAAAACGTGATGAATTCAAGCACTGTTTATTATGCTAAGAGACTGAGAACGCACCAGTTATTCCTAATAAGGGAATGGGCCATAGAAACGATGGGATACATCCACATAGCAGAGCTATGCAAGTATTATAAAAAAGAATGGTTTCCTTTAGGTTCTAATAGGGAAAGAACTCCGAATATACTGCTGTTTAGGTGGGGAGAGGAGGGGGGCGTATAGCCTGTCACTACTTTTATTTACAAGAGGAGGAAAAACCTAGGCATTTATTTGAATATGCGTAAGATAGCTCTGAAGGATATACAAATTAATGAAAAGCAGTAGTTGGCTGTGGAGGGGGAAGGAGCTGCGAGGCCCGGAGAATGGAATGGGAGTCCCATGAGTTCAGCTCACTCCTTGGTGACTCAGAAACGACACTGGGTTGAGTTGTTGCACAAAGAAAACTTGTATTTCAGCAAAGGAGATCATGGGGGATGGCTTCCAAAGTTGGGGCTCCTGGAGAGGTGAATAGGTTCCTTTGGCTTAGGGTTAGGATGAATATTTAGATAGGAAGGCTTGTCGTACTAAGGAGAGGCAGCCACGAGGGTCGCGCATCCGCCTTAAGGAAACACGCCTACACATACGTTGTTATGCAAATGAGCCCGAGGCTCCTCCCTGGGCTCTGATTTTAGTATTAATAGCGAGGTAGAGGTGATTGTAGGTCTTTCCAGAGGTCACTCCAAGGTCCGTCTGCGCAGGCGCGAGTCAGGTTTGGCTCAAACGGTCTGGGTGGGAGGTTTTTGTCCGGGTCCTTGCCACCTCCTGCGGGGGGGGAGGTGGGGTTCGGGTTTCGTTTGCCTGTGTTAAGGGAAAAGTCGGAATGAAGAGCTTAGGGAAAAACGTAAGACGAAGGTTTGTGAGTACTAGCAGGTGGGCGGTAAAGGCCGGGTCTTGGGGTCTAGCTGGTGACATTTTTATACCCGTTGAAGAAAAATAACATTCCGTTAAGGAAGAACGGTGCAATGGCACTTGCGAAACAAAAAGCATGGCAAGGTTGACTTCTGTTTAAAGGGGAGCCATCCTGGTGGGCATAGGGACTGCCACGGTGGGGGCGAGATTGGGTTCCACTTCGAGTACGGCTGGAGCAGCTGGCAATTTACCGCAAAGGAGCAAAATGCGAGCAGGTGGGGGGTAGGTAGGTGGAAACCACATCAGGTATAAGGGGCGCTTTGGCTAAACCGACCTACCCGGACTCTTGCTGAAGGCAAGCCAAGGTGACCACCTTTGAGGCAGCACACGGTGCAGCTGGCTCTCAGGGCCCCAGACAGACCAGGTTCGCCCACCTCCCAGTGACAGAACCCAAAGGCAGAGAAGGCTTTCCTAGAGGGAAAAACCACCCTAGGTTGACAGCCCGGCCCCCGGGATCCTGTGAGTCTTATTCAGCATATGAAAATCCTTTTGGAAGTTTCCTTTGTCTTTACCTCCCCCAACTCCAAAGTATATAATTCATTGCTCCTCACTATCCCAGTGAGGCTTTTTCTACCCACCCCCTCCTGCCCGGGTCCTGTTCTCCCCCCTCCCGGGTCCCGTCCCTCTGCTTTAACAGAAACACCTTTCTGCACTGAACACATCTCAAGAATTTCTTGGCCAATGGATCTGAGCCCTACTTTAAACCGTATCAGTGGTGAAACTAAGAAATTGGGGCACCTGGATGGTTCAGTCGGTTAAGTGTCCGACTAAAGGTCAGGTTATGGTCTCATGGTTCAGGAGTTTGAGCCCCACATCAGGTTTCCTGCTGTCAGCACAAAGCCCATTTCGGACCCTCTGTCGCCTTCTGCCCCTACCCCACTCACCTGTGTGCTCTCAATGAATAAACATTGAAGAAAAATCAGGGGGAGGGACACCTGGGTGGCTCAGTTGGCTAAGTGGCCAACTCTTGATTTCGGCTCAGGCCATGATCTCTAGGTTCATGAGTTCAAGCCCTGTGTCAGGCTCTGCACTCACTGCATGGAGCCTGCTTCAGATCTCCCTGTCTCCCTCTTTCTGGCCCTCTCCCGCTCGCACTTTCTGTCTCAAAAATAAATGTGAAAAATAAAATAAGGAATGTATTTCTGTAAGGCCAACACCACAAGACAGGGGACATCTCAAGTCTCCAAAGAAGTGCTGAAAATACTTCCAGGTTGTTCGTTCAAGTAGGCACTGTGCCCAAGTGTGGGTCTTGAACCCACAAACCTGAGGTCAAGAGTTGCATGCTCTACCCACTGATCCAGCCAGGCGCCCTACTTCCAGGTTTATACAAGGGAAGTGGGACATAGGTGGGTGGGTACTGGTCCGGTCCCTCCCTGTCTCAGGGGAGGTCAATCGTGGGTGGGGTCTTGCTGGCTCCTGGTAGTTCTCAATTGCTTGAGGAGGTAGTTTCAGTTCCCAGCAGGGGATGCTTTGCCCCGCAGGGTCCTTTGCTTCAGTTAAGAAATCAGCTGGAAAGGAGGATTTAGTCTGTAAGAAATTAGTAGGAAATTAGTCTTGAGGTCAAGATGGAGGTGGTTGAAGTCCTGAGCCTGATCAGATACGGAGGGTGGAGGGTTCTGGCTAAACCAATTTGGCAGGATTCTTGCTAAAATTAGGCCATCAAGGGGCGCCTGGGTGGCTCAGTCGGTTAAGCATCAGACTCCAGCTCAGGTCACGATCTCACGGTCCGTGAGTTCAAGCCCCGTGTCGGGCTCTGGGCTGATGGCTCAGATGCTTCCGATTCTGTGTCTCCTCTCTCTGCCCCTGCATGAACGGGGGTTCATGCTCTGTCTCTCAAATAAATAAACGTTAAAAAAAAATTTGCAATTAGGCCATCAATGCAGAAATGAATGTGAGAGTCCAAAACTGAGACCTAGTTGAGAAGTTCAGGGGAGGCTGAGTAGAATTTGTAGAATTTGGCCAAAGATTCTCTTTGCCCTGTCTTTTTCTACTTTTACAAATATTTGAGTCATGTGGCTTCGTTGTTTACAACTTTTATGCAAACCAAAAATTGACACAGCATTAATTACAAAATAGTTTATAAATTGTGGGAGAGGGTATTTAAAAAGGCAGGAAACCGCTGACCTCTGAGAATATGAACCGTACAGTGACTAAATTATTACTGAAATCGTTACTTGAATTTTTTTGTTGCTTAGTTTTATTAATTAAAAAAATTTTTTAATGTTTATTTTTGGGAGAGAGACCATGTGAGCAAAGGGAGGGGCAGAGGGAGGCCCAGAATCCGACTGAGCCACACAGGCACCCTTGTTAACTGTGATTACTGCCAGGTTAACATTTTCAAAGTTTGTGTCAGAGTACAACTAAACTTGTTCACAGCTCCCAGGCCAAGATGTCATGGCAGGATGACAGGCTTATCTTAACTCCTATTTTGTGGCCCTCAACACAGGGGGACAAGTACGATTGATTGTGTCTGGACTGCATGTCTGGTCTCCCTTTTAAATGAAAAGCTCCCTTAAAGCAGGACCTGATTTCCAGCACCTGCAGGGGAGGGAGCACGAGACTACAAGCTCAAATTCCTAAACTCTGCTCACTGTAGCTTCAAGGGCTGTGTAATCCTGCATGGTGTCACTGCCTGTCTCTACCTTGTCAGATTCAAAGGGACAAAGTAATCTGTGCTTGCCCGGTTGCAAAAGCCTGCTGTGAGGCTGGAAGTGGGATATGGTAGGTGAAAAAGGCCTTGAGACAGGGAAACTAAAGAGACCCCATGGGGGAAAAAAAACCCACGTGGTTTTCTTTTCCCCCCCCCTTTGCTCCTTTTCCAGCTTCTATTCTTGCTAGGGCTTGTTCCCCCACCCCACTCTACAATACCCTGTACTGCAAATGGCAGATGCCCTCCTTGTAAGAGACGCAGAGATAATGAAATCTTTGGATAACATCGGAGGAGGCTGGGGACCTCAAACATTCTCCAAGACCACCGACCCCACACATCTTGACCCCAAGACCCCTGGCTCCAGGGATTCAGTGACTAATAAAGGACCCTGTCCTTGTTCTGACCAGTTCCCGGGCAAGAGGACACGTGCATCAGACCACAACTGCCAGTAAAAACCCTGGACCCCAAGTAAAGCCGAGACTCCTGCTCCTTTCCTTTCCTAGTCTCCCGGGCATTCTGTCCGTATGTCTCTACATATCTTGTGTACAATAAACTTGTCTACAGTAAATCTTGTCCACAGTAAACTCCGCTTTCACTTTCTGCTAGCTCACGTTTGATTTCCATCCTGTGAAGCCAAGGACATTCCTGGCTACTCCCGTGGGCCCCCCCTCCTTGGGTCCTCAGACCCCGACTGCCCACATCACTTTGAAAACCGTGTCAGGTAAAGTATAGGAGGACTAGTTACACTAGAAGTTTAGACGGTGAAACATTTGTTTAATGTTTGTGAGAGAGACAGAGTGCAAGTGGGGGAGGGGCAGAGCAAGAGGGAGACCTAGAATCTGAAGCAGGCTCCAGCCTCTGAGCTGTCTGCACAGAGCCCAATGCGGGGCATGAGCCGAGCTGAAGTCCGCTGCTTAAGTGACTGAGCCACCCAGGTGCCCTGACAGTGAATCATTTAAGTATAAGCATATACCATGCAATATTTGGGATATACTTACATGAGAAACCAATTTATTTATCTGAAATTCAGATTTACCGGAGCACGACTGGCTCAGTCAGCAGGGCATGCAACTCTTGGTCTGGGGGTTGTGAGTTCAAGCTCCATTTGGGCATAGAGCTTACTTAAGAATATTTTAAGCTCTTTTTTTCTTTTAATTTTTTTAAATGTTTTTATTTATTTTTGAGACAGAGAGAGACAGAGCATGAGCAGGGGAGGGGCAGAGAGAGAGGGACACACAGAATGCAAAGCAGGCTCCAGGCTCTGAGCTGTCAGCCCAGAGCCCGATGCAGGGCTCAAACTCACAGACCGCAAGATCATGACCCAAGCTGAAGTCTGACACTCAACTGACTGAGCCACCCAGGCACCCCAGCTCTTTTTTTTTTTTTTTTTTAAAGTTCACTTGATTCTGAGAGAGAGTGCATAGGAGGGGCAGAGAGAATCCCAAGCAGAACTCTGCCTGCTAGTGCAGAGCCCAATGCAGAGCCCACGAACCTTGAGATCATGGATCATGACCTGAACTGAAGTCAAGTGTCAGACACCCAGCTAACATAGCCACTGAGGCGCTCACCCCCCAGTTTTTAAAAATGAAATTCAGATATAACTGGGCATACTCTACTTTTAAATATGCTAAATTTGAAAAACCTATTTCCATATCCTAAAAACGTCAATGGAAACGGTAGCAAATATTTAGCACTTATGAAGGCCAGCTACTGTCCTGTGAACATATATTAACAGATTGGATACTTATAAGGAAAAGTATTTCACCAGTGAGGAAACTTGAGGCAGTAACTTGCCCGATGTCACACAGCTACTATGTTCTCTCGTGATTCCTTTGTCACCTGGGTTTTCTGCTCCGGCCTGACTTTAATCTTCCTGTTCTCCTGACCAGTTAACTGTGTACCCTCCTTGTCAAGCTGGGTAACATTTTTTTGTTTGTTTGTTTGTTTGTTTTAACGTTTATTTATTTTTGAGACAGAGACAGAGCATGAACAGGGGAGGGGCAGAGAGAGAGGGAGACACAGAATCTGAAACAGGCTCCAGGCTCTGAGCTGTCAACACAGAGCCCGACGCGGGGCTTGAACTCACGGACCATGAGATCATGACCCGAGCCGAAGTCGGACGCTTAACCGACCAAGCCACCCAGGCGCCCCACATTTTTGTTTTAATAAATATGATCACTATGCTCAAGAAATGACAATAGCTTTGTGCAAAATTGTAATGGAGATGCCCACCATGTCCTTTCTTGGGACTCTTCCCTTCTCTCCTTCCCTGTGCCTGCCAAGTGTTCTTTTTTTTCTTTCTTGCTTTCTTTCTTTGTTTCTTTCTTTCTTTCATGTTTATTTTTGAGAGAGACAGAGACAGCAGGAGCAAAGAAGAGACAGGGTTTGGGGGGGCGAGGGTGAGACAGAATCCAAAGCAGGCTCCAGGCGGTCAGCACAGGCTGATGCAGGACACGAACTCACAGTGAGATCATGATCTGGGCCCAAGTCACTTAACTGATTGGGCTACCCACATATTCCTGCCAAGTGTTCTTAAACTGGCCCAATGCCCAGTCATTGGAGGTGGGTAATAACGTGTATGCTCCCGTGAGCATCCTCCCCAGCCTGGGGTCATCACCCTCTGGACCTTGGTATCTGAGAAGGTTCTTGGTGCTCTCCCATCACACCACACTGGAGGCCCTTTCTCCTACAATAAGCTGGCTATTTGGTACAGGAGAGCCACTCACTAATCAGTATTTCTTGAGTGAAGAAATGCAAGGGTTGCCCTTGTGCTGAACTTTTCTCCCAGTAATCTAAAACAGAGAGGACTCTAAGTTCATTTCCCCATAACACAAAACATCATTATTCCTATTGGTATGGATGGTGAGCCAAGGCATAGTAATTTTTATAACATGAGAGAATTCTTTCATTCATTGCCAAGGACTTACCCTGATTGAAACCCTACTTGGAGGACTTTGAGCAGAAACTGATGCTATCCATCATTCTGGCTGCAGGGTTGAGCAGGAAGATCAGAAATTCAGAACTCAGCTTGGATGGCACATGTGATCTTGGGGGCAGCCCTGGGTCCCATCCTCCCCCCATTTTAGGACTGAGTCTGGATTATTTCTGAAGTTCTTGCCCATGGCCTTTCCAGGTGTGGCATTGAGGCTCATACCTTTTATGATCGCCTATGATTCCACTAAGGGCTCTGAGCTGGGTGCCAATGCTTTCCAGGTGATGGCAGCAATATGAAGACAAAGAATCCTTAATACACAAGAGGATTTCCCTAAAACAGAAGAATGCTTTCACATTAACTTAAACCTTTTTATGCTAAGGGACGTCACAGTAACATAAAGTGCTCATTTCTGCCCATCCCCCCCTTTAAAGTAATCTCTACATCCTGACATTGGTCTCAAACATAGAACTTCTAGATCAAAGAGACACATGCTCTACTGAGCCAGCCTGGTGCCCCTCCCCCACTTCCCTTTTTAAAAAACAATGATAAAACTCAAAAAGACTATCAGGAATACGTCTATAGTCCAACAAACTCAAATTTATGATCCTGGCTACAGCAGGGGAGACCACGCAGCCAAGAAATGGGCATCTTGGAAGGGTGGTAGGGAGGGGCCTCTTACTGGGTTGGAGCTGGCTTGGGGAGAGACTAGCAAAAGAGGAACCAGTTCCGGATTGGGTACTGTCATAGGTGGGGCAGTTTAGGAACTGGGTGTCTCCAAGATCTTTGGGGAGTTTGGAGGGGAGGGAGCAATGAAGTGGGTGGGATGCAAAGACATTTGTTAAGAAAGCTGTTACCAAAAAAAAAGGGGGGGGGATTGTCTGCAGCCATGCTGAGGCCTTGGGAGAAACATTGTTTTCTGTTGGCTCTGTCACTGTTCTTATTTGTGTCTGTTAGGTACACTGTGGTCTGGTTGCCAGTGGGGTGGATTTTCACTTTCTTAAGGTAGACTGAAGAAAAGCAAATCGAGGGCTTGGAAACTCAGGATTTAATATGCAGCATCTGAGAGGAGAGTGGACATTGATGGGGAAATAGGATTATATGCATTTTAATTGTCATAGTTTCACAAATGGCTGTGAGAAGCTGGGAAATTCCAGACACCTTTTGTTATTTGTCATCTGTTAACTATAGTGTGAAAGAATAATGCCAAGGATTTTCCATGGACTCTCATTTAATTTTTGCAACCACCTGTGTTAGGTGCCATTTTTATTCTTTGAAAGTCATTGTCTCATTTCATTAACTAATTACAGATCGAGAAAGCAGGAGCACTGAGGTAAATTAACTTGCTCAAAGGCACATAGCTAGGAATGGGGGAGACCAGGAGATCAGGGAGACAAGCTGAGTCCACAATCTTTGCTTGTCTACTATGCTAGTATCTTGGGCTCAGATCACACCCTGATCGGAGGCATAGAGAAGATTAAGTGTTTACTATGTACAAGGCACTAAGCTCAGTGCCTAATCCTCACAGCAACCCTGTGAGGGAGGGCCTGCTAGCATCGCCATTTGAGAGATGAGGAAACTGAGGCTTAAGAGAGAATGGGTATCTAGCCCCAAGTTCGTTCAGCCAATAATTGGTAGAGCCAGCAAATGGGAAATTCTGGATTCCAATCCAAATCCCAATTCCCTCTCAACACAGCATCAGCTTCCACTAGGGAAGTACTCCTGGGTCTACATGCTTGAAACCTGCACTTCAGTTCCCTAGATGTGGAGTCTCGAGGGTGGGGGGGGTGGGGGGACAGTGAGGGCGGGCCCACCTGGCGGAGCCCGGCCCTCGCCCCGCCCCCGCGGGCGGAGCTCTCTCGTCCGCCAATCAGAGGATGCTGGGGGCGGGCCGCGGGCGCTGCGGCTCCGGCCCGCAGTTCGAGCGGCTGGAGCGCTCGGGAGACGCGACGAAGGGCCGAGGGGAGCGAGCGGGCGCCCCAGTCTCCTTCCCCTCCCCTCCCCTTGCCTCGCCGCCTTCTCCTCCGGCCGCCGGACCGGAACTATGTGATCCCGGAAGTTCCGGTGCCACTGCTGTGTGGGATAAACAGTAATGGCGGAGGCTGCAGCTCCCGGAACAACAGCCACAACATCAGGAGCAGGAGCGGCAGCGGCGGCGGTGGCAGCGGCCTCCCCCACCCCTATCCCCACAGTCACCTCCCCGTCCCCGGGGGCGGGGGGAGGGGGAGGCAGCAGCGACGGCTGCAGCGGCGGCTGGACTAAACAGGTCACCTGCAGGTGAGACGCTGCGCAGCCTGGCGCCGGGTGCCGGGATGGAGGGGGGCCGAGGCAGCGGAGAGGGCACGGAGGAAGGGGCGGGCGGTCTGCCGGGGGCGGGCGAAGAAAGGAAGGAAAAGAGCGGCGTTTGGCCGCCGCGGCCTCCCCGCCCGCGCTGCGTCAACCCCCGCCGGCCGCCGCGGCCCGAGCGCGCGCAGCGCCGCTGCGGGGCCGCCGCACCGCCCGCCGCTCTCCCCGCCCCTCCCTGCGCCAGCCGAGCGGCGCGCCGCGCTGAGGGAAAGGTGGGCTGACTCCTCCCCCCTGTGCATTGTCGCGGGATGCCGCATCCCCTGCCTGCACCTCCGCAGGTTCGGGAAGGGGTGGGTGTTCTTGCCTGGAGCCCGCCTCCCCGCGGCTCTGTGGGGCCGGGGAGCGCAGCCGCGTTCACCGGCGAGGTGGCCTGGCTGTCCGCTGGCTGCCGGGCCCCCGGCGCCTTGTCATCCGTTGGTAACGTCCGCTCGCGTCTCCGCCCCCGCCCTCCGCCGCACCCGAGAAGTAGCTTTTGTTATTTCCTTGTATGTTTATTGAGGTTGGCGGTTCTGAGCTTTGTCTTAGTACCGAGTGCCTGGCTCGGATCCTCTCCTCCGCCTGAAATTGTACGTGCTGCCATTCCCCTCCCGCGGCGAAATGTTTTCTCTTGAAATCCACCCTTCTTACTTTTGAAGGGGAATCAAAGAGCTTGTCGCTCCCGGAGCAGAGCAGTTTTGTTTTGGTTTGGTGTATCGGATGCAAGGATGTGGAAAAAAAAAAATTAGTGGATGGCGGTTACAGATACGTTGAGTGTACGCATGTAAAAAATGATCGCGCTGTACATACGAGTGCATTTAAATGGGTGTTATACTTGGGTTTTTTTAGAAGTGATCACTAGCGCCCAGAAGCTTTTCCTTTCTCTAAATCAACCTGGAACGCCAATTTGAACCCGCGTGGGATAATTTCCATACGATACGTAAGAATAGTCTTAACACGCAGAATTCACTGTCCTGGTGTTAACAGCGATATTGAAGCGTTCTTCTGTAATACACATATAAGGCATGAAGAATAAGCTTAATAAATAAAGTTTGTTTTCCGCAACGGAATGGAAAAACAAAAGCTATTTTAGGAAGCTTCTCATTTGTATAGGGTAAGAATGGAGTCAAGTGCAGTATCTTAAAGAATGAGAATTTTAAAGTTCCTATTCATGGAACCGGTTGTTTGAGTGTGTTTACCATTTTTTTTTTCCTCCACAATGCTGCACTTGATTTAAACTTGGTAGTTGGATCTTTTAAAAATAGCTAGTGTAACTTTTATATTCCTGAACTTTTAGCCCTTCCCTCTGCAGTCCCAGTCTACCTCTATATGCTGAAAACGTTTTGAATATGTGGGTTCTTTTGAGAATTCTATACAATGCTTTGATTTTACTTATCTCCAGTCTCAATATAGTCTAGCTTTGAATACCCATCACCAACCAGAAATTACCATACTCCCCCTCATTTTTATCTTGTAGCTGTAACTTGAACCCACCTTTACAGCAGTGCACAGAATTCATGGTCACTTTTTCACTTCACTTTCCCTGCTGTTAGACATTTTCCCTGTTCTTTCTGGTTCCTCACCGGCACATAATCAATTCAACATAGCTTACCAGACTAATCATTCCTCTTTGCTGTCTGCCTTTAGGATCTTTGAGTGAATGCAGTATTCTAGATTGTCCCTGGACTGGTGGGAATTTTTTGCCCAGGAACCAGTATATGTTATTTAAAAAATTTGCATAGCTCAGTAGTCTAGTATTTTGAAAAGGCATTGTGTGAAAGATACAAGCTTAGATGTACTCGTTTTTGTCTGTGTAAACCTGTATGTAACTTGGAGAAAGTGATCTAAAAGTATAGGTTAGTTGGTGCGTCTTAATTTTAATATTTGACATTATTTTCAGTTGTTCCATGTACCAATATGATATCCTGTTTTTAAAAAAACCTTTTTTCTTGGGATAGGACTATGTCAAATATGTCATTTATTGTAGACTTGGAGCTTTCTTAGAGTACGGACCCTGTTTCATTTGTCATTATCTGTACTTGGTAACAGCTTGTTGATGCTGGTAAACCCACACGTAAAATTACCCACTTCACTCACGTGCTTGAGGATTCCTTTGCTTTCATTTAAAAAAAGAATGAACTAGAAAAAAAAAAAGAATGAACTTGTAAGTTTGCAAAGACATTGTTTTGGGAGACTCCTTTGTCAGTTATTCGTTAAATAAGCATTAGTGCTTACAGTGAGAGATAATGCTAGATGTTCAAGGGAATGTAGAGATGCACTGTATTATAAATATCTTTATTCTGTTTGAAAGCTAAGTCTCCCTTGAATTCACGATAGTGCCGTATTTTTAGTGTTTTTGCTTATTTCCTTGTGTCTAGCAATTTGACTAAGACTTTTCTTAGGGCATAATCCTCTTACAGTTTGTTTCTCCCTTTCCAGTTGACAGACACTTGTTTCTTAATATATTTCTCGGAATCCTATCTCACTTTTATTTCTGCAGCTTAAGAAAAACCGAACTACATATACCTTTTCTGAGGAACTGTATTATGCTGCCCCCACCTGGCCATTTTTCATATTTTTTATTGGAGGAATATTATGAAGTAGGCTATTGGTTTTAGCTTCTTTGAGTGTGGGATTAAAATAATACTTAAAAGAATAGATGGTAATTTGGCAAGCTGTAATTTTGAATTTAAGACACTGCTTGATTAGAGTGCTTCTGCAGTGGTAGATATAACTGTTTGGCAGTTGAAATAATGTAACAAAAAATACAAGTGTTTCTTCATTTCTATTTTTTAAAAGGTTTTTTGCTTTTTTGAGTGTAGGTATAGCTTAAATAAAGGAACTTACTCCAGAAAGTCTATGCAAGTGCTGATAGTGAAATTTATTACTTGCAACCTATGTGGTTTTGCTTTGAAGGGGTGACATTGAAAAAGTCACACAGCTCATTAAGAAATTAATTTGTTACTGGCATTACGATTTGCATGACACCTAGGTGTCTTCTACAGTTTTTATTAAATATGTAAGTATTGTTTGTATAGGTATTGTAGGACATAAAAAAGAAATCCATGGTCCTTAACCACCAAGAATTTACAGTCCAGTTTGAGAAACAGCATACATGCACTCATCAAAAACTAAATATCCCAGTAAGGAATGTCAGCCAGTTAAGTGGTAAATGCCAAATTCTCATTCAGTAATTTCTGTAAATCCACAGGTAGGTTGTTACAGTGCTAGACATGCTTTGAGGGTATTGTTTCTCTTGTACCCTCACAAGCTAATATTGTGGTTTTTGTAACATATTTTGGCAAACATGCTTAGATTTCCAAAAGATACAGCAGTGGGTAGAATCTAGTCGATTATGTTTGTTTTTATTCCTGGACAATGTCTGCCTGGAGTCCCAGAATCTTCAAGGTGGAAGGAACCTTAGAAACCATGTGGCCCAGCCTTTTACCAAAGGAGGCTTAGTCTGGGCAATGACATCAAGGTGAATTTGGATGGTGGCTTTTTGGTGGTGGCATTTAAAAATAAAAAGCATTTATTTTGGTTTTGTTTTGGGGAGAAATTCTTGGGAGAAGCTTGCCCTTCTCCACTTTTCTGTTGTAACTTCTGTTATGTCATGATCTCTTAGAAATTAGTTGGCAAGGAGGGGTTTCACTGTGAGGATGATATATAATTTTGGGTGTACCAATACTGTTCACACCACTGAGGGACAAAAGACAAGAAAAAAACCCCAAAAACCCAGACAGTACGTAGTAAACACCATGTAAATTAACGCTTAGTATTTGGCAGTAACTGATTAGGACTTGTGTTCTAGTGTTTCTGTTGATTCTGCAGTATCCGGTGATTTTGCGTCTGCTTGAATTCCTTCGGTGTTGCTAGTTCTGGACCACAGGAACTTCTTGCTGGGTAGTTCTTTTTCTCAGTCCTCCTGTTGCACCACACATGGTATAGCTTTCTGCAGGAATAGTTCCCGAAAAGGTTGTTCCTTTGTTTTCTGGCTCGATTACTCCGGTTAACTTCAGATCTTCTTGTGGCATGACATCTAGCTGTCTTGCCTTCTTTCTGAACTGATCTGTTCACGTACACCTCCCATCAGGCAAGGGAAGAAACCAGTACAGTCCCCAAATGCGGTCTGAGTGTGGGCAGAGTGAAGCTGTGGAAGGCCCAGGCGTAAGGGAGCCAGAGTAGCAACAAAGGCCTAATGCAGTGACTTCACTCACACATCCTGCCCTTTTTTTCAAGTTCTAAAATATAAAGATTGGTGAGACTAAGATGACATCACTAGCAAGCGACAAAGCTGGAAGTGAGTCTCCCACTTCTGATGGGGAGTGCCTGGCTGGCTCCATCTTTTTGAGTTGAGTTTTCACTATCCTTGTGGATTTTTCAAGAGTTTCTACCCTTCATGGATGTCAGCAAGTAAATAGCGGTGTATGTTTTACAAAGGTGCTAATGAAGTGTCCTACTGAATGTTAAGTTGCAGGTTTTAGGAAGTTGATCTTTTTTTTTTAATGTTTTTATTTATTTCTGAGAGAGAGACACACACAGAGTATAAGCCTCAGAGAGGGAGGGAGACATAGAATCCGAAGCAGGCTCCAGGCTCTGAGCTGCCAGCACAGAGCCCGATGCGGGGCTTGAACCCCCGAACAGTGAGATCAGACCTGAGCCGAAGTCGACGCTTAACCGACAGAGCCACCCAGGCGCCCCGGAAGTTGATCTCCTTAAATGAAGCAACTGGTTTAAGAACCCAGGTTATGGTCAGGCAGGGAGTGGTGGAAGATGAAATCTGACATAGTGAAGAGGGTCATAAACCCAAGTACAGCAGTTGAATGAATGAAAACTTGGCAAATAGGATTTAAAAACAAACCTAAATGAAGTATTGTGCCTGAGATTTAGGTGCTACCTTCCCAGCTGGAAATCTCTAGAGGGTTTATCAAGCCTTAAAACTGAATCAATAAATGGTCTGTGTATCTCTGACTTAAGATTGATCCCGAAGAAATATCAAAGGTATAGACACCTTTGCTTTAAAAAGCAAAAGTTCCCACCAGGGATGAGACAGTAAACAACTGTATTCAGACACCTTTGTCTTGTGTTTAAAAAGCAAAAGTTCCTACCAGGGATGAGACAGTAAACAACTGTATTCAGGCATGGACACTGTTTCAAATGGATAACCTATTAGCAACTGGATACTTGATATATAATACTTTGAGGCATAATTATACTGTAGTGGTGATTACAATGTAATTATCATTGGCTTGTTTAGGTGTTGGGGGTGTGTGTAATGTTGATGTCTTCATTTATGCAGTCAGAAATTATCTACTGATAGAACTAGTTTAGTTGCCCTGTAGTTGAGCATAAGTTCAGACCTGAGTTAGATTATGGCAAACCTAGTAACAGTTGAAGTTAGGTTATAGTTATAATTTGACTTCCAATTATATTTTTATATTTTTTTAATGGACTGCAGTCATAGCACTTCAGGATCTTGATCTTTTTTAACTGTCTCCACCAACATGTTACATTCTTGCCATCTTACCTGCTGTCACATAGAAGGTTCACTTGCAGGTCATCCCTGAATAGAACTATTCGCATTCGAATTTGGGGACAGTTCAATTGAAGGAACTTCTTCAGAGTTCCTTAGGTAAATCTGAATATTTTTTTACATACCATTAAAAAATGTGGGCAAGGGGCTTGTACTTTCTGTTACTGTACCTACCAGCTGTAGATAACTGTGACAGTCTTGGATATAGTGATGTCATTTGCAAGACCAGCCATATTTACACCCATGAAATAGGCACTTTTTTCTTATTCTGCCAGCTGTACATAGATGCATATTTGGGGGAGTTGTGGCCTGCCAAAATTAAATCTTCATTACTCTGCTCAAGAGAAAGAGACCATTAAAGGAAGGACCAAAGAATTTATATTTTTAAAGAATGTTTATTCATTTTTGAGAGATAGCGCAGGTGGGAGAGGAACAGAGAGAGAGGGGGAGGGAGACACAGAATCCCAAGTAGGCTCTAGGCTCCAAGCTGTCAGCACAGAGCCTGATGCAGCGCTTGAACCCACAAACTGAGATCAGGACCCAATCCTAAGTACCCTTAATCAACTGAGCCACCCAGGTCCCCTGGACCAAAGAATTAAAAACAAAAAACAAAAACCCTGACGGAAGTCAGTGGTGGGAAGATGGACGGTGGTGGTGGTGGTGGTGGTTCTACTCACTTGACATGATTAGGGTTATCTATAAAAATAAGGCCCATATCACTTACCTAATCCACATAAGTTACACTTAGAGAAATACGGACATCCCCAGATTCTGATTTAGTAGATAGGCAGTGAGGTCTCAATGTTTGCATTTCTAGCAAATTCCCAGGTGGTGCTGGTGCTGCCTAGTCCGGATTCCCTTACGAAATAAGTCCTAGTAATTCCGACTGTGATACTTGGTGTTTGGAAGCTGCTGGTTAGATACACATGTAACTCTTTAAGGCACAGGAACAACATACTAACCATAGGACATCGTGATTGCCCTTTAACTCTGTGGCAAAATTGGTTTTTATTTTCACATGTGGATTTGAAAGAATTAAAATGGTCTCTTGAAGTACAGTAGTCTGACCCGTTGTGGTCTGCATTGCTTCTTGATTCTTTATCTTTGACTTTTTTACAGATAGAGCTGCTATTATTGGCTAAAGTTAGTGGAAAACAAGAAGCTACCTCCTCAGGACTGTAAAATGAGAACAGTGGTCAGATGAATACCAACCTCAAAGTTTAAATCTGAATTGGTGCACATATGCATAGGCAGCCTTCCTGTGGTACCATAATGGATAATCTTGTCATACGGTCTAATTCTACGTGTTCTGTGTTCATTTCACATGTAATAGAATATATTGCTGCCATGCAGCACTAGTATATTACTGATACATTGGCTAAGAATTCTTTTAGTGCTGGCTCTAGACTTTTCACTTATTTTTTAACGTTTATGTATTTTTGAGAGACTGAGCACCAGCAGGAGAGGGGCAGAGAGAGAGAGGGAGGGAGACACACACAATCCAAAGCAGGCTTCAGGTTCAGCGCAGAGTCGGGACGGGACGCAGGCTCTAACCAATGAGCTGTGAGATCATGACCTGAGTTGACGTCGGACACTTAACCAGCTGAGCCACCCAGGTGCCCCTGGTTCTAGACTTTTTAAATCCAATTTTGTGGTTCTTTTTCTCACAGGTATTTCATGCATGGGGTTTGTAAGGAAGGAGATAACTGTCGCTACTCGCATGACCTCTCTGACAGTCCGTATGGTGTAGTGTGCAAGTATTTTCAGCGAGGATACTGTATTTACGGAGACCGCTGCAGGTAAGAACTCTACAGATCAGTTTTGTTCAGGGGTGGATTGGGAGAGATTGGGAGAAAAGATAAGAGTAAGACACATAATTCCAATAATCTGTCTTTGAATTGGTACCATAATCTGAAATTGCAATTGAGCAGAAAACACGTGTTTTAGTTACCTGTTTATTACAAATTACTGGGAGATTCAGCAGTTTAGAAATAATAGACATTGTCTCATAGTTTCTGGGGGTCAGAATCTGGGCATGGCTTAGCTGAGTGGTTCTAGCTCTGAGACCCCCAAGATTGCAGTCAAGATTTCTGGCAGAACTGGCATTATCTGAAGTCTTGGGGTTGGAGGATCACTTCTAGGGTGGCTCGCTCACTCACTATCGGTGAGACCTCAGTTCGCACCACACGGACCTCTCCCTGGGGCTGCTCAGCGTCCACATACTTGGTAGCTATCTTTTCCCCAGAGCCAGTGATTCAAGAGAGCCAGCAAGGACAAAGCCACAATGCCTTTTATGACCTGGTCTCAGAAGTCCCACACTCCCTTCCACTATATTCTGTTTTATTATAAACAAGTCAGCAAGTCCCAGCGCACGTTCAAGGGGAGAGTGATTGGGCTCCACCTTTTGAAAGGAGTAGTGGCAAAGAATTCTGGACATATTTTAAACCATCACAGTAGGTGAGACATTTTGGGAATGTCAGCCAATTTTAGCATTCTTTCAGAAAAGGATTATGTCAACTCTTGTGTTCAAATGCTAAAGAGTTCAAAAGACTGAATTACTGATGGGTGGGATATTAATGTTAGGTCATCCCACATGCATTTTACTAGGAAGTTACTAAGGACAAAGTTTTTTTTCATATGACTAGAAGCTCAGAAGTGGAACCTCTTGGTATCTGAGTTTAAGTCAATCATTTTACTCTTTGCTGATTTTTTTTTTCCTTTCAGTATTACTGGAGATGGGGACAAATGACAGTGACACTCTACTCCAAAAAATACCCCCCCCCCCAGGTTTATTTATCCTTTTTAGTCACAGTATGAAAGGGGGGGTTGTCTAGAGCCCTATCATACTAAAGATTTTTTCATGGGCTGGTCTCTGCAGGTGTTCTAGGCTGATTAATTGTAGGGGAGCTGGGTTCTTTGCCTAGCCAGTCTGTTGAGGATCCTTGTAAACTCTGTCCAGGGAGAGAGGAAATGTTAAGAGGAGATGAGTCCAGAGACGTCCTGGAGAGTGTGCTTGCTGTGTGACAGGAGGAGGGGAAGTATGGCTAGTTAACGGATGATCCTCTTATTCCAGTAGAGGCACTCACCTGATTGGGTCATATAGGTGGAATGAATGAAAAAAAGGTTAAACTGAAGAAATCTAAGCTAAGGCCTGGGCTCTGTGTCAATCATCAGCTTATTTTTCAGGTAGCTTTGGCAGCCCCAGTGGCATTTCGTGTTCTCCTTTGGGACTAAGTAGAAAGCGTATAGAAGTCCATCTTCAGCACATTCCCGTAGTCCGTGAGTTTCCTTGTGGTAGACGGAGGTTGAAGGCCAGGGAGTGAGCCCTTGTTTTGGTGAGGCTCTGACATTTAGGCAGATGTGAGTCACCTAATAAGTTTACTTTATAGGAAATGTGCAGCTCCCTCTCTGGGGAATAGTCCTGATTTGAGCTCGATTTAGAGCCCTTTGGATAAAGTGAAAGGACTTAGGGAAACCTGTGTATTAATAGCCTGCCTGAAAGGAAGGCTTCGGTGGTAATTGTTTGGGACAGATAGACTGGTCTAGGCAATCTTTTTTTTTTTTTTTTTTTTGGTTTGTTTAGAGTCCTGGTGGGGGAGGGGCAGAGAAAGAGGGAAAGAGAGAATCCCAAACAGACTCCACAGTGACAGGGCAGAGCCTGCCTCAGGGTTTAGCCTCACAAACCACAAACCGTGACCTGAGCCCGAATCAAGAGTCGCTTAACCAACTGAGCCACCCAGGCACCCCTAATAGGTTAGGTGATCATTAAAAGACTGATTCTAGACTAGCTAAAGAAGGAATGTTACAGAGGTGCTTGTTCCAAGACTGCTTATTTTCTTGTTAAAATTACACCTGGATGATTTAAACTTTCGCTCTTATGGTATAGGGATTTTTTAAATATAACTTGGCCAATGCCCAGAGGTTTCAATTAATTGAACTCCTCACAGAGGGAGTAGTTTATAATGAAAGATAAAAGTCCTAGTTCCAACAGTTCAGAAAAATTACTGCATCAGTGTTTGCTAGTGGTGACACTGTTATGAAGTGAGGCCGTTCTTGCCCAGAGCTGGTGGTACACATGGCAGGAAGTCTAGTATCCTTTGCCCCCACCTGCTGAATGCTATTAGAACTCCCTCATTTCCTGGGGCGCCTGGATGGCTCAGTCGGTTAAGTGTCCGACTTCAGCTCAGGTCACGATCTCGCCGTCCGTGAGTTCGAGCCCCGCGTCAGGCTCTGGGCTGATGGCTCAGAGCCTGGAGCCTGCTTCCGATTCTGTGTCCCCCCCCCCCCCCCCCTCTCTGCCCCTCCCCTGTTCATGCTCTGTCTCTCTCTGTCTCAAAAATAAATAAATGTAAAAAAGAAAAATTTAAAAGAACTCCCTCGTTTCCTTTGTCTTTTTTTTTTGTTGTTGTGTAAGTTTTATTTAAGTTACCTCTGCCCAACGAGGGGCTCAAACTCACAACCCTGATATGAGGAGTTGCATGTTCTTCCAACTGAGCCAGCCAGGCGACCTTCCCTCCTTGTTTCTGGACACCAGTGGAGAACCTTGGTTGACAGGTGACAACCTTTGCTATGTAGGCCCTTGCCCTATAGACCCACTGAGTCCCATAAATTAAAATATTTAAAGATGGGTGACTGGGTGGCTTAGTCGGTTAAGTGCTGGACATTGGCTCAGGTTATGATCTCAAGGCTCTGTTCATGAGTTTGAGCCCCACATCAGGCTCTGTGCTAATAGCTCAGAGCCTGGAGCCTGATTCACATTCTGTCTCTCTCTGCTCCTTCCCCGCTTGTACTCTGTCTCTGTCTCTCAAAAATATTAAAAAAAATTTTTAAATATTTATTAAAAAAAATTTTTTTTAATGTTTGTTTATTTTTGAGAGAGAGAGAGAGAGAGACCGAGCTTGAGAGGGGAAGGGCCATATAGAGAGAGGGAGACAAAGAATCTGAAGCAGGCTCCAGGCTCTGAGCTGTCAGCACACAGCCCGATGCGGGGCTCTCATGAACCACGAGATCGTGAGCCAAAGTCTGACGCTCACCCAACTGAGCCACCCAGGCGCCCCTAAGTTTTAAAATATTTAAAGACAGATACCAGACTTTGGAATGATTGGAGGCGGGAAGTAGCCAACTGGAGGGAAAAATGTTTATCTTCTCTTAGTTAGAGCTGGAAGGAAAATTGATTAAACTTCCTTACATAGAAATTGATCCTATATCAAAGTATTCTTTGCAAGATGTGAAAGAAAAGCTCAATATTAGTTTCAGTGTTGTCTCAGCATTATTTCTTCACTTAACACTTTGACTGTAAGGTCACTGATTCTGTGATAATCCATTAAAGAATTAACTTAATTATAACGAAGACATTGTCCTGGGCTCTGAATCCAGTAGATCCGAGAGTCCTTTTAAGCAGGACTTGGCAGATTTTTTCTGTATGGGGCCAGAAAATAAATTTTTGGCTACGCAGGCCACGTGGTTTCTTGTCATACAAAAGCAGCCATAGATAATACATAAGCTGCTGGATGTGATTGTGTTCCCATGAAACTTTATTTGGGATGCTAAAATTTTAGTTCCATATAATTTTCATGTGTCCTAAAGTGATCTTTTTTTCCAACCAATTTAAAATGGTGAAACCAGGAACACAAGTCAGGTTGCTACCTGAATCTGTGTCTCCTGGATTGCAATTCTAGTTGCTCCCCCAAAAAGAATGAAAAAGTAATAATCAACAAATGTCAGTGGGTGCCCGGCTGGCTCAGTTGGTGGAGCGTGTGATTCTTGATCTCAAGTTGTGAGTTGAGGTCCCACGTTGGGCATAGAGCTCACTTTTAAAAATAAATAGATAATTTAAATGTTGTAAATGTGTTTTAGAATCAAAGGAATATATACCATTTAAACATAAAAATGTCAAAGCCACTTTTAACTCTGGTTGAATTTGGTCTGAGGGTCTGAGACTGATCCCTGTTCCTAAAGTCCATGCTTCACCGAACCATATTTTTTGCCTTTCAAAATGAGAGTCTTGCTGTTTATTTGTACTTGATCTCTCCTAGTGCTTACTCACAAATCTTTGCTTCAGAGTCACATTTTATATAGATCTATTCTGCACTAAGGGCATAGCTTTGCCTAAATAGGCAGATTTGATTTAAAAAGTTACTTTTCCGGGGGGTGCCTGGGTGGCTCAGTTGGTTGACTGTCCAACTCTTGATTTCAGCTCATTATGATCTCATTCATGCTTCTTGGAATCAAGCCCCATGTTGGGTCTCTGCTAACAGTGTGGAGCCTGCCAGGGATCCTGTCTGTGCCCCTCCCCTGCTTACATGCTCTCAAAATAAATAAGCTTAAAAAATGTACGAAAATACTATTCTCTTCCGTTTAATAGTGTGAACATTTTAATGTGTGTGTTGGTAAAATGTTCCATGTTTCTGCTTGTTGAATTTGTCACCCTTGCATTTTTTCTTTAATAATTTTATTTATTGAGAGAGAGAGGGTATGTGTGTATAAAAATGGGAGGGGCAGAAGGAGAGAGAGGATCTCAAGCAGGCTCCATGCTCAGTGACAAGAGTGGAGCCCCATGTTGATCCTGTGACCCTGGGATCCTAACCTGAGCCAAAAGAGTGGGAGGTTCAACCCCTCCCTAAGTCACCCAGGCACCCTAGCATTGTTTTGGCTGCCCGGGGTCTTTAGCATAGTTGCCATGGAAACTGCAGGACCCCCGCCCCCATTGGAGTAGAATCTAAGGGGTAGTGGGTGGTCTGTGACAGGGTGGGTAAACTCTGGTGTGTAGGCCAAACGTGGCCAAAAGCTCTTTCGATAAATGAAGTTTTACTGGAATACACACATGTATAGTATGTACCCATGTACAGTCACTTAAGTAACACCTATGGTGGCCTTTGAAGTATAATCACAGAGTTTAATAGTAATAGTTATGGCAGTGACAGTATGACCTGCAAAGCACAAAGTATGTGTTTGACCCTTTTTTTTTTATTAAAAAAAATTTTTTTTTTTAATGTTTATTTAGTTTTGAGACAGACAGAGCATGAGCAGGGAAGGGGCAGAGAAAGAGAGGGAGACACAGAATGTGAAGCAGGCTCCAGGCTCTGAGCTGTCAGCACACAGCCCGACGCGGGGCTCAAACTCACGGACCTGAGCCGAAGTCGGACGCTTAACCGACTGAGCCACCCAGGCACCCCGTGTTTGACCCTTTAGTGTTTGCTTGACCCCTGGTCTATGACCTTGCTCCTCACAGTGTAGTCCTTGGGCTAGCAGTGTGGGGCCTTGGTAGACCTGGAGAATCCTGGGCTCTGCTCCAGACTAAGAAATTAGGTATCTGCCTTTTAACAATTTCCCAGCTGATTCATCGGTACCGTAGTTTGACAAGAACCCAAAGATAGGATCAGGAAATAACATACCCCATTTGGGGCTGCTGGCAAGACAGTGACTGCTGACTTTAAATTTTTCTTTTAGATATGAACATAGCAAGCCACTGAAACAGGAAGAAGTGACTGTGGCAGATCTGACTGCAAAATCATCCCTTGCTGCTTCCTCAAGTCTCTCATCGGTAGTTGGACCAGTTGTTGAAATGAATACGGGCGAAGCCGACTCACGAAATTCAAACTTTGCAAGTGTAGGAGCAGGTTCAGAAGACTGGGTGAATGCCATTGAGTTTGTTCCTGGCCAGCCCTACTGTGGCCGTAGTGAGTATTTAGAAGACTGAAAACGTAGGGCACTAGACAGTAGTCCGTCCTTTAGGTGGGTTTCACAGCCTTCTACTTCCACTCTTCATGTTTAACCTAATCTGTAAAAAAAGAAAATTTTTTTAACGTTTATTTATTATTGAGAGACAGAGCATGAGCAGGGGAGGGGCAGAGAGAGGAGGAGACACAGAATCCAAAGCAGGCTCCAGGCTCCAAGCTCCAAGCTGTCAGCACAGAGCCCGACATGGGGCCCAAACCCACAAACTGAGATCATGAGCCGAAGCCAGATGCTTAACGGATGCTTAACCAACTGAGACACCCAGGCGCCCCTTAACCTAATCTTAATACACTAAATTGGATTACCTAAGATTTACCTATGGAGTGAAAGAAACTTTGATCCCAATAGTAGTGAATATAGAGTGTTTTGAAAAACTGAAGCTTCTTTTGCCTCTTTGCTTTAATCAGTGCCATTGTAGATGAGGTGCCTAAAAAGTTTTGTTTTCTTTTACATAAGCCCATTCATGGAAATACCAGCATTAGAAAGATTTGTTTCAGGAGTAAAGGGATTACATAGACTGTTTGGCCTTTAATTGAAGTTCTCATTTTTTCTTTTCAGTTAGGTTCTCAGTTACTACCTTATAGTTCGTATTTCCCCCTTACCCATTTTGGACCTTTACTGCCCTCTTACACATTTTCAGCGGCCCCTTCCTGCACTGAAGCACCCCCGCAGGGCTCGGTGACCAAGGAAGAATGTGAGAAGGAGCAAACCGTGGCTGAAACAAAGAAGCAGCTTTGCCCGTATGCCGCCGTGGGAGAGTGCCGGTACGGGGAGAACTGTGTGTATCTCCACGGAGACTCCTGTGACATGTGTGGGCTGCAGGTTCTCCACCCCATGGACGCTGCCCAGAGATCACAACATATAAAAGTAAGTCCGCGGGGCCATGTGCTAATAGGTGTGAGATGGGATGTCCCCTTTCACAAGCATTGTTAATTTCGGAAACGCTTGGTGAATTCAGTGGTTTTGTCTCTTGGGCTCTGAATACCTTATCACAAAATCATCCTTTCAGAATTCAGACCATGGGCTCTTTCTTTTTAAATGTTTTCATTTTCTTTAAAAGTGTTTATTTAAAGTGCTGTCTGTACTCAATGTGGGGCTTGAACTCATGACCCTGAGATCAAGAGACACATGCTCTTCAACTGAACCAGCCAGGCACCCTCTTTTTTTTTTTTAAATACCAACAGTTTTTCCGAGATTCACATTCCATAGAATTTACTCTTCTAAGATTGTCTCATTGTTTTTAAGTCTATCAACATAGTTGTGTAACCATTACCATGATTGTGATTTTAGGACATTTTCATCATCCCCAAAAGACACTTCATGCCCCTTAGCTCTATTACTCCATCCTGCCCTTCGTCCAGCTCCTGACAATAAATAACTGATCTACTTTCTGTCTCTCTGGATTTCCCTGTTGTGGGGATTGCTTCTGAATGAAATCCTATACGTCTATCAGTACTTCATTCCTTCTGGCTGAATAACAAGTCACTGCATAGCTGTACCACATTTTATCTTTCCAGTCATCATTTGAGTGGACACTTGGATTGTTTCCCCCTTGGCAGTCTCTTGGAGAGTAGCATTGCTGGGTCATAGGAAACCACTGCCAGGCATTCTCCACGGTGATGGCACCGCTTTACCTTTCAAACCCAAAGGGTGCAGATTGCAGGCTACGGTTTTAAGCCCATTGCAGCATAAATTTTTTGTTGAGAAAACATTGCATTATGAATCTTGTTTATTGGAGCAGATTTTGCCTCCAATCGTTATCATTTCTGTTTAATAAAAATTAATTTGGTTGTTGGGTAAAGCATGATGTGGGATAGACATAGTTTGAATCCTACCTTCGCAGCATGTTGGTTGTGTGAATTAGGCAAGTTAAATAAATCGTTCAGGTATGTTTTGGGGATAGTAGCGTCTTTTTTTGTTTTGTCTCTTTTTGTAATGTCTTTCTGAAGATTGTTTAAAAAGAGGTTTCAGAAAGATAGAATATACTAAAATGTGGTTATGTGGATTTATGGGTGACTTTTTGGTTGCTCTTTTGTATTTCCTACAATTAACATGTTTCTTATAAAATGAAAAAGTATGTGTAGTGTAATAAATGTCAGTTACACCTCCCTTAAAACAAAGGGTGGGACATGTACACAAATCTGTACATGAATGTTCAGAGTAGTGTAATTTTTTTTTTTTTAAGTTTATTTAGGTAATCTCTACACGCAGATAGCCTTCCACAGTGTAGATAACTGACCAAGCCAGTCCCTAAAGGACACATTTATATGATACACCCCGGGATAAGCATAGCCAAAGATTACTAGTTGCCTAGGACTGGGAGGCTGGTTTCAGGGGGATTGAGTGACTGCTGTGGGAGTGGGGTTTTTCTTGGGGTAACGGACACATTCTCCTATTGATTGTGGGGATGGTTACATAACTAAACTGCACCCTTTGAAAGAATGAATTAAAATGGTATGTGAAGTATACCTCAATAAAGCTGGTTTTTCCTTTAATGTGAAAATTAGGTACCTGGCACATAGTTGTCCCCTAATAAATATTAATTTCCATCATCCTTAATGAGATCAATAAACAGTATGAAAAACCGTCTCCAACATGGATCATAACGCAGAGGGTAAAGAAAACTGGGTGACACCTCTCCTCCCTGCCCCCCCCCCCCCGCCGTTCTTCAAGTTGCATTCTTCTAGTTTGACTTTGTAATGATGTAAAGACCCAAAAGGTTACTGTATTTGCTTGTGAACAAAGCTGCTTTCGCTGTCCAATTGGGAACCTCTTTTTTGGGTGACTATTGATTTCTCTGAACACCAGTCTCGAGCTATCAGTGGAAGTCTTCGTTGTTCAGTGACTTGATCACACTTCTCTCTCTACTGTCTCTAGTCCTGCATCGAGGCCCATGAGAAGGACATGGAGCTCTCGTTCGCTGTCCAGCGCAGCAAGGACATGGTCTGCGGGGTCTGCATGGAGGTGGTCTATGAGAAAGCCAGCCCCAGCGAGCGCCGCTTTGGGATTCTCTCCAACTGCAGCCACACTTACTGTCTCAAGTGTATTCGCAAGTGGAGGAGTGCTAAGCAATTTGAGAGCAAGATCATAAAGTGAGACTCCTCCCCAATCTCCGTTTGTGCTTTCTATTTTGGGGAAGAATTTAGTATCTTGTGCCAACTTTCAACCAGATGGACCGCACTTAAATGCATGCATTTTATCTTGAAACTGGGGTATTCTAATTGGGACTTCTCCTTTGTATTTTCCGCTAGCTTCTAGGTTAGTTGGTATAGGTCTACTTTTCATTTGAACGAGGAAACCCTGTGTATCAGTCAGTAGATTCTTCGTGCTTTTTCTGAGGAGATTGTGTTTAATGGATTAGCCAGTTTAGGCTCAGCGAACAAACTTATCTAGCTCTGAATGTATGTTTCCTGACGTTTTACATTTTCCACTTTACTATTCCATCCATTAAGCTAGCCAATAATCCACCATCCTTTAAAGATTGTTCTCATAACTGAACAAAGACTACATAATCTAAACAGAGCAAAGTTACAAGAAATAAATCTATTTAAACGAAAGAAAAAGGAGTCCGTGTGAAATGTCTTCTTTGGTTGGTTTTTTTTTTTTGTTTTGTTTTGTTTTTTTATTTTTTTGTTTTTATTTTTTAACCGAAGTTGTTGTTATTATTATCATTATTTTTTTGAGTGAATTGGCTAGCCATTGAATTGAATTTATGAAGGAGTTTGTCTTGCCTCAGAGGAAATGGTCAGTTGTGTGACAGTGTGTGGAACCCTTTCAGGAAATGCCCACTTGCCTTTCAGTTAAGTCTTTAAGTATGGAGGTGACACATCAGGGTGTGTCCTTGAAGAGTGGGCCTGTAAAGGGGGATATGCATTGCAGCCTGTTCATTGTTTCCCAGGTCCTGCCCAGAATGCCGGATCACATCTAACTTTGTCATTCCAAGTGAGTACTGGGTGGAGGAGAAAGAAGAGAAGCAGAAACTCATTCAGAAATACAAAGAGGCAATGAGGTATGAGCACTGCAGCCTTTTCTCAGGCTAAGATCCCAACATGGCTTGGGTTCACTTTGAAAAGAACAGTGCTGCATTATATACTCCTACCTCCTTCCTACCCTTTCTTTGACTTCCCAGTACAGTTTCTTGTGTCGCCCCTGATTACACTTCCCCGTTGTGTACCTGGCTATAACACAGTCCTTGGGGTGCATGCCAAGGGACTGTGTTATAACGAAGTCTATACTGCTGATTGCTGAAACCCCATGAGTGGGGTTCTGCCTTCTTCTGCGTCCATGTTCTAGTTGTTCTGTGTGCTTGTGTGTGGGCTTCTAGAAGATTTTCTCTCTGCTGGATCTGCGGTACTGGAGCTGTTACAAACAGCATAGACTTGAACAGAGTGTCTGTTTCTAGTTAGTGTTTCATGCATTCGTGCACACATGTTAAGAACACACCTTGGGGAGGGCTGTGAACGAACATGCTGGTTCTATCCCTACCTGTTTAACGAAATACCGGATGATAGTCAAATACAGACCTGAAATCCACTGTGAATAAGGGTTGCGATATTTTCCTTTCCAGCAACAAGGCGTGCAGGTATTTTGATGAAGGACGTGGGAGCTGCCCATTTGGAGGGAACTGTTTTTACAAGCATGCGTACCCTGATGGCCGTAGAGAGGAGCCACAGAGACAGAAAGTGGGAACATCAAGCAGATACCGGGTAACTCTCGCTGTTTTTTTAAAGGAGGGGAAATTCCACGCTATCCGTTGAGTCCTGCACAGATTGGGGTAGGGGAAGATTACCGCACAGGTCTGGGAGTGAGACTGGAGGATGAGAGGAGGAGAGAGCCACCTCAGGAAATGGGGAGGGATAGGAGAGGAAAAGATACAGAGTGCCCAGAGCTCTAGCCTAAACGGTTTGCATCAAGTAACCAGAGGGTAGGAATTGGTAAAGTCGAAACCCTAAATGAGAAGTCTGTTCGTCATGCCCTCTGGTGTGCTGGATGGTTTGCCTTAGAAACACCAGGATAGAAGATGCTACTCGACAGTGCCCTCCCTATCATGGCCTTGTTTTTTACAGGCCCAACGAAGGAACCACTTCTGGGAGCTCATTGAGGAAAGAGAGAACAGCAACCCATTTGACAACGACGAAGAGGAGGTTGTCACCTTTGAGCTGGGCGAGATGTTGCTTATGCTTTTGGCCGCAGGTGGGGACGACGACCTGACAGACTCTGAAGACGAGTGGGACTTGTTTCATGATGAGCTGGAAGATTTTTATGACTTGGATCTATAGCAGCTTTGCGTGGCGCACTGGTCTGCCGAGCCTCAGCCAGGAGCCGTCCCCGTGGTGGTGTGGCAGTGCCCGTGTTTCTGTCCTAGGCAGGCCTATCCAATCCAGGTGCTGTCGTGGTCCTTTTACCCAGGGCCTGTCTTCTCGTCCCCTCACCTTCCCTCAAGGAGTGTGTTGTCTCCTCTGTTTCCAGAAGTTACAAAAATAAATCTTAAAGCTAGTTTTTTTTCGTAACATGGATTTAACTGTCAGAGTAGGTTAGTTGCGCCATCTGTTTCCCGCCAGATTCACACGGTTCTAGGGTAGCGTTTACGGACTTTTCCACACTCTACTTTGAGGACCCCGGGTTCAAACGTAACAGCGCGGGCCCCGCTTTCGGGTCCAAGAATAGGGGTGACAGGTGAAGGGTCTGGACTGTGGCAAGTAGCCTGCTGCAGACTCACAAGGTGGATGCTTGAGGCTTCTGGTGAAATCTGCACATCTGTGTTTTTACATCTATCTGTTCCCTACCCTGTACTCCCCACCTGTGCCCTTGTTCTGTGGTTTTGGTCTCTTGTTTAATTGCACACAAGTAATAATTACGGGGTAACCAGAACCAGGTGCGAATGTGTTGAGATTTTACCGTGTAGCACGATAGGCAGATTGTGAAAGAACACATACAAAAAGATACAGCGCGTAAAAGAAATGCAGAGCCGGAAGTGGACTCCCAGGGGCTGCTGGACTTGGTGTGCACGAGTGTGAGCGTGCGATAAGCTTCTCCCTGCATAGACACAGTGTTCTTAGCCTTAGTGGAAAGACTTGGTTTAGTGGTTTCAGCCTAGTGTGGCCAATAGATGGTAAAGGACAAAGCATGTCTTGGTAGCTGTAAATAGAGCAGTGCGCCTGGTTGTCCCACACATTCAACCCCGGGCTCGGATACACAGTTGTATTTAATGTTTTACGGTCTCCTCGCCTTTCCAGGCCAGGCACTTTTGGACAAACCTTTGTCCTTGTTTCAGGTTTCATTGTTGGGTTTTTGTGTTTGTTTTTGGAAGTATTTGCCTCCTTCCATCTCTGAGCTTTGCAGGCAGACAGATGTGATTCAAAACTTAATATTCTGACACGTTTCTTGTAGTGGAGTAATTGGTGCGCAGGAGTAAGTCACGCTTTCCCACTAAACGGGGGCAGGGCTGGTAATCCACGAGACAGGCTAAAGTTCAGTTCTTACAAGAATTTCTTGATTGGAAATTTTAGCTTTGAGTTGTGTTGCTCTAGTTTCGGAGATAACTTGGAGATGCTCCTCATTGGTCCATCCACTGCTGTGATTCCTTGGGTCCCGCCCATTCTTTCACTTTAAGAGAAAACAAGTAACTGTTGCAGAGGTGTCTGTATTTTGCAGCTGCCCTTTTGTAAGAAGCACTTTTCCCAAATAAAACAATTAAAAAAAAAAACCAGTTGGCTTTCTGTTTCGTGTACTGAGCAGTTTTGGTGCAGATGTCAAAGCATAACATTTGTTTCTTTCATGGACTCTGATCACTTCTTCAATTAGTCACCTCTCTGTGGAGGAAAGTGACCACTTTCCCTAAAACATCTAGCCTGCTGTGAATGCTTTGAGAGATACAGAGAGGACCTTACTAGCTGGGATCCTCCAATGATTCTGTATTTTAGAATTTGCAAGGCTGAGACTCAGGCCCTCTTTGGCGGCCACAGGCCCTGCCAGTTTGCTGCTGCGCGCCTGTAGCTGAACCTGCTTCGTGTACCCTCAAATAACAGGTAGGTCACAACATGCCATCTATTTTGAAAGGGTATTTTTCTCCCTGATGATGCTGTCCTACTTTTTATTAATAAAAACCATTCTGCAGTGACCTTTTTGCATTGCTTATTTGTAAAAATACTGTTGCTTGGTTTAAATATCTATGTCAGGAATTTGTGCCACTGAGAATGTTTCCACCTGTAGGAATGGTGGATACGGTGACTTACTGTAGTCATAGTAACAGCTATAGGTCCGTGAGTAGTCTGTTTCTGTAAGCTCTCTTATCCATTGCTTCCTTCCAGAAGTGTTGACATTGTGCTTCCAGCTGCTGGGGATCACACGCACCTCCAGAGTGATGCTGGAGAGCCTCAGAGGCAAGGTAGAACCGTTGGGGGTCTGAGTGGGGAAGAGAGACTCTTTTGAAAGCCTCTGCTTTCTGGTGTCTGGAAAGGAGGAAGAGGTTCATTGGTGGTTGTCCTGTTGGCATATCTGTGTCTGCACTGGGGAGATGGTCTTTGCAGGCGGTGAGTGTGGCTTGCTTCTCGAGTTGAGGTACATTTATGTTTGGAGCAGCTCCTTTCAGGTCTTGGGAAAGGCAGTGGAAGCTTGTGTATCAGTCAGTCCATAACATGTTCTTGTCCTGTTCTGTGCACTGAGCACGAGCTCTTTCAGTGTGCCTGCCTCTTACAAAAAGAGTTGGGGAACCAACAGTGACCATAGAAACCCCTCAACTTTCTCATTTGCACAGAACTACTGTTTCAACCTCTTGTCATGCCATCACAGCACAATGAGTGGGACATCCACAGATTCTTATTTAAAAAAAAAAAGGGGGGGGGTTGGGAGAATAAGTGAAGTAAATACAACCCAAGAGTTGAGGGAGAGAGGGGAGGTGTAGGATATTGATGGTGTTTCTAAGTCTATGCCTTCTGGATGCTTAGGGCAGCTGCAAAGCCCGACTTTTCTTAGGCTGATGAAAGGTGAGCAAAGGGCCAGTCCACCATTGACCTCATTCTTCTAATCGAACGCGGCTGTTCACCAGCCTGGGTCACACAGAGCAGGACACTCAGCTGATCTCTGAGGGGCCTATAATGTGACCGCAAAATAAACAAACCTTCAGGGTGAAAAGCCAATGAGATTTTGAGTCTTTTTGTTATCCCAACGTAACAGCCTGTTTGAAACCATCTGTTTAAGGAACTGTCATACAGAAAACTGAGGGCCTTTTGATGTTTAAAATATTCAATTATTTTAGCAACTATTTGGGGCACTTTTATTCAAGGCAATCCAAAAGTAAAATAAGGGGTCACTGGGTGGCTCCGTCGGTTAAGCATTTGACTGATTTCATGAGTTTGGGCTTTGTACTCACCGTGGAGCCTGCTTGAGATTCTCTCTGCCCCTCCCCTGCTTATGCCCTTTCTTTCTCAAAAATAAACCAAAATGCCTAAAATACAGGAGCAAGTAATAAAGTGTATCAGTGAACCAACACAAACTTTATTCTATGATTTAAAATTGGTACTTGGTATACAGGTATTAGGAGAAAAAGCTTTATTACAAACTGTACTTTTTTGCCTACCCTTTGATAATACATGTTAATAATGAAAATATCTACTTTTTTAAAGAAGGAGACTATGGTAACCTGTATGCCAGAAGACTTTAAATTGTGGGGTGCCTCGGTGGCTCAGTTTGTATATTTTGTGACTCTGGATCTCGGGTCATACGTGTTTGTTTGAACCCCCACATTGGGTATAGAGCTCACTAAAAAAAAAAAATTAAAATTAACTAGTTGCTATAAATAGGAGAGCAGAAGGTGAGTTTTTAAATATCCTTCAAACGCTAGAAGCCGTTTCTGAGGGTTTCAGTGGGCTTGAGCAAAGGAAGAGAAATTTTTGTTATATCTGAAGTGATTGACACACTATGGGGTCTCCTCCAGTGGTCGTGTTTTAAGATTTTTCAGTGTCTAGGACTTTCACAAACTAAACAGGCTTCCATTTTAGGTGGAAGAAGTGCTCTGCAGTCAATCACTTTAACGAGGCAGCACTTTATTAAGTGACAGAAGATCTGTGGCTGACAAGAAATAACAAAGATCCTCACCAAGACTGACCAGGTTTGAACACACCTCCCTTAGCAGCGCATGGAAGAAATAAACCATGTAGTACCTAAACAAAAGTATTTTTAGGTTCAAGTGATCTGCTCAGTGTCATTTGAACCAAATGTTTATGCTTCTCAATAAATTCAATGAATTTGTAAAAAGTTTTTTGCTTGAACGTACATTGATATTTAGGACATTTGGCAGGTAGTGGCTGTGGTTTCTTGGGTGTTTTTATTTTAGGTTTAAAAAATTTTTTTTGAGTATAGTTAACTAGTTTTAGGTGTACTTCGGTGGTTCAACAGTGATCATTTTTGGTAATGACAAATTATTATACTATGAAGGTGTAGATTAAAAGAGCTTTCAACAGGCCAGGGAAACGTTTCTTTGTTGCTTTTTTGGGGGGGGGTGATGCTTATTTACTTTTTGAGAGAGAGAGTGCAAGCGGGGGAGGGGCAGAGAGAGAGGGAGACACAGAATCCAAAGCAGGTTCCGGGCTCTGCACAATCAGCACAGAGCCTGATGAGGGGGTCGAACCCAGGAACCGTGAGATCATGGCCTGAGCTGAAGTCACTTCAACAAACTGAGTCAGGTGCCCTGGGAAAGCTCCTTTGAGCTGAGAGCTAAAGGGGAGAAAGGACACCCTTCAGAAAGACCTGTGCCAAAGCCCTGAGGCAGGCAAGAAGAGAACAGCTTTTATTGGACACTCCCATTAGTGGCATTTGATGGCCTCTAGGATATGCCCAGTTTACTGATCAACAATAACAACTTTTCCCTTTAGAATAGAAAAGTATGTCACTGCAAGTGTCAGTAACAGGGATAAAGCTGGATTGCCTTCATACATAAGACATTCTTTGTAAGTTTGAGTATTTTAGTAAATTGTGACCTATCCTGACCTGCCCTGGAAACCATAGTGCTTCTCAAACTTCACTGTGCTAATCAAGGGAAGGGGAGGGTTGGGGATCTGGATGAACTGCAGCCAGTTTTGGAGTGCGTGATGCCAGGCTAGCCTGTCCAGGTGCCACGTGTGGGTGCATTAGAGCTTGACTGAAGTGTAAGTCAAATACAACAGGCAGGAGGTGGCTCTTGGCCCCGCCTACCACTGGGAAAGCAACTTACCAGGCTTATTCTGTCTTCACTATTGGACTCTTTGTTTTTTGTGAATTTACTTTTTAAACTGCCTCAGGAAAATCTGTAAGCAAACTTCTCACTGGCCAAAAAATGTAGTGGGATTTAACCTTTGGAATAATTTCCAGCTGACTACAAGCTTATGGAACTGTAGACCCTGCAGACTAAGGGAGTATATCAAGGAGACTATTTAAGGAGCCACAAAGAAAGCATTTTTACTGTATTCTAGTATTCAATTACCAGTAGCCAAGCAAGTTAGCGATTAGTAAACCAAGCCTGCAACTTGAAAGATCTAGTCTTCTCCTTAGTCTAATTTATATCTTTGAGTATTCTAATGGTAAAGCAGCTATTCTGGTACTGAACCTTGTAAGTGTTCAGTCAACACATTTCTGTTGCATTAGGGGAATAGTTGCATTTGAGAGGACACGTGCAATTAGAACAGCTCTTAAAATGTGTGATCTGGCCAGATGCTCTTTGTTTTTGTAGGTCGAAAGCGTTTAATAATGTTATATGGCTCAATCTAATTGTGTGTGTGTGTGTGCACGTGTGTGTAATTCTCACCTATTAGTTCCCTAGCCCCTTTTTTGTTCAGAAATTTCAAACTGCAAGGATAGTGTGCTGAACGTTAGAATAACCATTTATTAATGCTTGCCATGTATGGTTTTTCACTCTCTGTCTCTTGTGACCCTGCCAGTCCATTTGAGAATAGTTACGGACATGACCCTAAGTAACAACAGTTAACATTTTCTCCTAGGACCACCTGTTTGGCTCAGTTAAGCCTCCAACTCTTGATCTCAGCTCAGGTCTTCTTGATCTCAGGATCAAGAGTGAGTTTAAGCCCCACTCTGAGCTCCACACTAGGCATGGGGCCTACTTAGGGGTGCCTGGGTGGTTCAGTTGGCTAAATGTCTGACTTTGGCTCATGTGATCTCAGTTAGTTCAAGCCCTGCATCGGGCTCTGTGCCTACAGCTCAGAGCCTGGAGGCTACTTCAGATTCTGTGTCTCCCTCTCTCTCTGCCCCTCCTCTACTTGTGTGATCTCTCTGTCAAAAATATTAAATCAAAACTGAAAAAAAATTTTCTCCTGTATAAACACAGTATAATTATCGGGGTATTTTATTTTATTTGTTATTACTATTTTTTTAATGTTTTATTTATTTTTGAGACCGAGACGGAGCATGAGCCTGGGAGGGGCAGAGAGAGAAGGAAACACAGAATCTGAAGCAGGCTCCAGGCTCCGAGCTGTCAGCAACAGAGCCCGACGCGGGGCTCGAACTCAAACCGCAAGATCATGACCTGAGCTGAAGTGGGACGCTTAACCGACTCAGCCACCCAGGCCAGGTGCCCCTGTTATTATTATTTTTAATGTTTATTCATTTTTGAGAGAGACAGTGGGAGACAGGGAGGGTCAGAGAGAGGGAGACAGAGAATCCGGAGCAGGCTCCAGGCTCCAAGCTGTCAGCACAGAGCCTGATGGCAGGGCTCGAACCCACGTGTGAGATAATGACCTGAGCCCAAGTCAGTCGCTCAACTGACTTGAGCCACCCAGGCGCCCCTATCTGGGTATTTTACAGTGATGATTGATGAATAAATTTCTCCTACTGTTCCAACAATGTTAAATATATTGTACTTACAACCCTTAACCTTGATTCATCAAATTTTGAGTCCTAACTTTTCTTTAGGTACTTGGGATATGAGAAGGAACAAATTGGAGATCATTCCCTCCTGACATTTACATTCTAAAGGATCCTTAACGAACCTGTTGTTTCTCTGGTTTTTCTCTGGTTCATCCTAATCTGTGAGTTATAGCATCTTGTAGACTCACCATTTCTAGCACTGCCTCCTTTTGCTCCCAATGCCAGCCCTTTATCATCTTTGGTACAAGTACATACTGCTTGGGGCCATGCATATGCCACGTCCCATTCCATTTCTCTTCCCCTCCCTGTCAGTGCTGACTGTTGATGGCCTCCTCCTATCACACCTGGAGACCACCTATGAGAAAATCTTTAATCTTGACCCATTTCTTTTTTTGTTTTTTTTTTTAGTGTTTATTTTTGGGAGACAGACAGACAATGCAAGTGGGGAAGGGGCGGGGGGGGGGGGGAGACAATAGAATCCAAAGCAGGCTCCAGGCTCGAGCGGTCAGCACAGAACGCGACGTAGGGCTCAAACCCCTGAACTGTGAGATCATGACCTGAACTGAAGTCTGATGCTTTACCTACTGAACCACCCAGGTGATCCAATAAATTGTTATAGAGTATATTCTTCGTTTAAACCCTGCTGATTATAGGAGCGCCTGGGTGGCTCGGTCAGTTGAGCGTTCAAACACCCTGCGTTGCACTCCACACTGGATGTGAAGCTTACTTAAAAATATCTAGATAGATAGGGCTTGTAATAGGTTGATGGCTCATTTGATTAAGCATCCAACTCAGGTCATGATCTCACAGTTCAGGGGTTTGAGCCCTATGTAGGTAGGGCTTTTTGCTGACAGCACAGAGCCCACTTGGGATTCTGTCTCTCTCTCTCTGCCCGTCTCCTGCTTGCACTTTCTCTCTCAAAATAAATAAACTTTAAAATAAATAGGGACGCCCGGGTGTCTCAGTCGGTTAAGAATCCTACCCAGGTCATGATCCCGTGGCCTTGTGGGTTTGAGCCTTACATCAGGGTTCTGCACTGGCATCACATAGCCTGTTTGGCCTTCTCTCTCACCTTCTCTGTCCCTCCCCGACATGTGCTGTCTCTGTCTCTCTCAATACAAGTAAACTTTAAAATACATATATTTACCAGGGTGCCTGAGTGGCTCAGACTCTTGATCTCGACTCAGGTCTTGGTCTCAGGGTCACGAATTTCCAGCCCCATGCTTGGTGTAGTTTACTTAAAAAGTAAAGAAAAGTTGTGTAGAATTTATTTTAACAACCCCCTTTGAAGAGTATTTTTTAGGTTTTCATTATTACTAACAGTACCGTCTCACAATCCCTGACACTCTGGAGTCTAAATACTTACAAGTAGTGTTGCTGGTATAGAGGAAGCCTTTGCTTGTTTCTAAACACCAATTATTTTTCTCCTTTTCCACAAAGAAAGTTCTTGAACAAGTGATCTCTACTTATGTGGTTTTTTAAAAAAATATGCTTTTAGTGACGAACACAGTGTATCGGGACCTGTACTTAGCCCTTCAATTAGGCATTATTATTAATGCTTGTAGCAATCAGAGGTAAGTGGGTCGCTGGTTTATGAGCGAGGAAAGGAAAAGTCATTTGCCTGTGGTTTCGCAGTGGATAAGCTGAGAAGTAGGCTTCAAACTTAGTCCTTTTTTTTTTTTTTTTTTTTTAAATGTTCACTCATTTTTGAGACCGAGTGCAAGTGGGGGAGGAGCAGAGAGAGAGAAGGAGACAGAGAATCAGAAGCAGGCTCCAGGCTTTGAGCTGGGGCTCAAACTCATGAACTGTGAGATCATGACCTGGGCCGAAGTCAGATGCTTAATGGAGTGAGCCACCCAAGCGCCCCCAAACTTAGTCCTTCTGATTTGAGGCCAGACTCAGACTGTCTCTCCTGCACTGGACGTCGTCGTCATCATCGCGTAGCGGGATTCTCGCACAGAGTCGCGACACTGAGGCTTTTCTTTCCAGGAAGCAACTTTATCCTGCCGGCACATGCTCAGTTGGGTTTGTACCCAGAGAACTGAGCCCTGAACACCACGTGGCTTGTTGTTTTATGTATTTTTTGCTTCTTTGTCCCATACATGGTAACACAAACATGTCTGATTAAGTGGTTTCATGTCATAAGGTCGTGAGGGATGTTGTCTCTTACTCCTGTAAGCAGGAGTTGCCTTGAGGTTATTTTCTTTCCTTAGGGATGGGACTGTACCACAGTCACTCCACCAAAAGTGCATTGCCAAAGGTCACTGATGGTGGTCCTGCCAAATTCAGGAATCGTGGGAACCTTTTCTCCATTTCTTTGGCTTCTTCCCCAATCTTACCTTTTATTTTTAAGTAATCTCTATGCCCAACCTGGGGCTTGAACTCAAAACCCTAAAATCAAGAGTCACAGGCTCTACCAACTGAGCTAGGCAGACGCCCTTATTTTCCCCAATCTTTAATGTTACTTAACATCAATGCTTCTCAAAGTATTACTGGTAAAGGACTAGTTGTCTTTTTATTTTTCCATGTTTCTGGTCCATTGTGGGCTAATACCTTTGTGATACAATAATAAAAATGAGTTGTTACAAAATGAAATGAAAAACGCCCTTCAAAGTACAATCCCAAAGTTGTCATTGAACTCAGCAAACATAGAGTTGGATGTTGTGGCAATCCCAGAATGATAGAAAAGTTTCTAAATGGTCAATTTCTACACTCACTTGGCCACGGACCAGGAAGACCATGCAGACGGCTCCTTGAGCAGCCATAGTTCATCATCCTGGTTCTGACTTTCACGTCCTGGCTCCTCCTCTTTCCTCCTCCGAGTCATGGGCATTCCTTAAGGCCCACTCCTTGCCTTTCTCCATCCTCCTTCACCCCTACTCAGAATTCAGCCTGCTAACAAACATGTGAAGCAACTTTCATAGGTAAGTCCAGTGCTAGGGAGACAAAAGTTAACCACGACAGTTCTTGGCACTAAAGGAAGTTGGGCTACTGAAGAAGCTCAGGGGTGAGAAGGCCAATAGCTGTGGGCACCAGTGTCCTCACCAAAGCAGTAGTAGTGACTCACCAAAGCAGTAGTAGTGACCCGGTCTTCAGACTTGATCTTTTTCCCTCTGTCCTGCCTTTCATCAGGTACTAGCTGATATCTAGCTGTTTGCCTGAACCTTCTCTGGGATACCCCTCTCCCCTTTGCCTCAGTTCCTAAGACACCACCAGCCTTTCCACAAATTTGACTCAACCCCTTATTACCCTGGATTTATCAACACAATCATAAAATTCCCCTTTTCAAAATCCTTAGGAACTTTTTGCTGTCTCTGGAGGCAGGATCAACTCCATCAACTTTTTCATTCTGGGCTCTTAAAAATGCCTCACATGTGCCCGTGACATTCCAACAAACTCTGTTCTGCACCCTAAACACTGGGCCTGCTCCTGCCTTCTGCCTCCTCACTCTCGGCCCCCTTGTGTCCCTCTGCTATCTTTTCTGTGACCGGGCCTGTTGAGGTCCTGAAGCCTCCAGGACCTTTCCCCACATCACTTCAGCCAGCCTGGTATTGCTTCCCCCCTACCCTGAGCTGATACGTTCCTCTCCATCAGTTTTTGAAGCCATTAACCATGCGACATTCTCTAACCTTGAATACGTAAGCTTTGTTCCAAGCTAAATACTGAATTCTTTTATATTGGGAAATTCTGAACTTTTTAAACTTCCATGTTCCCTAGAATAAAGTATATAAAGTAACCCTTAAATTGAGCTCATGGTAAACATCCCCTGAGTAGTAGTAAAGCTTCAAGAGGACAGTGGGTTTGGCACTTGGGTATCTGCTTTAAATCTTGTCACTGACCACTAAGACTTTGGGTGCTTGGGGAGCTGTAGGAACAACCGATTGTTTCTAGACTTTGATGCCCCGTTTATGAATGGGCTTGTGAGAATCCTCTAGTGCCTTGAGAGTTTCGGAAAGTACAAAGTACAAGCTAGTCCAGACCTACTGAAATACAGTTCAGGGGGGGCCTGGTAATCTTCATGTTTAGCAGGTACTGTGGCCCATCTGAAGCACAGCCAGGATGCAGACACATTCTGTGGCCCAGCCTCTTCCAGTTGACAATATTAACCGCCCCCCCCCCCCCCCAAAGCGGAAGCGAGTGCCAGGTTAATATTTGTAAATGGCCAGGCCAGAATACACTCCTTGAGGGGTTACTTGAGTAACAGCTACATCCTGTGAATGTTGAAATGTTACAGAGTAAACGTATAGAAAAGAAAATATGTACAAGATCGTGCTGAGAAAGTCCTTCTGCATGGGATCCCAGGTACTTTTGATATTCTTAAGATTTTCTGTAATTTAAAATTTTTCTTCAACATGCAGCCTACAGAAAAAATATTAAAAATGCTACATTGGAGGGACACCTGGGTGGCTCAGTCCGTTAGGTGTCTGATGTCGTGATTTCATGTTTTATGGGTTGGAGCCGTGCGTCAGGCTCTGCTGACAGCTCAGAGCCTGGAGCATGCTTTAAATTCTGTCTCCCTCTCTCTTCCCCTCTCTCTGTCTCTATCTCTCTGTCTGTCTGTCTGTCTGTCTCTCTCACACACACACACATTAAAAGATAAAAATACTGCATTAGAGCAGTGCCTGGGTGGTTCAGTTGGTTAAGCATCCAACTTTGGCTCAGGTCATGATCTTAACGGTTCATGAGTTTGAGTCCCGCGTCAAGCCCTCTGCTGTCAACACAGCCTGCTTTAGATCCTCTCCTATCTGCCCCTCACGCCCTCTCAAAATGCATAATTTTTAAAATATGAAAAACTGAAGCAAGCACTAATCTTGTCTTTGATGATATGAGTCCCCAGAGCCTCTTCTCCATCAGACAACAGGCAGGGAGCGTTGATGTGTGCTTGCTTCTCCATGCCCGCAATCTAACCCTTGTGCTGAGGTAGGACTCAGCCTAGTTGGCCTTGGGTCACCCAAATGACCTTGCATACAAGCAAGGTGGAGTTTCCACATCATCCCTGTTCAAGAAGAGGTGGACTCAGGCTGGAGCTGGCATAACTCAGGCCCTGCTCCTACATAATTGGTTATGTGGTTAGATAGGCCGAGCCTAACCCACCCAACCAGCCACCTTTCTCCACCCCTGCCCCCTCCCCCACTGCCTCCTTCTAGCCTCCAGCTTCTTGTACAGAGAAAGCTACATGACTTGACTTGGAAGGATATTGAAGTGTACATTAAAAAAATTGTTCTTAGTGTTTATTTTTGAGAGTGAGAGCATGAGCGGAGGAGGGACAGAGAGACAGGGAGACACAAACTGAAGCAGCTCCAGGCTCTGAGCTGTCAGCACAGAGCTTGACGCGGGGCTCAAACCCACAAACTGCAAGATCATGACCTGAGCCATCCAGGTGCCCCTGAAATATACATTTGAGAGTATATCTTGGGATGAGCGTATTTCTGTGTGTGTGTGTGTGTGTGTGTGTGCGCGCGCGCGTGCGTGCGTGCGTGTGTGCTCACGCAGGATGATGACAGGTTAATATGACAGCCAAATCTGATACTGGTCATTATCTGGGAGGGAGTAGAGCCTAATGCTAAGAGTGGGCTCTGGAACCAGATTGTGTTTGAGTCATGGCTCTGCCACTTATAAGCTGTGTGAACTTAATCTCTCTCTGTTTCATACCCTCATTTTAAAATAAGAATTAGGGGCGCCTATTGGCTCAGTCAGGCAACCGACTTCGGCTCAGGTCGTGATCTCTTGTGAGTTTGGGCTCTGCGTCAGGCTTTCTACTGACAGCTCAGAGCCTGGAGCCTGCTTCCAATTCTGTGTCTCCCTCTCTCTCTGCTCCTCCCTTGCTTGGGCTCTGTCTCAAAAATAAAAACTTGAAAAAAAAAAAAGGAATAAATAGCACCCACTTCAAAAGATAGTAGACAGGATTCACTGAGTCAGTATGGTGCAGCGCTGGGCACATAGTAACTGCTATATGTGTTTGCTATTATTAATGCTATTATAGTAATATTCCTCTTATAACTAATGGACCTTTTCAGTAACAGAATGGGGAAGAGAGTCAGGAGCCATCTATGAACAATGAAATATTAACTGAAAGGTTTCTTCACATAGGGAAATGTACTTAACATTGGCAGACAACATATGGAGACATTTGTAATCCTTTCATTCTTCCGAAATGTCCCTTTTAGAACCTGGTTTCACATAACTCACTTATTACTAACTGTATGGTTTGGGAGACGTGAGAAAAACACCAGGATTCAGTGCCACACAACCCTCTGTGACCACGGCTGTGCAGGGGAACCTGCCTGCACTGGCCTCGTCGTGCCAGTTAGGACGCCGGGCCGCGCTCCAGAAAAGCCTGTGCGTCTCTTCAGAGCAGACCTTCGCACACCCACGTTCAGTGACGCTGCTCCACTCCCGTCACCCTTCCAAGTCCCTTTCAAGTGGACTGGGGGGTTTCTGTTTGAAGCACTATAATTTCGACCGAAGCCCGGGCTGGCTAATTACAGGTCGCTGGTGTTCAGGTGGCTTTGTTCTCACATGTGCACCATGTCGGTCGGAATATTTTCATTCCATATAATCCCCAGAGCGCATAGCCCGAGAAGCTGATGAGGTCGTGAGAGTAGTGAGATTGACAGGCAGGGAAATGGGAAGTTTGTGTGCGACTTCATGCTCAGCCTCTTGCGTCTTTGCTCACTCCCTCCCCTGATCTACTCAGTTTTCTTCACCTTTCTTAACGACTGTTTCTTGCCTCCTCGCAAAACCATGCAGTGGCTTGGTACAGATCTAGTCCTGAGATTCTGCTGTGCCTACCCCTTCACTTAGAACAATAAAACACAGATGAGACAGGTGAATCTGTGTGGATGCATTTATTCTCTCTGGCATTTAACTAGATTTCCTTCATGTTTCCTAAAGGTGGGTGGTTTTTTTCAGCAACAAATATATATTGAAATGAATTAAAATGTGATTAATTCTCTATGATCTTCCTCCTAACCCTCCCCCCCCCCCCCCCCCACCAACCTCTGTAAAGTAGCAGTTCGAAACTTTCAGCATGGGAATCAGCCAGCAAGCTTGGGTGAATGTGGATTCCTGAACAGATTCCGATTCCACAAGTCAGTCATGTGCCTCAGGAATCTGTAACAGCCATCCCCTGGCTCCTCTCCTATGTCTGGTTGGTCAACTACACTTTGAGAAGCATTGCTTTATTGTACTGTCCAATTGATGTATGGTGTGAGCCACTTAACGTAATTTAAATTTTTCTAGTAGCCACATTTATTTTTTTCTTAATGTTTGCTTATTTTTGAGAGAGAGAGAAAGAGAGAATGTGAGAGGGGAGGGGTGGGCAGAGGATCTGAAGCGGGCTCTGCACTGACAGCATAGAGCTCTACGCGGGGCTCAAACTCATGAACTGCAAGATCATGACCTGAGCTGAAGTCAGACACTTAAAAAAAAGTGAAACATTAATAATATACTTATTTAACCTAGTATATCTAAAATATCATTTCAAAATATAATCATATAAAATTGTTATGAGATATTTTATACTCTTTTAGTACTAAGTCTTCAAAATCTGGTGTGTATTTCATACGTAGAGATCATCTCAAATTCAGATTAGCCACATCTCCAGTACCCAGTACCCGGATAGTGGCTATCTGTTCTTTGTTGGTCTCGGCCTGTGATTAGTGCCAAGGTGAGCCACCACAGACCTTTCCTTGTTCAGAGCCACGTGGTAGCTGGACCAGCCCTGTGGTTCTTATGATTACAATATCATTATGATTGCCTCAGCAACAACCATCAGGGGACTTCGAAAAAACGGCGTATATTTCTCACAGGTGTTGGAGGGTCCGGGGCATGCACAGGGGCCACACAGTGAGGTCACTTTTGTCTTGAAATTCATCTATGAACCCATTTAATTGCAATTCAGAAGTGAGTTTTTATCCAGCAGGTAATGTGGTATTTTAGAAAGGAAACTGTAGGCATCTCCCGCATTCTAGGAGGGTGGTCAAAGCAATCTAACTAGGATAAAGTGAGATCCCATTCTGTCTCCATCACATGGCACTTGACCATTCGGCAAAACAGTGTTGATGGTCTTTCTGTCAAAGGCTTCGCCCCCCAAGGTAAAGACCTGAGATGTGAATGTCAGCAGCATTCTGGTTTATCACTGCAGGGTTTTTTTTCCATCCTCCCTTGCCAGAGCTGCTATAAACTGCCCTGGTATGTTTTAAACATCCTCCCCCCTCTTGATATGCCTCCTTTCCTCTTTCCTTCACTACCCTCTTCTTTGAGTGAGAAGCAGAATTCAGTAGAAAGCCGTTGAAGGGTTGGGGAGACAGAAAATGGAAGGCTGAAAAAGCAGATCTTGTCCTCCTACCCCTGTGCCTTAAGCCCTAGGCGGGATCCAAAGAAACAGTGGTGTCCTCTTCCTCAGAGTCCGCAGTTCTGGCCTCAGGTGTGAATCAAGGCAATGGTGCTCCCCATCCAGGGGGTGGGGTTAGGGCCAGAGGCAAGTCTGTGCTTTGGTCTGAGATGCTCTGGGCCGACAACAGGATATCCGGCCAACTTTGGTTTCTGACATCAGGCGTCCGGTGTGTGCAGCTGGCCTCGAGGGCATATTCAGCACATGCAGTGGGTCTTCTCCTTCGGCCCCTGGGCCATAAGAACCGGCCTGGAACCCATGGCCAGGTTGTTCAGGGGGCTCTCACCAAGCAAGTGCAGGCTGTTGCGGGCAATCAGCTCCCTGGCCATCAGCACGAAGACCTCGTCTATGTTCTTAGACTCTTTAGCAGATGTTTCCAGAACAGCAAGGAGGCCGTGTTTCTCAGCCAGCGTGCAGGCATCTTCAAACAGGACATGCCGTTTTTCCCACATGTCACACTTGTTCCCTGGGGGTGAGAGAGATAAATAAATATTCCATTGAGGGACTGAATCCGTTGTGTGTGTGTGTGTTTGCGGGCGCGCGCGTGTGTTTTAATGAACCTTAAGAGAAACATTTAGTTCGGCAATATGCACGCGTGCATACATTCATAGACAGCAATTGTGGGCAGATTTACTGAAAATGAAACCATCAATGTATGGAAAGAGCCGCTGTCTTCATTCACTGTCAAGATCTTCAGGAGCTGTGAGAAAGGGGCTGGAGGGTTGTGTTTATTGGCAGGGACAGATGAAGGCTGTGTGCTCTCAGGAGGGGCTGTCTTTCCTTCAAAGTCTAAACAAGGTAAAGACTGTGCCAGAGGGAGTCCTCAGTCTTCTCTCTTCTTCCTCCAAATCTTTTTTCCTTTTTTTTAAAAAATATTTATTTTTGAGACAAGGAGAGACAGCATGAACAGGGGAGGGTCAGAGAGACAGGGAGACACAGAATCTGAAACAGGCTCCAGGCTCTGAGCTGTCAGCACAGAGCCTGACGCGGGGCTCAAACTCACGGACCGTGAGATCATGACCTGAGCCGAAGTCGGACGCTTAATCGACTGAGCCACCCAGGTGCCCCTCCTTTTTTTTTTTTTAATGTTTATTTATTTTTGAGAGAGAGAGAGAGAGAGAGAGTTGGGGGGGCAGAGGGGGGAACAGAGGATCTGAAGCTCACTCTGCGCTGACAGCAGCAATCCCAATGCAGGGCTCAAACTCACAAACCATAAGATCGTGAGCCGAGCCGATCTTAACCCACTGAGTCACCCAGGTGCCCCAAATCTTGGTTCTCTTTCCACTCTCTTTTCCAGACCACAAAGTGTTGGGTGCTGTTGGATGGCCCTGGTCTAGCTGAGGAGATTGTGAATTAGGATTTGCTGGATTGAAGGCGTGGAATGAATAATGCGGGATTTGGCTATAACTTACATACAACAAGATGCAGACTTTAACTGTGCAGTTCATGAGTTTTGACAAACGTATATGCTCTGTAACCACCCTTCCCCTCTGGATGTAGAACATTCCCTATTACCCCAGAGAGTTCAGTGAGGGGTTTTGCAAGCATGGCCCGGGACTGCTCACAGAAGGAAGAGTGACCCATCTCTTTGGCTTCTCTACTTCAACCCCTATATTCATCCAGTCAGTGGACTTTGATTTCTCTGAGGCAGGAATCACAAGGTAAAATCGTCTTCCTAAAGGATTTGTTCTACCAGACATCAGGATTTCTTACAAAGCTACCGTAATTAAGACAGGCTAGATTAATGTTTTTCAACCTGTTTTTTTCCCATAAAGGAGCCTTTTTAGACCCTTTCTTCTCGTAATTACCCCTCCCCACCATGAAAGCCTTTACACCTTTAATTTTTTTTTAATGTTTATTCATTTTTGAGAGAGAGAGAGAGAGAGAGAGAGAGACTCAGAGCACAAGTGGGGAGGGGCAGAGAGAGAGGGAGACACAGAATCTGAAGCAGGCACCAGGCTCTGAGCTGTCAGCACAGAGCTGGATGCAGGACTGGAACTCACGAACCATGAGATCATGACCTGGGCCAAAGTCAGGCACTTAAGCTACCCGGGAGCCCCTAAAACTTTTAATTTTGAAACAATTATAGGCTCACAGATTGGTTTGTTTGTTTTTAATTTTTTTAATGTTTATTTATTTTTGAGAGAGAGCCAGGATGTGAGCAAGGGAGGGTCAGAGAGAGAGGGAGACACAGTATCTGAAGCAGGCTCCAGGCTCTGAGCTGTCAGCACAGAGAGTGATGCAGGGCCTGAACTCATGAACTGCTAGATCATGACCTGAGCCAAAGTCTGAGGCTTAAGTGACTGAGTCACGCAGGTGCCCCTGGTTTGTTTGTTTCTTTCTTTTTTAATGTTTACTTATTTTGAGAGAGAGAATGCAGGGGAGGGGCAGAGAGAGAGGGAGACAGAGAATCCCAAGCAGGCTCCATGCTGTCAGCCCGGGGCCCAAGTTGGGGCTCAATCTCACAAACGGTGAGATCGCGATGTAAGTGTAGAGCTCCAGAGTCTGACGTTAACCGACTGAGCCACCCAGGTGCACTTAGACTTGCAGCCTGTTGAAGGAGGTCCTTCAGGGAGGTCCAGCGTACCTTTCACCCAGTTTCCCCATGGGTAACCTCTTGCGTAACTGTAGCACAACCTCAAAATCAGGAAGTTAACATTGGTGCAACCCACAGAGCTTACTCAGATTTCACCAGTTACATGGTACCCTCCTTTGTGCACGTGCATGTATAATTACAGGCAATTTCACCACATATATCCACCACCGCAGCCAAGATAACAGAGTGGTTCCATCACACAAAGTGCTCCTTCATGCCACCACTTTATAACCTCCCATCACAGCTAACCCCCAACCCCTGGTAACCACTGATCTGTTTTCCATCTCTACAATTTTGTTATTTCAGGACTATTATATACACGACATCATACAGGATATCACCTTTATTTTTAAAACAAAAGATTTTTTTGATGTTTTTATTTATTTTTGAGACAGAGAGAGACAGAGCATGAGCAGGGGAGGGGCAGAGAGAGAGGGAGACACAGAATCTGAAACAGGCTCCAGGCTCTGAGTTGTTGGCATAGTGCCTGATGCGGGGCTCAAACTCACGAGCTGTGAGATCATGACCTGAGCTGAAGTCGGACGCCCAACCGACTGAGCCACCCAGGTGCCCCAGGGTGGCTTTAGAGATATCACCTTTAGAGATTGCCTTTTTTTCCACTCAGCATAATTCCCTTGAGTTCCATCCAAGGATGTATTGGTAATTTATCCCTTTTACTGCAGAGTGACAGTTCATGGTATAAATGGACCAGAGTTTAACCATCCACCCATTTGAAGAAATGGAGTAGATTCTAGTTTTTGGTTAATTATGAATAGAGCTGTTATGAACATTTGTATATAGATCCCATGAAAATTTAGTACCACAGATACATGGTATATCTAGCCCTTTGGAGGGCCACAAGCCACTGTAATGTCTAAGGTACTTTGCCCCACAAGAGCATGCGTGAAATAGATCAATAGAGTGGAATAAAAAGCTCAAAAACAAGGGTGCACTGATATATGCACCCTTTACAGAAAGATGGTATCACAGAGCAGTGGGAAAGGCTGCCTTTTTTAGTAAATAGCACTGGGGCAATTGGATCTGTACATGAAAAATTACAAATTTGTGGTCCATACCAACAAATAGACCAACATCAGTTCTGATGTTGGTTAGATCTAATGATGTTACATTAGATCTAAATGTAAAAGCCACAATAAGTTGAAAGAGAAAGAGAAGAAGGAAGAAAGGAAGGAAGGCAGACAGACAACTTATTTCAAAAGACAGAATATCTTGATGACTTTGATTAGGGGATTTCCTAAATAGGATACAAGGAAACAATCATTAAGGAAAAGATTGATGGATTGAAATATATTGAAATTAAGAATGTCTAGGGGCACCTGGGTGGCCTAGTCAGTTAAGGGTCTGACTCTTGATCTCAGCTCACCTCTTTTTTTTTTTTTTTAACATTTATTCATTTTTGAGAGAGAGAGAGACAGAGATAGAACATGATTGGGGGAGGGGCAGAGAGAGAGGGAGAGAATCTGAAGCAGGCTTCAGGTTCTGAGCTTTTGGCACAGCAGGGCTTGAACCCATGAACCGTAAGATCATGACCCGAGCCGAAGTCGTTCACTTAACCAACTGAGCCACCCAAGCACCTGCTAGTGAGGTTTAAGGTCAGGGCACAGCTCTGCTTCTAGAAGAAAGATACGAGAGCCCCTTGGTGGCTCTCACCAAGGGATGTTGTAGGAGTGGCCATTCCTAAGCTGGGAGTCTGGTCTGCCCCTTGTATCCCTGTTAATTCTGATGGAGGTTTGTTCCTAGGATGTGTTAGGATCTTAGCAGCTGTAAGGAGTTATTCCTGGGTGCAGTCAGTCACGTGCATCTGAGTGGCTTCCTTGGGGATCTGGAGCCATCTGCTATTATGAACCTCAGACTATAGAGTATTTTCTGTGTGGTCTACACACGTTCGCATCAAATCGGTATGAAGGGTATGGCTTCTCTAGAAGCCGGGGCCCCATCCCAGGTCTCCAGAATGAGACACTCTAGGGTGGGGGCCTTGGAATCTGTATTATTAGCAAATTCACATCCCATCCCGCCAACCTCATTCACCCCATTCTCGGGTGAATCTGATGGGAATTTCCGGGCCAAACACTCCAAGGTCCTTCCACCACCGGCATTCTTATGATTTCATGTGCCATTCCCATCAGAAACACCCAAAAAGCTGAGCATCAGGAGAGGGGGCCAGGAACGAAAAGCTAAATGCTTTGAAAACAGCATACCAATCAGCATAATGACCAAGTTCGCCGCGCCATATTTTTCTATCTCGTGGATCCAGTGAGGAACAGACTCAAAGGTGGAGCGTCGGGTGAGGTCATAGGCGATGATGGCCGCGTGGGCGCTGCGGTAGTAGCTTTGCGTGATGGTCCGGAAGCGCTCCTGGCCTGCTGTGTCCCACACTTGCATCTGGAGGAGGGCAGAGAAGGGGGTCCACATCAGGAGCTCTCATGCTTTATGGGAACTTGTTCACCTGAGTTGTCTGAACAAGGGAGTTTTCTGGGTCTCACTTCGAGATATTCAAATTCGGTAGGTCTGGTGTCTGGGGCCTAGGAATCAGTGTTTCCGTTCACTCCCAGAGCATTTTGGATGCGCTTTCGGGTTTGGGAGTCACCATCTACGGGACGCTCAATCCGAGAGGTGGATCCAATATTTTGGGTTTCGTGTTCTTGACCTTTTCACCTCTGTTTTCCCTTCCTCTAGATTTTGGAGTTTATCTTTTGAAACTGCCCGGTGATATCACTCAAGGTGATGGCACTGGCTGAACTGGTCTGATTTTATTTATTTATTTATTTATTTATTTTTAAATTTTTAACGTTTATTTATTATTGAGAGACAGAGAGACACAGAGCATGAGCAGGGGAGGGGCAGAGAGAGGAGGAGACCTAGAATCTGAAACAGGCTCCAGGCTCCGAGCTGTCAGCACAGAGCCCGACGTGGGGCTCGAACTCACAAACTGTGAGATCATGACCTGAGCTGAAGTCAGACGCTTAACTGACTGAGCCACTCAGGCGCCCCAGATTTTATTTATTTTTTAAAAAAGTTTATTTATTTTAAAAGAAAGTGAGCAGGGGAGAGGCAGAGAGAGAAGAAGAGAGAGAATCCCAAGGAGGCTCTGTGCTCTCGAACTCATGAACCTGAGCCGAAATCAAGAGCTGGACGCCTAACTGACTGAGCCATCCAGGCACACCAAACTGTTCTGATTTTAAAGGACCACTCAGCTGTTTACATTTAAGAGTATCCTTATAATAATACCTTTGCGATTATCCTCCCAAGCAGGGGCACCCATTGGGTATACCCTCTCAGTGTCTGGGTGTACCTGTTTGTTCACTCACACTATTTAGAAAATATATTATTTAATTAATTTTTTTTTTCATTAAGTAAGCTCTACACCCAATGTGGGGCTTGAACTCATGACCCTGAGATCAAGCGTCACATGCTTTACTGACTGAGCCAGCCAGGCACCCTTATAAAATGGTTTTTTTAAAAGAAAGTTTGCAAACATACCCCAAACTAGAGAGAATAAAACAAGGAACCTTCATATAGCCATCATCCACACTCAATAATTATCAAGATCTCACCATTCTTGCTCCATCTAGCTCCTTCCATTGATTTCTTTGTGGTATTCTTTTAATGTGAATCCCAGACTTCATGTCATTTCATTTGTGTCAAAAGTGGACATTTTCAGGGTGCCTGGGTGGTTCAGTCAGTTAAGCGTCTGACTCTTGATTTCAGCTCAGGTCATGACGTCACGTTTCATGAGTTCGGGCCCTGCGTAGGGCTCTGTGCCAACAGCATGGAACCTGCTTGGGATTCTCTGTCTCCCTCTTCCTCTACCCCTCCCTCCCCCCTCATTTTCTCTCCCTTTCTTTCTCTCTCTCTCTCTGTGTCACACACTCACACACACACACACACACACACACACAGACACACACATACACACAAATAATTAAACATTTAAAAAAGTGGACATTTTCTTATGCGAGCACAACGCCACAATCGCTGCTGGTCAACTCTTCAATAACCCTTTGGTATTATCTGATACCTGACCACATTACAATTTTCCTGATTGTCTCCAAAATGTCTTTTTACTGTTTTTGTTTAATCAAGATCCCAAACAAGATCATGCTTTACATTGTCACCAACACTCTCTGATCTTTTCTAACCAAATGGGCAAAAGGTAATATCTCACTGTTATTCTAATTTTCACTTTTTAAATTATGAGTAAGGAATTTCCAAGCTAGTTCTTACTGAATTTATGAAATGGCATTTGTGTCCAGTCTGTGGATTGCCTACTTTTTATATTTAGTTGTCGGTCTTTTTCTTAGATATTTATTGGGACTCTGTTTTCACATGAAGGAAATTAGCCCTTTGTCAGTCCCATATTTGCAAATATTTCTTTCCAGTTTGTTATGCATCTCTTGTTTATGGTATTTTTGTGGATGTAGAAATTTGGCCTTTATTTTTACTATTTAAAAAAATGTTTTATTTTAGAGAGAGAGTGTGGGGAGGGGCAAAAGGAGAGAGAGAGAGAATCTTAAACTGATTCCACACTCAGCAATTTGACCTTTATATCATTACATAGAGATGTATAAATTTGTCCTTTGGATATTTCTGATTAAGCAGTCTTTTCCTTCATGAGTTCTGGGTTCTTGTCTTAAAGGGTTGATTTCCAGGGCGCTTGGGTGGCTCAGTCGTTTGAGGGTCAGAGTCTTGGTTTCGGCTCACGTCATGATCCCAGGGTCATGGGATCGAGCCCTGCATTGGGCTCTATGCTCAGTGTGGAGCCTGCTTATGATTATCTCTCTTTCCCTCTGCCCCTCTCCCCTGCTCATACGTGCTCTCCCTCTCTAAGGAAAAAAAAAGGTTGATTTCCCCATTCCACAATAATAAATATTCCGATGTGGTTTTTTTCTGGTACTCTTATGATTTCATGTTTTATATTTAAGTCTTTCATTCCTCAGGCATGTGTTTCAGTGTTAGGAACTCTAGCTAAAAGAGGTGCCCTTCTGACCTTCACTTTCTTGCCATCAATCTCAAGGGAGCGCACAGTGAAATCCACCCCAATCGTGTTCTGCTGCGTCTCCGTGTAGACCCCAGATTTGAAATGCTGCACCACACACGTCTTCCCCACATTGGAATCCCCAATGAGGATAATCTTGAACAAATAGTCAAAATTCTCATCTGCTGCCCTGGATGAGCTGGAGAATTGCATGGCTGTTGCCACCTAGAACGGACCTAGGAAGAAAAGCAGGAATTCAGTCTCTCTTTAGTGAGCTAGGCACTGTTCGGTCAGGAGCCGGGGACTCGGGATGCAGGACGGGACAAGAGAAAGGGAGGTTCTTGCTTTCGTGCCACTAGCATTCTTGTGGGAGAAGGACATTAATTACTGGTCAGGTACAAGGGAGCTATCCCCACAAGCCCACACCTGCCCTCGGTGGGTTGACATTACTTTAGAATGTAGAGATTTAACTGCCATTGTCTGTTGGGCCCAGCACATAAGCAACACTCTCAGCTGACAGGACCGACTGAAATCTTAGTCACTGAGGCGAAGTGCCTCACACTCCATCAAGTGCCCAGAGCAGGAGGATGGCAGAGGAGATGCCTACGGGAGTGCTCTACCTGCCCCTCATCAGCTGGAGGACATGCCTAGATGTCATCCTATCTCCACTTTGCATGGGGAGCAAAACTCCCAGCTATGGAAGACTCAACGTCCAGGCAACCAGCAACAAGGGCAGACAAGATCTGACAGGAAGTCAGTTTGGGGAAGAGTGACATGGCCTTTTCTTCTGGTTTCCTTGACCAGGAAATTAAGACTTTGAGACTATTTCAAAATGAGAACTATGCAGGGCACCTGGCTGGCGCAGTTGGTAGAGCCCACAACTCTTGATCTCAGGGTCGTGAGTTCAAGCCCTATGTTGGAGTAAGAGATTATTTAATAAATAAACTAAAAAAAAAAAAAAACCCAAATGAAAACTATGGTTTTCAAGTGTTTAGAGCATATTTTACGATAGACTGGAAAAAATAAAGTTTCTAATGACAGTGGCTCCCTAATTGATTATGGCATTACTATCTGGAGGGGATAATTAAAAATATATATTCCTGGAGACCATCCCAGATCTGCTAAATATAGTTAAACACCTGCACACATGTGTGCACGCACACACACACACACACACACACACGCACAGGCAAACACTCCCCAGGTGATTCTGATGACCATCTGGTTTGGGAAGTGCTGATCAACACAATCCCTCACCTGAAACTTGATTCCCACTTCAGCATTTCTGCTTCAGTATTCACCTCTGCTTTAATATCTTTGATCCCCAGGAACTCACTGCTTCCTGAAAAAGCCCATTTGGCATGCCCAGCTCTAACTTACATGGGGTTGAATTCTATCTCTCTGGAGTTTCCATCTGTTGACCCTCGTGCTGTGCCCGGACTTGGCAGATTCCTATTCCACATGACAGCCCGTCAGATATTTGAAGCAGCAAGCACATCCCCTCAAGGCAAATATCCCTGGGCCTTTCAACTGTGCTTCACATGGTGCTGTGTTGGGTGTCCTCCTCCTCCAGCGTGTCGTAAAAATACACGAAACCTGATAGCATTTGGCGATCAGATTTGACTGGCTGCAGACTGTTCCTGCCTTATAGCACCCTTCTCCATTTCTTCCCGTTTTAGTTTCGGGTTTTCTCGAAAGCCCGAAAAGGACAAGTCTGTATCATCACAGAAACTGAAAAGCACACAGATTCATCACCTGCCTGGGAAAACTCTGAGCTTTAAATGGATGAAGAAGGATCCCATACCTCTCTTGGACACCTCTGAAGTCACCTATGGCTAAATGATCCAGCAGACAAAAGCCACGATGAAACCCCTTTCTTTGTTCCTTCTGGCTTTTCAAATGAGGCCCTTCTACTTCCGGTGTCATATCCCTGGCACTCGAGCTGGAATCTTGCTTCCACGGCCCCCTTGCCCAAGTAAGTCCTCAGGGTTTCCACAGAAGCCCTCTTCACCCAAGCCTGCGGCGCCGCAAGGAGGAAAGAGCGGTGCCCCCCGCCCCCGCCGGTGCCCTTCATCCCGCATCCTGTAACCCTCACCTTCCTGGTCCACCTGTTGCTTACCTGGCTCGCTCTCTCACCTCTGCTAGCAGGTAATGTTCACTTCTTCTCCGAGCTTTCCTTTTCCGTCCTCCTGCCTCGCTGGCCTGGTGGGAGCTGTGGTTCCGTCCCCAGGTGTCCGCTTTGGCGACCGGAGAAAGTGAAAGGAGAGCGCAGACCCTCCCACCGCACCTGAGCGCGGCCGCTCGCGCGCGCCGTTGGGTACAAAGCGCAAAGGCAAAGGCGAGGCGCCGGCCAGCACACCCCGCGCAAAGTCAGCCTTCCCGGCCAACCTCCGTCACCCAGTCACCTAGCAAAGCCAAACGGGAAGGACGAGCCGGTTCACTCAGCCACGACCTGTTCAGCCGCCCCCGTTCCTTCTTTCCACTCCCCTTCTCTTTTGCAGCCCTCGCCCCCCACCTTCCCTTGGGTCCCTTGTTTTGCCGGGGGCGGGGGGCGGGGGGCGGCCGGGGGAGAGGACGGCAATGTCAAGGAGAATAGGGACCTGGATCTTGAGTCATTTGATTGTTTTGTGGACTTGAATAACTTTCTGAGGGGCAATTGAGAGAAAGAAGGTGGTCCAAAAAGATTAAAAAACCAAAACAACTTTGAATTTGCATGGGAAGAAAGAGCTGAAACAAACAAACATTTGTTTCCTCTCCCTCAAAAAATCCACCACAGAACAAAGGTTAATTTCTAGGTCTGAGAAAAACCTAGAGTTTATCAGTCTCCTGCTGGCAGTAGAAGCAGAAAGCTGAGGTGAGTTTTCCTCACTTTTTTCCCCTCACAGTGTCTGGAAATGTCACTGTCCCTCAGATCTTAGGCGCTAGATTTTCTCCACGATGCAGAATGCAAGGCGTGGGCAGTTAAGCTACACTGTGCCAAACGGAAACATCCAGATTGATAAAATATTTAAACTGGTGTAGTGTTTTCAAACTGGGGGCTGAGACCTATTAATGAGTCACGAAATCAATTTTTGTGGATTGCACCCAGCACTTTCACAGAGGAGCCTAGGACAAAATTTCAGAATATGTCTCGTGCAGTCATGCGGTCAGGCTAAGTACTGTTTTGTGCAATGTATGGACCAGTTGAATACATGCGTGTGTGTGCTGGGCTGACGTAAAATGTGTTTCTTTTTTTTTAAAGAAACAGCCTGTGAAACTGTCACAGGTGTCCTGGGGACACCTGGGGACGGAACCACAGCTCCCACCAGGCCAGCGAGGCAGGAGGACGGAAAAGGAAAGTCCCGTGACTTTTTTTTTTAAAGAAACAGCCTGTGAAACAGGCTCCAAGCTCTGAGCTGTCAGCACAGAATGTGATGCAGGGCTCGAACCCACAAACTGTGAGATCATGACCTGAGCCAAAGTCAGTCACTTAACCAACTGAGTCACCCAGGCGCTCCAAGATTTTATTTTTAAGTAATCTCTACACCCAACGTAGGGCTCGAACTCACAACCCCGGGATCAAGAGTTGAACACTCCACCAACTGAGCCAGCCAGGAGCCCCTCCACAAAATATTTTTAAAAATAAAAGTGAAATGTTGGGGCAATTTGTTTTTGCTCACCCTGATATCACATTTTCCCAGCCACACTCTCAGATGACTGGGAACAGAACTACAACTGCCTTGTTGTAAAGGAAAATACAAGTTAAAAATAAGAGGTTTAAGTCTCCCTTGGAAATAAGAACTCCCACCTCCACCCTGCCCTTTGCCCTTTTCAAATAGATGTATAGCCATTCATAATGGCTAAATAACCTCTTGCTAGCCTCATATCAGGAAACTTTCCAGGACCCGGGAGCCATCTTGAAATACAAACATCCAGGGCGATAGTCCTCCAGTTTCCTAGTTTCTGGGAGGCTAAAAGCCTAACTTCTGTGGGCGTCTTGCTCCAATTTGCAACACTATCTCTTGTCCTAGAGGTATGAGAAGTCTGTTTCTCCTTTGGATAAGCCAATTCAGGCAGTCTCCCCAGTTGCCATGATAAAGTTCGGACCAACTATACGTGACAAAAGCTCCTGTCCCGGTCTTCTCAGTTGAGGGCTAGTGATTGCTTATTTGAGAACATGCATGTAAGGGGCTGTATCTGCTTGGCTGTATATGCGGGAGATTCCTTTCTGTCTTTGCAATCTGTTAGATCATGATGAGCATCACATTCTGGTTTAATGTTTATCCAACAGTAAAACTTTTCTTTCTCTATCTTTGTAGAGAAATTTTCTTGGTTGGGAGATTAAAAAAAATTATATTCCCCCAACAGGTGAAAGAGCCCAGGAGACTAGAAGGTTCCACTTCCAAGTCCTGCCTCCTTTTAAGGCCTTTAATTTTAGTTTGAGGCTGTCAGGATCTTAACACTCATTTACTTGTTTGGGTGGGTGGGGTGGAGTGCAGAAGGTGAATGGCAGAGGCAGATTAATGGCCCTGCCTGCATGGGTCACTGCGTTTAATTAATTTAAATAAAAGTCTAAAGCTTACGCCCTGATGCCTGGTCAGTAGCAAACTTAGCAGCATGTCACTTTCTATAAAAACAAAGAACAGAATAAAGCTTTTCTGGAAAAAAAAGATGCCCTATATAGCAATTCTGCCCAGATCATTATATATTATCTCTCACTGTCTTTTTCCAGCTGACACTCCTGGCCGTCATCCGTCCGCCAGCCCAACAGCCAGGTTCACCGAGGCCCCCGCATTCCCTCTCCCTTCCGCTGTCACCTAGGCGACTCGCCGGTGAAGCGGCGCGGTCGGACTACAACTCCCAGCATGCCCCCGGGAGGGGCGGGTCACGTGAGCGTCCGGAAACCCTGGCTGCCGGGGCGCGGGTGAGGTGGCGGCGGGGACGACGGGCTGCGGGCAGCGGAGCGGAGCGAGCGGGTCAGTGGGCCGCAGCGCGGCGACGACGGCGCGGTCTCGGGTGCGCGAGCCGCGGCGCCTGGGGCGCGACCGAGGAGGGGCCGGCGCCCGGCTCCGGGCGAGGTGTGCGGGCGCCGCCCGCGAGGGTGGTCCGAGGGGCTTCCAGGGGACGGGAGCGCGATGCGGAGGTGCGGGTGCGGGTGCGGGTGGGGGCGGCCGGTGGGTGTGGCGCCGAGGGCCCGGCGGGCCGCCGCTCCCCTCCGGCCCGGGCCCGGCTCCTCGGTCTCGGGAGTGCGGGGCCGGGCGGGGCCGGCGAGGACCCCAGCGGCAGGAGAGCGGGAGGACCCGGGAGGGCCCCCGCGGGGAGTAGGGCCCGGCCGCGCGCCACGAGGGCTCTTGTCCCGGAAAAGGGCCGCAGTTTAGACCGGGTGAAGGGATGCTTTCCAGGTAGGGTGCGAAGGAAGGCAGGCTTTTGGAAAAGATGCACCGAGGCCAAAGAGGGAGGGTCTTAGTGGAATAGCTGGGTTTTGTATGCTGCTAACTGCTGTGGCCTCAGTCAAGGAATTTGGTCACATTGCGTATTCGTCATTCTCTCAGGATTCTTATTTGCAGAATGTGGTCTGCTTATTCTCACTTTTGACAGGGGATAATGGGAACGTGGCTACAGGGCTTTTGGCGTTTCCTGAAGTATAAGATTGTAGATGATCTCATGGTAACTTGTGACTGAATGCTTGTAGGGAGAAGAGTATGTTCCTGGGGTGAGTGAAATCTGAATCCCAATTGCCGCCTTTCTTCAGTGTCTTGGTGCTGAATTATTTCTTTGCCATTTGTTGGATGTTCCTATATTAGGAACTCTCTAAAATTATCTCATTTAATTCTTTTCTTTTTTTAAGTTTATTTATTTTGAGAGAGAGAGAACACAAGTGGAGGAGGGGCAGAGAGAGAGGAGAGAGAATCCCAAGCAGGCTCCACACCGTCCGCTCAGAGCCGGATGCGGGGCTTGAACTCATGAATCATGAGGTCATGATCTGAGCTGAAACCAAAAGCCGGATGCTTAACTGACTGAGCCACCCAGGCGCCCCCTAATTTAATTCTTAAATGAGGAAAATTGAGGCTCAGAGAAGTTAATTAAGTGGAGGATCTATGGTTCCAGCTCCAACTTTAACGCCTTTTTGTGGGTCACATGTGGTTTCAAAGAACATAATTCTTCTGTTGACCTTTCGTTTCCTTTTTTAAAAAAAAAATGTTTTTGTTTTTGAGAGAGAGAGAGAGAACGCAGACGAGGGTCAGAGAGAGCAAGATGGAGGATCCGAAGCAGGCTCCTTGCAGACAGTGGAGAGCCCTATGCGGAGCTCAAACTCATGAACTGTGTGATCATGACCTGAGCTGAAGTCGGACGCTTAATGGACTGAGCCACCCAGGCACCTCGGCCTTTCATTTTCATTAGAAAATGACCCTGAAACAGTAATTTTATAAAATTAAAGTCGGTGCAATGTGTTGTTTCTTTCTAGATGTCAGAATCAAGTGTATTATCGAAGGTTCTGTTTTGTCCACTGATAAAATGAAATGTCGCAGCAGTAACCATTAACTGGAATATGAGTCTTGTTTAGGAGAAGGAAAGTTGTTTTTGTTGTTGTTGTTTGTTTTTTTTGTTTTTGTTTTGTTTTAAGTACAATCTACCCCTCAATGTGGAACTCGACCCCAGACCCCAAGATCAAGAGTCACATGCCAGCCAGGCACACCGAGAGGGAAAGGTTTTTATCTTGAAAACTAGTTGTCTTTGGAATATATTTAAAATGGGTAGGAAGAATGTAGTTTTAGGAAGCCTGGAATAAGACAAGAGAATTTTACAGGTAAGTGCTAGGTACTTTACATCTGTGGTAATGAAACAATTTAAGAAGAGACAAAAATTACAGAAGGCTTGAGTTTTGAGTGAAAGGATTCGTGTGGTACAGATAAATGGCTTCAAATGGGATGATGTGGGATGAAAAAGTTACTTGTGTCAAACATTGAGGTGCTAAATTACAACATACACAATACTGTCAAAATAATCGAACTCAGCTATGCATTCATTACTCTTCCAGCTACCTTTTTCTGTTTTAGTACACACCATCTTTTTACTTTGCAAATGTAAAAACTGAAGTCTGAAGAGTGAAGTAATTGCCCATCTAATGTCCTTCTCATTTGAGTATAGTAATAGTGTAACCACTATTACTAACAGGTGGGTTTTTTTTTTCCCCATTCAGGATTTATACTTCTGAGCTTAAGGTGAGATTATTTCTAATTGCTGTGTTTTACCCAACTTCAGATATTTTAGCCTTTTTTCTTATATAGTATAGCATAGAGACTAGGGTCAGGTCTGGGTTTGAGTGCTCGCTTCCTCTGTTAAGAGATCCTACTTTATAAAATCTGTTTTCTTATTTATAAGATGTGAGAACTAAATACAGTAATGCAAGGCAAGTACCTAGCACAGCGCCTGGTGCTTTGAGAGTATTCGGTGTTGGTTATGGGCAAAGAATTCATTCGTGCACAAAATCTTTATGGATCATTCTAAATGCTCTACTAGGTGCCAGAGATGTAGCCATGGACTGAAGACAGATGAGGCCGTTCTTTTGTGGAGCTTACAGCCGAACAACACACATGTAAACCGTTAAACCAGATAATTTGATTGGGAACAATGCTATGAAAGGAAGAAGCAGAGACAGAGAGGAGACAGGTAACTGAGTAACGGCCCCGGCCATTGTAGACGGGGCGATCAGGGCACACCACTGAGGGAGATGATTTGAGGATGAGCCAAGAAAAGGAAAGAGCAAACCATTCGCAAAGAACCAGCAGAAAAGCATTTCAGGCAGCGGAACAGCAAATGCAAAGACCCTAAGCAAGGAAGGGCTCAGGGACAAGAAAAGAATTCGGTGTGGGGACGTTGTAGCGAGTGTGGAGGTGTGGCACTGGCGAGGGTGGGGAGGAAGGAAATGGGCTAGCTCCTTGCTGTGTCGAAGTGTGGCTAGCTTCGTGGTGGCAAAGGATGGGGAACCACCCAGATGTCCGGTGGGAGATTGGAATGTGGTGACCCTGTAGGTGCAGATAGGGGCAGATCTCCCACCTCTGATAAGTGAAGAAAAGAAAACGGTGCAGAATAGTGTGTCGTATGCTCCTTTGTGTATGTGTGAGTGAGGAGCTATGCCTGGAGTGGATGCACAGGCATGTATTCTGCAGGGATGCAAAGAAACCTGTAAGGGCACGGGGTGATGAGATCAGAGAGGGAGACCTCACTCTATGGTACCCCTTCGATGTCTTTTGAATTTTCTGCCTTATGCATCCATGACCTATTGACAATCAATAAAACAGTTAAAAAAGAAACACCCACTCTCTCAAAAGGCATTGCTCAGGCAGTCACCTCCTTTATCCTTAGCCTCCTTTTGCAAACCACAGCTGTCCAGTTCACTGCTCTCCTCCCCTTAACCTTCCCATTTTACTACAGAGGACTGGGGTATTCAGGCTTTGAAGGGCATGGCAAATTGTTTTGTATTTTTATCTGAGTCTTGGGAAGCTATCAGTGTGTTTTAAGCAGAGGGTGGGAGCTGGTTTATGTCTTAAGATATATTTCTGGCCGATGTGTGTAGAATGAGTTGGGGGCAGGGTAGACATAGAAATGGTGAAACCCTGCAGAAGGCTTTAGGGGTAGGCTTGGTGGGGGATGGGTGGCTAATCTTGGTGGTGGCAGTGGGGATGGAGAGAGGAGGAATACTTTGGGATGTATTTTGGAGGTAATTAGTGATGGTTTGGTTGTGGAAGCTGAGAGAGAGAAAAGGAAAAATGAAGGATAAGTCCTGGTTACCTTGGGCAACTTGGGGGAATGGTACTATCATTTATGAGGCGGGGGGTCCTGGGGGAGGAATCAGTTTTGAGGGAGGAGGTGAAGCATCTTGCTTCAGGTACCTGAGGCATATCAATTGGACAGTTGTCTGGACTGTCGGGAACTCTGGAGGGTCCGAGTTAGAGCCATTGTTCTGGGCGTCGCCAGAAAGCCGTCGCGCTGGTTGAGAGAGAGGGGTGCTGGAGCTTTAACGAGAGAAGTGTGGAATTGTCTTAGAGGTTGAGAGAGCAGAATCATTAGGGAAGTGTAGTCATGCTGGGCAGTGTTGCATGCCCTTTGAGGTTTGTGGTTTTGAATCTAAAAAGTGAAATCAGCCCGCCTGTGTGATTTTTCTCCGGCAAACTGCAGCCGCCTGGGTACAGGGTAGGTGGACAGAGGCAAGGCAAAAAGGCCCATAAGGGAGTTGGATAGATTCTAAGTTAGTGAAGAAGGAACTGAGGACAAGAGGAGGGTAACGGATGATGGGAAAATGGTGAGGTGACTGAATTGGGAGCTTTGGTGAGGTAAAATGACTGGTGAGTGGGAAGTAGGAGAGCAAGGAGTTTTCTGGAAGGGAAGAAAGTTGCGTGTTTGAAATCTGCCTGGGGGAGGTGATGTAGTTACTGGATGGGGTTTTTATTGTGGAAAACCTCTATAAAATTGTGGGGTTTTATAGAGGAAAAGATGGGTGGTGAAGAGGACTGGGGAGTGATAGATGAGCCACCAGGATATTGCACGGAGACCGAAGCAGTGGCAGAAGACAAGCGGGGCAAGCGCTGTCTGTAGTGACAGCAGAGTGCCGGGAGGTCCGTAGGTGACAGGGGCAGCGGGCAGTAGAGCCCCCGGCATGAGCTCAGAGAAGCTGATTGGGGCAGGGTGAGGCCTGGGTCAGAGGACGTGGCCGTGGGGGCCGAGGTGCTTTCCGCGGGCCATCTGTCCTGCCAGCCTTCCCCCTTCCGCTTTGTAGTCCGTGTCTCCCACAGCATTCCTGGTACAGGACAGCCTGAACTCTTACTGCTGTGGGGTTGAAATGGGCTCTGAACATCTATAGAAAGTAACAGTTTTGGAACGCTTTATAGTCCAAGGCATTGTTTTATAAGGGGGAGATTACCTTCCATCTGGACACGTTCCATGTCTTTTATTCAGCGTTGATCACACAATGCAGAGTGTCTCATTCTGGAAAATACCTTGTATGCGTGATCTTCTGGGGCTCAAAAAAGCTTCATCACAAATCAGATGAGTTCATGATTATGAACTCGTTTTGAAAAGGAGTGAGCATGGCTCAGTGATTCTGGACCCTTTTTGATGGCAGGGATCTTATTTTTAGTAAGTTTTGTTTTTAAAAGCTAATTCTTGTTCTCATGTGATAGTTGTATATTCAGTATCCATTGAGAAAATGCTAAATGATAAACTGCTTTGAATTTAGAAGTACTTAAATGAATTTTGGTTTTATTAATTATGACAGCATTCACATACACTTGGAAAATGTTCGACATTTGTTCAGTCTGTATTCAGAGCAGTAAAGAAAATGGTCTTGAGAAAGTAGAATGGGCTTGATGGAGTCAGACGTGGCAAAAACTCTCAGCACTTTCCCAGGGTCACAGAGTTCACAGATGATTAGAAATCGCTTCTGTGATGTAGAGAATATAAGTGCAAGGTATCATTATTATTAATTATTGTAATTACTTGGGACCAGATGTTATAATAGTATTCATTTTAAATGGCATCCTGCCAGCAGCAGGTGATTACCTAAAACTATTTTCCTGATGTACTTATTAAGCTTTTTCTCTCATGTCACGGAACTAAGGAAAAGGTGGTTTATTAGAAATGAAATCCAGATGGTCTCAAACAGCTCAGTAGTCATGTAAAGTTATTAATGTAACTGCAGAGCCTTGAAATACACAACCATTATTGCCAAAGCAATGTAATCTCAATCTGTTGGAGCATACATTTTTGGAATTATTTTACCTGATAAATTACTGAATTTCATAACTCTTATCAGCATACTGTTTTGAGGTGTGAAAGTATGCGTTCAGTTCAAAGAGCTACAATTTACACAAAGCTTTGAGTTCCACTGGGTTTCGTGTTTAATTTAGGGGATGGAGGTAAATTTAGCAGTAACACTAATAGCTCTCGGGTTTGTAACTTTCTGGAATTACAGACAGAAAGTTTATTACGTTTTGTAAGTGGAATTTTAAAATCCTACTCGGCTCATTATTTTGTGAACATTTTTCAGGGAGAAAGATTAAATGAAATTAGCTACATTCTGCTGTGGGCTTGATTAATCCTGGGCAGATCAGTGGCGAAAATAATTATCTTGATAATACCTTACTTACATTCATTGTTTATTTTAGTCTTATAACTCTCAAAAGAGACAGGACATTTTATAGACTGCCACATGCGATTCATAGAGATTGACGTGTCCAGAGGCTTATAGCCAGTAAGTCAAACACTATAATGTCTAACCACCTCACCTTTGTACCTTTTATCCAAAAGTTTCAGGAATGGCCAATTGGTGGGTCTGTCAGCATTTACGGTTTGGCTACCTCTCCTAAACGGTGGCTGGTGAAAACATGAGTCTAATAGAAGTTACAAGGCACACAGCCTTGAAAGCAAAGCCCTGTGACTTGCTAATTTCCGTATTGGGAGCTCTTGAGTTTGTCTCCTACCTCAGCTATTGCAGTACATGTAGCATACAGGTCATTTTGTTAATTTAACTTTATTTTTTCTTAATAAGCAAGTGAATTACAAGACTTTACCAATGCTGTGGATGTTTTTCCCTTCTGCTTATAAAAGTAATATATACTTTTATTGTAGATTTTTTAGGAAAGCATTTAGAAAATTAAAATTACCCATAATCCTACTACACAGAGAGAGCTAGTGTATTCCCTATTTATTTGTAAATATTATGTAAACATAGAGTTGAGTTGATATTTATAAGTCATATCTTACTTTTTTTTTTTGTAAGTCATCTATGCCTAACGTGGACTTGAACTCACCACCCCAAGATCAAGAGTCATACGCTTTACTGACTGAGCCAGCCAGGCACCCCATTTCTTCCTTTTTTCACTTGCCACTTTCTCATGTCGCTAAAAAGCCTTAATTCTTCATGTCAGATGATTATAAAATATTCAGCTATATGGATATACCATAGTTTATTTAATCATTCCTCTTTTAATTGCATATTCAGGTTGTCTCTGCAGACTTATAAGTGGAGACATTAAATTTTAGATGCTTACTCTGTGCTTAATTCTTGGGTATTAGAGCATGGATGCGGCTTTCAGAGAGAACCAAGGAGAAGTGAGAGAAAGCGGTGGAGACAGAGGGCATGGGAGTGGCCCTGCCTCTTTACCCATTTCCTTATGACTGACACAAAGTTCGTTTCTTTAACATAAAAAAGCTTCTTTGACATACTGTGAAAGCTACCTTTGTTAATAGAGCTGAATGCATCTTGTGTTTCTTTAGGGATAGGTCCCTGGAAATAGAATTTTTTTTTTTTTAATCTTTATTTTTGAGAGACAGCATGTGAGCAGGGGAGGAGCAGAGAGAGAGGGAGACACAGAATGCAAAGCAGGCTCCAGGCTCCGAGCTGTCAGCACAGAGCCTGACGCCGGGCTCTAACTTACGAACTGTGGGATCATGACCCAGGCCGAAGTTGGCTGCTCAACCGACTGAGCCACCCAGGTGCCCCGGAAATAGAATTTTTGTGTCAAAGCTCTTAATGACTATGGCCAGATTGTCTTCTGTAATACTACATTTTACCTCCATCAGCAGTATATGAGAGTTTAGGAGTCATTAGACCTTGAACTACATTGAGCACAATCTTTTTTAACTATATAAGCGTTTTCTTGCCTTAATTAATATTTCTTGTATTGCTGACCAATTGGAGCTTTTATTTGATAAATTAAATAGACATTTCATTTCTTCTGAGTTGTCTATTCATTTCCTTTCCTCATTTTTCTGTCAGAATTAGTGATTTTCTTTTCTTTAAGATTTTGTTTTATTTTAAAGTTTATTCTTTTAAGGGGGGGGGGTGGCGGAGAGAATATCCCAAGTAAGCATCAGGCTCCATGCTGAGCCTGACTTGGGGCTTGATCTCATGACTGTGAGGTCAAGCCCTGAGCCAGAATCGAGTCGGACACTTAACCTTCTGAGCCACCCAGGCAGCCCTGCGATTTTATTTAAGTACTCACAACCCTGAGATCAAGAGTCACACCTTCTTCCAACTGAGCCAGCCAGCTGGCCTTGAATTAGTGATTTTCTTACCAGTTTGTATGAGAGTTCTTTCTGTTAGTATGCAATCTTTTGTCAAGGATTTTTCTTTTTAAGGACTTGTTATAAAACATAGTTATCAATCTAGTTTTCTGGTGTCAGCTAGCCCATGTGATTTTTTTCAAGGCCTGATAATATGCTGACTGGTTATAAGTCTACATAATTCAGTTTTTAGATTAACTGCCTATTTTAAGTAATGTTGATAATGCGTTTTGTCTTTCCAGAAAGAAGAAATGATGTAAATAATTTACTGTCCAAACTTTGAGGTCAGAGGTCAGAAGGAAGATCAGGAAGACTATGGCCTGGCCAAATATTTTTCAAAGAGGAACTCTGTTCTCCCGATTCAGCCATCATCACGTTGTTGTGTTCTTGCTCACCTTCTTCAGGTATGTGGATGGATTGCTAAAACTGTTCTCTTCTGTGTTTTGGTTTGGTTGTTTGTTTGTTTGTTTGTTTGGAAGAGGTACTTACTGCATGGCAAGTGTTGAATGCCCGAGTTGGCATGGGCTTATGAACTGGCTAGTTATTCTTTCTGTTGTACTTTTTGGTAGCCCCGTGGGCAATGTTTGCCCATATTTGGCCAAAATGTTTGGCAGTTTTGGTTGTCACACTGGGGGAAGGGGTGCCACTTGGAGTGGATAGGGACCAGGGATGCTGCTACAGACCCTACGGTGCACAGGCTGGCCTCCCACAACGGAGAATTTTCAGGGCCCAAAATGTCAGTAGTGCCACGGTTGAGAAACTGTGGTTCAACATGAAATTCTTTCTTTACTAAAACCAGGAGCTTCAGAACACAGGATGCACGTGTTCAGGATATGCCCTGTGCATCCTTGAGAAGTAAAGTAAAAATTGTATGAGACAATTGTAAGGAGCGTGACCAAGGAATCATCAGTATCTGTGATTCTGTGGCCCTCAGTGGCTCTCTTTAGTGGTCCATAGATGATATAAACCAGGCTGTTTGGTTTTAGGAGCCATGTTACTTATAACCCTGTGGCTCAGCTGTTTTGATGATTTCTTCTGGGTAGATTTTCTTTGGTTAATCTTTATTGAAGGCACCACAAATGATGTGATAGGTTTGTTTGGTTGTTTTAAGGCAGAACTAGGAAATGGTTCTCTAATTGTGTAACAGTTGATAGGTAGTTTTGGATGCTTTTTTTAGGGATAGCCGTTTGTTGGGGATGAGAGGAGGCATCAATATGAGGAAAAGACAGGACTCAAGAGAAAGCTACCGAGTGGCTAGTACAACAACAAGGGGCCAGTGGTTGCTAAAGACTTAAAACTCTTTACAGAACTGCCTCCATGATTTAAAGTCGGTTGGGATCAATCACGTATCTGTCTTCTAGGTGGAGGGATAAGTTAGGAGTGAACACAGGGGCTTATATAAGAAGACTAGTTAAGTTTTTCTTTAAAAAAAAAAAAAAAATTTTTTTTAACATTTATTCATTTTTTGAGAAACAGAGTGTGAGTGGGGGAGGGGCAGAGAGAGAGGCAGACAGAGAGTCCGAAGCAGGCTCCAGGCTCTGGACGGAGAGCACAGAGCCCAATGCAGGGTTCAAACTCACTGTGAGAACTGTGAGATCATGACCTGAGCTGAAGTCAGATGCTCAACCGACTGAGCCACCCAGGCACCCCCAGTTAAGTTTTTCTTTTGCTTGGCAGACTGTTTCAGTTGATAAAGCAAAACTTTTTTTTTTTTTTAAGAGAAGAATTCTAAAATTGAATAAAACAAATGGGTTTTTATTGAATGCCATTTTCTTTGCTATTCATTCAGGTGTATTTCTTTTCTCTTTTGCAGTTATTCGTTGCTCCACGCATCAAGAAAAACTTTTAGCAATGTCAAAGTCAGTATCTCTAAGCAGTGGACCCCAAGTGCTTTTAACAAGTCCATTAGATTGCCTGTAGAGGTAAGTGGAACAAAGTGCTAGGACGGGTTCAGGAAGCGAGCCATGCCCACCCCTAAATTCCTCTGAAATTCTTCTAGTTTGTTTCATTTATCTGCTTAGGACTCTGAAAAATGGCTGTTTCCTATGGCATAAAATCCAAACTATTCTGCCTGATTCTTAGCTTGCCCTGACTCAGACCTGTTTTACTTACCGTTCTATCCAGCTGCTTTCTCACCGTTTTGAAGTGACACAGTTCTGGTGAGACTGTTTTTTAATTGAGTTTCACAAGCACCTGTACTCATTTCTGCCTTTGAGATTTTGCTTATGTTCTTTTTTAGGCTCTTTCTCTTTTTTCCTTCCCATCTAAATCTGGCTTTTTCCTCTGTGGCAAGATAAAATGCCACTTTTTCTTCTTTTTTAGGTAATCTCTGCACCCAACGTGGGACTTGAACTTGCAACCCAGAGTCCAAAAGTCGCATGCTCCACCAACTGAGCCAGCCAGGCGCCCCTAAAATGCCACTTTTTCTATCAAATTTTTTCCTAGCTTCCACTAATTCCTCCCCCCCCCCCCCCCCATCTGAACTGTGTATGGTGTGTTACATAGTTTAATGTCTCAGTATTTAGGTACCTTGTGATTGTTTCATTTGTTTGTATCTTGCTTAAGAGTCTAGAAGTCAGGGAGTATGTATCCACTTCTTTGAATTCATTATGGATCAAGTGAATCCTTTGATGACCAGTTGGAATGGAGATGCTGTTCTTTACGATACCCTATTTCAATATACAAATCCACTCCATGCATTATTTTAATGTTTTCGTGTTTATTTTTCAGAGGGAGAGAGAGGAGAGAGAGAGACAGAGACACAGAGAGATAGAGAGACAGAGCATGAACGGGGGAGGGGCAGAGAGAGAGGGAGACGCGGAATCTGAAACAGGCTCCAGGCTCAGAGCTCCAGGCTCAGAGCTGTCGGCACAGAGCCTGATGCGGGGCTCAAACTCATGCACCACAAGATCATGACCTGAGCTGAAACCAAGAGACAGACACTCAACTGACTGAGCCACCCAGGTGCCCCACTCCATGCATTCTTTACCACATTCCTTGAGTTCTACTTATGTGGAATTGTAGATACATATTAATATTCTTGGCATGTCTTCTTATTTTTTTTTAATTTTTTAAAATGTTTTTATTTATTTTTGAGACAGAGCATGAGCAGGGGAGGGGCAGAGAGAGAGAGGGAGACACAGAATCTGAAGCAGGTTGCAGGCTCTGAGCTGTCAGCACAGAATTGGATGTGGAGCTTGAACTCATGAGCTGTGAGATCATGACCTGAGCTGAAGTCGGACGCTCAACCGACTGACCACCCAGGTGCCCCATAACAGGAACTTTTAAAAGGAAAGATGTTAGGAAAAGAGGGTTAGATTTCACACTGAGTCTTGACAGTGCTGTGTGCTCCCTGAGTACATCTAAACGATCAAATGACTTGTCACAAACCTTGGAGTGCCCTTGAAGGGGTCATGTGCTCTAACCTCTCAACCAGTATAGATGCTTTCTTTGTCATTTTGAAAGATGATCACTCACCTTCTGCTTTAATACTTCTAGAAAGTTCTTTCTTATATTAAGGAAAAGTATTCTGCTGTTTAATTTTGATCTCGGGTTTTCTTCTGAGCCATTCGTAGTAGTCGATTCCTGCTGCGTGACAGCTTGTTGAATATTCAGAGAAGACCTTTCTTCCTAAGTTTCTCTCATTTAGGCCAACGTGCGTGGTTCCTTGAACTGTAGTGTAGTAGTGCTGTGTGCTGAATGTGATTTTGCAGGTGCAGTCTGATTAATATACAGAGCAATAGGATTTGATTTCGGCACTAAGTTTCTGGTTATGCTGCCTAAGGCTGCCTTTGTTTTTTAGGTAACTGAGTTTGGCCGCCCCCAAGACCACCCCCAGGTTTGATGATTCACCAAGAGGACTCACAGGACTCAGCTTATAGTCATATTCATAGCTGTGGATTATTACACTGAAAGGATACAGAGCAAAATCAGCAAAGGGAAAAGCATAGGCTGAGTTCTGGAGGAAGCCAGGTGTGAGCTTCCAAGAGGACTTTATCAGTGGGGTCGTACAGGATGTATGTGATTCTTCCAGCAACAGGTTGTGACAACCTGTCTACCAGGGAAGGTTATTAGAGACTCGGTGCCCAGGGTTTTTATTGGGACTGGTCACATAGGCACCTTGTGCCTGACATGTACAAAAATTCCAGACGCCTAGGAGGAAAGGTTCAGCGTAAACCACATTGTTTGTACAAACAGTTTAGGTACAGTGAACCACTCTTAGTAGGAAAGGATGGGAACACTCCCAAAATCCAAGTTCTCAGGTGCCAGCCAGGGGCCAACCTCACAAGTAGGTGTTTTTGAGGAGAACAGTCTCAGGCCTACTCTGTTAACTCTTTATTGCCAGTAACCATGTTAACATTATTAGCTCTTGTGGGACTTCTATTAACTTTTCTGCTTAGGTGTTTATTTATTTACTTACTCTGCTGCTAAAACAGATTTCACCATTCTGGTTTTTCAGAACTGTGGGTTAAGTACTTTGGATGGGTTGGTTATATAGAAGTCACGTTCAGACTTACCCTGGAGATCTTTGTATTTCCGTCTCTGCTGTCGTGGAGAGCAGTGCTGACCTTCCATTCGTTTCTTTACACTTTAAGGTCTGGGTTTTTTTTCTTTCCTTTTCTTTTCTAAGCCTGCTGCTGGGAGTGGAACAGCTGGGGTGATATGTACTTTTCACTCTCCCTGTGCTTCTGTGTCTGTGACTGTCAGCGCTAGCCTCCATTTGAGACTTGCTTTCTTGTCTGAAGTGGGAAGAGTTCTTAGAACCAGAAGTTTATGGGGCGCTGGAGTGGCTCAGTGGGTTAAGCATCTGACTCTTGATTTTAGCTCAGGTCATGATCTCACGGTTCATAAGATCGTGCCCTGCATCGGGCTTTGCACTGACAGCATGGAGCCTGCTTGGGATTCTCCCTCCCTCTCTCTCTCTCTCTTTCTCTCTCTCTCTCTCTCTGCCCCTCCTCTGCTCATTCATGCTCTCTCTCTCTCTCTCAAAATAAATAAACTAAAAAAAAAAAAAAAAAGAACCAGGGGTTTATGTAAAATTATTCTGAAAAATAGTTTGCTAACATAGCGTTAAACATTTAAGTGTCCTGAACAGCATCATCAAAAATTACTTATTATAGTTTTCGTTTTAATGCATAGCTATCTTAGATGCTTTACAAAAAGAATTAAGCACACACAGTTTCTTCACCTGAGAATTTATCATGGATCCCACTGATATGGATGAACACTGAAAATAGGGAACAGAACATAAAATCTATGTTTAGAGATAGCAAGGAGGTAATGGTTAAATTTAATATTTGAGGATAACTTGACTGAAAATTGTAAGCAAGATTTTGTTCTATTAAATTAAAAAGCCTTACCTCCCCAGACAGTACAGTCCTTCCAGGAGAGCAGTGTGATTGAGTCTAAGCTGTCCAGGAGAGGGTAGCGGGATTCAGGGTGTCCTCAACACTCTGGCTCAAGCTCATCCACAGCTGTTCTTCCCCAGCAGAATCTCACGGAAAGCGATACCACTCACTGTGGTCAGAGAGCAGACCCCAGAACGGAAGTCAGCTTTAACTCATTCTCTGTGCACCACTTCAGGAAGCTCTTGTCAGTAGTTCCCCACCCCATGCCTCGCCCTCACTCTGTGCTAAACATTCTTACTTAGGAAACCCCCACGCACACAATTTCATGCTTCCAGGAAGTGCCTCGGTGCTTAGTACAGCCCCTCCCCCCCCACAACACGAGAAAACCCGACATGCATACAGGCCGGGGGAGGGGGCGCGGGGGTTCCCATGTTAATTGTATGTGCATGCAGGCCAGCTCAGCTACACCACTGCAGTGCATGGGATTTCACCGTGTGCAAGTCATTTCATTAAACACTGGGTGATTTGCTCTGTATGCATGGACCATTTCTCACTAGTATGTATCCTTCTGACAAGTCTGTCTGACTTCTGTTGTTGAAGGGAACTTTCTTTACTAGGCTTGTTCTCTTACCCTATTTTCTGTATCTTTCTGTTAGTACTATTTTGTTTTTTGTTTTTGTTTTTGGTTTCTTTTTGTTTTCCTCTTGTTAAGTAGACCATCAAAAGTATATTTCAGCTGAATTCTGGTAGTAAAGCAAAAGAAAGCTATTTGAAATCTGTCCGTTCTTGTGAAAGCCACACCTGCAGGGAGTTTTGGTGACCTCTTGAGAGAGTAAAGAAGGACTCCTGAAACTTGGGGCAGCTGTTTGGGGCCACTGTCTCTAGCTCACATTGATGTGTGCCCAACAGGGCTTGGTCCTGGGTCCTAATGAGCATCAGGGCGGAAGATTGTGGCCTGAGGCAAAATGACTCGAATTGGGGAACTTTAGGGCCCCACTTAGTGCATGGAAATACCGATCGATCATTGTGTGGGCTGCTCTTTTCTCTACGTGACAGCATGTGAGGTGTTGTTAAAGGAGCAAGACTGATGCCTGAAGCCACACAGAAATAAGTCCCAATCCTTTAGAATCACACTTTATGCATTCTTTTATAATTTGGGGATTTTACTTTCTGTTAAACATTTTTTTTCTTTATTGCTGATTGTGATTTTTCTCTTTAATATTCTAAAGTCAGAATTTCTTTCCTGTAACAACCCATCTCAGAAATCATTTATTCTAGGAGTTCTCTCAGTTTTTGGGTTGAGGACCCCAAAGAGTTTTTGGTTTTGTGGGTTTACATTTATAGATATTTTAGAAATTAAAACTGTTTTAGAAATTAAAACTGAGAAATTTAGGGGCGCCTGGGTGGCTCAGTCAGTTAGGTACCCCACTGCAGCTCAGGTCATGATCTCGCAGTCTGTGAGCTCGAGCCCCGTGTCGGGCTCTGTGCTGACAGCTCGGAGCCTGGAGCCTGCTTCGGATTCTGTGTCTCCCTCTCTTTCTTTCTCTATCTCACAAAAATAAATAAACATTGAAAAATTTTTTTAAAAACCTGAGAAATTGGAAAAAAACCCACCTCATCTCTTTTTTAGTTATTTTTTAAATGAATTAAGTAAACCCATAATGTGTTAACGTAAATGACATTTTATAAAAAATGAGTTTTCAAGACAAAAAAAAATCACTTCATGAGGAGAATGACATTGATTTACATTTTTGCAAATCTCACATGTGGCTTTAGTAGAAGATAGTAGATTTTCAGTCTGCTTCTGAATTCAGTCTCTTGCCATCTGATCCTTTGCACTGTTCGAAGAGAATTTGGCCTTTCACAGATACACAGTGGAAAGGGGAGAAGTACTTTAAGAGTTTTTTCAGCTGATTGTGGGCATGTGTCTTTGATAGTACACCAGAATTTGACAAGTGGCAATTTCTTAAAGGTTAGTTGCCGTGTGGAATCTGAAACTGTATCGATTAGCTTTTTGTACACTTATATTAAGATCCATTTGTCTGTCTTGTACTTTGAATGGATTTTGAAGTGACAGGATCATTTCGTTCTTTTTTGAGGACATATCTGCCAAATACCCAAATCTGAATAACTGGCTCCTCTGTCAGTCATTCTTCCAAGTAAAAAAACCATATTGTGGCTCGTACTTCACACGCTGCACGTGTGCTCTTCCTCAGGACAGCCATGGTGCCTGGATGCCGAGCACTGGCACACAGAATATTAGAGATAAGCGGACTTGAGGGCCAGATTTAATAAATTTAATACTTTTTGCTTCTCGCCAAATATTTGAGCATCTAGCATGTACCAAGGACATTCTTAAGTGAAATCGGCCTGTTTTTGTTTTTTTGTTTTTTTAACTGTGAGCATGGCCATAAAGAATATACGATTAATAGTAGGGTCTGGCGTAATGGCCTTGACTCATGCTGAGCCACGAGGAGTTTTACCCACTGCTGCATACGCGCCGTCAGTGCAAAAGAAGAAAAAAAGCAGCTCACATTTTCGTATTGTGCAAATAGCTTTGACCTTGCAAACCCTCTCGTGTGTGTTTCCTTATCTACAGAGTGCTGATTTCCTCTGTGCAACCTCCCCAGGGCTCTGTGAGGGGGGGCAGAGGCCGTAGGTGCAGGTGCTTTGAGAGAGAGAAGGACTGACAGGTACCGGTGGGGACTGACCTGGCTCTTGTGTTGTTGTAGATCTGGAGCAGCAACCATTTGTTCCCCAGCGCAGAGGAGGCCACTCTTTTCCTTGGAACGCTGGACACCATTTTCCTCTTCTCTTATGCTGTGGTAGGTTTTAGAATTTGAGGGTTTTAGGTTGAGGAAAGATGTTATATGGAAATGACTGCACACTTATGAAGTGTTTAAGGGATTCTAGAATTTCCTGACCCAGGAGAGTTCAGTTTTGCTGAAGTTTATATTTTGTGTTCCTCCCATCCATCTACCCAGCCATTCATTCATTTTTCATCCATCTGACAAATATTTACTGAGAACCTATCATGCGCCAGATACTCTTCTAGTCTGTGGGAGTTCATCAGTGAGCAACACAGGAAAAATCCCTAGCTTTATAAAGCTTACATTCTTGGGTGGCAGCTAAGGAGGACCAACAGTAACACGGCGCTGTACATAAGCAAATAAAGAGGATGGGTGAAGGTGATAGGTGCTGTGGAGAAGAATAAAGCAGGGAAAGGGGAATACATAGCCCCGGGTGGGAGTTGTAATTTAGGTAGGATGGCTGGGGAAGACCTCGGGTGGGAGGCTGTATTTGAGCCAAGACCCGATGTGAATGAGGTCTGGGTGATTAGAACAGAGAGACAGGAAGTGAGGCCAGAGAAGGTATGGGGCTCAGACCTTTAGGGCTTTGGTCCCTTTGTTGGGGCTTTGACTTTAACGTTGAGTGAGATGGGAGCCATGGAAGGTTTTGTGCAGACGAGTGCTGGGATCTGCCCCGTGTTTGTACAGGTGCACTTGCTGCCCTGGGTGACTGAACCAAGGGCAAAGGCAGAAACAGGGAGACAGGTTAGGCTATTCCGGTTTTGAGGTGAAGGATGATGATGTCTCAGATCCAGGGTGGGGTAACAGAGGTGGGAAGAGGTAGATTTTACCTGTGTTCTGAAGGTAGAACCAATAATTCTTTTTCCTGTTGCGTGTGGAATATAAGAGAAAGAGAGGTGTCGAGAACAACTCTAGGGTAGAAGTATCATAGCAGAGTGGAGGACGGTGGGAGGGGTAGGCTTTGGGGGCAGTCTCTTTTAGATAGGTTACATGTGACATACCTATTATTGCCCAAAGGATGAAGAGTAGACATTTGATTATGTGAGTCTCAAGTTCAAGGTAGAGGGTCAGCCTAGGGGTACAGATTTCAGAGTCTTTGGCATCTAGATAATTTTCAGTTAGGAGACTGGATGGAATCATCCAAGGAGCAGGTGAGGATAAAGAAGAGGTGCGACAACTGAGCCATGGGGCTTCTGTTATCTCGAGGCAGGGGACGTGAAGAATGGGCACGTGGGCAGAGGTGCAGCAGTAAAGGGGGAGAACCGAGAGATGGTGGTGTCCTGGAAGCCATACCAGCATGGCAGGCGCTAATTCTCTGTCCAAGGTAGTCCTCTTGGATCGGGCAGCTGGGATCTCTGGTTGTGGGAGCTGTGTGGTGGCGGCTGAGTTCAGGCCGCGGGGAGCATACTGTGAGCCGTCCGTGCTTTTCTCCCAGGGTCTGATTTCCTCTCTTGCAGATGTGTCCAGTTATAAAAAAGCCTTTGATTACATATCCAGGTGATGTGAAACACCAAGTGAAAGTCCCAGAGTAATCTCTGAGTGTTTCTTTGGGCAATTATTGGAATATCTTTTCTTCAAAGAGGAAGCCTGTAGTAGTAGAAACAGTTGGAGCAGATCGTGGATCAATTAGCCTAACTTCACCCTGGGCATTTTGAGTAGGAAATCCCAATAACATGGTCATTCAGCTATAGGTGGAGCACCCCCTGTGGGTGGAGCACCCCTGTGGGTGGAGCACTCCCTGGAGTGCTTGTCACTGAGCCTGTACGGTGTATGTTAAGAAGCAGCATCGTCCAGTGCAAAGACCACCTCTACCACAGTCAACTGGCTGTGTCATATTTGTTTTCCAAATGGAATTTAACCCTTTTTTTGATCTTTAGTTTCCTCTTCTCTAGAGTTGTGATCATACCTGTCACTAGGATTCAGTAGGTTTAGGAGATAAAGGGGCCACGGGCAGTCAGTGATCATGCTTCTTTATATCGAGCCGCATGTCCTTCTGGCACTTCAGGCATCATGTAGGCATTTGGAATAGCACAGAATAAATTGGTTCCCTCATCTGAAACATTGAGAGATTTTCTTCACCCCCTTTACTGTCTGTAGCATAAGACGTGTGAGTGGCAGCTACAGAACATAGAATCTGAAGCTTCCAGGTGTTTCTTTTGAAGTAGTGACAGGTCGATGATGAGACATACCGTCTGTTTTCTCTAGTGTAGATACAGTCGGTGTATCAGAAACACCTATACCTGGATTTAGGTTTTCAGTCAAGACATTTATTCATATTAATGGAAGAAACCCAGTGTATTGCCCTTGGCTCCTTAGTCTGCCTTGCGGCCGTGACCACCGGATTTTGATTCTTGCCGCTCAGTGGGAGGAGAGCAGGAGGCAGAACGTTTGTACTTATCTTCAACTAATTATTGGCTTTGTGCCCCTACACTCCCTGCCTCGCGAAGTCATGAAGCCCAAGGGTCAGATTAAGCAGGCAGTGCTTGTGCCCCAGAAGCTTCTGTTGTGCAGGACGCGTTGTGACACATCTTGATTTCAGAATGCAAATGGCTAAGTGTAACCCCTGTGGGAATGCACATCGCTGATCCTTAGGAGTTAATCTGTTCTAGAAAATGAAATATATTTGTGTGCTTGTTTCATTAGCATTTTTGCTTTGTTTTGTTTTTGGTTTTCCAGTCTCCTTTTTAGGCAGTGATGGGGATCCACTTGTGGTAGAACCAGAGTTTACACTGGATTGTAGTATTTGGGTACGTGAGTTTGTTTACAGTGTAATGTGCAGAAACCCACTGTCATTTCACGAAACATGTGTGAAACTGATGGAGACAGCTAGTTCTGGGCTTATGAACGAAGTTTAATTTTGAGTCATGTCAGTGTTTTGTTTCCCTCACCTGCATTGCATTGTATCTTCCTGTTTTTCATGCTGTGTCATTACTCAGAGCTGTAAAATAAACATGCTTTATTTTTAGGGCCTTTTCATCAGTGGAATTGTTGGAGATCGGCTTAATTTGCGATGGGTTCTGTCGTTTGGCATGTGTTCTTCTGCACTAGTGGTAAGTTGAAAAGGTATTAGTGTTATCATTATCGACATCATCAATATTATCATCTTGGTCAGGTATTTTGGAATCCAAGTCCTCTCTCTATTTCTATACGTAGAACAGGAGAGTAGAATTAATCTTCCATTTTTTTAGTACCTTGTGTGCCTTTTCAACTTGAGGGAATCTTTTTATTTTTTATTTTTATTTTTTTTTAACATTTATTTATTATTGAGAGACAGAGCATGAGGATGGGAGGGGCAGAGAGAGGGGGAGACACAGAATCCGAAGCAGGCTCCAGGCTCCGAGCTGTCAGCACAGAGCCCGACGTGGGGCTCGAACTCACAAACTGCAAGATCATGACCTGAGCCGAAGTCAGACGCTTAACCGACTGAGCCACCCAGGCGCCCCATCACTTAGGGGAATCTTTTTAAAGTGAGATTTGGATCATGCCCCTTCCCTGATTCGTTCACCAAGCATAAATAGCCAAGCATAAATAGCACGGCATTCAGTGCTCTCAAGAACCTGGTCCTGAGCCGCCTTGGTAGTTGGGTTGACCACTACGCTTCACCACTTGGATCTGGCCATAATTTTTCCTGTGGTCCTAACACAGCCTGTGTCTTTCTGCCTCACTCTCTTTGCTCTCGCTCTTCTTCCTGCCTCCAATGGCTCCCTGTTCAGTTAGCTCTCCATAGTCTAACTCAGGGTCTCCTGCAAGGGACTGGCTAAATGGCAGCTCTTTCATAGTGCCTTACTCTCCTGACCTCCTTCGTTCCTGAAAGGGATCGCTTCCTCTTCCGGGCTCCCCCGCTGTAGCACTTACGTTGTCTGCTGCTTGGGCTGCTGATTCCTGTATCAGTCTTGCTTTCCCTGGGGGTCTGCAGCATGATGGTTGAGGTCACAGATTTCCCGAGACCTGGACTACCTGGCTGTCACTTCCTCTTCCGCCATCTCCCAGCTGCCATTGCTCTTGCTTCAGCCTCATTGAAGACCTCCCCATAGGGCTGATAGGGAGGCTCTTGCGAGTTTCTACGTGCGAGGCCTGGGGAACAACGCCTAGCTAATTTAGTGCTCTAGAGGTCAAGATCCACATTTGATGCATCTTTTTTGTTTGTTTGTTTCTTAGCTCCTAGTGAGGAATTTTTATTGGTTGAATGAAAGCATGGATTTCAGTTAGACCCTATTTTATGATTATTTTCCGATATCTGCCACTTGAGAGATTGAAACACTTCATTCATTCGTAGCCTGCTCGCCTACCCACGTATACATCTTATTTTAAAACCTGTGTACATTTTGTTTTGTTTTTTTACATTATTTGAAAAATTGAAGTATGTGCATGAACTCACCTTTCTTGGTGTGTGGTTCCAAGTTTCAACAAACGAGTCCAGTTGTGTCACTACTGTTCTTCCCTCCTCCCCCAGCCTCTGGTCAGCAACCACTGACCGTTTTTCTCTCCTTATACTTTTGCTTATTCCAGAATGGAAACATATAGTATGGTGCATTCCATTTTTTAACCCATGCAGAATATTCCCCAAAGAAATTTCAACTGCAGACAAAATGTTCACTTGAGCAAAATGCCTACAAAAAGCAGTTGCTTGGCGAACGCTACTGATTTACCGAGCCGATCACAGCTTCCACCGGTTGTCTCGACAGCTGCAGTAATAATGATGCTTGCGTGTCCTGGGCCCCACGGTGTGCGTGGCCCTGCGCTGACTGACCTTATATCCACAAACCCGGTCCTTACAGTTGTCCTCCACACACATGGGCCTGAGGACGAGAAAACGAGAGCTGTATGATGGGGTCGAACAATGAGGATTGAACTTTTTAGAGCAGAAGATCCACGTTGAGCCGGGGGGTGGTCGTCAGGGAGCTTTGTGTTGTTTGACGTCTTTCGTCAGTGGCGGCAGTTTGGCGTGTTTGTCTTACTCGCTCGGTGCTGCTCTGAGCAGGAGCCTCTGGAGAGTCAGCCGCGTGTCTCTTAGGCCCGGGACCCTTGAATGTGTCTCTTCACGCAGAAACATAAGCATGGTAGGCAGTTAGGTGTCCTCTAGGTGTCCGTGTGGATGTCACGTGTCCCTTTTTCTTCCCTTCCTCGTAGGTGTTCGTCTTTGGCCCTGTCACAGAATGGCTGCATTTCTACAACAAGGGCCTCTACTGCTGTCTGTGGATTGGGAATGGCCTGCTGCAGTCTACCGGTTGGCCCTGTGTGGTTGCGGTTATGGGCAACTGGTTTGGGAAAGCGGGGTATGCCACTCCCCTTGTCTTTAATTTCTCTTTTTAAGTGGTTTTAATATCAGATTATTCACACCTGTCATCAGTCAACTTGATCTTTTTGATCCTTCCCGTGCCTTCCCTCTATTTTAGAAAGAATAGTTGAGAGGTTTCACATTGGAGTGTGTCGGAAATGGTGTGGACTTGAGGGGTGGCCTAGCCCCGTGAGACACGTTTTTTTTTTATTCTTAAATAAATAATGTTTATTTATTTTTGAGAGAGTGGGGATGGGGAGATTTCTACGTGGGGCTCAATCCCACGACCCTGGGATCATGACCTGAGCTGAAATTGAGAGTCAGATGCTCAACCAACTGAGCCATCCAGTCTACCCCCCATCCCCCAGCACATTTTCTTTTTTTTTTTTTTTTTAATGTTTATTTTTGAGAGAAACTGACAGGGTGCAAGCAGGGGAGGGGCAGAGAGAGAGAGGGAGACACAGAATCCGAAGCAGGCTCAGGCTCTGAGCTGTCAGCACAGAGCCTGACAAGGGGCTCGGACCCACGAACCGTGAGATCATGACCTGAGCTGAGGTCAGATGCTCAACCGACTGAGCCACTCAGGTGCCCCAAGATAATCTTTTTTTTTTTTTAGTTTATTTTTTTATTTTGAAAGAGAGAGGAGGGTAGAGGGGCTAATAGAGGGAGAGAATCCTAAGCAGGCTCTGTGCTGCCAGCAGCTGATGTGGAGACTCGATCTCACGAATTACGAGATCAAGACCCGAGCCAAAATCAAGAGTCAGATGCGTAACTGAGCCGGGACCCGGGTGCCCCAAAGATAATCACTTTGACACATATCATTTTGAGATTATTCTTACTTGAGCTTTTATTTTTTTTAAAAAAAAATTTTTTTTTAAATTTATTTATTTTGAGAGAGACAGCACAAGTGGGAGAGGGGCAGAGACAAAGGGAGAGAGAGAATCCCAAGCAGGCTCTGCATTGCCTGCACAGAGCCTGATGTGGGGCTTGAACGCATGAAGCCATGAAATCATGACTTGAGCTGAAACCAAGAGTCAGACGCTTAACTGACTGAGCCATCCAGGCGCCCTCCAAAATGTTTATTTATTTATTTTGAGAGAGAGAGACAGAGAGACAGAGAGAGAGAGAAAGTGTGTGGGAGGGGCAGAGAGAGAATCCCAAGTAGGCTCTATGCTGTTAGCACAGAGCCTGATGTGGACTTCATCTCATGAACCTTGAGATCATGACCTGAGCCAAAATCAAGAGTCTGAACACTTAACTGACTGAGCTACCCAGGCACTTCTTACCTGAGCTTTTATAAATTGGATGACCCTGGGTGTTTGAAAGCAGTGCCTGGACAGGTTGACCATTCCATTATTTCTGTGGATCAATCACAAAGAAAAAAAACTTGAGCCATTATTGTTCATTTTTGAACATTGGACAATTTGTTTTTAAACAAGTAATACTAGTAAGTGAAATTGATGATGTGCTACTTAAGGCCCAGTGAGGTTTCCTCTAAAACACAGCAATACACCACAAAGTACCATTAAAACTATGACAATTTAAAGCAGTTCTTTTTCAACTGGTTTCTTCTAAAATCATGTCTTTGGTTAGCCAGTGTTGTTCAGAGGCTGACCTGACTCTTTCCTCCAGGACCCTCTTGCTAGATTTTGTATGTTTTATGATTTTTTATTTTAATTAATTAATTAATTAATTTTAAATTTTTTAACTTTTTTTTTAAACGTTTATTTATTTTTGAGACAGAGAGAGACAGAGCATGAACAGGGGAGGGTCAGGGAGAGAGGGAGACACAGAATCTGAAACAGGCTCCAGGCTCTGAGCTGTCAGCACAGAGCCCGACGCAGGGCTTGAACTCATAGACTGCGAGATCATGACCTGAGCTGAAGTTGGACGCTTAACCGGCTGAGCCACCCAGGCACCCCTTAATTTTTTAACATTTATTTATTTTTGAGACACAGAGACAGATAGAGCATGAGTTGGGGAGGGGCAGAGAGAGAGGGAGATATAGAATCCGAAGCAGGCTCCAGGCTCTGAGCTGTCAGTACAGAGCCCGACATGGGGCTTGAACCCACAAACCATGAGATCATGACCTGAGCTGAAGTTGGATGCCCAACCGACTGAGCCACCCAGGAGCCCCTGTTTTATTATTTTTTAAATGTTTGTTTATTTTTGAGAGAGAGAGAGAGAGAACACGCATGTGTGCGCACACACACACATGCAGGTAGGAGTCGGGTGCGGGGGTAGAAGGAGAAGCAGAGAGGGGAGTGGGGATGGACAGAGGATCTGAAGTGGGCCCTGTGCTAAAGCAGAGACTCTGATGCAAGATTCGAACTCGCATGCGTGATCTGAGCTGAAGTCAGCTGCTTAACCAACTGAGCCACCCAGACACCCCTTTCCTGGACCGTTGTGGTAGCTAGGTTCCCTTCCACTAGATTCTTGGTTTACCTCTTTTTTTTTTTAATGGCTTTATTAAGGTATATAATAAGCTGCACAGATTTAAGATGTACCATTTGATGAGTTTTGGCATGCATACGTCCTTAAAACCACCACCACAGTTAAGAAAATGGACATTTCCATCACCCCCAAGAGTTTCCTCTTGCCGTTTTGTTAAAGTCCTCTCCACCACCACTCCTGCTACCTTCTCCCTCCCTCCCATTGCTGTCTCCAGGCAACTGTTGATCTGCTTTCTGTCACTTTAGATTACTTTGCATTTTCTAAAATTTTATATAAATAGAATCATACAGTATATAGTTTCTTGATTGCTTTCATTCAATGTAATTATTCTGAGGTTCATTCATATCATGTGTATCAATAGTTCATTCCTTTTTTTAGCCAAGTAGTAACCTATTGTATCACCATTTGTTTATCTTTTCAGCTGTTGTTGAACGTTTGGGTTGTTTTCAGTTTTTGGTTATTACAGACAAAGCCCCTGTGAACATTTGTGTATAAATCCTTAAAAGAACATATGCTTTCATTTTCCTTGGATAAATACCTCAAAGTAGAATGTCTGTGTCATGTGGTAGGTGTGTGTTTACCTTTTTAAGAAACTGGCAGTCTCTTCCAAAGTGGTTTTACCATTTTACATTCCTGCCAGCAGAGTGTAAGGGTTCTAGTTGCTGTGTGTTCTTGCCAGCACTTGGTATATGTGGCCTTTTTTGTTTTCAGCTATTCTAGTGGGTATGCAGTGGTACATCACTGTGGTTTTCATTTGCATTTCCCTAATATCTGATGGGTCCAGTATCTTTTTATGTGCTTACTTGCATCATATTTTTGTGTGCATGAAGCTTCTTTTTTTAAAACTTTTTATTTGAGATAATTGTAGATTCATACTCTTTAATGTTGTATTAGATTTTTTCCCCCTTAGGATTTAAAATTTTTTTTAAAGTAATTTCTACACCCAACTCAACTTACAACCTTGAGATCAAGAGTTGCATGCTCCACTGACTGAGCCAGCCTGACGCCCCTGGATTGTTTTGTATTATTGAGTTTTGAGAGTTCTTTGTATTTCAAATGCAAGTCTTTTATTGGATCAGTGATAGGCAAATATTTCCTCCCAATCTGTGGCTTACTTTCAAAAATCTCTTAACAGTGTCTTGGGATGCACCCCGAAATGAGCTTTAGTTTAATAATAGCCTTAAGGAACATGATGTTTTGTCATTTGGGTGTACTTTAAAAACATCTTAAGATAGAATGTTGATCTTTGTAATGTGGACTTCCACCATTTTGGCCATTTTGTATGGGAACTGCATCAGAATTCCTTCCGATTGTATTGTTTTCTGTTTTCTCCTGTTCTCGTAGACGAGGAGTTGTTTTTGGTCTCTGGAGTGCCTGTGCATCAGTGGGCAATATTTTGGGAGCATGCCTAGCTTCTTCTGTTCTGCAGTATGGTTATGAGGTAGGTATTGCTTTCTAGCTTTTTCTTGAGTATATAAATATATTTTGTTTTTTAGGAAATAGTACTATGGCTATTTAAAACTATGTAGAGCTACGTTTGGGTGGGGCAAGGCTTGTCTTAAAAGTAGACAAACTTTTGATAAATCCAAACATAGAGATTATTCATGGGAAAAATGCCCAAGTCTAAAGACAATATAATCAATTGGGAGAAAAGTCTTTGCAACTCATGTTACAGATAAAGAACTAATCTCCCTCCTATGTAAAGAGTATCTGCAAATTGATAATAAAAAGATCAACAACAAATAGAAAGGAGGGTAAAGGATTTGAATGTGTAGTTCATGAAAAAGAAATAGAAATTGTTTTGAAATATATGACAAAATATGCCACTTTATTTGTAACTTATTCATTCAGTAAATATGTATTACAGTCTAAGTGCTCCTAGGCAGTAGGGAGTAGAGCACTGGCCAGAAAAGAGAAAAATCTCTGCCTTTATGGAGCGTAGGTGTTAGTTGGTAGAGAAATGCAAATTAAAACTACGCTAAAAAAGAAAGGAACTATGCTGTTTACTTGTTATATTGGTAAGAATCCATAAGTTTGATAGCATCTTGTGTTTATGAGAATGTAAACAAGCATTGACCCCCCCCCCCGCCCCCGGAGTCACTATGAGACTGTCCATCAAAATTACAGCTGCTCTAACTGAGCTGTTCCACCTCTAGTAAGTAATCCCACAGGTGAATATACTTCCACATATACAAGGTAATATTTCTATTCGGTTATTTCAACATTGTTTGTAATAACAAAAATTGGTAACAAATGTGAACCAGTAGGGAAATAAACTGTGACATCCTCTTCAACGGAAGGCTGAAGGCCATAAATTAGAATTTGGAAGCTTTCTCCGTCCTGATAGGGAAAGTTCTCAATGGTATGTTAAGTGAAGAAAGCGAGGGTGCAGAACAGCGTGTATTGAGTGAAGCCATTTTTGTAGAATGGTGGGAAAGTTAGAGTATATATTTGTATTCGCTTGTGTTTCTAAAACAGTCTCTGGGAAGTAGAAATCAAATAACAATGGTCATATGTTGGGAAAATGAGGAGTAAGTGGATGGGAGAAGAGGTGGGAAGGAGAGTTTTTACTATACAATCTACTTTTTGTTGCTTGGGTCATGTGAAAGTATATGTATTTTAAAACCTAAATAATGTAAGTAAGTTAATCTTTTAAAAAGTAGATAAATTTTTAAGTTTTAAAAAATGTTTATTTATTTTGGAGAGAGACAGAGTGTGAGTGGGGGAGGGGCAGAGAGAGAGGGAGACACAGAATCTGAAGCAGGCTCCAGGCTCTGAGCTGTCAGCACAGAGCCTGACACGGGGCTCGAACTCACAGACCGCGAGATCATGACCTGAGCTGAAGTCGGATGCTTAACCGACTGAGCCACTCTGGTGCCCCTAAAAAATAAATAAATCTTTAAATAGTTCACCAAAGGTTTGGTCTCAGAAGAATTTTTGTCTAGTTAGGGTCAATGGGAGGTCCTTCATGCACTCCCAGTCACCTTTATTCTAGGCTTCTTAGATTTGCATCTGGATTATACTCATTGCTTCAGATGGGAATTTTGGTTCACCCTGTGTGCTGCTCCCAGGTTTGACTTCTGGAAATGCTAACGTGTCACCGTCTTTTCCAGAAATTTAGGCTGTCTATCCACATCAGGTTCCATTCTCTATTAAACAGAATTCAGCTCTGCAGCCTGGCTTTTGAGGTTCTTTCATCTTGATCTCAGCTTTTCCTATCAGTTTTATTCCCTACTGTCCCTCAGCACAAGCCATCTGCTTTGACCATGTAGGAGACTTTCTATCCAGTTCCCAGCCCTCTTTGCTTCAGTCGTGCTGGGAAAGACCGTCAGCTGCCTGTTTCAGCTCTTCCTTAAGACATTGTCTTGCTATATCGGCATCGTTAGCTGTTTCCTTCTCTATGTGTTTCTTATTAGGACTGGGCCTTCTCATCTATTCGGCCGCTTGATGCCTCGTGTTATTGTTTGGTGTATTGTTTAATCCCCTCAACCGGATAGAATGTTTGCGGGGGCAGATACTGTCTCCTTGGGAGGCTGTGTGGTGCGAAGAATGAGGATTTGGGAGCCAGTCCTGATTTCACAATTGTAGTACCACTCAGTGTCCCTGGGACTTTAATTGTGCTCTTTGAGCCTCGTGGGGAAGATGCCTGGGAAAACATGCGAAACAGCTCTGTGCCTGGCACGGGCCATTTCCTTGCCAGTCTCCCTGTTCTTCCTGCCCAGCTCCCCACCTGCCCCATGGGTGCTTCTAATGAATGTGCTTGAACGAATCCCCCAGATGGGTAAGGAAGCACCTCTCTCCTCTCTTCTCCAGTATGCCTTTCTGGTGACCGCGGCGGTGCAGTTTGCTGGTGGGATCATCATCTTCTTTGGACTCCTGGTGTCACCAGAAGAAATTGGTGAGGAGAAGCGGCCTTTCTGTTCAGAACGTCTTACGGTTACGGGTGAGGCCTGCACGGCCAGGTTCTTGTTCCCTAGGAGAACTGTGAGCCCCTTTCAGTGACTTAAAGGAGTGGCGTTGCTCTGTGTGTCCAGTAGACCCCGTGGGTGGCTCTCCCAGCACAGCTGCGGACGTTGGAGGGGAGCGAGGCTCACCTTCCCGGATTCAGGGAAACCTCTTCATTGGCAAATGAGCTTTGTAATCGAGAATACTGACTGGAAACTAGCATGGAATGTTTCTCATTTCACTTCTTCAGACATTTCTTGTCCTTCGTAAAAGTAATTTAGTGTGATACTCATCTGTGGTTACATACAGAATATGTACGAGCAAAACCACAGAAGCAAATAAATATACAAGTCCGTCTTTTGAGTTCTTGAAGAGACATGTCAGTTTACGCGTGTGTAGTGAACACTTTATTTTATTTTTTTTTAATGTAAGAGAGAGTGTGAAGTAGTTGAAAAAGCATTGCTCTGAAGCCAGGTAAAGTAGAATCAGAGTCCTGGCTTTGTGGCTTATTAGCTGTGTGATCTTAGCCGACCTCAGCTGACCTTGGCCTCTGAACCTTAGTTGCTTCTTCTGTAATGTGGAAATGAAAATAATACCAACCCCACGAGCAATGATACATGCAGAACCCTCGGCCCAGTGCCGGGCATCTAGAAGGCATTCTATAAATGGTGGCTGTTACTGTTGCAGGTATCCCAGGTATTGAGGCAGAAGAAAATTTTGAAGAAGACTCACACAGGCCATTAATTAATGGTGCCGAAAACGAAGATGAGTACGAACCTAATTATTCCATTCAAGAAGGCAGCACTATTACCCAAGTCAAGGCAATCAGCTTTTATCAGGCCTGTTGTCTTCCTGGAGTTATACCGGTAAGGGCCCCTCAGATCTCCTTACCACCAGTGAGATATTATGGCCTGAATGTGAACCCTCCCTAGGATAAAGCATCTTTAAGTGTTCAGCTTCTTTTTGATACCTTATCGTAGGAGTATATGTTCAGAGGAATATTGGATAGTGACCCTCGGCTTGTTTCTAGACTTGAAATTTTATCCGCAGTCTAATGCAGGGGTTGGTGTACATTTTCTGCGAAGAGCCAGATAGTAAAATGTTTTTAACTTTGGAGGGGGGATTGTACAGGCTCTACCACAACTACTCACGTCCAGGAAGCAAGAAACTCTGGATGGTATGGAACAAATGGGTGTGGACAGGTTTGGCCCGTGAGCTCCAGTGTGCTGACCCTGACCTAGCATTCAAGTAAGAAGGCAGAATTAATGTTTTTTTGGTTTTTGTTTATTAATGTTTATTTATTTTGAATGAGAGCAGGAGAGAGGGGGAGCACATGCACGCATGCACAGAGGAGGAGCAGAGAGAGAGAGAGGGAGAGAGAGAAACCCAAGCAGGCAGAGCCTGACATGGGGCTCAGTCTCACAAACTGTGAGATCATGACCTAAGCCGAAATCAAGAGTCGGAAGCTTAACCAACTGAGCCACTCAGGTGCCCGAAATTGGTGTTTTTAAATACATTCTTTCTGATTTGTTGAAGTATTATAGAATTATATGTAGACCAAGAGGGGATTTTGAATGGTCCATTTCAGTCTGCCTTCTTTGCCTATATTCTTACCATTCCGGGAACAAAATTGTTTGCCCTTTTATTAAAAGGTCCAGAGCACATTACTCCACAGTACTTCTTGGTAATGTATTCCAGTGTTTCCAAAACCTTTACGGTCAGGAGAACCGTCTAACGTCTGAACTAAATCCCTTCTGCTGCAGTTTTTCTGTCTTGATGTTTCGGGCCCTCTAGCACGGGAGTGGAAGTTAAGAGGCCTAGGTTATGTGTCCGGCTTACCCACTAACTCTGTGTGAGGCCTGGGATAAGTCCCTCAGCCCATCCTGTGTCTCTGTTCCCCTTCCCTCTGGAATGGAAAGTAAACCAGCCTTCCCCGGGGCCTAGAACATTGGGTTATTGTACTGTGAACAAGCACCCGGTTTTGTTTATTTTATTGTCTAATGGTGCTTTACAATGTAACCCCTCAGCTAGATTCAGAGCCTGCAGGTTGTCCTTTCTCATACATACTTGTTCCCTCTGACCTCTGCCTCCAAGCCGAGAGGACCGATATTTGCAAACAGATAGTGAACTATAAGTTAAAATGTAAGTGTGAGTTTCCACAATTCTGTCACCAAAAGATGATATGTTATACAGGAGAAATGCAAGTTCCTTTAGGCCTGTTCTCATGCTAGTGATTAGTAATTTTTAACTAGTTATTAAAATGCTTTGCTGGTAATAGTTTAATTTTGGGGACAGGACTTAAAAATCTGTTGTTGTAAGTGTTTTTTTTTTTTTTTCTATTCCTTTGTATTTCACAAGCGATTGTTCCCTGACACAGGCAGGGATGCAGAGGAAATCTAGTTAACTTAATTCCTTTGTCTCTGCAGCGGGCTGTCTGGACAAAACGCCCTCATGATTGGGATTTAGCTCTCTAGGGGGTGGCTGTTGCCCTGCCAGGGAAGCTGTTTTAAAACAAGTGATACCTAGGGAATAACTGGCAGCTCCAGGGAAAAGAATATACTAGCCAGACACCCTTTGAAGTCCGGTCTCTCTGCTCCTCCCCCTTTTTCCTTTGATGCTAAATGTCAGGATTTCCTGGTAATAATGTGTTGAATATAGGAGTCTTAGCCCCGCTGCCATCTTTTATTCCTCCAAGTAGAGTCACGAGGCCCATGACCATCGTGTTCCTTCATTGCTGACTCACCAAAGATACTTTTTCTTTTCCACTGGAATATAAAGCCTTTGGACATCATAATATGAAAATAGTTTTAACGTTGATGCTTTTTTTAGACCTTGAAACTGGAGTGTAGTCCTATTGCCCTCCACTGATCATAGCGTTAACTTTGCAGGAAGTAGACGAACCAGAAAGGTTTGGCTGCTTGGAAGAAAAGCCGAGATGCTTCCTGGATTTCTTTGCTTTTGGTTAATGATAGTGGGATGAATACTTTTTATCTTTGTCTAAATAAAGAAACACGAGCAAATGCCCTGCCTTTTAGGTTCAAAACACTGGTTTGCTTCTACCAGAGAACTGGAAGGAGAAGAAATTGGGGACAGTCAAGAAATAGTCCTATGTGTTCTTATTTTAAAGGCCTGCTGCATGTGCTTTTCTGGAAGCTGATGGGGATAAAGAGAAGAGGGAGACTAGGCAAAGTCAGGGAATCTATAGAAATGTTTAATTCTAGAATCAGGTGGGTTCATCCCAAACTCCTGTGTCTGGTTTTGCTTTGTTAATTATGTTAAAAATTGTGGTCCTGCTGTGCTATTTGTTCTCACTGATAGTCGCATGTTTTTCTTGTAGTATTCACTGGCCTATGCCTGCTTGAAGTTGGTAAATTACTCCTTCTTCTTCTGGTTGCCCTTTTATCTGAGTAACAACTTTGGATGGAAGGAGGCTGAAGCTGACAAGCTGTCCATTTGGTACGATGTTGGAGGAATTATAGGTAAGGCCAGATGCATCTTTTTCTGTAAAGGGAGTTAGTCACTAGTAATATTTTACTGGGTTATGAAATCTGACATCCTTTAAAGTTTTATTACTTAGTCCACAGCCATTTTTCCTAAAGTGCCCAATCAGTAAACACACAAACTCTTAAAAAAAAAAAAAAAAAAAAAAGAATCCATAGAAAAGAAGAGCCAGCCCCCGGCAGCCCTGTGATTTATAGGGCTCTTGTTTCTCCGTTCTTTGTTTATGGATCAGTTCTTTTGTGTTGGGAAGCACAGCAATGTTTCCCTCCGTGATCTCTTTAAGTGTAACCCTTTCGTACACTTGTAAGTGATATCTGAGCTCTAAAGCTAATCACATGCCAGGGATCTGAGTTAGAATGTGAATGTGTTCATTTCCCACCACCTTTCCCACCACCCACACCAAAGAAGGGGAGATACTAGCTTAGTGTGTAGATTTTGTCAGACCATAGAGGTAGGAATAATAGCGGGATTAATTCCTATGCGCATTTTGCAGCTGTTTCATTGTACACAGCAGATTTTAATGGTAACTTTTTGCTATAGCTGGAAGTATAAACAAGTACGGGAGAAACTTTAAAACAAGACAGTGGTACGGACTGTGGTAGTGGGTGTTACTGCTGTTGCTGTGGCAAAACCTAACATCTTTTCTGTGCTGTTTGGATTTAGAATTGTGGTAAGGCTAAACTGTCCTGAACACGTGAGAGCGGTGCATCCTCAGGCGATACCCTGTTATTGTACTTGAACTTGTCTGCCCTTAGCCTTAGATACAGAGCCAAAGGTGAGGCTGTCACCTTTAGACCTGCTCATACCTCTGGATCCTGCTGTCTGAGGAGGATGTACCAGATGTCCCATAGTCCCTAGAACTCGAAATGGGGCTGTATCTAAAGGTGACCTTGTTGTTTGAAGGATTCACATCACCTCTTTTTAAAGATCCTGGCCTGTGCATTATCACCAGACCATAATCACTGCATTTAATTTTAGTGAACATTTATTGGCTGCTACTAATAGCCTGTGAGGCATGGTCTTCAATGAATCATCTTTTTTTGTTTGTTTGTTTAATACTTATTTATTTTGGGAGAGAGAGAGCAAGAGAGAGAGAGAGAGAGAGAGAGCACACGTGCGTGAGTCAGGGGGAGGGGCAGAGGGCGGGCCTATGCACAAGAGAAAGAGGGAGAGACAGAGAGAATCCCAAGCAGGTTCTGTCAGAGCCATCCAGGAGCCCCTAATGAATCATCTTAAAACAATTTTTTTTAATGTTTATTTATTCTTGAGAGAGAGAGAGAGACAGAACGCAAGTGGGGGAGGGGCAGACACACACACACACACACACACACACACACACACACACACACACAGAATCCGAAGCAGGCTCCAGGCTCCCAGGTGTTAGCACAGAGCCCGACGTGGGGCTCAAAGTTACAAACTGAGAGATCATGACCTGAGCTGAAGTCGGATGCTTAACTGACTGAGCCACCCAGGCACCCCTGTATCTTTTAAATAAAAAGCAGAAGAATTAGGAAAAGCCTTCACAGCTGGTTTGAAAAGGGAGAACAGCAAGAGACAGTGGGTGGTTTTGATGATTTTTCCTTATTTTGCTGTCTGATTCATGGTGTCCTGTCCCTGTCATCCATCACGGCAATTGACAGTCAGGCATTCTTCCTAAAAGGAAGCTCTGGTGGAAGCTTTTTAGGAGAGTCAGCCCTCTTTTTGGGTGGACCAGTCTCAGGATCCTATAGCAGGTAGAGGGTACATGATGAATGAGTTTCAGGTAACTGAGCTACATGATAAACGATTTTGATTGTGATGGGCTCCTTGTGCTTCACAGGTGGAACTTTGCAAGGTTTCGTCTCTGACGTGTTACAGAAGAGAGCCCCGGTTTTAGCTCTGAGCCTGCTTCTGGCAGTTGGGTCCCTCGTTGGATACAGCCGTGAGTATTCCCTTGCAATTCAATTATTTTTCTGATCTCTTCGGACTCAGGCCTTCGCCATGAGTCGGCGATCAACGCCAGGAAGATCCTTGAGACCGGCTACAAAGGCTGATCCGAGACCTTTGTATGGTCCTGTAAATGCCTGGTAAAAGTATCATCACGTAGTTTTATTTGTGTTGGGGAGGAAACTGGCATCTCTTCTGCTTTGTTGGTTTGTTTAAAAGCTTGCTTGGGAGTGTATATGCTTTGTTTGAGGGTAGGCTCCAGAGGGCCAGCATTAGAGGCAATAAAACAATAAAAGGGAAAGGGTTTCAAAAGAGGAGAGATGGTAATTAGTAGGTTTGGTATATGTCCCTTAAGATGCTGCTGAGAAGGGAGTAGAGTTTTTCCTTAGCTTTTAGAAGTCTCATTAGCTCGAGCACCAGCAAGTGGCAGACATTACAAATAAAAGTTGGGGCAGGCGGTGAAAGACTTGTAGCCCTTTGTTGTCTCTGGGAGTGATCTGTGAGGTCACCGAGATCCAGATCTTTGTGTGCTGTTCGGTGCGGGCCCGTGTAATCCGTTCTTAAAATCAGCACGCTGTTTCTGTGTCCCTCCTCATAGGTTCTCCAAACGATAAGTCCATTAACGCACTTCTGATGGCGGTTACAGGTATGTTGCGTGGCTCCGTTTCGTAATACTATTACTACTCCTCTGTAAATAAAAAGAAGAGAGGGAAACTGTGCTCTTTCAGTTTGAGTAATGCTAACCCTTCGTTATGGAGAACTCACATGGTAAAAGGAAAACTGTCTACTTCAGATTCTGTTTCTCTGCTCTTATGTGACCTCTTCAGTCCTGTTGTTAGAGAAGCAGTCCCTTTTGACAGAGATTTTCTAGTACTTTTTTTTACTTTATTTTTTTTAAGTTTATTTATTTATTTATTTTATTATTATTTTTAAAAAATTTTAATGTTTATTTTGATTTTTGAGACAGAAAGAGACAGAGCATGAGTAGGGGTAGGGCAGAGAGAGAGAGGGAGACACAGAATCTGAAGCAGGCTCCAGGCTCCGAGCTGTCAGCACAGAGCCCGACGTGGGGCTCGAACCCACAGACCGTGAGATCATGACCTGAGCCAAAGCCGGATGCCCAACCGACTGAACCACCCAGGCGCCCCTAAGTGTATTTATTTTTGACAGAGAGAGATTGAGAGAGAGAGAGAGAGAGAGAGAGAGCACGAGTGGGGGAGGGGCAGAGAGAGGGAGACAGAATCTGAAGCAGGCTCCAGGCTCTGAGCTGTCAGCACAGAGCCCGACGCGGGGCTCGAACTTGAGGACCGCGAGATCATGATCTGAGCCGAAGTTGGACGCTGAACCGATGGAGCCACCCAGGTGCCCCTCTAGTATTTTTTGATTGGCCTCAGCTTCCCCTGTTACTTCTAGAAGCGACTTAGGAAGATGGCACGTTAGAAACCAGTTCACCAGCTTTCAGTGTTGGAATTGGCCAGTGTTTCTCCACTGGAGCAGCAGATGAAACAGTTGAGTGTAATCAGGGCCATGGTATGGAAAAATGACTTTTAAACTTTAGATCATACTCAGGAGAGTGAGCTGCTCATGATACGTGAGGCACATGGAGCTCATTCCAGCCGTGCGAACAGATTCACACGGGCCAGCCTCTGCTCAGTCCTCAGACAGCCTTGCGGGGGGCGGTGGCTGAGAAGAACCATCTGCGCCGCTTGTGGAGCTGCTTCTCTTCGCTCTTATTTTCAGTACGTGTGGTTGAATTTGGATAGTCAAATGCTCAGTTGATACAACTCTACCGTAGAAGTCGACAAGCGAGTGTAATTAGTTACTAATGAACGCAGCCTTTGCAACATTAGAAAGGCTGTATGTTTAGTGTATTTTCTGTATCTTTGGCTTTTATGAAAATACACTGCCGTATCACATAATTCAAGTAGGACTTTCAGAAAAGCAGATGCCAACTAGTTTGAAGATGTCACTCTCTGGGAGAGTGTTCATTTTTACTGGTTTCTTCTCCCCCCCCCCCCCCCCCCTTCACTGTTTCTCTTCAGCATATTGATTAAAATGTTGAGGAGTGCCTGGGTGGCTCAGTGGGTTAAGCATCCGACTTTGGCTCATAATCTCCATATGACCGTGAGGTCATAATCTCACGGCTCGTGAGTTCGAGCCCCACGTCAGGCTCTGTGCTCACAGCTCAGAGCCTGGAGCCTGCTTCTGTGTCTCCCTCTCTTTCTGCCCCTTCCCTGCTTACACTCTGTCTCTCTCTCTCTCAAAAATAAACAAACATTAAAAAACATGTTTGGATAAGAGCTTATCTTGTCCAGTAGATTTCTAGTGGTGTTAAGAATAGTGTGTTAATGAGAACCTGTTTCGTTTATGACTTCAGGATTTTTTATTGGTGGACCTTCTAATATGATTAGCTCTGCTATTTCTGCGGACCTGGGTCACCAAGAGCTGATCCAAGGGAGCAGTGAGGCTTTGGCGACCGTCACAGGAATTGTTGATGGAACCGGAAGCATTGGAGCAGCGGTGGGCCAGGTGAGAGAACAGGAGAGGGGGTGAAACTGAGTGGCGAGTAGTCTGTCAATGGTCCAAGAGTTTACATCTGCCCACCGGGCCGCAGTAGGTGGCACTCTAGTGCTCTACAGGACACTTTCCCGTAAAGCCTTACGTTGCTAATCTCCTCTGAGGTCAGCTGATGTGACCTGATATGGAAGGTCTTTCTACGTTTTTTAGTTTCTTCTTCCCACTTTAATATCCAGATTCTTCCTGTCTGGAAATTAGCTGACACCTCATAAGACAGCTCTCAGTCCCAGTTTGCTACTCCTTTCTTCCTAGCCTGGACTTGGCAGTCTGCGGGGCCCTGAGACACATGCTTCTCGTTATCCCCCACCTGGCATGCACACCCTACCTCCTCTCTCCTACCAGACACACACGTTCTTCACGTGGATCCCTACCAGAAATCGCCGTGGACTCTGGCAGCTGCTCTGAGTCATTTTCTCTGTTTCCAATGGCTGTGTCTCAAAGGGCGGTTCATTAAAGTCTTGGGTCAGGATCATCTAGGTGATTTATTAAAGTACAGAACGCTAAGCTTACCACAGGCTTGCTGATTTAGAACATAGAGATCTGCGTTTCAAAAAGCCTTCCTGGTGATTGTGATGCACTCTAAACTTGAGATCGTCTAGGCTAAGATTGGCCTACAATAAGTAGTCAGAACAACTCAAATCGATCTTGTTTTGCTTAAATTCAACCTTTTCTCTGGGACAGTTGTGAGTCATGCCTCTCTTAGGTTATACTTTTCCAGCACATTGAGTGCTGCTTTTGCGAAAATAAGGATCAGAGAATCATCTGCATAGATAAAATAGTTGAAACTTTGGAAGTGAATGAGATGTTTAATGGGGAAGGAAAATATAGACAAAATCTCAGAGGCTGCCCAGTGGTCGAAGAAACAGGAAGTCAGCAGGGTGACGTGTAGGAAAGGGGAGGTGTTAGTCAGTAAGGTCATAGGTATAGAGAGCCCAGAGAAGGAGAATGGAATCGAAAACGCTCTTAGTTTTGACAGGTCATTATCGGACCTGAATATTGCTGTTTGGCTTGCTCTGTGGGGCTAGATCACCGATGCCAGATTGCTGGTGGTTAATGAGAGAGCAAGAATTGAGGAAGATAAGCCATCTTGATGCTTATCACTAGTCAGCCGTATCTTGTATATTTATTTGTGAATGTCTGACTCCCCCACCATGTTGTAAGCATCACGAGGGCAGCATTTTGCATTGTGTTCTGCTGTAGCCCCAGTACATAGAACAGTGCCTGGCACACAGTAGACCTTCCAGCATCTGTTGAGTTGTTGTAGAACGACTGATCGATGTGATTGATGTGCTTATTAGCATATTTGATGATGAGACTGAAGAGGAAGAAAAATCCAAGAAAAAGTAGGAGAAATTTGCTTACTTGATTGTGCTCTGGAATAGAAACCAAAGAATGCTGTTGGCTACCAGTTCAGAGGTCTTCGTGTTCATGTAAGCGATCAGGGGTGGTTGTATTGGACATCCTTTTCTGACACTACTGTATTTCAGGTTCTCATTCTCACTGATGTTTTCTGCATTAATCAAGTAGGCATGTTATAATGAGCATTTCAAGGAGCTTATTTTTGTGTAGGGTGCCTCACTTGCCAGTATTTGGATCCCTAACTGTGTATGTGGGTTAGCGTTGGGTTTACTTTGGTGGTCAGGGAAGTGGGTCAGGAGTGAATCATTGTTAGCTTTATTCATTCCTCTTCCATGTTGATTTTTGAGTAATTTCCCATTGCTCGGGGCATGAAATCCCAAACTCTGTGACTTAATATCAGAAACTTGATGAGCTTTGTCCCAGCTCTCTTACCCTGAACAGCTTTCTTTCCCCACCTTTCCTTGACTTCACAAGAAAATTGCCCTCTCAGTTTCCATAGCACTTGGTGCTCACCTCTAACAGTGCTTGTCATGGGGCATCCCGCTTCCTGGTTTATCTGTCTGTGCCAGACTGCATTCCTTGCAAACAGGAACTGTTCCTTTCCTCCAATGCTTAGTGTGTTTACAACACACAGTAGGGGTCAGTAAGGTTAAATCGTGGTGTCTACCCAAGAAAAATGAGCACACGTGTCCACATGAACCCGTGTACACGTATGTTCATAGCTGGATTTTTCCTAACAGCTAAAAATTAGAAAAAACTCAAATGTTCACCAGCTGAAGAATGGATGAACAAAATGTGGTGTATTCATTATGATGGAGTAGTATTTTTAAGAGGGTATCTGGCACTTAAAAGAGGATAGATGTTACGTAGATGGACCTAAAAAATATTATGCTAAGTGAAAGAAGCCAGTGACAAAAGACCACATACTGTAAATGATTTCATTCATGTGAGATATGCAAAATGGGCGAAAGAGAGTAGTGGTTGCCTGGGAGCAGGTGGGCCTGAGGAGTGACTCCTGATAGGTACGAGGTCTCTTTGTGGGGGGGAGGGCGGGGTGGTGGTGGTGATAGAAATGGCTTATAATTAGATTATGGTAATGGTTGCACAATTCTGTAAGTATACTCAAAACCATTGAGCTGCATGGGTGAACTTTATGTTATATAAGTTATACGTCAATAAAACTATTTAAAAGAAAGATAAAGTAACAGAAAGACACGGGGGCACTGCTCTGAGCTCTTTAATGAGCGACCAGATCTCATAGTTTCATAATCTAGGGTAAATCACTCACTTGTTTTGCTTTTTAATGTTTGTTTGTTTTTGAGAGTGAGAGAGAGAGAGACACAGAGTGCAAGTCAGGGAGGGGCAGGGAGAGAGGGAGACATAGAATCTGAAGCACGCTTCAGGCTCTGAGCTGTCAGCACAGAGGCCGATGCAGGGCTTGAACTCACAGGCAGTGAGATCGTGACCTGAGCCGAAGTCGGATGCTTAACGGAGCCACCCAGGCGCCCCTCACTTGTTTGGCTTTTAAATTTGTTTGCTTACGAATTTCTCTGGTAGTGTGTGATGGAAGAACATGTGTGAAACTCACACCTGTGGTCGGTTGATTTTTGACAAGGGCACCAAGACCATTCAATGGGGAAAGAATGGTTTCTTCACCAAATGGTGCTGGGAAAACTGGATATTCACACACACAGAAGGATGAAGTTGGACCCTTGCCTTATAGCATAGACAAAAAATTAATGCAAAATGGATTAAATACCTAACTTTAAGAGCTAAAACCATGAAAACTCTTAGAAGAGGGGTGCCTGGGTGACTCAGTTGATTGAGGTCTGACTCTTGATTTCAGCTCAGGTTATGATCTCATGGTTTGTGGATCAAGCCCTGCTGTGGGTTCTGCGCTGACAGCATGGAGCCTGTTTGGTATTCTCTCTCTCTCCCTCTCCCTCTCTCTGCCCCTCCCTTGCTTACGTGTGCATGTGCGTGCACGAGCTCTCTCTCCCAAACATTAAAATAAATAAAAAACTCTTCAAGAAGAAATCATAGGGCGCCTGGGTGGCTCAGTCGGTTGAGCGTCCGACTTCGGCTCAGGTCATGATCTCACGGTCTGTGAGTTCGAGCCCCGCATCAGGCTCTGTGCCGACAGCTCAGAGCCTGGAGCCTGCTTCGGATTCTGTGCCTCCCTCTCTCTGACCCTCCCCCATTCATGCTCTCTCTCTCTCTCTGTCTCAAAAAAAATAAAGGTTAAAAAAAATTAAAAAAAAAAAAGAAATCATAGTGACAAATCTTTATGACAAATGTGTACAAATGGCCAATAAACACTTGTGAAGATTCTCAAGATCCTTCGTTATTAGGGAAATGCAAATAAAAAACACAGTGAGATGCCACTTCACACCTTTTAGGATGGCTGTAATTTAAAACAAGGACAACAACAACAGAAAATAACAAGTACCTATGAGGATGTGGAGAAGCTGGGACTCTTTGACATCGCTGGTGGGAATGTAGAATGGTGCAGCCATTCTGGAAGATGCTTTAGTGGTCCCTCAAATAGTGAAACATGGAATTACCATGTGACTCAGCGTTCCGCTCCTAGGAATATACCTTAAAGAACTGAAAACAGGACTCACACGTTTGTATACCAGTGTTCATTGCAGCATTATTCATAATAGCCAAAAGGTGGAAACAATCCAAATGTTGATCAGCTGATGACTAGATAAATAAAATGTGGTGTGTCCACACCAGAGAATATTATTCAGCCATAAAAGGGGATGGTGTTCTGACACATGCTGCAACCTTGAAGACGGTATGCTCAGTGGAATAAGCCAGACACAAAAGGACAAATATTGTGTGATTCCACCTAACATGAAATATCTAGGACAGGCAAATTCTTAGAGATAGAAAGTAGATTAGAGGTTACCAGGGACTGGGGAGAAGGGGTGGTGGGGAGTTACTGCTTAATGGGTGCAGACTTTCTGTTTCGGGCGATGAAAATTTTTGGGAATAGATAGTGGTGATGGTTGTCCAACATTGTGAATGTACTCAATGCCTTTGAATCATACACTTAATGATGGGTAAAATGGCTAACTTTATGTTACATACATTTTATCAGAATTGAAAAAGAAGGTGGGTTAAACGCGAATGGATCCTTTTCGGCAATTGAAACAAAGTCAAAGTCAAAGAACATGCTGTAGAATGTTAAAACTGTACAGAAATCCTCTGCTTCAATAACACAATCGAAAATGAACAGTACGCTTGGAAGACCAACTGTTTTTGAAAGCTTCAGTTACAGTACCTTTCACTGGGAGACAGAATGATTAAACGGAAATGGCTTGAGGATGTTAATTTTCCTCTCTTAGTAGCAAAGTGAATACAACTAAACCTGAAGTCCTGTCATCTGCTCTGCAGTTTTTGTATTTGGACTCTGCCAGCTTACAAGATGAAGGCCAGGTATCTTTAAGTAGGAACACACACGTGAAAGCTTTGGAAACTGAAAACCATTCTACAAATCCTAACTCCCTTTCTGGAAGAGCTGTGTTTAATCCACCTTTCAGCTACTTCGTGTGATTAATTTGTAAAGGATTATGTCGTAATTTCTTTTTCTCCCTTGTAGTATTTAGTGTCTTTGATCCAGGACAACCTGGGATGGATGTGGGTGTTCTACTTTTTCATTCTCATGGTAAGTGAGCGTGTGCCTTTTTTTTTTTTTTTTTTTAACTTGTAGTTTTTCTTACTAATTTAGTTCAAAGCATTTACTTAAATCTCTTCTTAAACTGGCAAAATTGCTGATGGGTTTTAATGACCCTGTGGTGAAAAGTAACATTTTATGAGTCTATGAGATACATTCTTTCAAGGTGGGAATGTGTCTTTAGTTTGCCCTTGATCTAAGCCTAATGAGTATTGTCATGTATAATTCCAAAAAAAAAAAAATGGTGAGAGACTTATTGAAAGTATCACCAACTGTTAACCGGTGTATTCTTTCCGGGTACTCTCTATCTGCTAAATATAATTTGGAATTCTGAAGGAAATTACAGTGTACCCCAAGCAACATCAGGCTCAAAACGAAGCATTGCTGTAATTAATACCGTGGTGTGTCGGTTCTAAAACGATGAGAATCTCTTGAGAAAATATTTGTCGTGCCTTGAACATTCTTGGCTGGAATTGGGTACTTTCTGGGAAATAGCCAATTCAGAATAAGGCCTTACCGTTTTAAAATGTTGCTGTCTGTTGAATAAGCATGTGACCTGACCTCTTACATTATTGGTGAGATGGTGCTCGAGACAGGTCTCCCTGAGAGAGTCTGGTGACAGCTTCATCCAGGAGGGGATGCATTTAATATCCCACTCCTACATCTAGTGCATCCTGATTGGAGACAACCTCAATCGCCCCAGGTCCAGGCACGGCCCTCCAGCCTCGTCCGAGGAGCCTGGAGTTCTCTGGAGCTGCCTCAAGGCTGCGTACTCTGCTGTCACAAAGGATGCTTCTCCTGCCTAACTGCCTTCTAGCTTCTGAAGACTGGACTGTGTGTCCCTGTGTTCCACTTCTGACATCTGTGCTAAATAGAGGCAGATATCTCCTTATGAACCTGCCGTGTGATCACACAAGAAATTGTACTAGAAAGAAAACTGGATCCATTATAAGAAACACGTTTTAAAGTGAGCTCCAGGGGTGCCTGGCTGGCTCTGTCAGTAGATCATGCGACTCTTGATCTTGGGGTCATGAGTTCAAGCCCCACATTGGGTTCAGAGATTACTTACTTACTTAAAAAAAATTAGGGGCGCCTGGGTGGCTCAGTCGGTTGGGCGTCCGACTTCAGCCAGGCCATGATCTCGCGGTCCGTGAGTTCGAGCCCCGCGTCAGGCTCTGGGCTGATGGCTCAGAGCCTGGAGCCTGTTTCAGATTCCGTGTCTCCTCTCTCTCAGCCCCTCCCCCGTTCATGCTCTGTCTCTCTCTGTCTCAAAAATAAATAAACGTTAAAAAAATAAAAATAAAAAAAAAAAAGAAAGTGAGCTCTAGTATCAATTTTTTGCTCTGCCTATGGCAAATCATTTAATTTGTGTACATTAGTTCTTTTTCTGGAGACTGTGTAACATTAAATTTAAAAAAATATATTAACTGTGATTTTTGGAATCATTTTTTTAATTCATTAAAGATCAAGCTATCTTTGCACGCAGTCATAATGAATGTAATTGTCCAAATTCGTTATTACGTTCAAAACATGGTGCTCTAACAGAATTCGTTACATTGTCACTGCATATTTAATGCTTTTTTCTCTTCACAGACAAGTTGTACGATTCTATTTATCTCACCATTAATAGTGAGGGAAATACGCCATCTTATGCAAAGACGACAGGCTCACTCACTGAGTGAGTGAGTGGTGCCTGCAGGAGAAAAGAACACTGGGAGACGCATCAGGACTCTTCTCTCTTTTAATTCACCCTATTTGGGCGTTGTCTTAAGAGCTCCAACGAAACCTCAGATCGGCAAGCCTCTTTCACCTTGTGACGCTGACGATTGGTGAAGGCTGGGCTGTTTTTCTGCACTACACAAATTATCGTGGATGATTTTATTGCTGTCGTTCCATAAACGTACTGAGTGGCCTATGAATCTGCCAGCGTCTTTACTTGGCCTGTTGAGATTTATCCTTTTCACCTTAAGTACTGTATTGGACCTGGACTGGATTCTCCAGCCCGGAAAGTTGAGTGACCATGAGACAGTTGCACATGGTTCGTATCAGTCACGGGCTCCATGAATAGGAAAGGATCATTGGATTTTGCTTTGATAATGAGTTTGCAGAGAGCGGCTCATCTTTGAAGCATCAAATCCTGGTCGAGTGCTCAAGCTGGATCAAGCGTAAGGCTGCCTTGGACAAAGAATCCCTTTGTTAAACTGTGGTGGGAAAATCACACTACATGGTGACTGGCTCGGTCACTCTGTATCTGATCTAAAGTTATTCAGCTCTGGATGCAGAAATATCTTCAAATTATTGTCAGCTCATTCTCTTCTGTCTTCATTCAAAATTTACTTCGATTCCTGGAAGTATTCAGTCTTCCTTTCAAGGACCATAAGGTACATCATCCGTTGTTGTGAACATTCCAAGGTGTAGCTCACAACTGAAGTACTCCACCCCAGATTTGCTGTCTGGGAACGTTAGGATCCACTAGGAAGCTAATCTCCTTAGCCCTGTTTTCAGAGAATTGATCTCTCTCACGACCGGGTTCCTTGAGTTACCTCAGCAGAAGACTAGAATTAGAGGAAAAATCCTAGTAAGTGTTAGGTATGTGACCTTGAATCATATTAATGGGTTACTAGGGCCTGAGGACTAGGCATCTATTCTTTAGAAGTTTGTAGTGTGTATGTCTTCAAGGCTGTGAATTCTATACTAATTACCGATATGCTAAAGTCATTCTGTATATATATATATATATTTTAAATTATGGACACAAACTAGGGGGAAAATGTGCAATTTTGAGGGCTGCCTAATTCACATTGGGATAGGGAATATTTTTCAGCTTCTTACTTTATACTGTAAAGTGTGATGTGTTTATGGACTTGTTAATGTTATTTAATCAAGCAGATTTCCAATCAGTTAATTGCTCATTACTGACAAAAAAAGGGACAATATGAAACACAGGAAGGGAAAATAAACTGACTTTTGTAGTAAATATCTGTCCATCTGGTTATTTAAATATATACTCTGAGTTTCTTGTTCTAGAACGTGATTCGTGCCTTATGATTTCCTGCTGTTGACCATTTACTGACCCTACGGTGTTGCCAGAGTGTTCAGCTAGCCCCAGAAATGGCCCCATTTCTGTTACGTTCTGTGGACACTTTCCCTTCCCCTTTGTGTGAGATTATACTAAGTTTGGATGAGTTGCCTGATTGTAATTTAAGAGTTGTCCGTAGACGGATGCCATTTTTATGATTTAACCTCCTTCTGACATTTGGCTGTGAGTTTCCTCTCTGTCCGCATTATCAGTATGGTAGCATCTTTGTATCCTGACACCAACATTATTTTCTTACCCTGTTGAAACTCAGCTGGGTGAGTGTTCCCCTGACCTCTCTGTAGCTGTAGCCCCCAAGCTGTACGTATAATGAAATTATAAATAGGTAAGTGCTCGGCTCTGAACGAAAGGATATATTGCATGATAGATAGATTTCCGTATTCTAGTTCTGGCCATCTACATAGGAATCAGCTTTAACGAACTGCTAGCTTCACTTTCTTATTAATTTCCTTTCCCTTGACCATAGGGAAAGCTCATTTGGAAATGACGGCTTCTCTGGCAGCTACGTCTCGGATGCTCACGAGGTTGAGGAAGGTTATTCTGGCCTGCCCTTCCTAGTCATACTGTGTTTTCTTCTCTCCTGTGTAGTTTCAAAGGAAGAAAGTCTCCTCCCCGCTCCTGCTCATTCTGTTCCTTCCTGCTTCCTGGAAGACCAGAGTTGCTCAATAAATGTTCATGCAGGAAATGCCTGAGTGCCTGCCCTCTGTGTGCATCATGAACTCTGGGATGGAGGCTGCAGTGTGCTCTCATCTGCTTCCTCCTTCCTTTCTCCTTAAAAACCTCCAGAAGCCCCAGGGATGCCTGGGGCTCAGTCAGTTGAACATCCGGCTCTTGGTTTTGGCTCAGGTCATGATCCCAGGGTTGTGGGATAGAGCCGCACGTGGGGCTCCCCGCTGAACATGGAGCCTGTTGAAGATTCTGTCTCCCACTGCCCCTGTCCCCCGCTCCCTCTCTGTCTCTCACTCTAAAGAAAACAAAACAAAAACCTCCAGAAGTCCTCTCTGCCTCCTAGATAAATAACTGATAAAGCCTTTTCTTATCCCTACTAGTTCTACTGATTCCTATCCTATTTTTCTTTTCACAGTCAAACCCTTTGAGTTAATGGATGGTTATCTGCTGCCTTTCTGGCTGTTGTTGTTGTTGTTCTGATTCTTGTTGTTCTGATATAATTATCAACAGTACCTCCCTTCTCTACAAGTGCCCCAGTTTAATTTTTTTTTTTTAACATTTATTTATTTTTGACAGAGAGAGACAGACAGAGCAAGCGGGGAAGGGACAGAGAGAGAGGGAGACACAGAATCCCAAGCAGGCTCCAGGCTCTGAGCTGTCAGCACAGAGCCCGATGAGGGGCTCAAGCTCATGAACCGTGAGATCATGACCTGAGCCAAAGTTGGACGCTTAACCGACTGAGCCACCCAGCTGTCCCCAAATGCCCCAGTTTAGACACCATATCCTTACCCTCCAGCCTCTTATTTCATCACCTACAGACACCGTACATCTGAAGATCATTAAATATGGAGATCTCTTTTCCTCATTTCTTATCTTTCTTATTTCCTCTCTTGTACTTGACATTGGTAATCACTTCATCTTCCCCTGGCCATTTTTTCTCTGGCTTCTGTAGCATTTTAATGTATTGAATCATCTGACCTCCTATCCCCTTTACTGGGTTCTCTTCTCTGTTTAGTGTCTGTTAGTTTCTTTTCTATAAGTGTCAGCAACTTTCCCTGATGAGCTGTTCTTACCTACCAAGAGCTCTGTTAAGCACTTAGTGAATAAGAAACCACTAAAGATGGGTGTGGCATCGGTTTGTTGCATACTATCTGGCGTATAGTTAAGAGCAAGTCTCCAGGGAAATGCACTCAACTTCTGTAACTTCAACTCCCTGTCCCGTCCCAACCACACCGCTCTGCCAATTGCCTATGTGAATGGTTTTCAAGGTTTCCTTTTTTTCTTGTTAAAGGTTTATTTATTTACTGTGTGTGAGAGAGAACTTAAGCAGGGGAGGGCAGGGAGAGTGGGAGAGAGAATCCCAAGCTGCTTCCGTGCTGTCAGTGCAGAGCCCAATGCGGGGCTTGAACTCACAAACTCTGAGATCCTGACCTGAGCCGAAATCGAGTCAGATGCTTAACTGACGGACTCACCCACGCACTCCAAGGTTTCTAAGTCGTAAACCCTTTTGAGAATCTGAAAGCCATTACCCTCTGTCTAGATCAAAACGCACATATGAATGAACATTGAAGATTTGTTACAGGGTGTTCATGGGCCAAAACTTGAAGCCCATCCTTGGACCACAAAGTTAGAAACCTTCGTGTAGAGAATCAAGTGCCATCTGGCATGAAGTTTTCCACAGTCCAGTTTCTAGCTGTTTCTTTACCGAATCTCCCTTTGCCACTCTATGTGAATCTTCTACAAAGTCAGATGGTTGGCTTTATCCCTTGCTACAAATGGCAGTGTGTTTTCATACCTTATTGTCTTTTTTTTTTTTTTTTTAGGAATCACCTGTTTTTAATTGTTTTAAGTTTTTAAAAAACTGTGATTAAAATACGCATAACCTGGGGCGCCTCAGTCGGTTGAGCTCAGTGGCTCAGTCGGTTGAGCATCCGACTTCGGCTCAGGTCATGATCTCACAGTTCGTGGGTTCGAGCCCCGCATCAGGCTCTGTGCTGACCGCTTGCTCAGAGCCTGGAGCCTGCTTCAGATTCTGTGTCTCCTACTCTCTCTGCCCCTCCCCCGCTCATGCTTTGTCTCACTCTGTTTCTCAAAAATAAATGTAAAAAAAAAATTAAAAAAAAATACGCATAACCTAACATTTACTATCTTAACCATTTTAAGCGTATAGTTCAGCCGTGTTATGAGCGTTTCTGTTGTTGTTCATACCCTCTTGTCTGTAATACCCCTTTTTAACTCTCCACCTTGTGAACCTGAACTTTCCTTCAAGGCTTGGCCAGCAGCAGCTAGTCCCAGCAGCCTTTCTCAGCCAGCCTCCCTAGCATCCACCGTCGCCCTTTCCCTGTCTAGGAATAGCAGAAGTACTTACTTGGTGCTTAGCTGTTTCTCTCTTAGCTATTTTGACATCTAACTCCCCAATGAGATTGTTGCTCTTTTTCTCCAACGCCTAATGGTTGGTGCTAAGTAAATGGTGATCGTGTTGGAAAAGGTGGAAGGAAGATGAGAGAGTGGAGGGTGGGCAGAGCGGAGTGTGGTCCCTGACCCTGCAAATGGCCCTTCCCTTTGCCTTAGAAACAGTCCACCTCTTGCAGGAGGCGGCCAGGTGCTGAGGCCGGCTGGCGCACGGCACGTTATCCTCTCCTCAGGCTCTTTGGGAGACCTGTCAGGGCCGAGGCAACAGGCACAGTGAACTTCTTGCTGCAGCGCAGATCTCATGCTGTTCGAGCTGCTGTCTCTGTTCCTGCTGTGTGGTTTGGCCTGGACTGTCCTGCTCCTTACACTGCTGTTCCAGTGCTGTTCCTCCCGCTCGGCCCCTGGTGCCCTGCCTCCGAGGAGCCTTTCCTGACAACCCCACTCCGAGTGCTCTTTTTCTTCTTCAGACTCCCAGAGCTGTTGTTCATAGGCCACAGAGTCTGCCCCAGGCTGATTGATTTTACTGCTCAATTTTGTTCTCTGGTTGTTTCTGGTTGTCATTTCCTCAATTAAATCGTGAGCATCAAAGAGTCAGCTTCATGTCCAGGGATGCAGCAGCCATTTAATCAAGGAAGCCCGTTTACCTTCCCATGTGGCCTCTTGCACTTTTAGATTCCGGATCACCTTCCTTTTGCTTTTCCTTAAGTGCCCTGATCATTTCTGGTGACCAAGTCTGTTTCAGCATGGATCTGAATAAATCAGACTATGAGATAATGATGTTTACATATGTGAACATAGGTTCGTGGTTATATATGTGTGTGTCATAGGTTATTATAGGGAACAACATGTATGTTATAAGTATACATGTTGCATATAACCATACACACATGTACATATGTACATATATCTTTTTCTTAATGTTTATTTTTTTTTGAGAGAGAGAGACAGAGCATGGGTGGGGGAAGGGCAGAGAGAGAGGGAGACACAGGCAGGCTGTGTCTGCAGGCTCCAAGCTCCAAGCTGTCAGCACAGAGCCCGATGTGGAGCTTGAACCCACAAAGTGCGAGATCATGACCTGAGCTGAAGTCTGATGCTTAACCAACTGAGCCACCCAGGCACCCCTATATATCTTGAGTCTAATAATTGAAAAATTCCGTACCTGAGCATCCAGGGGTGTGGTCTTCCCATCATCCTGACATAATAGTTCCTATGCCTGTACATCTTTAAAAAGTGCCTGCCCATTATTCACTACGCCCTTTTATGCCCACTGCATTGTTGTGAGGCAGGCAGGACGTGTGGTTCTGTTCCTTAGATCGAGAGCTGAGGCTCGGAGACATTCAGGGGTTTGCCCAGGGTCACGTAGTCAGTAAGTGACAGAAACAGAACTAAATAAAAACCCAGGCCTTTTGACTTAACTCTGGTGCCCTTCCCATTATGCCATGCAGCCCCCTCCCAGTGAATCTTATCCTAGGCTACAAGGTGTTTACATCGTGTAACTGCTCCCATCTTTTCCGAGGACCAGGGTCCCGGGGCGTGAGCAACCCTTGCATCACGGCTGCCTCCGGCCCTACACCTGCTGCGCGGCACTGCGCCCAGACCCCTCGGGCTGTCATCCTTGCTCCAGCCCACGGCTTCCCTCTGCAGGTGCCTTCTGCCCCATGTTTCCCTTCCTAAAAAACACCTCTTCCCTCTTTTCCTCAGCCCTTTTCTCTGAGGCTCAGGGGTGTTCTGCACCCTGACAGACTCTTGCGTTGTAATTTCTTCCCTCTTCCCGGGCCGCTGGGTGCACGGGTTTCACACACTCACCTTAGCCAGGTCTGCCTCTTGCCTCTTGACCAAGATCCCTGCTTCTTACCTTTCTTTCTAATGAATGCTTAATTAACCTAGAACAAGGCGCTGGCCCCTAAGATGCCAGTAGTCCGCTTTCTAGTGCCTGCTATTGCCCTCCTGTTAAAGAAGTAACTTTTTGTCTTTTGTCTTTTTTGCCCCTCCAGAAATTCAAGAAGTAGCAAAATCATTTGACACTGTTTTGAATCCCCTCTGTCACAGTAAGGTGCTGACAAACAGGCTGCCCCGTTTGACCAGAATGCTGTGGCTTTTAATGGGATAATCGTATTTACGTGAAACCTTTCATCTAAGGACTTCAAAGGCCTTCACCTTGTTTAATAGTTATCATCACGCTCTAAAGAGGGACATCAGGCAACCGTAGTCCGAGTTTCTGCGTGTGTGTGTGTGCAGTCTCTTATTTATTTAGCATTTCGTTTATTTTCCTAGCCTCACCATAGAAAAGTTTCAGAAACCCAACAGTAATGCAGTTGGTTTCCATTAAAATTACCACCTAATGAATAGCATACATGAGTTGCCTTTGTTTCAGGGGACGAATATGTTAATGGGGTTATAAAATAATGAGCCAGGAGGGTGGGGCTGGGGCGGGCGTGAAGCAGCCGTCAGGAAAGAAGAGTCTGCAGAGACCCTGCCCCAGAGGCCCCTGTAGTCGTGAAATAGGTTTCATCATTGCACCACCAGTTGTGTTCATGAAAAAGATGATTTTTCTTTTTTTTTTTTTTTTGGAGAGAGAGAGAGGAAGGGCATCTCCAGCAGGCTCCGCGCTGTCAGTGTAGAGCCCGGTGCGGGGCTCAAACCCACAACCCTGAGATCATGACCTGAGTTGAAATCAAGGGTCGGGCAGAGCCACCCAGGTGCCCCCATGTAAAAGGTGATTCTATAAACAAGTTCTTGGAGGGAACGTAAGTGTGGCATTGTCACCCAGATTTGTCGTTTAGCAGAACTTTTGAGAAATAAGCCCGTGTCAAGATGGAAAGAAAGGTTCCTAATTAAGTTAAATCAAGACCCAAGCTACCCCACCCCACCCTTACACCTCTCACCCCTGCAATCACTTAGGCTACTGAAACAGCCTCTGGACAAAGGGACGGGTTAGTTAAGAATCTTAAAAAAATTTTTTTTTTAATGTTTATTTTTTTTAACGTTTATTTTATTTTATTTTATTTAAAAAACATTTTTTTAACGTTTATTTATTTTGAGACAGAGACAGAGCATGAACGGGGGAGGGGCAGAGAGAGAGGGAGACACAGAACCGGAAGCAGGCTCCAGGCTCTGAGCCATCAGCCCAGAGCCTGATGTGGGGCTCGAACTCACGGAACGTGAGATCGTGACCTGAGCTGAAGTCGGACGCTTAACCGACTGAGCCACCCAGGCGCCCCAATGTTGTTTATTTTTGAGAGAGAGCGAGAGCGAGCATGAGCAGGGGAGGGGCAGATAGAGGAGGAGACACAGAATCTGAAGCAGGCTCCAGGCAGCTCTCAGCACAGAGCCCAACACAGGGCTCGAACTCACAGACCACAAGATCATGAGCTGAGCTGAAGTCACACGCTCAACAGGCTGAGACACCCAGGCGCCCCAAGAATCTTGTCGAGAAAAGACTCACAAGGGTGGCACACAGGAATGACCCAGAGCGGTCCCCCTTCCCACATCCGTCTCCCATTTGGTTCTCGCACAGCCATGTCATGTCTTCCCAGCTCATTTAGTGCTACGGGACTGTGGTGGTTCTGATCTACAGGGAGATTTTCATATCAACATTTATGTTTTCCTCCCTCTGCCCACACCAAAAGAAGCCAGCCTTTCACGGTCAAGTTCTTTTCCCCATCTCAGGCCGCTCATTCCTCTTGACTCAGCAGGGGGAGACAAAGTCCCAGAGACCCTGCCGACTATAATTTTCAACCCCAGAAGGTGCCATATGATTTTTATTTCATTATTACTTTTTATGTGTTTTCAAACCCTCCCGGCTAGTTATTTTGAGTTCCCGTTCTACCACCTGCCCCTGCCCACAGCCTCCTACCCCCGCTGATGGCCACCCAGCCTGTTTGACAGAAAGATGGAGATTCTCTGGAGTTTCTCTCCTTGGACTGTTCTGTCTCCCAGAGGACGTGATACCTTAGCTTCACTGTAAATCCCTGTGCCTTTGAATAGCTTCCCTCCACCTCTCGTTTCCAGTCTTTAAACTCTGCAGGCCTGTCAGTTGAGATTCTCAACCATGCACTCCACACCCTGCCATAACCATCCCTTCTACCATGAGTAGTGAGTCAAATCCAAATCCAAATGGATGGACTCCCCATGCAAACTTCTCTCTCCCTCTTCTTCCCCCCAACAGCTGTTCCCTCTCTGACCTGGGCAGCTTTGAATTATGGAGGTAAGACCTAAAGCACATTCCGTCTCCTCCCCAGTGCGACAGCTTCGAGTTGTTATCTCCAAACAGCTGTTAGGGACCTGCACTCGGGAATGTTCTCTTCCAGCAGCAGAGTGCGCCCTCCCTGGCGAGGCCGTTCCATTGTTGGATAGCTGGAATTGTTAGGAAACTCGTTCTCCTTTCTTGATTATTTCTTCCCTCCAAAGCAACATTTCTTCCTTCCGAAGTCTTTTATTCTCTTGGTATATTTGAGGACAACTTCCATCTCTCTCTCTTAGCTTTTTGGGCTTCCAATCTTAGATTTGTATCGGAACTATTCCCCCAGCTATTGGTTTCTGATTGAATCTGGCAGTGCCGTCCTTTACTTTTGAAGCCATTGGCCGTCTCCTTTTCTTTGAGCTCCGCTTCTCTCTCCGATTGGATTTCACCTCTTTCTCCTAATCCTCGATCTCAAGAAAACTCTCTGGACAAAACTGTTTCATCTTCTGTGGTCCGGAGGCTCTTGTTCATATTCTGTTTTTCAGCCTTGTCTTTGTCAGTCTACAGAACTCTGGAAAGTCAGAATTACCTTCTAATCATTTAGAAAAATCCCCTAATGCAGTGCCTGGCGAGTGGAAGGTAGAACCTAGCAAATGTTCCATTTTCACTTCCTAGAGAAAGCTTACTTTTTCATATTTCTCTAAAACCTACAGTTGACTACCAAGTATTTATGTCTAGCCCCATTTTGTTACTCAGTTTTTAATCTTAAATTGCCTGGAGCTCACTGGGATGTCCTGTGCGCAGCCCAATTTAATACAGCTTGTTTTCCCCACCCAGTCGGTAAAAACCTACTACCATATAGCCTTCCCCGTGGTCTTTGTATGATAGGCTGCTTGGAACATTTTAGAGCAACCATGATTCTTCATCATTAAGTAGCTCTTTTCCTAGACCATGAGTCCCTGACTGTGCCATAATCTTCACACATTGTCAGTGCCAACAGCACCCTGCAACCCCCCCAGCCAGGATCACAGCCTTAAGGAATTTTTTTTTTTTTTTTTTTTTTTTTTTTTTTTTTTAGGAGAGAGAGAGAGAGAGAGAAAGAGAGAGGGAGGGAGGGAGGGAGAGGCTGACTTTCAAGCAGGCTCCACGCACAGCGTCAAGTTCAATATGGGGCTCAATCCTACAAACCACGGGATCATGACCTGACCCCAAATCAAGAATTGGACACTTAACCAACTGAGCCACCCAAGCACCCTTTATTTTCTGTCTTCTTGATGCTCTGATGTTTGTGGTCTCTATGACCGGGCAGAGACTGCTTCTCCCAGAGAGAGCAAAGGGCTCACCCGGGAGCACACTTTTCATATGCAAATGAACCAGGCCAGAACCCACAGCCTGAACCAACCATCTACTTTATCAACCACTTACACACCAAGCCATTATTTCCTTTGCCCTAAATCACCCCAGAGCCAGGTACCAGATAGCTAGGGACAGCCCCTATTTCCCAAAGCCTATCAGAATTATTCAGACAAGCCAGTCCTAAATGATTTACCCTGTCCTGCCTTGCCTTTCCTGCAGAAAACGCAATAAAAGCTCTGGCTCCTGTTTTCTCCTACTCCTCCTGTCCCCAGACCCACACTGGAGCTTCCCTATGTGGTCTTGCATGATATGGTGCGCCCTCCGCTCAAGAATGGTAAGTAATAAACATCTTCTTTCAATGGCATTAACTTTTCTGTGTCATCACTCTGTAACCTCCATAAATTAAAATCCTGCAGGTAAAATTGAGACAAAGACTCATTTTTGTTGTTTCATGTGTCAGTTCTTCACTGCATTTTTTTAAACTGGACTGTGCACATCCACTGCATTTTGTTGATTCTTCAGCTGATGGTCATTGGGCTCTACCCGTGTTGGCTCTTGTGAAAAATGAGGCTATGAGATTTGCATACAAGTTTTGTGTGGATGAATGTTTTCAGGTCTCTCAGGTGTATTCCTAGGTGTGGAATTGTCGGGTCACATGGTGACTATATTTAACATTTAGAACTGCCAAACTGTTTTCCGAAGTGGCTATGCCGTTTTATAATCCCACCGGCAGTCTGTGAAAGTTCCAGTTTCTCCACATCTTCCCTGACACTTGTTATTGTCTGACTTTTGATTTTTAAAATTTTTATGTACTTATTTTTATAAATTGCAACTTTATTTTTTTTGATTTTTATTATTTAAAAAAGTGTATTATTTTGAGATAGGGAGAGAGAGCACAAGTAGGGGAGGTGCAGAGAGAGGGAGAGAGAGAATCCCAAGCAGGCTCCATCTATCAGTGTGGAGTCTGACATGGGGCTGGAACTCATGAACTGTGAGACCATGACCTGAGCCGAGATCAAGAGTCTGATGGTTAACCAACTGAACGACCCAGGCGCCTCTGTCAACCTATTTAAACTTTTAGTAATCTTCATAGATTTGAAGTAGTGTCGTCTTGTGGTTTTGATGGGCAGTTCTCTAATAACTAACACTGTTGAGTAAGTTTTCATGTGTTTATTGGCCATTTGCATATCTTCCTGGAAAAATGTTTCCTTTGCCCATATAAAAATTAGGTTATTTGTCTTTTTATTGTTGAGTTGTAGGAATTCTTTATATATTCTGGATACGAGTCCCTTACCAGATATATGATCTGAAAATCTTTTTCTTGTAATCTGTGAATTATCTTTTCACTTGCTGGTGTCCTTTGAAACACAAATTGTTTTTATTTTGATGAAGTCACCTTAGTTTTTCTTTTGTTGCTTTTGATTTTGGTGTCATATGTATGATATCTTTGCCTAAGCCAAGGTCATGAAGATTTAGTCCTAAGGTTTCTTTTCAGAGTTTTATTGTTTTAGCTCTTACTTTTAGTTGTATAATCCATTTGAAGTCAATTTTTGTATATGGTGTGAGCTAGGAGTCCAAGTTACTTCTTTTGCGTGTGGACATCCAGTTGTCCCAGCTTCGTTTACTGAAAAGACTATTCTTTCGCCATTGAATTGTCTTGACACCCTTGTCAAAGACCCACTGATGATTAACGTCAGGTTTTTTCCTGGACTCTCAATTCTGTTCCATTGACCTAAAACATCTGAATGATCTGTATGTCTGTCCTTATGTCAATACCAAACAGTCTTGATTATTGAAGCTTTGTAATAACTTTTGAAAACAGGGAATGTGGGTCTTCTGATTTTGTTCTCCTTTGTCAAAATTGGTTTGGTGATTCTGGGTCCCTTGTATTTCCACATGAATTTTATAGTTTGTCAATTTCTGCAAAAAAAACCAAAAACAAAAACCACAAAACAAACAAAACACAAAAAAACAAAAAACCCAAAACCACAAAACAAAACAGGCAGCTGGATTTGGAAGGGGATTATGTTGACTCTGTATATCAATTTGGGGGATATTGCCATCTTAACAGTATTAAATCTTCTAGTCTTTGATATGGCTATCTTTCCAATTTTAGGCCTTCTTTACTTTCATTCAATGATGTTCCATAGATTTCAGCGTACAAGTCTTGTACTTCTTTTGTTACATTTATTCCTAAGTGTTTTTTCTCGTTGATGCTATTGCAAATGGGATTATTTGCTTAATTGTACTTCATATTGTTCATTGCTAGTATATAGAGATATAGCTGGTTTTTATATATTGGTCTTGTGTCCTATAACCTAGCTGAACTTGTTTTATGTTCTAATAAGTATTTTCTGAATTCCTTAGGATATTTTTTGTATGTAAGATCACATCATCTGGGGATAGAAATAGTTTTATTTCTTCCTTTCCAATATGGATGACTGGTATTTCTTTTCCTTACCTGATTTCCCTGGTTAGAGCGTGGAGCCCCACACAGGGCTCAATCTCACAAACTGAGATCATGACTTGAGCTGAAATCAAGAGTTGGATACTTAACCAACTGAGACACCCAAGAACCCCTGTGGGTTTTTCATAGATGACCTCTTGCCTTTTTGTGATCCTACACTATCTTTTTTTTTTTTTTTTAATTTTAGTGGTTATTTATTTTTGAGAGAGAGAGAGACAGAGCATGAGTTGGGGAGAGGCAGGGAGAGAGGGAGACACAGAATCTGAAGCAGGCTCCAGGCTCTGAGCTGTCAGCACAAAGCCAGATGTGGGGCTCAAGCTCATAAGCCATGAGATCATGACCTGAGCCAAAGTTGGATGCTTAACCGACTGAGCCACCCAGGTGCCCCATTTCATCCAACACTATCTTATTTCTCTGTCTCCTCTCTGAAATTATGGTCTGGTGAAAGGAATGTGGACCTCAAAATCAGATTTGGGTTTGAATTGATTGTCTTATTAATTCTACCAAGAAATGTTGAGTGTTAGACACCAGTGTATAGAAGAAAATCCCTGCTCCCAAACTGCTGTTAATATATTAATAAAACAGTGAGAGAGACAGTCAGATGGATGAAATATTGTAGTATGATAAGTGCTATGATGGGGGTATGGCCAGGGCAATGAGAAGCACAGAAAACAGGCCCTTGGAAAGATCAACTTGAGGATATGTTGCCTAAATTACTCTTGAACAATTGGAGATAGTCTTGGGAGAGAGGGAATGTGTGCAGATATGGAATGGTAGCTGGATTCTGTGAGCCACAGGTAGGTCTGTGAGGCTTGAGTGTGGGGTGCTTGCAGAGGGGCTCAAGGTGATCCTAGAGAGAGATAAGCGGGGCCATCTTTCCAAGGGCCTTGTAAGCTTCTGAAGGCTTGGTGAGAAGTGGATGGTGGTAGGAGAGGAGATGGATTGGTGGTGAGTGAGATCATGAGTGGGAAGATCTGGAGATAGGAGGTTACTGCCTAAGCTGGGAAGAATTGAAGGCCCAAAGTAAAGTTTGAAGAAGGGAATAGAGCCAAGGAAGATTCAGAGGTGGAATTAACGAGAGGTGAAGGAAATGGACTTGAAGGGAATGACTCTCATGTTTTTGATCTGGGCATCTGGGTTGTTTGGTGGATTAACCTGAGACTCTGTTTTCTCATCCATAAAATGGGAAAAATACTTCACAGATAACAGTATGTGCATCTCAGCACAAGCATCTGGTTAGGACTCAGTAAATACTTACTCTTTTTACTTTCCCCCATTGTTTCTGTTTCTTCTGTTCTTTTTTAAAAAACTTTTTAAAGTTGATTTTGAGAGAGACAGAGACAGCATCCGAGAGAGGGGCAGAGAGAAGGAGAGGGAGAATCCCAAGCAGGCTCTGCACTGTCAGCACAGAGCCTGATGTGGGGCTCAAACTCACGAAATCATGAGATCATGACCTGAGCCAAAACCGAGTCAGATACTTAACCGACTGAGCCACCCACGTGCCCCTGTTTCTTCTGTTCTTTAAATGTAGGTCTTCATTAGGTTAGTCCTCCCTACAGAATGCTTTGCTGTGTCCCACAGTCCCCACTGGTACCCCTGTGTGGGTGACTCCCATATCTCTCTCTCCATCCTTATCTCTCTCCTAAGTATTTTTGACTGTGTTCTGGGCAACTCCATGACCTGTTAACCTTCACAAAGGAGAAGCATCCCCCAGCTCTCTTCTTCCTCCTCGTGTCCATACGCCTATGAATGCCACTGTCATCTTCTGTCATTCCACCTTAAAATCATTTCTGCTAGTTGAAAAACACATTTCTGTCTTACGGTTTCTAGTTTTCCAAAGTCATTTTGATGTCCTTCTCTCTGCTTATCTCCTCCCATTCAGTGAAATCCGGGCTCTGTTTGATCCCCTCCATAACCCTGTACACACCTGTTTCCTTTTCTGTCCCCATGGTGCTGCCTTCCATCAGGCCTTCATTACTCCCATCGGAACTAAAGCTCTAGTTCTCTACCCCTGGTTTCTGTCCCTTTTGGTCCCCCCATCAGGCAACTGCCAGGCTGAGTGTCTAGAGACTAACTTGATCAGGACTCTCACCCTGGTGAGGGTCTTCAGTGAGTTTTCCACACCCAGTGGATAGTTGCTCAAGGCACCGCATGTCCGGACCTGTGTGCTTTCCGTTTCTGTCTCCCCACATCCTTGTAGACAAATGAGATTGTTTTCTGCACCGTGAGTATCATCTCTGCATCTTCCCTTGTGGGAAGTGTGCTTGTTCTCCAAGTCACAGCTCATGGATCCTGCCTGACTTTGATCAATCCAGATAACTCTCCTTCCTCATATCCTGTAGCACTTCGTGCTTATTTAAAATGATTTGTGTACATATCTTATCTCTCCTACTGGATTTAATCTCCTCAAGGGTGCCGCCTTCGTCTCTATAACCCCCAAAATGCCTGTCTCATATTCAATAAATATGTGTTAATGGAAGGTACTACATTCTCATCTTCCTGAAGCATGAGCTTTGCTTTTCCAAATGCCTGTCCCTGAGGGTCTATGACGCAGACAGTAAGAGGATGGAGGGCAGCTGACTTTCCCCTGTGGGTCCTCTTGTAATTTCATACAGAGTAGTATGAGGATATTACAAAGACACATTCTTATTTAAATTCTCGGTAACTAAGTCCAGCAGCATTTGGTGGGTTTTATATAGTCCATATAGCTTTTAACTCTTTATGTGGCTTGCATGGGCATAAGTCATCATACACTGTAGGGGAGCTTGAGAGATGGGGCAGTTAACCCAAGTGCTAGGCAGTTATGCAGAACTATAGGTACCGGTCTGGCTTTTCCTGGTAGAATCTAGAACTTAAGTTTATATACTTCTTAGGTACTTTGAGCCAGGTGATTCGTTTGGGAAATTGCACGCGGTACGTCTTGCCCTCCCTTGCCCTTCCCTGCAGTAGCTTCTCAGAAGGCTGCCTCAGCTGGGTTTTCAAGGAGGTGGCTCTCAGTCCCGGTTTCCAATTAGTGATTTCCAGGAACTGAGAAGGGAAACAGGAATAGAAAGAGTTAGAGAGTTTCTGTCTTAGGCTAAAAAAACTCAAACGCTCAGTTCCTATAACACTTGTCTCCTGGCAGCGAGACAAGGAAGGAAAGAAACTGTGAAGGGTGCCAGGGTGCCACGAGAGCATCCGTGTCCTTGGCAGAGCTCTGAATCGCATTCACAGCTCTCGCTGATTCATCGTGTGCGGGCCTGCCCACCCGTGATCCGAGTGGCCGAGGACAGGGTGAGTCAGGCCTCCCGCAGCTCCCTTTCCTGACTTCAGTTCCGTGCCCTTCCCGGGCTCGCCGGGCTGCGGGGCCAAGGGGAGGCCAATGATGCAGGGTGGTGCCTGCCGGGAGACGCAGGGCACTGGTCCATTGCTTTTTGAAGGGCTTCCTGCTCCCGTCTGCTCTAAGCCCTAGGGAAATATGGAGAAGAAAGGCAATCCTGATATTTGGAAGGAAGGCAGCGGTCATTTTAAAGACCTGTCTAAATTTGGGGCCTACTTAGCCCCATTCGCTGGATAAGCTTCTAGGTCAGTCTCTACAGTATCTCTCATTGTTATACGATGCCCCTCTTAAATGTGGTCTGCAGCCTGTTCTCTGTGTCCCATTCTTTTCTCTTAATTCTTTTCTCTCTCCCCTTGCTCAGCAGGGGTTCTATTTATTTATGAAATCACAGCTGTTGGACTCTTCCTTTCCAGGATAGTTTTCCAACCCAGGTATGTCCCATCTCTTGGTTGGCCCTCCCCTATCACTAGCCCTAACTCAGAAGATACTACCAACAGCAAATTATGTCAATGCCGAATCCTAGGGTTCTCAGCACCAAACCCCCTAGTGTGGGTCCAGGCCCAGAGTTCACCATGTTTGTCCCCATTTGACCTGCAGCAGAATCCGTGGTTTAAAAATCCTCCTAATGCTGGGGCACCTGAGTGGCTCGGTCAGTTAAACATCTGACTCTTGATTTCAGCTCAGGTCATGATCTCACGGTTCGTGGGATCGAGCCCTGCATCGGGTTCTGTGCTGATGGCATGGAGCCTGCTTGGGATTCTCCCTCTCCCTCTCTCTCTCTGCCCCTCCCCTGCTCATGCTGTCTCTGTCTTTCACCCTCATGGTAAATTTAAAAACTTAAAACAAAAATCCTCCTAATGCCATATTATGCTTAAAAAATGGAGCATTCTTCATCTGGTCAACCCGAGACAGGCCGCAGATCTCCTGGTCTTAGCTAAGCTTCCTGTTGTCTTGCCACTGCACAGCTCTTGCCGTGTGTCCTATTTTATGTTTGTAGCAAGGCATTTTTTTCTCTTTCGCCCCTTCCCCAGCACTGATATTCTTGGATCCACTCAAGTTCAAATGATGATGTGTCCGTGTTCCTCCCTCACAGCGGGGGAGTGCCTTCTAGCTCTGCATGTGTCTGTCACCAGAATTGTTCCAGGATGCTTTAGAGAAATCCAGGCACAGCTAGGTTGGGTGACTTGGCTAGAGTGGCATAGCACTGTCTGAGCGAGAGTGATAATTTACTGTTTTAGAGGTTTTCTGTTCTCCCTTCCTTGTGGCTGCACAGCACACATGCTCTGAGGAGAATGCAGCTTTATTAACAAAACCTCCAAGTGCATTTGCTTCCCAAAAGAACTAGACAAGACGAGGCACTGGGGCTGTGTCAACTATCCCGCGAGTGAGGGTAGAAAGCAGAGGAGGTTGGTTGTGAATAATACCTCACTTCTGTACGGGGTCAACACTTGTCGTAAATATGACCAGGTCTCTGGATCGAAGCTAATTCTAAGCCCTACCGGATGACCCATTTATTTCAAACACATTGCACAATATTTTGAAGCGTGAGGGATGGTTACCTAAAATTCACTGCAATGGGATAACTTGGAGGCACTTCAATGTGAATTGTTTTGAAGTCACTTTCATTTTTATTGTCAGAACAAATCCACGAAATAGGTAGGACAGAGATTTAGGCCCATTGTAAAGTGAGGACCCTGAGGCACAGTGAATGAATGAATGAATGAATGAGTGAGTGAGTGAGTGAGTGAGTGAATGGGGCCAACCACATTTATTCCAGAAAGCACAGACTTGGTTCGTACAGTTGAGATTAGACCCCTGATCCATGTTTGATTTCTGTCACATTGCTCTTTTCTCAGGAAACTTCCTTCACTTAAGAGATGAGACCAGGCCATCCCCAGGAGGACCTGTGCTCTGAGTGGTTTTATTAAAGCCATAAGGAGTTTCTCTGAGCTATCCACACACTCTTGCCTACAGAGGTGTGCATGTCATCTGGAACTTATAGTGAGCCCTGGGAGCAGGCCCCCTTCTGCAGTCCGTCAGGACTCAACTCCTCTGGCTCTGTCCACACCCTCCCAGACATGTTCCCGCTGGCATCCACCTGACTTTGTCCTGACCGTGCCACTTCCACCTCATCGACTCCTGACCTTGTCAGCTCCCGGACTCGTGGGGCAGGAGAAGGGAATGCTGCCTCCCTGCCCCCCCAGAGATGCTTCCCTTCGTTCCATAAGTAATTCTTGAGCACCTGCCATTTGTTGGGTTCTCTAATTATATTGCTTGTCATCATTGTGTCCACCTACTGACTTCAAGGAAGCCCTCCCTCTTTCTGTAATGAGTTTAGTGCTGGACTGATAGCGTCCCAACACTTTTAATTGCCATTGCTACCAAGGAATTGAACACCTATGTTACTGACCGTCCAAACATCCCACCCTTCTAGTTCTCTAGACCTTAAATGCAGTATCTCCATTTACAGGACACTGCAGGCACCCACGAGGATGGTTAAGCTTATTGGACTTGCTAATCAGGTGCGAATGTTCCTCCTCTAACCTTCTCGGCTCAAAATCTCTCCGACCACGTTTCTTGGCATCATGACCCTTCCCTCCTTTCCCTTGCCCTTGACAGACATCACTAATCAATGGCCAGGGCACTTAGTCAAACTGAGTCTGGACACGGATTTGAAAGTCCTCAACATGAAACACGAACACCACTACATCTTAGCACATTTGGCCTGAAGAGTAGTTACACAGCTGTTTTCAAAACCTTTTGAGACCACCACCTTCTTCTCTCCTTCCCACCTGAAGTGGGAGCCCTAGACTCCTCGTTCTGCCCGTCACCCCAGGCTACCTTCTCTTCTTTCTTTGCAGAGCTCAGAAAACCCCATGGTTGACCATTTCAAAGATGTGCCTTCAAGTGTCCAAGATGCCTCACTCTTGGATTTTTATTACATTCATCTTAAGCATACTTAGAAGCCACCCCCGCCATATGCTTTTTCCACACCCCCCCCACCTTAGAGCGCCAAGCACTGATGGCTGGGCCATAGTGAGGGTTGCTGTATGTGTGTGCTCTCCAGCCTCACCTGGGCCCCAGTGACACTCAGCAGTCATCTGATTCTTCCTCTGTTGGCTGCCTGAGTCACATTCTGCGGCAGATGCACCATTGTGGAGCCATCAGAGTCTCATTTCCTATCTCATTGAGGAGTGAGAAGCCACCTTCCTTCCTCTCCACTAAAGTGTTCTCTTGACTTTCTCCTTCCCTTTCCCCTTCACTTCCAGCTACATTATCCTAACCCTTTGTCAGGTCTCTTCACTCTGCTCCCCTTACGTCTTCTGCTCCATCAGTTCCCTCCCTTCTCTCTTTCTCTCTAGTTTCTAGTCTCCTCCATGCTACTAGTTCTTCTACTCTAGTCTCTCCTAACCCAGAAAACAGATAAAATGAATCCAAGTGATGCCCAAAAGCCTCTCCCCATCTTCATTGTTAAATGAATTGAAAATCATCTGTCCCTAAATAATATAGCTACCACCCTCTGCCCCATTTCGACACTCCCTCTCCGCCCTGTGGCTGTCAGCTTCTGCGGCTCCTCCAAAGAGCCCCCTCCTGGTCCCCACCTTCCCTTTCATTCCCATCCCATGGCCTTGTTCAGGGCCAGACCTTCCCTCCCTTTCACCTAGCTGTTCAGAAGCCTCTATCACCTCTTTCAGTCTATTTTATACATTGATTCCCAGCTAATCAATCTCAGAGACAACTTCGAGAACTTCATCCTGCTCAGAATTAAGTGGAAAACCCCCCAGTCTGGCAATCATGGCACCCTGGTCCGGATCTCTTTGCAGCCACCTCTCCACTTGGATTCTTCTTTCTCCAAACTGGACCCCATACTGAGGTATACCCTCTGTTGTTCTTCCTATAGACCTTGACTCATGCTTCTTCTGGAACAGACTTGCCTTCTTCTCTGTCCTTAGATGCTCAGCTCAAGTTCTCTCACCTCCACAAACGTTTTGGTGATCCCCCCAAGTGGGTGTATTCTCTTCTCTGGATCTCTTGAAGCACATTTTTGGAACATCTTGAAAGCACTGTCATATACCATGATTCGGTCTATTTCTGGCCATTGATCTCCTTGAGGATAAGGAATATGTATCTTTAACGTTGTCTACCTTCCCAGCCAGTGTCCAGGGTAGAGCTTCGCGTTATTGCTAAGTCCTTGCTCAGCGCACATGAGGTATCCAGTGTTAATCATTCTGAGCCCGAGGCCCAAACTGGTGGCCCACGCAGCTCACATGGTAATCCCTGACATGTTTTGTCTAGCTCCTCTAGAGTTGGCTTGATTTTGTTTTTTTGGTGGTGATGAATTATGTTAAATATAAAATTCGCCGTTTTAACCATTTAGAAAATTGTTTAAGTTTATTTATTTATTTTTGAGAGAGAGAGAAAGAGAGACAGAGACAGAGAGAAAGCACAAGCGGGGGAAGGGGCAGAGAGAGAGAGAGAGGGAGACACAGAATCCGAAGCAGGCTCCAGGCTTTGAGCTATCAGCACAGAGCCCGACACAGGGCTTGAACTCATGAACTGTGAGATCCCGACCTCAGCTGAAGTCAGTCGCTTAACCGACCGAGCCAGCGAGGCGCCCCCATTTTAGCCATTTTTAAATGTGCAATTCAGTGGCATGAATTACATTCACAATGTTGTGTAATCATCACCACCATCTATTTCTACAGTGGTTTTTTTCATCACCTCAAACAGAAACTCTATAACCATTAAGCAATAACTCCCCAGCCTCTGGTAACCTCTTATCTACTCTCTATGAATTTGCCTCTTCTAGATATTTCATAGAGTGGAATCATACAATATTTGCGCTTTTGTGTCTTGTTTATTTCACTTAGCATAATGTTTTTGAGGTTCACCCATTTTGTAGCAGGTGGCAATACTTCATTCCTTTTTATGGCTGAATGTATTCTGTCTGTGGTGTGCATAGACCACATTTTGTTTATCCATTCATCTGTTGACGGACACTTGGATTGCTTCCACCTTTTGGCTCTTGTGAATAATGCCACAACAAACACTATCATAATCTGTTTGAGTCCCATATTTTAATTCTTTTGGGTATCTTTCTGGGAGTGAAATTGCTAGGTCATATGGTAAGTGTATGTTAAACTTTTTGAGGAACCTGCTGTAGAGTTGTTAAAATTCAAAGCACTTAACAACTTTAAAAATGAGAGATTACTCATAAAAATTAGATTTTTTTCAACTTCTCTTGAAAAAAAAAAAAAAGAAGTCATCTGGCACTCATGGGTCTACCAGGCCCATTTCTGTAGACATATAATCTGCTGGGGATGAGTGGGAACCACTCCCTGTAGATGAGGTATCTCGTCTCCAGCTCGACAAGGTCCTCACTGGGTGACATCAGATCTGGACATTCTCTGCCTCGGCCCAGTATAAGCCTTTGTTCTAGTGCCTTTCCTTCACTGTACCTTTCTAGCCTTCCCACACAACCACTCTTTCCTTCCTGTGTTCATACTCACCCCGCATTATTATTTGAGTGCATACTGTTCCTTTCCCTTTCTAGCCTGTAATTATCTGAGGGCAGAGAGCCTTTTTATCTCAGATTTATCAGGACCGGTGGACATGTTGTTGGTACACAAAGTCTTAGTTATATTAGGTTTTTTTTGAGCTTATTTGGAGAGAGACAGAGACAGTGCAAGTAGAGGAGGGGCAGAGAGAGAGAGAGAGAGAGAGAGAGAGAGAGAGGGAATCCCAAGTGGGCTCTGCACCAGCACAGATGTAGGGCTTGATCTCATGAACCGTGAGATCATGACTGAGCCGAAACCAAGAGTTGGACACTTAACCAACTGAGCTACCCAGGTGCCCCTATACTACATTTTTAAATTGAATATCTGGGTTTTAGGGCAGAACTTATTTGTACGATTATGACTAACAGAGTCAACCAACTGCTACACTGCATTGTGGAATGTTATAAGAAAAGGGCAAAAAGTCTAAAATCCGGGAAATGAATCACAGATGACAGGCAATGAGGGAAGGGCTAACTACTTCCTCATTTAACATATTTCTTTGTAAGGTTTTCTTTTCTTTTCTTTTCTCTTCTTTTTGGTCACTGTAGGCTGTAGTCTGATGAAAATCATCTAAAAGAGGATTTATGGAAAACTGAAGTACAGTGTCATAGAATTAGAATTAGAGTAGATGCCATGAAATAGAATTATAGAATTAAGAAGTCACGCCTATATACACATGCAAGAAAAATTGAATCACTACCTCACATCATATACAAAAAAAAAACTCAGATTGGGTCACCACTTAAATGTAGGAGCCCAGACTATAAAACTGTTAAAAAGAAACAGAGGAGTAAATCTTGGTGATGCTGATTCAGGCAGTGGTTTCTTAGAGATGCACCAAAAGCACAAGCAACAAAAGATAATTTGGATTTCATGAAATTGACAACTTTTGTGTTTCAAAGGACACCATCCAGAAAGTGGAAAATCACAGAATGGGAAAAATATTTGCAAATCATATGTCTTATGAGGAAATCGTAGCCAGAATATATAAGGAGCTCTTACCAGTCAACAAAAAAAGATAAGGAACCCAATTTAAAAATAGGCAAAGAATCTGAAGAGCTTTTCCTCCAAAGAACTTATCTCAATAGCCAGTAAGTACGTGAAAAAGCTCGATGTCCTTAGTCACTCGGGAAACACAAATCAAAATCACAATGAGATACCTCTTCATATCCATTAGGATGTTTCTAATAAAAACATTACGGTAAAAAGTGGTAGAAAATTTATGGAGAAGTTGGAATCCTCATACATTGTCAGTAGGATTATAGGTGGCATAACCATTTTGGAAAGTAGCTTGGTGTTTCCTCAAAATATTAAACGTAGAGTTACCATATGATCCAGCAAGTCCACTCTTAGGTGTAGACACAAGAGGAGGAAAACATATGTTCACCCAAGTGTCTCTTACAGCATTATTCAGAATAGCCAAAAGATTGGGGGTGACTGAGTGGCTCAGTTGGTTAAGGGCCCAACTCTTGATTTGGGCTCAGGTCACGAATCCACAGTTCTTGGAATCAAGCCCTGCTTTGGGCTCTGCGCTGCCAGTGCGGAACCTGCTTAGGATTTTGTTTGCCCCTCTCTCTCTCTCTCTCGCTCTCTCTCTCTCTCTCTCTCCCAAAATAAATAAAAAAAAAGAATAGCCAAAAGATCAGAAGCAACACAAATTTCCATCAACTAATAAATGGATGAACAGAAATGATGTATGCATGCAGTGGAATATTATTCAGCCATAAAAAGGAATGACGTATTGCTACATCCCCTAATGTAGACGCATCTTGTAGACATTATGTACACATCATGCCAGGTGAAAGAAGTCAGACACAAGAGACTATAGGTTGTAGGATTCCATTTATATGAAAGGTTCACAGTGGGCAAATCTATAGACATAGAAAGTAGATGAGGGTTGTCTGGGGCTGGAAAGGGCAGGGAATGGGAAGTAACTGCTAATGGGTACAGGGTTTCGTTTTGGAGGTGATGACAATGTTCTAAAATTAGATTGAGTGATAGTTGCACAACTCTGAATATATTAAAAACCACTGAGCTGTTAAAAAAAAGGGGGGGGTAGAAACAGAAGACTCCGACATAAAATGTTCTTCATTCCTCTTGCGTAACTACTAAAATACACAGTGCTCAAAGATGACAAAAGAAAATATGTCTGAGGTAGTTTAGACTAAAGCACTTACAGATGACCTGGCATGTGTATTGAGTTTGCTTTAAAACTCAAGGCTTGGGGCACCTGGGTGGCTCAGTAGGCTGAGCATCTGACTTCGGCTCAAGTCCTGATCTCACAGTCCATAAGTTCGAGCCCCATATCGGGCTGTGTGCTGACAGTTCAGAGCCTGGAGCCTGTTTTGGATTCTGTGTCTCCCTCTCTTTCTGCCCCCTCCCCCACTCATGTTCTGTCTGTCTGTCTGTCTGTCTCTCCCAAAAAATGAGTAAACATTAAAAAACAAAACTCAAGGCTTGCTCCAGGCACCCCTCCACGCAGGGTCAACTTGGGTGGAGGACAGATGAAATAAAATGAGCAGAAGATTGATAATTGTTGAAGCTGCAGGGTGGGCACCCAGGAGTTCATTACACAGCTCTATTTTTGTGAATGTTAAAAAAAATTTGTCCATAATAAATGTTAAAAAAAAAAAAAAAAGACAGCTTGAGCATCTACCATTCAGTAGATACCCCCAAGATATGTCTATGTTTTGGGGGAGCTCTGTGTAGAGGGCCATGACCACGGACTCCGTGTGGTTATTCTTACACATGTGCATCTGTGTGAACAAGGAGGAATGGGGTTACCTGAAGGAGAGGCCAAAGCACTTTGGGAGATGTTTTTCATTTTGTAGGGCTGTTGTACAAAAGACTACAAACTGGGTGGAGAGAGGGGGTAAAACAACAGAAATTTATTCTCTCACAGTTTGGGAGGCTTGGGTGTCTGTTGGGCCAGACTCTCTCTGAGGCCTTAGGGGGCGAACCTTCCTTACCTTACCTTACCTTACCTTACCTTACCTTACCTTACCTTACCTTACCTTACCTTACCTTACCTTACCTTACCTTACCTTACCGAGCCTTCCTTACCTCTGGAGGTGGTGGCAATCTTTGGAGTGCCTGGCTTATAGAGGCACCGCTCCAGTCTGCCCCCGTTGTCACCTGGGGTTCGGCTTGTCTCTCCACATTGTCTCCTCTCTGCGTGAGTCTATCTCTGACTCTTTTTTCTTGACTAAAAAGGACACCACTCACATGGTGTGAGGACCCATCCTAACTGAGTATGACCTCATCTTAACTTGATCGCATCTGCCAAGACCCTGTTTCCAGATAAGGTCACATTCCCAGGTAGCGAGGGTGAGGACTTCAACATATCTTTGGGGAGAAGGACGCAGTTCACCTCACGAAAGGACAGGTGGAGTAAGCAGCAGGTTAGACAGGTTCTCAGCAGCGCACATTTCTACTGTGAATCTTCAGCTCTCCAGGCAGGCTATGGTGGACACAGCGTTCGCCATGACTAGGATTACCCCGAATGTGTCACTCCCTGGCCAACTTTATCTTTTCCAAATGGAGACAAGCCTTTTCTGGTACTCATCTCCCATTTGGCAGCCTTCACTGATGAGTGATCCACCTAGACTCTTCCAGTCTGTCACCTCCTTTCCCTATAATGTTCTTGGGGATAATTCTAACCAGTATTCACTTAAGATATGTTTCAGGAAAGGTCAGTTTCTTACTCTTTGACACAGACACGTATATCACTTTTAGAGTTTATCTTTTGAGCTGGCTGCTGAAGTTATTTTAGACTTTCCAGTTAAATTGACCCAGAAATCATTCCTCTTTTGAAACTTCCTGTGAAACGTTACTCACTCCGACTCTTTAACTCAGGATTACATTGTGCTGTTTCTTGCCCTGTAATCTTACTCTGGCCTTTGACCAAAAGCAATAGAATTGGACCTCAATGCTAAATGGTACTTATATATAATTTTATTCTAGTAAACGTAATATTTGATAATTGCCATGTACTCTCAGATAGTCATCTGAAGAGTCTCACGGAGGAATCACAAGCTTCTCCGTACTTTGTGAAGCGTGTGGGCCACGGACTTTTGGTCACTTTCTGGAAGATGTTGCAGGAGGAGGGGCTTCCGCCCTCCCTCCACAGCTACCTTCAACCTATTTTTCAGCTCCAGTCAGTGGGAGTGATGATCAACCCATTAGTTTTCATCTCATCACTTTTAGGAAGAGCGGGAAGGGCCTGAGCAGGAAGGAGCTGCTGCTGTTTTATGGAGGAGGGAGGAGGCTGGCCCGGCACAGTGCAGGGAGACGAGGGCTGGAACGAACCTGGGTGCTGCTCTCGGGAGCTTGGAATTGGACGACCGTGGATCCCAGGGCAGAGATAAAGAGACGGGTGGGCCCAAGATGCAATATCGATCCTTGGTCATCCCCCCACCCCCACCTGGCCCTGTGTACAGGTGGAGGGTAAGCAAATAGCAGTGTCCAAACAGGGCTGATAGTGATATTTTAAGAGCTTCCTTCCGCGTATTGCCTGCGTCCTGAGGGCGAGGCCCTGTGCTAACAGCTTTATGTGCGTTGGGTACCTGCCAGCTCCCCTCAATCTCTGTCCTGTGTTTGAGAGTAACTCATTCCTTACCTTGGGTGGGTTCTTCCATGGTGCTTTTCAAAATCCAGATTGACAAAAGGCTCTCAGTTTTACAGTAAAGCTCGTTTCTCCCTCCTCCTATGGTGCAATTAATATACTGTGTACAATTTGTAGAAAGTCTGTCTACAAAGGGCTCTGTTAGAAGCTCCCTTTTCTTGACAGGACAGAAACATGAATAACAGAAAGGCTTGGAGTGCATTGATGGTTCACTCATCAGAAGCAATATTTAATGCAATAGAATTAATTGTACTACTAGAAAGGACTGGGGCTGAGGTCCTAGGAGCTTTTTATAACTGGATTGAAAGGATCCGTAGTCTCACCCCTGACATCCAGTCAGAACCGTACCTGACCCACAATAGAGCCAGGGTGAATTTTTTTTTTTTTTAAGCTATCCATTAAAAAAGATCTTCTGAGGCGAGCCCATTATTTCCTTTGTTAGTTTGGATCAGAGTCTAAAAGCCCTGACAAGTCAGAGTTCCTTTGTGCTCTTGCTACGATTTGAGCCTGTTCCTTTTATGTCATGTTCTCTGTGGAGACGGAAAAGACACTGTCCCCTTCCAACGTATATACACCTGTTAAATTCCTGAGAACTGCCACTAACTGGCACATTTACATAATTGCTGCCTTCTCTTCCTGAGGCTGTGTTTCTGACCTCCCGTTTATTTTCTGTTTCCTATTAGATTTCCTATTTGGTTTCTTTGAAAAAGTAGCACCTCGGTGTGTTCACATTCTAATGTCTTTTCCTTGCTTTGCGTCTCCCTTTTCTCAAAAGACACAGGGAAGTGGGGGTTCTGTAAACTGTTGAAGACTCTGTGGAGCTGGCGAGGGGAAGTCGCAGTGTTAACTCGCCAGGGATCAGAAAGCCCCAGCCTTCGTCAGGCCGAGTGGCCTCCAGAGGAGGGCTTCTGGCTTGTTTCGGGTTCGTGCCCTGAGCCCGCCTTGTGCAGGGTTAGTAAATGTAACATGCCTGAGTTACCTGGAATGCTCAGTGAACACTTGCTTGTTAGTTACTCTGCGGGCTTCATCGCAGGTGCTGGGAGTACCCTTAAAAATTTAGCGGATTCTAGGGGTGCCTGTGTGACTCAGTCGGTTGAGCGTCTGACTTCGGCTCAGGTCATGATCTCACCTCTCCTGGGTTCGAGCCCAGTGTCGGGCTCTGTGCTGACAGCTCGGAGCCTGGACCCTGCTTTGGATTCTGTGTCTCCCTCTCTCCCTGCCCCTCCCCTGCTCATGCTCTGTCTTTCGCTCTCTGAAAAATAAATAAACATTAAAAAAAAAATTTGTTTTTCAAAACAAATTAAGTGGATTCTAGATGAGTGACCCTGCAAGAGTATGACCTGTAGTCATCTGCTGCTGTAGCCTGAATAACACCTGTTAGAGCACACCTTGCATCCTGCCAGGCAGTTTAGACACATGAGAAAATAGAACGAGCCTCGTGCATTTTATGCCAGCTATAAGGGACCTGCTGCACCACCACTTGGATGATCATTCCTCCCGGGGCAGGTGTCCCAGGTGTGGCCCGAACCACCTGGGTGTGGTTATGAACAACAGTTAACGAAGTGTTAACAGCAGCCATGATTCTATTTTAACATGTTTTTTAAAAAAAGATAGCAAGCACGAATGACTCAAGGTAAATATGGGAGGCAGCCCATGGCATGGAGAGAACCGTGAACGTGGGAGGCCCTGCTGGAGAGGGTGTGGAGACCCTGGGCCCTCACTCTGCTGGCCATCCCTGTCTCCTCACCCCTCAGCCTCCCCTCCCCGCTCTGCTGGTCCTCTTTCTCCTTCATTACTCCCTCCCTCCTGTCTCCAAGGTTCCCCCCTTCTGGGCTTGTTCCTCCTCCTCTCCCTTCCTCAAGGCCTCTCTGGTGGTCCTCTGGGTTTTAGGAGGGAGAAGGAAGGAAGCTCACATTTACCGATCATGAATTATTTGCTGGTCGGTCACAGGCTTAAGTGAGGCATTGGCTGCTGGTGAGGCTTTGGGGCAATTCCTTGGGGGTGCTTCTCAAATTTTAATGTGCCTGTGATGAGGCATCACCTGGAGATCTGGTGAAAGTGCAGATCCGGTCAGTAGGGCTGGGGTGGGATGGAGAGTTTTGCCTTTCTAACCAGCTTCCAGCTGCTGCTGCTGCTGGTCTGTGGCCCACACTCAGAGTAGCAAGGGTTGAAGGTGTGGCTCTACGTCTTTAGATAACTGAGAACAGAAAAGGATATTTACAGGAAGAGGAGGGGTTCTGAAACCGCCGCTTTCATCTGCAGTGAAACCAATCTAATTATTAAGAACCCTGTTTACAAGCCCAGCATGTCTTGCTCTGTGTAAGGAATACAAGAGAGTTCCTTCTACCCACCGAGGCGGTTTGTAATGAAAACTTTTGGCTCATATTGTTGCTAGGGCACTGCCAGGGGAGCCAGCCACACACAGGGAACACGTAACCTAATATTATTGTGTGTGGCATAATAAGCCTCCACCTAAGAGAGGTAGGAGGGGTCCTGTTTCACTCCTTTGCTCAGGTGAGAGGACAGGACGCCGGTCTGGGGAGGCAAACCTAGGTGCAGTTCTGCCTCGGAGCCCTTTCTCCGGGGAGAGAAAATCCGATTGACTTATTCAGAATATATTGGTATGTTCACGTCTATTTGGCTATGAGGCCCAGAACTGCCCGTTTGTCCTGAAGGTTACACTGGATACGGCTTTAGAAAACAACCCAGCCAAATAAAATAGGACCCGGATTGAGATCATATAAAACTAAGGGACTTGCTCCAGGGCCATGCTATTTTGAATGGAACGACCCTTGATGTTATCTGACTTGCAGAGATCAGAGAGATGCCCTCATGCCACACTGCAGTTTTGTGGTATCCTTTCTGTTAGGGCAGAAATATCTACAGAAGGAAAAAGGCAAGGCCGCCTTTTCATTTAGAGGTGCAACTCTAGCCAGACTCTAAGCAAAAATCAAGCCTCCCATTGACTCGAAAGGAGCCGGGGGGTTGCCGAATACTAAGTGCTAGAAAGGTTCTTGGGGGTCACCTAACACGATCGTGTTTAATTTTGGGGGGATCGCTGCACTCTGAACTCTCTTTCACCAAAGGACACCCATTCACAATCTTCCATGTAATTTCCAGCGATTAATGGATTCCTTAAGGAATCCACGGACTCCAGGTTAAAAACCTCGACGACGTCCACGTCTGTCATTTTATAGATGAGAAAATTGAGGTCCAGAAAGAGGCTGACTGACCACTGGTTTCACGGCGATGAGGATTTAAGTACTACAGACGTCCACGGGGAGGCCAGTGGTGAGGATCCAGGCATGATTTATTTCTCAAGGCCCTGAGAAGCACAAGTGCGGAGGGCTTTTGGAGAGAGTTAGAACTTTTAGCTGGGACAATCTCAAGATCCAAACAAATCACATTTGAAGAAGTCTAGAAATAATTGAGTCAGAAGCTTCTTGGGCTTGGATTTTATGATGTGTTCAAAAGATATAAGTGAGCAGCCCCTGCTGCTACTGGGTAGCTGTGATCTAAACTGCAGTTTGGATGTTTTTTAGGGCAGGTAATAAATTCCTTTCCAAGTTTGACTTCACATGCCGACGTGACTCTCCCACATCACTGAAAACTGCTTGGGCAAGATGCCCCATCGAGAGGGAAGTCTCAGTTTGGCAACACACTTTGGGGTTCAGCCCCTGATGCAATCCGTGGCGGTTTAGATGCTCATTAAATAGCTCTTTATTTGAGTACCTGTGCTTTATTGAACATGATAGTCGTTTTCTGGAGAAGGGAGATCCAGGAGACTGGAGGAAGGCCAGTATACAATGTGTAGGTAAACAGTGGGCGGTTGGGGTTCCTAGTGAGAAATGTTGTCCTGCAAACATGTGACCAAAAGAAGCTGGACACAGAAGAATACATACAGTATGGTTCCACTCATATTCTACAAATATGGACCAAATTAGCCTATGCTGTTAGAAGCTGGAGTTTTGGTTAACTTCAGTGAGCAGGGGGTTTAGTAATGGAGGGTATGTGGGAGAGGGGGCTCCTGGGGTGCCAGCAGGGTTCTGGTTTGTTTTTGTTTTTTTAACGATTCAACCCTTTTTTATTTATTTGTTTGATTTTAAAGAGTGAGAGAGCACGTGTGCAAGCTGGGGGAAAGGGCAGAGGGAGAGGGAGAATCTTAAGAAGGTTCCATGCTCAGCACAGAGCATGACGTGGGGCTTGATCCCACAACGACAAGATCATGACCTGAGTCAAAATAAGGAGTCAGTTATTTAACTGACTGAGCCCCCCAATGTTCTGTTTCTTAATCTGGGTACCAAGTACACCTGTAGATTCACTTTGTGATAATTCATCAAATGATGCTCTTATGATTTAGTGCTTTTCTTAATGTGTGTTACACTATATTCATTTAAAAAGCACACACACAGGGGCACCTGGGTGGCTCGGTAAGTTAAGTGTCTGATTCTTGATTTAGGCTCAGGTAGTGATCTCATGGTTTGTGGGGTCGAACCCCCTGTTGGGCTCCATGCTGACAGCAAGGAGCCTGCTTGGGGTTCTCCCTCTTCCTCTCTCTCTGCCCCTCCCCTGCTTATGCTGTAAATAAATAAATATAAATATAAATATAAATATAATTTATATTTATGTTATATAAATTAGCAAGCACACACACAAATGAAGCTCTAGGCCAGTGTTCCTCAAACTTGAATGTGCATACATGTCACCTGGGAATCTTATTAAAATGCAAAATTTGGATTTGTTTGGTCTTAGTAGGGCATGAGATTCTGTGTTACCAGAGACTGTATTACCACAATCTTTTCCAAGAGAGATCCAGGATCCAGTGAGACTTTCCTGAGCTTTTTCTTACATGTGGTGAAGGAGACAATATGCAGGAATGTGAACCCAGTAGGTGATTTTTTTTTTTTTAAAGATTTTATTTTTAAGTAGTCTCCACGCCCAACATGGGGCTCAAACTCACAACCCTGAGATCAAGAGTTGCTCCTTCTACTGACTGAGCCAGCCAGGCGCCCTGAACCTCCTAGGTTACTGACCAACAACGCGGTGTTCTGAATTCCAGTCCATACTTCGAGTGGGTCTGGGAAATCTGCCTGCTCACAGCACCTTCACAAATAGGTGGGTGGTAGTTAGAGCTGAGGGTTGTGTCACTCCAGTGAAGTGACCAGCCAGTGACCAGCCCCTGCAGCCCACACTGGGGCATCTAGCATGTCTCCCCCATAGAAACCATGGGAGGCTCAGAGGCTGTTAATACAAAAAGCATGATCCGGGCATCCTGAGCCTCCCTCCCCTTTCCATCCGCATGCATGGGTTAAACTGGATTTTAAGCCGTGACTGCTGTATAAACGAAGTAGACATCCCAGTTTCTCTTTGCAATGAAACCCAGTAGGATATAGATTCTCACACACCAAACTTGTATCAAGAAACACCATTATTTTGACTGAAAAAGGGGAAGTCACATGTAATATGGTTCCCTTCACGGAAGTAGTAAAACCAGGTAAAACTAATCAATGCCTTGTTCAGAGGCAGAGACTCAGGTAGTGAAATATAAAGATAAGACAGGAAACAGATACTCCCTATTAAAGGAGATGGTCTCTGGGAGCGGGAGAAGGAGGTGGAGGAGGGGCACAGGGAAGGTATCAGGAATGCTCTGTGTTTTATGCCAGGTGTTGGGTGGGCACACGGCTGTGTGTTTTGTTATTATTCCTTAAACTGTATACATACACATTGTATGTGCTCTTACTTTTATGTAGTACTCACAATCTAAAAATGAAATTGCAATATAGTATCTTAAGGTAACATTCTGTGTTGGGATTTTTTTGTGCTTGATTTTTAAAAGTATATTTTGCTATTTAAAAAATTTTTTAACATAGCAGAGTAAGCTGGCAACTATGGTTTTTCGGAAGGACACGTTATTTTGAGATTCTGCCCCCTCTTACTTTTTTGGTGCTAAACTGCCCTTTCCTTTGATGGCATTTTAATGAAATGTTGGTGAGAGTAACATTATATTTGGGATTTAAAAACAAAAAGATCCATTACAGGTTAAGTAACAAATCCCCACCCCCGTCTTTTTTTTTTTTTCTTCTTTAATTTATTTCTTAAAAGTTTATTTATTTATTTTGGGAGAGACAGAGAGAGAGAGAGTGCAAGAGTGAGCAGGGAAGGGGCAGAGAGAGAGAATCCCAAGCAGGCTCTGCGCCATCAGGGCAGAGCCCGTTGTGGGGCTCGAACTCACCAACCATGAGATCATGACCTGAGCGGAAATCAAGAGACGCTTACCTGACTGAGCCACCCAGTATGTCACGCCCCACCCCCCCCCCCCCGCCTCCCGCTTTTTTTTAAGTTAACAAGTCTGTGACACTCAAAACACTAGGAACTGGCAGATGTAGATAACTTTTCTGTGGGAAATGAAGACCTTGTCTTAGTATCCAGCTCTACAGAGTTTGCAAGAAAAAAGAAGACAAAAGAAAAAGGGGGTGCTGTGTGGCAAAGTAATGCCTAGCGATGATGAAAAGGATGGGTAGAATCTGCTAAATTTTTTTTTTTTCAAAGAACTTTTTACATTCTCAGATACATTGTGTGTTAGTTTGGTAATCTTTCTTGTGGTCTTAAAAGAAGGAAATGGGGTGGAGAGGAGTTAGTCATTGGGTGTTACATTTAGTAGAATACCAGCAAGTGCAACTATGTTGCAACTTCATTTTCCCCAAAACTGAAGCTGTAAGTACTCTGCCACCAAGTAGCAGCGTTCACAGAATCTGAGAAGTAGAAGAGGATTTAGAGATAATATAACAGTTATTATAATAGCCTGCAATTATTGACCTTTTAGCTTTGTGCCCTGTGTGAGTACTTCACTGACACTAGTATGTGCTCAGGGAAGGGGGCTCTGCTTTGGTGAAGGTTTGACTTACTCTAGAAAGGAGTTTTGCGACAGTGCATTTTTTGCCTCCAGATGTTCTTGGAATGTGCCCCTTATTGTATAAGCCATTTGTAGTTGGATATTTTGTTCCTTACAGGCAAACACACCTGACTGATAATCCTACCCACATATCTGTGGATAGCTGCAGTACTGTCCTTCCTCTGTGGGGAGAACATCAAGGCCAGTAGGTGGAGGAAAATCCTCCCATCTGGCAGAACTTAGGCAGATTATCTGGTTGCGTGTTTTGCCTAGAAGGAGAGGCAGCTAGAGGTGTGGGTTTACGTCAGTTTGTGGGTTGTGGCTAATGGTTTGGCTGCATGGTGAGGGACGTGGAGGGACCACGATTGGAAAACTGATGACAAGGGGGTCTGGAAAACAGGTGGATGGGTAGATTTCTCTGAATGGAAGTGAAAGGGTGATCTCAGCAGAGGAGGGTTTTAATAATCAAGTGGATAGAATGATAGAATAGGTGTCAGCCAGCCTCCTTCCCTAGCCATTGCCCAACGTCATGGGTAAGGGTTGTGCATGGGCTCAGAAACACGGGCCTCCACTCACCAAGGCCGATCTGGCTGTAGCCACTGCTGAGTGTCCACTGTGCCAGCACCAGGGGCCAACTCCGGGGCCCTGATGTAGCACTGTTTTCCAGAGTGATCAGCCAGCCACCTGGTGACAGACTGATTACACTGAGAACTTCCACCAAGTGACAGTATTTTATTCTTACCAGAGCAGACACTTGTTCTGGTTGTGGATTTGCCTTCTCTGCCCACAAAGCTTCTGCCAAAACTGCTATCTGTGGACCTACTGAGTGCTTTGTCTGCCATCAAGATATTCCACAAAGGGGCGCCTGGGTAGCCCAGTCGGTTAAGTGGCTGACTCTTGATTTCGGCTCAGGTCATGATCCCAGGGTCGTGATCCAGCCCCGCATCAGGCTCTGTACTCCTCGCTCTGAGCCAGCTTTGGATCCTGTCTCCTGCTCTCCGCCCCTCCCCCCCTCACTCAAGTTCTCCCTGTCTCTCTCTCAAAAAGAAATAAAATGTTAAAAAAAAAAAAAGATATTCCACAAAGCATCACTTCTGACTAGAAACTCGTTTCACTGTAGATGAATTGAGACAATTGGTTTGTGCTCATGGAATTGTTGGTCTTAGCATATCCTCCATTATCCAGAGGAGCTGGTTAGATAGAGGCCTTTCAATGACTGACTTTCAAAAGCTAGGGGGCAACCTGTCTTTGGTTTGAGGCAGTGTCCTCCAGGATGCGCTATATGCTCTAAGTCAGCATCTAATATGTAGCGTTGTTTCCCCCATAGCCAGGATTTTCCACTCCGGGCGTGAAGGTGTGGGAGAGGGAGCAGTCCCTTTCACCATCCCTCCCAGTGATGGACTAGGCTGTGCTACGTTAGAGGTGTCCCTTCCCAAGGAAGAAATGCTTCCACCCGGGACACAACAGTGATTCCATTGAGCTGAAAATGGATCCAATCATCTGGCTACCTCCTGCCGGTGTATCAACAGGCACAGAAGGGAGTTAGGTAACTGAGGTAATCAGTCCTGACGATCAGAGGAAATTGGGTTGCAAGGACACCATGTGGGTAAGAAGTGTGTATGACGGTCCTTCGAGGACTGAGTACTCCATGTCTTATGATTACAGTCAACGGAAAACTACAACATCCCAATTCAGGCAAGATTGCTAATGTTCCAGACCCTTCAAGTCTGGCCTCACAACCTGCTGAGGTGCTTGCTGGGGGGAGAGGGGATATGGACCAAGTAGTGGAAGGTAATTAGAGATGTCAGCTGCGAGCACATGACCAATGGTCATGAGCACTGGAATAGTTACAGGTACATATAAATTAACCAAATATTTTTGTTTTTTTCCCCTCTCCTATCCTCTTAACATGTAACATAAGACATGTTAAAAGTAATTAACATTATTTTTAAAAATGTTTTATTTATTTATTTTAAGGGAGAGAGAGAGAGAGAACACGCACGAGCTGGGTAGGGGCAGAGAGAGAGAGAGAGAGAGGGAGAGAGAGAATCCCAAACAGGCTCCCAATGCGGGGCTCGATCTCACAGACCATGAAATTGTGACCTGAGCTGAAATCAAGGGTCAGACACTTAACCAACTGAGCCACCCAGGCGCCACAATAGTAATTAAGGTTTAATTACCTTAAGTAATTACATGATCGCAAAGGGGGAGTGTGAATCGGTTACAAGAGGGAACACCACCAAAAGACATAAAAAGGGGACAGTATCTCTTCTGAGGAAGGGCTCCATGTTTTTTGGTGCTATGTGGGATAGTAGATGGAGTCTTTATCTTATTATTGTCCTTATCTGGGGGTGAAGTATGGTTTAAAGAGGTGCCAACTTGAGAAGAGGGGTGTGGTGACTTTATAATGTGTCAGTCTGGTGGGCTGAACTGTATTTCCCAGAATCCCTTCCCTGCGTGTTTCCAGCTAGGGTGGGCCATGAGAGGGAGCCAGAAGGTAGGAGTGACTAGCCCTTTCTTGGCTTACCTGGTTTCACTTACCTGCTGGCTCTGCTCATTAGCCTGGGGCAGCAGCCAGGCCTGCAAGTACCCCCCCTCCCCCCACTTCCAACTCCTGGGCCCCCTGTGCCATTAACTCCATGACAAAGGACACTGGGTTCCTCTGCAGGACACCGAGACCCTCAAGGTTGGGGCACTGAGAACTGACACAGGTTTTAGTCAGTTCTAGTGGGTTTCAGCTTGTACTTGTCGGTTACAGCTTGTGCTTCCTCTCTTGTTTTACATTTATTTCCTTCCTAATTGCCTGCCCCTCAGACATCAAGCTGTAGCATCTGGTCTCATGTATGTGAAGACAATACTAACACATGATTGTTAACCAGCTCCCATGACTACTGAGGTCAAATCTCTGCAAATGTACACACACACACACACACACACACACACACACACACACACCCGAATGGATCTGCGTCAATAATTAAACCTCTACCATCTAAATACCATCTAAATTAGATGTGCTAATAAGTTAACTTTATATTTCAGTATTTAAGTGATAGAATATCAAAGAGGGAAGGAGTTAGAAGAAGGATGAACAGTACCCAAAGATGGGTAAAGAGACCATGTGGCTTTGTATTCTTTTTTGGAAAGAGCGTTAGTGTGTTTTGGTTGTATAAAGAATAATTGTATCATGTTAGGTGAATGCATGGTTTTGCTGGTTTTGTGCACGTAAGTTAAATGTGTGTAAGTTAAGTGTGATTCAGAGAAGTATGTATGATGTATGGCTGATAAGGGGTGGACTGTGGTGGTTTGTATTGTGTCAGATAGGCTAAGCTGGAACTACACTCCCCAGAATCCTCTTCTCTGTAGAGCTCATACAAAGAGGAGTTCATGTGAGATTTGAAAGGCAGAACATAACAGTGGCCAACCCAACACGGGGAGGTGGGGGGAGTATTCTGTCTCTAGTGAGATTTCTGGAGTTCCAAGATGCAGGGCATAGGTGTGGGGAAAGTTGAAGAACTAGGGAAATGAATGTTCTCTCCCACATGAGCTAATTTAAATCTAAAGCCTATTTAATTTTATTTGAATTTAACAGAAGAAATTACTGAACTTAAGAAAAACGTTTCTTCACATAAGAGATGTTAGCTCCCAAAATACTCCAAGTCTAAAATAAAAGGATTATGATTTATGAAAAGCACAGGAGACTGAATCCATTACAGGTTTTGAAAGCACACTCCAGTTGCAGACGGAACTGATTTGCTCCCAACTGCAGGAGGCCCAGTGGCTGAAGCTGCCGAGTGGCCTTCCTCCACCCCTGTCCCCACTCCCAAGGCTACTTCTGTGATTTCCCCTGGAGCCCTGGCTCTCTCTTCACCTGGATTCAAAGCCTACCATTTATTCCTCTGTGCAGTGCCTCCCTTCTAGAGTTCTTTATTTTGATTTGTCACTTGGCTGGATTTTCATCGTCAATTTTTTTTTTTTTTTGAAAGGAAGGGCCCATGGCAACTCCAGTTTCTGGATTATTTCATATGTGAGAGTGTCTGCCTGTTACTTCCATGTTGGTTTGACTGGATGTGACATTCTCAGGTCAGAGGTTTTCCCCTCAGACCTTTCTCAAAGACCTCTGGGCCTTCTGGCACTGAATGTTGCTGATTTTTATTTTTTCCTCCTACTAGTATGTGTGAACAATTCTTTTTTTTTTTCTTTTAAACCTTTGAAGCTCAGACTCTTACACAGGAGTGTAACCTGTGTATAACATAATGTTGGTTATAGTAAAGCAATTTTCTTGGCATATGCACTATCTTTTCAGTCCCTGGATTGAATTTTTCCTTCAAGCCAGAGAAATTTTCCTATATTATATCTCTGAGTAATTTTAAGTTCCTTTCGTTGAGCTCTGTACACAAGGGACATCAATTTTCCTTAATTGATAGAACGTCTTTGACTTTTTTTTTTCTTTTTAAAATAAGTGGGATTTTCTTTGGTCTTTTTTTTTCTTTTCTTTCTTTTTTTTTTCTTAAGTTTGAGAGAGAGAGAGAGAGAGAGTGCGCGCACAAATGGGGGAAAGGGACAGAGGGAAAGATAGAGAGAGAGAATCTTAAGCAGGCCCCACACTCAGCATGGAGCCCAGCTCGGGGCTTGACTCCATGATCCTGGGATCAGGACCTGAGCCAAAATCAGAAATTGGATGCTCACCTGACAGAGCCACCCTGGTGCCTAGAACATCTTGGACCTATCACATTCCAACTGCTTCAATCTCTGTCTTTTCCCTGTACACCCGTCATGATCTTGTCTCTCCTCCATGCTGATGTGAATTTGATTATTATTTTATTTTCTAACTTACTGATTATATCTGAAATCGTGGAATCTTGGTCTTCAATTTATTTCTTAGCTCTGCAGCCCTCCTTTTCATCAATTCTGTTGCTTTATTTTCTCATTTTTGAGTTTTTGTTTTATTAAATTAAGTCTATATCACACTGTCCTAAAATGCAGAACCCTTGCACAGAGTCTGCCTCTCTTATTTGGGATCCAGCCTCCAGACCCATGAGACAACAGCGTAGTCTGAGCTGCCTGCTCTGTGCAAGCCCCTACTGCCAGACACCTTATTGTACATTCCAGCCAGCCCCCGGCACGCTCTTGCTCTTCTTTGCTTTGTTTTCTTCTTTGCAACTTATCCCCTTCTAATATGTCGTATAATTTTAAATGTTTATTTATTTATTTTTGAGAGAGAGAAAGAGAAAGAGAGTGTGCGTGCATGCAGGAGCAGGAAAGGGGCAGAGAGAGAGGAGACAGAGAATCCCAAGTAGATTCTGCGTTGTCGGCCCCATGCGGGTCTTGATCTCATGAACCATGAGCTCATGATGTGAGCGGAAATCAAGAGGGACACTTAACCGACTGAGCCACCCAGGCGCCCCTGTATCCTATAATTTTAAAATTTGTATTGTGTATTGCCTGTCTCTCCCCACCAAAATAAGGGCAGGGATTTTTGCTTTTGTTCCGTGATTTATCTCCAGGGCCTAGCACATAGTAGGAACTCCATAAAATAGTTGTTGAATAAATAAATGCAACCAAACCTGATCCCTCCCATATGCTCAGGAATAGCCAGTGTTAGACATGTTGAGAACTAATGAAATCCCATGATTATTATTTATGATTTTTTGGGAAAACGTTTCTGGGTTCATTCATCCTTTCAGAGAGTATCTATTGAGAGCCTACCACACGCCAGGTACTGCTCTCGGTGGTAAGCGTATGACAGTAAACAAAACCAAGACGGAGAAAGAGACAATAAATGGCTCATGGTATAACATCAGGTTATAGGCAGTGTGGAAATTAGCTAAGCAGAATGAGTGTTCCAGGTACCTTGCTGTGAAACGAACCACCCTGACACCTTAGTGGCCTACACCAACAATTTCGTGTTATTGCACATGGTTCTTTGATGGACTGGGCCCATCGGGGCGGTTCTTGTTGGGGATCTCTCGTGCGGTACAGCCCATCTGAAGGATCGGCTGGGTTGGACACTGAGGTGGCTCACTCACTCGGCCGCCATTGATGTTGACTGCCAGCTGGGGGCTCAGCTGGGCTGAGGACCAGTGTGCCTACTTGTAGCCTCCCCAAGTGGCCTGGGCTTCTCAGCCTAGCGGCTTGGTTCTGGAAGGAGCTCTCCAAAAGCAAGTATTCCATGCAGTAGGAAGCAGAGGCTGGGGGCGCGGGGGCAGTTAAGTTCAGTGTCACTTCTACCGTATTCTGTTGGTTCAGTCAGCCCCAGGTGCCCCGCCCCATTTTCAAGGGGCTGGAGAAAGAACGTGTGGGACAGGACAGATTGCTGCCCACCTTTGGAAAACACAGCCCGTGCAGTAAGGGACTGTGGTCAACAAGCAGGAGATAGGAGAGAAGGGTGCTCTTTGTGGGGAAGTTCTCTCTGCTAAGGTGAGCTTTGAGCACAGGCCTGAGGGGAGTGGGTATGTGAGGAAGAGTGTTCCAGGCCCCGGATGGTAAGTACAGAGGCCCTGAGCCAGGAGCATGGTTGGCATGGGGAGGAGCGGCTGAGGCGAGGTGGGAAAGGAGCCGTGGAATCCGCACTTGTAAGACCCTGTGGCGTATGTAAGTGCAGTGTCTTGTCCTCAGGACGGAACTGTGCACAGATGCATGAAGGCTTTTCCGTGGGCAGGGAGCCCTTGATGATGACTCTACCCAACCTGCCCCACGTTGCTTGCCTTTTCCTTCTCCACCCAGAAATCACTGGTGCTTTCACCCTTTGCTTCTTGGTCTCCACCAGCCCATGAGGCCTTGTCATTAAGTCACTCTCCTTACCCAGAGCCCTGGTGCCAGTCAGGTCGTCTCTCATGTTGCTGTGTTTGCTGCTGTGCGACTTAGGATCGGGTGTCCCAGAGCAAGCCCTGGCTCCTTGTGTCATAGCCCTGGTGTCACAGCAGTGCTTTTAGATCAGCACATCAGGGCCCCAGCCCAGAAATAAGGCAATGGTTCAGAGTCAGTGGAGTCTAGGTGCCCCTTCGCTGGGACTACAGTGATCCCCGACCTTTGCCCAGCTCTGGACAGGCCCCTTCTGTGTGTCTGAACTCTTAGCCAACCACCCAACCCACTGGCTGGCCAAGCCCTGCCTCACACCATTAATTATCTGGAACCATGACAGCCCCAGCCTGCCTCTAGACTCTTCTGGCTTTCCTACTGTGAGGCCATCTGTTTGATTTTCCACCTACAGACCGGGAGCAGGGAGAGTGGTCACATGGTGAGGGGTGCCAGTTCAGGAACCAACTGCCTGCTTTGGATCTGGCTCTGCCAGACACTCATGGTTTTACCTTGGACAAGTAGTTTAATTTCCGTGTTCATTTTTTTCTTTAATAGAGGGCTCTTACAGCATCTTTAAAGTATTACAAATAGGTCTTAAGAATGAGCTGTCATTTTGTTATTTCCATAGCCGGACAACATCAGCCTGCTAAACCGTTCCTTTTTCAGAGACTTGGATACCATCCGAAAGTGTCTTGGTATCTTTGTTTTTAACTTTTGTGGCTCGTAGAATTGATGTAGCAACCTGAATTTGATACAAGTTCAGTGTGTTTTCCTTTAAGAATTAACTCATCTTCCTGGGCTTGAAACTGTGAACAGGCGATGTCTGACCTCATTCAAACACTGCTGATGTACTTCTCACCCAAGAAATTTCAGATTTCAACAAGAGGCCCATCTTCCTAAATGACAGTAGTCACGAGGAAGTGAGCGTCCAGACCTCGTCTTACGACAGAAGCCAGGATAACACCCTCCATCGTGTTCTCTGTATGACAGCAGACGGTGCAAACTGTAGTCAGTTCCTTACTCCTTCCCCACCATTTGTCCACCCAGAGCCTCTTCTTTTTCTTTCCGAGGAGACAGTTCTAGTTGAGGTGAGCGAAGTCCTTCTGGGGGCCTTCACAGCACCTGTGCGTCCCCTCCCAGTGATGTCTACATTTTCTGGAATGTCAACAGTCTGTTTGCTGAGCGTGGTCTTCATTCTCCCAGTTGGCCTCCCTATCCTGATAACCCATCATGCCCCTACCTGGGCCAGTTACTCAGCCTAGAAGGGTGTAAAATTCATTGTGTGATAAAATTTTGCAGGAGTCCGTCGGAACTTCCAGACCCTGGACCACAGGATCCAAAGTAGGCATTGGCACCGGCGATAAAGCAGAAGTCTTAGCAATTGGCAGGGTTCGGCAGTGGCGTGCCAGCGGGAGCACTGGCCGACTAGCTGGGGAGGGCGGCAGAATTTCTTTTTTTTTTTTTTAATAATTATTTTTTTAAGTTTACTTATTTTGAGAAAGAGACTGTGTGAGTGGGGGAGGGGCAGAGAGAGAGAGGGAGACAGTGAATCCCAAGCAGGCTCTCTGCTGCCAGCGTGGAACCTGATGCGGGACTTGAACTCACAAAACCATGAGCTCATAGCCTGAGCTCAAGCCAAGAGTCGGATGCTTAACCGACTGAGCCACCCAGGCGCCCTGGCAGAATTTCTTTATTAGAGGTTCTGAGCGGGAAGGGAGGCATTGTGGTTGCAGGTTGCTAAGAGACCTGGCTTGGGCTTTTACTTAGATTTCTGTCTGCCAGCATGAGGTATTTGGGGGTGCTTAAGTACTGGGGGAGGCAAAGTCTCTGATCCCCCAGGGGTGATGAGCAGACATTATAGCTTTATCCCTATTTGGGGAATGCTGGTCTGCTGAGTCATGCTAATCATAAAAGGGTAAAGAATCGAGGAACATTTGAACGTTAGAAACAGACTCTGGTTTCTGTGTTACTTTTTTTTTTTTTTTAATTATTTTTTATTGTGGGGGAAAATGCATAACATGAAATTTGCCATCTTACCTCTTTCTAAGCGTTCAGTAGTGTTAGGTATATTCCCATTGTTGTGCAACACATCTCTAGAACTTTTTCATCTTGCAAAACTGAAACTCTATAGTCATTAAACAGCTCCTGTTTTTCTCCCTTTCAGCCCCTGGTAGACACCATTCTACTTTCTGTTTCTGTGAATTTGACCACTCTAACTCCTCACATAAATGGGATCAGAGAGCATTGGTTTCCATGCTGTTTTTGAAAGCCTGGACCCCTTGAAACCTTCCTGATGGCCACCAGGGCATCACCACCCTCCTCCCTCTGTGGCCGCTTCTCAGTCTCCCTCTTGGGGGGCTGCTGCCTGTGCTCAGCCCATCGGTACTGCCTTCCTCCCTACCCAGCGTGTCCCCTGTACGCTTTTCCTGGGTGGGCTCCCTCAGCCATGGCTCCAACCACAGCTGATGGCTCCTCACATCCCCTTCAGGATTTGTTCCCCCTGAGCCTCTGCCTTGAAGCCTCTGCTCCATGTACTCTCTTCCCTGGTTCACTCCTACACACACTGTGATTTCTGATGTCGAGCCCCTGGAACCAGGAGAGAATAACTTTCTGTTGTCTGAAGTCACCCTGTTTGTGATAATTTGTTACAGCAGATTCAGGAAATCAGTACAAGCCCCGAAGCTTTACTAATGTTGTATTACCTGACCTGGGTTATAAGTACATGGGGGTTACTTTCTTATTGTTGTTTTCTTAAGCTTATTTTTACTTACTTAGAGAAGGAGAGAGAGAGAGAGAGGGAGAGAGAGAATGAGTGGGGTAGGGGCAGAGAGAGAGGGGGAGAGAGAGAGAGTCCGAAGCAGGCTCTCGCAAACTGTGAGATCATGACCTGAGCTGAAATCAAGAGTCAGATGCTTAACTGAGCCACCTAGGTGCCCCACTTTATTACTGTTTTTAAACTGTACATACGTGTTATATATACATATATGATTTCGATGACAAAATAAAAACCAGCAAAAAGAACAGCTAACGAGTATCTGGGCTTTGAGGATGTCTTCAGGTTGGGCACATTTGGCCATGTGTTTGCTGGGTGTGCCATGATAGAGGCAGGTCTGTGGGGCATGTGTGACAGGGGACATTCTTAGTTGAACTTGAACATCACAGATGATGGGATGCAGCGAACAGCTGAGAGGCCGTGAAAGCTTCCTGTATCATAAGCAGGAACTTCGTGTGATCGTGGACCAGACACCATCCCAGCAGGTGCTTTGTCAACAGGAGGATGAGATGCCCTCCTTCCCGGGTGCAGCAAGCTGTGTCCCCTCACAGGGAAGGTCCTAGACTGAGGAGTTTAAGTGGAAAGGCCATCTGTGGGGCTGCGTGTGCATGCGTCCCTCACACAGCTCTGTCGGGACAGCTGACCTGCAGCACCCGTGTGGTGTGCGGCCAGAGGGTTTCCTTCTTTGATCTGATGGGGGATATTTTGGGAATAGCTAAGCACGAGCCCTGTCTGCCTCGAAGTGGCCAAAGTCTGAGTAGCCCAGTCGTCTCCAAGATGCTCATTATGGCACTGGGCACACCTGGCTCTCTGTTGCTGCCCCTGTGAAGCTTCCAGGAGGAGGGCCTCACCAAGGGCCAGAAGGAGCTCCCCCTGATATCGACATAGGGGCCTGTGGTAGGCGAGCACAGCCGCCACCCACATGGTGTCATGGGACTTCCTCTCCACCTGCCTCCCTCAAAACCCCGTTGGCTTCGTGAACCTGACCTCCAGGACAGCCCTCCTCTTCCATTTTCTCGACCAGGGCTATCAGGACGGTGTGGTTTTTCTCGCTGCTTGGTGCCCCACCTTGCAGTTAGAGGAGATAACAGCCATCCCAGGAAGTCTCTATAAATGTATATTTTAGCAAGAGTTTTTTTTTTTTAAAGGATTGGAAAGTGAATATCGAACACTTTATGTGACTATCCTAAACAAATGGACACGGGCTCTGAGTGTAAGACAAAAGTGCACTCTGAAAAGTGGGTAGAGATGGGAGAAAATCACTTTATACCCCTCTTAAACCTCTGTTAAGTTCTGTTTAATGGATATTCTGGGAAAAGCTGGGCTGCCCCGCAGCTGCAGCCAAGTTGTAAAACTGTTTGGGATGTAGAAAGGTTAGTAAAGAGACCGACTGTGCGGTCATTTCTAACGATCTGATGGGAAGGGTATTTGGAATGGTTTAAATGCTGGCTGCCGAGGAAACCAATGATCGGAAAAATAACATCATGGGGCTTTTTATAAGGCCCGCTGGTATCATGATGCAATGTGATTATTTTTCTGACTTTCTGTTTTTGCCACAGGAAAAGGAAGACGGGAGGGAATCCGAGGGGTGCTCAGATGCTTAATTACCAGTGCTTCTCTCAGATAAATTATAAACAGGCAGTTAAAGAATTCTCTTGCTACAGCGGAGAAACAAAGCAGCCTTTAAACACTTTGGATGTCAACATGCCCTCATTTCAAAAGCACTAGAGCTATGTATAACCCTGAAGATAATCTTTTTCTCCAAGGAATTATTAAGCAGAGTTAAAAAAAAAAAAAAAGTAACCCCAACTGTTCCCTCCTGAGCCCATAGCAGACATCATTAATCAATCAAGGCAGATTTCCATCCCCCCTGCCCTACATGGACCTGAGATGCTGCCCCAGAATTCTTCTCAACAATATGTGCCTGATAGCTACTATAAATAGATCAGAATTGGCACATGAGCTGAGCCAACTACAGAGACACCTAGTCCGGTGGTTAAAAGTGTTGTCTTTGGAGCCAAACCTCAGTTCACCCACTTAAGCTTTCAGATAAGTTTCCTGACCTGCGAAGTGCAGATAAGAATAGTCCCTATCTCGTTGGATTGTTGTAAGGATGAAATTAATTGCCACACCTAAAGAGCTTAGGCCAGGACAAAGGGTAAGTAGTCAGTAAATATTATTTTTATTTTTCCAGAGTAAAAAGCTAAAGACGATCATCTATTTAACCCTGGAGAAAGAACTAGATTAAGATTTAGTAGTAATCTATAAGTTAAAGATTTACTCAACAGACGTATGTTTAGCAACTATCATATGCCAGAACACGTATAGAACGTTGGGGATTCTGTGGCTAGGGAGACCAGCAAGGCACCCTTTTTACCGAGGTGATATAAATAAATCTCGCTCTGAGTTGGCATCCTTTGAAATGTAATGAAATATCGACAAGTTACTGGTTTACGTTCAGTTGTTTTACATCAAAATTCTGTTTGATAGAACAAGAATAATTGAGAAGCCGAGTGGCCAATTAAATATGGAAAGCTGCTTAACCTCATTAATAAACAGGGGAATAAATTAATACAACAGTGAGAATGGAGGTGGGGAACATGAGAGAAACAGAAGATTAAATCTTGGCATTTGACAGCCAAATATAAGGGATTCCAGCAAGAGAGAGGAGAGGCAATTAAGAGGAGCAAATCACCAAGGAAATAATATAAAAATATGTCCAGGCCCGAGGGACGGGTGTCTCTTGATGCAAAGGTCCGCTGAAGTGCGTGGCAAAATGAATGAAAGAGACCCTCACCACCAGGATATTTCTGAATCTCATAGATTGAAACAAACAAACAGAAAGGGTTGGGAGAGTGTTGGAAACTAGTTGTATGCGAAGAAACAGGAGTCAAAATGGCGTTGGATTTTAACCCACAGTTTTATACCCAATCAACCAAGTATGAAGGTAAAACAAAGGTGTTTGTAGACTTCAGTGACTTGAAAAAATAACTTCTGTTACAAATAACTTGAAAAATTAACTTCTGTAATTTTTTTAAAGGTAAGATCATGACTCATAAATATAAAGGGAGCATGTGTTAAATATCATACTTAACTCATTATTAGTGAGGGAACCAGGAAGATGTTACAACCAGTTTAAAAGAAGCCAAAGCAGCACTAATTTATATGGAATAAAGGAATTTTGTAGTGAATTTACAAACAGGTACGAAACTGCCTTTTTATATGGAGTGGAGAGAGGGACCCGGTTTATTTATTTGCATGTCTAAGGATAAGAATTATTTTTGCATTGCTATCAGTTATCTACAATTTCCAGAGTTGTAAAATAGCTCAAAGGCAATGAAAGGCACAGAGCCCCCACGGAATCAAAATCACATGACTCCAAAGGAGGTGCTCTAAACAATGCATAGTTTTTCACTGAAGCACGTTTTTCAAGTGCACTCCCAAGAGATTTTTATTAGGCTACTACTAGAGAATATGAGTCGTCAAAAGGAGGGAGAAAATTAGAAAGACGGGGGTGGAGGGGTGTCTGGCTGACTCAGTTGGTAGAGCACCATGACTCTTGATCTTAGGGTTGTGAGTTCGAGCCCCATGTTGGTGTAAAGACCACTTAAAAATTTAAATTAAAAAAAAAAAGAGGGGCGCAGAGAGAGAGAAGGAAATGGGATCCTCAAAACAAGGACTAGGTATCCAACACTGGAAGGTGTGAAGAGAAGTCCCCAGATAGAGCCGAGCATGAGGTCAGAGCCCAGCCAGCCACAAATGCGGGAGGAAGGACTCCTGAGGGCTCCAGGAAGAAGAAATGGAACTGATGTCCTTGAGCATATGGAGAATATCACGGAAAGGCCCTTGGCAGAGATGTGAACGCTTTTAGAGAACACTAATGATAAGTAATAGAAAGTGGAGTGAATAAAAAGAAGCCATCGCTGACTCGGGATCCTGGAGGGTCGCACAGGACTGGACCTAATAATGCTTACTTGGCTCAGCATAGTCGTAACATAAATACTGACTATTTTAAAAAAAAATTTTTTTTCCATTTATTTATTTTTTGAGAGACATAGAGAGACAGAGCACAAGTTGGGGAGGGGCAGAGAGAGAAGGAGACACAGAATCCGAAGCAGGCTCCAGGCTCTGAGCTGTCAGCACAGAACCCGATGCGGGGCTCGAACTCACCAACTGTGAGATCATGACCTGAGCCGAAGTCAGACGCTTAACTGACTGGGCCACCCAGGCGCCCCAATACTGACTATTCATCCAAAAAGTGGCCTAGAGCTGGGTTGGGGTGATGGGGGAGGGAAGTGATGGGTGTCCCTGTGGGACAGTTAGGTACTCACGCACCAAAGTTGGTGAATAATGTCTAAAATGATACATTAAGTGCGCCTGGGTGGCTCAGTCAGTTAAGCGTCTGACTTCAGCTCGAAGACATGATCTCAGGGTTTGTGAATTCGAGCCCTGCATCGAGCTCTGTGCTGACAGCTCAGAGGCTGGAGCCTGCTTCGGATTCTGTGTCTCCCTCTCTGCCCCTCCCCTGCTCGTGCTCTGTCTCTCTCTCTCAAAACAAATAAACATTAAAAAAAATTAAAAATGATACATTAAGAAATAACATTAAAGGGCGCCTGTGTGGCTCTTGGTTTCTGCTCAGAGCGTGATCTCAGGGTTGGTTAGATGGAACCCTGTGTCAGGCTCTGCTCTGGCAGGTGCGGAGCCTGCTTGGGATCCTCTCTCTCCCTCCCTCTCTCTCCCTTCCTCTCTCTCTGCTCCTCCCCTGCTCTCTCTCTCTCTCTCTCTCTCTCTCTCAAAATAAATAAACTTTAAAAAAAGTTACATACATTGAAACAAATAGCAGTAGGAGCATACTGTTCGTAAATACGAAGATGAAATACCAGAGACACCAGCTAGAAGGGTTGCCCGTGGCTGCCTCTGGGAAGTAGTTCCTGGTGGTGAAAAATCTTAGCGCCGGGAACTGCTGCTTTTCATTAAAAACTTATATACGTGCATATACCCACACACGCATATATATGTACAACTATACATACATTTATTAAAAATAAATTGAAACAAAAAACGGTTACACCTAAAAAAGGCCTATGTTATCAAGTGCTGGTGAGGTGTGGGAAGTCTCCAACACTCCTAATGAAGTATAAATCGGCACAGCCTTTTTGGAAAGGTCACTTGGCAGAATCTAGTGAAATTTTACATGCACGTACCCGTCAACCCAGCAGTCACACTTCTTGGCCTTTATCGCCAGAGAAACATTTGCACATGTGCTCAAGGAAGCGTGCCTAAGGATGTTCCTGGAGCACTGTTTATAAGGTTAAAAACGATGATGCTATAAACGTCCAGCAAAGGGAGACTAGCGGAACCACAAAAGAAAACACAAGTCTGACTTTATACTCTGCTGCTGACATGCACTATATGTACCATGTGCCAATTAGGCAATATCTCTCTGACACTTAGTTGAGCGAAAAACACAGGGTCCAGAATAACAACATTAATGGTAAAATTGCAGTCACCCCCACACAGAACGAAGCCCCGCCCCCCCCATGCAGGTCTGTATGAGTTTTTTTTATTTTAATACCAGCTAGTTAAGGCACAGTGTTATATAAACTTCAGGTGTACAACAGAATGTTTCAACACTTCCATGCATCACCTGGTGCTCATCGTGACAAGTGCCCTCCTCAGTCCCCATCACCTATTTTACCCATGAAGCAGTATATTTTTTTTATATGTTCACATAAGCATGTCCATGCGTAGGAAAAGTTCTGGAAGCATACCTACCCAGCTAGTAACGGAATCAAGTGGGTACTGCCTCTGTGCTGTCTTTTGAAGGGGAGGGACAACATTTTTAATTTTTAAAAAATATTATTTTGAAAGAGAGAGTGTGAGCAGGGGAGGGGCAGAGAGAGAGGGAGACACAGAACCCAAAGCAGGCTCCAGGCTCCGAGCTGCCAGCACAGAGCCCGACGCGGGGCTCGGACTTATGGGCTGTGAGATCATGACCTCAGCCGAGGTCAGATGCTTAATGAATTGAGCCAGCCAGGCACCCCAATCTATTTTTAAATTAAAAAATTTTTGTAAATCATGGTGAAATACAGGTAACGTGAATTTGCTATCTTAATCATTTTGTTTAAGTGTACAGTTCAATACATCCACTTTGTTGTACGACCATCTCTAGAACTCTTTTCATCTTAAAATCCGAAACTCTGATACCCTTTAAACGGCAACTCCCCATCCCCTCCCTGCAGCCCCTGGCAACCACCGCTGTATTTTGTCTCTGTGAATCTGACCACCCCAAGCACCTCATATAGGTACATTGTCCAGTATATGTCTTTTCGTGACTGGCTTATTTCATTTTGCTTAATGTCCTCCAGGTTCATCCATGTTGTAGCACATGTCACATTTCTTCCTCTTTAAAGGCTGGTTTGCGCTGGCTTTTTTTTGCTGCGAATGTATACCTGTATTTCAGTGAAACTAAAAAGAAACACAGTTTTCAAAAGGGAAAGCAAATACACACTTAGAAAAATAAACTGGCAGGAAAGACATAAAAATGTTACCATACATTTCTGGGTCAAGCGATTACAGTCATTCATGTTTTCTTTCATATTCTTTTTTGTCTGGATCACGTGTTATTAAGCGCTGGAAGAAGTATTAAAACTAGAATGCAAGAAACTGTGCTCTTCTGATGTCGTGGGGTCGCCCCCGGGGCAGCCCTGCCATTTGGAAAGAAGCGTCTGCGTTGGTGCCTTGAGTGAGCTGCAGCTCTGTTGACCTGGGAGGTAGGGGAGGGCTGATTGCACCCAAGGCCTGGCCCGAGCGCATGGCTTACTCCCAGACTGGGGTCACGGATCCCAAACAAGTAAAAAAGATGTTCAGTTTAATTCATAACACGCGAATGACAAGTTGGAGTACAATGGAGTTCTACTTTTTTTTTTTTTTTTTTTTTTGCCTATCAGTTTGGCAGAATTTGATACTATTTTGTTGGTGTGTGGGTGAAGCTATAGCAAAACAGAGCAGATTGGTTCAATCCCTATGGAGAGCAGTGTCCATCAGAATTACAAATGCACCTGCCCTTTGCCTCGGAAATCCCACTTCTCGTAATCCGTCTGACAGATAAACGTGTGGACGAAATTATACATACATGATGATATTTGTTGCAGTGTTGTTTACAATAGCAAAAGTTCGGAAATAGCCAGTGGGGGACCAGTTAAATACATTTCTGTCATTAAGCCACCCAATCTGTGCGTGGAGCTATGGTGTCAGTGGCTGTGGTGAGTGGGGGAGGAACCACGCGGAAGGAGGATTTGCATGTATGTCACCGGATGGCCTTCTGTCGTATGTTCTTTTTCAGGACAAAAGGCCACGTGGTGAAATAAATGAGCTCTGTGCCTCAGTTTCCTGGTCTCTAAAAAAGGAAATGATGATTCTCACCTCCTAGGGTTACCGTGAGGATGACAGGAGCTGATTCATGTCAAATGCTTCTTTCAAAGCCTGGCACAGAGTGAGCACCATATATATAAGCTTATTACCCAGGCTGCCGCGTGGAACAGGGGGTGGGCTTGTACCAGCCCCCCACAGACGGGCTCCTCAGCCATGGGAGGGGGAGCCCTAGCAGTCAAAGTTCAGGCTGCTCGGAGACAGACACTAGGTCATGTCAGAAAAGTCAAGTGAGATAGGAATACATCAGGGGCACCTGGGTGGCTCAGTCTGTTGCCTGGCCGACTCTTGATTTTGGCGTGGGTCGTGATCCCTGGGTCATAGGATCGAGCCCTAGGTTGGGGGCTCCACGCTGAGTGTGGAGCCTGCTTGGAATTCTCTCTCTCTCTCCCTCTGCCCCTCTCCCCCTCTCAAGCACGGTGTCTCTCTTTGTCTCAAATTAAAAAAAAAAAAAAAAAAGGAATGCATCAGAGATTGTTCTGTAGCTGACACGACCCAGGATCGTGGGCCTGGGCCACACGTGCTGGGCTTCACACCCTGGTGTGGATCTGGGCTAGGCCTGTGACTTCATTCCTTCGGGAACCAGTGGCAGTAGAGGTGGGAACTCCCCCTTGAGAAGACCTATCCTTCCCATTCCGAGGGCAGCGAGCCCCCAACCAAACCCCTGGAAGTCCGGCTGATAGCTACAGGAGAGCAACAGGAGGGGACAGGGAGGCCCATTCCCAGGGCCTCTTCCACTTACGCTCACAGTTCGCCCCCCAAACCTAGTCCCAGTGCACAACTAGCTGCCCAGTGGAGAAATGGTCTTCCAACTGGTAGACTGCCACCCTGAATAAATTAAGTCCCCTGGGTGAGGGAAAGTGTCTGGAACTAGGGAGGGGTGATGGTCGTGCAACCTTGTCAGTGACTAAATACAGAATTGCACACTTCAGAAGGGTGGCGTTTGTTATGTGAGTTTTATCACAATTTTTTACAATTGGACTTGTGTCACTAAGGAGTAAGCTGCAAATGAATGCTGGGGCAGGCAACCAGCAGGCTTTCGGTACCCGCTTTTTAATGGCGGCCACTTAGTTGCATTAGGTCTCTCGTGGCTTCTGGGCACCAGGGGCGGGGGGTGGGGCACCACGATTGACAGCCTGGGTCAGGTGCACACTCTATAGCTGGGGCTCAGGGTTTGGATCTAGCAGAAGCTGGGTAGGAGTGCGAGGTAGACACACAGTTGTCCTGACTTTTGCGGGTAGGATTTAGCGAGGAAGCTTCCTTAAAGTGAGGCATGCCCGCGTTGGCACCGGAGGCGCACGGGATTCCTTCCCATTACCTGAAGGAGCTGGTCACCAGTGGGCTTTGGGACAAACAAGTATCCACAGGTGGCGGGGATACAATCCTGACGTAGTGAAGAGAAGAATGAGCTCATAACACCCTCGTCAGTTTTCCAGGGGCAGTCTTAGAGCTCTATTATCTACCTTCCCCATTTTGTGACCATGTTTTCTCCATGGTTTTCTCAACAGTCCAGGCCAAGCCAGGTGTTTGCTTTTGAACTGGACCCGTTGGCTCTTTGTAAGCCATACCCCACACTGAGGCTTGCTCTCTCTGAGATCACCAGGAACGTTTTGTCTAGGTGGGCCTGCATGTCACGAAATACAGCCCCGACTTTCATGAACTATTACCTGGGAAAGAAAGGAGCGAGCATAGCGCAGAGAGCACAGGGAGTGTGACTAGAAAGTGGCTTTCTTAGCTGCCTCGCCTGCCTTGGGGGTCCCCAGAGGCCTGAGTCCTGCCCAGGTGCCTGAAGCTCAGAATAAGCAGGGCAGGGAATGGGAGAGGAGGAGGGGAAAGAAAGGGTTAAGTCCGTCCAGGTTTTTCAATGTGATGAAACCAGGGTGGAGGGTCTGCCAAGAACAGGTCAGGTTCAAAACAGGAAGCCCCAGGGTAGTGATAAATGGACACTTCTCTGTAGATTTTACATGGATCCCTAGGGAAAGTGCTGGAACTGATCTCATTCAACAGTTTTATTTTTTTTTTTTTTAAACAAATCACATTGAGGAGGAAGTGGACAATGAGCTCTCCAGGTTTGCCAATGACACTAATCTCTTCCAGGTGCTGAAATGCCAAGGTAGCGGGGGATCCCTGCAGGAAGCTCCCGCAGCATTTACTGGGAGGGGCAGGAAAATGGCCCTAATGACGGGCAGGAGTAAAGCGGCATTCTGGGAGAGCCTGGGTTCTCTCAAGCCCCACACGTGCACTTCCTGGGGTGCCTGCAACAACCAGTGTTGGTGGAGGCAGTGGGGGAGGTGGGACAGAGGTGCTAGCACCCCTGGCCCACCTGGAGGCCCCTGTCACCACCTACCCCCTTCCCCCCCCCCCCCCCCCCCCCCAGCCTGTACACAGAAGCCATGCTCGTCTGGCTCCCCGGCCTCCATAGGATTCCTCCAGGAACTGCTGTTGTCCCCTCCGGCTGCAGTGCCTGGCTCTGTGGGCACCTGCACTGGTTCTCTCCCGTTCCTGCCAGTGCCTCCTGCCTGCCGCGCGAATTGTTGATCTTCCCTGGCTTCGGACCGTAACCCTCCTCTGCCCGAATGAAGTGTGGGGGGAGCTCAACCTGTCCCCAACCTGGGTACTGCGTCCTCTGCCGTCATTTGGTCTTCCCACCCCTTTCAACAGACTTGGCCCACCATACGCGTCCTTCTCCCCGCCCCGCCCGACCCCACTCTCCTCTGACCAGCATTTGCTAGAACAGAGAAGCCCCGCCTCAGAATATCAGAATACGTTTCCCTAGAATCACAGCCGATGCTCACCACTCCGCTGGGGCTCTGATGGGGCTTCTCTGAGTCCCTCATTTCTGCTGGAATCTTCACCTCAGCATCAGGTACTCTTGATTCAGACATGCCGGCTTTGTTTTATTTCACCTTAGTGCTTCCCCTCCCTTCCACCTACCCCCACAAATGGCTCTGATTCTTGCTTTCAGGCACCATAAACAAGATACAAAATGTTCTCCTAGTGTTTACTTTCCAGGCCCCAGAGGTTCAACCAGCCCAGCCTGGTCTGCACAGACTAGGCAGTTATCAGAGGATTCACAGCAAAGAGAAAGCCCCCTAAGGGTGAGAGACTTGGCCCCATCCTGCTACATACGTTAATCACAGATGAATCTGTAACATTTTGAGAAGCAAACTTTCTTAAGTTTGAGTTGTTGCAAGGGCGCCTGGGTGGCTCAGCTGGCTGGGCATCCGACTTTGGCTCAGGTCATGATCTCATAGTTTATGAGTTCGAGCCCCACATTGTGCTGTCTGCTGTCAGTGTGGAGCCTACTTCAGATCCTCTGTCCCCTCTCTTTCTCTGTCCCTCCCCTGCTTGTGTTCTCTCTCAGAAATAAATGAACATTAAATTTTTTTTTTAATTTTTGGAAGGGGAACAAATGAAATAATTGATTCAGACAGGGATCCTCAATGAGTAGTACTAAAATCATTTGGTGAAAACGAATTGAGAAACAGGATAATTGCCTCGTGCCTAACCCCACAGAGTGACTTGCTAATCACAAGGGGAAAAAATAACCTCATAAAATAAAACTCTGTGGTCAACTGATCAAATTTAGCATCATTAATAGAAGGGCATATTATGGAGTTCCTGATGTCATGTGATGTGAAATATTCTTGCCCCCAGTGGTTAATCTTAGTCTATTCACCTTAATTTTGCAACCAGAGTTCTGGGAAAGAAATAAGTCCTAATGACCTAAGGCATCTATGTTAGAGTTCTTCAGAGAAACAGAACCAATAGGGTGTGTGTGTGTGTGTGTGTGTGTGTGTGTGTGTGTGTGTGTGTGTGATTTGTTACAAAGAACTGACTCCTGCAATTATGGAGGCTGAGAAGTCCCAAGAGTTGCAGTTGGTAAGCTTGAGACCCAAGAAGAGCCAATGTCTCCTTTCAAGTCTGAAGGCAGGAAAATAATCATGTCCCACCTGCAAGGCAGTCAGGTAGGACTTACTCCAGGCCTTTGTTCTCTTCAGGCCTTCAACTGATATGATGGGGCTCACCTACATTAGGGAGGGCAATCTGCTGTACTCTACCAATTCAAATGTTGCTCTCATCCAGAAAACACTGTCACAGCCACACCTAGAATAACGTTTGACCAAAATTCTGGGCACCCTGTGGTCCAGCCAAGTTGACATATACAGTTAATCATCACACAGCTTCCTTTGTATATAATGAATTAATTTCTCCCTAGAATCACTTTAGTACAGATGAACCTCAGTTGAAAAAGCCCAGTTTGGAGGTGCCTGGCTGGCTGAGTAGGTAGAGTGTGCAACTCTAGTCTCAGGGTCATGAGTTCAAGCCCTATGCTGGGTATGGAGACTACTTTAAAGAAAAAAAAAAAAAAAGAAAGAAAAGAAAAAGGGTCCAGTTTAGAGGAAATAAGGGGATAGAGGGACAAGTTAAATGGCATACAGGAAACAATCAGAAAGATCTGGAATGTGGGTTATTCTACAAAAGAACTAAACCTGGTTTCTTTAAAAAGTCAATGTCAGGGCGCCTGGGTGGCTCGGTCGGTTAAGCGTCCGAGTTTGGCTCAGGTCATGATCTCACGGTCCGTGAGTTCGAGCCCCGCATCAGGCTCTGTGCTGACAGCTCAGAGCCTGGAGCCTGTTTCAGATTCTGTGTCTCCCTCCCTCTCTGCCCCTCCCCTGTTCATGCTCTGTCTCTCTCTGTCTCAAAAATAAATAAACGTTAAAAAAAATTTAAAAAAAAAGTCAATGTCCAAAAAAAAATGTGGGAGAGACTTTTCTGGAATAAAAGACACCTAACAACCAAATACAATTTGTGAACCTTGTCTAGATTCTGGTTCTATAAAAAGAGCTATAAAATATATTTTGAGGACAATTGGGGAAATCTAAATATGGACTGGATTTTAGATGATATTAAGAAATTACAGGGGCGCCTGGGTGGCTCAGTCGGTTAAGCGTCTGACTTCAGCCCAAGTCACGATCTCACGGTCCGTGAGTTCGAGCCCTGTGTCGGGCTCTGGGCTGATGGCTCGGAGCCTGGAGCCTGCTTCCGATTCTGTGTCTCCCTCTTTCTCTGATCCTCCCCCGTTCATGCTCTGTCTCTGTCCCAAGAGTAAAATAAACGTTAAAAAAAAAAATTAAAAAAAAAAAAGAAATTACAGTAGGGGCACCTGGGTGGCTCACTTGGTTAAGTGTCTGACTCTTGATTTCAGCTCAGGTCATGATCTCACAGCTCAAGAGTTCGTGCCCCACGTCAAACTCTGCATTGATAGCGCAGAGCCTGCTTGGGATTCTGACTCACCCACTCTGCCCCCCCCCCTCCTGCTCGCTCTCTGTCTCTGTCTCTCTCTCTCTCTCTCAAAAAAAAAATTACTGTAAACTTCCTTAGGTGTGAAAATGGCACTGTGGTTATTTTTAGGAGGTGCATACTGAAGCATTTAGGGGTGAAATAGTTCTAAAACTTATTTTCAAGCATTTTAGCAACCCCTCCCCCCCCGCCCTTCACATGTTTATAGATAAAAGCAAAAGTGGCAAAATGTCACCAGTGATGAAGTCTAGGTGGTGGGCTTATGGTGAGTCTCGTGGTATTCTTTCAACTTCTCTGGATGTATGAACATTTTTATAATACTATGCTGCTGGGAGTGAATCTGAATATATCACAGGCATGGGAGGGGTCAGTGGAAAAATCTCTTCATTCTGTGAGGCTCAGAGTAGTATTTTGGGCTGAATTGTGCCCCCCCCCCAAATTCATATGTCAAAATCCTAACTCCCACTATCTCAGCATGTGACTATCTTTAGAGATAGGGCCTTTACAGAGGTAATTAAGGTCAAATGAGGTCAAGGGGGGGTGGGTGGGTAGTGTCCATAAAAGGAAAAGAAATTTGCACACAGACTGGAAGAGAGAAAAGACAATGTGCTAGGAACTAAATGTTTGTGTCCCCCGCCCCCAACCCAACTCTGTGTTGAAGCCCTAACCCCCTCCGTGTGATGGAGACTTTGGGAGACCATGAGGTTTAGATGAGGTCATGAGGGTGGGGTCCTGTTCTGGTCAGGATGTTTGTGTCGTCCAAAATCGGACCCCTCCACGTGATGGTATTGGGAGGCGGGGCTTTTGCGAGGTAATTAGCATCAGATGAGGTTGTGAGGGGAGAGCCTGCACGAGTGGGAATAGTGTTCTGGTAAGATCTTGAGACAGCTTGCTTCCTCTGCCCCCGCTTTCTGCCCCACGAGGGGGTAACGTATTAGCAGGCACTCTGCACCCTGGAAGAAAGCCGTCATCAGAACGTGACCAATGCGGGCACCTTGGACTTCCAGCGTCCACAACTGTCGTTTGTGAGCCCCCCCCCCCCCCCCAGTTTGTGGCGTTTTGTTACAGTAGCCTGAGCTAAGACAGGCCCTCGTGCTGGTATTAGTGCTCTGATAAGAGGAGGAGACACCAGAGCTCTGTCTACCACTGGAGCCCGCGGGGAGAAGCCGCCTCTGAGCCAGGAAGGGGGCTGTCACCAGAAGCTGACCAGGCTGGCACCCTGAGCTTGCACTTCAGTCTCCGGAGCTGTGGGAAAACACACTTCTTACTTTCTCTTTTTCTTTAAAAAAATCATTTTTGAGCAGCAGGCAAAAGTTCATTAGAGTATAAGGCCAGAAAAGAAGAATAGTATGAAAGCTCTCTTTACAGAGAGGGGGCATTCGAAAGTGAATGCCCCTTTATTTTTTAAAAAAAAATTTTTTTAACGTTTTATTTATTTTTGAGACACAGAGAGACAGAGCATGAACGGGAGAGGGGCAGAGAGAGAGGGAGACACAGAATTGGAAGCAGGCACCAGGCTCTGAGCCATTAGCCCAGAGCCCGACGCAGGGCTTGAACTCACGGACCGCGAGATGGTGACCTGAGCTGAAGTTGGACGTTTAACCGACTGAGCCACCCAGGCGCCCCAGTGAATGCCCCTTTAAACAATTTTTTTTTAATGTTATTTATTTTTGAGAGAAAGCACGAGCGGCAGAGGGGCAGAGAGAGGGAGACACCGACTCTCAGGAAGGCTCCAGGCTCTGAGCCGTCAGCCCAGAGCCTGAAGCAGGACTCGAACTGTCAAACCACGAGATCATGACCAGAGCCGAAGTCGGATGCTCAACCCCAGGCGCCCAGAGAAAACCAATTTCCGCCATTTAAGCCACCCAGCCTGTGGTATTTTGTTACAGCAGCCCAAGCAGACCGGTGCATGATATAAAGACACAAGGAGAAGACAACTGTGAACAAGCCAAGGACAGAGGCCTCAGAAGACACTCACCCTGCGAACACCTTCACCTCAAACATGTAGTCTCCAGGACTGTGAGACATTTCTGTCATTCGAGCCCGCCTCATCAGGTCGGCCCTAGCAAACTAATACAAGTATCATTCACCATTGTTTACACTTCCTTTAAATGAGACACGGCCCTCACACAGGAAACAGAGTTCAAATGAGGCAAAGTTCACACTCTTCTGTGCTTTCCTGTGGTTAGGACAAGTTGGCAGCGAGAGGCCACCCACCTGAGGGAGGGCAGAGAGTGGGGTGGGGACACGCCCGTGGGACTACCGACTCGGTTCTACTGTAGCCTTCAACTTTGGAATCTTGACCGTGGGCATAGCCTTCGCTTTTTAATACTTATTTCCTCTTATTCTGCCATGGTCTTAATAGACTTGCATTCTGTAACCGGGCTTCAAGGTGCAAAAGGTATATGCAGCATTTGAAAGGAAGTTTCTCCTGTGGGAGTAAAGCCAGGAATAGTCCACACTTGAGAGACGAGATCAGAGGTCTGTAGAAGCTGCTCACTCCGAGGGCCTACACGCAGGTCTTCTAAAATAGCATTGTGGAAAGAGCCCTGGCTTTCGGTTGGACAGACATGAACACACGTCCTCCCTCTTCCAATTAAGAGCGCGAGTGAGACTCTTAATCAGCGCAATTTGTACAACTCGCTGGGGCCACGCTTCCCTCATGCTGTCAAATGCACCCAGCTGGCCGGGATGCTGGAAGATTAGGGCCGTTGGACGCGGAGCCTGGGAACGATGCCTGGACACAAATGGAAGCCTTTACCACTGCTGTTTATTGGGAGACCCAATAAAGGCGGCGGAAATGCAGTGTGAGGGAAGGACAAGTAAATCTAAAAGAAAGCTGCCTTGACACTAAGAGGAGTTCAACTTCTAGAAACAGAAAGTACAATGGCCACCAGAGGCAGAGGGAGGGAGAAATGGGGACTTATCGTTGAATAGGTGTCGAGTTTCAGTTTTGCAAAATGGGAAGAGTTCTGGAGATGGATGGTGGTGACAGTGGCACCGCGGTGGGAATGTACTTAAGGCCACTGAACTGTACGCTTACAAATGGGTAAGATAGGAAATTTTGTTATGTGTATTCTTCTACAGTAAGAAAAAAAATGAAAAAAAAGCTACGTTATTAGCCCATTAGCTAAAAATGAGAAATTAAAAAAAAAATTTTAATGTTTTTATTGAGAGAGACAGAGCGTGAGTGGGGGAGTGGCAGAGAGAGAGGGAGACAGAATCCAAAGCAGGCTCCAGGCCCTGAGAGGTCAGCACAGAGCCCGACGCGGGAGCCCAGTGCAGGACTCGAACTCACGAACCGTGAGATCACGACCTGAGCTGAAGGTGGATGCTTAACCAACTGAGCCACCCGGTGCCCCCCCCACCCCCCACAAAGGGCTTAAAAGCCAACAACTCTAAGCCTTAAAAAAAAAAAAAAAGGATAGATTTGAAAATGTAAAAAAAAAATGGAAATTCTGCAGGGTGACTGTTACTATAAACGAAGTAAAAAGACAAAAGACAAACTGGGAGAAATGTATTCAATTTATATCAAACAGAGCTCATTTCTCTGTTGAAGAAAAAGAAGTCCACGTGTTAGGAGAGGGGCTTGCAAGAAGGCTAGAGAAGGGGAGCCCCGGAGAACATGAATTCTGCAGATTCCCCTGGGCCTTCCGGAGGTGCCCATGGAGGGGGCAGGTTGGTAGGCCACAAGTCCTTCAGGCTTCATAATGTCCCAGCTCAGGTATCTCTCTGCATTCTCTGGATTTTATTCTGAGATCTGTTCAGACTCATATTAGGGCCCAATAAATATTTATTGAGTGATTTCATGTATTAGAGGGTATTGGTTTGCTAGGGCTGCTGTAATAAAGTGCCACAAACTGGGTGGCTTAAAACTGGAAATTTCACAGCTCTAGAGGCCAGATATTTGAAATCAAGGTGTCAGCAAGGCCACATTCCCTTTACGTGCTCTCGGGAGAGGATCCTTCCTCGCCTTCCTCCTCATTGCTGGTGGCTCCAGGCGCTCCTTGACCTTTGGCAACATAAATGCCTCCAACCTCTGCCTCTCCTCATCTTTAAGAAGACCAGTCGTTAGATTTGGGGCACACTGTGGGTGGCTCAGTTGGTTAAGCGTTCGACTCTTGGTTTCGGCTCAGGTCATGATCTCACGGTTTTCGTGGAATCGAGCCCCACATCAGGCTCTGTGCTGACAGTGTGGAACCTGCCTGGGATTCTCTCTCTCTCTCTCTCTCTCTCTCTCTCTCTGCCCCTCCCCACTTGTACTGTCTCTGTCTCTCTCCAAATAAGTAATTAAACTTAAAAAAATATTTGGGCACACTGTATATTAAAGATGATGTCATTGTAACATCTTTAACTGATTATGTCTTCTAAGACCCTATTTTCAAATAAGATCACATTCCGAAGTTCTGGGTGGACGTGAACTTTTGGTGGACACTATTCAACCTATGACACAGAACTGTTTCAGTTGCCAATTACAGAGAATGCCATCTGAGTAGGTTAAACAAATAAAAATGATAATTGGGACAATTAACAGGAAAGTGTAGGAATATATGGAACTTCAAGAATGGCTTGACCAAGGAGCTCAGTTTCTCTCATTCAGGTCTATCTTCTGCTGTGTTGGCCTCATTCTTAGATTTCATCTTGTGGCTTCTGGCAACTCTATTCTCATATCATCCTTATTGGTAGCAACCCTGGTAAAAAGTATCTAGTACCTCTTCCTGAATACTAAGTTCAGCAAACATTTCATGTATATCTTCAACCAGTCACTATGGCCAGGCCTGAGTTTGTATCTCAGCTCTAGAGCCAGGGGCAGATCTAGTTCCAATGAAAGCACACAGAGAATGAAGGAGGGGTTTTCCCCAGAGTGAACTTGGGGTACTATTTCCGGAAGTGTGAGTAGGTGCTAGGTAGTAAAAAGTGTAGTCATCCACTAGAATGTTGATGAACTTTCTCCATTGTCAAAGAGCTCCTGAAAGGCAACTCTGGTTTTCACATCTGTATTCCTGAGCCCTGGATAGCAGCAGGCCCTCAAGTAAGTGTTTGCTGAGTTGTTTTCAATTTTTAACATAACTTAGTTTCTAAGGGATTTATCCACTGTAAACCTGAGACCCAGTTCCTGAACCAGGTGACTCCACCCCATTGAACTACTTACTGCCTTTTGTAAAACCCTATCCAGGTATACCAGTTGGCCGTCTGTTATGAAATTCTTCTTGAAACTTAAAATTCTTCTTCCATGAAAGGGAACTGAGAAAAAAAAAAGGCTCATTTTGGGTCATCATGGCAGCAAAAAAACACAAGTAGTAGATAAAAGTAAGGAACAAAGAAATACGTCTCCACCTTCCCCTTTTGTCCCAATATGCACACACAAAATCTCAGTGTCTATGGATGTGGAGTGCTGTTACTCACATACCCTGGAGCCCTGGCGGAGAAAACAAGATTCTGTGTTTAGGCACATGCCATCCAGTGGTTTAGGCTTGAAGTGTTGTACCTTAAACACCCGCGGAGGGTGTCCCAAGTGCCAGAGGAGCCATTGCCCAGAGAGTGAAGTCAGACAGCCCTTGAGCTAGATGAAGCTGGACTGTGTAACCACACCGTGGAGTTTAATTTGCTGACCTAGATGTAGTTTGCAGCCCACAAAACCTCATACCACAGCAAAGCTTTTCTTGTGCTGAGACAGCTGGCTGAGCACGATGTTGCAATGACTCAGTTCTTAGTAAAGGGTCTGAAGAAATTAGGGGCAGGGCTATGGCCCTGAGACCACAGCTCCAAGAGACCTTCCTGTTTATTCCAGGGTGAGAGAAGGGGAACCTTCTGTTTGTGGGCACTGGTGTTCATCAGAAGGGACGAGGCTGGGGCTCTGGGTTCGAGCTGTGTATACACGGTCCACACATGATGGTCAGACGATTATACTTAGACTGATCATTCAGACTTAACCACGCAGGCCAAAAGCATTTTTGGAAAGTGGTCTTCAAACTACGTGAATCAAGTCATATTTCTCCTTGACTTCCATTTCAAAATTGGGACTAGTTTACATGAGGAAGCCTATTTCAATAAAATTAGGGTGGAAAACATTGGGTTCTGAGGACTTCCCGTTAAACACAGCAGATTGAACATGTGCATCAGCCTCAAGCCTCCTCCCCAAGCTCTGCTAAGATGTGGGTAAAGAGACTTAAAAAAAAAAAAAAAAAGCATATAACCCATAAGAGAGATAAGAGCAGAGAGAGGGGTGAAAAAATCCTAGCTGAAGCCTATTCAAGGGAAATAAATTCACTTTGGATTTAACTCCCTATTGTGAAATATATATCTAATAATAAGTTGTTAGACATTGTTACATTGGACAGTGTGCTCTGAAATACTCACCATCTTTGTATGAGTGTGTGTATGTGTATGTTGTTTTGGTGGACACAATTTTACATAAATTTACGCTCTAAAAAGAATACATCTTAGAGTGTGTTAGTAGAAAGAAGGGGAAGAAGATTTAAATACATCCATGTGAGTTTATAATATTTTTAGTATTTATGATATTTATAGCATTTAGTACTATAAATATAAGGATAGTATTATTTATTTAGTATTTATATTTACTAAATATATTTAGTGTTTTAGTGTATATATATATATATATTTAGTATTTAGTAGTAGTAGTATTTTTTAAATTACTATTTGAGACGGAGGGAGGGAGAGAGAGAGAGAGAGAGAGAGAGAGAGAGAGAGAGAGAGAAAGTGCACAAGCGGGATAGAGGCAGAGAGATAGAGGGAGACACAGAATCCGAAGCAGGCTCCAGGATTTGAGCTGTCAACACAGAGCCCCATGTGGGGCTTGAACTCATGAACCGTGAGATCATGACCTGTGCCAAAGTCAGACTGTTGACTGACTGAGCCACCCAATAGTATTTTTAATAGTATGGTATAGTATTAGCATTTATAGTATTTTTTCAACCTTAGCGGTGCATTGGAATCATCTTTAAGTGCTTATTAAAAATGAGAATTCTTGTTAAAAAATATATATACATATATTTACATATATGTATTTACATATATACATACACACACACACACATAAATGAATGAAACAATAGGATTGTGGATGGCAGAATTGTCAGGAGTCTGGTTTTCCTTCAATTATTCATTTATTTATTTATTTTTAAATTTTCTTCAATTTTTTGTTTTGAAAATTTTCAAACATACAGAAAAGTTGAAAGAATACAATACTCACCCCTAAACCTTCCACGTAGCTTTCACGATGATCACATTCACTACATTAGTTTTTTTTCCTGTCTCACACTTTCTTTGGTTAAAAAATTTTTTTCTGAAATTAGTAAATTTCAGACATGCTGACATTTCACCCTTGTTGTGGGTTGACTTATGTTCCCCCAAAAGACAGCCTGAAGTCCTCAACCTTCGTACCAGTGAACGTGACCTACCTATAAGTAGCACCTTTGCAGATGTAATCAAGTGCAGGTGAGAACGTACTGGAGTAGGGTGAGCCCTAAATCCAGTAACTGGTATCCTTATAAAGAGAGAGAGATTTGAAGTCACAGAGAGGCACAGGGGGGAGGACACGTGACTTGAAGGCAGAGATTAGAGTGAATGTGGTCCTGAGCCAAGGAACAACAGGGATTGCCAGAGCCCCAGGAGCTGGGGGGAGCAAGGAAGGATCTTCCCCCAGAGGCTTCGGACAAAGCATGGCCCCCGCTGACACCTTGACTTCAGACCTCTAGCTTCCAGAACTGTGAGAGGGCAAGGTTCTGTTGCTGAAAACCACCTGCTTGAGGTTATTTTGTTACAACCGTTCTAGGAAACTAAGACAACTTCTACATACAGGTGTTACCAAAATGTGGGTATTTCACAGGAGTAAAGACATCCTCCTCATAACCAGTACCATCATCACATCTGCAGAAACTAACAATACTTTTGTAATATCCAGTCCATAATCAAAAGGATCTAATTGTCCTCCAAATATCTTTCGTAGATTTTTTTTTTTTCATTTTTGGTCAGAATCCAATCATGGTACCTTTTATATTCATTTGATTGTTAAGTCTTTCTAACCTCTTTGATTCTAAAGTAATCCACCTTTTTTTTGTTAAATGACATTAACTTTTTGGAGTGTTAATGAAAAAATTATTGTCAAATGATAACGAAGATTATTGTAATAAGGGAGAAAGATTGTGCTCAGCTCTGAAACAAGGACAGGTGGGGATTTATAGCCAAAGAGCAGGATGAGGGCATCGGTGGATGGACAAGTACTGAGAGCAGACATCAAGGGTAAGTGGGATTCTTGCTACACTGGCCTGAAATGACTCGCTAAGGGCAGGTCAGGGACTTAGACATCAAAGCTGGGCGGAAGACCTTGATCCGAAGTCAAGGGTGATCAGATGTCAAGGGTGGGGGATGATTTAGCAAGATTCTTTGCTAAGACTAGCTGGGCAGGCTCAAGACAGAGTGGGGACCAAGTTCAAGTCCTAATCAAAAGACATTCAAAGGAGCCTGACTAAAGTCCGGTCAAGGAGTGAGCCTTTGTCACCGGTCAGTTGTCTTATGGTCTGTTGCACATTGTGAGTTTATCTTCTTGATTTCTCTTGTTCCTCTATCTCCATCTTTCTCATGTGCTGGAATGTAGTCATGAGGCTTGGTTAGATTCATGGTAGTTACTTTGGCAGGAATAATTCACAGGTGGTATTGTGTATTTCAGATTATATTACATCAGAGGCACCTGGGTGGCTTAGTTGGTTGAGTGTCTGACTCTTGATTTCAGCTCAGGTCATGATCGAGCCCCACACTGGGATCCGCACTGACAGTGCAGAACCTGCTTGAGATTCTCTCTCCCTCTCTCTCTCCCTCTCTCTCTCTCTCTCTCTCTCTCTCGCTGCCCCTCCCACGCTCTCTCTCAAAATAAATAAACTTAAAAAAAGATTATATTACATCAGAAGGTGCATAATTGTTGTACTATTGGTGATGCTCTGTTTCATTACTCAGTTAAGATACTGACTCCCAGATCTCTCTATTGTAAAGAGAAATTTCCCCCTTGATAATACTTGGGTCCTCTGTGGCAAAGTGAATATCTTACTGTCTAGTAAACTTTTATCCAGTGGCTCCATTGATAAACTTTGTATAAATCACTTATTTTATTGGGGGCTGCAAAATAGTGATATCCAATTCTATTATTCCTTCCATTTTTATTAGCTATTTCCCTTCCTTCCCCTCTTGTTTTGAATATCACTATGGACACATAGAGTTTGTTCTATTCATCATGTTACCAGTTGTAGTCATTATTCATTTTGGTGCTCTAATTGTCCCAAATTTGGCCAGTAAGAATCCCTTCTATATCTCCTATGTTTTTGAACACTTCCTAGTCTTTTGGTACAAGTTGATGCCCCAGTTTCACTTTCTCTGCCCCAGACAGTGAATCAGCCATTTCTCTAAGAGACAGAAAACATGGTTGTCCTCCTCGGTTACCCAGAAGTAAGGTGTCACTTTCCCTACCCATTTAAAAGAAGCTTAAGAATAGCTAATGGCTATTAGGTGCTGTGTGCCCGGCACTTTGTTTTCCATGCATCACCTCATTTAATTCATGTGCCAATTCTTCATGGTAAGTACTCTTACTTATCCCCATTTTATAGATGAGAAAACTGGGGTGTGGAGAAGTTGAGTAAATTGTACAGGGCCACTCAGCTAGCAATTAGGGGAGTAAAGAATTAGAATTTAGATCATTCTGATTCCAAAACCAGGCTTGGAACCACCATGCTATATTGCCAATTTTGCTACCAAAAAAAAAAGAGAACTACTTAAAAAGAACGGAACTTCATAATATCTACACTTAAAAACAGAAGCAAAAACCATGCTTGGTGATGACAGGTATTAAGCAAAATTTAAAGAAGGAAATCCTTGATGGGGCACCCAGGTGGCTCAGTCGGTTGAGTGTCTGACTCTTGATTTTGGCTCAGGTCATGGTCCCAGGGTTGTGGGATCAAACCCCTTGTAGGGCTCCTTGCTGAGCATGGAGCCTGCTTGGGTCTGTCTCTCTCTCTCTCTCTCTCTCTCTCTCTCTCTCTCTCTCTTTCCCTCTCCCTTCCTCTACCCCTCCACCCCCACTCACTCTCTCTGAAATAAAAAATTAAATTAAAAATTAAAATTAAAAAAGAAAAAGGAAATCCTTGAGAAATCTGGTACCTTTCTCATGATTTCTAAATTGCCAATAATCACAACTTAGCATAACCCAGGTCAGGCCTGGAACATGATTAGAAAGCTTTCTTACAGCTCAACTCAAAGCCTTATCACGGAATGAAATAGAGCAGGGACTTTGGACCAGTTTAGTGTTCAAAGCCTTTCGAGCTTCCCTCACAGCTACCGGTGGTTTTCGCTGCTCCTGGGGTGGTCTATTCAGAGCTCAGGCTGTCCAGGTTATTGAAAGGGAGAGCGAAGGGAGGGAGGAAGGGAGAGCGAAGGGAGGGAGGAAGGGAGAGCTCCTAGGATTATGTAACTGTCCCTTTTCCCCTGTCCCAGGGTGCTGGGAAGTGAGAGGGCAGCCGCCTGGAGGAAGGGGCCCCTTTCTCTAATCTGCACAAAGGTGCCTTATTGGCTAGCAGGGGCCCTCTGTGACTGAAGTTCTTCCTGTACGAAACTGACTGTTCTGGGTTCAAGGGCGAGTAACTCTCTATTATCTCTTAACGAGAGAAAACTTCCTCCTCCCCACAGGAATTTCCAGTTGTAGTTATTAGCCTAGGTGTAACCTGAAATTTAAATGTAATTACATTTCTCTTAGAGCTAAGGTTGTCCCTGGCAACCTACCAGTTTCCTGCTTTCCTTCTCGGGAGGAGAGTCTTTGGCCTTTTACTCCTTTTGTCCTTTTCCACTTTGACCATAGAGTCCAGCTGAACTTGTGTGTGTGTGGGGGGGGGTGGTGTTTAGTGAGGACGCTTAACCCAGGACACCAAGTCTCCAGCTTGTCCTTCCCCCGCCCCCCCACCCCCAGCCCTGAGTCTTTGCCTGGGGCAGCAAGAGAGTGTCCCAGCGGTGGTGAGGTGGGTGGCAAGGAGTAACAGGGAGTGATGGGTGGGGGCCCATTAAGATAAGGAGGAAGAATAAACAGAAGCAGATGTGCCTTCAGCCCAGGTCTCCAGCCCACTGGAAAACAAACAGATGGCAGCTTGTCTCCAGGGCGGGGCCGGCCTCCTTGGAGCCGGGAGCTGGGCTGGGCTCCCTGGTCCTCACCTCTCCACTGGATCTTGTCTTCCTTCCCTGGGGACAGGCCAGAGGAGCTGTCCCTCCACACAATACAATATTCACATTCCATCTATTACCGATGCCAACGACTCCTCTCCGTTGGAAAAGATGTGCACATACCGCCTGTCTGTGAACCACAGAGAGAGACACCGTACATATGCACACACTCTTCTGGACTGACATTCACAGCCCCGAGGTGACTTTAATGCCCTGGAGTGACGGACTCCTAAAGTTAGGGGCCCCTCCATAGGATGGACCCTCTGGCTGTAAAGTCCCCTGGCTCTCCAGGCTGTTTTGGGCTACCCACCCCCAATCCAGGAGGGATCAAAGATCCAGGAGGGAAAGTCTGGACATTCAGGCTGTGCAGGGCCGGGGCTGAGGCTGATGATGCTCTCGTTCCACAGCAATGTTTCCCTTTCAGAAGGGACCTGAAACTGACTTAACATTCTCAGTTTTTAATATTACCTAAATAGGTGCAGAGTTAACCCTGGGTATTCACTCTCTGTGCTTATAAGTAGTCTATAGTCCTAAAACTGAAGGAGGAGAAGGGAGGAGCCAGGGTCTTACACTCCCAAACTTCAAGGATGTCTCCAGTAGGGGGTTTCTGTTTCTCCCAGACAGACCTGCTGTGACCTACTGTGGTCCCAGCTTCTGCTGGATGACCCCTGGGCTCTGGTAACGCTGTCCCATCTTCTGTCCTAGTCTAGGGGTGATGGTGGCTTCCTGCTGTTGCTCATTGCTGGTTTGCCTCACCCTCCCTACTGGAATTCTGGATTCTTCTATCCTGGCAAGCTTGAGGTGGGAGGCAGTGTTTCATAAAGGTGGGGAACGCAGGGGTCTTAGGTGGGATGTCCCCAAAGCCAATGCTAAGAAGGAGATTTGCAAGCAGAGAGTTTATTGGGGAGCATGCCACCCAGCAGCAGCTCTTAGAAGTGAGGGAAGCAGAGGGATATGTTGACATGCGACAGTTGCAACAAAAACTCTGAAGCCAGGATGGCCCTTCGGAATTGTCCCAAATCGAGGCAAGGGATTTGATTTTTGTACCCCACCCCCACCCCAGCACGGCTGAGTTGGATGGGGGCCGCCCCAGGAAGGGGCCAGTGTTGGACGTGGGGTGGCTCCCTTCAGGCAGGGCTATTCCTGAGGGACTGGCTGTGAGCTGTCATCAGCCCTGAAGGGGAACCTGGACAGAGGCCACAGCATCCACTTCAAGTTCAAAGCCCACTTCTGCAACTTACTAGTTATGTGACCTTGACCCAATTCCTTATCTTTCTTTCGCTCGTGGTTCAGTTTCCTTACCCGTGAACAGGGAAATTGTGAGGATTAGCTGAGATTGGTTCCGTGTTCTGTAGGGGAGAGAAAGTCTCCACCCCTCTGCTGGCTCCCCCCCAAGGTCGCTGCTGTCATCTGTTTGGTCAGGATCCAGGAAGCTGTTTCAGACACTTTTATGAGGGGGGTGGGGCTCTTGTGCAATAAAGGGTCGTGTGCCCAGGTGTGGCCTTTTCTCTCACTTCCTGCTCCCAGGGGCTGGGTAGGCCTTGCTCTCCTCGCTGGGGATGGAATGAGGAAGCTGAACCCTGGTCCTGCTGCAGGCTGGCCTCGTTGCCCTCCCTCTTCTTCCTTCCTGGAGCACTGGCTGGTACAGGGAGCTGGGGAGCCAGAGCTCTAAATCCTGGACTGAAGCTGAGCTTCAGTCCTGTCATTGAGCTCGGAGCCCTGTCCTGAGGTGGCAGTGCATCAGGCTCTGTGCTATAGAGCAGCACCCCAAATTTCTTCAGGGTCCCCCAGGTACATATGGAGACTTGGTATGAATTAGAAAAGGTCCTTCCTCTGGGCAGACACAGCCTCAGGAGTGCTCAGTTTAACAAATAGATAGTGCCTTTGTGTAAACTAGGAAAAGGCCCCCAGTCCTCTTTGTTCAACTTGAGGTGCAGTGCGCAACCTGCCCAACCCTATGGGGTGACCCTGAGTGAAGGTTCCACTAGATGCCACGGGTTCTTGCCCTGCCTCTGCTTTGCCAGTTTTCTCAGAACCCACCAGATGTAAGGTGTAGCCCTGGATTCTAGACATTTTGTGTGGTTTATGCGCTTATTCTGGACAATCAAGTTCTATGCCAGAGAGCCTATCTCCCCACACATCCAACCTCTCTGCCTCAGAGCCTTTGATGGTACTTTCAGTGATGGCATTCATAGTTTCCAGTGGGTCCTGGAACTGCAAGGGAGCAGAGAGATTACTGGACATTGCTGAGTGGCAGGGACACAAAATCTGTTCCAGTGGGGACAGACCCCCCAGTCACAGAAGCACCCCAGCCCCGTGAGTCTATCCCACCAATCAGAGCACATGCCTCGGAACTTGGGTCAAGCGTCTTGTCCGTGAGACATGTTGCTGGAGAGATGGTGCGGGCAGAGCAGAAGTCAGGAGCCAGATGACTTCAGGCTAGACTTGGCTGGATTTGTTCGATCCAGAACCAAGTGTTGACTCGTATGACTTTCCTTGAAAAAAATCTATATGGGCACGATGGGCCTGCATTCCTTCATGGAAACACTTGACTGGAGCTGAGCAGTGTCTTCCTCAGTAGAATTGTAGGGGTGGCCTTAACCCTGGTTTCATGGGGGAAATTATATACTCCACAGTTAGCCTGAGTTTGAATCCTGGATCACTTATTAGCTGTGGGACCTTGAAAAAGTTATTTCTCTGTGAATCAGTTCCCCCACCTGTCAAATCGGATGATGATATGATAGTACCCATATTACAGGATTGTTACAAGGATTAAATAAGTACTTATAGCAGCACATGGCACATAATATACATTAGCTATTACAATGACAACAGGTGAGTTTCCACTGAGTAGGCATTTATGTAATGTTTCCACGAACATCATTTTATTATCTTAATGACTTCCAGATTCCCAGTGACAGATTGTAGCTGGCCTAGAGGAACCCAAGTTGGGAAAGTCACTCTTTGATCCATGAGGCCCCCTTCCCCTGAGCAAGGGAATCTTCCAGACCTCCCAAGACATGGGTGGCCTATGGCCATGACTCATGATCTTTCCTGCTTGGAACTCTGTCCCTTCCGGGGATATGCAGGGAAGCAATGTGAAGTTACGCTTCCTGTCAGCCACTTCTAAGAGCACATCCTGATATCCCAAGGCATCCTCATTCCTCTTGTAAGTCATTAAAATCTGTCAACAGCAGTCTTGGTTACTGGGCATTTTTATTTCCCACCTGATGCCTGCTTGGGGTAATGAGTTCCATGAGCTTACCACCCACGGAGTGAAGTCAGATTTTCTTTTATTCTTCCTAAATAGAATTCTCTCAAGCTTTAAGCAGGGCACCCTGGTCTAGTTCAGGATTTGGTGAATGCGTTCATGACCAGCCTCACCTAACATTCATGATCAAACAGATGTGATTCCTTCTTGGCTTCTATCTTCCCAGATGGAAGAACCCTCAACATACTACTCTGTATTTTTATGGTAGCTTCCCTATTTCCTTGACGACTTTGGCTGGCCCTTTTTCTAGGTTCCCACTGTCTTTCTTGAGCTTTAGTAAGCGCACAGGACAGAAATCCCTCCCCCACCGTGTACTGACCCGATGCCACATTCTGTTACGCTTGGATGCCCTTCCAGGTACCAAATGAGAATTTCACTTCAGTACATGCAAACTGCAGTCATTTTGCTGAAAACCGGAACAAGAGGGTATGGGGAGTTGGTGAAAGAGAAGAGAGTCAAAGCAGCAAGCAGAGCACAGCCAGAGGATTTGCCATAGAGGTGTGGGAACAATAAAAGAAGGTGAGATCTTAGAACCCTGACTCAGAACTCTACCCCGAGGCCGCTGTACACAATCCAGTCCTTGCCCCCTCACCATGGCCTTGGGTGCCAGGCTGCATCAGTCAGAGCGATTTCCTTTTCTCAGTTTGCATAAAGCCATCTCATGGACCAGCGGCTGTCCTGCCCAGGATGGGACAGCTGTGTCCTCTAGAGGGGAGGGCAGAAAAAGCCAGGTCAGAGCAAGGCACTGGGTCCTCCTACTCTGACATAAAGTTCTTCTCATCGTTCGTCCAGTATTTATTGAGCATCTCTGCGCAGCACTGTTTTAGGTGTTGAGAGGACAGTGGTGAGTAAGACAGACATGATTGCTGCTCTCATGGAGCTTACATTATAGTCAGGGGAAATAAATAAACAAGGTAAATTTAGACATCACAAGCATCACGATGGTCTAGATCAGGGTTGGCAAATCCAGCCCTTGGGTCAACTCCGGCCCTTGGCCTAATTAGTAAGGCCCATGGGCTAAGAATCATTTATATATTTTTAAGGATTCTAAAACAATACAAACTTCTAGGAGGCATGCAAACTCTCATTATCTACTCTTTTTCATGACAGAAAAAGTTTGCCAAGTACTGGTTTAGACAGTGACTCAAGGTGGTAGGGTGGTCTAGTGACACATCAGCTGCTTTCCCAGCACCCATCCAAATGTCTCAAACACATCGTAGCCTTGAGATTTGGGTGGTGGCATGGGGCTTTCACCGCCTAAGCCTACTAATTAGGGTCCTTTGAGCACTGACTGGTTCAGGGTTACACCAGTTAGTGTGTGGGATTCTCCTGGGCTAAGGGACTGGTTAGGTGAAGTCCAGGACTTTCCTGAGTGTTGGAGGACAAGAATCTCTCTTTCTGGATGAGGTTGGATATAGATGTGAGGCCAGGGATTGCTTGCAGCCATATTGCTGCATGAGCCATATTGAGCGTGAGGATAAAGGTGACCTGTTGAGGGGAGCACCCAGAGAATCACAGAAAAATCCTGACTATACCCTGGCTGGAGCCTGATTTGCTTCTGGACTTAGTTCTACAGCCAATAAACTCCCTTCAATGTTTAAGCCGATTTAGGTTTCTTGTTCCTTTTGACCAAAACATCTTAACCAATATAGATGGTCAAGGAAGAAGGAGGTGATGTTTGAGCTGAGATATGAATGGGAGCAAAGAAGATCTGGACGAAAAACCTTCCAAGCAGAGGAAAATGCAAATGCAAATATCCCAAGATGGGTATGAGCTAGGCACACTGGAGAAGTGGAAAGGTCAGTGAGCCATGGGGAGAATGGTATCCAGCGAGGGAGAGGAGCAGGCCAGGTCTGGCGGCCCAGGAGAGGAGCTTCGCTTTTGCTCTAAATGCAACAGGAACCCACTGTTAGTTTCTTTTTACATTTTTTAAACGGATTTTTATTAACATATAGCAGTACAGTACACAAGGTTTAAGGGCACAGTTGGATGAAATGAACACCTACGCACATATACATAAATCTCTGTCACCCAGATCAAGAACGTTCTCAGCCCCCACAAACCATGTATGCAATTTAAAATTTTCTAGGAGCCACATGAAAACAAGTAAAACACAGATGAAATTAATTTTAATAATGTATTTGATTTTAATTCAGTGGATCCCCAATATTCTCTTAAGGCATAATCAGTGTTAAAGGTGTCAGTAAGCTGTTACTTTTCCCAAGTCTTTCAAATCCAGTGTGACTCTTACATGGACAGCACATTTCGATTTGGACTAGCCACATTTCAGGGCTCAGCATCCACACACGGCTAGTGGCTACTGTAGGAACAGTGCACGTCTAGAGAGTAAAGCAGTGAAGCAAACATGGTCCATTGATCAGAATAGAAGTCATGTAAATGTAAGCCACTGACCTTATCTCGGTTTAGAGTCCTGACTCTTTCATTTTATTTTAGTGAAAAAAAGTTCCCACCCATTCTCAGTTCCCTACCCTATATTCCTCCAAGGTCTTACACACAACACAGCATTTTCCTACCATCAGTGGTTTTCCTTCCCTTTTGGGCTCTCGTGAATGGAGCTGTCCTTCTGCTCATTCTCAGGCACTATTAAGTGTGGATAAGGAAGGGAGCCACAGCTGGTGACCCGTGTTCATCCCCCCGTTCTGTTCTTACCTCCAGGACTGGCTTTCCTGGCAGCGAGTCAATGGAACCCCTTCTTCACACACAGGTGTATAATACTGGAGCTCACCTGTGGTGCAAGGGGACGATCTGAAGGAGCAATGACTAAGAAATTAACCTAGTCCTTCTGGATTTCATTCGAATTGTTGGGTGTGTCCTGGGCGCCAGAATCATAAAGCAGGCCTGGTTTCCTTCCTTTGATGTATTTAAAGAGCCCTGGATTTGCAGCCACAACACTGAGTACTAGTCCCACAGCCATCACTAACGGCAGTATCACTTTGGGTGTAGGGTTTATCTAATCCGAGCATCACTTCCTCTGCTGGTTACACATGAATAATAATGCCTGTCTTATAGGTTACAGTGATTACCAGATAAATCATACAGTTTGAAACTGTAAAGCATTACACAAATACAAGACGCTAACCTTTACAGCAGGGAACATGATGCAGGACATACAACAGGGGGAAAGGCCCCTCTGAGATGCTCAGGGCAGGAAGCACGTTTCTTCCCCTCTGCCCTCTTGCCTTTGCTCTTCGCCCCCTCACAGTTTGTAATGGCCTGTGTGGCTTTACAAGCAGCAGGCGCTCTGATCCAAAAGAATGACTAATTGAACACGCTCCTGGTATTTTGGTCCTTCATACACACCTGTCCTGGGCTCCTGGAAAGGCAACCCCCAAGGGAAGCCTCTTGGCTTTCATTTCAGGTGTCTGAAAATGTTTCCTCCGCAGGCGGGTGGCAATTCCTCCGCAGGCGCGTAGGTTTCCATTGGCTCCGGGGGCGGGGGGGGGGGGGGGAGGGAAGGGGTCCCGTGCGTGTATCTTTTATTGGCTGACTGTAGCTGGGACCGGGAGCCACAGGCCCTGCGCAGTTCACAGCCCCGGGAATCTCTGAGGGCTGGTGGCGCCTTTGCTGCCTCCTGTCCCCAGGTGGCCGGTGGGAGCGCCCTCCACGCCCCCTGACAGCCTCCTCTCAAATCGCCTCCTTGGGGGAACCGTCCCAGGCTAAACCCAGCCATTACCAGTCCCTTAATGGACACATTTCTGGTCCCCGGCTCAGAGGCGGGGCATCAGTCCCCGGGCCATGCACACGAGCTCTGCCTTTGTCACTGTCTCAAGCTCCGCCAGCTGCGTTAGAATGCTCAGGCTTCTTAACTCTTCTCCCCGCGAAACACAGGTCGGAGGATGCAGTAAACCTCCTGGCTCCTCCCCGAAGAACTCTGGGACTTCAATGCACTGGGCCCCAGCCAACAACCGAATAAAGTGGAAAATTTTTCATCACTTACAGAAAGTATTTTCACTCGGCAAAACAGCAGCTCCGGCCCCTCTGAGCAAGCCCGTTTTAGCCGCGCCGGGCAAGAGAGCACCCGTGCAGTTGGCGGCGCTTTCCGGAGGCTGCTCCAACCCCCCTCCCACTTCCCATCCCGCTGTCATTGTTCCCCCGCCGCTCCGGGCCGCGCACCCCGCACCCCGCACCCCGCAGCCCGGCCCCGCGCGCCCGGGCAGCCCCCAGCGCTCCGGACCGGCTGCAGCCGCCGCGGCTCGGGGCGCCCCTTCACCAGCCCGGGCCTCCGCAGCTCGGCGGGGGCGCGGGGGCGCAGGCGGGGCCCGAGCTGCCAATCCCCGCGCGGCGCACGTGCGGCACGTCTCCGCATCCGGCCCCCGCCCCGCGCGGGCTCCGCCGGGTTTTCGGGGCGGGAGGGGGGTGGGTCCCGAGACAACGCGGGCTGCGCCCGCGAGGGGGGTGCGCAGGGGGGTGGAGGTGGGACCGCGCGGGGGTCGGGAGTATGCTCGGATGGGGGGGCGCTGGGCGGTGCGAGAGGCCGGGGGGTGGCGGTCAGTGGGGTGTTGAGAGGCTGTGAACGCGCAGGGGGTAAGGGGGATGCCTAAGGGTCGATGGGGTGGGGATCGCAGGGGGCGGGGGAGTACTGCGTGCCGAGGGAGTACCCCAGGGCCCACCAGAGGGTCCGCCCGCAGCTCGACCACCTCCCTAACCTGTTAGGGGAGCGCCGGGAAATTCCCCAAGCCCTCTCAGCCCGTTTCTGTCCCTCTCTGTCACTAGAAAGTGAGCTACGGACGGGTGCAGAAGGGCCTGTTGTCCACCGCCAGCTTAGCCGAGGGCCCTAGGCAGGAGGGCGGGGGGCCGGCGAGAGGGGGCCTTCAAATGCTGGGCCCAGAGCACCTGTTCAGGAGACAGCAGATCATTTTAGGCCCCTTCTTCACTACCACCCTCCCCACCCCCGCCTCGCTCCCTCACTTCCCTGCATCCCCGCCGTCTCCGCCCCGAGAATAGGGAGCGTTTTATTTCTGGTTGTGACTTTGAAACGCAGCCATCCAATGTGTTAGCCTCTCGGCGGAAGCCCAGGAATCAGAGCTGTGGACTTGACAGAGCACAGAGCGGGGCACCGCCTGCAGGGGACTGGCCGTCGCTGATGGTCCACTCCGAGATGGAGCTTGCCGATTGCCCCTCAGTGTGCTGGGAAGGAGGAAGGCAGAGGGGCCGACGGTCTGTATACACAGCGACATCTTCATTCCCCGCTGTGCTGCTTGGACCCCGGAAAGTTCCGCGTCCCAGCGTGGAAGCCAGCTGGATGTCGCTGTACCTCGCTGAGAGTCCCCCCCCTCCCCCCCCAGCTGCACCGCTGTTTTACCCTCCTTGAAAGGCTGTAACAACTTCCGGAAGAGGAACTCCCTTTGAAGTGTGGGCAGCATTTCGGTTCCTCTGACTTCTCCTTGTCTCCTTTGATGTGGAATGACGCCAGGCTTAGCAGAGACTGGCTCCTGGGGACCCATAGATCAAACGCCACCCCCAAGTTCACCTCCAGCAGGACGGACATATTGAAGGGCAGACTGAAATACTCTAGAATCTTAAAATTTTCCATTTCCTGCTGTTTTTTTTTAAATTAATGCTGTTCATATTTTTCAAATGTATCATTCAATTCTTGATGCCTGTGAAATTACAGTGGAAAACCTTGGGCCCAAGTGCTTTATCTACATTATTTCATTTATTCCTCACAACTACTCTCTCCCACGCGAGTATTATCCCCCACTTTATAGATGGGGAATTGAAATCCTAGCTGTCTGAGACCCTTTCTTCTTAAAAAAAAAATTTTTTTTTTTAATGTTTATATATTGTAGAAAGAGTGCAAGCAGGGAAGGGGCAGAGAGAGAGGGAGACACAGAATGTGAAGCAGGCTCCGGGCTCTGAGCTGTCAGCACAGAGCCGGTCGCGGGTCTCGAACCCAGGAACCCCCAGGTAATGACGTGAACTGAAGCTGGACACTTAACCAACTGAGCCACTCAGGCCCCACTCTTCCTTTTTTTTTTAAATGTGCTATTTATTTTTGAGAGAGAGCATGAGTGGGGGAGGGGCAGAGGGAGAGGGAGAGGAAGGGACAGAGGACCTGAAGCGCGGTCTGCTCTGAGCGTAGTGAGCCCCATGTAGGGCTCGAACTCATGAACTGCGAGATCATGACCTGAGCCCAAGTAGGGCGCTCAACCAACTGAGCCACTCAGGTGCCTCTAGAGCTTTCCTTCTTGAGCACCTCCTCCGCTAAAAGCTAATTGGGTGAATCAAACAAGTCGAAACCCACAAAGCACAACAGTGCCTGGCACACAGTAACTGCACAGTGAAAAGTTATTGATTTTTTGGATGACTGTCGCCATTACGAAGAATAAGCATGAAAGTTCTATCGTGATAGCAAGTTCTACAGCAGTCGTAGGCAGTAGACCTTGATGCGTTCTTTCAGAAGCATTCAGGGTTTTGTTTTTCCCTGGTGAGAGCTGTCTCTAAATGGTATTGGGAATTGGACTCCAGAACAAGTTGCTCCAAGACAAACTATACTGAAGTTTTCCCACAGAGATTTGCTCCGGACCTGATCGGTCCTTCCTTCCCAACTGGAGACGTTAGCAAAAACACGTTAGCAAAAACATGCCGTTCAGACCTCAGCTGGGTGCTTTGATGCCCTGGAGTTAAAATGGAATGTGTGTGTGTGTGTGCGTGTGCGTGTGTGTTAATGACATGGAAATGGTAACTTGACTTTGACATTATTTACCAAATCATTTACTTTTTTTAAAAAGTGGGGTTTTTTTGATTTTACAAAGTAATTGTTCTTTTTTTATTTAAAAAAATTTTTTTTAACGTTTTATTTATTTTTGAGACAGGGAGAGACAGAGCATGAACAGGGGAGGGGCAGAGAGAGGGAGACACAGAATCTGAAACAGGCTCCAGGCTCTGAGCTGTCAGCCCAGAGCCCGACGCGGGGCTCGACCTCACAGACCACGAGATCATGACCTGAGCCGAAGTTGGCCGCTTAACTGACTGAGCCACCCAGGCGCCCCCAAAATAATGTTCTTAAAAAACATTTTTTTTTTTTTTTTTTTTGAGAGAGAGCACGCGAGCACGAGTTAGGGAGAGGCAGAGGGAGAGGGAAAGAGAATCCCAAGCAGGCTCCCTGCCCAGCAAGGAGCCCTACACGCGGCCCCATCCCACAACAGTGAGATCATGACCTGAGCCGACTCTACCTGAGAAGAAACTTTTGAAAAGGAGTTGGCCGAATCAGAGGGAAGGGGACAATAGCTAAGGGTCCCCTGGCCCAGCAGGGATCGGTGAGAGGAAGCAGGACAGATGACACAGTGGGACAGCGTCATGACTGGCGTCGTTGCTGGAGGAGCAAGGGTCCTTCCAGTGGTATGTGTTCAGGGAAAAACTAAGAGAGAGGGGGGCCTTGGTGAGTCCATCGGGAGCAGAGGAAGGCAGGTGTCCTGGGAAGGGGTCCACAGTAAGAGGTGGGACCTGCAGGGCGGCCAGTCTGCTTCAGAGTATCCCAGTAACTCCTCATCTCAGTAACACGGCGGTATGGGTTCAATCGTGTCCTCCTACCCGCTTCATACGTTGAGGCCCTAACTCCCAATACCTCAGGATGTGGCCTTATTTGGAAGTAGGTTCATTGCAGGTGTAATTAGCTAAGTTAGAATGAGGTCATCCCAGAGTAGGGAGGGTTCTTGATCCCATATGACTGGTGTCCTTACGGAAAGGGGAGATTTGGACACAGACACGACACACAGGGAGAACGCCGTGTGGGCATGAAGGCAGGGATCAGGGTGAAGTGTCTCCCAGCCAGGCAGACCACCAGAAGCTGGAAGAGCAGCCCCCAGAAGAAGCCACCCTTGCTGACACCTTGAGTCCAGGCTTCTGGCCTCCAGAACCGTGAGACAGGGCATTTCTGCTGGCTAAGCCACCCCGTTTGCAGGACTTTGTTGCAAAGTAATACACACGGCAGCACATCGGCTGGCTGTCCTGGGTGCATAGAGCCCTTCGATTTTTGAAACCTTGCTTTGTAGAAGCTGAGAGGGCCTGTTTGAAAAAAAAAGCGTTTTTTTAATGTTTATTTATTTTTGAGAGAGAGAGAGAGACACAGAGCGTGAGCCGGGGAGGGGCAGAGAGAGGGAGACACAGAATCCAAAGCAGGCTCCAGGCTCCGAGCTGTCAGCACGGAGCCCGATGTGGGGCCCAAACCCATGAACCGTGAGATCTTGACCTAAGCGCAAGTCGGACGCTTAACCCCAGAGAGGGCCTGTTTTATAAAAAGTCATCTCCTCTCTCTTTAACAGAATGATACATGTACAGAGTTTAGAAGTAAAATGGAGGGGCGCCTGGGTGGCTCAGTTGGTTAAGCATCTAACTTTGGCTCAGGTCATGATCTTGTAGTGTGTGAATTTGAGCCCTGCATCTGGCCTGCTTGGGATTCTCTCTCTCTCTCCCTCTCTCTGCCCCTCTCCCACTTGCACTCTCTCTCTCTCTCAAACTTTTTTAAAAAAAATTTTTTTAATGTTTATTTTTGAGAGAGAGAGAGAGAGAGAGAGAGAGAGAGAGAGAGAGAAACAGAGCTCGAGAGGGGAAGGGCCAGAGAGAGAGGGAGACACAGAATCTGAAGCAGGCTCCAGGCTCTGAGCTGTCAGCACAGAGCCTGATGCGGGGCTCGAACTCACAAACTGCGAGATCATGACCTGAGCCGAAGTCGGACGCTTAACTGACTGAGCCACCCAGGCGCCCCTCAAATAAACTTTCTTTTTTTTTAAAAAAAATTTTTTTTTCAACGTTTATTTATTTTTGGGACAGAGAGAGACAGAGCATGAACGGGGGAGGGGCAGAGAGAGAGGGAGACACAGAATCGGAAACAGGCTCCAGGCTCCGAGCCATCAGCCCAGAGCCTGACGCGGGGCTCGAACTCACAGACCGTGAGATCGTGACCTGGCTGAAGTCGGACGCTTAACCGACTGTGCCACCCAGGCGCCCCTCAAATAAACTTTAAAAAGAAACTGAAATGGAATAAATATTTATCGTCATGAAAAGGAACAACCACCCTTTGTCCTCTGGGCTCTCTCCTCTGAAGAAATGACTCTCAGCTGGATAGCCTTTTTCCTGGCATTTACCTCTATTTTCCTAAATAATATGTGTATATTACTATTTCTTGATTTTTCAGTTTGGGACATTACCTGTTGACTTCCAACCATGGTAGCTGAGGAGATAGCCCGCTACCATGTCCCTCTATTACAACATTTGATGAAGTGGTCAGTGTACCCATTGTTAGGACTAGACAAATGTTGTCAGCCTCTGACCACACCCCTTTCTCCTACAACCCTTTTCTTATTATGGCGTTATTATCGGCTGTTTTTTTCTTTTCATCTGCCTGATTCTCTTTGACCATCTATGTTGCCCATATGCTCTGCCGTCTCTGCCATATCACTGTCACCAGGTCCTGTGCCCTTCATTTATCCCAGGCAGGGCAGTCCAGGTGCCAGGAAGGAGGAGGGGTTGTCTTTTAAAAGTGGCTAGCAGCCTTCTGGGTTTTTTTTTGAGGTGGATGTTTCAATTCAACAACTACACTGTTCATCTCACCTGAGTGTACAGGTTCATCGTTCTGGTTTCAGCACATTAATCATCTGTTACGATAAGCCAGGTCTGAATCCGGGGGAGCAAATGACTGGAGAGCCAGTGATTCCTAAACTCACTCTTACAGAAACTGGTATTTTTGTTGGTTTTTTCTTCCCCCTTGGGGGGAAGGAGGTGGGTGGGGAAGGGGTGGGGATTTGCTGCAGGCTGCTTGCAGGAGATGGGGCGAGTGCAAGGGTGCAAGGTGCATTTTCTCCATCTCTGCATGGAATCAGCACTGGTGGGTCACGTGGGGCGTGGGGGCTCTAGGGCATGGAGGCGGCCCCTCTGACCTGGAGACTTACAGCCTCACCATGGGCACTGTGCCATTAGCAGTGGTGGCCCTGGGGCTCTTAGTGGTGGTTTGGGGGCCATGGATCTCAGCCAGAGAAGTCGGGGCAGAAGGACACAGTCGTGACTGGGACTAATTGGGGAACCCTTCTGAGGTCTCCCTGAGAGACCCAGGGGAAACGTTCAGGGATGGGACTGAGCACTGGCGTTCATCCAGCATCTCAGAATCGCTGTGATTTGAAGTAGCAATCTAAAAGGGATCAGATTTCACCCCAGGCTGCTGAAAACTCAGTGCACGTGCATGGTTTCTTCAGAATGATTCAGGAAGACGGACAGGGTATTTTTACCCTTATTTTATGGATGGGGAATCAAAGTCTCAAAGAAGCGTGTCTTTAATTGTTTTTAATGTTTATTTTTGAGAGAGAGAGATTATTTATTTTTGAGCAGGGGAGGGGCAGAGAGAGAGGGAGACACAGAATCGGAAGCTGGCTGCAGGCTCTGAGCTGTCAGCACAGAGCCCGGTGTGGGGCTTGAACCCATGAACCATGAGATCAGGATCTGAGCTGAAGTCTGACGCTCAGCTGACTGAGCCACCCAGACGCTCCTTGAAGAGGCTTGGCTTTAAGCAAGAGATGGACTTGGCCCCCTGGCCCAGTGCTTTTCTATTTTCGTTGAACACAAAATTCAAGTTGCGGGAAGGTATGAGGGGACATAACAGGCCCATCGTACAATTCACTGGTCCTAGGTGCGAGGTATTTATTACGTTCAGTATGGGCATCACGTTTCAAAAGGCACAAGAGTAAACTCAAGAACTCCCCAGACTTAAATAAGCTTCACGAAAGCAGATCAAGCCTGACCTTTTCAATGTTACCTCCCGTTGCCCAGCAAGACTTGGCACGTAGGTGCACAATAATTATTTACTGGACAAAGGAATGAATCCTGGGGATGACGAAAGACCTAGAAACCAAGTCATTTAGGAGGTTGCTGGAGGTGCTGAAAGCACTGACCACACGAAAGAGGGATCAGACTGATACGTGTAAGTCCAGATCAGAGACCGCCGGGGCGCAGGACAAGAGCCAGTGGGCAAAAGCTAGAGTGACGCCAGTGTTGGCTTAGAGTGACAGGACAACTTGCAACACTTAAAACTGTCCAAAGGGAAAATGTAATGTTAGGAGCGACCGTCACAGGCTCTGCTTTGGGAGGTTTCGCTGTGCCACTTGGGGTGCAGGCCACTGGTGCTGGAGGGTCCCAGGGGCCCATCTCCCCACTGGCTCCTGTGAGACCAGGCTGCGGTGGTCTTCACTGGAACCTTCTGTCTGCCCCCAGGACGAGCCAAAGATCTGTGGGCCCCGAGAGCCCGTGAGCCCTCCGGACAGAGTGGTGCCCCACCCCGGGGCCCAGGGTGGATTCCTGGAGAAAGGTGCTGGAGGTCGCATCACTGGCGTCACCGGTGGAGGCCAGCTGTGTCAGGAATTGCGTTGAAAAGTGAGCCCAGGGCCAGGCTGCTGGGAAAGGAGTGAAGACGTGAAGAATGTCAGTAAAGGAACGACAGGACTTGCTGGCTGATTTAATGCTGGGGCAAAGGAATCCTGAACTTTCCAGCCTGGTAGTTGGACCTTCACAGCAGAAATTGGGAAGGAGAGACGTTTCTCAGATACTGACCGAGAGAGGTACCTTGGAACCAGCCCGGGGTCTGGGCGAGAAATGGGATGGTGAACTGATGCAGTGTTTGCAACCCGTCAGTGTAGACGGGACGCATGAAACCGTGTGGGCAGAGGGGCTCTGAGATGAGGAGTTGGGCAGAGTATGGAGCCGAAGAACACACACAAAAGCCACGGTGTCCCAGAGCCCAGAGTCCCGGCTTCAGGCCTTTGGACACATCCCCAGCCACTGGAGTTACTAGTTTCCCGTTGGGTACTTTCGTAAATACCACAGGTGCTCCGCTGGGACCCCACAAGGCTGGTGTCTTCCCACAGTTGGGCATCGGTCTGTTTCCTGTCTTTCTAGCCTGATTCCCCCTGAAAGCGGAGCCTGAGAAGATGGACTTGCATGCGGGTCACCTCCCCTGGGAAATGATCCCGAGGAACTAGAGAGAGGACCCGGCAAGACAAACAGGAAAGGGAAACATCACCCCAATTGGCTTTGGGTAACCAGGGCTCAGTCCTGCCGGGGGTCTTCCAAGAAGCCGTGAAGACCACGCCTGTGACTTGTCTGCCCAAGCAAAGGGGGAGGAGACTCCCCACTGGTTCTTGTTTCCTGGTAGTGAGAGCTGCCCCACGGTGAGTGGGTTGCTGCAGGTTACCGATTCCACAGGTGACAGTAGAGAAAAGCCAGGGCAGAAGGCAGGAGATACGGGGCACAGCTGAGGCAAGGTGCCGTAGGTGACACCCTGTGCGGCTGGTTGCTGGAGCAACAGCTGGAGCAGAAAGAGGATGTAAGGCACGATGTCCCATCCCCGTATTCGTCATCACAGCGGGACCTCCCCCATCCATGCCTACACTACCCGGAAGCAGAGTTCTCTCTAGATTTTCTACATGACGATCTCCATATGCACCACAACATGCTCAGTGCCAGGGGCCCGGGCACCCGTCACCTGCCTCTGGACCACCTCCCATGTGGCTAATCTCCTCCATGGGCCGCAGCCTTAACAACTGAGATGGTTGAAAATGATTAATGATTAGCTCAGCCTTGTCAGGGAGTAAAGTTGCTTTTGGTTGAGTTTCCTAAATTCCGGGACCCATACACTCTCCCTACAGCCCATCGGTCTCCCTGGCAGCTAGGAAAATGCACTAAGAAGCTGCTGGGTGTCTTCCCGCTGACAGGTGCAATCTCCCCACACCTTGTTCACTCCCAGCACTGGGGCTGGACCAGGAAGGAGGGGCGGACAGGTGCTGGAGGGACTGAATAGCTGCTGACCTGTGACGGGCTGAGTCTCCCAAGATGCTTCTCCTCAGTGGGAAATGGATGGGAATTTCCTATATTCTGATCTCTTCAGGCAAGACTGAACTTATTGCTGTAATGGGAAACTCTTTTAGTGAAGGCTTGAGCATCCCATCCCAGCGATTTCTATCACTATTGGATTCTAAGCTCTTTATATTTACAGATTTGTTCTGCCTCACTCACGCTACTAAGTGTACTTTTACTGAATTTCTATGAACAGGTTAAGTAGTTTTATTTCCTGACTTCTTGTGATTTTTCAATGACCCCCGTTTGGAGTTCATGATCATACAACCGCAGGGGTTTTCTGAGGTTAAGAGAAAACAGCAGCTTGAAGGCTCAGGAGGTGGATGGACTTTGGGAGTTCTGGAAATAGAGCCCAGACGTAGATTTACAGATCCTTGATGAGCCTGGATTGGCAGCTTGGATGACCTGATCCTCCAAGGATGAGTAATGCTGCTAGATTGGTCTCCTGCCTCTGGAAACACAGCACACAGAAGCTTCGAGAGGATTGGTCTCCTGCCTCTGGAAACACAGCACACAGAGGCTTCAAGAGTGAGTGGAAAGTTGCTGGTCATACCTTCTCAGGCCCAGATATGCATTCCGGGCCACATAGTTAGGAATCATCCTTATGGTTTAGAGAAAACAGTTGAAATTTCCTGATTTATATCAATGAGTTTAGATTCAGCCACAACAATACCAGCTTCAAACAGACATATTAAATTGCTTCTCATGTACACAATCTAGTTCTAATATGTCAGCTTCAGCATTATCAGGGGTACAGGCTCTTTCCAGCCCTCTGTCTGCCCTTTCTAGACTGTGTGTCTCATCCTTCATGGTCCAAAACGATTGCTGGGGTTCCAGCCATCACACCTGACTTCTAAGCAGTAGGAGAGAGGAAAGAAAGAAGGCCCTATACCTTCTTTTAAAGACACTTTCCTGGAAGAACCGTGCTGTTTGCTTATACTTCACTGGCTAGAACTTAATGGCCAGACCCAGCTGAAAATTAGTCCATTAGCAGGGGGTAATTCTACTTGGAATAAATTTGGGGTTCTGTTACCACGCGGGAGAAACAGCATTGCTGTTAGGCTGGGCAGACATCTAGCAATCTGTATCAGAGAAAGCTGTATTTAGTAGCTGTGAAATAAACAGGTTTTTGGGATTTGTAATTCACTTAACTCTGTGTGGCACCGACCCTAGGCAGATCACTTTACTTCTTTGAGCTTCGGCATCTTCACTGAAAAAAGAAAAAGTTAGACTTCCTGACCAATAGCCGTGGCTGTTAAACTGTGTTCCATGAAGTCCTGGGGTTTCTCGGAGGCGCCTCAGAGGCTAACGGAAGCACCTTGAGCTGAGACAGGAGAGGAGCCCAAGCCAGGACCTGCTTTTTTATTTGCTTTGTTGTGTTACCAGGGATCTCAGCAGTTGTAAAGTTCCATGGCCCCAGGGAGAAACTTCAGGAGCAATGGTGGAAAGTTTCTGGGTTTCAAGAGAAGCAAATTGAACAGGTTATGTGGGCTTAGGTTTCTGTGGTTCTAGAGACAGAGGCACACATTTCTGTAATTCAGGAAACCCAGGCTCAGCTAAAAAGCTTGGTAATACTTTTATGATTTTGTAGGTAATGAGACATAATTTTCTTTTTTTTTAATGTCTATTTATTTTTGAGAGAGGGAAAGAGGGGGAGGGGCAGAGAGAGAGGGAGACAGAGAGTCCCAAGTAGGCTCTGTGCCGACAGCGCAGAGCCCGACGCAGGAGCCGATCTCACGAACTGTGAGGTCATGATCTGAGCCAAAACCTAGAGTCAGACGCTTAACCGACTGAGCCACTCAGGCGCCCCCAGACATAATTTTCTTAACTCGGGGACGTTAGAATATATTTCCTAAGGGCTGGAGTGAAGAGACAATGAACTTTGGAATAAGATCCAGGCTTGTTCCTCTTCTGCTTTTTGCTGCTTGATACTCAGCCTCTCTGAGCCACAGTGTGCTCATCTATAAAATGGGGATAATAATGCCCACTTGGAGGGCTGCTGGAAGAATTCAATGTAATTGAGTATAGGAAGCTTAGGCCATGAGGAAGTGTTGGTCTTCTTCAGTGTCATCCGTTGAGCAGAGGGTCCCATACTGCCTGGGGTAGCGGGGAGGGAGAGCAGAAGTGATTCAGCCAATTGGTTCCTAAAGCTCAAGATAAAAATGACGACACCCGCGGTACCTGGGAGGCTCAGTCAGTTAAGCGTCTGACTTCAACTCAGGTCATGATCTCACAGTTCGTGAGTTCAAACCCCGCATTGGGCTCTGTGCTGACAGCTTGGAGCCTGGAGCCTGCTTCAGATTCCGTGTTTCTGTCTCTCTCTGCCCCTTCCCTGCTTGCACTCTGTCTCTCTCAAAAATAAATCAACATCTTTTAAAAAAATGGTGACACTGGACCCGGGAGCATCACCCTGATGGTGTCTAGACTGAGCCCCTATCCTGTGGGGGTTTGATGTTCCAGTGCCCTAAACCCAACCAAGTCACCCTGCTGTTGTTCCTCTCTTCCCTAAATCATTAGTCTTTCCCTCCTTACTGGCTTTTCCCCCTCGCCATCCATTACATACTTGAGGTCTTTCTCATCTTGAGACAAAATTCCTTCTATTTCTAGGCAGATGACTGTCAATACCTGTGTCCTTCCTCCTTTCGCAGCCATGGTGTTGTCTGCGTGGGCCAGCTTCCCTTTCTCTCCACCTCTGCTCTGCCGGCTCTTGGGGAGGGGGTTTGTGCCTGACCTCTATATTGAATCTGCTCCTGCCAAGGTCATGAACATCCCCAGTAACTGGCTTCAGTTCTGCGGCCTGACTGTCCCTAGTTCCTGTGACTTCCTGAGGTCACTCTTTAACAAAGGAAGGTTCAGCATGCAGTTGTAAGTAGAATGTATAAGCGGGGTGTGAGCCCCAATGTTTCTGAGGGAATGTGGTGTGTGTATGTCTTTAAAGTCTTGCAATTTTCTCTCTTAAGTGTTCCCGTCCCAATTCCTGTGGCTGGTCTCAGCCTCACTCTCTGATACGCGTTATCCCAGATATGAACTCACCTCTTGTCTTCATACCCAAGGACAATGCTCACCCAGTGGCGCTGGGTGGAAGGGACTGTTATTAAAGTCTATAGATGCAGGGGCGCCTGGGTGGCTCAGTCGGTTAAGCGTCCGACTTCAGCTCAGGTCACGATCTCGCGGTCCGTGAGTTCGAGCCCCGCGTCGTGCTCTGGGCTGATGGCTCGGAGCCTGGAGCCTGCTTCCGATTCTGTGTCTCCCTCTGTCTCTGCCCCTCCCCCGTTCATGCTCTGTCTCTCTCTGTCTCAAATATAAATAAACGTTAAAAAAAAAAATTAAAAAAAAAAGTCTGTAGATGCTTCCTGGGAATTATGGCATGGAGAGCGTGAACACTGAGTATCTGAACCCACATTCCTGATGTCCGCTGTCCAGTGAGTCTGTGGAAACGCTCTCCAGCAGTCTCTCTTCTTGACCAGTCTCCTGCCCTGTTGACAGAGCCTTCTTGCTTCCCACATAGAATTTCCTCCCACATTCATTAGCTTCCCTTCATGCCAAGGTCCATCCCAGAGTCCTGTCTCTGAGGTCACCAGGGTACCAAGGGCCCGTGAAAATAACCCTTACCTTTCACACTGGGTAATTCCAGTTCCCTTTTGACTCAACTTTCCTTTTGAGGTGAGGGTGGTGAGGGTGGGTGCTGGGGGGTGAGCCTCCCCTGCTTTTACACTGTGGGCCCACGAGGCATCTCCCATACCCAAATGCAATCTCCCCTTGGGTCTCCACCTGCAGCCACGCAGGACACTGGCAGAAATTCTGAAGCCATCTTTTCTTTCATGGAGTCAGTGGTTTCCAAGAATATTCCAGGCTTCTCTCCCCACCAGTAGCGCCTGTGGATGGAGAGTGGAGAGCTTTTCTAGAGCAAACTTGTGGGATTGAGGTTTGTTTGTCTTGTCTCCCCCTTGCATTTATGTGGCCTTTCTGCAGCCTTGACCCCTCAGACCACAAACTTCTGTTTGACTGATGCTCTCTTCCCTGGGCTGTTACCCCCTCATGGTCTGCTGTTTTTCCTCTACCTCCATGCCTGTTCTTTCTGTCTCCTCCTCTGGTGCCTCTCCTGCCTCTTTTCTTTTCTTTTTTTTTTTCTTTTCTTGTCCTTTTCTTTTCTTTTCTTTTCTTTTCTTTTCTTTTCTTTTCTTTTCTTTTCTTCCCTCCTTCCCTCCTTCCCTCCCTCCCTTGCCTTCTTGCTTTTTTTCTCTTTTCTTTTAAAATAATTTCAGACTGAGGTGCCTGGTTGGCTCAGTCAGTAGAGCCTGCGACTCTTGATCTCAGGGTTGTAAGTTCGAGCCCCACGTTGGGTATAGAGATTACTTAAAAGTAAAATCTTAAAAAAAAAATTCAGACAGAGAGAGTATATTTGCACAACCGTGCAAATCTACTTAACGCTGCTGAGTTGTACCCTTAAAAATGGTTAAGATGGGGGGTGCCTGGGTAGTTTAGTTGCTTAAGCGTCCGATGCCTGATTTCAGCTCAGGTCACAATCTCATAGTTTGTGGAATCAAGCCCTGTGTCAGGCTCTGTGCTGACAGTGCAGGGCCTGCTTGGGATTCTCTCTTTCCATCTCTCTCTGCCTCTCTCCAGCTTGTATATGTATGATCTCTCTCTCAAAATAAATAAATAAATATTTAAAAAAATGGTTAGATGGCAAAATAAATAAAAAAATATTTTAAAAAATGGTTAACCGTTTTAAAAAATGGTTAAAGTTATATGTTTTTTTAACCACAGCTTTAAAACAGAATGCTGTTTGAGGGACGCCTGGGTGGCTCAGTTGGTTGAGTGTCTGACTTCGGCTCAGGTCATGATCTCACAGCTCATGAGTTCAAGCCCCACATCAGGCTCACTGCCGTCAGTGTCGAGCCCACTTCAGACCCTCTGCCCCCTTTCGCTTCCCCTCCCCCACTCATGCTTCTCAAAAATAACTAAACATTAAAAAAAAAAAAAGAATGTTGTTTGAAGGCATAGTTACATTGCAAAGGGGAAGGAAGGGGTAGAGATGGAGGTTGAAGTTCTTAGAGAAACAACGAACAAGTCAGTTTTCAACTCCATTTAATAAATATTTAGCATGTAATACAACCTCAAAATAATCTCAGGTTTACAGAAAAATGTAAAAGAATGCCACAAAAAATTCCAGTACGCTCGTACCCTCCTTTCCAAAGTGTTAACTTGTGTTATCATTATCCATCCATTCATCCATATTACTTTTTTCCTGAACTGTAGACAGTGAATTGCAGACACAATTCTCCTTGACCCCTAGATACTTCTATTGGTTTTTACTTTCAAGGGCACTCACTTACAAAGTACAATGCTCAAACTCAGACACTAACACTGATATTGTGCTGTTGTCTAATCTGTAAACATTATTCCAAATTTTTCTAATTGTCCCAAAGTCACATTAATGGTAAACTTTTTTTTTTTTCACTTTTTTTTTCCTGGTCCAGGATTTAATCCAGGATTATACACTGAATTCTTTAGTTATTGTGGTTTTTCCTTGGTATCCTTTATTTAAAAAAAAAAATTAATGTTAATTTATTTTTGAGAGAGAGGGAGGGAGACAGAGTAGGAGTTGGGGAAGGGGCAGAGAGAGGGAGACACAGAATCTGAAGCAGGATCCAGGCTCTGAGCTGTTAGTGCAGAGCCCAACACAGGGCTCAAACTCACAAGCCGCACGATCACGACCTGAGCCGAAGTTGGATGCTTAACCGACTGAGCCACCCAGGTGCCCCTTCCTTGGTATCCTTTAGTCCAAAACAATTTCTCAGCCTTTATTTACTTTTTTTTTTTTTTTTTAGCATTCTCTACACCCAACATGGGGCTCAAACTCATGTCCCCGAGATCAAGAGTCATATACTCCACCAACTGAGCCAGCCAGGCACCCCTCTTTCTTTGTCTTTCATACTCTTGGAATCTTTGAAGGGCCTGCTTGGGATTCGAGCATGGGCTAGTTATTTTGTAGAATGTCCTTCAGTGAGGGTTTGTCTGATGTTCCCTCTTGATTAGACTCAGATCATGCATTGGGGCAGGAATGTTACAGAAGTAATGTTTTGTCCTTCTTAATACATCATATCAAGAGGCACACGATGGCTATTTGTCCCATTACTGGCAATAGTTATGCTGATCACTTTTTTTTAAAGTTTATTTATTTTGAGAGAGAGAGAGAGAGAGAGAGAGTGGGGGTGGGGCAGAGAGAGAGAGAGAGAGAGTGGGGGTGGGGCAGAGAGAGAGAGAGAGGTGGGGCAGAGAGAGAGAGAGAGGAAGAGAGAGAGAATCCCAAACAGGTCCACATTGTCAGTGTAGCACCTGACAAAGGGGCTCAACCTCATGAACTATGAGATCATGATCTGAACCAAAATTAAGAGTTGGACGCTTAACCGACTGAGCAACCCAGGAGCCCCTGGATGACTTGGTTAAAGTGGTGTCTTCCAGGTTTCTCCATCACAAAGTTACTTTTTTCCATCACACTTAATCAGCGTCAGGTGTGGGAGATACTTTGGACTACGTGGAATTTCTGTCTGTCTCTAAATGCTGATCTTTCCTGGGCTCCATCCTTAGCCTCTGCTTTTCCCATTGGATCGTGTTCCTGGCTCCCGTTCCTCCTCTCACACTGCTGAGTCTCAGACCTCTGTCTCCGGCCAACATGGCTCCTGGAGACACAGCTCCCTCACCGGATGCCCCTCAGGACCGCTCTCCCTGGCTCTCCTTCCCTGAGCCCTCCCTCCGCTGTGCACTGATGTCAGCCCGGGCTGGAGCTCCCCTCCTGGACTTCTCCCTTTCCCTCAGCTTTGTGCACAATCTTAAGTCCTGTGGATTTTGTGTTCCTCATACATTTTACTGCTTCCTTGGTTCAGGCCATTATCATCACAGCCTCAGAATCCTGCCACTGTAGCCTCTTCCTGCCAAGAACATTGCCTTCCCTCTGATTCATTCTCCATCTCCATCATGGGAAGCAGGGCGAGCTTCCCAAAGTGTGGATCTGAGCATGAAATTCAGAGCAGGTGAGATGGGTATTACTTAGAATCCCTCAGTGCCTTCACATCACCCTCAGGATACCAACCTACTCCTTCTTTTTTTTTTTTTCCCCTAAAGTCGTCTCCGTGCCCAATGTGGGATTTGAACTCACAACCCTAAGATCAAGAGTCACATGCTCTGCTGACTAAACCAGCCTGGGACCCCCAACCAACTCCTTCTTGATGGTCAGGCCTGACTACCTCTCCACCTGCCCTGGTCACGTTGATGATTTTCATTTCCCTTTTGAGTTGCTCTCTCTCCTTGACCTTTCACACATGAGATCTGGAGTGCCCCCTCCCACTTGGACTCATTCACTGGCTCTCACTGTTATTCAGGATTCAGTGTAGACTCACTGTGGAAGACATTCCCTGTGCCCCTGGGCAGGAGATATGCTCTTGCCAGGTGCTGCTCCCATTACCTTGAACTTGCCCCAACCCTACTGTGACGTTGTCTACACTGTTGAGATGAATTAGCTCTACTTTGATGCTTTCTACTGGGCTATGAGCTCCTCTCATCCAGAAACCACGTCTTGCCTATTCCTTGCTGGGAAACCTGAGCTAACATATTATCTAAGATACATGCTTTATAAACATTTATGAATAGATAAGTTGGGTGAATGAGTGTAGGGGAGGGTGAATGAAGGCAGGACTCTGACATGACTGCAGGGTTTTATTGATCTAGCAAAAGTAACCAAGGCTCAGGGTGCCTGGGTGGCTCAGTTGGTTAAGCATCTGACTTCAGCTCAGGTCATGATCTCCCAATTCTTGGGTTCGAGTCCCACATTGGGCTCTGTGCTGACAGCTCGGAGCCTGGAGCCTGCTTTGGATTCTGTGTCTCCCTCTCTCTGCCCCTCCCTTGCTTGTGCACTCACTCTCTCTCTCTCTCTCTCAAAAATAAATAAAACATCAACAAAAAAATTAAAAAAAAAAGTAACCAAGGCTCTGGTGACTCAGATACTTGGGTTCTGGAGACAGGGTGGCCGGTTCTCAGAGCCCAGGTCTCCCAGGCCTAGGACACCAGGAACAAGATGAAATATTTCAGAGTACAAAAGACTTAATTAACGCAGGACATTCATCAGATATCCAAGGTGCCCGTGACCCAGGAGGACTGGGTTTCCAAGTTGCAAATGACTCCAAAGGAATAGGTTTCCAAGGCCCAGGTGACTCAGATAGGGTTTGGCTTCGGAGCTCAAAAGGGGAAATGATAGGTAAGAAAGCAAACAGCGAGGTTTCTGCCCAGGTGGCCAACCACATGGCTGAAACCCTCCATTGACTTGGCAGCCAGTTCAGCCTACAGTTTCCTAGGGAACCAAGGGCCAATCTGTAGTGCAGCTCGGCACAGATCCAGGGACACTTTATGAGGGCCAGATGGCTGGAGTCCGGGCACTGTCAGTGCTGCGGGGTGGGTGGCTGAGGGTCCGGGGGTAGGACTCAGCCCTGGAGCTGGGAGAGTCTGAAGAGGGCTGGAAACTCACATCAACCACACAGGCAAAGGGCATGGGAACAGATGAGACCAGAAATATGGGTCGGTGTTGAGAGCATGGAGCCCAAGCCTGGTGAGCAGGCTGGAGCCAGGGGCCATTGCTTCTAAAAGTCAAGAAAGTGAGTTAAACAGGGACTCAGAGTGAGTGACCACATGGTTGGAGTCTGGGTCAAAAATATTATTTTGCCCCCTGAGAGTAGGAATCTTGTCGTGACCTGGAACAAAAGAGTCACACAGGTCAGACTGAGAGACAGAATCAGGGGGGCTGCTTGAAGGTCGAGGTAATCGTGACTCATTGAGCCCTGGAGGAGAGTTCTGGTGAGAGCACTGGTCATACGGTTTTTAGTTTATTTACTAGGATTAATGGCTACATGAAGCCCTGATGGTTAAAAAAAAAATCATAAGGAATAAACAAGTGAACAGTGATGACACTAGGCATCTTTGCTGGATCCCTAGTACCCTGGACACCTAACCTGGCTGGAGAAGGTGGGGCAGCTTGTCTGGGATGGCCCCTTGCTAAGTGGACCTGGGGCAGCGAGGGGCTTCGTGGGAAGCTGAGGAGCCAGGAGCGAACTTCTACCTGACTTGTCCTGAGAAGGCAGGAAATGACTAAAACTGAACCTAATCACCAGATATTTTCTGTCTTGCTTTTACTCAGGAGATATGTCGATGAAAGGCATTCCGAGCATGCGTGCTGGCGGTCTGGGTTAGGCTGAGTTATGTAACAGGGAGGAGGACCCATTTGTGATATGTGGTTGGAGATGGGTGCAAAATGCTTCGTCTGTTGGATTTTTTTTTTTCCTGATGGCAGCAAGAACTGGGATGTAGGCACATCTGGGCAGCGATCTGAGGAGCTAATGGACAAGTGGAAAGGCCAGGACCGCTTACAGTCAGGAACGTGAGCTGGAAGTCCAGGCAGGGAACCCCCGCCTCCAGCAACGAGGGGCTCTGGACGCTGAAGTGAGTGTGGGCCAGGATGCCTCTCATACGCGCGGGATGGGCTGGTTCAGTGCGTAAGGGTAGGGGCAGGGAGACAAGTCAGAGAACTGAGCAGACCGGGTACCGGGTAGGAGACAGGCACGAGAGGGCAGAAGACACGTCAGCTTCTGCTACCATCCCAGACCCTGCTCGTGGTTCCTCATTTTCTGTAGCATCGTAAATGACTCCTCTTGATGAGTTTCAAGGCTCCTCAGCACCACCACCATCATCATCATCACGGTACCATTGACTGAGCACTCCCCATTTGTTTAGTTACCTCGCTTAGTTCTCATAAAACGCTACTGCGGAGGAGTTGGAAATAGGTAAACTGGAGGCTCAGAGAGATTAAGTGACTTGCTGAGGGTCCCTGTTATTCCGTCATTACCTTGTAAGTGGCAGAGCCAGATTTTGAATTAAGGTTTGACGGGTTCCACACTCTGTATCGTAGCCTAGAGGTTAGGAACCCCAGCTGTGGGCACAGAGTCGCTAGTTGTGTGACCGCGGCTACTTAGTTTTCTCATCTGTAAAATGGGGATGATGGTGACAATAGAACTACCTCATGGAGTAAGTGGGGGACCATAAAATATAACTACTTGAGGAACAGGGTTGCCCAATGGAGCAGATAAAAATACAGGATGCTCAGGGTGCCTGGGTGGCTCAGCCGGTTAAGTGGCTGACTTCGGCTCAGGTCATGATCTCGCAGTTTGTGAGTTCAAGGCCTGCGTCGGGCTCTGTGCTGACAGCTCACGGAGCCTGGGGCCCGCTTCCGATTCTGTGTCTCCCTCTCTCTCTGCCCCTCCCCCATCCATGCTCTGTCCATCTCTCAAGAATAAATACACATGAAAAAAAATTAAAAAAAAAAACGGTGGATAATATTTTAGAACAGAAAGTCTTGCAATAATTGGGACACACTTATACTAACAATTATTCTTTGTTTATCTGAAGTTCAAATTGAACTAGGCATCCTGTGTTTTGTCTGGCAACCCTGTCGGGGAGGCTCCCTAGGCTGGCCTTGACCCATCGCCTGGTGTGTTTTGCAGGACCCTCTGCTCCAGTGGGACTTGTTTCCTCCCTGGCCTCCCCGCCTCCCTGCTTCTGGTCCTGCTCTTACTGGCCCCCACGCCTTCTCCTCCTTTTCTCCTGGCCTCCTGAGCCTGTCTTTCCCTCCAGTATCCTCCTGGGGGTCTTCTGAGTCTTCACAGCACACTCCCGCCCCCCGACAGATCCCACTGAGATCCCCACCATGCCATTTAGCTCCTAGGTATATGGGCCAGGTTCATTTGTCATTCTTCCAGGTGACTGAACCTGCTCTCTCTAACGAGGCTCCATGCACCTATCACAAAGGGCTCTGTCTTCCAAGACCAGAGCGTGGACAGGTGCCAGTAAGTCCTGACTACCGCAGCCGTTGCCCAAAAGGACCAGAGGGAGGGAGGGAGGGAGCCGCTTCCGTTTTCCTAGCACTGCTGGGGTTGTACCGTCAGATCAAACCAGAAAGTTTCGGCATCTCCAGAAACCCCATTCGGCCCTCCTTCCTCCCCAGCCCGCAGCCCGTTTCACTTCTCCTTCCCATAGAGGGTAGAGGCTTGGACAGAAGCTTGTTTTTTCTCAGCCAAGGAGGTGGCACCCGGTGTGCCTCCCTTCAACTGCGATAAGGAAGCCACAACCAGCCCGGGACCCTTTGAACGCGGCGAGAAGCAGGATGCCAACAAAGATACTCTTACACCTTTGCCACAGTGCATCTCAGGTGGCATCAGGTGTGTGCTGAGTGTCGGGGCCTGCCTGGCTTCTTCCCCTGGCCCTTAGGCCAGAGTGGACACACCATGCTCTTGGATGGACACGCTGACCCTCGATACTCTGTCATTCCCGCTTTTTGTCTTTTTCTTCTTCCCTGGCCAGGTGCGGGCTCTTGCAAAGGCATGATTCATAGGCTCCCTTGATTCATAGGATCCCTTGCCTCCCACACTTACCATGCTGTGTTACTAACTCCATGCTTCTCAAACTAGTGAGCCTGAGTCACGGGGAGGGCTTGTGAGAACACGTATCGCAGGACCCCGCCCCTGGAGTTTCTGATTCAGTAAGTCTGGGCTGGGGCCCGAGAATTTGCATTTCTATGGAGTTCCTAGGTGATGCTGAGGCTGCTGGTCCCAGACCACACCGAGACCCACGGTCTGCAGATCTCTAGGTCAGCGGGAGTGGAGATTCCGAGAGGCCTCTTGACCCTCAGCTCCTGATTTTCAGCATTTTGGGAAGATGAGGCATCCCAAGCCAGCATGACGGTCCCCCGAAGGCCCCTTTATCATGGCTGGCATCCCTGTAGCATAAAGGACTTTGGTATTTGCAGGCCCAGTTGGTAATCCCATCCAGGGAGGCCTTCAAGAGGCAGGGCCTTGTGAGGGATGCTTCTAGCTGAAAGGGCAAGTCTTTCCCACAACATGCTCATCATCCAATGTGGAAACAAATGAGAAGTACAGGTAACGATTGTTCATTATGTGACCGTCCCCCTCAGGAGTGGGTTCTGTGAATGCTCTTTCCCCCGCCTGCTGGGAGGAGGTGGCTGGTGGCTCTGAGTTGAGTCTCTTTCCAGAAATTGCCATCCTTGCTCAAGGTCACCCGCCTTCTTCCAGGACTTCCCACATCTACTGACTGGTGAGTGCTGGGGTGTGGCTCCCTTGCCCCATTGCTAGACACTGATGGGACATCTCAGCTCCAGAGCTCCTTTCGGGGGAGCTGAGGCCTTTGTTGTGACCACATCACAGCCCAAAGCCTCCCTAGCCCCGTCCTGTTTCCCTCTGGCCCCATCAGCGATGAACCTTTGGGCATTCCCAATAACCTTCTTGTCTGTCTCAGAGTCCGATTGCCTGGGAACCTGAGACCTAAACCTGTTGTCCCTAAATCTGGGGAAGCTAGAACAGATGATAAAAGCTTCTAGAAGTTAGAGGAGGGTGTTGTCGTCAGCACCTGGTGTTCACCTGCAGGAGGAAGTAGATGGCTGTGGCAGAGTCTGACTGCCTTTCCCCACCTGCTCTTGTAACCTTGGCAGCCTGCTCTGAGGTCCCAGGCTTGCTCTCTCCAGGCCTTTGACCCAACTTCTCTGCTCACCCCCTTCCACTTGGACTCCTGTTCCCTTCACACCCTTCCTCAGCCGTGACCTTTGGTCATTCCCATAAAAGCCACTCAGGTAGACGCCATCTTCAAGAAGGAATGAAAAGAGGGGCACCTGAGTGACTCAGTCAGTTAAGCATCCGACTTCAGCTCAGGTTATGATCTCATAGGTTCATGAGTTCGAGCCCTGCGTTGGGCACTCTGCTGCTAGCATGGAACCCTCTTTGGATCCTCTGTTCGCCCCCTCCTCTGCCCCTCCCCTGCTTGCTCTCTGTCTCTCTCAAAAATAAATAAGCATTAAAAAATTGTTTTTAATACAAAAATAAAAAAAATATTTAAAAAAAGAAATGGAAAGAATGTCTGGAAAAAAAAGATACTGAAACTCTGTGGTGAATCTTGGTAAGGGTCCCCTATAAAGTGCTGTGAGTGTTTGTGAAAACCAGGAGTGCCTTAAAGTTAAGGGTGAGGTACCCAAAGGACTTCTAGATGTAAGGATCCTTGTCCTTGAGAAGAAGGACTTCTGGGCTCACCTTGGGGAAGTCCCCGAAGGAAATTAGGATAATAGTCACAGGGGCCTGCAGGAGGCAATCAACAAACACTGGGGGAGGAAATGGCTGGGCTGAGCATCTCTCTCAGTCATTTCTTAACGAATAACACTGATGCTCTCAGCACATATTGGGACTGTAAAAATACTCCCACATTTGTACAAGGCCTTTGCAAGCCATGACCCTTGATGACTTTAGAGGCCCCCAAGTCCTACAGAAAAGGAAAGAAGGAGGCCAATTTGGAAAGCATATCTGAAAAGGAGTCATCACATACATCCCCTGAAAACATTCGTAACCCTCCCACTGACGGGCAGACGTAGGCTCTTCTCCCTTTGGGTGGGCATGTCCCTGAGTGCCCCCCTCTAAACGCCAGGCCCTGCTGCTCCTATAGCTCTCCAGTGTGCATAATTCCTCACCTGTCTCCCGCACAGCCTGTGAGCTCCTTGGGGTCAGGGGCTGTGTGTGTCCTTATGCCCCCCACCCAGTGCCTGCCACACCGGAGGGACTTAATATTTATTGAGTGAGCAAACAAATGACATGTATTTGTTCTAGAAATAATCTAGCATGGGAAAGATAGGGCAATTAGTTTTAGTTTGGACAAAACCTCATTCTTCCGAAAACCTTGAAGGTGATGCAAAAGAAACAAAAAAGGCAGAAATTTATGTTAGTGGCAGCACCAAAGCAAGACTAATTAGAGCTGTGGGAGAAAAAAAGAAAAAAAAAAAAAAAGATGTTCTCTGTGAATCTGGGTTCATTTTATTCTCAGCTCCTTTTCTGGAAATCAGGGCTTTCTGTATCTTTTTTGAAACAGTGGAGGACACCGAGTGCAGAGAACATAATGACTTTCTTTGTTTTACTGGAAGGCTACTTTCTCCCCCAGTTCTTAGAGTTTGTCTGATTCTTGCAAATAGGCACAACTTAGATTCCTAACGTCTTCGTAGTCCCATCCGCAACAAGAATTCAAGAACATACGATTATCGAGTCAACTGATAGTTTTAGAGTTAAATCTCAGATAAGCTCTCCTTTTACAGTTATTATATAAAGCATTCTAAGAGCAGCAACCTATATAGAGTCCATTTTCATGTTTCCAAACATCAAAAGGATTTTAATTTTTTGAAGGCCATTTTTGTGTCTTTCCCATTTAATATAGTTCTCTTTCCTCCAAGTTTCCCCGTCCCCTTCCCCCCATCAGAAATGTTTTGTTTTGTCACGTCTTCAATCTTTCATAACAATCTACAACTCTACTCTCAAAATTTCTTTAAATGAAACCAGGTACTTCAAAGAACATTCGAGAAAGGTCTGAAAAATAAAATAATAGCAGTTCAGATTTACTGAGATGTACGGAGGACAGGGACATTCCCAATGCCTTACTTACTTGGATCTTCACAGCAACTCATGAGGTAGGTGTTGCCAAACTCTGCCCCCCATTACACGTGAGGGTCTTGCCCAGGGTCACAATGGTGTTACGTGGTGGGGCCAGCCTGCAAACTCTGGTGTGTAACTTTCTGAGCCCGTGCCCTCAGCCAATGTAACGTCCTGCCCAGCAGATTCTCTGACTAAGATGAGAAAGAGGGAAAAATGGGGGGCTCTTTCTCAGGCCCCGTCAACGAGAACTGAGATATTATTACTGCGTAAGGTGCTCTCCTGTGGTCAGCTGAGCTCATCAGATCTGAGGCTGCTTGGCTGTCTCCAGCCTCAGGATCACCGGTGTTCGATGCAGAAAAAAGGGATCTGGTTCTTTCTCTCTCTCTCTTTCACCTCCATTGTATTCTGTTGCTATCTATCTTAAGGCTTCTTGGTGGATTCTTACCAAAAGAGAATTTCTTCTACTTTTACTTCATAGACAGTTGACCTTCCTTCTACCCCTTATCCTCCCCCACTGCTCCCAGAAGCGATTGAGAGGTCAGAGGTCAATGACAGGAGTCAAAGGTCATCAGACTGGCCCCTTAAATGGTTGAAGGTCAGACAATTGAAGACTTAAAGTATAAAGATAAGAATGTGTGCATCTGTGAACCAATTAATTATCGGGCCTCTGTCCCTGTGGTGTGAGTGTAAGAGTGTGAGTGTAAGACACCCCAGATCTGGTGTTGGGAAAACTACCAAAACACTGGCTAAAGGTGAAACCATCAGAGAGAAACAGAGCTTTCCAGAAAAAAATTTGGCTTCTCAGAGACCTTCTATCTTTCTTCTCCTTCTCCTTCTCCTTCTTCTCCTTCTTCTCCTTCTCCTTCTTTTTTTTTTAGAGAGAAAGGAAGATAGACTCCCAAGCAGGCTATGCACCTCCAGCATGGAGCCCAACACAGGGCTTGAACCCATGAACCATGAGATCTTGACCTGGGCCGAAATCAAGAGTTGGGTGCTGAACCCACTGAGCCACCCTGGCACTCCCCTTGGTTCTATCTTCCATTCACCAATTATAACCAATATTTGTGTTGGGCCTTCGATGAGCAAGGCACAAGGAGAAGGGCATGAAGCCCGTTCTATCCATGACAGCAGGACACTCGGGTTGTCTCTTTCCTCCTGGGGTGTAGCGGGGCATCGCCGCGGCAGGACCAAGCACCTCTGACCTCTCAGATCAATTCTCCTCTCCTTCCGTTAGTCATTTCAGACCAGACTCCCTTAGCATGCAACCAGATGCTCTGTTGTCCTTTTCTGGATAGAGAGTAGTCTTTGTCCTGGAAAGAGAGGCTTTGGGGCCTGCCAACTGAGAGCAACTCACACCTCAAAAGCAGATCAGGTTTGGGCTCTGTGTTCTGACTCCGGTTGTCCACACTCCCTAAGTAACCTCCCCGCTGCAGGAACTTCCGTGTCCAGCATCTGCATAGTGGCAGGGTGCTTCTCTCTTAGGATCCAAGAGGATTCGTGAGTGCGTGGTCCCAGAACGATTTTAGCGCCAATTCACAGGTCTTCATCCAAAAGTGTTTACTGAGATGGTTAATAATAATGATAATAATAGTTCAAGCCCCACGTCAGGCTCTGTGCTGACAGCTCAGAGCCTGGAGCCTGTTTCAGATTCTGTGTCTCCTTCTGCCTGATCCTCCCCGCATTCATGCTCTGTCTCTCTCTGTCTCAAAAATAAATAAACATTAAAAAAAATTAAAAAAAAATAATGATGATAATAAAAGAGTCATAAATGGATTTATGGAGAGAGTAATATATTCACAAAAAGAAGAAGATTACACAGCCAAAGGTGTGGCCTCTTTTTGCCCTTTCTGTGATATAAACAGCTTCATTTTAAAATTAGAAAATAGGGGCGCCTGGGTGGCGCAGTCGGTTAAGCGTCCGACTTCAGCCAGGTCACGATCTCGCGGTCCGTGAGTTCGAGCCCCGCGTCAGGCTCTGGGCTGATGGCTCAGAGCCTGGAGCCTGTTTCCGATTCTGTGTCTCCCTCTCTCTCTGCCCCTCCCCCGCTCATGCTCTGTCTCTCTCTGTCCCAAAAATAAATAAAAAATAAAAAATAAAAAAAAATAAAATTAGAAAATAGAGGGGCGTCTGGGTGGCTCAGTCGGTAAGCGTCCAACTTCAGCTCAGGCCATGATCTCGCAGTTTGTGAGTTCGAGCCCTGCATCGGGCTCTGTGCTGACAGCTCAGAGCCTGGAGCCTGCTTCAGATTCTGTGTCTCGCTCTCTCTCTGCCCCTCCCCTGCTCATGCTCTGTCTCTCTCTGTCTCAAAAATAAATAAAACATTTAAAAAATGTTAAATTCGAAAATAGAAATGCTAGTTGATGAACATGAGCTTAGATGAACAAAGCACTCCTCATAGCATGATGTAGAAATAAACTTCTGCCTTGAGCTATAATGGAACCACACGGACTGGATTTACCCTCCCACCTAAAACAATTGACAAACCAGACAAGATGTATAAGAGAACAGTTTTCAGACTTTGTACAACAGGCAATGCAAAACAGTGATCACTGAAGAATTGGAACCAATAAGGGGCACCATTAAATTCCCCCAGATTACTACCTGGAGAGAGTTTCTGTCTGCCATGTAAGGAAGAGGAATCTAAACAGAGCCTAGTGGTGTCTTGAGTTGAGAGAGCCAGTGTCGGAGTTTGGAGAGGCTGTGATGGTTAATTTCATGTGTCCACTTGGATAAGCCACGGTACCTAGAGAGTTGGTGAAACACCATTCTAGATATTTCTGGGAAGGTATTTGGTAAGGACTGAAAATTTGTGTTCTCCTAAAAATTCATAAATTGAAGCCTTAATCCCAGTGTGGTGGTATTTGGAAGTAGGGCCTTCAGAAGAATGGAGCTCTCATGATGAGATTAGCACATGAGCATGCGAGACAATTTCTCTCTCTCTGCCATGTGAGGACACAGCGACAAGGCATCCATCTGCAAACCGGAGAGCAGGCCCTCACCAGGAACTGAATTGGCGGGAAACTTGGTCTTGGACTTCCCAGCCTCCAGAACTGTGAGAAGCAAGTGTTTGTTGTTGAAGCCACCCAGGTATGGTGTTGGTCATAGCAGCACAGGTTGACCAACCCAGCATTTTTTGGAATGGGATTAACATTTGAACCAGTGGACATCACCTCCATAACGTGGGTGGGCCCGATCCAATCAGTTGAAGGCCTTAAGAGAAAGACTAACTGCTCCAGAGGAAGAGGGAATTCTGCAAACAGGCTGCCTTCGAACCTGAGTGGCAACATCAACTCTTCCCTGGGTCTCCAGCCTGCCAACCTGCCCAGATTTTTTATTTGTCAGCCTCCGTAATCAAAAATCAATCACATGAGCCAATTCCTTAGACTGGGAGCCTGCTGTAGTCTAACAGCAGGGCAGTGTGGATCAGTGAGGTGCTTTAGGAAGATGCCTCAAGCCGAACTGGAGGAAAGAGGGGCTAAAACTCAAGGCATCCAGGTGTGTGGTAAGAAGGAAGGAAAAGTGTGGGAGGGAGGCAGGGAAGAAAACAATTTTAATTTCTTTTTATTAATTTTTTTAATTTTAGACAGATTAATTAATTATTTTTATTTATTAGTTCATATTAATAGTATATTATTATAACATTACAATATAATATGTATCATTATTAATATATTATTACTTATTAATTTTGTATGTTAGGGATGGGGGCGGGCAGAGAGGGAGACACAGGATCCAAAGCAGGCTCCAGGCTCTGAACTGTCAGCACACATACAACTCATAAATTGTAAGATCATGACCTGAGCTGAAGTCAGATGTTTAACCACCTGAGCCACCCAGGTGCCCCGAGAGAGAGAGAGAGAGAGAGAGAGAGAGAGAGAGAGAGAGAGAATCTTAAGCAGACTTCATGCTCAGTGCAGAGGCCCACGTGGGGTCAGCCCTGAGCTGATACCACAGCCCTGGGATCATACCTGAGCTGATATCAAGAGTCGGATGCTCAACCACCTGAGCCACCCAGGCTCCCGGAGAAAACAATTTTAAAGAAAGATGGGGCTCCTGGATGGCTCAGTTGGTTAAGCGTTCGACTTCGGCTCAGGTCATGATCTCGCAGTCTGTGAGTTCAAGCCCCGCGTCGGGCTCTGTGCTGACAGCTCGGAGTCTGGAGCCCGCTTTGGATTCTGTGTCTCCCTCTCTCTGCTCCTCCCCCTCTCGTGCTCTGTCTCTGTCTCTCTCTCTCCCTCTCAAAAGTAAATAAACATTTAAAAAAATTAAAGAAAGAACTCGTAGGGCCTGGTAAAGACTATTTCTCATTCACGTGACTGGGATGAGGGCGTTAAAGGTGGGGTGGCAAAGCTCGATGGAAATCCAAGAAGATAAGGGTTGAAGGTGCACGACTGGAAGACGGGTGATGAGCAGGAATGAGGAAGAGAAGCGGCCGTGTCTGAACAGGGATGGAGACTGAGGTCGGCTCGAAGCCTCCGAAGGGGCGCTCTCTGAAGGGAGGGGAGGTCTGAGGTGTGCAGAGAGCGGAAAGCAAGAGGAGTCGGCAAAGACCAGGCCCCAGAGCAGGTGCCGCAGAGAGAGGGCCGTGCAGGCCGTGGTTGGTTGAATTACGAAGAGAGCAGGGGCTGCCGCAGCCGAGAGGATACTTCTTTTAGAGAGTGAGTCATCATCGCAGCCCGGTGTTGCAGAGACTGCGTGGAATGAGGACGGGCAGAGGGCCCTCGTTTGGCATCCTTGGGCCTTGGTGCCCTTCCTGGAGCCCTTTCAATAATTTCCTAGTGGTGCCAAGCACAGCACCAGAGACCGGAGAGGAAACAGAGGCTCCAAAGTTCCTCGTGGGGGGAGGGCACTTGGGTCAGTTCCTTCAGGAGTGACAAGCCCAGAAGCAGCTTGTTTAGGATTCCTTCTGTTGCTGTTGTCGTCGTCCCGTGTCAAACCTTTCTTGAGCAGTTACCGCCGTCAGACACTCCGCTAGGCGGTGACAGGGAAACTTGGGCTTTGCAGAAAGAGAGAGAGAAAGGGGCTAATGGGGAGCAGGGAGGGAAGGAGGCACATGGGGGGAAGGGGACGAAGGCACAGAACAGCTGGCCAGAAGAGGGAGAGCAAGGGGGGTGAATCTCGGGTGGAGGGCACGGAGGGCCAGCCGGCTGCTGCTGAATGTAGAGATGCACAGGTGGTCTGGGAGGTGACCGGAATCCAGGGGGTGGGCGTAGTGTGGCCTCCATCTGCCCTGGGGGTCTCTGGGAAGCGGTTCCCGCCTTTGTCCCAGGTGACTGTTGACCACCGAGTCCTAATCACTGCTCACTGAACGCGTGGCTGTCCTCTGCCTGTTCAACAAGTGCTGTTTGTTGATCTGGCAAAGGGGACTTCTGATTTCTGGCCCGAAGGTATCCCGGGATGTGAGAAAAAGGTATGTTTGGGGCTGGAGAGAACTCCTCATTACAAAACTTCCCTTGGGACATGGAATTTCAATGTTTTCTCACTGAGGGGACTTTGCTCCTCGTTTTCCTGAATGACTCAAATGTTTGCTTCAGACAATGGCAGAGTATCTTGCTTGAATCATTGGATTTCTGTTATTTTTGTAAGATGTGGGTGGGCAATATGACTCAGTATTTTTCCAAGAGATGTGAAAATTATATTGCCTATTTTGGATCATTTCATGCTGAGATCTGGAACATTTTTCTTGACTTTCAAATCTTGAAGCTTGGGGAATTTTTGTTTTTATTTTGCCTTTCCATCATTTCAGATCTTTCCCAGACAGAAATTTAAGGGAAAACTACTTAGCAATAGCTCTCAGTGATGAAATAGACTTTGAATTATAACAGTCGACATTTCTTAAATAAAAGATTTGCTAAATCCAGTGATGTGGTTGTCATGTTGATTGTGAAAAAAATTGGAGAATGTGGGGGTAGTGGAGTCTTGAAGGTTGTTTAATTTTTTTTTTAACGTTTATTTCTTTTTGAAGGCGAGAGAGATAGAGCATGAGCCTGTAAGGGGCAGAGAGAGAGGGAGACACAGAATCGGAAGCAGGCTGACAGCTCAGAGCCTGACGCAGGGCTTGAACCCACGGATTGCAATGTCATGACCTGAGTAGAGTCGGGCGCTTAGCTGACTGAGCCACCCGGGTGCCCCGAAGATTGTTTAATTTAAAACCTTGTCTAGTGATTGAATAGCCTCAGACTAGTTTTCCAGCTTCTGCTTGGGCACCTGTCTCTGACAATTGAGTTCTGTGAAGGCTTCAAGTGACGGAGAACTCTTCGGGTACCAGGCAGTCCCACTTTTGCACGGCGCTTTTCACACTGTCATCACCTGCCTCCTTGTAGCTTCCAGACGTGAAGTCCTCCTTATGATCCCATTCTCTGTGAATCTCCTGAATAATTCTGCAACAGAATGATAGTTTTTGAAATACTGCTATATTTTCCTTTTTGATAAATGAGGTCTTTTTTCCATCAGTCTTATTACTATCAGTGTTAGCACAAGAGGCTGAGCTTAGCGTCTCCCGAGAAGGTTAGTGTTAAGGGGTAAATTGCGTCCCCCCACCCCCACCCTCCACCAAATTCACATGTTGAAATCCCAACCCTAGTACCTCAGAATGTGACTGTATTTGGAGATAAGGTCTTTAAAGATGATTAAGTTAAAACGAGGTCTTTAGAATGGGTCCTAATCCAATCTGACTGGTGTCCTTCTAAGAAGGGGATTTTTGGACACAGAGAGACACTAGGGCACGACAACACAGAGGGACAACCATGGGAAGGTCCAGCAAGAGGACGGCCATCTTCAAGCCAACAAAGAGGGCTGAGAAGAAAACAAACCTACCAACATCTTGCTCTTAGACTTCTAGCCTCCATAAGCGTAAGAAAATTCATTTTTATAGTTTAAGGCTTCCAATCTGGTATTTTGTTGTGGCAGCCCAGGCAAGCTAATGGCTTTTTGGCAATGAAGAATGAGAAAGACATGCCCCTAGGGCAGTCTCTTTCAGAGAGAAATATTAGACGGGGAGGGGCACAGTCCTTCCAGCATGTGTGTGTTGAGAGCCCCCCACCCCCACCACTGAGTGAGCACTAGCACAGAACGTGTGGAAACATGTCAGATGCTAGAGCTCTCAATGTCCCTCACCCCATGTTCCCAAGCCCCGAGTCAACTCTGGTGGGAGCCACTGAGGGGTGATGGAAGCATCCAGAAAGTTCTGGAACAGAGGTGGATTTACCATGAGGTCCATGAAGCTTTAGCTTCAGGGGCCTCCTACTTGCTGGAGCTCCTCCCAATGTCTTAGGAGGGGCTCTAGCAAGGTATTCACATATCGTGTTTTGGGTTTTTTTTGTTTATTTATTTTTGAGAGAGAAAGCTCACGCAAGCTGGGGAGGGGCAGAGAGAGAGAGAGAGAGAGAGAGAGAGAGAGAGAGAGAATCCCAAGCAGGCTCCGCACTGTCAGCTGGGAGCCCGAAGCGGGGCCCAAACCCATAAACCACGAGATCATGACCTGAGATGAAATCAAGAGTTGGAGACTTAACCAACTGAGCCACCCAGGTGCCCCTTCACATTATCTTGTTTTTAACAAATTTGCAAAAAAAAATTTTTTTTTGGTATTTTAATTTATTTTTTTTATTTTACATCCAAGTTAGTTAGCATATAGTGCAACAATAATTTCAGGAGTAGATTCCTTAGTGCCCCTTACCCATTTAGCCCATCCCCCCTCCCACAACCCCTCCAGTAACCCTCTGTTTGTTCTCTATATTTATGAGTTTCTTATGCTTTGTCCCCCTCCCTGTTTTTATATTATTTTTGCTTCCCTTCCCTTGTGTTCATCTGTTTTGTCTCTTAAAGTCCTCATATGAGTGAAGTCATATGATTTTTGTCTTTCTCTGACTAATTTCACTTAGCATAATGCCCTCCCGTTCCATCCATGTAGTTGCAAATGGCAAGATTTCATTCTTTTTGATTGCCAAGTAATACTCCATTGTATATATACCACATCTTCTTTATCCATTCATCCATCGATCGACATTTGGGCTCTTTCCATACTTTGGCTATTGTTGATAGTGCTGCTATAAACATTGGGGTGCATGTGCCCCTTCGAAACAGCACACCTGTATCCTTTGGATAAATACCAGGTAGTGCAATTGCTGGGTCGTAGGGTAGTTCTATTTTTAGTTTTTTGAGGAAGCTCCATACTGTTTTCCAGAGTGGCTGCACCAGTTTGCATTCCCACCAGTGGTGCAAAAGAGATCCTTTCTCTCTGCATCCTCACCAACATCTGTCGTTGCCTGAGTTGTTAATGTTAGCCATTCTGACAGGTGTGAGTGGTATGTCATTGTGGTTTTGATTTGTATTTCCCTGATGATGAGTGATGTTGAACATTTTTTTTCATGTGTCGGTTGGCCATCTGGATGTCTTCTTTGGAGAAGTGTCTATTCACATCTTTTGTCCATTTCTTTGATGGATTATTTGTTTTCTGGGTGTTGAGTTTGATAAGTTCTTTGTAGATTTTGTATACTAACCCTTTATCTGATATGTCATTTGTAAATATCTTCTCCCATTCTGTTGGTTGCCTTTTAGTTTTGCTGATTGTTTCCTTCGCTGTGCAGAAGGTTTTTATTTTGATGAGGTCCCAGTAGTTCATTTTTGCTTTTGTTTCCCTTGCCTCCGGAGATGTGTTGAGTAAGAAGTTGCTGCAGCCAAGATCAAAGAGTTTTTGCCTGCTTTCTCCCTTAGGATTTTGATGGCTTCCTGTCTTACATTTAGGTCTTTCATCCATTTTGAGTTTATTTTTGTGTGTGGTGTAAGAAAGTGGTTCAGGTTCATTCTTCTGCATGTCGCTGTCCAGTTTTCCCAGCACCACTTGCTGAAGAGACTGTCTTTATTCCATTGGATATTCTTTCCTGCTTTGTCAAAGATCAGTTGGTCATACGTTTGTGGGTCCATTTCTGGGTTCTCTATTCTGTTCCATTGATCTGAGTGTCTGTTCTTGTGCCAGTACCATACTGTCTTGATGATTACGGTTTTGTGATACAGCTTGAAGTCTGGGATTGTGATGCCTCCTGCTTTGGTTTTCTTTTTCAAGATTGCTTTGGCTATTTGTGGTCTTTCCTGGTTCCATACAAATTTTAGGATGATTTGTTCTAGCTCTGTGAAGAATGCTGGTGTTATTTTTATAGATGTGGCATTGAATATGTAGATTGCTTTGGGTAGTATCGATATTTTAACAATATTTGTTCTTCCTATCCAGGAGCATGGAATATTTTTCCATTTCTTTGTGTCTTCTTCAATTTCTTTCATAAGCTTTCTATAGTTTTCAGTGTATAAAATTTTCACCTCTTTGGTTAGATTTATTCCTAGGTATTTTCTGGGTTTTGGTGCAATTGTAAATGGGATTGACTCCCTGATTTCTGTTTCTGTTGCTTCATTATTGGTGTATAGAAATGCAACTGATTTCTGTGCATTGATTTTATGTCCTGCAACTTTGCTGAATTCATGGATCAGTTCTAGTGGTTTTTTGGTGGAATCTTTTGGGTTTTCCATATAGAGTATCATGTCATCTGCAAAGAGTGACAATTTGACCTTCTCCTGGCCGATTTGGATGCCTTTTAGCAAAAAGATATTTTGACGGCAGTTGGTTAAAACTGACGTCTCTTTCCACTCCAGTTTCCTCTCCGTCACATGTACCCTCCTGGTGGGTTGCGGAGGAGTGGTGCCCCAACAAGAAACTTTGAACTGGGGTTTCCTTTTGTTTGGGTTTGTGGGACAGATTTCGATAGGTCGCAGTCAGTTCTGTGCGTGGTTATGCGACGGCAGAGCGAACCTGGAGTAGGAGCGGCTACCGGGCCGTGCTAGGAAATGCTTAGAACCAGGTTGGTACCGAACGCTGATTTCTGTGGTATAAATGCTCCCACCTACTCCAAGCTTTTGGTGTCATCACTGTATGTGGGGCGGGAAGAGTATATACCATCGTCTAGTATAGGCAACGTATGAATACAGTAGATGTAAATAACTCCAAGAGCATAGTGATAGTAAAATGTCATGAAATAATTAGGAAAGGATGTGTTTTGAGTATTTATTATCTTTGTTTTTAGCATTATTTCATTATACGTTTATGTTATTTAATTTTTAAGAATGGCTATGATCAACAACGACCTCCCAAAATTCCTGAAAAGCTAAGAGTCGGCGCTGGTGAGCCAGAATGAGCCAGCCCCCTCACAGCGCTGAATACCAGGAGTACTCCTACTGCCCCTATGTTGATTCACCCCGTTTTAGGACACGAAGGTTCAGGGCAAGAGTTGGTAATTTGATACGAAATATGTGAATAAGGAAGAAGAAACCAGTTTTTTTAAATGTATGGAGCCAGAGGCCAGTCAGTGGAAAATGCTTTCAGTCATCGGGTATGTGAGCTTTACACAAATGATTTGGTTTTCACCAACGCCTAGTTAAAAGTTCCTGCCTAGGAACTTGCCTATCAAGAATGTTCTTGATAATGCGGGCTATAGCATCATAAATGCCCCATAGATTTAAAGGAGAATTTTGATGGTGTATGAGTTATCTATTGCTGTGTAACAAGTTACTCTGAAATTTAGTGGTTCAAAACACAAACATCTATTATTTCACAGTGTCTGTGGGTCCGGAATCTGGGGGTGGCTTAGCTGTGCCTTCTGGCTCAGGGTCTGTCACAGACTGCAGTCGAGGTATTTGATAGGGCTGTAGTTGGCTTGATAGGGGGGTTGATTCTGTGTCTTTTCTTTTTCTTTTTAATTTTTTAAAGTTTATTTATTTATTTTGAGAGAGACAGAGACAGCGTGAGTGGGGGAGGGTCAGAGAGAGAGAGGGAGAGAGAGAATTCCAAGCAGGCTTTGCACTGTCAGCACAGAGCCTGATGCAGGGGTCGAACCCATGAAATCATGACCTGAGCGGACACCGAGTCAGACGACTAACCGACTGAGCCACCCCCGTGCCCCTGATTCTGTTTCAAGCTCACTTAAGTGGTAGTTGGCAGGATATAGTTCAACATAGTTTGTTGGACTGAGGACCTCAGGTCCTCACTGGCTTTTGATCGGAGTCCTCCGAATGGAAGAGCCTGCTCATTCTTTAGGTACTATTTACCTGAAGCAAATAACTCCATCCAGCCATGTGAATAAAGTCTGTAGTGCTCAGAGATTTTATTTTGTTTTTTTTTTTTTATTTTTAAGTTTATTTCTTTATTTTTAGAGAGAGAGAGAGAGACAGCACAAGTGGGGAAGGGGCAGAGAGAGAGGGAGGGAGACAGAATCCCAGGCAGGCTCCATGCCGTCAGCATTAGAGCTTGATGTGGGGCTGGAGCCTAAGAACCATGAGATCATGACATGAGCCGAAGTCAGCCACTTAACCAACTGAGCCACCCAGGCGCCCCCAGAGATTTTTAAAGTAGCATGTCCCCCTCTGTTGAAAGCTGTCTAATGAGGCTTACTTCTGCTTGGGTCAGCTACTCTTACTACTCACGGGGTGGTTCTCAGACCAGCAGCGTTGTATAACCAGGGAGCTTGTAGAACTGGAGAACCTCAACGCCCACCTCAAGCCTGCTGAATCAGAATCTGTGTTCTCACATGGCCCTCAGGTCACGTGAGTGTTTGCTAAAGTTTGAGAAGTTCCGTGCTCTACCATATCACAGGGCTCTTTCTTGCCATTTTGTTCACTAGAAAAACTGAAGTCTTTCAAAGGGCAGATAAGGCCTGTGTCATCTGCCCCTACTCTCTTACCTCTCTTATATCATCTCTTACAACACTCCCTTTTGCTCTCTCCACTCCAGCCACTGGGTACCTGGAGCTTACTCAGTGTATTCCTGCCCCAGGGCCTTTGCACTGGCTATTCTACCTGGAATACTTTCCCTCAGGTATCCCCATGAGCACTCCCTTATCACTTTCATGTCTTTGGTTATTTAGTCACTTTCTCAGCGAGGCCTTCCCTGGTCACCCAATCCAAAACTGCCATACGCCCAGGCATCCCTTGACCTTTCCCTAATTGAAGTTGCTTTAGACCTTACCACCTAGGATGTGAACTTCCTGTACTTGCATGTAGGTTCAGTTTTTTGTTTCTTTTTCTTTTTAAGGTTCACTACTGCATCCCTGGCTCCTAGAAGAGGGTCTGGGACATGGTCGTAATGAGTTATCTTGATCTACCAGGCTAGTAACCAGGAAGAAAATCAAGTTCATCGAGCCATACTGGCTCCTGCTGATTCCTATCACTCTCATTTCCTTTCTTGATGCACTGGTTTTTAATTATAGAAATAATGCACACACATAGCAAAATTAGAATGATACAGAAAAGTAGAAAATGAAAATATAAAACGAAAAATAGACATTATATTTCCTTGCCAAACTACTCCCTCAGTCTCACTCTTCAGAATTGTCAAGAATTCCTGTTTAAAAATTTTATGGTGGTTATCACAGAACCTGAAATAATATGCTTATACCTTTGTTTTTTGGTTAATCAGAAAGCGTCTACTAATGCCTTGCTATGAAAATGAAGAATCTAATACATCTTACGATGCCACCTACTTTCCTTACCAGTTTTTATTCGATATTTTATTTTAGTTCTTTAGTTTTCCTATGGGGTATTTTACAATTTCAGATAAAATACTAAAACCTTTATTTCTGGATTTATCAGATGCTGGTAGATCCAATGGGCTCTCTGCTTTTCTTATCTGTCTCTTATTTCCTTATGTGACTTTCTTTTTTCTTACATTACCAAGGTTTACATTCTGTTCTGTAATCATAATGATGGTGTGTGTGTGTGTGTGTGTGTGTGTGTGTGTGTGTGTTTTGACTATAGATTGATTCTACGAATAAAAATCATTAAAAAAGCCATTATAATATTATAATTATTTAAATATTATTTACCACTGAACCACCAACGATTGGCTCTATAGAAAAGGAATGGAATCCACTGTCACTAAATCTTAGAAGTTTCAAGAAAAATTGCTTAAGCATCAATACCTAATGTATCCCATTTTCTTTTCATCTTCCTTTACTTCTAGGTCATTCCCAGCTACCACTGTGTCTGGTATTTCAAGCCACTTTATTTCTTGGAGTCCTGATTTATTTTTCTGGAAGCTCTAAGTTGTTTTGAAAGCTACTCAAATACCATTTTCATGTAGGATAGGTGTCAAATAAATTTTCTAAATTCTTACAGGTCCCAAAACATCTCTATTTGCCCTTCTACTTAGTCAACAGTTTGGCTGAGTATAGAATGTTAGGTTCAAAATCTTTGCTTGTCAGAACTTGGAAACAGGACTGCCTTTATTGGCATGAGACCTGTGCTCTCCAAGAAAGAAAATAGCATGAAGTATTATAAGCCTTGGGAGCTGGGAAGGACCAGGAAATAAAGGAAGCACAAAATAAGAGGCCCCCGTACTTAGAAGGACCCTGTGCTTGGAAGTGCCCACCCTCCCCTGTTTGGTATAAGACTCCCCTGTCACCATCTTGAAATTCTTAATACCTTTTCATCATGGAGTCCCACATTTTCATTGCCACTGAACCCTTAAGTTATGAAGTTGACCTTGCTTAGAAGACGTTCAAGCATCTAGCAATCTTGGTAAGTCTGAAGTCAGACTGATTCTTATTCCTTGGTAAGTAACATGCTTCTCTTTCTGGAAACTTTCCACGTACATACACATAGATATTTTAATCTGAATTTTATTAGGGATTTTCACCACGATGCACCTAGTTCTGGGTCTTGTTATACCACGCTGGCCTGGCATTCTGTGGGCCCCTTCATTCTGAAATCATTCATTCTTTTTTTTTTTTTTTAATTTTTTTTTCAACGTTTTTTTATTTATTTTTGGGACAGAGAGAGACAGAGCATGAACGGGGGAGGGGCAGAGAGAGAGGGAGACACAGAATCGGAAACAGGCTCCAGGCTCCGAGCCATCAGCCCAGAGCCTGACGCGGGGCTCGAACTCACGGACCGCGAGATCGCGACCTGGCTGAAGTCGGACGCTTAACCGACTGCGCCACCCAGGCGCCCCTGAAATCATTCATTCTTAAGCTTAGGGAGATATATATATATATTGCCTTGTTGTTTCTGATTTTCCCCCCTTCTCCATTTGCTTTCCTTGAAGAACTTCCATTTGATGAACATAGGACTTCCTTCCTCTTCTGTTCATTTTCCTTCACATATCATGTATTTTCTTGTCTTGTGTATCATGTCCTGGGACATATCCTTGGGTTTATCGTCCAGATCACGAATTTGGCCATTAATTTGTTCATTCATTATTCTGCTCATTCACTTTTTTTCTTTTTTTTAGTTTTGATAGTCATGTATTTTACGTTCCTCCAACTCTGTGAGAAGCTGGGCTCCTTTTTCATAGCAGTTTGCTCTCGTTGCTTGACATTTTCTCTCAAGTTTCTCCGAGGCTACTCACCAGAATTAGGACAAATATACATTTCTCTTCCTGAATTATACTTCTTTTAGGGTGAGTTGTTTGTGTGTGTGTGTGTTTCACGTTAGACCTCCTCTTTTATACCGTGGATTTTCTTCACATGCCTTTTCGTCCCTTCACATTTATAATACACGTTCCTGTGGGGCGCCTGGGTGGCTCAGTTGGTTGAGCATCCGACTTGCGCTCAGGTCATGATCTCGCGGTGGGAGAGTCTCCCGTTTTGTGAGTTCAAGCCCCGCATTGGGGCTCACGGCTGTCAGCGCCGAAGCTGTCAAGGCAGAGCCAGATTTGGATCCTCTGCACCACCCCCCCCTTCAAAAATAAATACACATTAAAAAAATATACAATACACGTTTATATATATAAAAATATAGACGTTAGTGTGTAGCTGCTTTGGGGTTTTCCTGCAGTTGATTGACGTGGTTCTTCCCTGTATGGGAGCCCTGAGTGTGGGTTTTAGGTCAGTGGGTGAGGAATATTTGCAGGCATTCTGCTGGTCAGGATGTGGGCAGCGTGCAAGCAGGTTGGGGACCTCCTCAATTGTCAAAGTAAGAAGAGCTTTATTCTGGGAAAATAGCAAGTTAGCGTGTTTCTATCCTTGGCGTTTACTCCTGCCTCTTCCCTTCCTTCTTTTTCCTGGCATCTGTTGTGGAGGCCTGGAGTTAGTTTTAGCTGTGCTGCATGTCTCCCGGCCCTCAGTCCCCTTATTAAGAACCCTCCTGAGGCACGTTGCCTGCCGGTTTTCATGTACTTTTTCCCCCTTTTTTTTTCAAGTTTGTATCTAAATTCTAGTTAATTACCTTACAGTGCAATATCGGTTTCAGCAGTAGAATTGAGTGACTCATCACTTCCACGCAACACCCTGTGCTCATCATGACAAGCGCCCTCCTTGGTCCCCATCCCCCCACCTAGCCCACCTCCCTCCAGCAACTTTCGGTTTGTTCTCTGTCGTTAAGTGCTATGGTTTTGCCTGTTTAGAGAGCAGTTCTAGCTTCATCCCGGATTCGAGGTTCTCACTGTGGTCCCAGATTCCCTGTAGCCGCAGCAGCAGCTTTATCAGGAAACTGCTGGAAATGCAAATTCTTTGCCCCACCCTAGCCCGACTGAAACTTTGGGGGTGGGGCTCAGCGATCTGGGTTTTAACCAGCCCCAAAACAAGCCCAGTAGTGTGACACCTATTGGCCTAGGGCGAAGCCACCGCTGCCAGCAACTCTGTTTCTGAGAAGGAGAGGGGAGGGTACACCTGCTCCAGCTGGTTCTCACGTTCTTTAGTGAGTTGCTTTGCTGACTGTCCCATGGCTCACTCCCCTTTGAATGTATTGACTGGTGACTCATTATTCCTTTTTGTGGTGTGGTTTCTTGTTTCTTTTTCAATCAAACCCCATCTGCTTTTAAAAAATTAGCAATTTAGGGGCGCCTGGGTGGCTCAGCCGGTTAAGCGTCGGACTCTTGGTTTCTGCTCAGGTGACGACGATCTCAGGCTTCGTGGGTTCAAGCCTCACATCCAGCTCTGCCCTGGCAGTGCAGAGCCTGCTTGGGATTTGCTATGTGTCTCTGTCTCTGTCTCTCTTTCTCCCCCTCTCTCTGCCCCTCCCCGACTCGTGCTGTCTCTCTCAAAATAAATAAATAAGCTTAAAAAAATTAGCCATTTAGGGGCACCTGGGTGGCTCAGTCGGTTAAGTGTCCCACTGCGACTCAGGTAATGATCTTACCATTTGTGAGTTCGAGCCCCATATCGGGCTCTGTGCTGCCCGAACCCTGCATTGGACACTGACAGCGCAGAACCCTGCGGGTGCCCGCTCTCTCTCAAAAATAAACATTTAAAATAAATAAAAAAATTAGGAATTTTGTCATAATGATATAAGCAACAGATCAAATAGTACAAAAGTGACTTGCAATGAAAAAAGCAGTCTTCTGCTAACATCACTACACCTTGCTGCCCTCACCCATTGCACCCAGACTCATTCTCTACTGGCAACTGTTTTGAACTCTTTCAGCCCCTTTTTCTGTTATTTAACTCTGTATTTCTAAAATTTTTTTAAATGTTTCTTTATTTTTGAGAGAGCGAGAGCATGTGCAAGGCAGAGGAGGGGCAGAGAGAGGGAGATGCAAGATCCAAAGCGGGCTGTGCACTGACAACAGAGAGCCTGATGTGGGGCTTGAACTCACAAACCACAAGATCATGACCTGAGCTGAAGTCAGACGTTTAACTGACTGAACCACTCTATAACTCCATATTTCTTTTTTTTTTTTTAATTTTTTTAACATTTATTTATTTTTGAGACAGAGACAGAGCATGAACGGGGGAGGGTCAGAGAGAGAGGGAGACACAGAATCTGAAACAGGCTCCAGGCTCCGAGCGGTCAGCACAGAGCCCGACGCGGGGCTTGAACTCAGGGACCGCGAGATCATGACCTGAGCCAAAGTCGGCCGCTCAACTGACTGAGCCACCCAGGCGCCCCTATAACTCTATATTTCTAAATAACATACTTATAGGGCTATTTCTCAATTTATCAACTTTGAATATTACCATTATCATGACCTGAGCTTAGATCAATAGTCTGATGCTTAACTGACTGAGCCACCCAGGTGCCCCTATATGTATTAGGTTTTTTTTCTTTTTAAATCAATAACCAGACTTTAAATAGGATTCACTACAGAACCTCATAGTGTACTGTTTTTCGTTTACAATTCGAGTTTGTCCTAATGTTAAAATCAACCAATTTTTGAATTTGCTTCTTTTTCTTTTTTTTCCTTTCTAAAAGTTTATTTATTTTGAGAGAGAGAGAGAGAGAGAGAGAGAGGGAGAGGAGAGAGGGAGAGTGACAGGTAGAGAGAATCCCAAGCAGACTTCCCACCATCAGCGCAGAGCGCGATGTAGGACTTGAACCCATGAATCGTGAGATCATGACCTGAGCCAAAACCAAGAGTTGGATACTTAACTGGCTGCGCCACCCAGGAGCCCCTGAATTTGCTTATTTTTTTTTTAGTGTTTATTTATTAATTTTTTCCCCAAATGCCCCAATATACTTGTCACACTCATCAGTTGTATTTTGTTTCTTTAAAATACCATTTCAAGCCATTTGTCAGTTTCATTGTTTTTGTTTTTGTTTTAGTCCCTGGAGACCTTCCTCTCCTAGCTGTCTGCCTTTTTCCCATCTGACAGGTTGCTTTGCAGGCTTCTGCTCAGCTACACTCCTGGGGTTTCCCTTAACCATTTTCCCATGTTGCGTGAATCTTAGCAGGAAGTATTTAAGCAGGTCAGCGCCAAGTCATTCTTCCTTGAATTGTATGTCAAATTCCTGGCCTTCTGGCCTAGTCCCTGTGATTAGGTCATTCTTTTGATGTATTTCAGACAACATAGGCCTAGTACCTAACTTTGCTCTAGTCAGTTTCCTCGCCTAGGGAAGGTCACCCTAACCCTAGACTCCAGTCCCAAGAAGTGGGGGGCGGGGGGCTGTTATAGGTGTTCACAGACTTACTTGTTGCCAATGGGCACCTCTGATTCTTGAGTTTATTATTCCTTAGATTCCACATTATTGGGCCATCTTCAGCATATAGAGGAAGATACTGTGAAGTCATACAGACCTGGGTGAAGAGCTCACTGGCTCCTCTCACTTGCTGCCTAACCTTAACCTGCACGTTAAGCCTTATTTCCCACATTAGAAAAGTCTGAGGATCATCCTACTCCCATTAAGATTGTTGAAGACATTAAATGAGAGAATGTATACTAAGCATCCAGGATAGTTCCTGCATAGAAATACTAACTCTGTTCTCCATGCCCTATTACCTTGTCTCTGATCCCACAGTAAACAGCTTTCTTTGCATTGCCAACTGGTTTTACTCTTTCCTTTGGGCAAACTGACCCTCAAACATATGAACCTACGTCTGTCTCTGGCATCACCTACCCCTGCCTCTCTCATACTTTGATACTTCCCTTTGGCCCACTCAAAAACTAAGTCTAGTTTTAAACAGAGAACCTTTCTAGTCTTCCCAATCCTGCTACAAATAAGTCGGGTCAAATCAGTACTTAGTTCCACATGCCATTTTTTTTTTTTTTTTTGGGCAGAGAGTATTTTCTAGCTCAAAGATGTCTTCTGGTAAGAGTGATGAAAATGAAATAGATAATTGGGCAAGTTTGCTTTGTCATCTGTCAATATTACACCATCAGCCCCAAGCATCCTGCCTATGCCTTCCTTATTCTTTTCTCACTCTTTTTCTCAGAGTCCCTTTAATGTCTTTAACTTTTTTTGGCAAGGCCTATCCCATCCCATGCTTTAATCTTCCTCATATCTTTTATACAAGTCTGTGCTGCAGTTCTGTATTTGTTCTTGATTGAATGTCCCTTTGTCCAGCTTCTCTGAAAATCTTGGCTTTCCAGGGCTCCTTGTGTACCACACGATTAGCCCTTTGCTCACTATTTTTACTCCTGTAAATTATAAGTTACTTAAAAGCAGGAGCCATTTGTATATTTCTTTCATTTTTCTCCATCACATCTAGCATACTGCCTTACATGAAACAGACCTCAGCAAAATCTTATTAACCCACTTTATTTTTGTTATTATATGCTCCGGTAATTCTTAGTGCATTTGTTAAAAGCATCTTTAAGGCTATTCTTTCTCAAACATGTGGAAATGCAAACTTCTTTCCCATAAATGGCCCTAAATATTAAGGCTGACTGTACATTAATTACCATTTTTAAGTACTTAAGCAAAAGAGAGCTGGGAATTCTAAATTATATCTCCTATACTATGAAGAAAGATGTTCAGTGGCATTTTACAGTTTTTGAGCAATTAGAAAAAACTAAGGGGCGCCTGGGTGGCTTAGTTGGTTGAGCATCCAACTCTTGATTTCTGCTCAGGTCATGATCCCAGGGTCGTGGGACTGAGCTCCACTTCGGGCTCTGCTCTGAGTGTGGAGCCTGCTTGAGATTCATTCTCTCCCTCTCTCCCTCTCCACCCTGCTTCCCTGCTTACCCACTCATACTCTCTCTCTCTCTAAGAAAGAAAGAAAGAAAGAAAGAAAGAAAGAAAGAACGAACAAAAGAAAGAAAGAAAGAAAACAAAACATAACTGTAACTTCAATTTTGGTCTTATTGTTAATTTCTCAATTAGGGTTTAGAGAGGAATAAATTTGTGGGACAATAAACTCAAGAGGCAGGACTCACAATTGAACTAAATTTATAGACTTACTAGGCTGTAAATATAGTTACGCATGGGCCATAGGTGATATATGAGGAATTTAAAGACAATGAACAATATCTGTACTTATTACATATATATTTAATGCTGCAGTTTTCAGGTCACAAAAGAATTACCTGTCATTTGGGGTCAGTTTGAAAGAGATTCTTTGCATTTTAGAAATATTTATTTATAGGTTTTTAGGAGTGACTACTGATTGTTATCAATCAGAAATGAGGATGAATTACCCCTGAACTAGGAATGGAAACAAAATTTAGTAAGAACTTGTCCATAATTTTCTATTATGGTATTTATCCAGTTTTTCTTTATATCTGCAGTTTTGTTAAACACACTGTCTTGGGTGCTTAAAAAGTGTTTGTGGTTGTTGGTACCCTAGTGATTTTGCCACTGTCTCTTATTCAATCCCTTTTAAAGATATACAACCTGACTTGTTTACTAGTAAGCACTATCTTGATTATTTCATTTGCTTCTTATAGCCTGAAAACTCTAAAACCAATATCTATATCTATATCTGTATCTATATCTATATTTATAAATATATATATCTACTTGAGATATATATATAATATATATGCACACAGTAAATGTGTATATATATATATGTATATATTTACTTGATATATATGTATAGTATATATGTACTTGATATATATGTGTCTATATATATGTGTAGACACACACACATATATATATACACACACATATACATACATAACATACATACATACATGTGTATATATTACTTGATAGATACATCTACTTGCAGTGAGAGTAAAACTTATGTTGCTTGGAAAGTAAATTTTTAATATTTCAGAAATAGGGATGGTGAAGGACATAGAGCTTCTTTCAATGTTTGTCTGCCCTTTAGAACTAAACATGTCCTGATCTATCCCAGTCTGGATTAGCTGCCCCTCCTATGTGCTGCTACAACTCTTTGTGTTTTTCTCCACCACAACACTTACCATAATGTGTTATGGGTTTTTTTTTAAGTTTATTTATTTTATAAAAGAGAAAGAGACAGAGAGAGAGAAAATCCCAAGGAGGCTGCATACTGTCAGTGTAGAACCTGACATGGGCTCGACCTCACGAATCATGAGATCATGACCTGAACTGAAATCAAGAGTTGGACACTTAACTAACTGAGCCACCCAGGTGTCCCCTGCTATGGTTTTATATTTACTTGTTTATTTATTTATTTTTTTACAGTGAGAGCCCACTGGAGATAGAGGATGTGTGTTTCATCCCTGGTTTTCTTAGCAACTATCAGATGTATGTAGTAGCCAGTCACTCAATAATGATGAATGAATGGATGGATAAATGTTACTTTACTTTTAAATTTAGCCAATCCCTCAGGCTAGTAATGTTACACATATAGACACAGACCTGCATAATTTTCCGGACTTAATCATTAGTAATATGTTGCTCACCCCACCAGGCATACCTTCTTAAACTGCATCAAAGTATCACAGAAATCAGAATGGGAAAGCATGATCTAGTGCCCTGCGTAGCTATATTTTAGCAACTGGGTTCGTATTTGAAACATGGAGACCTTGTAGGTAACGTACACAACAGTGTTTTGGAATAAACTTTATTTTTTAGAACAGTTTTAAGTAGTACAGAGTTTCCATATGCAAGTACCAAGTTTTTCCTATTATTAACATCCTACATCTGTCGGATACGTTTGTTGTAATTAATGAACTGATATTGATACATTATCTTTAATTAAAGCCCATGATTTATACAGATTTCTTTAGATTTAATCTAATGTGGTTTTTTTTTTCCCCTGAGGATCCCATCGAGGGTGCCACAATACATTTGTCACGTCTCCTTAGGACGCTCTTGGCTGTGACAGTTTCTCGGGTTTTGCTTGTTTTCATGATCTTGGCCATTTTGGGTATACTGGTCAGGCACTTTGTAGAATGCCCCTCTGTAGGAATTTGTTTGATGTTTTTCTCATGGTTAGACTGGGGCACAAGTGGAGTTTTTTTTTATAAGGATCTAACATGGTGGTTATCAACTTTTTTCTGCTTCCATGTTGTACACATGTGTGGCACACACCCATGAGTAACATCTCCCACTAGATGACAGATGGAGGGGTGGAGGCACAGTGTTAGGAGCACTTCGAAAACTTTCTGGATGTGCATATAGATAGTCTAAAAATGTGCCACTCCCTGTTCCTGTTTAGAAGAGCCATATTTGGGTTTTAGAGTTTAATGAAATAATGGTCCTATCGTACTTTGCTCTCTGGAAGACAGGTGAAACTCTAGAAGGCATTATAACAAGAAAAGAAACTGTAGAGATATTCAGAATAGGAAATCATTGACTACATAAGTATCATTTAACTTCTGAGCAGACTCAGGAAAGAGGCTGTATTATTAAACTTATGAAAAATTACAAAAATACAGAAAAGTTGAAAGACTAGTCCATTGAACATTCATGTACACATCATTACCCAGATTCAACAATGGCTAACGTTATTGTACTGTCTTCATTCATCTCCATCTTCTCTTTTTTTTCTAAATCTTTCAAAGCAAGTGCTGATGTCATAATGCTTCACTTTTAAAATATTTATTTATTTATTTTTAAAAATAATGCTTCACTTTTAAAACCTCAGCATGTGTCTTCTAAAAATGAGGACATTCTTCTATAAAACTACAATACCGTATCACACCAAAGAATATGAATGTTTTCTTAGCATCATCTAATGCCCAGGTTATATTAAAATGTCCCCAATTATCCCCCAAACTGTCTTTTATAGCTATTTTTTTGGAATCAGGATCAAGGTTCATGAATTGTGCTTGGTTCTTTTCGTTCTTTAATTTTTTTTTTTTTTTTTATTTGAGAGAGAGAGCAAGAGAGAGAGCACGTGAGCAGGGGAAGGGCAGAGGGAGAGAGACAGAATCTTAAGCAGGCTCCATACTCAGCACGGAGCCCGATGTGTAGGGCTGTATCTTACAAACTTACTTGGCTGTGGGAACCCTGAAGTCCCCAGAATATTTCTTAGTGTTACTGCTCCACAGAATCACCATCAATGGGATACCTCTCACACTTGATACATCTATCTTTGTTCAGGAGCCTTGAGGATAGGAGACCCTCCCTACCCCTACCTTTGAGGGATGGGACTTTTATGTACCTTGGCAGGTTGATGAAGAAAACAAGTTGGGATAGGTAATTTCTTTCAGGACCCCAAATAAATTGCATAGGACATATGGTCTATAGCCTTCATCACCATAGAAGCATCCAGAGCTACTGCTAAATATTTTACTAATATCCCTTCTTTTGTTAAAATTTTTTTTTCTCATTATTCAATTTTTTCCTGTAAGTATATAAAGTTTTGGGAAGCAGGCTCTTTCAGTTCCTGAATTTGTAAGAAGGAAATTATCCCCTAGAAAAAAAAAGTATGGGTACTGGCTGAATATCTGGGTAACACACAAGTAGTATGCAAATTAAATTTTATGTATATAAAGGTACACAGTATCATCAGGATTGGGGGTGGGTTTTGAACAGCATTTTGAAGAAAAAGGGAGAGAACAGCAGACACGATCATGGAGCTAGACAAATATTGGTAGTAGTAGGAAGCAGAGTTGTTAGGTTGGAGAATATATTTCTTTTCACAGAAACGAGGGTTTAAGGACAAGTGCAGTGTTAAAAACAACCAACAGAGCAGCTTAGGTTTGATATGAAGAGTAAAGGTCTACTTCAGGTACTAGGGTATCTGCAAAGGAGAAAAAGGCGGAGGGAGCCCCGCAGTCATTACCGACCAATGCTAGCAGGGAGCTGGGTGTCTTTCTTCAAGATATTTTCTTTCGGAATTTCGCTCCCCCTTGATTTGGGATAATACTCTCGTAGGCTTCCCTTCTAACTCTCTAGATGCTCTTCAGTCCTATTATTGTCAATAAACGAGTAAAATAATTATTCATAGTTACAGCTAACAGCTATATGGGTTATTAGGCACTAAGAATTGTGGCCAGCATTTTGTTATCTCCTTTAATGAACCCAACCCTGTGAAGTAGTTATTCTTATCATCCCCATTAAAATGAGAAAACTAAAGCCCAACAGTACGTTGTCACAGAGATAATAGACTGTAGAATCTATGCTCTTAATTACCATGCATGGCGCTTGTCACTAAAATTTTGACATTATTCAGACGTGTGGCCTTCATCCCTTTCTTCTCAAGGTCAAATATTTGTGTTTACAATTTCTTTAACCTTTCCATACAGATCGTATGCCTTATAGTGTTTTTATTCTTGCTGATTTCTTGATGTACCTTTTAAAACGTTGCATTTCCAAACTAGAGACTCCTCTAAGTAGTCCAGGAAGAATTACACAGAAATGATGTTAGTATACTTCTCATTGGATCCTATCAGCTGGGGCACAGTTTTGATTTGTCCCATTACCAATGGCCTTTAATCACTTAAGATGGTGTCTGCCAGACTCTCTCCACTGTAAAATTACTCTATTTCCCTTTATAATGAGCAAGTATTTTGTGGGGACATAATCTGAAAGTATGTAAATATTCCAATATTTTTCAAATTATCAATTTATGTTATTTACCTCTGTATGGTTTCCTGTGCTATTCAATAGGTTATAATACATTATTATCATTTTTTATTTTGAAGCTGGATTTGTCAAAGATTTGGCCAGTGGGACCCAAGTTGGCCTGTGTCCATTTGACATGCCCCATTATTCTTTGAGCATGTCCTTATTTTCTGGCACAGCTAGAGGCTCCAGGCTCATCCTGTACTTCTCTTCTCCAGTCCTGAAATCAGCCAATTTGCCAAAAAAGAAAAATAAGGAGAATGGTAGAGAAGCCAAGATCTGGGGGCACTCGGGTGGCCCAGTCTGTTAAGCATCCGACTTCGACTCAGGGCATGATCTCACAGTTCTTGGGTTGGAGCCCCGTGTTGGGCTCTGTGCTGACAGCTCAGAGCCTGGAGCCTGCTTGGGATTCTGTGTCTCCTTCTCTCTCTGCCCCTCCCCCGCTTGTGCTCTGTCTCTCTCTCTCTCTCTCAAAATTAAATAAACATTAAAAAAAAAAAGCAGCCAAGATCTGGACTAGATGTACTCATTGTTTTGTCTTGTCACTACTCTCTCTCAGTGTCGACAGAGTATATACTACTTAAACACCTATATAAATAATTGACACCTCCATTGTCAGTCCACTACCAAAAGGCTCATTCTAGTTTTCTTTCCATATATTTGTAACTCTCTTCCTTAATAGTGAGACATATGATTCCCATTTCCCTTACTTATTGGATCAATACTCTTATATATAACCAATCTCCCACCACCAATACTGCCCCCTCTTCTGCTTCGCTGCTCTCTTCAACCTACCCAGGCTGATTTCCCAAGGTCAGATAGCCCCTCAGCAGGGAGAGGAGAGCACCCTGCACCGGACCAGTTCCCTGTGTGGATGCCCTTCTCACCCCAAATCCAACATGACAGCTCTGGCTGCCTCTCCTTCCCTTACACTCGGCTGTGCTCTCCCCTAACAACACACATCGTCCACAGTGTACTTTTAAAAATACATTATCTGGCAGACCCTGGGTGGCTCAGTCAGTTAAGCATCCAACCTCGGCTCAGGTGGTGATCTCCCAGTTCGTGGGGGCTCTGTGCTGATCGCTCAGAACCTGGAACCTGCTTCGGATTCTATGTCTCCCTCTCACTGCCCCTCCCCTGCTCGTGCTCCGTGTCTGCCTTTCAAAAATAAGTAAACATTAAAACAAATTTAAAAATACATGATCTCTTTTGCTTGTTATGAAAACTCTGTGAGGTAGTATTATTATCCATAATTTTTCTTTGAACATATCTCCAAGGGATCTAGTTGAAGAGAAATGGAGTGACTCGCCCAATGTTGCACAGCTTATATACATGTAGGGTCTGAGTGTGGGGCTTCCACTCCATGATGCCTCTAAACATATGCCAAAATTACAGTAACTTTTTTCCTTTTTCTCCGGTATAAATGTTTCGAACGCATTCACTTTGTGGTCAACTCTGATTTCCAGGTGTTTCTTTGCCTACAAAATACGTGCCAGGTAGTGGTGTGGAAGAAAAAGGATTGGCGCATAATCAAGAAACTGAAAGTTTAGCTCTAGCTCGGATCGGTGAGACTTCAGGCAAATTACTCACTTTCCTCGGTTATAAAAAGTAGGTTGGATCAGCGATTCTCTGTCGGGCTGGCTGAGATGGGAGCCATAGGGCTTTCCCCATGATAGAAATTACTACTAAATTCAGCTACAAATATCTGATTCAATAATCCTTAACGTGCCTTCCAATTCGCGTAGTTATGATTCCAAAGCATTCTTTCTCTATTCAGTACTTGTTAGCTGTTTTTCTTATCAATCTCACCTTTCATTCAAAAACATTTATTAATGGCCTGTTACGCGCCAAGTACCGTATTGTCTGTTTTTTTGTAGTATTCCTTTCCCGAGGTGTCACTGTCATTTAGAATTTTATCCTTGTCTTCCGAACTTGGGACTCGAAAGCATTCGCATCTACGTCGTGTTATTTATAACACGCCAGAGTCCTTTGCAGTCCTTTCTCCACCCAGCACACTTCACGCTGGTCCCTCTCGGCTCGCTGACATTAATGAATTCCTCTTGAGAACCACCTCCTTCACCTATCAGCGGCTCCATCAACACTAATTCCCTAGCTGGTCGGTGGGAATTGGAGTGGGACGTTTTCGGGTCTGACGAACTCCCCAGCACACTCGGGCACCTCGGCAGGGCTCGGCGTGCTGTTAAACCCTCAGCTCCGGCCCGCAAAGGTCGCAGGGAGGCTGCTAATTGCCTAAGGATTCTCCCCTCGTCGGGAGGTGGCCCTGGCGGGGCTCTAACTTCCTCGGTTTCCCTTCCCGGCGCACAGACGCAGCTTGTGCCGCTCTCCACTGCGCAGGAACTTCCCCGGCCTCAGCTCGCACTTAGAAACGCCGAAGCCGGCTTTTCGCACGCTCCCGCCGTCCTCCTCCTGTGGCCGCGCTCCCTGCGCCGCCGCGCGTGTCCTCAGGGAGCCTCTGCCTCCCTCCGCCTCCCCCGCCCCGAGTGCCCTTCAGCGGGTGCCCCCCCCGCCCCCCCTAGCGCCCCCGCCCGGCCGACGCGAGGGGAGCGGGGCGCGCGCGCCGGCGGCGGGACGACGTGCGCGAGACGCACGGCCCCGCGCGGAGCGCCGGAAGGAGCCGGGCCGGAGCCTCGCGCGTCGTGCGCGCGCCGCCGCCCGCCCCCAGGCCCCGGCAGCGACCTCGCGCGCGCGCACTGAGGCGCCGCCGCCGCCGCCGCAGCCGCCGCGGCTGCTGCTCCGGCTGCTGCAGGAGGCGGCGCTGGCTGGCGGCTGCGCTCGCTCCAGTCGGCGAGCGGAGCAGCGAGCGAGCGTGTGTGTGTTTTTTAAAGATGGCCGGAGCGGCGGCGGCGGTGGCCGCGGGAGCAGCAGCTGGAGCGGCCGCGGCAGCCGTGTCGGTGGCGGCTCCGGGCCGGGCCTCGGCGCCCCCGCCGCCCCCGCCGGTGTACTGTGTGTGCCGGCAGCCGTACGACGTGAACCGCTTCATGATCGAGTGCGATATCTGCAAGGACTGGTTCCACGGCAGGTAAATAAACCCCCTCCAGCCCAGCCGCCGCCGCCGCCGCCGCCGCGGACGGCCACGGGCCAACCGCCGCCGCCGCCGCGCCGGCCGCCCGCGCCCCCCTCCGCCCGGCCGCGGCGCCGAGCGCCGAGGGGCCCCAGCTCCGAGCCCCCGGCCCGGGCAGCGGGGCGCGCGGGGCCCCGGGCTCGCCGGGCGCCGGGCGGGCTGAGGGGGGCTGGTGGGATCTCCCGGCCGGGAGAAGAGTCGCCACAACAAACGGGAACAAAGGGGGCCGGCCGAGAAGTTGGCAGGGGGAGACCGGGGCGAGGGGACGCGGCCGGGGCAGGCGCCGGCGGAGGCGGCGGGCGGAGCGCCGGCGGGGCCCGCCGCCCCTCGCGGCGCCCGCAGCCCGGCCGCCGCCCCGCCCGCCCGGGGCTCCGGCCCGGAGTCGCCGCCCGGCCGGCCGCCCTGCTCGGCTGGCCGCAGCGCCTTCCTTCCGGGCGGCGACCGGCTCGCCCCAGCTCAGGGTCTCCAGAATTTGCCCTCTTCCCCTCCCCCTCCGCGGTCCCCGTCGCGCCCCCTTCCCCGGTCTTTATCAAACTTCCTCGGCCGCGGGACACTGGGACGGGGGCGTCGGCAGCGCCAGCCCGGCGAGGCTCCGAGGAGTAAACAGAGCAACAGATGAGGCACTCTCGGGGACTTAAAAGATGCCAGTCGGAAGTTTGGGGCCGGGGGTCCCGGGCGGGGCGGCAGGTCGGCTCTGACCGTGCCCCCCACCCGCCACCCCAGCACACCCGGTCCTGGCGGGGGTGGAGTGGTCAGCGGGGCCCGAACGACAGCCTCTGGTCCCCAACCCCGAGTCGCCCCCGCGCCGCAGCTCAAACTTTACAAAGAGTGAAATTTCCCGTCGCCCAAGGGGCCGGCGACACCCGGACGGCCGGGGGCTCGCATCCGGGGGGCCTGGTGCGGGCGAACTTTGGCCGGCCGGTGGGCACTTTGGGTCGGGTGGCGGGGGCGGCGAGCGTCGCCCTCTGCCTCCGCAGCCGCTTGCGTTTCGGGTTTGACGTTTGTGAGAGCTCTGGCCGCCTCCGCCGCCAAGCCGTCGACTCGTGTGTTTTGTAATCAAAGTGTGAGGCTAATAAAGGGCGGCGCCACAGCCTCTTGACTCCGGCGTGGGAGGGATTCGCAGGCATTTAAACAAAGAAACTAGTTGGGGTTGGGCTCCCAAAGTCCTTATTTGGGTGTTGTGGCAAAGCCTGCGGTCACCTTTAGGTGAAGCAGGTTACGCGAGCACCGTTTGGTGTTGTATCTTGGCGAGAGTACGCTCACGGCTGATAGCAGATATGGTGACTGTGATTGTAGGAAGTGTCCTTTGATTGACAGCAGGACATTTAAATACAGCCTCCGCTCCCCCTCCCCAATTTTACAGAAACACTGCACGACCAGGCCAGATGTCTTAGTCTCCCTCTACTGGCCCTGGGAGAGAAAACCGCTTCTGTTACAGCGTTCTTTACAGTGTTTAGTGTTAGGTACAGTTAGTTTTACTTAATCTTCAAGTAGTTTTATTTAATCAGGTTGCACAATTCTGACAGCGACAACAATGACCACCCCGCCCCTCCCCTGCCAAATTGTCACTGTAAAAGAGGGACAGCGTCCTAATTTTGTATATCAGGTAATCTTTCACAGTCTGGTCTATGCTAAGGGAATATTATTACAACTTTGGAGCATGTAATTAAGAATAAATTATCCAACGTTCTTTTTTTATTATTCCAAAGCGATTTTTTTCTGTATTTTGATTATATGTAAAGCCGAAATTTGAACATACCAAATTTTGCCAGTTCTATTTCTATATCCTCTGTTCCCATAACATATTCTAGGCAACCGGAGTAGATTATCCAAAAATCTAGGTTACATATAGAATAAAACCAGGATCCCTGGTGATTATGTAAATAGTTACTTTTTTCAAAAAACTATTTTAGCTGCATAAGAAATTTGTTCTATTGTGCGATGTAGAGATGTGATACATTAATAAATTTTAGACTAGAATTTTCTTAAATCTTAATTTAGGCAATTTAACACTATAGCCATGAAAAGCTGCAGGTAGGTTATGGAGAATTTTGTGACATTTATGTATAAATTTGAAAACAGAAGTTTGAAGGGAAAATAAAGAGGGCATATATTGAAGGAGGGAGAGTGAGACCAAAACATAAATTTATCACATAAATTTGTGTGATTTCATATCTGTGGAAGTGACTCTGAAATGTTTTGTTTTGTTTTGTTTTTTGACCAGCAGTCCTTGAGAATTTTAATGTGGTTTAGATGTCACAAGTTAGAAAATTTAGTAATAACGCCCTGCCATGCAAAAGCAACATCTTCTTAGCAAATTTCTTAATCAAGTATGGGGAATTTGGCAACATTTGAGAAAATAATGTATATTGTACCATAAAAATGAGTGGTGGTTTTCTTGAACACCTCAAAATATTCTTTATGTATTAATTATTAAACAAATGTCATTTGCTGAAGTGAGAATTGGCCACTCAAATACTAAGGTACAGGTTTAATCTTCATGCTCCGCTTTCTTTTGGTTTCCAGGGGTGGTCTGTCTGCAGAGGAGGAGGGAGTGGGAGGGCTGATACAGGGAATTACCTTTACCAGGATAATTTCTTGATGATTTTATTTCTTCAAGTAGAAGAATTTTTTGAACTCAAGGGATCAGTGTTTTGGTATAAATTTGAGTTTACTCTATCTGGAGTTTCTGACATCTGGAAATCTGAAAAGTTTTTGCCCTCATTTAGCCTGACAGGGAAAGAGAGGCCCTTCCTTCATGCATTTCAGCCAGGCTGCAGAGTGGGTGGAACCAGCTTCCTCCACGTTTGAAGCTGTTGAACTACCGTATCCTTGGTGTTCAGGAATTCTTTCACTCCTCCTCTGGCTAAGCCTTTTTTCTAAGTGGGCGGGGAAAAGAACACTTGCCAGGGTACAATGTGTAATTGATATCCTAAGGATGGTGAGCTGAAGAATTAACAGGATTTTCTTATGAAGGTTCCTTCCAGCCTAGAGATGGAGTTCTTCCTCTCCGGAGTCCTTGGTGGAAGTAAGACAATGGAGATCTTTCCTGATGATGTCTCACCCCCTAATCTCTAGGCTAGAGGTCTTTCACATAGTACTCTTAATTTCATCCTATACAAAACTGCGTCACTGCCCTAATTAAATTGGATTATATCTTCTGTCTCCCCATAAGAATGTAAACACCTTTGTTTACTAGTCCTTTTAGTGTTGTATTCTCTTTGATTGACAAAATCAATATAGAAAAAATGGGGAGTACAGAAAAATATCAAGAATACGAAAGTACCCATGTCTTCCAGGGATTACCACTATTTTAACATTTAAGGTATATGCATAGATTTAAAAAACTGGAATTCATTTTATTCATTCCACTGTTAACTTTGCTAACATATATTTTTTCCTGTGTCTGTAATGTTCTTTAAAAACAGTTTCAGTGGCTGCATAATGTTTAATTTCATAGAGGTACAGTATGTTTTAACATCATTCCCCTTTTAGTTTTTTACCTTATTTACTGCTACTACTTGCAATTCCTAATGATGGATGGTTGACATCCTTCTAAACCATTGTGAGCATCTCTAATATGTCCATAGAATAAATCACATGCGTTAATACATGCAAAACACTTAGAAGTCTGGCACTTGTAAGTATCCGATAAGAAATTTCCTTGAAGTAGAATTATTAGTCTCAGGGCACAGATATTTTCAAGCTTCTGGTGCCTGTTGCCACATTGTCCTCCAGAAAGGTTATTCCAGTTTAGACTCTCACCAGCACTGCCCACTTCTAGTTCCCTGTGTCATCCATAGTCTAAAGTATTATTAAACCCATCCCCCAGAACCAATCAAACATGTTGCCAGTCTGCAGATAATATTACCACCAGAAGACATACCGAAGATTGTTTGCAGCTGTACTATTCATATTATCTCCAAACTGAAACAGCCTGAATGTCATCAACAGTGGATTTGATAAATTGTGGTATATTCATAAGACAGAGTGCTGCCCAATGATTAAAAAAGGAATGCACTATTGATGCATGCAATAACATGGGCAAATGTCACAGATACAAAGTTGAATAAAAGAAGCCAGGCACAAAAGCGACTACTGTTTGAACCTACTTATATGAAGTTCAAGTACAGGAGTAGTTGGGTGAGAGAAGTCAGACTGGTGCTTACCTCTCTGGGGCTATTTACTGAGAGGAGACCCAACCAAGAGGCTTCTGAAGTTCAGGAAATGTTGTGTATCTTGATCTTGGGTGGTGGTTACATAAATGTACGCAGTTGTAAAAATTCACTGAGATGTATGTGCACTGGAGATCTTTCTTTTTAAGTTTACTTATTTTGAGAGAGAGGGAGAGAGGGAGGGAGAGAATATGAATGAATGAATGAATATATACTGGGCAGGCTCCACATTGTCAAGGGCAGAGCCTGCCCAGTGTAGGGCTCGAATCCACCAACTAACTCAGAGATCATGACCTGAGCTGAAGTCCGATGCTTAACCGACTGAGCCCCTTGGGCTCCCCTAAATAATTGTCTTTTTTTTTTTTTTTAAACTTGAGAGAGAGAGAGAGAGCACACATGCACATGAGTGAGGGGCAGAGGGAGAAAGAGACAGAATCTTAGACAGGCTCTGAGCTCAGCGTGGAGCCCAACTTAGGGCTCTATCCCATGTCCCTGGGATCATGACCTGAGATGAAGTCAAGAATCAGCTGCTCAACCAACTGCACCACCCAGGCGCCCCCTGCACTGGAGATTTTTTAAAAACGATTTTATTGTTGAAGTGTACTTCAAAATTTAAAAAGTTAATAATTTGCCAATTTGGTAGCTGATGTATGGTATTTTGCGATTTTTTTTCTTGTCCCTGTCTTTAATGGGATTGCTGCCTGTGTTTTATTGTTAAGTATGATGTTGGCTTTGGCTCGGGGTTTGTGGTATGCGTGGTGCTGTTCTTGGTGCTAGGAGTATAGCAATGAAGAAGATGTTCCTTGCTCTCTTGTAACTTATATTCTAGTGGGGGAAGATAGATAAGTATATATTACAAAAGAAAAGGAAATTGACCTAGGAAAAAAGAAAGGCTGGGAAGTAGTATAAAAGGCCGCTTTTATATGGTGTGATTATGGAAGGCCTTGAGGAGACATTTGAACACAAGAATATTTTTGATTTTGCTCAGGTGTATTTTGAATAGAGGAGTAAACGATTTGACTTAACCTTTAAACGCTTCATTCTGGCTGCTATGTGGAGAATAGACAGAGAGGCAAAGGTGACAGGCAGACCAGGAAGACGACTGTTGTAATCATCCAGGTGAGAGGACTTTAAAAGTTGGAATCAATTTTGGTAATTTTCAGATGTCATAAAAGAATGAATGAAAAGCTTCGTTTACGAGAAAAGAAAAATTTTATCTAGAATAGTGCTATTTGGTAGCAGTTTCTCAGGTCCTCACCTGAAGTCATCGGAGTCCTGGAATTCACTCAGACACTATTGAATGCTTTATACCAAGTGCTAGGCACTGTTGTGTTAGATAGATTAATTAGCTCATCTATTTCTCATAGTCACCTTGCTGGGTAAGGGTTATTGTTATCCTTATTTTACAGATGGGATCTGAGGGTTAGAGAGGTTACTAACTGTTCCAGCGTCCAAAGCTAGAAGGTCTTAGAGCTAGCATCTGAATTCAGGTGAGCTGACTCCTGAGCTCGCTCTCTTGACCAGTAGTGGGCGGTATTGGGTTTCTTCCCCCTTGTCTGTCTTTATCCTGGGATGGGGTGAGGGGGGGCATTGGTGGAATAGATGCAACAGTTTCCAGAGAGATACATCTATAAACATTGTACTTTTGTTTTTGTTCTTTATTAAGTTATTGTCTTTGGCATGAATATATTAAAAATGGTCATAACTGCTTTGGGAGTAGCACTTATAAAATATTTGAGAAGTTTTACAACTTTGTTTTCATGCTTGTTATAATGGGTTTCTTACTTTTATTTACTTCTTTATTTCTTGTTACTTTATTACTTTTTACATTAGGGATAAAAATTATTTTTAAAATTTATTTTATGTATCTTCTTAAAGGTGTAATTACTTTTAGTGTTACAACATAAACTTACTAGGTGAACATGTATTTCCCTATAAGAAAACGAAAAGCCCATTTGAGGAACTTATCAATATCTTTTTTTTCCAAAGTTTTATTTATTTATTTTGAGAGAGAGTGAGCATGCATGCGAATGAGTGTGTGTGTGGGGGGGGGGGGGGGTAGGGATAAAGGGAGGGAGAGAGAATCCCAAGTGGGCCCCAAGCTGTCAGTGCGGTGCCTGACTCAGGGCTTGAAATCATGAACTGTGAGATCATGACCTGAGCTGATATCAAGAGTCAGATGCTTAACCAACTGAGCCACCCAGAAGCCCCCCCCCTCCCCGCCCCGCCACTTTCTTTTTGAGATGACAGTTTATCATAAGAAAATATATGAGCATTCTTTTCATGTGTTTGACTTATAAAAGTGAATATATGTGTACTTGATTTTGCTATTGAACAAAATCTGTTTTGATGTGGGAGTCATCTCAGGCTGCTTGGAGGCAGTGACATAGTTCTCTCATCAACTTTTTTTTTTCTTTTTTTTCTTTTTTAACTCTCAGTTTGGGGAAGATTTCTGCTTGGTATGCTCTCATATCCTGTGTTCTTAGGTATGAAATTGATTTTACTGAATATCCAAGGAGAAGAATGCCTTTATATTTGATCTGAAATGGGGATTTAAGAATAATGGAACAGGTGTAGAGGAATTTGATTATAAAGCAAGCTTTACTTGGTTTGAGCAATTCAAACCCCACAATAATTTGCACAGCTTTTGAACAGTTGACCAGTGTTGATCTTGCAGCTGCTACCAAGTTTCTAATTCTTTTTGGAAGTGACATTTTGTTACTATAGTGATTGTTTACTTTTCCATTAATATTATTAGTATTATACTTTTCCATTAATTATGGTGTGAATTAATAGAAACTTGGATGATTTTTGTGTGTGTTTCTGTGAGTCCTGGTTCCTTTTATTGGAGACTGGTTTTTAGAAACGAAGGTCTGGCATTAGATGGGCTTTTTGCTTGTAAGCGTTCTCCATGACAAAGCTAGGAAATTTATTATGCATACAAAACTGTATTTGTTTCTGTTCCATCTATCTGTATGTTTTAAAACCTATGAGTTTTCATAATCATAACTTTGATGCTAATCTAATACTACAGAGTTCAGTTTAGCCTTCTCCCTTTCCTTACTTTTAACTTTTTTGTCCAGCAGTGGGTTGGACAGTCTAGGTATTATCTGCAATATAGTTATGTTTTCTTCCATCCTAGTATATACATAAAGTAGTTCTAGAATTGCTAAACCACACTGTTGTAATAGATTTACTAACTAAATTATAGCATTTATTTGTGGTTCTTTTTGTTTTTAGCCTTATACCTACAATATCTTTAGCTTTATAATATCAAATATGTATCTATAATATCTAGCTTATACTTTCTAGCTATCTATAACATCTAGTCAAACACTGTTTTCCACACTTAGGTTCTGTTCTTTTATCCCCCAATTTAGTGTGTCATGTCATTTATTTGTAATACAGTTGGGTTTATACGTTACTATTTGTGTTGGATTTTGGTTTCCTCCCACATCCTGGTTGGTTTAATTGTTGGTTTATACTTTGAGTATGTAAAGTATTACCATGATTCTGAGAAGTCAGAGTTACGTGAAAAGGTCTACTCAGAAGGGTCACACCCTGTTCATCTCTCCAGTACCTTTGCATCTCTTTTCCAGCTACCTCTCTTTAGTTTCTGATTTATCCGTTGTGGAGTTTTTGTTTTCCCACAAAATGTGGGAAGATTAATGTGTATTTTCTTGTATCTATTTCCTTTACACACAGGGTGGCTTATGATGAGTATTCTTCTTTGTTTTTTTTCACTTAAGAATACATACTGGAAATCATTCCATGTCTGTTCATAGAGCTCTTCCTTATTCTTTTTAACAGCTGTATAGTACTCCTTTGTGTGGATGTTCCCTGTTTTATTCATCCATTCTCTTGTATATGGGCAGTTAGATTGTTTATAGTATTTTGTGATTACAAATGGCTACCAAAAAAGTATAACCTTGTGCATATGTATTTTCATATTGTTGGAGGTATATTCAGGTTAGATTAGCAGAAGTAGGTTTACTTGGTCAAAAGATGAGTGCGTATATTGTTTGTTAAGATTACCAGGTTTCCCTTCAGAATTGTTGCACCATTTTGCAGGTCCATCAGCAGGATATGAGAGTGCATCTTTCCCCATGTTCTTGCCATCAGAATGTTGTCATGTGTTTTAGTCTTTGCCAATCTGATAGGTGGAAAATAGTATCTCTCTGTGTTTCCCTAATTATAAATGAGTTTAAACAACATTTCATATGTTTGAGGGCATTTTCTTTTTTTGAAGATTGTTTATAACTTTTTCTGACTCTGTCAGGTTTTTGGAGCTCTTTACATTTTAGGAATGTTAGCCCTTTGTGGCATATGTAAATATTCCTTCCATGGTCATAGTTATTTTTATAATTTTGCCTGTGGTGATGTTTTTTATGCCATGCAAATGAATACACACACACACACACACACATCACATATATAGTCTTATTTACCAGTCTTTTATTGGTTCTGGATTTTGAGTCATAATTAGCAAGCTTTTCTCTACCCCAAGGTTAAAAAGGATTTTAACGGTTTTCTTTGAGAACTTGTATGGTTCTGTGTTCTTTTACATTTAGATCCCTAATGCATTTGGAAGTTATTCTTGTATATGGTATGAAATAGGGATATAGTTTTATTTTTTTCTAAATAAATTTTCCTGTCGCAGCACTATTTATTGAAAAGTTCTTGGGGCGCCTGGGTGGCTCAGTCGGTTAAGCGGCCGACTTCGGCTCAGGTCATGATCTTGTGGTCCATGAGTTCGAGCCCCGCGTCAGGCTCTGTGCTGACCGCTCAGAGCCTGGAGCCTGTTGCGGATTCTGTGTCTCCCTCTCTCTCTGCCCCACCCCCGTTCATGCTCTGTCTCTCTCTGTCCCAAAAATAAATAAACGTTGAAAAAAAAAAAAAAAAAAGAAATGTTAAAAAAAAAAAAAAAAAAGAAAAAAGAAAAGTTCCTATTTGCCCCGGTAATTTGACATGCTACCTTTATCAGATATTGAAATTCTCTATATATGTGAATCAGTTTCTCCCCTTTCTGTTATTTTCCACTGATCTGTTTATCTACTCTTATACCACTACCATACTTTTAAGTATGGTTTTTATTGTATGTTTTAAAGTCTGGTAGCACCAGTCCCAGCCTTGCAGTTAGTTATTTTCAGTGTTTTTCTGGCTATCCTTGGGGGTGTATTTTTCCATATGAACTTCAGTAGCAACTTGTCTAATTTCATTAAAAGCTTGTTGATTATTTGAAAGCAAGAAACAGACTCTTAATTATAGACAACTGATGGTTACCGGAGGAGGGTGGATAGGTTAAATAGGTGATGGGGATTTAAGGAGTGCCCTTGTTGTGATGAGCATTGGGTGATGTATGGAGTTGTTGAATCACTACATTGTATACCCGAAACTACTATAACACTGTATGTTAACTAATTGGAATTAAAATTAAAAGTTAAAAAAAAAAAGAGGCTTGTTGATATTTTACTGGTATTACATTGAATTTCTAAATTAGGGAGAATGGACATTGTAATCCCAAGAACAGGGATGTCTCTTTATTTAGGTCTACTTAATGTGACTATCAGATACGTTTAAATGGTTTTTTTTTATGAAGATTTTGCAAGTTTATAAGTTTATTCCTATATATTGTTTTCTTTGTTACTGTTGTAATGGGCATTCCTCTATCATTTGCTTGCTAATTGGTTATTGGTTGTATATATGAAGATTTGACTTCGGGAGTTACTTTTATTTCCAGCTATTTTACTAAAAGAATTGTTTGAGTTCGTTGTATTATCAGTTCACTAGAGGTTCCTATCATACCTATTCTGCCTCTAAATGAATTCTCTTATCTAATTGTACAGGCTTATCCCACTTGCAATATTAAATAGTGGTGGAGATAGTGGACATCCTTTCTTTGTTCTTGATTTTAGTGGAAAGGCCTCTGTTTCTTCATTAAATTAGATACTAGCTTTAGGCATAATTTATCTTATTAAGAGTCTCTTTAGGTTGTTTTTTTTTTAATGTTTTTATCGTGAATGAATACTGAATTTGTCAAAAGACTTCTTCAGCATCTATGAAGAGAACCGTATACTTTCCCTCTTACATCTGTTAATATATACATAACATATTTTTAAGTGTACCTTATCGTTGGCTGGCTGGGAAGAATAGCCTTGTGGGAAAATATTCTTCACTACAGTGTTCACTAGTGGATATTTAAGTTGTATTCCTGTGATGCTTTGTACCTAAGTTTAAAAATATTATTCTTATGTGGGTCTTGAGAAACTTAACAGAAAACCATGGGGGAAGGGAAGGGGAAAAAATATAGTTACAAACAGAGAGAGGGAGGCAAACCACAAGAGACTCTTAAGTACAGAGAACAAACTGAGGGTGGACAGGGGAGTGGGGACAGGGAAAATGGGTGATGGGCATTGAGGAGGGCACTTGTTGGGATGAGCACTGGGTGTTGTATGTAAGCCAATTTGACAAATTATATTTAAAAAGAAAGATAAAAATATTATACTTATCTAAATTTTAAAATACCACTGCTTTTGGTCATTTTTAGTATTAAACAAAATTGACGAATCGAAGCGACATAAAGGAACAGATATACACTGAGCAACTAAATGAATATAATAGGAATCTCTAAAGCATTATTAATGATTCAAGAATATCTCTAAAGCAGCATTTTCTAATCTGTGTTTTGTGAACCCCCGGGGTTTAAAGTATCCTGGGAGTTTCTTTTAATTTGTCTTGGAAAAAGAGGAATAGCGTGTGTGTGTGTGTGTGTGTGTGTGTGTGTGTGTGTGTGTGTGTGTTTAATGCATTAGTTTGAGTGCCTCTGAGTGACATTCATGGGATAGTTAGTGGAAATCAGTTGAATGTTACCAAGATTGAGTTACTGGGTTGGCTTGTCATTCAGCTGAGTGCTGCTAGTTACCATGATGGTCTTGACTTTAATTTTTTTTTTTCTAGAGAAGATTTCAAACATACACAAAAGTAGACCGAATAATGTAATGTGCTCCCAGGTAACCATCACTATGCTTCAGTGATTATCAATTCATGACCAATCTTGTTTCATTGAACTCTCCCTCTTCCCTTGCATTTTTTGTATTAAGATTTAAAAAAACTTTTAAGTAATCTCTCGCTCAAAACATGGGACTTGAATTTACAACCCCGAGATCAAGAATTGCATGCTCTACCGAACCAGCTAGGCGCCCCTGCATTTAGTTATTTTGAAGCAAATTCATGACAAATCATTTGTGAATATTTTAGCATGTGTATCTGTAAGATAAGGCATCTTATAGAAAAATACCGTATCACCACTAAAAATAATTGACAATTCCTTAATTTCATGAAATAGTCATTGTTCAAATTTTCACCTGTCTCAAAAATGTCATTAACTTTTTTTTTTTTTTTTTTTTTTTTTTTACTGTTCGTTTGAATCAGGATCCAAATATAGTCCACAAGTCTTTTAATCTGTAGCAGTAGTTCTCAACTGGATAGGTTTTGTTCCCCACCAGAAGATACTTGGGAATATCTAGAAACACTTCTGGTGGCACCGGGGTTTGGGGCCGGTGGATGGAGAGGGGGAATTGCTGCTGGAGTCGAGTAGGTAGAGGGCAGGGATGCTGTTAAACATCCATGCACAGCACGGCCCCCACGAGAAAGAATTATCCATCCCTAAGTGTCACTAAGTGCTGCTTTTGGAAAACCCTCATCTACAGATTTTCCTCATGTCTCTTATTTTCCCCTTGCAATTTGTTTTTGGTCAGCAGTGCTCTTTTATCCTGCCAAGTTTTCCACTTTCTGGATTTTGCTTATTACATCCCTGCTGCATCTTTTAACATATTCTTCTCTTTCCTGTAAATTGGTAGTTGGATCTAGAGAAGCTTGATCAGATTCAGTTTTTTCCCTTCAAGAATATTTTATAGGGGTGCCTGGGTGGCTCAGTCCGTTAAGTGTCCAACTCTTCAGTTTGGCTCAGGGCATGATCTCGTGGTTCGTGAGTTCAAGCCCTGCATTGGGCTCTGTCCTGACAGTGCGGAGCCTGCTTGGGATTCTCTCTCTGTCTCTCCCTCTGCCTGTCTCTCTTTCAAAATAAATAAATAAATAAATAAATAAATTTAAAGAAGATTTTATAAGTGGGAGGTATAGTCTTCCATCAGGAAGCATAAAATGTTTGATTTCTCTTTTTGTCATGTTTACTGCCATTGACCAATGTCAGTATCCATTCATTTATTTATGAGTGGTTCCAAAATGATGATAATTTACTTACGTAATTCTTTTTTATTTACTAGTTAGAATACTTCCGTAAAGAGAAGATTTTTCTTTATCTACCCCTTTGGTTACCTAGTGGTACAGTTTGTATAGGAGAGGCGGAATTAACTGTTTATTTCCCTTTATCACTAGTTTTGGAATTAGTCGGCTTATTAGCATTCTTTATTGATTATTCGTTAAATAATTATTTTAATGTATAACATTTATCAGCTTTAAGCAATATAGGGAGGTAAAAAGATGAATACAAGAAAGGGTTCATATCTCCTTTGGCCACATACCCTGTAATTAAAAAAAACAGAACAAAAAAAATCTAGTGAGAAATTCAAGCAATATAGAAAGATGAAAAAATGAGAAGTGAAAATCTCTTGTCTCCTTCCTACAGTTCACTTCTCCAGCAGTAAACAACATTGACGGTTTTGAGTTACCATCCAAGAAGGCAGACGTCATACAGTACAGATGATTCTATACTGTGCTTTTTTTTTTTTTAATGTTTATTTATTTTTGAGAGAGGGAGAGTGAGAGAGTGTGAGACACAGAATCTGAAGCAGGCTCCAGGCTGTCAGCACAGAGCCTGATGTGGGGCTTGAACTCACGAACGGTGAGATCATGACCTGAGCCGAAGTCAGATGCTTAACCAACTGAGCCACCCAGGTGCCCCTGTACTGGCTCTTTTTCATTTATTAAAATATCCTGGAGGTTGAGGAGAGCTTTTTGTAACAGCATGACAGGTATCTCATTCTTCTTAAATGGCTGCATAGAATTCCATTCTGTGAATTTCCCATAATTAATCTGGTTCTCTGATGATGGATTCTTCATCTGGTTTCTCCGTTTCTTTTCTTTCTTTTCTTCTTAGTACCTAACTGTGCTGTAGTATGTGTTATTTTTGTATGTTTACCTTTATTCTTGACAAGCATTTGGGTAGCCTTAAGATAAGTTCCTAGTGCTACACATTTTTAAATTTTTTTTATCTGTAGTCATATTTTATTTAAAAAAATTTTTTTAAGTTTATTTATTTATGTAGAGAGAGAGAGAAAGAGAACGAGCTGGGGGAGGGCAGAGAAAGAGGGGGACAGAGGATCCAAAGCGGACTCTGCTCTGACAGCAGAGAGCCCTATGTAGGGCTCAAACCCACAAAATATGGGACTGTGACCTGAGCCGAAGTCAGATGCTTAACTGCCTGAGCCAGCTGGGCGCCCCTGTAGTCATATTTTAAAATTTATGTTCTAAGGGGAATGTTGAGCACAACCAGGAAGCAGAAGGAACACTGATACTAAAATATGTTTGGTGAGCTTAACCCTACTAACTATGCAAATTTAACATACTAATTTACCAAGGCAGTAAGTTGCATTCATCAGCTAATTCTAATACATCAAAATCAATATTAGAGAACATACAACGACATATCCAAATTGTATTGTATTATGGGGAGGGGGAGTAAAACATTTTCAGAATGTTTTGTGAAGAAGTGCAGAACTTCTCTTCCTTTGTAATTTAGAAGTATAGTTTTCCTTGAGCTCAAAACACAGGCATTTCAGATATCTAATATTGATTCCCATTTATCAGTTAGCAATCATAACAGCCTGACATCATGTGCAGTAAATTATGACCTTGTTCAAGTTGGGAGAACCTATACCATTGTAGATAATTTGGTGTTTGTTTGTTTTTTTTTTGTTCATGTTTGTTAATTTTTGTTCATGTTTGTTTATTTTGAGAGAGAGAGAGAGAGAGAGAGAGCGAGCATGAGCAGGGGAGGGACAGAGAGAGAGGATCCTAAGCAGGCTCCATGCTGTCAGTGCTTAGCCCGTCATGGGGTTCCATCCCGTGAACTGTGAGATCATGACCTGAGCAGAGTCAAAGGCTTAACCAACTGAGCCACCCAGGTGCTCCAGTTTGGTGTTTTTTGTTTTTTTTTTTTTATGTGCACAAGCTGTTGTCAGATAAGCAGTCACTATTTGACAAAGAAATTGGGATAATGTCCACTGTGGTCCTTTTGATTTATATAGTGTTTTATGGATACTTTAGTATTAACAAATATAAAAAAGAAAATTAAATGGTCCTGGGGATCTGCTTGGAGGTCCTGGAGATATTCTTACTGCTCAGGAACTCCACAGACTATTTAAAAAACAATAGCAAAAAAAAAACCAACAACAAAAAAACCCAACAATGCCACATGAACAAAAGTCAGAACCGAGTGAGTTTGGATAGCATCCTAATTTAGTAAGTGACAAAGTGTGGGACAAGGCACCCTGGAAGCAGAGGCTTTCTGGCCAGTTCCCATCAATGACATCAGAAACTTTCTGTGGCCTTCTGGGGAGGCCACATCAGAGCCTTCTCCCCCCAGAAACTGCTTTGTGGGTTCATGGGTTTTTCCTCTTCTCTGTGAGCTCCCACACTGCCTCACCTATCACATCACACACACTATATTGGAGACATGTGGTCAGTCCTTTTTACTTCATTGCTTTCTGAAGGAATTGTGGGGTATAAATAGTTTCATCTGCAGATTAGAGGAATTTGAGTCTTTTTACTTAATTTAACTTGTCACAGATATGACTCATATTTCTCTCTTAGAGTCTTCCCTATTTCAGTACTTTTTTAAGGCTGATTTTTTGTGTGCCTGGTTCTTTGAGTCACTTTCTTTTTTTTGCTAGGCTGTCCTTATTTTCTGTATATCAAAGGATCAGATCCCATGGTTACTGGGAGAGCAGAGTCTCTTCTGTTTGACTCAGGGAATTCTTTCCCCAAACCTGCTTTTCCAACCTCCCAAATGCCAAGTAGCCTGTGCTGGCCTCCGCTCCCGAATTTTCTTGTTCTTGCCTCTCCCTTTGTGGGCATCCAGCCTGTGGTGGGAGAGACCGGATCCCCTGATGTGAAATTCTTTTTGGTGTCCTCATTCCTTGAACCCCTTGTTCTAATTGTTCATCCACAGCCTTTCACGCACATCTTTTTCTCAGAATCACCTTGTTGGGGCTGCTCGTCTTTTCGGGAGTGTTACCTGACCCAGGCAGTTTCTCTTACTTCCTGCCAGTCGCAGAGTGCTTGTTTCCAGCCTTAGTCCTGGCCCCAGGCCTGCTGCATGGTTCTTTCACCAGCTCCATGCTTGGAGAAGTTCTTTTGTTTCTCTGGATAGAATGGAGGAAGATGATGGCACAGCTTTTTAGGACTTTAAGGTCAAGTGGCGTTAGGATATGGGTGACTTTTCTTCCCTGTCTCTTCCTCTCCAGTGGGTTTTCGTCTTATTGATCACCATCACGGTTTCTGCTATATCTGTGTACTACAATATTTATTTAACATTTTTCTTTAAAACAGCTTTAAATGGATTTTGGCTTTTTAAATTTAATTTCGTCCTGAACAAAGGTGTCTGTTAAATCGCATGTTTGCAGTACTCACTACATATTTGAATTTTTGTGAGGAAAGATGTATGTATTGAGATAAAGACTTTTTATCACAGAAAATGTGTATGTGTAAGATTGACAGAAGGGTGGTGGTGATTGATGACAGGGTAATTACAGACACAGGGAAAGAATACACATTTCCTAAATTTTTTAAAATGTTTATAGAGAGAGAGCATGAGTGGGACAGGGGCAGAGAGAGAGACACACACACACACACAGAATGCAAAGCAGGATCCAGGCTCCGAGCTGTCAACACAGACCCAGAAGTGGGGCTTGAATCTATGAACTCTGGGATCGTGACCTGAGCTGAAGTTGGACGCTTAACCGACCGAGCCACCCAGGTGGCCCCAAGAATACACATTTCTTTAAGGGAAGTAAAGGATAGAAGAAGAACTTAACCAAATGAGAATGGCTTCATACAGCAGGAGGCCCAGTGGCAGGACAAGCCGTCCTGGCCTTCAGTTCTCGTGAATGTGTCCTGTTGCCAATGTAATGCCATCTGGGAACTGGATCCCTTCAGGTTGTCCAGCCTTTCTAACGATGGTGGTGGTGCTGGGTGGGGCTCTCTGGATTCCTCCCTGATTTAGTGGTGGCCTTGCCTGCCCAGCGAGTAAGAGTAACTGCTCTGAACCACAGCATATCCCTTAGCATTGAGAGCAAGACAGGGTGACTTGAAGATCAGCTGCTCAGATGTACCATCTTCCTAGGAGGCTCTCAAGCGGCTTGATGCAGGTTTGCATAACTACACTTTGGTAGACCCTGAGCTGGGTCAGTATAGAGTCACTGGAAGCTGTCTGCATACCCACTGGAAAGAAGGGATCTTTAAATGAGGACATGTAGCATATCTGTTTTGTCAGAACAACATGTATTCTTGAAATCAATGACATTTTTTCCTCTTTAGTGCTTTTTATTCTAGTCATTGTTTTTGAAGGGTCAGTGCTATACATCTTGTATTCAGTCATTTGTATGTGAGCCACAGTTGCCGAACTTTGCTGTAGTATGGAGAGATCTCTTTTCAGATTTAGGAAATTTCTGGAAATGTAACTTTCCAGAAAGAAAAGGAAACTGCCAAAGTTACTGGGAATTATCTTTAGGTATATTAGATCCTGTCCCTTGTCATCTGTTCAGGGACCTGGCTTCAGTAATTGTACCCCTTACCCCATATTGTTTTTTCTCATTAGCAAGTAGTATATAACCTTCATTTTTTAAAAATGAAGAAAACATCCTTAACCTGACACTCCCCTTTCATCTGCAGCCCCCATTTCTTTACTCCCTTTACAGCAAATTCATCAAAAGAAGTGTCCATGTTCACTGTTTCCAATTTTGTTTTTGTTCTTTTTCTCTATCTCTTCTTTGCTAATTAAAGTCCCATTCTCTCTGAACCCAGTCGGACTTTCATCTTTACCACTCCGTGCCAACAGTCTTGTCAAAGTTGCTGGTGAGCTTCCCCTTCTGTGGCTTCCAGGGAATCCTTGTGCTGGGTTTTCTCCAGCAAGTCCTTCTTATCTTCCTGATCTTTTAACACTGGAGGATCCCAGGGTTTAGTCCTCAGTAGCTCTCTTTTTCTAGCATTTATCTCATCCGTGACTTCAGCTTTCATCTGTATGTGGATGATTCCTAAATTTTTATCTCCTTCAGAGACCTCTCCCCTGAGCTCTAGTCTTGAATATGTAGTTGCCAACTTTATGTCTCTACTCGGATGAGTTGTAGTAGTAGTCATCCGCCCTCTAGTGTGTCCACAGTTGAACCCAGAGCTCCCTTCCCAGTCAGCCCTCTCCTCCTCCTGCAGCCTTCCCGGCCTCTGTCAATGGCAACTCTCCTTCAGGGGGTTCAGGCCAGAATTGTTGGAGTCATCCTTATTTCTTCTCTTAGTCTGTGTTTTAAATTCTCCAGCAGAACGCTGTTGGCTTACCTTCATGGTCTCATCCCTTCACATCGCTCCCCTTACATAAATTGAGGTTATTGCAGTGGCTTTCTAACTGTTCCCCTTCCTTCTGCTGCCATGGGAACCAGAGTGACACTTTTAAAATATAAGTCAGGTCTTGTGGCTCTTCTGCTTGGAACTCTCCAGAGAGTCCCATCTCCCCCAGAGTAAAAGCCTTCTGTGCCTCTAAGAACACCATGTCCTCCACTGCTCCTGGCCAACAGCGTCCCTGCTTTCTTGTTTCTTACACAGGCCGACTTGCCTCAGGGCCCTTGCATTTGCTTTTACTTCAACTCAGAGCATTCTTTCCTCACATACCCCAGGGTCTGTTCCACACTTCCTCTAGGTTTTTTCTCATTGTCATCTTTTCAGCAAGGCCTTCCCTAACTACTGTAGTATAAGATAGAAAATCCCTTACCCTCTGGCACATTTTTTTCCTCTACAGCACTTGACATCAGACATATACTGTATGGCTGCTTGTTTGTTTTTCTGTCTCCCCAAATAAAATGTAAGCTTCAGGAGTGTAGACACTTGATTTTCTTGATTTTATCATTGTTACATTTCAGGTGTCCTGATAGTGCTTTGAATGAGTGAATGGCTGAGTCATAGAAGGCATTCTGGGTTCACTTTACGGTATGGAGTTTATCCCTTGATGAAGGAAAGAAGATGTCAAGTGTGTCTTTTACCCATGTTACGGCTGCTAAACTAACAAACCGGTGTTACGGCCTGCACCTCCACCTGCTTGCATTTCTTTTTCTTGCTCTCACCTCCCGTGCTGTACATTGCCCTCGAGGGGTCTCTTTGTGACTTAATCTCTTCTACCTAATCCCAGCTTCCTTTGTTTTCTTTTCTCATTCCTTGAGCCACCCCCCTCCGTAACTATCCCTTCTGTATGCTCCTTTTTCATCCCCCTTGTTCCCCCCTCCCCACGTAATTTAGTGTAGCACTTTCCTCTTAAGCAAAAGTCTCTGGAAATTCCCTAGTCATCACCATGTTCTCTTCTTTAATTTAAAAACAGTTCCTGGGGTGGGGTGCCTGGGTGGCTCAGTAGGTTAAGTATCCGGCTTCGGCACAGGTCATGGTCTCACGGTTTGTGGGTTCGAGCCCCGTGTCCGGCTCTTTGCTCACAGCTTGGAGCCTGGAGCCTGAGGCTTCAGATTCTGTGTCTCCCTCTCTCTCTCTGCCCTTTCCCTGTTCATACTCTGTCTCCCTCTCTTTCTGCCCCTCCCCTGCTCACACTCTGTCTCTCTCTCAAACATTAAAAAAAATAAAAAAATAAAATACAATAAAAATAGTTCCTGAAATAGTACTTTTTTCTGTGGAACCTCTCTTAGGATAGCTAAGATATTTTAATCCCTTTTGTCTAAAAGATTGCCCTCTTTCCATCTGCTCCATGTTTCGTTCTTCTACATAATGGTCCAGTCTCATAAGAGATTCAGGGTAGCTGAGCCCAGAGCTGAGACTGCCCTCAGTGGTGGAACAAAATTTGTCTTGAAAATTCATCAACTTTATGTATGTCTCTGGAGCTGATACATAATATGCTGCTAGGAATGATTATTTTCCCCTCCGGAGAGCTGCCGAGGTCCAGTGATGGTTCTTCCCCTCCTACACAAATCAGTTGTGAATTTCTTCATCAAGTTAGACAAATTTTCTTTAATTTTTGTTCAGAAATATTATTAATATTACTTAATATTACATATTAGTATATTGCATATTGCTTAAGTAATTAATATTATTAGTATTACACATTAGTGTCTTTTACTTAATTTATACCTAGTTACTTATGATAACTTTATTATATTTTACATATATACTTGTTCAGCATTTGTCCCCGAGAAAATGGAGGAATTATAGGGAGAAGGGGGAAGAACTCAATGAGTATTGAGATGAGCATACACGTACCAAGAATGAACAAGTAGGTGCGCACACTAGTGTGACTAGACTGGAATTTTGCATATGTAGCAGGCTCTGTAGGAGCACTACCCTTGTTTCCCCTGGCGCTTTGTGTTTCAGTCTATTTCTATTTGTCTTTATCTCCCTTTTTTTTTCTTAATTTTTTAAGTTTATTTATTTTGGGACAGAGAGAGAGAGAGAGAGCGCACGCGAGATCGCACCGGCGAGAGAGCGAATCCCAAGCAGGCTCCACACTGGTGGAGCCCTACACCAGGCTCAAACTCACAAACCATGAGATCATGGCCTGAGCTGAAATCAGGAGTCAGATGCTTAACCGACTGAGCCACCCAGGCACCCCTCTGTCTTTATCTCTTGAAGACTTCTTGCTTGAAAGCACTTGAGACTTGGCCTGAGGACTTTCTCCAGCTGTAGGAGCTCAGCACCTTGCATTTGAAATAGGCTGGAAATGCTGGGAAGTTAATGCCCGGAGGATAGCCATCACCATTGTCTGTTGGGAGACTGGATAAATAACCTTGCTTTCTCTTCCTTTGGATGGGACCATGTCCCTACTACACAGTCTTCCAGCTGTCCCGAAAGGGGTGAATGCTCATTAGGGTTTGCACTGTGGCTTCTTCCTGTCCCACTTTTACACTCCTCTGCTGGTGCTTCCTGCGATCACTGCCATGTGAACATCTGCATTCAGGTTTGTGTATCAGGATCTGCTTTTGGGAGACTCCCACCCAAAGCCGTAGAAAATTATTAATGAGAAGAAAGGTCATAAATGAGAGATACTGGGTTTGAAAGTAGAGTTTGGATTCCCTTTATTAAATAGTAAATAAGAGGGGCGCCTGGGTGACTCAGTCGGTTAAGCATCCAACTTCGACTCAGGTCATGATCTCACAGTTCATGAGTTGGAGCCCCGCACCGGGCTCTGTGCTGACAGCTCAGAGCCTGGAGCTTGCTTTGGAATCTGTGCCCCCCTCTCTTTTTGCCCCTCCCCTGCTCATTCTTTGTCTCTCAAAAATAAATAAACATTGAAGAAAAATTTATAAAAGATAAATAGTAACAGATTTTTTACCTGATGATCATATTTGTGTATTAATGCCTGTATAATAAGTGTGCTTTCATTTACTTGTATCTGTGTGCAGATGCACTGGGAAAGTTACCTGCAAAGTACAACATGAAAGCCACTTACTTACCTCATTGAATAGTTTTCTGGTCCTGCTACCTTAAAAAGATGTCTTGTGTGATAAGATTTGACTTTGAAGTTGTTTGCTACTGTTTTAATTTATTTCTCCCTTTCTTTATCCTTTCTGAATCCCTTTTTCAAAATGCTAGAAATATTCTGTAGTGGTAAGTAACCTTTGGCATGGGTCCAGGTGCAATCAAGTGTTAACATTTCACAGATTAATTACCATATAAAAACTAGCAGCCGTTTTGCTATCTTTGAGGAATGATGTGGTCTACTGGAATAAAATTTCCCTATAACTGAAGATTCTCCTTGTGAAATGTAGTTGAATGTCCTCAGAAAAGTTGCTCTGGAGATAAAATTCCCCATATGTCAATTATTTTTAGAAGGATTTTGGTGGGCATATTATGCTCTACTAGAGAATACTGCATTATTGAATTTTGATGACTAAGCATCACGGACCTTGGTTTGCTGTGCCGCATGGGCTGCTGGCATGTGTTGGACCGTTTGTGCACTAAATTGCCTCAGACCGGTGGTGTTTATTGGTAGTGTTTGATCTCCTAACTTGCTATACTTTCCTGCTAGCTCTTACATTCTGCTCCTGTTTTACTGTGTTTTCTTAACTGGAGAGAAATGTAAGATTTCAAGTGGAATCAGACAACGGGTCTTCTTAAATTGCCCACTCTGTCATTGTGCTACACTTGTGACAGGATGAGCCCGGCCAGGAATGGAATCAAGCTATGCCGAGGGATTTGGCAGTTACCGTTTCAATAGGTCTGGCAGGAAAGGTTAGAATTTTTAAAGTGTGCTCGTGACGCTGGATAGTAGCCTCGAATGCAGAAGCTCTGCCTGGTGAGTGAGGGTAGTGCTGGCTCACAGGTAGTCTGACCCGGAGGACACGCAGATGGCCGGGGTGGTGATAGGCTGTATCTTGCCTATCTTAGGCAGTCTTATTTGACTATGGAATCGTTTTGTGAGGAACCTTACCTCCTGTGGGACAGTTAAGACATGCTCTTTTGGAGACTGCTGTATGTGCAGTCTTCACTTAGCAAGGTTCTGATAACGCACAGATTTCAGTTACCATGTGAAGGAAAACTGTTATTTTACCTCCCCGATATGCTGACACCTGTCTTCGGGCTTGTCACCACATGGTTTGCAAGAGAGCTGGCGAAGGTCTTCTTAAGAGCATCCAAAGCAGGAGGGAAGGAAGGGGTCAAAAGCAATCTTTGTGTCACGTGGCCTTCTCTTTTATGAAGGGAGAAAAACCTGTCCCTGAAGTGCTCTACCGTACCTGCCTCTCCATCTTACCATCGTCTTGACAAACAACTGTGAATAAGGTACTGCCCTGGCCTCCCTGCCAGGATTTTACATCCGCAGTTCCTCGGATACCATTGCTGAGGATTGCTCTGAACTGGCTGCAAAAGAACCACCTGGGGAACTTGTTAACAATAAAGGTTATTGGGCCCCACCCATTAACTTTTCCCTGTAGATCTAAGGTGGGGCTCAAGAATATGTTTTTCGTTTTAAAAATAAGCAATGCGCGGGCGCTTGGGTAGCTTAGTCGGTGAAGCATCCAACTCATGTCATGATCTCGCAGTTTGAGCCCCGCCGCATCAGGCTCTGTGCTGAGAGCTCAGAGCTTGGAGCCTGCTTCAGATTGTGTCTCTCTCTCTCTCTCTCTCTCTCTCTCTCTGCCCCACCTCTGTCTCTCAAAAATGGATAAAAACGTTAAAGAATGAAAAATAAGCAATGCACAGCACAAAAGATTTAGAAAGTTATACGGTAAAAAGCAATTCTCTCTTTCCATTCTGCATCCATTCTGATTTCTTTCCCAGAGGCAATCACTTGTACCAACTTTTTGCATATTGTTACAGACTTATACTCTGCATGCATTTGCAAACATGCATGTGTGGTTGGTTGGCCCGGTGGGGGCATATTATACAAAACTGCACCTGGCTTTTGTTTCTTTCCAGCATATCTTAAAGATCTTTTTCTCTGTCTCTCCCCACAGAGCTGCCTCATTCTTTTGAAAGGCTGCCTCCTAGCAGCTTATAAAAACCCTACGGGGGATTCTATTGTACAGCCAGGTTTGGGAGCCACAGATAGTCTGAATGTTAAAGGAGGTTAGGAAAAGTTTTCTTGAAATGTTAATGCTTTAAATCTTGCATTCCACAGCAAGGAACTAGACTCAGCAAACATTTTGTGTACTTCCAGATTCAGGTTGCTTTAGAACAAGTTTTTACATAATGTTTACTTGATATGGTTATTAGGTAAAATTTGTCAGTCAAAAATACATTAAGGCAGTAGTATTATATGTAATATATATGATATATATATAATATATATATATATATAAAATAAGGCATTATATACTGATATGCATACTGATAACATACTTTTAAATTCCTTCCTTTATTAACTTAAGAAAATTGCCAAGCAAACCTTTATGAAATTGCTAATGTTTATCCTTTATTGACATGGCAAGTTTTTTCTCCCCCCCAAATAATTTACAAAGTTCTTACATGTTCACATCATATTTGCTTTGGGATGGCGTTTATTCATTTATTCGCTGTTTCACTGGTTACAAATAGAAGTGCAGTATAGTCTAGCTCCATGAAATAGCAGATCCTCAAATAGCAGATCCTCAAATAGCGGATCCGCTGGGCATTGTTTGCATTATAGCTTCCCTTAGTCTCTGCAGACATACCTTATACAGAGCCAGACAGGCAGAAAGTAGTTCGCCAAAGAGAAGCAAGACTATTAGCCCAAGAGGTCGAATGGCTAGTGGAATGGCCACAGGTTGGTGAAAGGCAAATATGTTTCGCTCTTTGGGTATTTCGGAAATTTTAAACACCTTTTCTTTCTTTAGAACATTTTAATAGAAATTATTACCTTCGTGAGAGAACAGTTTATTTGTAAAGATCCATTTCATCCATTTACCATTTACATTGCCTACTCGGTACTTAGATGTCAGGCAGTGACAGGCAGAAGGAACATGTTTTTGGCACTCAAGAAGCAAACAGTGCAGTGTGTCAGCATTTAAAATGTATTCGATGAATTCGATAGGTTTCACAAATTTACCTTGGAACAAATTTTGTTAGAAGCTTGTTAACAGAATGTTCGGCTTTTAAGGGGTGCATTTTGTACCAGCGAGCACACCTGTTGGTTCTTCAGCCTCCCCTTGTTTTTCTCTCATGTTCTTCTTTCTGTTCTTCAGTAACATAGATGTTCTCATTCAGCTGGTTGGAAATAAGTTGGGAAGCCCTGGAACAGTTGGAAGCATAAGCCAGCTGTTTGAGGTAGAAAAAGTGTCTCATTTTCTGAGATTATTATGAACTGAAGGAATTTGGTTCATAGTATGCACTTCATTCAAAACCCTCGTTAAATATAGTTAAGCACATAATATGCCAATAAATAGCTTTAATATGTCAAAAATAAAATCTCCCCGGCAGTTGAAATATGCCATACTTGACTTATAAAGAAAAGCACTTAATTTTATGAAAATAGCTTTACATGTCAGCAAGAAAATAATAGAAGTTGGGCTTTTTCTGAACCACAGATTTAATCATAAATTACCATTTTGAATTTCATATGTGCAAATTATAAATTTTTACTTTAGCTGATATCTGTTAATAATCTCAGGGTTAACACACTGCACAAAATGTTATTTAAAAATGGAAGTGCCTGGGGCACCTGGGTGGCTCAGTCGGTTGAGCATCAGACTCTTGATTTCGGCTCAGGTCATGATCCCAGAGTTGTGGGATTGAGCCCCCCCATTGGGCTCCACACCGATTCTCTCTCTCCCTCTCGAAAGAAAGAAAGAAAGAAAGAAAGAAAGAAAGAAAGAAAGAAAGAAAGAAAGAAAGAAAGAAGACAGAGGGAGAGAGAGAAAGAAAGAAAGAAAGAAGACAGAGAGAGAGAAAGAAAGAAAGAAAGAAAGAAAGAAAGAAAGAAGACAGAGAGAGAGAGAGAGAGAAAGAAAGAAAAGAAAGAAAGAAAGAAAAGAAAGAAAGAAAGAAAGAAAGAAAGAAAGAAAGAAAGAAAGAAAGAAAGAAAGAAAGAAAGAAAATGCCTATTGGCATCCTTGTACTTTTAGTAAGAATGTCAGCCTATTAAGCCAATACTAGTTAGCAAAATAAAGTTTTTGGACCAGCAAAACTAATGTTCTACAGTTTCATTCTAAGCATTTTATATATATTTTATTATTAGCTCTAAGAGGGAAACAAGTGTCCTTATCTCCATCTTTACAAATAAGACAAAAACAGGCAGAGCAAGTTGCTCCAAGTCGCACAACTACTTAAGTGGAGTAGCCAGGATTCTAATATAGGCTGACTGAGTCCAGACAATGCAACCATCAAAATCAATCAGAAATTGAAAACAAAGTATCTCCCCTCACCCCCTTAAAGAATGGCCATTTGAATATCTAAGTGTTCTCTGAAGAGACATCGGGAAGAAAAAATATTAAGCCAAGTTTCCTGCTTACGCTCAAACCTCATAAATAAACCCAAAGCTATACTAGCTATGACCGCTCTCTGATAGAAATGTAATAATATTAATGGCTACCATTTATTACTTAAAATATTTACAGTGTCATTGCTTACTATTTGCCAAGCCCTGTGCCTTACGTGTTTACACACATTGTTCTATTTGATCCTAGGGGAACTCCCGCCCAGAGAGATTAAGAAACTTGCTCAGAGTCAAAACTCTGAGAGCTAAAATCAAACCAAGCCTTTCTAATTCCAGAATCCGTGCATCTCACTGAAGCTAGTCCACACTTGTTTATCTTGTGGCAAGGACCTAGGCCGGGTAGATATTGCCTGGCTTATCGCTGTCCCATGAGCCCACTGACCTCAGAGTTAGAATCTAAAAGGAAATATGAAGGCGGGTTATAAACTATCTTCTATGTTCCTGGAGGTCATTCACTTCAAAGGCTACTTCCCAGCCTCTTTGATGATAGTGTGGGGCTTTGGAGGTCATAGTCGAGTAGTTTGGTGCTTTGGGTGAGAAGGTGGAGTTTTGATACACAGGTTAAAACTTTTGTAAGGAAGGAAAATTTTAAATGAATGAATTTCTTTACTAGAGCCTTCTATCATCCAAGAAAGGATGAAAAATCTACTAATTCATATGTTGAAAGATCTTTCCCTTTTTTACCAACTGTTTGATGCCTTTAGTTATTGTACCAAATTCTTAAAAAAAATTAAAGCTGGATGGACTTTTTCTTTTCTTTTTTTTTTTTTTTTTTAAGTAGGCTCCATGTCCAGTGTGGGGCCCAATGTGGTGCTTGAACTGAGAACCCGGAGATCGAGACCTGAGCTGAGATCAAGAGTCGGGCACTTAACCCACCAAGCCACCCAGGCAGACACCCCAAGCTGAATAAACTTAAAAAAAAAGTTGCTTATAACTTTAACACAACGTATTAGTTTTCAGATAGGTATTCTGCATAGTTAATAATCAGTAGAAATTTGCTGGGATCATGGTGGTGTGGGGACACTGTACTTAGCCAGGAGAAATCTTGAGCTCAACTCAGGAAATAGAGTATGTAAAATAGCTCAATATCAAAGTGTGAAAATGTAGCAATAAAATGTTGAAGGACTTTCTGTGGGGTGATCCAGTGAAGTTTCACCGAGAAGTTGGAATTTGAGTTGAGTCTTTGAAGACTAGGTAGTGTGGATTGCTTGGTGAAGAATGGAGAGAGAATTTGAAGCAAGAGGAATAATATCTAATGAAGTCCACAGGACAGTAAGATCTTAAAGAATTTGGCCACCCACCCTTCCAACCACAAGAGTAGAGAATATAAATGGGAGCATTATCTAAGAGGAAAAAAGAGAATGCGTAGCAGATCCTACGGAATTCTGGTTAGTCATTAATTCAATTCTGTTCTTGTCAAGGGTCCAAAAAAAAAAAAAAAAAAAAAAAAAAGCCAGCTAAGCAACAATTTCAGAAGATTAAGACAATAGAAAGTGCTAAAGTTGTCACTGTCCCACTCACCAAATGGCAATAGGGCTGTTCTTCTATAGATGGAAGCTATTCAGCAAAGGTCAGATTGTCACCCCTATAGAAAACCACCCCCAACACATACACACACTAGTCTAATAAACATTTAACGTTTTGCTGTTAGGAAAAAGGGCGATTTGTATATGAAGGAAAGTTTTATAAGAGAAATAAATGGAGAGACTAAAGGGTTGACAGTGATTCTTACAAAATTTGCTTTCAGAATTCTGCATTTTGTGTGTCCTACTCTATTTGCTTTTAACATACCTGTTAAAGCTGTAGGGATTCTAGAATTCTCTTAATGTAGGGTAAGAAGTGGGAAAAGTTATCCCTCCTCTGGGAAAGAAACTGAAATGTATGTAGTAGTTCCTTTTACTGCCCTTCAGAGATCTGAAATAACCTTCTTGGTTTGGGAACATGTAATTAAAAAAAAATTTTTTTTAATGTTTGTTTATTTTTGAGAGAGAGAGAGAGAGAGAGAGCAGTGCAAGCAGGGGAGGGGCAGGGAGAGAGGGAGACACAGAATCGGAAGCAGGCTCCAGGCTCTGAGCTGTCAGCACAGAGCCTGACATGGGGCGTAAACTCACAAACTATGAGATCATGTATGACCTGAGCTGGAGTCAGATGCTTAACGAACTGAGCCACCCTGGTGCCCTGGGAACACTTAATTTTTTGTGTTTAATTTGATTTTTTTAAATGATATTTTATATTATTAAAGAGATTTAAATAATTTATCAACTTAATTGCTTTAGTAAAAAAATAGCATACCAAATTTACTATAAAGTTCTGAAATTAAAAAAAGTTTTTTAAATTTTATTTATATTTATTTATTTTTTTGACAGAGCTCATAATTTACTGGAAATATGGCCTGTGAAACCATTACAATCCAAATTGGTAAAAGATATATTCTGAACTTTATAACAGAAGCTATAGAAAGGAACAAGAAAACCTAACTCAGTTGTCAGCTATGATTGGAGTCAGGCAGGCAGTGATGGTCCACAAAGTGGTGATTTCTGAACTAAGTTTGAAGCACAGGTAGGAGTTAGTAGATCAGACACATAGTGGAAGAGAGTATAGCTTCACCTCATGCAGACATTTAGCTTGCTTGATAATCATGAGGGCACATAAGGTAGTGAGAGGTTCTTCAGTAAAATGCCATTTATAATGTTTTGGTTTATTTTTAGTTTTTATCTTGATAAAAACTTAAAATTCTTAGACTCTGAGAAAAAAAAATTTTAAATGTTTATTTTTGAGAGAGAGAGAGATAGACACACACACACACACACACACACACACACACACACACACACGTGAATGGGGGAGGGGCAGAGAGAGAGGGAGACACAGAATCCCAAGGAGGCTCCAGGTTCTGAGCTGTCAGCACAGAGCCCGACGCAGGGCTCGAACTCAGGAACCGCGAGATCATGACCTGAGCTAAAGTCAGACGCTTAACCGACTGAGCCACCCAGGCACTCCAGGTTCTGAAATTTTAAAATGAATGCTGGTGAAAATGTTTTGCTAGTTGATGAGAATTGTCAAAACCTGAAAACATCACTGACATTTTAGTGTAAGAGACTATATTGGGGAGGGGGTGAAGAGTAGAAGCTGGAGAGAGGAACTAGGGATCTTTGGGGATTATTAGCTAAGTTTTGCCTAAAGGGTCCTAAATTAGTTCAAGGCCCTATCTTCTTCCCTAAGCCTTGTGGGAGTCACCCTTATTTATGTATCTTAGCTATTGATAGATGAGTTTGTGTTATATGTTGATTTAGATTTTCCAGGACATTATTTTCTTACTTAATTTGGTGTAACCGTCACTATTTAAGAGGAATGTGGCCATGGTCGAGGTATGACCTGACAAATCTGAGTTTCTGGAAGTGTCAAGTTGGCTTCTGTGCCTTTGAGTTTCTGTTCTGGTTGGAGTGTAGCCTCTACTGCTGGCACCTCATGAACCTCCCTTTCGAGGCTTGGTTTGGAGCTCTGACTGGATACAGAGAGCGCTCTCCCCCATCTCGCTTGCTTCTCTGCTGCATCTCAGCACACTGCTACTGCCCGTAGCACTGTCAGAGAATCTGCTTCCTTGGATGTTTCAAGCTCTAAACATTCCGCTACTTGAGCATAACCTCTGCCCCTCGCGGATCGCTTGCTCAAGGCCTCCGCTGAGGCACATAGGACCACACTGAGACGCCTCAGACCATCTGACCATTTTTTCGCTTTCACTACCTTTTCCCGTCTTCATGCCCCTTTTGTCCAGCTCACACTGCAGCGTCCATCATTACGTTAACTTCCTTGGAAATACCCTCACCTCTCTTTCTGGTCTTTGTCCACAAAACCCCAGCTCTGGACAGACCCACTCTCCTTCCTTGGGCCTGTGTTGAACACTGCTGAAAAAACATCGCACACATGGGCAGAAGTGGTTTTACTTGGAATTTGTGGTCACAGACCTCAGGTGGACTCTCAACACTGCCTGGCAGTGTGACTGTGTTTCTTGGTCTTTCCTTCTTCAGGTCAGCAATTTTATACTTTCTTCCCTAGCTCCTCACGCCTCACGCCTTTCTTTTCTCACACTGTCCACACTCAGCTGATTATCTCACACCAGACTAAGCTGAGAAAACCGAAGCCTTCAGGCTATAGTGTGATGTCCAATTTATCAATTTTTTCCTTTGTTCCGTGTGCGTGTGGGGCTGGATTCAAGGCATGAAGATTTACTCCTCTGCTTTATTTGAAGAGTTTTATAGTTTTAATTTTACATTTAGGTGTATGATCCATTGGAGTTAATTTTGGTATACGTATATGGTGAGGTCCCAATGCATTCTTTTGCGTCTTTGTTCATTTCAGGAGCATTTGTTGAAAAGACTATTCTTTCCCCATTGAATGGTTTTGTCATTGTCATCGAAAATTAGTTGATCCTAAAAGTAAGGCTTTATTTCTGGGTTCTCAAGTCTGTTGCATTGATCTGTGTGTCTGTCCTTATGCTCCTACCACACAGTCTTGATTGCTGTAGTTTTATGTGTAAGTTTTGAAATTTGGAAGTTTGGATCCTCCATCCAATGAATTTTAACCTTTTCTTTGGGTTATAGAAACCTTTTTGGGTATAAGAAACCATGGGCCCAGGACATGATACATAAATACGTAGAAGATTTTACTAGGGTTTATTTTATTGAAGTGGAAATTTATAGTCTTTCAGTTAAAAAAAAAAAAAAGCTTTATAGGGACACTTGGGTAGCTCAGTCGCTTGAGGGTTTGATTCTTGATTTTGGCTCGGGTCATTGCCCCAGGGTCGTGGAATCAAGCCCTGCGCCGGGCTCTGTGCTGAGTGTGGAACCTGCTTAAGGTTGTCTCTCCCTCCCTCTCTCCCTCTCCCCTGCTCACACACTCTCTCTCTTTTAAAAAAAAAAAAAAAAAAAAGCTTTTTAAACAATTAGCGTATTCACCTTTTGCTTTCTATGGAAATAAATGAAATAAATCTAAATTGGACCAAAAAAAATAAAGCAATTTTCAGTCTGCTCAAAAGTAAATTGCACTTACCTGATTAAGGTACATGGATTGAGTGTTTGAATGGCAATGTCATGTTATTTATTTATTTTTTTAATTTGTGTTTTTGAGAAAGAGAGAGAGCGGGAGTAGGGGAGGGACAGAGACAGAGGGAGACACAGAATCCGAAGCAGGCTCCAGGCTCTGAGCTGTCAGCAAAGAGCCCGACATGGGGCTTGAATTCACGGTGAGATCATGACCTGAGCCTAAGTTGGATGCTCAACCGACTGAGCCACCCAGGCGCCCCTGTCATGTTATTTTTGACAGCTGGTTTTAGCTTTTTTGTCTTGATTGCAGCGAGCTCTACTCAGAGTCTCAATGACTTTATGGTAGCAGATGTACTGGATGGGGTTCACACATGAAAGTAGGCTTGTTTGCGTATATTCAGAGATCTGTAAGATTTTTTTTGATATTTTGCTATGGTCATTAGATTGCTACATTTCAAAGTTTTTGTTGATTAATTTTTTTACGTAGTTGTAAAAATAAGATAGAATTTTATCCTTAAAACATTTTAATTATGGGGGCATCTATGTGGTGTTTTATTTCATTGTTTAGCTTTATATTGTTTGTATATGGAAATGTGATTGATTTTTATGTGCTGATAACATATCTAGCAACCTTCTTATTGATTCTTATCGTTTATGTATAGGTTCTTTTGAGTTTTCTGCATATGTAACCGTAACATTTGCAAATGGTAGCTTTTTTTTCTTTTCTAATTCTTAAACCTTTTAACCTTACTTTATTACACCAGCTAATATTCACTAGAACTGGTAAGCTCAGACATTCTTCTTTTGTTCTTAATCTCAGACCAATTTCATGTTATTTGCATAGAATTTTTTAGAGGTATCCTTTAACAGATTATGGAAGTATCCTTCTAGTCTTGATTTTCTTAGAGGTTTTGTTTCCTTTTTAATCATAAGTAAATGTTGAATTTTGTTGAGAACTTGTCTTGCATTTTTTTAAATGGTCATAAGTTTTTTCTTTTAATCTGTTTAATGTAGCACATTTCACTGATTAAAATATTTAGTGTTAAAACCACCTTGCATTCCTGAGATAGGCCAAACTTGGTATTTGTATGTTTTCTCATAAATGAGAGTGGTATGTAATTTTCCTTTCTTGTATCATCCTAAGTTTTAGTATCAAGTTATGCTATCCTAAGATGAGGTAGGGAGTAAGGCTTTTTGTCCTACCCTCTGGTGCAAGTTTTTTTTTTTTTTTTTTTTTTAATTTATTTATTTTGGGGGGTGCCTGGATGGCTCAGTTGGTTAAGTGTGGGACTCTTGATTTCGGCTCAGATCATGATCTCATGGTTGGTGAGATCAAGCCCCGTATAGGGCTCTGCACTAGCATGGTGGATGGAGTCTGCTTGGGATTCTCTCTCCCTTCCCCTCCCCACCCCCTTTCTCCCCCTCCCTCTTCCCCACTCCCTCTCCCTCTCTCTCCCCCTCTCTCTGCCCCTCGCCTGCTGTCACACACTCTCTCAAAATAAATAAAATAAAACAACAAAAAAAGTTTGTTTGGGGCGCCTGGGTGACTCAGTTGATTAAGTGCCTGACTTTGGCTCAGGTCATGATCTTGAGGTTTTTGAGTTCAATCCCCACATTGGGCTCTGTGCTGACAGCTTGGAGCCTGGAGCTTGCTTTGGATTCTGTGTGTGGCTCTCTTTCTGCCCCTCCCCCACTCTCTCTCTCTCTCAAAAATAAATAAACATTAAAAAAAATTAAAAAACAAGTTTGAGAGCAAGACAGTATGTGCGTGCACATGCGTGGGAGGAGCAGAGAGAGAGAGAGGGAGAGAGAATCCCCAGCAGGCTTGCACTGTCAATGCAGAGCCCTATGTGGGGCTTGATCTCACCAACCCTGAGATCATGATCTGATCTGAAATCAAGAATCCAGTGCTTAACTGACTAAGCAACCCAGATGCTCCTCTAGTACAAGAATTATTTACTCTTCGAGTATTTGATAGAATTTGCTTGTGAGGCCATCTGGGACTGGGATTTTTTTTTTTTTTTTTTTTTTTTGGTGGGACAATTTTAAAAATTACTAAGTAACAGTTACAGGACTATTCAAATATTCTATTTCCTTGTGATTCAGGTTTGTCTGTCTTACCTATATTTTCTAGTCTTTCAGCATAAAGTTGCATAATACTCTCTTTTACCTTTAATGTTTATAAGAATCTAGTTTCTACCTCTTTTCATTCCCAGTATTGGTTATTCGTGTCACCTGTTTTTCTTAAACTTGCTAGAGGTTTTCCCAGTTTTGTCTTTTCAAAGAATTTTTGGCTCCGATGCTCTGTTGCATGGTTTGTTTTCTGTGTCATCAATTTTGCTTTTTTATTCCTTCTATTTATGTTTTAAGGCTTATTTTGCTATTCTTTTTGTAACTTCTTCAGGTGGATGCTTATTAGTGTATTGATTTCAGCCTTTTCTAATGCATGCACTTAAAACTGTGTATTTCTGGGGTGCCTGGGTGGCTCAGTCGGTTGAGCATCCGACTTCGGCTCAGGTCATGATCTCGCAGTCCGTGAGTTCGAGCCCCGCGTCAGGCTCTGTGCTGACTGCTCAGAGCCTGGAGCCTGTTTCAGGTTCTGTGTCTCCCTCTCTCTCTGACCCTCCCCCATTCATGCTCTGTCTCTCTCTGTCTCAAAAATGAATGGACGTTAAAAAAAAATTAAAAAGAAATAAAAACACTTTACTTTGTAAGGGATAGTTAAAAAAAACTGTATATTCTGTTTATAAATTCTGCATCCCACAAGTTTTGTTATGTAGCATTTTCGTTAGTGCTCACTTCCAGATAATTTCAGTGTTTCATTATCTGTTGACTTATGGGTTACTTAGCAGTTTATTTCTTAATTTCTAAGCAATGGAAGATTTTCCATTTAGCTTTCTGTCATTGATTTCTAGCTTAATTGAACTGTAGCTAGAGAGTTCCTAATTTCAGACCTTCAGAATTTGACTGTGGTCCAGTGTATGGTAGCTTGTTACCAATGGTCCATGTATGCTTGAAGGAATGTGTGTCCTGGAGAGGTTGGGTAGAGTATTCCATAAATGTCCATTAGTTCATGTTTTTTTTTTTAATCCTGCAGTTCAAATCTTATATATTTAGATTCTTGTTTGACCTGCTTATTCCATCAGATACTGACAGAGGTGTCAAAATCTCCCAGTACAGTTAGTTGTTCTTGTTATTGTCCTCCTGGGGAACTGAAAGTTTTAGGCTTTATCGCATATTTTTTACTTTAGATTTTGTGTTGCTTAATTTTAATATAGCGTACTTTCTTTTGATTACTATTTTCATGGTATTTATGTGTCCATCCTATTACTTTCAGTCTTTCTGTATTCCTGTTTTATGTATGTCTCCTATAACTAGGGAAGTCCAGCCAGGTAATCTGTAGCTTTTAATTGGAACAGGTTAATCCATTTCCATATAATGTAATGACAGAGGTCATATATTTTAATTTATACCTCCATCTTATTTTGCTGTCTCTATTTCTTTTCCTCTTTTTTTTCCCTCCTGTTTTTGAATTGATTTTTTAAAAATAAATTCTTATAAATTCTATTTCTGCTTCGGTTCTAGTGTGGAAGCTATACTTTTTTTTTTTTTTTGAAAAAAAATTTTTTTTTAATCTTTATTTATTTTGAGAGAGAGACAGAGTGTGAGCAGGGGAGGAGCTGAGAGGAGGGAGACCCAGAAGCCAAAGCAGGCTCCAGGCCCTGAGCTGTCAGCACAGAGCCCGACGCGGGGCTCAAACTCACAAACTGCAAGATCATGACCTGAGCCGCAATCACTTAACCCACTGAGCCACCCAGGGGCCCCTGGAAGCTATACTTTCTATTTCCGTTCCTTTAGTCATCTCTCAAGAAATTCTAATAGGCATTCTCAACTTAAGGTGATGTTAATCATCACCTTTCCTGTCCTTCCAGGATAAGTGCCTGAAGAGCCTGTAACTCCGTTTGTCCTTTCCTTACTCAAGTGCTGTTATGTGTTTTAGTTCTCTACATATTTTTAAATCTCACATGACATTATTTTCGGTAGTGAGTCTCCATGTAAATTTACCCATATATTTATTACTTTTTTTAGCTTTTCACTTTTTTCTTGCATCCAGACCTCTCTGTGATCATCTCCCATTTTCCAGAAGTATGTCCTTTGCACTTCCTGTGCTGTGGGTTAGCTGGAGGTGAACTCTCAGGTTTTGGTTCACTACGAATCATTCTCCCCCCTCCTTCTTGAAACATATTTTTAACTGAATACTAAGTGCTAGGTTAATAGAATGCTAGGATATAGGAGGAAGGGAAGAGGAAGAGAAGAGAAAGAGAGCATGAGAGCTCTCTAGTGTCTCTTCTTCTAAGGACACTGATCCTGTTGCATCAAAGCCCCACCCTTATGACCCCATTCAGTCTTTATTACTTCTTAGAGGCTCTGTCTCCAAATACAGCCACGTGGAGGGGTTAAAGCTTTGGCATGTGAACTTTGGGGGGACACAAACATTGAATCCACACTAGGTGACATTTACATAATGGTTGAGCTCTTATGGCTTATAATTATATTATTTCTGATGTCTCTACTGTTAATAGTGAATCATTTCCCATGTATTTGGGCATATTTTTCCCCATAATTATTTAGCAAGTGTGTAGGGAAGAGAATAACATTTGTACATATGTTTCTGGAATCTACAAAATTTGTTGGTGAGGTTGTTGTACACTTCGCAGCTAAATTCTAACCATCTATTACAGTTAAGTAAATATTTTCAACTTATTTACATATTGATTCTATTTTTCTTTATCTTAGCTGTGTTGGTGTAGAAGAACATCATGCTGTTGACATTGACCTTTATCACTGTCCCAACTGTGCAGTTCTACATGGTTCCTCCTTGAGTAAGTACTAGAAGCTTAAATAAAAACGGAAGTTTAGAATTTAATGTGTACTGGGTGGCTCACTCAGTTGAGTGTCCGACTCTTGATTTTGGCCAGGTCATGATCTCATGGTTCATGGGATCGAGCCTTGTGTCGGGCTCTGCACTGACAGCTTAGAGCCTGCTTGAGATTCTCTCTCTCTCCCCCCCTGTCTCTGAGCCTCCTCCCCTCACGCTTGCATGTTTTTTTCTCTCTCTCTGAAAATAAATAAACATTAAAAAATAAAAAGAATTTAATGTGTACATGACAATATTTTAATAATACTTTCACTAGTTATGTTACATCCACTAAGAACTGTAAGGAATATTTTTCTGAAGATACTGAGAATGCACTTTCTGTCTGAATTATTGAATAAATTATTTCATAAGTCAAAAAGATTAAATGAAAAAATATTATTCTTAATTGCCAGTGCAAAGCCCCCAAATTCAAGGACATATATTCAAAGTTTTCAATTTGAGAAATGTGAAAAATTTGCTAATTCTAGAAACTGATATAAACTGCTTTTATCTCTTTACAAATAAATTAAAAAAACCTTTCAGTAATATTTGGGACAGACTTTAATGCACACACATGCATTATATTTTTAGGAGAAAATTAGGGCATCAATATGCTAAAATATTACTTACGTTTTCTGAATTTGGTCATCAGTTTGAGTATGGCCTAGAGTCCTGCCCAACTTGAAGCCACACCCTGTCCAGTCCCATTCTGAGGAAGACCGAAGCCAGACCAAGTGTCTGCCTGCACTCTTCTGCCCCAGGGGCAGGACACAGGCAGGGAAGTTCACACATCCTCTGGGGTATACCAGCGTCACACACAAGACGATATTTTACAGATGCTTCAGAAGAATAGACTGGAATGTTAATGGTCATTGTGCAGATGGAAAGTAGGGATAACGTTTAAAAGGTTTTGAAGGATGTTACAACTTTCTTTTGTAAAAAATGTAGACTACATACTAGCATTTTTGTGTTCATGAGACTAGAGGGAAAAACCAGGCTTAATCATTTTGCAATAGGAAGAAAACTCTACCTGAACATACTTTGATACACACTTGAGTGAGATGTAGGTAACCTATCCAACCTTTTTAAATGCAGCTTTTTTCCTAGTATTTTTTTCTTAGAAATTTTTTTCTGAAGTTGTGGGCAAGTAATTACTTAAGAGAAACTTACTAGCAACTGACTGCTTATCTGTTAGAAATATTAGTAATTTATCTAGTCTCTTTGTAAGAGATTGAGAAATTTAAGCTGTAAGAATACATTAAAATATTTCCTTGTAATCTACAGGTTATCCATTTATTAGTTACACAGTATAAAATTTGAGGTTAACAAATTGGTAGAATTGTTAGTGTAATTGACCAGTTTATTGTCATAAATGTTTTTAAAAGTTCTTATTTTGTATAGCCGTGAAGTATGTGGCATATAACTTGTAATAATTATTGACCAAGTATAATTCTTAGAGGGAATAACCAATACTGGGTTGTTATTTCAAGAAAGGAAACGGAACTAAAATTTATAACAGTTTTAGTTTAGAATTCAAGTATGTAATCCCAAAATGAAATAATTTGAATTTAATTTCTATGAAATACCAGTGGGTTAACTATGATATGTGTTGCACTCTATTTTCTATTTTTCCTGCGTGATTTAATTTTTTAAAAAGCTTGTCATCCTCACTAAATTGATTTCACAATCCATAATGGATCACGACCTGCACTTTGAATAACAATGCTTCAGAGAGAAGCTTGACTACTGCCTGGCCCTGGCCTGTATGCTTCTCATCCTTGAATAACATAAGGTCAGGCATTGGTTATCTTCTGGGCAAGAGTCCAGCTCTGAATACCCACAGGGAAAATGCCCAAGATCCAGTAATTTGTTTTATCTTGATCTAAGGCTCATTTTCCCCACCCCCTCACCCTCCACCCTCAACTTGGGTCATCCCTTTTGGCCTCTTTCCCTCTGCTGTTAAGCCTCTCTTGCTGGCTACCTAGGGCTTCTGTCTTCTCAGAATTCCCTGGGAATTCTTATTATAGATACTATTAGTCAGTATAATACCCACTTGGTATAGTGAATTTAGACTTGACCCTTTTAATGGGAATCAGGAACTCTATTCAAGGGCAAGTATCAAAAAAGCCCAATACTTAAATACATACCTCAGTGCTCCTCAGGCACATGGAAGCCAAACTCAACATTTTCTCTCCCTAGGACCACTGCTAGAATATTCCTTCCCCTCAGATATTCAGCCAGCGTCTTGCAGTGGCTGATTTTATGTGTTAAGCCTGTTGGCCTAACAGGACATTTATAACATTCTGTTAACATCATGCAAGACTGCTTATTTAAAAGGAAAGAGAAGTAATTGGCAGCTCATGGGATGCCCTGGACACTGTGCTAAGAAGTACTTGACCTCTGTCATTTCCTTTGGTATTTGTAACACCTCGATGTGAGAAAAATATTATCTAACCAGCTCTTTCACGTAGCTGTTTGGTAGAGCTGGGGTTTGAGCCCATAGCTGTCCAGTCCCAAATCTGTTCTAATTCTAATCTGTTCTGCCGAAATGAAAATTAAAACACTGTAATACCATAGTTTACTTATCAGATGGGCAGCCTTTTCTTTTTCTTTTTTTAAATGATGATGATGCTCACTGTTGATCCAGGGTTTTGAAATGGCTGCTGCTTATAGGTACACTGGTAAGAATATGAGTCACCTACTGCTTTTCTGGAGGCAGTTTTGCAGTATGTAGCAACTATCTTCATAATATTGAATCTTTCTTCTAGCATTTCTAAGAATTTATCCTGAGGAATTAATGAGGGAAACAGATTTATGTATATGAATATTAATCTTAACTTTGTTTGAAGAAAGATTCGGAATGAGCTAAGTGCTTAAGAATCAAAAAAAGGATTATAAAATGATGCATCTACATCTACGTCTTAAAATTCTAGGCTGCCTTTAAATTGCTTTTGAATATTTAATGAGAAAATGCTCCTGATAGAATAAGAAAGGTAAGCAGGATGAATATCATGATCCCAGTTGAAAATAAAATGGGGTTATGAATCTATATAGATGTAGAACAGAAGCCTGAAATGAAACACCCTTGAATTTTACAAGTAATTTAAATGAGAAAAAAATAACACACGAAGGATATTAGGAAATGGTATTTTCTAGGAAGGTTGCTTTAAGATTCTCAGTTTTTCTCATGAGACTTTTAAAAAATGGGATTTATTCTTCTCCATGTTGAGGGTCTGACTGCCACGAATTACTTGGGAATCTTGTTTTAAACTCTTAGATATGAATAAGGCTTATTTCCTCCCCTATTGGGTATTTAGTGTGACTTCTTATCCATATGAGGATCCAGTATTATTGTATTATTATGATCTTTGTAAGGTGCAGGTTTAAAATAACTTAGATTCATAGAGTTGCCCCCGCCCCATGTTTTATTATGACATTGTTCTAACATACAGGAAAAGTTGAAAGAATTTTGCAGGAAGTACCTCCAAACTCACCATCTAGGACTCTATTAACATTTTACGTTATTTGCTTTACTGCGGTCTGTGTAACTATCCCACTGTCTATTTGTGTATCCATTTTTTTTTTTTTTTTGGATGCATTCTAAGCTGGTTGCAGACTTCAGTACATTTCCCAGAATCATGAAGGTTTTAGGCTTAAGAGTGATTTTCGAACTTAAAAAAAAAGATAGAAAATTGACATCTTACACCGATAGCAACAAAAGGGACGTATGTGGTGCTGCCCTGGTGGAAGCAGAATGAGGTCTGGAGTTCCCTTTTCGGCCTCTTCTCCATCTTCCGCTTTATCAAGGGTTTCTTGACACAGTTTGAAACACAGCCCTCCTGCCTTCATTTCCACTTGAGAAAACTGGACCCAGTCGTGTTCCGTGACTTGCCCAAGGTTGTGGAGTAAGTCATGGCTGAACTAGGAGTCAAATCCAAGTCTACTGATTTTGATTGCCGTGACTCTTGAAGATCGTAGCCGCCCAGAGCTGTAGCATCACAGGATCTTAGCGTTAGAACTAATCATAAAGTTATTTGTTCTGTCATTCCTCTTGTTTTCCTTTAATTATGATGTAGCCACCTGCTCTTCTTTTGTGGCAGTGTAAGCATGCTTATTTTGGGAATAGATCTTGACATAAAAGAGAAGGGAGCTGTGCTGTTGGAATAAATTTCCGATATGGGATCAAAGGTCCTATCCTGAGAGGATGACTTGGATGATCTGTAAAAACCATATTATGATTTAATGGTCTAGTGAAAGTCATGATTTAAAATAATTGTGATATTTTATAGTATGTGTAAATGTGGCTATTATAATGGACTCCACCTGCTAATTTGAATTTGTTTTCATTAAAAATTTTTTTGAAATAAAAAGATTTTTAAAAATCCACAGTTAATTGCCTATAATTGCAGCATTACACAAAGTAAAATTTACCTCTTCAGCGTGGAAATGCATTAAAAAGCAAGTGTGTTTGTACTTAAACAGTTGTTATTTCTGATTATATAGAATATAACTTTTAGAAAGTGCATGGTGTCACCAGTTACCAAAACTGTTTTCTTTCTCTAATCTGAAAATCCAGTGAAAAAGAGGAGGAACTGGCACAGGCATGACTACACCGAAATTGACGATGGCTCCAAACCAGTGCAGGCTGGGACCAGGACTTTTGTTCAGGAATTACGTTCTCGAGTCTTCCCAAGGTACGGAAACTTGTTGTGACCAAAGACAATTGCAGAGTGTTACCTGGTAACGTGACATTATCTAAAGCAATGTTTTCGAATTTCAGGTTGCAACCCCATTATTCTCAGATTTTTACCTTTTTTTTTTTTTTTTATAAATGAAATAGAAAATATCGGCATGTTGTTAGCAACAGGAATAAGTAAGTGCAGTTTCACGAACTATTGTGTCCTATATGTGTAGTGGGTCACCTTATAAAAATATATTCACTGTTCATCTCTGTCCAGAAACTCTGAGATACACTAAGCCTGGTGCTGGGTTCCTTCTGCTGTACAGCTGCTGCTTCTCTTTCTCTTTTACCTCATCTCTTCTGATTTTCAAACTTGGGTTTTTTCTTAGGTAGTTTGCATCTCTCTCTCTACCCTAGGGCTACCAGAGGGACCCATAACCATGGCTTGGCCTCTCTGGGGGCACCAGGACTAGGCTTCTTGATTTTTTAAAGTTAATGGAAAGTGTTTGACTTATCTGTGGCTCAAAGAGAGTCAAAAGTATGATCCAGCTTTGAATCATGCTAATTGAGATCATTTCCTGCTTGCTGCCTGACATCTATTTAAAGTGATAATGCTTAATAGCCTTTTACACAGATCATATCCAGGCTTGTGAAAGAGGGGAAGCACGATTTAAATTTAAATCACAACATCACGTGCAGCCTCTTATGGAATCATTTCAGATCCTGTGACTATAAAACCCTTGACGTTGCCTTACAGCCTTTACATTCCAGTCTGTCCCCTTCCCCTTAATCCAGAAACCTAGAATGGATACGTGCCTCGTGTTGGCTCCCTCAGGTCTACTGAGGTTTCCACAGTGGTTTCCACATGACTTTTGTGATATTAAAGTCCCTAGTCTCAACATTTCTCTTTTCTCAGTTTCAAAGGGGTTAGGAGAATGTTTGTTTTCCTTGATTGGTTCAGAGTCTAGGGCCAGAGTTTCCGGCCTGGGCCTACGGACTGGCTTCAGAGAGGCATGTGAGTTTCTTACAACTGTATAAACAGTTCAGTGTCAGTATGTGAATGTACATTTTTCAGGAAGAGGAGCCATAGCTTTTATTTTTTTCGAATAGGTTTGTGACCCAAAAGAATAGTGTTAAAAATCCTGGCTATGCCGGTGGCTTCTCTGCCAAAGTAATCACTAACGAGAGCAAGTTATGGAGATGGTCACAGATGTCTAAATTGTAATTACCATTAATTAAAGGTCTTTGGTTTTCTTTTGTTTAACTCTTGTAAACCTTCATATCATTTAAAACCAGAGAGTGACAATAATTAGTTAAATTACACATACTTGATGTGATTAACACACCAAGTGTATAAGATAAAGTGAATGGGTTATCTTTCTCCTCCCCTGTTTTAAGACTTAGTGTAAGCCTTTTGTCTACATAATTACATTTAAGATACTTAGGTTTAGGAGCGCCTGGGTGGCTGAGTTGGTTAGGTATCTGACCCTCGATATCGGCTCAGGGCACGATCTCATGGTTTGTGGGTTTGAGCCCTGTGTCAGGCTCCGCACTGATGGCGTGGAGCCTGCTTGGAATTCTGTCTTTCCCTCTCTGTCTCTCTCTGCCCCTCCCCAGCTCATGTGTGTGTGTTCTCTCTCTCCCCAAATAAACTTATAAATAAATAAAATAAAGTATTTTAGTATATAGATGTATGAATATATAAATATATATGCATCTAATTTTTTAAGTGGGGTTATGTTATGCAAATGATGTGCAGCTTAATTCTATTATATTTCATTTGTGTCTTTCTCTATGTGTACAAAAATGTACCTCCCTCCTTAACTGCTGTGTAGTATGCAGTTGTGTATATTCGCCATAATTTACTTAACTGTCCCTCTGTGATACATGTGTAGTTTGTCACCAGTTTTTTTCTCTTGCAGGTACTAGATTTTAATAGGTTTAAAAAAAAACTGTGTTTTTAAGCACTTGTGTTTATGTATTTTTGATCGACCAGGGAAGTAAAACACCAAACGTTAAAGATCAGGGTGTACAAGTGATTCGAAATTCTCCTTTAGGTTGGAGTTCAAGGAAGTGTTTGATTGTCAGAGGTTGGGGAAGGAGGGAAACTGGGGGGTGGGGGGGAGTAGAAGGTAGTACAGAACTCAGTGAGTCCGGTGAAGGAGATCTACACCCTCCAAATGTAAGACTATCCAGGAAAAATCTATCTCATTTTGGGGAGCCTCAAACCGACCTTTTCTTATTGAGAGGGTGGACAGAGCCAGTAATTCAGAGAACTGGTACCTCTTGTCTTCTCTTTGACGGCTAAGCCACAGATGACATCAAGACGGTTAAGGTCTCGTTGTGTAAATGGAAACTCTTGTGATCTAACCTATAATGCAAGGGTTGCACTTATTTGAATGTACGGCAGCTGCATTCTGGGAGCAATTGGGAGATAAAATCTAGAACTTCCCTTAAGGAGATCTTCAATTTATGGCAAGAGAGAGGACAGTGAAAAGGGGCAAACCACACTTAAGTGTAATGCCTGTGGAGTGTTAATCATCAGAGAGGGCGTGTGGGGTTATCCTTTTTTAGTGGCTTAAGGTGACTGCTTACTGGAACTTATGAAATACTTGTGGTACCAGATAATTTAAGTCAGGAGTTCATTCTGGACGTTTGTCTCAGTGGGCAGGGACTGTGAGAGCCAGTCTGCCTGTGTTGTGCAGGACAGCAGTGAATTGTTCTATGGCCATGAGACTTTGAAATGTCTGACAAGTATTTATGTAGAATTTTATAGCCAGATGGAATCTGATCTGTTTTACTTATCCTGACACTAATTTTTATTCTGATGTGCCCCTTCCCTTTTGCTCTTCTGATTTCCTACACGACTTGTGTTGAGTGGCTTCTGATCTAGTTACTTTTTTAAATTCAGCCACTCATTACAACAAATTGTAATCACCCTATTATTATATTCTCTCTTCTAGCATAGTTTTCCTAAACATTTACATCTTGAAATATATATATTTTCCTGTAATTTTTTTCTCTTGTGTTAGTGAAGGCATCTAATACAATACATCTGTATTTTTCCAATTATATGTATTGGACTAATTATGAATTTTACTTTAGGATAGTAAAAGAGACTTTATAAAAACATTTTTTATAGAATGGAGAATTCGGTACGACAGGTTGAGAACTGCTGATATGGACAATAATGCAGTGTATGAATTAACCCATTACCAGACTATTTTTTTAAAACTGAACTTAACAACAAAGATGACATTTTATCCTTATGTTTTCCTTAGTGCCGATGAAATCATTGTAAAGATGCATGGCAGCCAGCTGACACAAAGATACTTGGAGAAACATGGATTTGAAGTTCCTATCATGGTCCCCAGATTAGATGACCTGGGACTCAGGCTCCCTCCACCTGCTTTTTCAGTCATGGATGTGGAACGCTATGTAGGTACGCACTTGATTCCTTTAAGTACTTGGGAAAATGCGGTAAAAGTAATAGTGGTATTGTCCTAATAACATGAGAAGTTAAGTGAGGAGATGTTAATTTAGTTCAGTTTTCTGGGTCAGGAAAAGTGAAATTCAGTATCACCTATATTGAAAACTATTTCTTCTCAGCAGACCTACAATTACCAGGAAAACAGAATGAAACAATGTATCTATTCTTATTTACTCAGGCTCACCGTGCTGCTTTTTTTTGTCATCAAATTCTCTGGTACTTGCTTAGGAAAAACCGTAACTGAGGTGTAACTGTAAATACTAAGAAAGACACTGGGAAGCCAGACGGGTTCATTCAGAGAGGAATCTCTGGGTCCTGGTGTTGTAGTGGCCTCCTGTGTGTAGAGAAAGACTAGAAAAAAGAGGAGACCATTTTCAAGGCTGTTTTTATATTAACGACTTGATGATATTGCCACTTAATGATGTATGGACTCCATTTGTGATGTTGAGGCCCAGAAAGGCTTAAGAAACAGGAGGGAAAACCATTTATGTCTTGCCATCTTCTTGACATTTTCAGTCATTTTGTTCCTTCTCATCATGCTATTTATAGATAAAACTGACTCTGTAGATCTCATTCCTTGTCAGCTGTAGATAGAGATTTTTTGAGGGTTAGATCTCAAATCTCCCTTGACTCAGAATTGTACATTTACTGTGATACATTGTCTCCTGAGTCTGAAATGTCTGAGGACTTCTTCTTTTATTGAGCTGCTGGTTGACAGTTTTTGTTGATAACTGTTTCACCGAGGAAACCCGGTGAAATGTCATGACTTCACATTCAGCTAATTTTGAGTTATTTGATGAATCAGGGGATGAGGCTGAGGTTTAACCTGAACCTGTTTGCATAAATAGCACTGTAGAGTCAGTGGCTAGCGACAAAATATTCAAATGACTGGATAGCTTCCTTTTCAGCACTGCAAGATGCCTTGGTTAACAATCGTATTGCCTCTGAAGTATGAAATAAAGTCTACTAGGTAATACTTTAAAGTTAAAGTAAGAAAATGGCATTTATTTGAATTCTTTTTCAGATTGGTTATTGCCGTGTTTTGAATTCCGCTTGTCCTGTAGCACATTGCAGAACTGGTGATGCTTCCCGGGGGGACAGTGCACTGGTGTGCAGGCGACACCTCATGGTTTTATAGGAAAGTTATAAATTAATCCCAATTCACAACTCCTCTCACATGCACTAGTAGGAACTGATTTTTGCTTCCTAACCACTGGCTTTTTTCTTGAAGCAGAATATTAGAAGAGGAGACCCTACCTGGCAAGCAGAAATTGTCTGTTGTGGTTACCTTGCTCACTAGTTCCGCAGAGACTGATTGGTTTTTCTAAATGATAGAATCTTATAGAAGATACTTCTCAAAGAAGTTATAGAAGCAAAAGGAGGAAGTCAGTCCGCTCATTTTATGCGTGAGGAAATGGAGAATCCGAGCATGTGGTGCACTTTGCACGTACCAATAGAATGCATTTTTGTCAGTATGAGCTGCACACGAAAAATCACTAGCATATGGAAAACTTTGTAAACATTTAGGTTTTCACACTCAGTGTTGATGAGTAACTCTGTCTTCATTGCTTTATTCTTTCCCTCAAAAACTGCCCCCTTTTTCAAAAGTTCCAGTTGGACTTAAAAAGCAAGAATACCGGCAGATTCTTTGTCTAGGCTATGTAGTTTTATAGCTGGCTGAAGTGAATATGGTCTTTTAAATATTTTTGTTTAGGGCATCTATTGATGTAACTCTTAAGCCCGATAATAAGACTATAATTTTTCTCTGCAGGTGGTGACAAAGTGATAGATGTCATTGATGTGGCAAGGCAGGCAGACAGCAAAATGACACTTCACAATTATGTTAAATACTTCATGAATCCTAACAGACCAAAAGTGTTAAATGTGATCAGCCTTGAATTTTCAGATACAAAGTGAGTAGTTCTGGACATTTTGGTTTAGTCTTCTCAGTGTTAGCTGAATGTAGTTAAATGATACATTTATTTTAGTAAGAACTATAATTATTACTTCTAAAGTGGTCCAGTGATAGCAATGTTGTGCATTTTGCTTTGGCACACACAGAGAATATTTAGAAATACGATGAATTTTAAACTTTATTGGTGTTAACCTTGAGTTCCAGTTAATTTCTTGGTTTGGGTTGAGATGGGGGATGAAATTTTAAGAACTCATTTGCATGACGTGGGTATATGTATATGCGTGTGTTTGTTTTTTTTTAAAGGATGTCTGAATTGGTGGAGGTCCCTGATATAGCCAGAAAACTGTCCTGGGTGGAAAATTATTGGCCAGATGATTCAGTTTTTCCCAAGCCATTTGTTCAGAAATATTGCTTAATGGGAGTTCAAGACAGCTACACAGATTTCCATATTGACTTTGGGGGAACTTCAGTTTGGTACCATGTCCTCTGGGTAAGATTGGTATATTTCTCTGTTCCCTTATTGCCAGAAACACATAATCTTGTTTTTCCAGGAATGCATTCGTTTGCTATAAATGACATTTGTAAAGAGGGAAGTTTTTGTGCTTTTTAAGTAGGATCTATCATTTTACCTTTAAGTATTATGTTGTTGGTTTTTAAGTCTCAAGTAATGGAGGGGCCACCATGAGTTTTTAATTTATATTTAGATGCCTTTTTTTTTGTCTCCATCTTATAAGTTGGTCTCTTTTAGCCTTTTGTCTCTGTTTCCTCTTTCTCCTAGTCAATGATCAGTTAATCCCTGAATCAAATACCTGATTATAGCAAAATTACAGTAGTAATTGCTTCTGATCTTAAGGGCAGGCCAGGACAGCTAGTTGGATAAATTGGGAATGCCCACAAAGCTGCTATTTTTTCTTGGCAGCTTATATTCACCTTGCTTTAGCTAGAATTGCATTATTTGGTACAGTAGCCACTGGCCACACGTGGCTAAATTTAAGTAATAATAATTAAATACAATTTAAAATTCAGTTCCTTATTTGCACTAGCCACATTTCAAGTGCTCAGCAGCCACATGTGGCTTATGACTCGTGTATTGGATAGCACAGATAAAAAACATTTCTATCATCACACACAGTTCTGTTGGACAGTGCTGGTCGAGAACCACATCTTCATCTATATACAATGCCTGTGCATCTGTGATGCTCTGGACTGTATTTGATGCTGTGTCCTTGAGCTTCTGTTCCTTTTCTCTAGGAGAAGGCAAAGGGTTAGTTGATGAAATGAAGTTTATTTACAGGCCTTTAAAAATAATCATATCGTAGATCTTAGGGGCAAGGGCAGAGTTCGCAGAGATGCCTCTCTGTGACCTGGGCCTGTTAACATGTATTTACTTGCATACTTTGAAAATGAGATCAGTAAGATGTTCATGATTCTTTACCCTCCTCTCTTCTAACTGCTTCTCCGATGCTGTCTTACTGACTTCTGCTCGGATTTTGACGGGGGAGAGGAGGAGTTTTAGCTTTTGTGAAGATGTTTATTAAGGGCAAGAGCTATTGATCAGGTTTGTGAAAGGTGTCCCTTTGAGCCTAAAAAATCTGATAATTATGTAATTTAACTTAGATCGTTGTACTGGAAAATTGCATCACTGTAGGGCGTCTTAAGAATGGTGCTTTTTTTTTTCTTCAAAAATAGTGTGTGTGATTGCTTCCTTCTAGGGTGAGAAGATTTTCTATTTGATAAAACCAACAGATGAAAACTTGGCACTCTATGAGTCTTGGAGTTCATCTGTGACCCAGAGTGAGGTGTTCTTTGGAGATAAAGTGGATAAGTGCTACAAATGTGTGGTAAAGCAGGGACATACATTATTTGTTCCTACAGGTAAGGCTTTAATCCCATTCCCGTACCCCATGGTTGATACTCAGTCACATGAAGCTGGCTTTTTATTAGAACCTCTGGCTTTAACATGCTTGGAAAGTAGCTTTGCATAGCCTGAGAGATAATCCTGATTTTAGACTTTTCACTGCTTTGTCCGTTAGAGGGCTTCTCTTGTAGTTAGGACCTGTTTCAGAATTGTGTTTTTTGTCATTTGCCTTCATTTTAATTTTTATTCAGATAAAATTCACAAACCATGATATTTATCCTTTTAACATATAAGAGTGAGTGGTTTTTAGTAGATTAACAAAGTTGTGACCCATACCACTTCCAGAACATTTCATCACCTCAAAAAGAAACCCTGTACCAATTAGTTGGCATTCCCCATCCCCCCGAGCCCCTGGCAACCACTTAATGTACTTCCTGTCTCTTTGGATTTGCCTGTTCTGGACATTTCATATATAATATGCGGGGTGCATGGCCTTTTGTATTTAGCTTCTTTTAGTTAGCATAATGTTTACTAGGTTCATCCATGTTGTAGCACATGAGTGCTTCATTAGTTTTTGTGGACAAATGATAAAGATATACCACATTTTGCTTATCCATTTGTCAGTTGATGGACATTGGGTTGTTTCCGCTTTTTGGCTATTATGAATTGTGATGCTTTGAACATTTGTGTACAAGTTTTTGTGTGGAGCTATGTTTTCATTTCTCTTTGGTTATATATATACCTAGTAATGGAATTGTGGGTCATACAGTTTATGACGTTTAACTTTTTGAGGAACTGCTAAACTGTTTTCCAGATGGTTGTACCATTTTACATTCCCACCAGCAATGTACACATGTTCTGATTTCTCCACGTCTATACCAACGCTGTAATTATCTTTTTTATTTTGACTGTTCTAGTAGGTGTGAAGTAATGGTATCTTATTATGGTTTTGATTTGCATTTCCTTAATGAGTAGTGATGCTGAACTTTTTTCTTGTGCTTAATGTGGCTATTTGTATCTCTTTGGAGAAATGTCTATTCATATCCTCTGCCCATTTTTAAGTTGGGTTATTTGTCTTTTTATTGTTGAGTTTTAAGTGTTCTTGATCTATTCTGTATACTAGATATATGATCTAGATATATCCAGATATGTGATTTGCAGGTGACTCTCCTATTGTGTGGCTTATCTTTTCACTTTCTTTATATGTTCATTGTAATGTCCTTTCCACAAAATTTTGAAATTTTGATGACACCCTTTCAATTTTAATTAGTCGGCTCTACATTGCTGCCGAAGGCCAAGTCTGCTTTAAGAATCTGGGCTGCTGTCCTGGGACATTCTGGAGACAGCGGGTATATTTTGAGGGACCCTGGGAAGGGATTGAATACCAGCCTTAGCTATAACCTCAAGTATAGGTATCAGGTCAGTCACTTTGAGTTGTGACTGAATGCAGGGTATGGACTCTCCAAGCCAGTGGTTTTGAGAAGTATGTTTTTCTGATGTGGGTGACCTTCCTTAATGGCTGCAGAGTTCACAGGGATCTGTCGCCGCAGGTCTGGCTTTGTTGCCTTGCCTCTGGTGTATATAATAATAAATATGTATTGAATAAATGAAGAATAAATGCCTAGAACTGCCAGAATTTAGAAATCTCAATGAGTATCAATATTTTTATTGTGAGTGGGTTCAGCTCCTCCCTTCAATCCTCTTCCCAGGGCACCCTTTTATAACAAATATTTTGTTATGCCCTCTTCAAAATCTTGAATTCATATTCTTTGATGATATAACCTCCAGCAACCAATAATTTCCCCCAAAATGTAGTGCTCTAACTAGAATAGAAAGAAGAAATTAAAAAGTAATTTATAGTAAAATACAATTTTATATGTGCCTGTTCAGACAAGTGTATGATTGGCAACTGAAATTCTTCAGCATTGGTGTAGATTAATGGTTCTCAGATATCACTGAGCATTAGAATCACCTGGAAGGCTTATTAAAACTCAGATTGCTAGGCCTCATCCCCAGCAGTTCTGATTTAGTAGATCTGGGAAGGGGGGCTGAGAATTTGCATTTCTGACAGGTTCCCAGTTGATGCTGATGCTGCTGGTCAGGGGACCACACTTTGAGAACCATTACCGTAGGGACTGTTGCTTTTTTCCAGGGTAGCTGGCAGCTGATAAACTTTCAAACAAACTATACTTTCCTTCAATTTACAGAGTAGGTTGTATTCCTGGGAAATTGTGCCAAATGTGCAAAAAATACTGTTTACATATATAATGGACTTACAGTTTCTAGACTTCAACAGTTAATGACAGATTTTGTACCTGTATGAGTGCCCAGGAGAGAGTCCTGACTAGTGCAGGACAGGACAGTTTCTTACTGCGTGGAGTGGCCTGCTCATTGCATCCCTGGCTCTCCTTCATGAAATGACAGTAGTGCCTCCTGATCACTGAGACAATCAAAAAAGGTCCTCCAAACTTCCCAAAACATCCTTTATAGACAGTGCTGCCTCTGTGGAGAACCACTGATGTATATATAGAATTTGTAGCTGACAAAAATTTCTAATTTGTGATTTCAGGGTGAAGCTCAAGGCTTTGTGTGCCTTTGAGCACACAAATGGGCACCACATGAAAGTCTTTAAAGAAGTTTTTTTCGGGGCACCTGGGTGGCTTAGTCGGTTAAGCGTCCGACTTCGGCTCAGGTCATGATCTCCTGGTTTGTGAGTTCGAGCCCTGCGTCAGGATCTGTGCTGACAGCTCAGAGCCTGGATCCTGCTTCAGATTCTGTGTCTGCCCCTCCCATGCTCATGCTCTGTCTCTCTGTCTCTCAATGATAAATAAACATTAAAAAATTTTTTAATGAAAAGAGTTTTTTTCATGTTGTGTTGCAGCATGATGAAAGATCAAAAAATGAAAAATATAAAGAAAATGGGTTCTATTTTAGTAGCTGATTTTTACGTGCAAACGTGTGTATATATTTATATTTATATCAAGGCTTTATGTTCAGCATATGCATATTTCTTTCAAAAGTTAGGCATCATCTCTTAGAAATGATTCTTACTTTCAAAACATTTTTGTGGGGAAAAAAAAGACCTCATTTTGATTGTCACCATTTATATTTATAGGACCATAACCTTCCATAATGAAATGGGGGTGATCTACCTTTTTCTTCTTAGAGCCAGGCCTCCAGCTGAGTTCTACTCTTGCTCCTCTGCTTAGTCCCTAAGGCACCACTCGTTTCAGGATGACCCTAGAGGAGGGACGTGCTCAGCCAGTCCCAGGTTCATTTCATAGACATGTGCTCAGCTCATTCTAGCCACATTTGACTACTCTCGGTGTAAAATCTTCAATGTGAAGTTGGGTTGTGTTTTTAAACTAAAAAACGAAAACGGCAATAACCACAAAAACCATCACCTATCCTGTACCATGATTTTATTTGATTGGATCGATGCGTTTGTTTCCTCCAACTCAGCACAGAATCTGCCATATAATAGGCATTTAATGGATACTTAAATGAATGTATCTGTAGATCATAATAGACATTAACTTCTCTAGCTCGGGCGGAGTATGAAGTAAACTGATGTTGATATTGTGAGTTTCTTGTCTCCCAGATAGATAGCACATTTGTTTGGTTTAAATATTGAAAGATCACGGCTTTATGTTCTTTTAACTATTTCAGGGTGGATACATGCTGTGCTCACATCTCAGGACTGTATGGCTTTTGGAGGGAACTTTCTGCACAACCTTAACATTGGCATGCAGCTCAGGTTTGTGTCATCAGTAATTTAAAGGATCTTTTGTTTTTTCTTAAATAGGGCATTGTTTTAAAGTTTCCAAAAAATAAATTCAGCAATATATTTTAGTTGAAATCTCACGAAGAAAGGCCCTGAGAAATTATTAGAAATAGGACCTTTAAACAAATGTATTATCTTCAAATTTTGTCAGGAAGGTTCCTCGATGTATTTCAGCTCTAAAAACAAAAAGAATCATTTATTCAGTTTGAGACTAAATGTATCCCTGAATTTCAAAATTTTATAAAAATGGGTGGGTCCTCTCCTTTGACTGTTTTTACAATAAGGGAGATGAACCAAATCCCTCAGGCTCAGGTGTGACGGTGCTGGGGGAAAGTAATTCTAGGTTAGTATTGCTGAACACCTGCTTTAGTTTTGCTGTGGGTAAAGGATTAGCAGCTGTTTCCCCTTCTCTCTGAGAATTTGACCTTTGGATGCCTCTGTTCCCCTTGGTAGCCTGAAGAGAGTAGAATGTTACCAGGCTACATTCACTGCTTATGGTAAAATGATTTCTGATTGAGTAACTGCATCACGACTGGGAGAACTAGAGATACCTAGTAGGAAGCCATATCTTTGGGCTTTCCTGAAAGTGGTGACTCTTGTAATTTGGCATACCCACGGGGAACTTGGAAGCTATGTGTCCTTGGAGTTACTACAGAAATACTGGCTCTTACGGGTCAGGAAGCTCTAAGCCAGGGCACCTTACACACCTGTCAGATGTGAATCTTGTTTCTTTACCGGAACTGTCCCTGGGGGAAAGATGGCTCCTGGCTATATGGACTGCTGCCAGGACTCCCACGGAAGACTGACACTGTGACAAGCTGTGGTTCCTGTCTTCTCACCTTGACCAGCACCGATTGTGTCCTTGAACCTGAATGCTTAGTAGAGCCTGAAGAAAACTCCCTGAGTGGGTGTTGCAGTGTTGTCCAACACAGGGAGCTCTCTTCTAAGCATACTATTTTACTTATTACGGTGGAACCCTTATAAAATTCCTTCTACCAAAACTGGGATACAAATTCCGAGGTTCTGATCTTCTGGAAGACCGGTGTTATTCTTCAGTGTACTTTTGTTACGGTCAGTCAGACCTGGATAAGATCACAGTTCATTCTTACTCAAATGAAGCAGTGCTTAGTAATACACCCTACTTGATAGGGCTTATGTGTTGTGGCCTGCTTGCTTTTATTTTCCTTGAGTTGGTTGCCTCCATTTAACTTTGAAATGCTAATATTAATACTAAATTTCTTCAAATTTTATTTAGGTGTTATGAGATGGAAAAAAGGCTAAAAACACCAGATCTTTTCAAATTCCCTTTCTTTGAAGCCATATGTTGGTTTGTAGCCAAAAATTTGCTGGAAACCTTGAAAGGTAATTACTAATCTTCACATTATGATGTATGATGTTTGTAAATTCCACTGAAAGCCACTGAGAGAAAGGCCCTTTTTTATTATGGTGTAACTGTTGCCCCTATTTGGCTTTTGAAATGCACGATTTCTCCCTGCCAAGAACCTTTTTAGCAAATCGGAGTCTCTAGTCCGTGGCCTTAAAAATCAGATATATGAAGAGCTGTAGCAGAACAGCATAGGTTATACTGAAAAATGTTCATTTCACCTTGGACTCTAGTAGCCTGCACACACTGTCAGGCATGTAAAAGGGCCTCCCTCACAAAAATGGAGTTTAAGCTAAGAGACTGTTACTGTAATGTGAATTTTTTATGTCCTGAAAGAATCAGGTAGCACCTGATTGCCCTTAATGACGATTAGGCTGGCCAGTTTCAGGTCCCTGTTAGCACAAAACAGCTGAATGTCAAGCTATGAGTCTGTTGTTGAAAAAATGTTTTTTGGGAAGGAGAAATTCTTTTATTTAAACTTAGAAGCTACCCGGCACCTGGGTGACTCAGTCAGTTAAGCCTCCGACTTGGGCTTAGGTCCTGATCTCACGGTTTGTGGGTTCAAGCCCCGCGTCAGGCTCTGTGCTGACAGCTCAGAGCTTGGAACTGCTTAGGATTCTGTGTCTCCCTCTCTCTCTGCCCCTCCCCTGCTTGTGCTGTCTCTTTCTGTCTCTCAAAAATAAATAGATGTTAAAAAAAATTTAATCTTAGAAGCAACTTTTTTAATGTGGAATTTCATATTTTGGTGTTTTATCTTTGGTTTAATAATCTTTGAGCAGTCAAGTTTGGCACAGATTGTCATGTCTACTTTTATCCATGTTCTCACTTGTGCTCATGACAATACAGTTTGTCTGGTTTTTGTGTTGTCTGACTTTTCTAGTCAGTTTGTAAATTGTGCTATTAACTCTCAGAAGGGGGCGCCTGGGTGGCTCAGTGGGTTAAGTGTCTGACTTCAGCTCAGGTCATGATCACATGGTTGGTGAGTTCAGGCCCCTTGTCGAGATCCTCTGTCTCTCTCTGTCTGCTCCTCCCTGACTTGCCTTCTCTCAAAAATAAATAAACATTAAAAAAAAATTAACTCTCAGAAAAACAGATAAAAACATAAACGGTAAAGTCTGTTCTAAACATTTGTTTCTTTCTCCATTTAAAAGTTGCACAAGAATAAAAGGTAAAATGAAAAGAAACAATCAGTAATTTCCCAGGATAGAATGCACAGAATTAAATGATAAAACTCATTTATGTTTCTTTCTTCAAGACACACACACACACACACACACACACACACCCCACAACCTCCCTCTCTTTGAAAGGAAAAAAAGAACAGTAGGGCTCCTTCCCACATTTGCAGCAGTGGAGGTAGATGTCTTAATGTGGTGCAGGTATACCGTCATATATATGATGGAGGAAGGAGACCATGGATGAAGAGGAATGGGTGCTTTCTCCACAAGACCAGTCTCCAGAAATGCATCCTAATCCTAAATCCCTGACTCATTGAGTGTTTTCAGGTTTTGGTGAGGCTGAGCCCCACCTCATCTTCAGTGAGTATGCCTTGATGTCTGGACTGCAGGAATCTCCCGGTGGACCATACATAGAGTTGCCGTGTGTGGTTTCCAGTAAAGTACTGGGTAGTAGAAGCCTACATAAATAGGAACACTTACAAGTACTTATAAAAATGTTTATAAATGTCCTTGGTTTTTGGAAATAAAACCCTGTTACTGAATTCTCCAGATAAGAGATTGGCAATTCAGTACTCAGAAAGTTCAGAGTCTTTTTCCGTCTTTTCTCACTAACATACACCCAGCCCTCGAGTGATGCTTTTCTTTTTTTTTTTTTTTTAATGTTTATTTACTTTTGAGAGAGAGCACACAAGCAGAGGGGCAGAGAGAGAGAGAGGGGGACAGATGATCTGAAGCGGGCTCCATGCTGACAGCAGAGAGCCCAGGGTGGGGCTCGAACCTGCGGACTGCAAGATCATGACCTGAGCCAAAGTAGGACGCTTAACCATTTGAGTCACCCAGGCGCCTCAAGTGGTATTTTTTCCTAAAGTCCAAGAGAGGTTCATCAATCAACTTTTTGGAACAAATTAAAAAATTTATCTGAAAGACAAAATCTTGCTGTTCCTCTTGCACCCACAAACAGCAAATTGCTTAGAATATTGATTTAGCCTTTGTTTCAGGCCATTGAGAGTTCAGAAATACAGAGGTCTGATTGAAAACATGGCCCTGTACATTAAAGACTTAAAAAGATTTACTATAAACGGATATTGGTAGCTCAAGTTTTTAAATATTTTTATTTCATCAGTACAGGATCAGTATGGGATAGGATAGCCGGCAACACGAGCGAGGCCATCAAATCCCACTAAGGCTGGGGCCAAGTGGCCATTGTACCAATTGCTCATCATCCTAGGCATTCAATCCTGGAAGCGGGAATGGTGGTCTTGTCACCCCACATTATGTTCTTTCACCCCTGACCTTTTAACTTGCCATCGGGGCCTGTTACCAGCTCTCAGACTGTTATTAGGCTTATATGATGGGTAAAATGAGGATAGATTGTATGAAACTTAATTGTGTTTAGTGTCAGTAATAATACAGCAGTGAACTAATTTTGGACTTGTGTAACTAAATTAGCCACTGGACAGAAGTAAAACCTTTTGCTTTTGGTTCACCTTACCCAAATTTTAGACCATATCATACATAAATAGAATACATTTTGTGTGAGTTTTAGATAATTAGTTTGGTTTAAAGACTCGGAAAAGGTATGCGCATGTGTGTGTGGTGTGTTTACCTTTATAATCATGAAATATGTCATGCCTGTAGCTGACTGTGTAGACAACACACACTGACTGTGTAGAGTGCACGGGCTTCACAGTTTAAATAATTACAAGGCTCACCTGGAGAGCATAAACAGCCTTGCCAAGACGTTTGAAACGTCCAGTTATTTTTCCCACCGCTCCCCCACTTTCCCTTCTAGAGAGAACCACTGTCCTGACTTTTGTGATAATCCTTTTCTTCCGTTTTATCACCTCTGTCACAAGTGAGAAAATAGCACAATGTTTTCCGTTTTTAGAGTTCACGTGAGTCGATCCATATGACATTATTTCATGATTTGTCTCTTCCTCAGCACTGTGTGAGCTTCTTTTTGCCTGGAGCACCTAGTACAACTATGCTTAAATGTAATTCCATTTCTTTTTCTTTCTTGCCTTTTGTTTCACTTTTTTTCCTCTCTGGTAACTTGGAAGTTACGCACTCTGATAGTCGGTGGTTGCTCAGCGTCTGAAGTTAGCCCTTTTCTCCGTTGTAACTCCCTTCCCCGCTCCGCTTCCCTTCCCACAGAGCTGAGAGAAGACGGTTTCCAGCCTCAAACGTACCTGGTACAGGGAGTGAAGGCACTGCATGCTGCTTTAAAATTATGGATGAAGAAAGAAGTAAGTAGTTTTCTTTGGGGAAACGATGGCTACTGTTTCTATGGCAAGATCCAAAGCGCGAGTCCCGATGCTGCCGCGGCAGCACTTTGAGTGGCGTGGTCAAGGGAATGGACGCTTTCAGTACGACGTGCGTTTTATCATACGTGGTGCACAGATGTCCTGGCTTGTGTTTACGCTGATGAGGATAGAGTACCTAAGTACTTCTTTAATCTTTAGCCTGAAAAGAAAATAATTCAAATATATTTAAGATGCTAAGAAAAGAACATGTAGATACAGAACGATAATAAATAACTTTGAACTCGTATCGTGTGCTAATCGCTGTGCTTAGTCTTTATATCCATAATCCCATTTAGCTCTCAGAGCAACTCTGTGAGGCTGTGATGCTCTCCTTATCCCTGTCTTACATAGGGAGAAGCTGAGGTTCAAAGAGTTGTATATGACTTGCCTAAGAATACCGGAGGGTCTTGGACTAAAGCTGGGGCTCTGTAATCGCAAAGTACTCTTATCCATCTGCTAGACTTCTGTAAAAATGAAGGAAAAGGGAGGTCAAGGTTCAAGCAGGAGCTTCCATTTTCACTAAAATGTGGTCTGTTTGCATTGGAGTCCTGCTGCCTCCAAGAGGTCATCCCAGCTCCCCAATTGGAAGCTGTGTGTCCTACCCTTATGCTTAGTAGCATCTTTCTTATGCCAGTGGACTTCAGAGTAATGTCTGTAAAGTAACATATTCACATCCCCTTCACTAGGTTTATGAGCTTTTGAAGAACAGGGACTTGCCATCTTTATTCCCCTCTGTAACTTGACATGCAACTCTTTAATAAGTGATATATATGTGAGCTGATGAAAATACATTCCCATATTAATTTTTTGAATGCCTACTTGAAATAAAAGTTCTGCTCTTAAGAGATACTGGAGACAATAATTAATAGGTTACCCTTCCAATAATTTTTTTTCACTTCTTTTCACTGTATTATCATCACTATATACCCTCTAGAGCAAGGCACTGTGGAAGCATTCAGGAAAGAGAAAGTTGTGTCTTCCCCTGTCAGAGACGTCATCGTCTAGATGACACATAAAAGTGTAAACAGATTACAAAACCGTACAACCATATCATAACAAAATAAAGGATATGTGGCAAAAACTGTGTAATTTGTTTCCTGCTGAAGACTTGAGATAAGTTCTTCTCAAACTCCCGTATTTGTCAGAATCGCCTTTAGAGCTCCCTAAAAACAAACTCCCTGGATCCTCCCTAAGAGATACTGATTAAATAGATTGGTGGTGGGATCTGAACCTCTGTTTTTAACAAACTTTGTAAGTGATTTTGATGTACAGTGAAATTCATTAATAATAAATCCTGTTAATTCATCACATTCGAAGTGCTCTTTTAAAAGCATGATGTTTGCGTTTAACCGCCTGTTAACCTTGCTCTAGCTAGGATGAGAGGCAGCTTAGTCTAGTGGTCGGGAGCATGGACTCCGGAGTCAGATGTTTAGATTCAAATCTCAGCTATGCTACTAATAAACTAGTGAACCCCTGTGCATTCTTTCCCTCAAATGTAAAGTGAGAATAGTACTAGCTCTGTCATAGCGTTGGTGAAAGGATGAATGAGTTAACACCCTCAAGCGCTTAACAGTGCAGTACCTTGCCTGGCACATAGTTAGCACTTGCGGTTACTGTTGTTCCTAGTTTGTTTTAACAAGTTATGCTAAAACCAAGGAGAAGATGTAAAGCAAAAGCAAAAACTGGTTTATCAAATGCATCTGAAGAATCAAAATGCTCTTAACAACAGTTAAGATTTAGAAACAGACATAAGAAATTATGGCAGTAGTCTGCAGTTGGATAGATGGGGTTTCTCAGCAATGCGTCTGTCCTACTGATGCAATCTTTTTCCTATTAAATTAGAAAAGTTTCAAAAACTTATTCAGATTAGACCTCCTATAGGAAATAGGATTATTTTAGTCCCTGTGTTCCTACTTTCAAATCCTTATATACTATGAATTAAATGCTGGACTTAACTTTACTAATTATAGTAGTAGTTAGAATTACAGTGGGCTTTGAGGGATAGAGTACAAGGTTACTTCTCAGTGTAAAGCAAAACTCACTGTAAGATAGTCCATCTTTAACTTGAGCTAAGAGGATTTCATGCTAATAAGGCTCTCCTTAAAGAGTATTATACCAACTCTGTGAACTCTGAGACCTGGCTTATTAGTATTTCGCTTAGAGAATCCAAAATTTGTTTAGTAAATTAGTTTTCACTTATTAAAGTGTAAATAACTTTGGTTGTCTTATCTTTGTTAATCCAAATCCAGCTTGTATCTGAACATGCCTTTGAGATCCCAGACAACGTCAGACCTGGACATCTTATTAAAGAACTTTCAAAAGTAATTCGCGCAATAGAGGTAAGAATAGAAACTGTCAACTGAATGCTTGGTTACTGTCTGCTTTGAGAAGCAAACGCAGCTACCGTGACATTACAAACATTGGAAAGCACTTATACTCTTAGATGAAATAGAATGAGCTGTGTCTTGGAAGGAGTCTCAGGTTCTCAGGCTTCCAAGCTTCTACAGAGAAATTTAGAGTATTATATCATAATGAAGAAATAAAGAAGTGGTTACCAGGTTACTTGAATTTCTTCAGCTTACTCCAAGAATAAAAAAATACAAAATAAAAAAAATTTCAGATCCCATTCCTTTCTGCTATGCAGAGATGAGTATGTGTTAAGTAATTAGAGAAAGAGACAAAATGTCAGGTGAGTCGAGCCAGGTCAGGCTTGTTGGGAAAGAGGGATGCTACTGGTGGGGAAAGGCAAGGAGACCCACGTGACTGAAGTATTAGAGCAACTTGGGTTGGTAAACCCCCCCCTTGATAAAAGCCCATAAAATCTGAGATTAGTTGTTTTAATTGTTTAATTAGAAAACTATTTTCGGTATTAAAGGGGATTTTAATTAAAGTAATTCTTCAACAAGGTGGTTCTGTTAGTGTCTCGCTTGAAGTGAAAGGAAATTAAGTGGAGGAATGGAGGCTAAGTGGTAATTTAACAGCTTAGATTCAGGCTGTGTTTGGGGAATGGAAAGAGGTATACATCTAAGAAACAATGAAATGCTGTGTTTAATATCCTCGGATAGAATATTTTATATAATTCTCAATGTGTTCCGATACAGTGGAAAAATATTTTCCGCTTTTAAAGAGTGGTGGTAATTGCAATGAAAAGATTTTATTTATTTATGCATAGAGATAGATTTTGAAATCAAGAGTCACATATATAATCTTAAATATATGTGTAGATACATAAATGCATAAATCTCATGTGTGATAACCAAAACTAAGAATAAACTCAATAAGAAAGGAGATGTGGGTCTAGGGGCACCTGGGTGCGTCAGTTGGTTGAGCATCTGACTTTGGATCAGGTCATGATGTCATAGTTCCCAAGTTTGAGACCTGCATTGTGCTCTCTGCTGTCAGTGCAGAGCCTGCTTCAGATCCTCTGTCCCCTGCCTCTGTGCCCCTTCCCCACTCAAGTGCATGCTTGTTCTTGCTCTCTCTCTCTCTCTTTTAAAAATAAATAAACATTTAAAAGATTTTTAAAGAAAGAAAGGTGTGGGTCTATATGAAAAAAAACTATAAATCTTTAGTAAGGGAGGTGAAATAACAATTGAATAAATGTCATTTCTGAAATATGTCAATTCCAAATTGATATTACAAATTTAAAATGGTGAGATCTATCTGGAAGAATAATGGGGCAAAAATAGCCAGCAAAGTGCTGTTGTTGTTGTTGTTGTTGTTGTTGTTGTTGTTGTTGTTGTTTAAATTGGAGGGTTGAGAGTATAGAAGGCAGCAAAATGACAGTAGAAAAATGTGCCAAGAAAATAAACAGGTATCTCACTAAAGAAGAAATAGAAATGGCCAATCCAATAAAAATATGAAAAAGATTCTCAGTATGTGAAAAAGTATTCAGCCATATTTTGCCAAATAATTTATGATTCCAAATGATCGTTCATCTAATTGGCAAAGATAAAATTCTGTATTCTTGTCCTGCTGGTCAGGAAGTGTAAATTAGCTTGCGCTTTCTAAGTGGCATATCCCTTAGCTGAGCACTTGCACTTAATCCAGTAAAGAAGAGGATTCTAATTAAACTTGGTATGTTGACCATACCCACTTATTGCTCTCACCTCTTGGAGCCAAAATGATAGTAAAAGAATAAAAACGATATTCCTGAAGACAAGGAGAATAATAGAAATGAACTCCAGCATGATTTTGGAAGCTGGAAAGAAGTATACAAGTGATCACCAATTTAACAAGCTTGAGAGAGCCAAAATCTGTGTGGGCAGTGGGTGAAGCCCAGAAGCAGGTCTTACTTGTACAGGAGAACCTTCAAAAAGCTCGGGAATTAGGGAGCTAGGACCCTCTGAATATCAGAGTGGAGGTGGGATTGAGAACAGGATTGATTACAGGTCTGTTTAAGAAATGAATTAATCTCCAAATCCCTGTCTTAACACATGTAGAAAACTAGGGATTTAGTGGTTTGCAAGGTTGGACTTGAGACTGGACTTGGGGACACTGAACCCAGCTGAGGGACGTGGGTACATACTGAAAACAAGGGGATTAAGTGACAGTCTACAGTGAATGATTCTTTTTCCACCCGACTCTCCAAACGCGGGCACCCTGGCCTATACCTCCCAGGCCAGGAAGAAGATCCGCTGATAGTGACCGTTTGAAACCTTCCCGAATGGAACAACTCAGGCAGCTTCCTACAGTGAAACCCACCAATTGACAAAGCCCTACTTACACAGAGCTCCCAATTAGCTTTTTTCTTTTTACATACAGTAAAATGCACAGATCATAAAAGTACAGTTCGAGTTTTGACAAAAACAGGCAGTTGTGTAACCAATACTGCAACTGAGATACAGAAATCATTTTTGTCATCCCAGAAAGTCCTTTCTCCCCAATATAATCTGACTATTAAAAGCCACCACCATTCAGACCTCTGTGGCTGTCATCATGAATTAGTTTGCCTGTTCTTGAATTTCAAATAAAGGCGACCATGTAGTGCATACTATTTTTGTGTCTGGCTTCTTTCAACTTAATGCTTTTGAGATTCATCCGTGTTGTTGCATCAGCCAGTAGCTGTTTTGTGGTTGCTGAGTGGTATTTCATTGAATGAATATACCATGATTTGCTTTCCATTCTTCTGTTGATGGATATTTGGGTTACATATGGATGTGGTCGGTATGAATTAAACTGTTACAAACAACGTTGTATGTCTTTTTGTGGTAAATATATGTTTTCATTTGAGGGGGAGGGTAAGTACCTGGGAGTAGAGTTACCAACTCATGTGGTAAGTGAATTTCCACTTTATAAGAATTTGTCAGACCGTTTTCCAAAGTGGTTGTGCCACTGTCACCACTAAGGTATAGGACTTGTAGTTGTTCCATATTCTTGCTATATATTTGGGGTTTTCTGTCTTTTTAATTTTTGCTTTCCCAGAGATATGAAATACTGTTTCATTGTGGTGTTAATTTGCATTTTCCTGACGACTAATGATATTGAGCGGCTTTTCTTGTACATGGCTGTTTATATATCTTTTCTTATGAAGTATCTGTTGGAAGTTTTTGCCCATTTAAGAAATTATATTGTTTTTATTATTGATTAGTAGGAGTTCATTATATATCTTGGACACAAATTCTTTTTTTTTTAATGTTTATTTATTTTGAGAGGACACAAGTTCTTTTTAAAAAATGTTTATTTATTATAAATAAAATTTATTTATTTGGGGGAAGGGCAGAGAGAGGAAGAGAGAGAATTCCAAGCAGGCTCCAGGCTCAACGTGGAACCTGATGTGGGGCTTGATTCCATGGCCTGGGACCATGACCTGGGCTGAAATCAAGAGTCGGAGGCTTAACCGACTGAGCCCCCCAGGCGCCGCTCTTAGACACAAGTTCTTTGTCCTTTGGCATGCCTGTGTTCATATATGATGAATATAGTGAATATTTACCCACAGCCTGTGGCTTATCTTTTCATTCTCTTAATAGTGTCTTTTTATGAGAAGAAATTTTTAATTTTGAAGAAGTCCAATTTATAAATTTGTTTTCTTTTATAATATTTTTTTTTTGCGTCCACTCTAAGAAATCTTTGTCCACCCCAAGATTTGAAGGTACTTTCTTTTTTCCTGGAAGCTTTTACATTTGGGTACATGGGCAATCTTGAATTTTCATGTATAGCATAAGGTAAATTAAGGCATTATTTTCCCCCTACGTATTTATCGAGTTCTCTTGCCACGATTTCTTGAAACCAATTAGCTTTTTAATTATGCTTTCTCTTTTGGGGTGTATGGGTGGCTCGGTTGGGTGTCCGACTTCGACTCAGGTCATGATCTCGCGGTCCATGAGTTCAAGCCCCACGTCGGGCTCTGTGCTGACAGCTCAGGGCCTGGAGCCTGCTTCAGATTCTGTGTCTCCCTCTCTCTCTCTTCTTCAAAAATAAACATTTAAAAGACATTTTTTTAAAATAAAGAAATAAATGCTTTTTCTTTTAAAATGCATGGAGAACCAAGAAGAGTTTTGAAGGCAAAGACAAAAAATAAAAGAGAAAAAGAAAAAAAAAGTATTTGAAGGAAACAACAACCAATAAACAAACAAATCTTTAGGCCCAAACCCAAATATAATTGATATCTTCGAGAGAAGAGAGTAAATAAATATTGCTTCCATGAGAAAAGAACAAGTGGCTATAACAAAGAATATTTAAAGAAGAAAGGAAAGGGGTTCTTGGAAATTAGAAATATAATAGAAATAATATTTAGCAAAATCACTGGAAGATAAAGTTGGGAAAAATCTGCCATAAAGTTAAAAAATAAAATTAAATTTAAAAAGGCCAAATAGGACAGAACAATTAGAAGGTCATTTTACATAGTCACCATCAAAATAATAGAAAGTCCAGAAAGAGATAACATAGAAAATAAGGAGATTATCAGAGGAGTAATCCAAGAAAATGTTTTAGAATTCAAGGACACAAGTTCCTAGATTGAGACCCTACAGAATGCTGAGTACACTAGGTGAGAAAAGACCTATGCCAAGGCCCATAGTGGTCACATTTTAGAATACATGTAACGGAGTAGATTCTAAAAAGCGTTAGGAAATAACGCATTAGGAATCAGAATAATATCAGACTGCTCAACAGTGACACTGTAGAACTAGAAGACAGTGAAGCAAAGTCTTTTAACATTCTGGGGGAAGAGGGTGATGGGAGCGATGTCAGCCTACAAAAGTCTGTATTCAGCCAGCCATACTTTAAAATAAAGATGACAAAGAGGCAGGATTTCAAAAGGTTTGCCTCCCATGTACCCCTTCTCAGGAAACTCTTAGGTGCTGTTCCAAAAGAGAGGAAGTAAATAACACCAACAAAAGAAGGAGCTCCGGAATTCTTCCAACAAACAGAATACCTACTGTGTGCTGTGTCCATCTAAGATGGGTATAGAACACTGAAGAAAACAGAGGCCGTGCCCATATGGAGCTGAGTAGGAAGAGGCTAGCCATAAATACTTTAATGTATCCGGAATTAACAAGTGCTATGAAGAAAAATAAAGAAGGGGAAAAGATAGAGAGTGACAGCCAGAGATGGTGGTGGGGGTTGCAATTTTAAGTGGTGGAATGCAGTTTTAAGTGGGTGGGGGTTGCAGTTTTAAGTGGCAGGTCAGGAAGGGTTTTTGATGAGCAACCAGCCAAGGATGGATCAGGAGAATGAAGGGCTCTATATTTGTTGTTAATCTGAAATTCAAATTTAGCTGAGCATCTTGTACTTTAGCTGGTGTTCCTGTCCAGGAGGCATGTCACTAGAGAAAAATATAAAATTGATAGATTACCTAATGTGTTTGAATATTCTTCCAGTGGAGAATTTTGAGATCAGTTAGTGATAAGTACATAGAAAACAAAGCGGAGGGTGAGACAAATATAAATTCAAGGGAGAGTCAAAGGATGTAAAAGAAAGGAAATGTAGTAAGTCGTGGCCCTCAGTCGTAAGTAATTTTCACTGAGTCCAGTTTACTGAAGGAAGAGGAAATATGTGTACATTTAGGAAAAGTGTACAAGGATTAAAACTTCATCTTGCGTAGTAGGAATTCAGTAATATCTAAAGCTGAAAAATCAAGAAATAACACTTTAAAAAAGTGTTTCTTTTTTGAAAAGTGTTTCTTTTCTTGAAAAGTGTTTCTTTTTGAAAAGTGTTTCTTGAGAAGTGTTTCTTTTCTTGAAAAATCAAGAAATAACGTGATTAGAAATTTGTGGGCAAATAACTGAACAAACAACACCACCAGCACCAAAACAGCTACAAGAGTTGGAAGTGCTGGGTATATGTCCCAAAGGATTGAAAGCAGGGTTTTCATGCACGTTCATAGTAGCATCATTTACGCAGCCCAAAGGTGGAAGCAGCCCAGCTGTCCATCATGGATGGATGGGTGAACAAAGAGTGGTATAGACATCACATACACACCGGGGACTATTACTCAGCCTTGAGAAAGAAGGGAATTCTGACACATGCCACACTGTGGATGAACCTTCAAGATACCGTGTTCAGTGAAATAAGCCAGTCACAAAGATACTACTGTTGTGTGGTTCCACTTACATGAAGTTCCGAGAACAGTCAAATTCATTGAGAAAGTAGAATGGTGATTGCCAGGGGCTGGTGCTGAGGAGGAATGGGGAGTTACTGTATTTGATGGGTACAGAGTTTAAGTTTGGGAAGATTAAGAAGTTCTGGAGGTGGATGGTGGTGATGGTTGCATCACAATGTGACTGTACTTACTGCCACGAACTGTACGCTTAAAAATGTTAAAATGGTAAGTTACGTATATATTACCATATATGTGGTGCAAAATCACGTGGATGTCACTACAATAAAAAGAAAGTTGCAAGTGGTTACCTCAAGAGAATGGGAATCAGGGATGGGGAAGAGGAGACAACTGCTTTTCATGATACGTTTTATAGAGTTAATTGTTAAAACTACATAGACGGGTGACTTTGGTTTAAAAAACAGTTGCTGATTTATGCAAATATGTATGTATGTATGTATGTGTGAAAAAATGCTTATCATAGGAAAGAACTGGAAGCAGCCTGTAATAACTACCAGTGGATATTAGGTCAATAAATTATGCTATATCTATACAGTGGAACACAACCCAGCTTTCAAAATGGTATTTGAAATCAAAGAAATACGTTCACAGTATATTACATGGGGGAGTGAGGGGAATAATGGTCTCAGCAAAGCTTATGTTGAGTCTTAGGAGTGTTGTGATTTGGTCTTTGTTTTTTACATGATCGAACTGAATGGTTTTTGTTTTCTAAAATGTTTTTGTGGCTGACTGTTTAGTCAGGTATATATGGTGGCCTTGTCATAAAAATACTCTGAATTTAATTCTTAAAGGAGGAAAATGGCAAACCAGTTAAATCTCAGGGAATTCCTACTGTGTGTCCAGTTTCACGATCCTCAAATGAAGCAACTTCCCCATATCATTCCCGACGAAAGATGAGGAAACTTCGAGATCATAATGTCCGAACTCCTTCTAATCTAGACATCCTAGAGCTCCATACAAGGGAGGTCCTCAGAAGGTTAGAGATGTGTCCGTGGGAAGAGGCAAGTATTATGTTTCATTGTTACAGAAAGAGACTTGGCTGTTCCTGCAAGTTCTTTAGAAGGGTCATAAAAAGAAGAGTGTGGCCATTCTTGTTTTCTAATCTTTGCTTAGCGTTGTAGGGGTCAACAGTACTGATGCTTATGACAGGGAACAGGCTTCATTCAGCTTTGTAGGCATCGGTGTAGAAGTAGGATGAATAGATCTCATTTATCTACGGACATGTTTATTGTTTACCAAATGCCCTGTGCTCTTCTAGGCTCTGAAAAAGATACTGGAGTGAGCGAAACTTAAGTCTCTGCTATTGTGTGGCTTCCATCCTAGCTCAAGTTGGAAGGATGGAACATGAGGCATATACTAAAATGTTGTAATTTCAGATAACAAGTATTATAAAGGAAGCCAGAACAGTAGAGCAAGAGAATAAAGGGCCTGGTGCGTGGCTGGCTACTTTAGCTTGGGGCCATCAGAGGGCCTCTCAGGTGGGGTGGCATTTGAGCTGACAAACACTGGAAGAAGTCAGGTGGATACAAAGATTTGAGGAAACAGAGGGAAAAGCAATTGCAGAAAGCCTATCCCTGACTCAACAGCACCAGCATGGGGGACTGTTGGACAGGAAGACGGTCAGAATAAACCCAGAGAAACTGTCAGAGAAATGCTGGCACAATGGACAAAGGGGAGAGGGCGGACCTTTGTAAAACATGGTAATGAGTTTGTGATGAGATGCAGATCGCCCATCAATTTACATCTTAAGTAAAAGATAGGAATAATTTAAAATGAATAAGAAAGAAGTACTTCTGACTTAAAATATTTAAAGAAGTTCCGTAGGAATTGTAACAAATATTTTACATTTTTATGTAATTGTATTGATACTATTTTAAGCTTTTGTTGTTCTAAACCTTTTTAACCAATAGCCCTCTGGAAAAGATGTAGCTTATTATGAAAGGTTCTATTTATTACTAAAGAAAAAAATCACCACCAAAAGGAAATACTCTCTATTAAAAACCAGCTACTGTTGTTCTTTTATGTCACACAGTGGCCTTTGTCCCTCGTGATGGCAGGGTGGTGGTCTGTGAGTTGCTGATGGTGCCTCTTGGGAAGACTAGAGATTAGGTCAAGAATAGGATGACTGGGAGGGACTAGTGCTTCGCAGGAAGAAGCAAGGAAATGAGAATTAAAATACATTAAGGCACTGCTTTTCTAGCTTTTCAGCTTTCCGCAAGAGTGAAATGTCTTTAAATTCACTTTATGTAAATTTTACATTCTGCTTTAGAGAATGTGTTTTATTGTCAATGGCCCTACAGAAAGATAAACCATATTTATGCTTTGGTTTTAGGAACCACATAGCTTTAGTGCCACACGTTGTGTACCCCCTGGCCTAGGGGGCTGCCTAGCACAGCTTGGGATTCAGGGCCATGGAGGAAGGTAGCAGTATACTGCATTTCTTTTGTCAGGCAGACACGTTTGAGGGCAGATGCTAAGTTCAATTCTGTTTTTATACTTTAAGGACATCTTGAGCTCTAAACTGAATGGAAAATTTAACAAACATCTCCAGCCATCTTCCACGGTACCTGAATGGAGAGCAAAAGATAATGATCTACGATTATTGCTGACAAATGGAAGGATAATTAAGTATGTAAAGTAGATCACAGTGTCATACAGATGAGTTTTCGGTGGATTCCCTGTGTTCATTTAATCCCTAGTCCATATTATTGCACGTCTGACTCAAATACAGGGAAAGCATCTCAGTTTTCCACTCCGACTGTAAATTAGGGGAGAGGGTATACTATTTGGCTGCATCATTGCACTGTTTTGTGACTTGGTCACTTTTCCCTCCATGTACAGGGATGAGAGACAGCCCTTTGCAGATCCAAGTCTTTATACAGCAGATAGTGAAAATGAAGAGGACAAGAGAAGGACAAAAAAGGCCAAAATGAAGATGGAAGAGAGTTCAGGAATAGAGGGGGTGGAGAATGAAGAATCTCAAAAACCACTTAACAGTATGTTTGTTTTAATGGTCGCTTTAAAGGTCTGCTTATTACCAATGTGGTAATGTGTAAAGTATCTTGCTAACTTTAAGATTCTTAAATTCGTGGCAGGATTGAAAATTGTCATGTCCCTAATACTCTTGAGAAATCTGAAGTGTTTCCGAGTAGTTTGTCCATCGGGGAAATGTGGGTGCAGATGCCAAGTGAGGTGTAATGCACAGGGAAGGCATTTTTAGTGACAAGGATACGTGCTGGTCAGTGACACCTTTGTCTAGTGACAGTTTTTAGCAAGAGTCACATGAAAGCCTGTGCGTTTTATGGGCCTCTACTCCAAATAATAAAATAGTCACCAGTTTAATAACAGCCTCATAAATAATTTTAGCTAACATGTATATGGTTTTCAGAATTAGGAGGCAGTACAGTTGGCTGGTCTGAAGCTGTTAGTAATCCATATATTGTTTTATTTGATTGCCTGTTGACAGGACGACCTCTGCTTGGTTATTGTCAGCATGACAAATAGTAACACTTCCTCCTTCTTGAGATCGTTCTTGTTTGAATGAAGTCTTCATTTCTTAGCATTTTTCAGAGCCTCTGTGTACGCTTCTATTTTAAAAAGTAGTTAAGTATTTTGATAATGACAAGAAAAATTAACATCAAGTCCGTTTTGGATACGTCAGTTCCTGCTAATTCCAAGTAAATTTGGTGTGGCTGTGCATGTGTTCACACGCCAGGGGGAAGGCAGCTCATCGGTGGGATTAGCAGACAGTTGTTATGTGGTGATGCCACGTGGGAGAGAAGGGCAGTGGCAAAGCCTGGTTTTCACACTTCTTGAATTCGCTATCCACGTGAATGCTTTTTCGGTTTAGGAGAGTTATCTTTTTGTTTTTTGTTGAGTGAAAGAATGCAAAAGGGAAAGTGAAAAGCATCTTGTAGCTAATTTTAGCGTTAGAGGTTTTTTCTGGAAAGAAATACAAAATTTCCACGCAAATGAGGACTATATCATCATGTTCAGTAAATGCCACAAACGTTTTAAGAGTACAGTTCAGTCTGTATCATGGTCAATTAGGGAGAAAGTCTCTGGGGGAAGAAAGAAATGAACAAGATGAAAGTAGTGGAAAAGGGGAGAGCGGGGCAGTCGAGATAGACCTGGAGGCTGGACCAACTTCAGGTACCACCTTGCTCATAAGCTTCCACTGACTTTCCTTTTTCCCTCTTCCTTTTCCTTTGTAGGGTTTTTTACAAGTGTGAAATCAGAACTCAGGAATCGATCATCAGAATATTCTGATATTTCTGATTCAGAAGACTCTGGACCTGACTGCACTGCACTGGTATGCCCAAACCCCTGTGACTACTGCAATCTTTGATGGAAAGATGAACACCTACTTTCCTTCACCTACGAGGAAAGTAAATGACAGCGTTTCCCAAAGCCTGTCTCCATGACCTTTGTGGCACCCGGTCTTCCCTGTAATGGTGATTACACACATGCACGTGCACACATACCCCCAGTCACAGACTATTTACATTTGATAAATGTGGCTTTTGTCTCGTTTTAGAAAGGGTGGGTGGAAATACTGTTCTTATATTTGTCATAGGTTATGTTTCATTTTACTTTAAAGAAATCCTGTACTGTATGTTTTTGTACTAAGGAGTTACGTACTGTAATTGCTAGAAACTTTAGCTGTCATATGAAATACAGAAATAATTCCATGATAATTAAGATTCTGACTTTGCCTAGACTGATAAAGTGTTTTTGGTTAGTACAGACTTACTCAGATTTCTTACATTATTTGCTTCCATTTAATTATTTATTATCTCAGAAAAATAATTTTACCACTGAAGAGTCTGAAAGTTCAGGTGATGAAAAGAAACAAGAAATAGCATCAAACTTCAAGGAGGACTCTACTGTGATGAGGAACTTTGTTCAAAAGGGCCAGAAGCCATCTAGGAATGAAATTCCAGTTAAAAGGTAGGCTTGGGGTGCCAGAGTGGCTCAGTCGGTTAAGTGTCTGACTCTTGATTTCAGCTCAGGTCATGATTTCACAGTTGTAGCATTGAATCCTGTGTCAGGTTCTGTGCTAGGCATGGAGCCTGCTTGAGATTCTCTCTCTCCCTCTCTCTCCCTCTCTCTCCCTCTCTCTCCCTCTCTCTCCCTCTCTCTCTGCCCCTCCCCTGTTCATGTGTATGTGTGCTCTCTCTCAAAAAAAAGTTAGGCTTATTGATGGTAGTAGTGTTATTACATTGTGATATAAATTATATGAAAAAAATTTTTTTATTTTAAGTTTTACCAAAAAGTGTCAAAAGAATAAATAAACTCTTGTCCTTTTACTTACCTTCTCTTTAGGGAATGTCCTACCTCGACGAGCACAGAGGAAGAAGCGATTCAGGGCATGCTGTCTATGGCAGGGTTGCACTATTCCACATGTTTACAAAGGCAGATACAAAGCACAGACTGCAATGGTGAAAGAGACTCTCTCCAGGATCCCAGCGGCTGCCACAGCAGTAACCATGAGGTCAGACAGGTGTATCGCTGTGATAAACCAGTGGAATGTGGTAAGAAACATAAATTAGTCTCTAAAATGTAACATGTCTCCCCCAACTAATAGCTCTGTAATCCTAGCTGCAGTTAAAGATTATGAGTAAGAACTGTTGATCGGACATCTTTAGTTGGAGATGGTGTTACGCTTATTGGCCAAAAAATACATAATGTTGATGTATACAAGATGCGAGTATAAGAACTCAAAATGTAAATTAATGGCTGGAGAATCATGTTCACTGGCATAATCCTACCAGTTCTGTTGCAAGATAGTTAGTACTGTTTCCCTTTCCTAAGCTGTTCAGAGTGGAAAGAATGTTGAGGCATCTCACATGGTCTGCTAGGCTTGAACCATCAACCCTCTTTCCTTTCATGGGAGGGGAAACAAGTTTTGATCTCTTTCTGGTTGAGAATATTCTCTCTCCTACTTGAAAAAGAAGTACTGGGGAAGAGAAGACTCAGTGACAGTATTAGTGATGTCATGTAGTGTTTTTGTTCTCTGTGCCTTGGGGGAAGATTTTGTCTACCGAAAGTCTGAGGAAGACGGGTGGAGAAGACGGTACCACATTAGAACGAAATTCCTGTTGTAGAAATTGTGTTCATTCCCACCTAGTTGTGTGAATTGTCTGCCAGATACTTGACATCCATTTCATTTAGTCCTTGAAACAACATTTTGGTGTATGTAATAACGCTTTTATAGGAGGAGGCAAGAAGACTTAATAAAGCTAAGTGAACTTCCTGTACTTACAGTACTTACATAGCTATTATAGTATTACATAGCTATTATTTGTTGGTATTGGAATTTAAACCCAGGACTGTCTGATCTCAAAATCTGGGCTTATTGTAGAAGAGGAAACTGAGGTTTAGAGATAACCTGCCTGAAGATGCATTGGTAATGGAAAAACTCAGATTCAGGTCTGGGTTTATCTGTCTGTCCACACCATTGTGTCTCCTTGTAATTTCTCTGGTCCCTTGAAAAGAAGGCTTCTAGGAAAATACTGCGGAATTCAGGCAAACATATGCCTTTATCCTATATGGAAAAATATACCAGTTTTAGAGTATGTTGCATTTGGTTTCTCATCTCCAACAGATGGCCTTAGAATTTGACTCTAGATCTTCCAGCATCTGGCACGAAACCTGTCATAGAAAGACAGTCTTGGAGAGAATTGAAAGGTTTAATGTGTTAGATTGTGAGCTGGTGGCTGTTTTATTCTTGGGAGGGAAACAAGTATGGTGAAAGTATGTGCGTAAGTACCTCAAGGGTTAACATACTGTTTTTGTTTTTTGTTTTTTTTTAATAAAATGTCCACCTAAATGTACTTTCACGTTTAAACATTAGGCGAATTTTGTTCATTACGATCAAGTCTGTACGGAGATGATTTAATTAAAACATCTCTTTAGGGTACCATGTCAAGACTGAAGATCAAGACTTGAGGAGTTCTTCCTGGAGAAAACAGTTGGATACCACTTCCAGATTTCATCTTCAGGTATGTGCCAGGCTTGAAACATCAAAAGGAGATTGAAGATTGTTATTAACTCTTTTTGCTTTCTATTATTTTTTTTATTTTTTACTGCAACCAATAATCAACCGTTCGATCTGTAAAGGTAAAAAAATAATTTACAGTTAAATGCACATTTAACAGCTCTCCTCCTTACGGGTTTCTGATGTAACAGCTAATGCAAGCCATGTGGATATAATGTGATCTGGAAAAGAATAGTTGATATAAGGAAAGTTAAAAACTCCTGAAGCCAACACTTTTAAGTTATGACTGGGTAGAGTGAAAGGGAAAAAAAGTACCATGAAGATCTCTTTTTAATCTCTGACAGTGTTTCTTGAACATTTTTAGATAGTAAATTTCTTTGAAATTTGATGACAGTTATAGATTCTCTTTCCAGAAAAATGTTCATCATAAATACTGATTTTTGCATAGAATTTTCTCACGGTTTGTGTCCCATCCTTACCCCAGACCATCCACTGACTCCAGATTAGGAGCCCCTGCTCTAAGAGAAGAGACACTTGATGTCTTGGGATCCCAGTGTATTATTGCTTATACCAAACAAAATGAACCCAAAATAGCTTTTTGAAAAGCCACAGCCTTACCAGTAGCACATACAAGGAAAGTGATACGACCTTTTGCTGCAAACCTTGGAAAATGACAGAGGAAGAATCAAAATTCTCATGTGGCAGAGTTGAGTCCCCTAACCTTCCCAACGCCAAGCATACTCTGAGCAGTGGATTTTATGTGTGGTTTTTATTTTCCTCATTTGGCTTATCCACATTTTCTAAATAGCTATCGATTTTACAATAAGAAAAATAGCCAAGTTATTTTTTTAAGGCAAAGTTTCGTAAGTACAAGTTCTTTTAATAGAAGAATATGCTCCAGAATCAAAGGTCAAGGAAGGAATCCTTTAACTATTAGTAATTCACTCATTCAGTGTATGATTTTATAGTACCTCACTGGTCATAAAATTTATAATTTGTTAGTATTATAGGACTCAATATTAAAAATAAGCTATTATTTGAATCTTTTGTTTTTTATATTTTTTTTAATTTTAAAGAGAGAGCATGTGAGGGAGGGAAGGGGGGAGGGAGGGAAGGAAAGAGAATCTTAAGCAGGCTCCACACTCAGCACAGAGCCCAGTGTGGGGTTTGATTCCACGACCCTGGGATCATGACCTGAGCCAAAATCAAGAGTTGTACTCTCAACTAACTGAGCTACCCAGGCGCCCCTGAATCTAGCTGTTGTTTTTATTGTTGTCTTTGAAAATAAAGAAGTAAAGCACATAATTAGCAAGATCGCCTTAGAAAATATCAGATTTCTTTTGCCTGTAAGCTAGAGGGGTTTTATAGAGAGGCATGTCAAATCATAACAATTGTTTTCTCATCCTCAGGCAGATTTGTAAGACTAATTTAAAGCAAGTCTATGTTTAATGCTGTTTTTAAAACTTATTTGACCATTACGGAATCAGGAATTTATTTTATGTCATACACACATATACAACTGGTTTCATGAAACATCACATCAGATGTATGCTCTTTTCAAGTTTGTGTTTTCCTTTCCTTTTTTTAATTCTGGTGATGACCCTTTCCATTGGTTTCAAGACCTACCAGTCAGTAGCACTGTTTGTTTTTCCTAATGGTTCACTCAGTGATCTTGAAGAGACTGAAGGAAGAATTGTTAGAGAAAAATCAGACTTGGGGCTCAGCATCCAGGGGCTTTTCTTAGCACACAACTTAAATACAGTGGAGATGAAACTTAACAGAGGTTAGATTGTAAAAAAGATAGTGCATTACACCATACATGGGAGCTGTGTTATGCTAAGGAAATGGTAGGTCTACATACCCCATCCCCGTGTTCCTTCCATGTCATATCATGGCACACGCACAGTGCCATGTTGCAGTATAATATACTTTATGTATTATATGTACTTATACAAATATATACATTTAGGGAAAGAGGTATTTATATACATAAATTATAAATGGGGTGCCTGGGTGGCTCAGTCGGTTGAGTGACCGACTTCAGCTCAGATCATGATCTCACAGTTGGGAAGTTTGAAGCCCTCATCAGGATCACTGCTGTCAGCACAGAGCCTGCTTCCTATCCTCAGTCCTTCCCACCCTGCCTTCCTCCCCTACTCATGCGTGCTCGCGCACTCTCTCTCTCTCTCAAAAATGAATAAACATTTAAAAAATATAAGCTATGTATATATAAATTATAAATTATGTAAATAAAACAATATATGTGTGTATATATAAATATGTAAATAAAAAAGTTTTCTTTTGGACTTAAGTTAGTGTGCAGACTTCAATACTTGAATCCCTTCGTGCTGTTGGGTTTTGGAGTGACATGGCCATCCTGAAGGGGTGGTCTTCTGTGGCTGCCACATTTTACAAAAACCGCAGTTCAGTAGTCTATTTCTTCTTTCTCTTGACTTGCTATTGAATAGAGAGGGTAAATACCTCACTTATCTTAAAGGACTCTAAAAATCCGGCCTTATTTCCTTCCTTTTTTAGGATCTTAGTAGAGGCCAGAAATGCATCAAAAAGGAAGGTTCATCCGAAATCATTCAGAAGGTACAAAGTAGAAATTCTGTGGACAGCAGTGGCTCAAGCCCTCAAAATGGAAAGTATACGCAGAATTCAAGCTTGATTTCAGGGGCGTGCCAGATAAATAATGGCAGTATAAGCCCAGAAAGGCCAGTTGGTGAAACTTCCTTTTCAGTGCCCCTTCACCCCACCAAGAGACCTGCATCAAATCCACCACCTATCAGCAACCAGGCAACAAAAGGTAGGCTGAGTATAATTTTGTGTGTGGCGGTGCTGGTGGCAGTTTCGATGGCTTCGTATAGTGGTTTGCCCTGCAGCTGCTGACAGCCTGATGCCTGAGGGATGGTGCGGTGATGGCAGCTTGCAGAGGTTGTTGTGCGAACAGAGATGCCCGTGGGAACAGAAGGATACCTAGGTCAGCCGTGAGGATTGGGAGTGGCTTTCTGGAAGAGGAGGTGGATCCCGAAAAGGGAGGTTAAGGGGTTAGCCAGGCCGGGTTGGGGAAGTGACAGGGTGGACCACAGTGAGGGTGAAGGAGATGGGATGGCCCATGGTACAGAGGTGAGAAACAGTACGGGGGGTATTTAGGGACCCACCGTTTTGTCACTGAAGCACCGGATGACGCAGGAATCCGGTTAGAGCTCATGCTCAAGAGATCGGCAGGGATCAGACTGAGGGGCGGATGGCCTGGTAAGTCCTGTGAAGGAGGTTGGCCTGTATCTGTCAAGTGCTGAGGTGGAAGTTTGAAGCAACAGGATTCCAGGAGCGTGACTTTGCCCGATTGGAACACCTAAAAGCCTTGCTTTCCGTACAGCTCTCCCTTTAGGTCCTCCAAGTGCTGTCTGTCGAGAATGACTTTCATTATGATTTACACTGTCGTTGGTGTTTTATAGGTAAACGTCCGAAAAAAGGAATGGCAACAGCCAAGCAACGTCTTGGGAAGATCCTTAAGTTGAACAGAAATGGCCACGCCCGTTTCTTTGTGTGACGGGGCTGCTGCTGTGGCCACTCTTCCCTTTGGAGACAGACTGGTTTCGGGGGCGCGGGAGCCTGGAGCTCTGGCCGGGCCCTCGCCTGACGCGGTTTGCATGTACAGTAGAGAACACTGCCTGAAGAACAAAATGAACCTGATGCTGCATTTTCACTGTGCCACACCCACTCAGCAATAACCGTTTTGGACCTGGTGGGGGAGAGGAAGAAGGAGGGTAGAACCTTAAAAAGAGACCTTGAACTGGGAAAGGTCTCTTGTCAGGGCTTGAATTTCATTTTGTTGTTGGTAGTGTCTTGATTTATTTTCAGTAGTAAGGTAAAGAATTATCAATAATTTATTTAACAGATTTTTTTTTTAAAGTTAACAGCTTTTAAATTCTTTCTTTTTTAAAGCTATTTATTTGGAAGATTTCTGGAGAAATATCTCACTAATTTAGATTTAAGAATGTGAAAGTTTTTAAATTATTTTTGATAGTGTGTATGTTACATGTGGGGAGGAGCCACAGTAACAGTAACTAGTCTGGACTCTTAAATTTGATATTCAGGTTAAAGTCTTAAACAGGGATTTGATGCATTAATTATTTTAAATTAAGATGTATATGAAAATCATTTTATTTTATATATTTCATGTGTTTTTTATAAGCTATTAGCTTCGCTTTTGCTAACATCCAAGGTGCATACTGTTATCCAGGTCGATTACCTTACATCCCACCTTCCCTCTGCACTCCCCATCATTTTGTGACGACACAAGACTCTTCTCTTTGCAGGGAAACACTTTCGTAGCCAACGTGTAAGAATTACATAAAAGATCCCACATTTCGCATTTCGTTTGACATTGCAGTTTTCTTCTAATTATATATAAATAGGCTTCTTGCATTTTCATTTTTGCTGATGATATCTGGGTCCCAAAGAGAACAGCTTTAATATCTTTTTCCTACCTTTTGGGGAAAGGATCATAAGTTTGGTTAAATTGTCATGTTTATAGTTTTTCAAATACATTTGTAACTACAGAGGGCCTTCTTCATACTGCCGGTGTTGGAGGGCAGGACGAGCACCTGCCACAGAGGTTATATTTTATGACGCTTTTATTCTGTGTGTATCTAACTTGTTGGAAAATATGAGATATGGTTTGACTTAGTATATTCAAATGTGCATAATAAGCCGTAATATAATAGGACTATACTATATTAAGTTGTATAGAAGCAAGCATGTTGGAGTAGATCTTTTGGGTGTATGTGTGTCTAGTTTCTTATTTCTTAACTTTCTAAGGAATTATTTAAGATACGGATCTGGAGTAAAATGGTGCTTCTTGCAGTTTCTTCCATATGTCCTAACTTAACCAGTGCATATTGAGATTAAGTATCTGGTCGAGCTTTAAGGAATCGTTTATCTCCTTTATGCACAGTTCTTACTAAATGCCAGTTTTCAGTTGCTCTAATAGCTTATATTTTCCCTTTTCTCCCCCATGGCATAAAAATAAGTGATTTCTGGGGGTGGGGTGGAGATATTCCCAATTCTGACAATAGAACATTTTACAAGTTTCTACAAAGAAAATATAGGCAAATAAGATAAAAATTATTTTTATGGAGAAGAAATATGGCCATATTGTGGATTTGTCTCTTTTTTACTCAGCAAGGTAGCAGGACATTCCCTTCTGTATTAAGTGTCACTTGAAGAGCTAAGAAAAAAACCTATACCGTCATCTTTCCTGGTTGTATTCAAATGTGTATTTTCAAAGAGAAATATTTCTTACTCTGTCTCTATTCCGGTATTTCATGGAATAAATATAAAATAGCTTATGAATTAGCCTTTCTGGTCCAAGTGACTGGACCAAAGTCTGGGTCTTAACTGGGTGTCAGGAAAAAGAATTGGTATGGAAATGTCTATAAATGGCCTACTTAAACTCTGTCTACACTCTGCCAAAACTAGTTAAGGAGATGGGTATAATCAGTCATTTGTTTGGTCATTGGATCTCAAGTTGTCAAAAGTTGGGGTTTGACTGATTCTCCTACCTCCTGATGTATTATTGTGACGTTTTGGTTTTCTGCAGACACCGTTTTAGTGTTAGAGTTCCCATGATTTTGTTTGGGTTTAAGAAATAAGAATTATAATTTCTTCTTCCGGCTACATCATGATCTGGGTTCGTTTTCTTTACATTTTTCTTAGCTCTAAGTGTTTTTAATTACCTGACCTCTTTTCTTTAGCTATAAAAATGAAAATCGATTTATTTTTATGAATTAAAGTGGGGAGCAGTGTCCACCCTGTGTACTTAGGCCAATAAATACTCATTTTAAGTAGCCAGTATGTAAAAGTATTAAGTGAAGGTACTGTGGATTCATTTTTGGCACATTTAGCCTATTAATGGGCTAAGTTAAAAAAACCAAAAAACAGCTTTCGGTAGTATAATATAACCACTGAAACAGAATTCATGTATCTTTCTCTGAATTGGTGAAAATTCAGCCTACTGGCCCAGTGAGTCTCCTAGTCAAAGGTCTTCTAAAGTTACTGGCTGTGATGCATCCTTTTATCTCATGGAAATGACTGAACTTTGAGATGACTGCAGCCAGGGTCTGGACTCCGCTGTGATAGACAACCTTTCATGTTTTCCTCTGTCTCCTTTATAAACCATACTACCACACGGACACTGCAGCATAGACAAGGAGACAACAGTGGTGGCATTTAGCTGATCATATGCAAATAAATAGGTAAAAACAATTGCGACTTAACATATGTGATTTTAATGGTACTAGTAGATCATGGTTTTTCTGTATTGATTCAAATAAGTGACTTCTGTTAACCTGGGACCCCCTGTACTGTAACTCATAATGTCACACAACATGCTTTCCAGGATTGATTAACGATGTAAAAAATACAAAGCTGGCAGTTGATAGTAGTTTGGCGTCCTAGAAATACACTGAACTTCGTAAGCATCAGTTAAGTTTTAAGCATACAGAGTTAAAAATTCTGACGGAAATCGTCTTGTAAACTCAGAGAAAACAAGCCCATCTTTATCACAACTTAAATACTTAGCTTGAAGACTGTTCTGTTTTTTTAATAATCCTAATGATTGCCTTTTAAATGAACTCTACTGTATTGACTCGTATACTAGCAGCAGGTATTTACAAAACACCTGTGTGCCCAGCACTACTTAGTCCTGTGGGGGAATTTAAAGTTGAAGTTGTGGTCTCTGCTCTTGAAGGCATCTTCTCCAAGAAATAAGCAGTATTAGTTTCATTTCTAAGCAAACTTATGCAAAAGAGGGCCCATGTATTTAAAAAAAAAAAAAAAAGCATAACTTTAATAGTTTCAAGGAAGTGGAAGGTTTTTTTTTTTAATTTTTAAAATTTAAGAAATATTTCAGAAGTTAATAATTTAATGTTGGTGGTAGAGGGGTGTGGTGTAACATGGAAGGGAGCACGAACCTGGGTTTTTGTCCCAAGTTCTACCGTTTATGCATCAGCTGTGTGTCCGGAAATAAGTCAGAGTCTTGGTTTTCTCATTTGTAAGTATGGACAAAAATGTGGTTAGGAAAAACATAGAAAAACATTCCTTAATTATTAACACGTCATACTTACCGAGAATTTATCATTATTTAAGTTACAACTGACAGTGCACATCTCTATGCATTTTTAAGTGAAAACTATTACTCATAAATTTTGTTTCACATACAATACATGCCCGGAGCATGGTACCTAAAAAATCAGAAGCATCTCTAACAAGGCATTGAGTTAAAATCAGAATTAGTGCTTGAAGTGGAAGAAAAAGAAATGAGCTAGTTTATGGATAAGGGTTTATGGATAACAACAAGTAGCTGTTATGATGGTTTAAAGGAACTCAAAGGTGGTTTGAGGTTTTGCTCAAAGAGGAATTAGGTCAGTGCTGCTCCACAGACTCTTCAGGTACTAGATAAAGGTAAAATAAGTCATGGAATGAAAATGGTTTAGCAGCTACCCAAGGAGCCGGGGAAAAAATATAAGATGGTCAAAAGATGGGAACCAACAAAGCCAGCTCGCAGTTGGCCACGAAAAGCTTGCTGGGTAGAGAGAGAACACACTGTAGTGGGAAAGGAGACTTGACTGGACATCTTCAGAGGAGGAGATTCCTTCTGCTCTTTTCAAGAGGTGCTGTCTGTAGCGATAGGGCTAGTCCCCAGAGAGTGGATGAGTAATTGTATGGCCCACTTTACTACTGCCAGGAGTAACTACACTTGCTTTTAGCCAAAAGGCCGAGAAGCGATACCAGGAGTAACTACTACAGTATGTAAACATTTTACAATTTCATGTTAAGAAATGAGGGCTTAATAATGTAAATCTGAACATTTTTCAAAAATTCCTTCCCCTTCTCCCTCCCCCATTAAATATTAAGCTAATTGCTCCCTCCCTGCTAAAAATTGGCAGTCATTTTTGGATGTCCCAGACCTTCACCTAAAGCAATCTTGAGAAGGCTGAGCTTCAGATAGTTAGCTTAGGAAAAGAGTGTTGCCAGTAAATAAAGGAGACCAACGAAAGCCAGGAGGGCAGTGATTCGCCTGGGGTCACAGTGGATCCTAGACCTCAGGTCCCTCGCTTCCTGAAGCAGCCCCTGTTGTGTGACCTTGTGCAGCCTCTGCTCCTCCTGTGGTGGATGACGATGATAAGCTTATTAGAAGTCACGTGGAAAGGGAAAGAAATAATATGCTTACTACGTTGCTGATGAACGAACGTAATGTAATTTTAATACTGTAGCCTTACTAAAAACCCTTTTCATATTTTCATTTGTTTTCCAGTGAGCTTCCTGCCATAAGTCAAATATTTGATCCCCTTACAGAAACAAAATTTTAGAAGTAAGGTCGCTAAGAAGCAAATGCCTGTTTCCAAAGCAATCAGCTTATCATGACTGTGGTTTTATTCTTTTATAGTATTTTTTCCCTTTATAATGGGTAGGGGAATATGATACTCATTTGCCTGCATTCTACCCCATAGACTCTCCCACTCACCCTTGGTGCCCTTTCTAGTGTCCTAAAGCTTTGTCTTATCAAGTGGAAAATTAAATTTTTTGTTAAAACCTTTTTGAAACTGCATACAGTGAATCTTCCAAGTTTATCTGCTCTGCACTATTTCACTAATAAACCCTGGCTACCACGTAGCCTTTGACCTCCAAGTAGTTTATAAACCTATGCAAGACCTGTGACATTCTGAATCCACTTTTATTTTGGAAATCAGTCCTAAATGGAACCTAATCATAAAGATAAACCTTGCCTCCACCCAGTTTTATTTTGGCCATTTCCTTTTCAAGATGTCAGCTCTTTGTCCCCAAGATTTTTCACCAAAACAATGGTCATAAGTGCTGGAATATATAGTACTTTGCAGGAATAAAATAACCCAGACATACTCTTCTTACGTTTCTTTGGTGGATTTTGGTTGGTGACAGTTACCAGCATTGAGTGCGATCTATAATGAGGAGTTGATTCCTTGCCTAGAATCATTTCTTCCCTCTAAGATTCATAAGTAACCTTTTATTTTTACAAAGCATACATATAACTTCCACACTATAGTCAGGGACCTGAGGTGTAACTTGCTAAGTGAACCCCAAGGTTATTTTATCTTGCAAAAGAAACCTAAACCAAACTAAGGGCCTTACATATATGGTTAGACTGAATCAAAAGCTATAATAACCTCAGTTTTCTCAAAAACAGCTTCTGACTGCAAAAGCGATTCATGCAGTTGTTAGGTGTGAAATAGCGCTGATCAGGGAGCACAGTGCACCCTTGCAGACTATTTCCTTCCGACAAGACTTTTCTACTTTTAATATAAATTAAGCCATAACAGTTTCATGCTGTGGAAAGAGGGTGAAAAGGTTCATTCTAAGAGATTATATAATATGAATTTTCACATTTACTGTGAAATGTCTAACTTTGCCAGTGCTTCAGCAGGTTTTTTTTGGGGGTGGTGGGTGGGGTGTAGAGGGTGGTGATGCGGGGGTAGTATTGGTTATAGGGGTTTTAAATCTGTGAAATTTGAAAAGGGGACAGTTGTTGGCTATGGTATTTACTAGTTTTGTAGTAACGTTTTGCTAGCCTGACTGACTTTCCTTAACTGATTTTTATGCCCATGGTCCAAGGTGACTGTCACCCTTTCTTGTTTGGGGTGTCTGCGGAGTAGTGTCTTGTCTGTTTGTATAGGCAGTCGGTATGTGTGCACATGTGTGTCCTTTGAATACAGAAGCACACGGTGTGACAACAGAGTGGGGTGTGGCTGGGAAATGGGATGCGGAAGCTTTAAGAGCATTTTTTTTGGATTCGTAACAGTATTTCCCATCTTTTGCCTGCAGGCGGGGAAAGTGTACAGTATTTATTTTGTTTCTGTTTTCACTTTGTAAGTCTTCAAGTAGCTTACATTGGTTATTCTAGGGGAGGACAAGTGACTTGTTTAAAGTTGTATTTAGTATTCTTACTTTCCAATTTCTGTATTTTAAAATATTGAAATTAAAATTGTATTACTTCTGTTTTGATTTTTTTAGCACTCGGTGTATTTTTTGCTCATTTTGTTTGAAAGTATAAATGTTGAAAGTTGTATAAAATGTGTCTTTGAAAGAAAAAAAACCTGAATTCTATATCCAAATCTGACTTGGTGCTCCCTTTTTCTGTTTATTGACTTATAGGAGATTGGAGAATGTGAAAAGCTGTGTCACACTTCCGCTTCTTACTGTTTCCGAAGATTTAAATGTGAAGAGTAATGTGTCCTCTTCTTTTATTAGATGTATCTCTGGGGAAGCAGTTGCTGAAAGAGGGGAAAGAACAACAAAGGCTAATTGGCAAGATGCTGCTGTGTTGTGGCCACGGATGGGGGTGTTTCCTGACGGACATTTAAGAGCACTCATGGTCCCCAACCCGGTCACCCCACAGAGATTTCTTGAGCACCTGCAGTATACCGGGTGCTGTTCTAGTGCCGGTGCTACAGGAGCGAACGGAACAGCCCCAGTCGTCAGGGAGCTTATGGTCGATGTGAAAGGTGGGGGAGAAAAGAGGTGCCTCGGTGACCAGCTGCCTCAGGGAAGGTGGGGTGGGAGCACTAGTTCCAGGAGAAAGACAGGTTCCCTTTCAGACGTGGTGCTTTTGCGGGATCTGATAGCCCCGTCTGGGAGGATATGCAGCACAGTGAGAAAGGAGCCGTGGACAGAGGAAGAAGGAGTACGGGGTGGGGGCAGCACTTCAGGGCAGAAGAGGGGCCCGGAAAGGGGGCAGAGAGTGGCTGAGTCTGCTCAGGAGGAGGACCCGAGTGCAGGTCACAGGAGCCAAGGCTACAGAGATAACAGAGGCCTGTGCCCTTCCTGTACCTAATACCTGCAAGAGAGTCGCTGTTCCAGAGCACGCACACTGAGCCCACCTCAGCAGCTGTTACGGGAGTGTTACCCAAAGCACCTTTATGCCTCCTCTTTCTTCTAAACTGGCCTGCTCTGGTCCAGCCGATTGAGACCTAAATCTGAACGAATCTGTTCTTTTGTAAAAATCCAGACTGTCGGTCTGTATACCTGCGGGATGTTGACCCTTCACCAGGCTCGTTTGGTACCGGTTATCAGGACCTACTCTCCGTAGACTTAGCTTGATTTTTGTGTTTGCACCAAGCAGTGAGACTGAGACGCATCACTGTGAGATGTGTCGTGTGACCCAGCCCTCATTTTAGATTGAGAAGAATCAGGTGGTATGCCGAACACAGAGTTTTGGACAGAAACCCTCATTATCTTTGTTCCATTTGAGTACTTCCTGTGTATAAGGGATATTTTCATTTCTTCCTCGGAGTAACCCAGCGAGGTAGGTGCTATATTCCCCATCCCACAGATGAAACTGAGGCCAGAGAGGGTAAATAATATGTGTGGGTTCACACTGCTAATAAAACAGATTTTAATCAAAAGCCTACCTAAAAGCTCTGGTATTTCCTTTGCATTTGGCATTCTCTCATTATTTTAGTTGTATACTTTCAGTTATTAAAAAGGAATAGATGGTCCTTAGGAATGGTTTGTGTTCGGGGCGCCTGGGTAGTTCAGCTAAGTGCCCGATTTTTGATTTCTGCTCAGGTCGTGCTCTCATGGTTTGTGAGTTCAAGCCCCAAGTCGGGCCCTGTGCCGACAGCGTGGAGATTGCTTGGGGTTCTCTCTCTCTTTCTCTCTCCGTGCCCCTCCCCTCTCGCAATCTCTCTCTCTCAAAAAATAAACATTAAAAACAAAATGGTTTGTGTTCTAAACATTTCCTTGTAGGTATCCATTTTGGACTGAAATATCTTCAGAAGTTTTCTGTCACTCAGCTTTGAGTCTAGTTTTCCCAGGGACACGCACACATGAAACACTGGTTTATCATCTAGAATCTCACCTTCTAGTGGAGAACAGGCTGTAAACAGGGAACATGGGATACCATTACAATACATGAACCCAACAGCGGTTCCCAAAGCCGCATCCCGAGGGTCCCAGTAGGGGCTGTGCCCGGTGCCTACGCCGTTTCCTGGGCCTGGATGTGGCCGCTGTGAGGGCTCAGCTGCCTCCCTCGCTGCTGGTGCCGCCGCCTTCCCCACTCTGAAGCTTCTCCTGCCGCCCTCTGCACCTCCACCCTGTAGGTGGGCCAGCCCAGGTACGGAAGGAGAGAGAGAAAAGACCGGCTGCCTGCCTTCCAGAGTCTAGCTTCCCCCCCCCCCCCGCCACCGAAAAACTCCTTACCATCCAGGTCCCCAGGTCCTCATCTTCACTCACTTCCAGGAAGGTTCTCCATCCCTCCTTCCTGGGCTCTTCCCATCCTCGGACCCAGAAATACCCTTTACACTCTGTAAAAGCTCTAATTCTGATGTGTTGTGAAGTCATCCCTTCTATGCCAGAGTTGGAAAAAGAAAAAAATGAAGGCCTAAAAATAGAAAGTAACGTGTAAATTCCATACACTTTTCTGTAAGGCAAATAAAACCTGGGACAGATTCTCGGTAACAGAATAGTATTTGACCTTCCCCTAATCATTTACTCTAGAAGCTGCCCTACATAAGGAACTTGAGGTCTATCTGTGTCTGGCATAAAGCATGTCGTGTTAGTGGTGCTTGGTGACCTGGGGAATAGGAGATTCTGAGGCTGGGAACTTGTAGACGCTTCGGGTTTATGTTTTGTTTTGTTTTTTCCTAGTTCAAATAACTTGTCAAATTCGAAATTATAGGAGACAAGTGGGTTCCACCACAGGGTATGGGTTAGCTGCCCAAGAACACACTACTCACGCCGGGGTACCTATCACACCCCTCAGAAATCAGACCCTCTTGCTGTACTGGCCGCCTAAGTGGGGCTTGGCACACGGGTCAGGGCCGCTGAATGGACACAGAGCAGGTCACCAGGGAGCCCTTCCTCCCTCCTCTTCTACTCTCTGCCCCGTCCCTGCTTCCCTTGAGGCTCTTCTCGCTCTGCAGTGTCTTTGTTCCTTGTTTTGTTCGAACTACCAGCCTGAGTGTGTTCTATTCCAGGGTTTAGCACAAATCTCACTAAAATACACTGAATAAACATAAACACAGTCCTTTCTACCAAGATTCTCTCTGTCTCTTTCTCTCTCTCTCTCGACCAGTGGGATGAGATGGTTGAGGGCGGGGGGGGGGGGGGGTGGGAAGAGATAGGGTAAAAGAAAAAAGCAGAACAATGGGAAAAGAACCTAATACAATTGTAGAATTCCGTCTCAAGTATTAAGAGCTGTGGAAACTCACCAATATAGTATAAAAATGGGTGTTTGAAGTTTCTTTACAATAATAAAAAAGACGGAATAGATTTTAATGAGATAAACGGGTTATATAGCTCACATAGAACCTAAAACTTTAAATTTTATTGTAGTTGCTTTGTAAATATTATATAGGCGTGCCTTGCTTTGGAGCTATGGCAATGGTTAAACAGTAATGGTTAATGTCTAAAACCACAAAACAAATTACTTGGGTGATACATAATTATGGAAGGATTTTTTTTTTTCTACCCACAAGGAAAAAGAGCTTGCTAAAAATTACTTGATTCCACAGAGCACTATTTTCAGAGGTTTGAAGCAGGACCCTTCAAGGGTGCTGTCACTCTGCTTGAATTCCTGGGCAGTGTAATGTTCGGAAAGGGAATTGCTCAGGAGTTCGGCAGGGCTCACCTTGGAAGACAAGTCATAACGCAGCTGGCCTGGCCACGGATGAGCGTGTTAAGTATGCTGAGCCCAGCAGAGACTTTGGGCTCTACCGATTCCTGGTAAGGAGCCTGGTCAAGAGCAGGACCAGCAGAACACAAGCTCATCCAGGCTTGGTTCCCCAACTCCAGATCAACTCCACCTGGTGGAGACACCTTACACTTGGGTATCTGATCCCAAATTCCCACGCTGAATCGCAAATAGGCTTCTATGTGAGTGGCCTCACCAACGTTCAGTTGCCCAAGCCAGATTCTTGGATGCTGTCCTCAAATCGCCCCTCTCCCCACCCAAATCAACGATTCACCTGACATCAACCATCTCCCCACTGGGTAGTTTATACAGAATGAAACTATGCATTAGTTATGACTGCCTCAGGACAAAATATGGACAAAAAGCTTCCTAGACCCTGCACCCCCCTCCTTCCTCTAGTAAGTAAGGCTAGTTGTTACCACCATCTCCTCTGTTTCCCTTTACAGCAAAATTTCTTGCAGACCCTATCTCCATTTGCTGTTTTCATGTCCTCACTGCCCATTCACACTTCAACCCACTCCAGTCTTTATCCTTAACCATTCTGCCACCCATCACACTATAAAGAAGCTTGGGACAGACTGCTAAGTGATGAGCAGTCACACAGATCCCAGAAGGTGAGGGGCCATCTTGGCTGTTCTAGTGCCAGCTGAGCTCCCAGCTGAATGCAGCCCCAGGAATGACTGGTTATACTGTGTGAGGCAGAACTACCCCACTGAGCTCTGTCGACTCACAAAATCATGAAAATGGAGCCATTGTTTTTAGCCCCTAAGTTTTGGGGTGGTTTGTTGCACAGCAATGGATAAAACATTTCTCTACCCTCTTTTACTCAGTCTCTTGATGACACTCAACGTAGGTGATCATCCTTTCTTGAAATATTGAAATATTGAAATATTTGGCTTTCGTGATTCCCTAATCCTGGTTTTCCTCCTACCTCAGAGGCGGCTCTCTCTCAGCCTTCTCAGCTCTAGACGGGCAGATCGTTGGATTTCTGTTTACACTCCTACCTGGTGATCTAATCGGTCCTGTGGGTTTAGCCATCTATATGTTCACAGCTCTTGTTCTGACCTCATCTACAAATGCCAGACGCACAGATCCAAGTGCAGGCTGGGCATCTTCCGCGTGGATGTTTAGTAAGGAATCTCCTAAACTCTTCTGTCTTAAAACCCTTCGTGACTTGTGTTTTAAAAGGGGTTTGTTAGGGGCGCCTGGGTGGCGCAGTCGGTTAAGCATCCGACTTCAGCCAGGTCACGATCTCGCGGTCCGTGGGTTCGAGCCCCGCGTCGGGCTCTGGGCTGATGGCTCAGAGCCTGGAGCCTGTTTCCGATTCTGTGTCTCCCTCTCTCTCTGCCCCTCCCCCGTTCATGCTCTGTCTCTCTCTGTCTGAAAAATAAACATTAAAAAATAATAATAAAAAATAAATAAAAGGGGTTTGTTTTAATCAGGTAAGACGCACACACAGGGAAATGTCTGTTATGAAGGGAGATGTTTTTATATTCACAAGTCCCCAGAAACAGGAGGCGGGCACACCTGCAGGGCCACGCAGGGATGCACCGCCAACACTGGCAAGGGGGCAGAGGGAGTGGGAAAAATGCGGGCAAGAGTCTTTATCGTGACTTCTGTGGGAAGGAATCAGGGTGGCATGTGTATGGCCTTCTAGATTCCTAGAAATATATTGGAGCTTTTCAAAGCCCCGGTGGACATCTCATCCTTCAGCTTTTCCTGTTAAGCTTTTGATTCGTTTATTGTTTGCCTCGACTGTTATCCATTGCCTCAGTCAGTGGTTATGTTAAAACATTGAACAAACACCGTTGAGGAGAAGCCATTAGGACTAGGCTAGTTACAGTGAGGACGAATGAATACAAGTGTTTTCAGGAAGGTCTTCCAGGGAACCAGTGGACAAGTCTAACAAGGACTTTTGGAAACAGCTCCAGCCCTGTTCTGCCCTCTCTGGTACCAGCAGTGTGGGCTGTTAGCTTTCAAGGCCTCCAAGGACTGAGGAGAAGACAGGACTAGGGGAAGTTGAAGTGCTACAAAGTTTGATGTTTTCAACTTAGATTCAGCTGTTGCGCTTTTTTTTTTTTTTTTTTTTTTTTTTGGTTTATTTAAGTAAAGTCTACACCCAGCCGTGGGGCTTAAATTCACGATCCCCGAGATCAAGCTTCGACAGGGAGGCCCTCAGCTGTTTTTCTTGACTAAATGCTAAATGAGTTGCTGCAAAACTTTATAATTTCCAGTAGGGATTTGGGCCATTTTGGCCAGTTTTTCACCTGGAAGGGCAAACTTTCTGAGGTCCTTACTCCACCATTTTCACTGCTGTCATCCTTCCTTTAAAAAAAAAAAACAACCGCAAAACAATATTAAAACCACAATTAAAAATTAGAATTTTAAATTAAGAATTAAACCTAAAAAATTGTCCACGATGTTTTAAAGTCCAAATTTATTTTATTATTTATTTATTATTATTTTTTTAATATTTATTTTATTTTTGAGAGAGAGGAGAGATGAGCTAGGGGGAGGGGCAGAGAGGGGGACAGAGGGTCTGAAGCGGCCTCTGCGGTGACAGCAGAGAGCTCAGTGCGGGCTGGAATTCACTAGCAGAGATCATGCCCTGAGCCCAAGTCCAACACTTCACCACTTACCCGGACTAAGCCACTAAATCCCAGGCGCCACTAAATCCACATTTAAAAGCCAAGCGATAACTGCCCCTCACCCCCTAATTCATTTGTGCGTGTTACTTTATACTCACCATCCACACACTTAACAGGTTTTTACCGTTTTGCGGTAATATGGAGAATTTTAACATCGTACCTGTTTCCTTCCCCTGCAATCTTCCCGCCCCTCATTTTTCTCCCACTTTCCTAGTGCCCCTTACTGCATACTCCCCGACGCCAGTGTTCATGAGCCAACTTTGGCACAGTGTGTGTCCTTCCTGAGCCTTCTCCTTGCTCTTTCAAAAACAGCCACATTGCCACACAAATAGGTTCTCTTTTCGCTATTGATTTAAACGGTTCTGTACCGCTTTTCCCCCTTAACACGTCACGGACGTCCTTCTAGGTCTGTAGAAATTTAATGCATGCTTGCTGAAGTCCTGTAACAAAGAGTCTGGACAAGGATCCCCTGCGTTGCTCCCAGCACCATACCTCCTCCCCGCCCCCCGCCAAACACTCTCACCAGAACTTACTGTTGCTTTTACTTTTTTTTTCTTAGGAGGGTTCATTTTATTTTTTGTTTTTATTTTAATATAGTTTACTGTCAAGTTAGCTAAGTGAAATAAATCAGAGAAACACCGATATCGTATATTTTCATTCATATGTGGAATTTGTTCCTTTTAGTGCTAGAAGATTCTCAGAAGACAGACTGCTGGGTCAAAGGTCACGCATCTTCAAAACTTTACTAGGGGCTGAGGGACTACTTTGCCAAAGGGCGCCAACAGTTCACCTTTCCATCCGCCCCCCCCCCTCCCCCGGGAGTGTGCCGGGACTCCGAGCGGTCTCTAAGCGCTCGGTCACTGTATTATCGAGCAGGGCTGAGGAGAAATGGCTTTGCTTTCGCACAAGACAGACGCTTCGGAGCTTAGAACGGCGGGATCGCCGCCCAGAACGGCGCGGATCGCGCCGGCTCCAAGAGAAAGTAGCGCCCGAGCCGCGCGGCGGGTCGGCGTGATCGCGGTCACGTGGTGTAGGATACGGCCCGGCGCCGTCGGGAGCAGTCAGGCTGAGGGGCTCGGTCGCCAGGTGGGCGGCGTCCCCGTTTGCTCGGCCAACGCCCGAGCGGAGAGCTCCCGGGGCCGGCGGCCGCGCGATTTCCAAATGCTCGGGGCTTCGGCGAGCGGCTGCGCACGGCCCGGGCATCTCCGCCCCCGTCCACCAGGCGAAGGCGCTTCGAGAGCCGCGGGGCGCTGCCCCGAAGGACCAGGCTGCTTCTCTCTGGAGCGCCGGAGAGCCGCTTTCCGGGGCCCCCCGGCTGCCGACGGAGCGGGGGAGCGGGCCGCGGGGCCCGGCGGCCGCGCACAGCTGGGAGCCCTGAGGCCGGAAGGCGGCGAGCCCCCTCAGCTGCGGGCCGGTGGGCGTGGTGAGGCGGCACAGGTTCCGTTTTTCCGGGCCCCCGGGAGCTTTCGCTTTCGCTTTCCTTTCCAGCTGGCGTCTGAGCCCTGCGGGAGCCGCCCGCCCAGTCCGCCCCGGCCGCCGCCCGCGTCCCGCCAGCAGCTCTCCGACGGGCAGCGCGCCCCCGCCGCGGCCATGGCGCAGGCTGGCGTCCTCGGCGAGGTGACCCAGGTGCTGTGCGCGGCCGGGGGCGCCTTGGAGCTGGAGGAGCTGCGGCGCCGCTTGCGGGAGGGCGTCGGCAACGACGCGCTGGAGCGGCTGCTGCGGGACCGCGGCCGCTTCGCGGTGGCAGCGAGGGCGGGCGGCGCGGCGGCCTCCGCGCAGCGCGTCGTGGTGGCCGTCTCGGCGCTGCGCCTGTGCCGCGCGTACCAGAGCCCCAAGCCGGGCTGCGTGGGGCTGTGCGCTCAGCTGCACCTCTGCAAGTTCTTGGTCTACGGGGCCTGCAAGTTCATGAGGGCCGGGTAAGCGCCGCGCCCGGAGCCCGACGGCGGGGCCGGGGGACCCTGCTCTCTCCCAGCCCGCCCTGGGCCCCTCCTAGAGTCTGGGGAGACCGGGGGGCGTCCGTTCTCTGGCCTCTCCCCACCCTTAATTCTCTACAGCGAACATTTATTGAGCACCTGCTGAATACCGGGTGCCGTGTAAGGGACTCCGGGTGAAGCGGTGTCCCCAAGGCTCCTGCAGTGTCAGAGAGGGACTTGGAGCGCGGTACCCGCTGCGACAGCCCGGGGGTGGCGGGGGGTGGGGTGGGGGATTCTCCGCGAGAAAAAGCCGCCTCTGGCTTCCGGAGCCCCCCGACTCCCGGTCTCCAGGGCGACCTTTGAGGGGCCCCACAGCCGAGGGCTTTCTCTGCCCGGCAGCGAAGGAATCTTCGAAAGCCTGTTTCAGCTTTTGCTCGCTTGCTTTACAAGCCGGCAGTGGCCTCCGTGGCACTGGGAAGAAAATGCGTGCCCCTGTTGCGAAGCTAGTCCGCTTATGTAGAAGAATTCGTTTCTCCTTATTTCCTTTTCTTTCCCCTTTCCTTTCTTTCTTCTTCTTCTTCTTCTTCTTCTTCTTCTTTTTTTTTTTTTCTGGCTTCACTTCTTTCTTGCTCCCGTCAGGTCCACTAGACAGCATGAGGTAGTGGTCTTGATCCATGCAGTCATTCAGGGACCCAGGCCGACTGACCTAGACTCTGTCTCCTTGGCCCATGGCTCTTTAGGCCATTCAGGGTCTCGGATTCCGGGGAGCAGGTGGAGAAGATGGACAGGGGAGGGTTGGGGGGAAGTTTTCCCAGGTCTGGAAGGGGTGGACAGTTTTCCATCTGTCCCCTGGACCACAGGGTGTCTCATGACCCCCATCATGTCTAGATGCGAGGGAGGCGGGGAGCTGGGAAATGTGGCCCTTGGGAAGCAGCTGTTGAGAAATACCTAGATTAGAATATTCCAACCCCCAGCTTAAGGCCTTAAGAGGGGAGGGTGTGTGTGTGAGAAATTAGAGATGGGGAGTTGGTGAGAGTGTGGGGACAGGATGGGGGAGAGGTGATGGCTGTTATTGTTGACTGAGGGATGACTCATACCTCTCTTTTTTCCTTGTTGACTGAGGGATGATTCTTACTTTGCTTTCTTATTGGCGGAGAGAGCAGAAGTGTGTCGGGGGGCAGCTCTCCAAGTCTGCAGCCTGGGAGAGCATGGCCAGGGTCCCAGGTGCTGGCGTGGGAGTTGACGGCTGCAGCCCCAGGAGCGGGTCAGGTCTGAGGTGGAGGCTGACGGTGGAACCTTGGGCAAACTGGGCCCTCAGGGACTGGTGTGGATGGGTCACTTCAGGGGAGAAGGAGGAGCAGTAGCTGGAGAAGAAGGTGGACGTAATAAATGGTGGATGGGTGGATCTAATGATGGGGTAACTGGTGGATCTTGTTAACGTCTGTATTTGGTGAAATAAAGATGGCAGCCCTTTTCTCAGCTAGTTCCCAAGGTTGGGGGTTGCGTTTTACTTGTCTTGGAAATCTGGGAGTCTGGTATCTGTTGGCCTAGATGATTCTGAGTTTTCTTTTAAATTCTTCCCTGTTCCATTTTCCATGCGGTTCACACAGGACACTTAATTGAACCTTCCTTCTTCAACTGCTTTCGGGTCACATAAGGGAGAGTGGGTGCGGTTGGCTGCGTTTTCTTTGCTTTCTTTGGGACTCTGCTTGTCTCCCTGAACCACAGGGTCCGCTGTTTCAGAAATAGATCATGGCTCCTGCTTTTGCCCACTGGTCACAGCTGGGAAGGGTCCCAGGTCCCTGACTTCATCCTTTGCTGAGGAGCAGTAAGCATCGTGGTTAAGAGCACAGCCCCAAGACCAGCCTGCCTTGTTTCAAGCTGGCTGCACTCCCTGCTAGCTGCACGATTTTGGGCAGGTGACTTTGTATCAGTGTCTCAGTTCCCTCATCTGCAAAATGAGGATAATATCACCTACCTCATAGACTTGTTGAGGACTGAATGACTTAACTGATAAAACCTCAGGAAATCCCTGGTTTGTGATAAATGCTCAAGTCTTAGTAGCTATTGCTGCCGTCACTATCCCAATTATTAGCTATATTTGGTTCTGGCGGCACCAAGTTTGCCTAGAATGTTTTCCTTTTCTTGCCTGGTTCCTCAACCTAAATATTTGGCCCAGGCTTTACACCTTTTAGGCACTGTCCCTTGAGTGATTCTGTCAGGCTCAGGTGCCCTTCCCGTCTGCATAGACGTACTCTCAGCACAGCTGACCATGCCATTTTAGAGTCCTCTCCATATCTGTTATTTCCACTAGAGGAGAGAAGGGGAAGAGTCTGGATGACTCCAAGGTTGTTGGTCTGTGCAGTGAAGGAGGGAAGTGGTCTTTTACTGAGCTGGGGGAGCTTGTGAAAGGTGCAGGTTTGGGGGAGTCAGTCACGGGTTGGGTTTTCTTTTGAGATGCTCACAATAAACACGTGAGGTTTGGCAGAGTCTGAGTAAAGCAAATGATATTTGCCTGACTCTTCCGGGTCCTGGTGACCTGGGAAATCATTTGAAGTGTTTGGATCATCAGGGCGTGGTGCCAGTACGTGGCTCACAGTGAATGTTCAGCCAGGGCTTGTTAGTGGAAAGAACGGAGGAGGAGAGCAGAGAAGAGGTCTGAGCCTCAGGGTGTGAGTGTGTCTGTGCACATACCTATAACCATAGGTGTCCACACTCATTTATTCAGCCAGTGTTCAAGTGTCTGCTAAGTGCTCATTGTCTGTCATACTGCAACTCTTCTTTGGGGGATGGCACTGTCATTCTTACCAGGTATTGATGAGAAGTGCCGTCCTAGGCCCTCGAGCTTGCAAGGTAATGCCTTTTCCTTTGTGAATAAGCATTACATTTTTTCATCGCATAGACATGTGGGTTTTTTTCTGATGCTCCTAAGCAATGTCAAGAACGATGCCTGAAAAATTATCTTCGAGACTGATTTTACTAGCTTTATTAGTTTGCTAGGGCTGCCATAACAAAGTGCCACAGGCTGGGGCTTAAACAGAAACTTCTCACGATTCTCAAGGCAGGAAGTCTGAGATCAAAGTGTTGGCAGGGTTGATTTCTTTCTGAGCCCTCTCTCCTTGGTTTGCAGATGGCTGTCTTTTACCCGTGTCCTCACAAGTGTGCATCTGTATCTTAATTTTCTCTTCTTATAAAGACATCAGTTGGATTGGACTAGGCCCCCACCCCCCAGCGCAACAACCTCTTTATAAACTGTCTCCAAATACAGTCACTGGGGGTTAGAGCTTCAACCTAAGAATTTCGGGGAGGCGCAGTTGAACCGTGACACCAGCTCTGCTTCTTTGCAGGAAGAACTGTAGAAACAGTCACAGCTTGACGACAGATCACAACCTGAGTGTGCTGAGAACTCACGGTGTTGACCACCTCAGCTACAGTGAGCTCTGCCAGCTTTTGTTTCAGAATGACCCCTGGCTTTTGCCAGAGGTGAGTTCCAGGCGGGGGTGTGTATGTATGCAAGTGATGGGGGAGAAGCCAGAGGTCGGGAGAGAGGAAATCTTGTGGCAGAAGAGGAGCCAAGGACCCCAGAGTGACCACAGGGATCTACTTGAAGGAGACCTGGATTGAATTCCTGGCTCTGCTGATTTTTAGACCTGTGACCTTGGGCCAACCTTGCCCCGTCTAGAGGCCTCCTTTCCTTCTGTGTCATTTGGGCCGGTATCTCCTTTTCAGGGCTCCCATGAGATCGGGGGAGTCTGTTTGGCCAGTGGCTGCAACAGGATGTTCCTTACATGGGGATGAGGGGATAAGAGACTCCAGCCTGCTCCTCTCTGTCTAGCAGGACTTGGAACCACGTGTTATTGCCAAACCCAGGAGTTCTGTGAGGAAATTTTTCAGAGATGCTGACAGGCAGGTGATGAGCTCTCTACTAAATCAGTTGCACCCAGGGAATTTTGACCTTTAGTGGATGTGCATTTCAGATGCTCGTAATGCATTTCAGATGCTAACTGAACCTCCCTGTAATGGCCGTGTACTATCTTGGGCCCTCCAAGAAGCAGACGCCAAGATGGGATTAGAAGTGTAAGAGATCTAGTGGAGAGGGAGCAGGAGGAGGTGGGGAGCCTTTGGACAGTGATGTTGCAAGAGAGGGGGAAGGAAGGAGACCGGGTAGGAGGAGACCCTGACTGGAGCACAGTTCTAAGAAAGCTGCTGCTTGGCCATTACGAAGTTCTGAGCTAAAGTAGCTCATTGTTGGCTAGGAGCAGCCCGTGGGAGCATGGTCTCTGTGTGAATCAGGTAGTGGCTCCCGAGGGCAGCAGCTGAGCTGAGTAAGTGGTGTGTTCCTGTGGCCAGCACAGGTTTATGGGATGTTCTGGCACTTTCTCTGGGATAAGGCTACAGAGATTAGATTGACCTGGTTTAATGAAAATGCTTCCATATTACTCAGTTAAAACCACTCATTTGAGAACGGTGCTTTGTGGCTTAGTGACTGCTACATAATAGATAGTAACTTTTCTCTTGCCTTTTGAAAATTACTATTGATTCAGCTAACCTTTATTGAATAACCACTACGGGTCAGGAACTGCCGATAAGGAGATAAAAGACCCTGTTCTGCCCTTCCAGGAGGCAAGTTTACTGGGTGAGACAGACAAATCAGTGTGTGATTGTAAGGTGCTATTTTAGGTGCTGCAGTAGAAGTGAGCACTCTGGCCTCAGGCAGTTGGGGCACTTGGGAAGGCATCCTGGGGTAGTCGGTGCCTGCTCTGAATGCTGAAGGGTGAATGAAGGATGAAGGTCTGGGAAGAAGGGGGGCACAGAGGACAGAACCTGGCACGGTCGGGGGACAGCACGTAGGTGAGCACAGCTTAGATTTAGGTTGGGAGAGGAGAGAAGGAGAAATGGGTGAGTAGAGACTGATCCATGCAGCCTTTGGTATCACAGGAAGGACTTGGGTGGGGGGTTGTGTTTGGAGAGTGGACATTAATGTTTTGGAGTGAGCAACTTGTCAGTGGTATAAAAAAATGAATCCGAAGGTGACCAGTGTGGAGTGTGTAGCCTCTTGTCTTCTGGGGTATGCAGGTGGTTTTTAGAGCACAGTGCCGGCAACCGGAACTGTGACCGTAAACTCAGATCCAGTGCAGCTTTCCTGCCAGGCCTTCTGCTCTGAGGCTAGTCCCCTTATCAGATGAACAGTTGGGGCCACCACCGTGAATCGAGCACCCACTACGTTCCAAGGCATTGTCTCGGCCACTTTGTATATTTCCCATTTAATCCTCATAATAACCCAAGGATGGAGGTAGCATTATTCCCATTTTAGGGATTAAAAACTGAAATTCAGAGCTGGTGAGTGACTTGTCTAAGGTCAGGCGTCTTGTAAGTGGCAAAATCAAGGTTAGGGCCCAGCCTCTTCTAGCCTTTTCCCTTGGGGCTTCTGTCCCGAGTGGGGTCCCTGCGTATCTAAGTCTGGGTTCTGCAGCCCTCTGCTGCTTTTCTATCTTTTGCTCAGTGTATGAATTGAGTGGGTATGCCCTTGGTGGTCTCTAGGAATTTGGAATGTAGAGAAGGAGCAGTTGATTCAGGTTTAAGTCCCAGCTTTACCAACAACGCAGTTCAGCAGACATTGCGTGTGCCAGATGTAGATAGCTGGCAGTGAACTAGGGCAAGCCGGTGAACTTCTCTGAGTTTCACTTTGCTCTTGAGAAACGAAAGGGCTGTATTTGGCCTTCTCTAAGATGCTTTAAACGCTCAGAGCCTCTTTGACCTTGAATTTCAGAAAGAAGGGAGATAGAAGCCTGGCTTAGGGAGAGTTGGTGAGTCAGTGGGGGAAGGGTGTAGGTGGAGTATATGGGTTGTTAGCCTCCTGCTATGTGAGTTATGTTGAATTGTCTCCTGGGAAGGGAGCAGCTCTGATCAGTTGGAAGTTCTTTGGATTTTCCCAGTGGAAAGGCTTGTTCTGTTCATTGCTGTCCACCCAGTTCCCGTTTTATCCAAGGGCATATGTTAGCGGTGGTCCATCTAGAGTGGGGGATGTTCTCAGAGCTGTGTGGCTTGTGTGGATGACGGAATCACAGCTTTGGCCGGATCTCTGGAGGAACTTCTTCTGACCGTGGACTGGTCAGTAGTGGGGTGGTGTCCTGTGAGACCTTCCTAAGCTGGTGTTTTTATTCCTTTTCTGTCAACAGATCTGCCTACATTACAACAAAGGAGATGGACCCTACGGCTCTTGTTCCTTTCAAAAGCAGTGTATCAAACTCCATATCTGCCAGTATTTTTTACAGGGTGAATGCAAGTTTGGCACTGGCTGTAAGAGATCTCATGATATCTCTAATTCTGAGAATCTGGAGAAACTGGAGAAGTTGGGCATGAACTCCGATCTGGTGAACAGGCTGCCTTCCATATACAGAAATGCTCACGACATCAAGAATAGGAGCTCCACCTCCAGCAGAGGGCACCCTCCTCCTCCAGGCCCACAGGCCACTTCTGGTAAGGCCCTGGGCTGGGGCCTGTAGATTCCAGCTGGCCATTAATGGAATGTATGACTTTGGGCAAGTCACTGCTGCTTTTAGTAAAGTCAGTTGGTGATTCCTTCATCAGTGGGTGTTGTAAAGATGACTTGGAATCCTAGCCATGAACAAGCAAGACAAATGCCATTTGAGGTTGACTGAATGAATTCCCCACAGGTCTGATCTACCGTGAAGGAAGCATATTTTAATTTCAGCTCTCTTCTTGGCATGAATAAATGGGATTTTTTAGTCCCTGTAAATTTTCTTTGTTCGCTGCTCGTCTTCAGCACCTAGACAGTGCCTGGTCCATAGTGGGCATGCAGGCATTTGGTGAGTGATTGAGCATGCTAGTATACTTTTTTTTTTTTTTTTTAATAAAGGAATTTGCTAACTATAGTGGCATCTAGGATTTTTAATAGACCACTTCCTAAAATATCAGTTCTAGGTGTTGCTAGGACTACCAGCAAACACACAACACTCTAATCTTTTAAATTTTTTTTTAAATGGTTATTTATTTTGGAGACAGAGCATGAGGGAAGGGGCAGAGAGAGAGGGAGTCACAGAATCCAAAGCAGGCTCCAGGCTCTGAGGTGTCAGCACAAGTGGGGCTCGAATCCATAAATTGTGAGATCATGACCCGAACTGAAGTTGGACGCTTAACTGACTGAGCCACTCAGGCACCCCAACATCTAATCTCACTTGATTTTGATATTTAAAAATTGTCTTTGCCATATATGTGTTTTCTTTACATTTCCTTCCGTTATTTTGGGTTAATTTCTTTCAATAGTAGGAAGCTAGATGTAGACAGGTTTTGCTTTAAATAGATTTTTAAGAGTGTCAAGTGGATTATGGCCTTAGAAAGGGAGGGAAGGATACTTGTCCTTGGGGAGCAAGGGAGGTTATTTCCAAGGCCCCAAAGGTGTGGGTTTTGAGGCCCACCCTGTGGATGTCTGAAGGGCCCATAAAAAGAAAAAGGAAAAGGAGTAACGTAATTAACAGGCGATACTGAATAGAGAGGGTTTGCGAATGAGTTTTGTTTTCTTGTATTATGGTAGGTGGGTGCGGTGGTAAATGTAATTGTTAGGTAAAGTCTCATTGGAGCACTAGTAAAGATAAATTCTGAAATACCCTCCATGCCTGTTTTAAGTTAAAATTCTTGCAATTAATGTAAAGTTATTAAGGAGGTTTCATATTAAGATTGGGAGCATAGAGCTGAGAAAAAGCCTCTCCATGGTGTCCTGGATTTGGCAAGCAACTGTGTGGCTTTGGGTTCCCTGGCTCCTCCCCTAAAAAGCAGAGAGGGGGTCCACTTGTATGTCTGAGGGTCATTTTATCTTGAACATCATAGGATTTTGTGAGATTACCTCGCCTACTTTTGCCTTATGCAGGGAAGTGAATGCTCTTTTCTGTCCTTTGTATCTTGAACTACTCTGACTCCACACTGGAAGCTTTGGTGGATGCTGATACATCTCTGTGGTGTTTCCTTGTAGAAAGAAGAGATAGTTCAGGTTGTGGATCCCCAAACAATGCTAACCAGGAGGAGAATGATCAGATCTGCTTGTACCACATCCGGAAAAGTTGTAGCTTTCAAGGTAAGTCAGAGGAATCCCCTTCATCTGCTTGCAGGTGGAATAGCTGCTATGTGTTTCAAGAGTTCTGCCCTAAGGCCACCCCTCAGGGCCCTCTCCCCCATCCAGAGAGGGTTGGGGCCTTCTTCATGGTGAGCTGGTGTGGCACTTTGCCAAACCAGTTCTGAAGCGATTTTGTTGGGGAGTTGAGGATGGTAGGAATTGAGTTTCTTGAAATCAGACTGTAGATGAGTTTTGGGGAATGTAACTGGTTCATTCAGTGTCAAGTGTTGACCCTTGATCACCTTAGCATGAGGTCACAGGCCTGCACAGATGCCCCGTCTAGTGGAAACAAATATAAGTGTCCCTTATAAAGGGAGGTTGTAGACTTAGAAATGCTTCAGAAACCCGGAAGGCCTTCCCTGAGGAGGAGATGCCTGTGTGTGCTCTTGGGGAATACGAACTTAAGTTGGGGGTTTCTCTCCATGGTCCCTCTTTTTTTTAATTTAAAAAAAATTTTTAATGTTTGTTTTTTGAGAGCGAGCAAGCTGGGGAACAAGGGGCAGAGAGAGAGGGAGACAGATCCCAAGCAGGCTCCACACTGTCAGCAGAGCCTGATGCAGGGCTGGAACTCATGAACCGTGAGATCATGACCTGAGCCGAAACCAAGAGTCAGACGTTGAACTGATTGAGCCACCCAGGTGCCCCTTCTCTCCATGGTCCCTCTTTTATCACAAGTAGCAATTCTTGTGTGTACGTGTTTGTCTGTATTTACTAAAGCTTTGTTTTCTTCTTATTGCTGTCCTGGGTTTTGACTGAAGAAAGCTTCCTTCTCAAATTCGGTGACTGCTCTTAAAAAACAACCACCAAACTTCTTGTTTTGTTTTCAGTCTTTAAAAGCCACCCAAGCAATTCAGGAATACTTTCACTTTGTGAAAGAGTCCAATAATACAGAGTAAAGTCTGAAGTCCTCCTTCAGCCCTTCCCAAAGGTAAACACGTGCCGTGTGGTTATGATACTTGTTTCGCATGTTTTTCAACAGATGGGAACATGTGATAGGTATTATTTAACCTGCTTCCTTCACTTAACATTGTGTCTTGAAGATTTCTTTCTACATTGGTATGTGTGCGTCTACCGTATTTTGAAAAACAACTGTAGTGTTCAGTAAGAGTGATGTTCCATTGAGCATCTGAGTACACATAGGTATTTCCATAGCTAGATTCCTGGAAATGGAATGCTAGCTCAAGAAATATGTATCATATATGCATGTATGTGTTTAAAGTCAATTTTAGTGAGATATAATTTACACACAATAACATTTTAAGTATTTAAAAATTTTAAGTATACACTGAGTTTTGGTAATAACAATTGGGGTAATGGAAGAGTTTCCTTATTCTAAAGGGTCCCTTTGTCCTGTTGTAGTGAATCCTCACCCCCCAATTTCCTGACCTCACACAATCTCTGATCTGCATTTTGTCACTGTAGATTTGCCCTTTCTAGAAATTCATATAAATGGAATCATACAGCATGTATTCTACTGTACCTGTCTTCTCTCACTCAGCATGTTTTTGTGATTTGTCCATGCTGGCAGATCAGTAGTTTGCTCCTTTTTATTGCTGAGTTGTATTCTGTTGGATGGATTGAATACAATTTATCAATTCATATGTTGATGAACATTTGAGGTGTTGCAAGTTTTTGGCTTTTACAAATAAAACTTTTATAAATATTTATGTGCAAGTTTATTGTGGGTGTGTGTTTTCACTTAAATTTTATTTTTGATGTTTATTTTTGAGAGACAGAGTGTGAGCAGGAGAGGGGCAGAGAGAGAGAGGGAGACACAGAATCTGAAGCAGGCTCTGGGCTCCGAGCTGACAGCACGGAGCCCGATGTAGGGCTCGAACTCATGAACTGTGAGATCATGACCTGAGCTGAAGTTGGATGCTTAACTGACTGAGCCACCCAGGCGCCCCTGTTTTCACTTCTTTTGAGTAAAGACCTAGATGTGAAATTACTGGAACGTATATAAGTGTGTGTTTAACTTTATAAGACACTGGTAGGTATACCTTCCCACCAACAATGTATGAGAGTTTGATGCTCTGTGTTTTTGTTAACACTTGGTATTGCCAGTCTTTTAAACTTTAGCCATTATAATTAATGAATCGTGATATTTCATTGTGGTTCTAATTTGTATTTCCCTGATGATAATGATTTTTAACGTTTTTTTTTTTTAAATGTTTTTATTTTTGAGAGAGACCGTGGAGTGGGAGTGGGGCAGAGAGGAAGAGGGAGACTCAGAATCCAAAGCAGGCTCCAGGCTCTGAGCTTTCAGCACAGAGCCTGACATGGGGCTCAAACCCACAAACTGTGAGATCATGACCTGAGCCGAAGTCAGTTGCTCAACCGACTGAGCCACCCAGGCGCCCTGAATGTTTCTGTTCATGTACTCACTGGCCATTTGTATATCTTCAATGAAGTATCTGTTTAAATTTTCTGATTTTTTTATGACAGCTTGATTGAGGTATTGAGTATAATGCACATACCATACAATTTACCCATTTAATAGTTTTTAGTATAGTTACAGAATTGTGCAGCCATCATCACAGTTAATATTTAGGACATTTCATGATCCTCGAAGAAATCCTGTACCCATACTTCCTGCACCCCAGCTCCTGGCAACTACAGGTTTACATTCTGTCTCTATGGATTTGTTTGGTTATTTCATGTAAATGGAATCATATAATACATAGTCTTTTGTGACTTGTAAAAAGCTTATTTATTGTGAAAGAAAGCGTGAGTAGGGAAGGGGTAGAGAGAGAGGGAGACACAGAATCCCAGGCTGGCTCTGCAGTGTCAACACAGCCCAGTGCAAGGTTAAGACTCAAGAACCTTGAGATCTTGACCTGAGCTGAAATCAAGGGTTGATGCTTAACTGACTGAGCCACCCAGGTGCCCCCTTGTTTTGCCCATTTTTTAATTGGATGGTTTGATCTCTCATTATTGGGTTGTGAGGATTTGGTGTATTATTTATACAAGTGGTTGTGAGATGTAGATATTGAAAATAAATTCTCCCAGTCTGTGGTTTTATGTTCATTTTTTTCTTTTTTTCTCTTTTTTTTTCAAAATTTTACTTAAATTCTAACTACTTAACATATAGCATAATATTGGTTTCAGGAGTAGAATTTAGTGATTTGTCAGTTACAAATGTTCATTTTCCTTACGGTTTTTTTTTTTTGAGGAATAAAAGTTGTTTTGTTTTTGTTTTAGAGGGTGGGAGAGAGCACGTGAGCAGGGGAGGGATGGGGGAGGGAGGGAGAGAGAGAGAAAGAGAGAGAGAGACAGAGAGAATTTTAAGCAGATTCCACACTCATCACAGTCTGACACGGGGCCTGATCCCATGACGGTTAGATCGTGACCTGAGCCGAAATCGAGAGTCAAACACTTAACTGACTCAGCCACACAGGCGCCCCTTGAGGAATAAAAGTTTTAATATCAGTGAGGATTTTAGTATTTTTTTGTTTTATAGTTTTCTTGTGTCTCAAAAATCTTTGCCTGTTCCAAGCCTCTGAAAATGGCGCCATGTTTTTTTTCCCCGAGTTTTATCGGTTTCACTTTTACAAATTGAGGTCTAGCTATTAATCTATATACTCTAATAATTATTTCTTGGGTATTGGTTTTTTTTAATATTTATTTATTTATTTACTTTGAGAGACTGAGTGAGCATGAGCAGGAGAGGGGCAGAGAGAGAATCTTAAGCAAGCTCTGTGGTGACGGCAAAAAGCCTGATGTGGGGCTTGATCTCATGAACCATGAGACCTTGACCTGAGCCAAAATCACAAGTCTGACGTTTAACTGACTGAGCCACCCAGGTGCCCTGGTATTGGTTCTTCTGTGTGAGTTAGCTTCCTGTCTGTGTTAGTCTCCCTCACATTTGGGGTGACTCGTGGTTATCTACTCCAGAATTCAGTGTCTGCTGGTGATGTGGATTCTGATCGAGGCTTAATGAGGAAGGGGCAGTACATTTTGTGCGGTGGCTTGGGCTGCTAGTGTGTATCCTTGGAATGGGGTGGGAGCTTTGATGGCCCTCTTACATGCTTGTCTCTCTCCAGCACTTACGTTCACAGTCACATGTTCTGTGGGACAAATAGCAAGGTTGCTGGGCACAAGCAATGCACAGAGGGAGTTCCTGCTCTGGTGGGTCCCATTTAGTTTCATTGTGAGTGGCAAGGTGTCTTTCTTGCCTTTCATTACGTGTAACTCTTTAGGCCACTCTCCCCAGTATTTCCCCCTTCCATGGTAGATCTCTTCATATCTTGCAGGGGTTTCTCTCTCTTTATCTCCCTCAGTTTGATTCTGTGTCCTTCATATTCTTAGGGATTCTTCAATAATTCTGGTCTTTTGATAGCACTGATTACTGTTTTTCCAGCATTTTTCAATTTGTTCTTCTCTCTGGTCTATCATTTCAAGTGATGTAGGGAGAGAGGGGATATGGATATGGTACTTTGCCAAATTAATTTGTTTTTGCGACTAACCTTCCAGAAGGCCTAGATTCTAGAATGCCGCAACAAGGAGGGGAACGTTAGAAGGAGGGAGAGGAAATCGAGAAAGGGGACAGGAGGACCAGAGAAGATGTGGCAGAGAAGGGGACTCATCAACTGGGACTCCACTCTAACCAGCCACTGTGGCTGCAGTGGCCTGTATGGCACCTTCTTTTCTTAGGCTTGAGTGATATGGTCTTCACGTTGAGCTCACATTAAGAGTTGGAAGCCCGGGCCTGCAGTCTTTTGACCACAGAGCCTTCCCTGTGCCCCTGTGTCCTTCCCAAGGAAGTGTCAGCCTGGAGGGTGGTAGGTGGTGTGCCTTCCTTGAAGGGGATCTTCTTAAGGAGAGAGTCTTCAGGCTGTCCAGGACTCACCTGAGCCGAGGTATATAGGTGCAGTGACTGAATGCTCCTAACTCTGATCATTCCCTTCGTGCCCTTCAGGGAGGGAACAGGAAATCTTACGTGGTTATGACCTCTGGACCATAGCTGTGCTCTTACCTATCCAGGTTGAGCCCTTCATTATTAATGTATTGTGCATATCCCTGGTAGAGTCCAAGAGGTCTCTTGGCTTGGTATGAACTGTCCACGCTGTAACTCTGGACAAGTCAGGATGTCCTGAGTCCCCAGAGTGGCTGAATCCAGCCTTGGTGAACTTGGAGAGGATTTCCTGGGTTGAGGTGTCTCTTGTTCCCTGAGTCTTGGCTGGGTGCTCTTGTCTGTCCTGTCTGCCTGGCATCAGGCCTAGCCTTTGACACCTTCAGGCAGCCTGCCCACCTTCCTCCATGGTCCTCCTGGACCAAGGTAACTTTTGTAGATCCTGTGGGAAGGAAGTGGCATTGAGATATGTCTGAAAAGCCTGCATACAATTTTAGAAAGTTTTAATTTTTTTCAAGTGTCAAATTAGCCATGCCTCATTGTTAATATTTTGACAGATGAGTTAAAAATGTACAGAGGACAGCCAGTAAGAAATGTCTCCCTCACACCTCTTTTTTCTAGCACCCAGATCCCCTCCAGAAGCAGTCATTATTACCAGTTCCTTGACTATCCTTCCATGAAGATTTTATATGTACACAAGTATATATGTCTGATCAGTTTCCTTCTCACGTAGGTGCACTGTGCACACTGTTTTGTATCTTTTCCCACTTAACTAGACATTTAATTTTTTGGAATATATTCTTGTGGTTCAAACTTCAAAAGAAAACAACACAAGTCTTTCCTCATAACTTTGTCCCTGGCTACCAACTTCCCCTCTGCAAGGAATAATATGTGTATGTATGTGTATTTAGAGTATTTCTCATTTTTCTTTTCTACCTTTTTACCCAAGTAGAGGCGTTCTGCACCTTTTTGTGTATCATTCTACCTAATAACATATACCTTGGAAGTAGGTCTGTATCAGAGTGCAAAGAGATTGCTGCTGCTTTTCTTTCCAGTGTGCCTTTCCTCGGTGGGGATGTACCAGAATTTCATATAGGATATTGAAAAGTAACAAAAGTGTCAGGTGCATTGCAGGTGAGGGGCTGGCATGAGCCAAGGCGAGGCAGGCAGAATGTGCTAGGAGTGACAGAGGTCCCAGGGTGCACAGGGAAGATGTAGGGGGAGCACCTGGCTTGAAACTGTAGACCTGGGCCATTTTGTGTGTTTTGGCAGGGGCAGGGCAGTGTATATAAATACCTTCAGGGATGATGTGGGGATGTGTCGAGGTGGTGAGTATGTTAGCAGCCAGAAGATCAAAGCAGGCTGGAACCACACTGCTGACCTGCCTGTGGTCAGATGCGTCGGGGTTTGGATGGGTTTCTAATAGAGATGAATCTGGTTCAGTTTTTAGTGTGACTGCTACCTGTCCACATGCTACATGTATAGTGATAATGGGTGATCACACTGCCTCCCGCAGTCTGATTGACCTTTTCATGGTCAGCTTCTTTGCTCATGAGATGAAATTCAAATGTAATGTTACCTGCCAACATACGTATTTTTAAAAATTGATGTAGCGCCCTATTAAAAGGGGAGATGTAAAACGGAAGTGCGTATAATAAAATACACAGTATTTCAGTATTTAGATGCTCAGGTATGACTGCACTAAAAATAATGCCCCCACAGATCTCCAAAATGTTCCCAGGTCAGTGGGCATTACCACCCCCATTGAGAACCATGGGCCTGGGTCATGCTATGTATTGCCAAGATGTCTTACTTCTTAATATTTTTATTTTAGATAAGTGCAATAAAGTTCATTTCCATTTGCCATATCGATGGCAGTTCTTGGACAGAGGCAAATGGAAGGATTTGGACAAAATGGAGCTTATTGAAGAGGCATATAGCAATCCCAGAAAAGACAGGTATGAAATACATTACTGGTGTCTGCTTTGTGACTGGGCTTTTGTGTGCAGTGTGGGAAGTTTAGACACAACAGAGTTTAGGTTTGATCACACACACACACCCCCCAATAAACAGCTTGGGCTGGAAATTAGAAGTTACTGTTCAAACTGTGGATTGGTGCCTTTATCTCCTTCAGGGAGGAGCTATGGGGAAAGGAACTGGTGGTACCAGATAAGTTTTGAATTACTTGCTGCTGGGATTGATTGTGTACATATATCCACATTGATTAATGCAGAAAAGCGAGAAGCAGTCATTTGTGAAATTTTAGCCTTTGCATGTAAAGTCATGCAGCTGAACTGCTGTTTACTATTCAGCCTTTAACTTTTTAATTTTTCTGTGTGTGTCCCAGTATTTTCACTTAGTTGATTCAGAATGGGGAAGTCCGGGAAGCCTTATTTTCAAATACTTCACCATATCTTGGATTGAACTTGCTAAAATATGTTGCCATGAAGAGAATTTAAGCCCACTCTTTTTAAGGTGGAAAAAATAAATTTGTGCTAAGAGTGCAATTGTGTGCAAATTGCTGCTGGGGAAGTATGTGGAACAAATGGTTCCCCTTGGGAAGATGCATTGGCTGACTCTTCCCCTCTCTCTGTTTTTCTGAGGCAGAATTTACACATAGGGAAGTGCACAGATATTAATCGTGTAGTTCAGTGAGTCTTGATGAATGCATGCGCTCATGTAACACTCTCATCCAAATAGAGATCATTTTCATCGCCGTAGAAAGTCCCCTCCTGTCCCCTTCCCATCCGTGCCCACCCCCAGGCCACCATTGTTTGGACATCTGTCACCACAGGTTAGTCTTGCCTGTTCTTGAACCCTGTCTGAATGGAGCATACGCTCTACCACCACGTCTGGTGTCTTTCTCTCAGTGCTTTGTGCTTGAGTCTCTGCTTGTCTCCTGGTGCGTGTGCGAGCGGGCTTCTGTAGGCCTGACGTTTGGGGATGAGAGTTCTGGGAGGTAGGCTGGCTCCCTCTTCAGCTCTGCCCGGTGGCGCTAAATGGTCGTGCCACTTTCCACACCCGTTCGGTCTGTGGTGACCGTGTCCCCAGCGTTTGGTATTGTTTGCATCTGAACGTTTCGCAGCCTGGGGATTTAAAGTGGCACACGTGGCATCTGCGTTTGCAGGTCTTTGGGTCCTAATGAGGTAATGTGTCTCTTCACCTGTTTCTTGGCCACTTGAGCTTCCTCTGCTGTGAAATGTCTGTTCTTGTAGTTTGGCTGTTTTGTTGAAGGGGAAGGTTGTGTGTTCAGTTATTTATTTAGTTTTAGGAATTCTTTAAATTTCTGGATATTAAATGTGCGTTGAAGATAAACTCTTCCTGTCAGCTTATGGTATATTTTAATGTAGATAAGTATTTATCCATCTTTTCCTTTACGGCTTTTACTTTTTGAGTCATAAGAAATCTTTACCTATCCCAGGACGGTAAGGAAATTTTTCTGAATTTTCTTTAAAAAATCTTAACGTTTTAAGGACTGTTTAATCTTTACCCTGCAGGTGGTGAAATATGGGTCCAGTTTCATTCTTACGCAGATGAATCACCGGTTTTGGCAAAACTACTTTTTAAAAATATATTTAATTAAAAAAATATAAAATTGTGGTAATATATACGTAACATAAAATTTGCCATCTTAACCATTTATTTTTATTTATGTTATGTTATTTATTTAAAGAACACGGGAGGGGCAGAGAGAGAGAGAATCTTAAGCAGGCTTCACACCTTCAGTGCAGAGCCCAATGCGGGGCTCAGTCTCACAAACTTTGAGACCACGACCAGAGCCAAAGTCAGATGCGTAACCAACTGAGCCACCCACGCACCCCTTTATTTTTATTTATTTTTTATTTTTCTTATTCTTCTCATTATTTTTATTCTTATTTTTGAGAGAGAAGTGGGGAGAGGGAAAGAGAGAATCCTAAGTAGGCTCCACACGTAGTGCAGAGCCCGGCACGGGGCCATATCCCGTGACCCCAGGGTCATGACCTGAGCTAAAACCAAGAGTAAAACACTCAACTGACTGAGCCACCCAGGTGCCCCATCTTAACCATTTTTAAGTGTAGGTTCAGTGGCATGCGTTGCATTCACATTGTTGTACAGCCATTCCCATCATGCATTTCTAGCAGTTATTTTTAAACCCATCAAAACTGAGCCCAATTTGGCAGTGTTAACACATTTTATAGCTTATTTTCAGGCTGGTGTGCCGAATATCACTTGTTTAAGTAGGCCAGCTCTGCACCTGTTTCTAAGTGCCACCTGTGTCAGGCACTGGATCAGCGAATACACCCACTGGTCCTCTCTTCTTGTCGTTCACTGGTCGGTCTATCTCTGCTTCAGTGCCACACTGTCTTGACCTAGTGGAGCTTTCAGTGTTGGCATTTGGTAAGGCAAATCCCTGTCTTCTCTTTCTTTGAATTGCCAGGGCTCTTGGTCTTTTGCTCCTCTTCAGAAATTAAAAAAAAGTTTTTTTACATTTATTTATTTTTGAGAGACAGAGAACAATTGGGAAAGGGCAGAGAGAGGAGACACAGAATCCGAAACAGGGTCCAGGCTCTGAGTTGTCCGCACACAGCCCAGCGCGGGGCTCGAGCTCAAAAACCGTGAGATCTTGACCTGAGCCGAAGTCAGATGCTTAACTGTCTGAGCCACCCAGGCGCCCCTAGAAACTTTTAAATGTCATTGGTTTTCACAAAAATCGCTGTTGTGATTTTTGAAATTAATATTGCATTGACTTGGCGTTTCTGGGGAACTGACACCATAATGATGCTGAGATTTTTCTATTCATATAAAGGATAGCATGTGATTATTTAAATCTTTTAAAATATCTTTCAGTGGTTTTTATAACTTCTCTATTAGGGTCTTGGATATCATTTGTTAGAGATTTAATTTTTTTTTCCAGTTGTGCTGAGATGCAATTGACTTTCAACACTAGAAGTTTAAGGTGTGCGGCATAATGACTTGACATACGTGTATATTGCAAAATGATTATCTGGATAAGTTAACATCCATCACTTCATATAGTTACTAAGCAATTTTTTTCCTTACAATGAGAACTTTGAGTTTATTCTCCTACCAACTTTTAAATGTACCGTATAGCATTAACTGTAGTCGTCATGTTATATGTTACATCCCCAGTAAAAAAAAAATTTTTCTCTGTGCTGATGTATAGAAATGCAATTGACTTTTGTCAGCTGTTGTATCTGCAACTTTACTAAGGTACCTGAACTCAGAGGACTCTTTTGGTAATGTTTGAATTATCTGTATAGTTATCTATATATTCTAGATATCTATCTAGACATTAATATTTGTGAATAGCATTTTAATTTCATCCTTTTTGTTCCCCCCTCTCCTCCCTCTCTCCCCCTCTACCCCCTCTGTCCCTTTCTCTCCCACTCCCTCTCTCTCCCTCTCTCTTCTCTCTTCCTCTCTCTCTCCCCTCCCCCGCCCCCACAGACACACACATACTCAACTCACACACAATGCTGAATTTGGATGGCCAGTACTTAAGATATTTGCATTCATATTTGAGTAAGATTGGTCTATAATTTTTTCATATTGTCTTGATCTGGTTGTTATCTTAAGTGTCTACCCTCATGAAGATGAGATTGGGATGGTTTCTTTTCTGTTTTCTGAAAAAATTTATGTAAAGTTAGAATAATTTTTTTCCTGAATGACCATGTGTCTATAAGAGTATCTAGGCCTAATGTTTAATTTGTGGGAAGATTTTAAACTGCTAACCAGTCAGGTTTTCTATTTTTCTTGAGTCAATTTTGGTAAACTTAATGATTTTTCCAGCAGTTTGTTCATTTTATTTATTGCTAAACTAATTGTCATACACTTGCTTATAATACCTCTTTGTCTATGACATTTTTAATTTTTACCTTTTATATTTCCAATATCCTCCTTTTTTTCTTATCAATCTTGCAGAGATTTATTGATTTAATTAAAAAAATTTTTTATAAGAACCAACTTGTACTCCCCTCCCCCCACTTGGAAACATTTTTTCCCCCTGAGGTATGTGTCACATTGATGTTCACGTCTACCAGCTGAGCATCTAGAAGACCACAGGTAGCACCTGAGTGTTCGCTTGACTGGTGGAATTTTCAGTTTACCTCTCACTTCCTTTGCAGGATCCTCTGTGCTGAGTCAGCCAGCAACTTTCACTTTGATTGTCTAGACTTTGACTCCATGATGTTTGGTGCTGCCCCAGCCCGCCGCCTCTCCACAGCCTCCTCGGTTACTAAACCTCCACACTTCATCCTCACCACTGACTGGGTTTGGTACTGGACTGATGAGTTTGGTTCTTGGCAGGAGTATGGAAGACAAGTAAGTGTCATGGAAAGAGGACAGGTGTTTTCTCCTGAGGGCCCCTGATGGAGGAGCCATTTCAGACATGAGCACGAGGATTGTTCTGGGGAGTCCTTGATAGAGACAAAGAGCCCCAAATCCTCCTGTGACTCACTTGCTTGGGGAGAATTATGATAAAACTAGGTAGTTGGGAGTTCTTCTGTATGATTAGGTATCTGTTGGCCTCATGAGAACATGGCCTAGTGTAAATTATAGCGAGAGGACATTTCTTCATTGGTTTTGTTACATGGGATAGAAAGATGCCTCCCTTAACTGTTGAACAGATAGCTCCAAAGCAAGTGTCTGTGTGTATAGGAGACTTGTGTAGCTGCAGAATAAACTTTAAGGCTCTTTGAAACTAGCTTCTGACTTCTCTGTAGCAGCAACTTCATAGAACGTGGGCAAGTGTAAGAAAATTGATTTATTTCAGGTATTGGTTTGGAATCTGGATCTGATAACTGTTGCTGTCAATTATTTGAAGATGTTCATGGCTGGATCACATTAAAGGGAACCCTCTGGGCACCTGTAGAGGTACAAGTATAGGGAGGTCACCATTTCTATAGGAACAGCTTTCCGAAATGAAAATTGGGATGTGTGGTCTGATAGACATTTGTACTCTTCTGTGTTTTATAAGGCTGTATTAAAGCTTTAGTTTCTTATTTTGGCTTACACCTAGGATATCTTTTTCTCTGGGAACCCTGTAATGAGAGCTCCATGAGAGCAGGGAGTTCTGTCTCTCTTTTGCCACACATGTGCCCTGTGTGGAAGACTCTGCCTGTACCCTGCAAGTTCTCAGGTCATAGATGTTGGTGGGTCGAAGGACAGAGTAATTGCTGCCCCACGGCCACTGCTGAGTTGGACATGGTCACTCGCAGCAGTGGCCTTGCTTTAGCCCTCATACACTTCTCCATTTCTTGCAGTGCCAGCCTTTCCTCATTGGCTATTCTGTCTGCCCTCTTTCCCACCCATCTCCCTCTCCTTCCTTGCCATGCAGATATGTTCAGGGAGGCTCCCCAGCATTGCTCTCGGTTTGGTCGGGAGCAGGAGGGGAGAGGCCATGCCTGGTATCGAGGAGGGGGATAGAATGAGGGGCTGGTTATGTTCCATGAATGGAACTTCTCTGGTGACCTGATGAAGGAACTCATGGCAGGTGAAAAGCACTTAGCAAATGTGACTACCTCTCACGTTTTTGTTTTGTGGTGTGTCCCCCTTCTCAGGGAGCTGAATGAGATGACATGAGACCCTAAGGGCATCCCGTGAAAAAGTAGGATTCCCTAGGTGACTTGGCAAACTGCATTATCACAACTTTAGGAAGTGGGGGCCTTCTTCCTCCAAACAACCCACACTCAGGGCTTTACCTTTTTTTTCTCTATGCTGCTCTTCATTTACTCTGTATAGTCAGAGTGTATAACTTCACTTAGAACATTGAGAATCTCTGGGAATTACCTGTATTTGGGTATCATAGATGTGCTACGTGATGGTGGGGTGCAGATGCACATGTGTGAATTTAGTGGTTATTGGTTGTGCGGTCTCATTTGGTACCGTTGGCTGAATCGCCTCATAGGGTGACCTGTCAACTCCAGCTCTTCTTTCCTGTACACTTCTGGTGTCATCCTGTATTTGGATTTCTTTCTTAGTTTTCTGCTAATTGCCAGTTTAGGACCATTTTCTTTTGATTCAGAAAGCTAGGTTCTTTTCTTCCCAAGCTCAGGAGGTACAGCCAAATTTCAGTCCAAATTACCTCCACCCTGTATTAATTTCCTAAGGCTTCCATAACAAAGTACCACAAGCTGGGTGGCTTAGAACAGCAGTGACTTACTGTGTCACAGCTGGATGCTGGAAATCGAAATCAAGGTGTCAGCAGGGCCATGTTCCCTTTAAAGCTTGCAGGGAGTCATACTTGCCTCCTCCTAGCTTCTGGTGGCTTCCCTCGTCTGTAGGTTCTTCAGTCTAGTCTCTGCTTTGTCATCATGTGGCCATTCTCTTATAAGGACATAGGTTATGTGGATTAGGGGCCCACCCTACTCTAGTATGATCTCATCTTAACTAACTACATCTGCAGTGACTCTGTTTGCAAATAAAGTCAAGTTTTGAGGTACTAGAGTTAAGACTTCAGCATATCTTTTACAGCAAAGGAGGTGGCATAGTGCAATCCATAACCTAATCTTGTGTATAAAGGTGTTACTGTCCAGGCCCACTGAATTTTCCTGCATTAAACTCAATGTCCCTGAGGTGTTGGGCTCCAGGATGCTTTACCCTGACCTGTATCCTTTTTGGGTCATTCTCAACAAGCTGCTCATGTTGATAGACCTTTTGAGTTAGCACCCTTTCCTGTGATCTGCTTTGCCTTGATCTAAAACCTCTACAGCTGCTCTCACCCTTTTGGGCCTGAACAACCCATTCATCTCTACATGGAAGTAAAGACCCCTGTTCGTTCTTTCATTTTCCAGGATCTAACTTGTGTTCCTGTTACGTGTTCATCTAGCCACTTTTCATGGAGCGCTGGTAGGACGTGGGACCTTGCCAGACACAGCCCTTACTGTGCCATAGAAGCTGGCAAACGGCCATGGGCCGAGGTGCCAAATCTTGTGGCATTTGCAGCCTTTGCCCGCTCCCTCCTCACCCTCCTGTCTCATTCCTCCTCAGTCTCCTTCATGGGCTTCTTCTTTCCACCCTCCTTCATGAATGTTGGGGTGTCCCAGGGTCTGGCCCACACCTCCATTCTTCTGACATTAGTGGCTACCTTAAGTGGTCTCTCCACGTCTGTCTGCAGACCAGATTCTTTGAACTTGAGACTGATGTATCTAGATACACTCCTAATATTTCTGTGGCACCTTTACTTTTTGTTCCAGGCACTGTGCTAAGTGCTTTGCAGGCCTTATTTTAATTATTTTCCTAGTCCTTTGAGGATGGGATGGCACTGTGGAATCATGATAGGAGTATGATTTAAGTTTTCTTCCTGTTCTGTTGAGATAGTGGAGGTTCAGAGAGGTTAAAATAACTTGTCACAGTTATGAAGGAGCCAAAATTCAAGCTTGGTCCATCCCCAAATTTTAGATAGCTTGGAGGTAGTTGGATAGAAGTTGTGGGATCAAAATGGATGATTGAAAGCAGAAGAGCTTCTCCAAGGGCCCAGAAAAAGAAAACAGGAAGGCTAAGCTCTGACTGCAGGGTGGTGGGTACAAGAATGGGCAGAGAAGAGGCAGCCATGCTCAGGCCATCCCTTCATGCGGATTGGAGAATTCAGCGTTGGTGTTCACCTTCCCTTGAATGGAGGTGTCATCCGTTAGGAGTGAATGCTGTGTCTTATTTTGCTGCCATCCTGGTTATCTTGGTGTGGTTAGCCAGGATCTGCGTTTACTCCCTTTCATCTTCTGGGCAGCTTTTGGAGGCATTCGTGCTGGCTTCTATTCTGTGCCTTCCTCTCCTGCCGCACCCCTACTCCCTGGCTCTTCTCTTCCGGCTCCCCTGCCTCCCGCATGACACGAATATGCACCATGGTCATGCCTGCAGTGTGGTGTGGGTAGCACCCGGCAGCTTTCCTCATCATTGTAGGTTCTTGGCTTCACCAGGCGTCTGGCTTTTCCCTTGTAGGGCATGGAGCACCCCGTGACCACCGTCTGCAGCAGCGATTTGGAGAAGGCCTACCTGGCATACTGTGCACCTGGGTCTGATGCCCAGGCAGCCATTCTGAAGTTCCAGGCTGGAAAGCACAAATATGAGTTAGATTTCAAAGGTACTTCCTGACCCGCTGCCCCCACCCAGCAGGGCTTGGCCATCTTTTGGCTCTGCCTTCTCCACCTGCACCCTGGAAGAGGGGCAGGAGAGAAAAGGAAAGGGTGGTAAGGGTGGTCCCTGCTCCAGAAGTGCTGCACATCTGGAATGGGAGACAGATCTGTAAACAGATGATGCCAACCCAGTGGGATGGAAGAGAAGTTGCCTGGGGAGGGGGTGGTGAGAGAGGACCCCGAGATGGAGACGGGGGCCCGAAGTGTGGAGGGATGGGGGTGGTCTGCATGCGTGCTGTGGTGGTGGGCCTGTAGGCCATGGACGACGAGTCCCTCTGGTCTAAGGGTTAACTTGAGTCCCTGATTCCTGTCATAGCAGTTCTGCTGTGTCCTCCCTCGAATGGCAGCTCCATGTCATTGTCTCCGTAGGCACCTGTGGCTTAGGTGGGCTGCAGATTAAACACATGCTAGATGCACACTTTCATTAAAAGTTGCTGGGAAGCAGATTATCCTGTGCTCCAGATGTTCTGACACTGGGCTTTAAGTGACTTGTCCTGGTTGCCTTTGCAGATAGACAGAAACAGGCCAGATACTCTTTGGCCAGTTCATGTAGTGACTGATTTTGGAGAATTCCTTTGTTTAAATTTTAGTTTTTTTCTTTAGCTTCTCTGAAGACGTTGTCTCTTGGATTTATTAGTCCAGCTGTGTTTAACTCAGTTTTGCCTTACATTTGTTTATTTTTTATTTATTTTTTAAATGTTTTATTATTTATTTTTGAGAGAGAAACAGAGTGCGAGTGGGGGAGGGGCAGACAGAGAGGGAGACACAGACGCCAAAGCAGGCTCAGGCTCTGAGCTGTCAGCACAGCGCCCGATGCGGGGCTCGAACCCACAAACTGTGAGATCTTGACCTGAGCCGCAGTCAGATGCTTAACTGACTGAGCCACTCAAGTGCCCCAACATTTGTTTTTTTTTAATGTTTATTTTTGAGAGGGAGAGAGTGCAAGCTGGGGAGAGGCGGAGAGAGAGGACAGAATCTGAGGCAGGCTCTGCACTGTCAGCAGGGAGCCTGACATGGGGCTCCAGCCCACAGACCGCGAGATCATGCCCTGTGCTTAACTGACCGAGACACCCAGGCACCCCTTGCATTACTCACATTTTAAACTCTGAATCCTTCTGAATGTTCAGTCCTTTTAAGGGGAATAACTGGGCCTTCATTTAAATATGGTTTACTGTTTTCTCTATTTTTATGGACCTTCTTCTGGATAAAGGGCAGCAAAGTGTGTCTGGTGAATTATCCTAAAATCACTTTACCTGCCTGCTGTTAGCCAGTTGTTTTTCTTGTGGTTGTGGGGCTTATCCTCTTGCTTAAGGTAGAATCGCTGCCCCCTCGACTTGCCCTTACAGAGAACTTAAAAGTTTCTTCTGCTCTGTGATGAGAACTGCTTACCAGCCTTCAGTCTCTGCTGGAGAACACCAGCCGTACATCAGGGGGTTTGCAGTCCACGGTCTGATAGGTACAAATACACTAAAGGGGACAGCGAACTCCATGAGGATCAGATCTATACGGCTAGCACCCATCTGACTGCTGCTGGCAACTGTTCTTAAGTATCTGGAAAATATCAAAACCAGAAATGTCAGATGCAACCTTGATCATTCTCACGCTGGGCCACAGCCCCAGGGGACGTAACAGAAAATCAGGGTAAAGGTGGGAAAGAGCACACAAATGCAGTTTTCTGCAAACTGCAGGAAGAAGCGAGTTCACCCCAGACTGACCCAGGCTCATGTGAGTAAGGAGAATTACTTTTGTTGATGGTGGAGAACAGCAGCCACAGAAGTAGTTTGAGATGAGTTAGCTTCCCGTCTCACTGCCTCACTGAGAGGTGTAGTGAAAGCAAGTCTCGGACCCAGATCTGCCAGACACATTTATGAACTAAGTATTATTAGGACACAAGTACTTTTAAGAAACACACACAATAGGTGAAATGATTTGTACTGTAGGATTGAGGGAGGAGGAGGAAGCCTCAGGGAGGTGGTGGGGGAAGACTCAGTATTGTCATTTTAGGGACTCTTGTTATAAGTGCTGCTCAAGGCCACTACCAGGGCCAAGATTCCAGAGGCAGAATTCTGACAACTGTTAGCTGGCAACAGATGGGTAGAATCCCAAAGGTCAGGCTTGTGTAGGGACTCAGCCCATGTATCCCTGGTAACGTAAGTTAGAGAAAATGTCTTATTTTTCCCTGTCCACGGGAGGGTTGGGAGTGGGTCTGACATATATTTAGCCAGTCCGCATATCTTGAATCATTTCACTAGTGAAAGCCCATTTCAGATTTATCATGATGTCAGTCAACAGGCCAATAAAAACCCATGTAAGTGTGCTAATTATTGATGGGGAGTTGAGTGGTGGACAACAATGGGGGCAGTGGTAGCCATGTCTGGATTATGGGTTCTTGATTAGAATGTGGGGGACCCCCAAGGAGTGCCTGCTCTTGACGACCTCCTGGGCTACAGCATGAGGGACACACATCTAGGTGATAACGCAGCATAGGTTCAAATGCTGTAATGTAAGTTACAGACATCTACAAGTTAGTATTAAGTGTTTTTTAAATGAAAAAAGTTGTTTTTGTACTCCAGGTTCAGAAAGTAAGACTTGACAGGGTTTTCCTGGTGGGTAAGGACATGGAATCTAGCTCATAGGCATTTGTGATTTTTCAACTTGAGGGTCAGTGTCGTCCTCCCCCACCCCTGCCCGCCGCCAACCCTCAGGATTACCCTGAGGGTTTTAGGGTGGGCATGGGGCAAGAATTTTGTTTATTAAAGATGGTACAGGTTTAAAAGGTTTAATACTGCTATGGAATCAGTTTAGTCAAATTAAGAAAAAAAGTCATAAGAGTAAAATTATTATATTAACTAAATCCCACTGGCTTAAGATGTAGTAATTTAGTCTCAGGCTGGGCTGAAGCTTTTTTATATCCAAGCTGGGAAAAACTGCTAAGCAAAATAATAGTTTAAACAAGATTGGAAGGAACAATTTAAAAGTACTCATGTATAATTGTTATGTCAATTACTCGTCATTCATGTGTTCATTAAACCCAGTCTCCTAAGGATACCTATTTTCTTTATGGATATTTGAAATGTGAAAATTGCTTTATTTCTTAGCAGACTGATCCTATACTGCACATTTGGATTAGTTTTCCAGCCCATTTAGTTGTGTTTATAAAACCTTGCTGTCCTGTGTGCGTATATACATTGGGTGTTTTTTTTTTTCAGCCTTTGTTCAGAAAAACCTGGTCTATGGCACGGTCAGAAGGGTTTGCCGGAGACCCAAATACGTGTCTCCCCAGGAGGTGAAGGTGAAGCAAACCTGGTAGGTGGCATGTGTGTCAGTTGGGGTGCGCTGTGCTGCATGTACAGAAAACCTACTCAGACCAGCCAGCGCAGTGAGAGGGTTGTTGGCTTCCGTAACCGAAAGCGCCCACACTCCCGTCTCTGCCTAGCTCTCCTCCAAGTACCTTTTTTCTTAAAAAAAAATTTTTTTTAATGTTTGTTTATTTTGAGACTGAGAGAGACAGAGCATGAATGGGGGTGGGTCAGAGAGAGGGAGACAGAATCTGAAACAGGCTCCAGGCTCTGAGCTGTCAGCACAGAGCCCGACACAGGGCTAGAACTCCTGGACCGTGAGATCATGACCTGAGCCGAAGTCGGATGCTTAACCGACTGAGCCACCCGGGCGCCCCTCCTCCACGTGCCTTTGTACTTTCCTTCACTGAATGCCAGAGTGCTGGTATTAATATCAGTGTTCTATAAAAGGTCTGAGAGTTCATGAATCTGAAAAATCAGGGTACGCCTAGCACATTTCAGATAGAGAAATATTAGCATGTATTACAAGAGTATAAAATATAATGCAGGTTTATAGAGAGGTGAACGTTAGAGTATTATACTAATTACCAGATTAACTTTTATTTATTTTTAATGTTTATCTTTGAGAGAGAGAGCGAGAGAGCATGAGCAGGGGAGGGGCAGAGAGAGAAGGAGACCCAGAATCTGAGGCAGGCTTTAGGCTCTGAGTCGTCAGCACAGAGCCTGATGCAGGGCTCAAACTCACAAAACAGTGAGATCACGACCTGAGCTGAAATCATCGCTTAACCAACTGAGCCACCCAGATCAATTAATTTTTAATAAAGCATTAAAGTGACAAAGCAAACACAACATATGTTTTAAGTGTGCCAGTAATGTTACTGAGTCATAAAGGTACTCTTGTGCAGATTTTTCCAGAAACCAAAAAAGTTCTTGACTTGAGACTGATTTGAGAGAATGGTTAAGAAATAGTAATAATATCACTCCTAATATTTTCTCTCTGTTTCTATCTTCATGTAACTTTCTTTTGTTATAACTTGGAAGGGATCTTTTCAGTAGCTCTTTGGGTTTTTTGTCTTTAGTCCCAGAGTTTTTTTATTGATAGTGAGCTATGGTTTTTGCTTGTGATAAAAGCACATTGCTCTTTGTTCTCCATTTGCATCATGAATGAATGGCAGTTCTGATGCCAGGTCACCTGTAGCAATTTAACTCCTGGCATCCATATTCCACTACTTGGGAAATGTTTTGAACCAGAGAATTATCTTTGTAGGTAGGAGATTGGTGGTACACAATTATAAGGCTGTTAGTTGTGATCAGTCTAGACTCGAACCTGGCTCATCAGGTTTTATTTTCAGTTGACTAGTTGAATTCTAAACTTGAGTATTTTAAAATGTTAAAGTAATAGAAAACTAATGGAATCAGATCAATAAAAATCCATGTATTTCAGGACTTGAATCTCATGGGATACCAAAAAACCAAAAACGGATACTGAAGGCACTAACAGGCCAGCTTCATCCTCAGAGTGGGTTCCCTTACAGCTGCCAGAAGCCATTAGGGTAGCGCCCTGCCTTGTAAGCATTTCAGAGCAGGAGAAGGCCCTTCTGCGGCTGATGGGGGTATATTTATGAGCTTTGCTCTGATCAGACTTCCTCTGAACCACTAGTTTTAGGCTTGGTGCAGATGTGCCAGGATTGGAGCTGGGGAAGGGGTCCTTTCTCTCCGATCCACGCAGCCACATGATGGGGGAGAGGAGCCTGGCTGGCAAGAGATACTATAGTACCAGTTACATTCGGGTGTGTCACGGCTTAAGCTGAGACTTCAGCCAGTGTTGTTAGCCGTTTCATGGAGAACTGGTAGTTTCTCTGTTGGCTCTTCTAGGTCTCACAGATGGACTTCAGTGGTTGTATTTGTGGAGCATGGTCATTTAGAGGAGAGTTTGATACAGGATAGAGGGGAAAGGTATTAGCTATTCAAGCAAAAGGTACACTCAGTGGTCCGTATCCTGCCTGCTGTTATCTCCAGTGTTTCCGTAATGAGGACCTGTTTGTATAAGTTTTTGGTTTATCTTTATTATCTTTTTTTTTTTTTTGCAAAAATAAACAAATGCATATACAGTATTTTCTGGTTTTTCTTGTGCTAAGGGTAACATTCTAAATGTATTGTTTGTTCTGTACCTTTTCTTTTCCACTTAAAAATAATTATTTCCTTTCAACGTCAGAAGACGTTAAAGTCTTCTGAAATCTGTTGTTGCCTTCGTGGCTCTCCATCACCTGTATATACCCTCGTTTATTTAATCTGTTCCTTTTAGGGGTTTATTTTGCATTGTTTTAGATTTTTTACTGTCACAAGTGTAACGGCACAATGGATGATCTGGTGTATGTGCTGTTTCATATTCATGGAGGTTAAAGCCCTAGAAGGTAAATGCAGGTTTCTCTTGATGGGGTTGGACCATTATGCCCTTGCCCCAGGATGCTTGAGGTGCCTGTTTGCCTCACATCAAGCTCTTGGACTTTTGCTGTTCTCGTGGGTGGCAAAGGGTATATCAGTGTATTTTAATTTGCTTTCTCTTACGAGTGAGGTTTAATATTTTTTCCTAACCTGTAACAGCCATTTGCCTTTTTCTGTGGATGGTTTGTTTTTTTGTCCAATTTTCTGTCAGACTTTTGGTATATTTTGTAAATATTAAGAGCCTTTTATCTTTTGGAGAGCTCACTCGGTTTCTTCTTTTAAATTTTTAAAAATATTTATATTTGAGAGAGGGAGAGAATATGAGTCAGGGAGGGGCGGAAAGATAGAGACAGAATCCAAAGCAGGCTTCAGGCTCCGAGCTTTGAGCTGTCAGCACAGAGCTTGATGCGGGACTCAAAAACTCAGGAGCAGTGAGATACGACATGAGCTGAAGTCAGACGCCTACCTGACTGGGCCACCCAGGTGCCCCATCACTCAGTTTCTTATACAAATTGCAAACCTTTTTTCTTGGTTTGTTATTTGCCAGCTTTGTTTATGAAATATTTTACCATGCAGAAATGTTTATTTTTTATTTTTTAGTGAAATTTACCCATGTCTTCTGTGTATTGCTTCTGGATTTAGAGTTCAGTTAACTGTGGCTGCTTCTACTTCTGAAAGTTTATTTTTGATTCTTTCCCTATCCAGAGACTACCTTAGATACGGTTTGGAAAAAATCTGTCTCCTTTCTGAGACTGGATGTCTTTTATTGTCACTGTAATGTTGTTTTCATGGGGCCACAAACACACCACACATCAGAAATAATAGTGATCATTTTGGTTAAATTCAAACTGAGATGTGACTCGATTTAGGATCTCTCTGCTGCATAAGCTAAGAGTCAGTGTCCATGCAGTGAAGTTTGTGGCTCTTCCTGCTAACCCATGTGACAGTAGCCAGATGTTGTAACTCTAGAAAGCAAGTCTGCTTGGGCCTCTGTGGCAGATTGGGACTATTAGAGTAGGTCGCTTTCAGAAACAACTTCTTGGGGCACCTGGGTGGCTCAGTCAGTTAAGCGTTTGACTCTTGATTTCAGCTCAGGTCATGATCTCACAGTTCATGAGTTTGAGCTTTGCATCGGGTGCTGTGCTCATAGCGTGGAGCCTGCTTGGGATTCTCTTTCTGCCTTTCTCTGCTCCTCCCCCTCTTGATCATGCATGCTCAGAGATCTCTCAATCTCAAAATAAATAAATAAAAAGAGATACAACTTCTCTGTTTATGTGAATGACAGGGTCACAGAATATGATCTCCACATTCCACAGTTATAATACAAGAGTTTAACGTAAAGTTCGAAATGGCATTTACACATCAGCTATCTGGTTTAGTTCCTTACTGTCCTTATATCCTCCATAAAAATGTTTTATTCATGTGATTGGGTCTTATTTTATCTTTTCTTGCCTCCTTGTGGATATTTTTTGTCATTTCATTTTTTTTCCCTTCTAGTTTGGAAGAGTTATACATTGTATAACTATTTTTTTTGGCCACCTTAGAAATTATAATAAGTGTTCTTAGGTATGAGTCAAGTCTGTATCTTTGTGCTTGTATTAACTAATATAAGGGCTTTCATATACCTGATTCCATTATCTTCCTCTGTTTTTTAACTTTGAGGTACTGTTATTTTATACTATGAATGTTTCATTAGATTTACTCACATTTTACCACTTTGTAATTTCAAATTATCTTAGATGAGTCTGTTGGAAAATTCTGTGTTTTTGTTTGCCTGAGTACATCTTTATTTTGCCCTCAATCTTCAAAGATAGTTTCACTGGCTGTAGAATTTTGGGGTGTGGTTATTTTCTCCTGGAATGCCGAAGAGGTCACTCCACTGTCCTCTGGTTTCCATTGCTGTCTTTGTGAAATCAGCAGTCGGTCTAACTGGAGTTTCTTTCCCAGAATCCCTCGTTTTCCTCTGCTTTGCAGATTTCGTTGGTCTTGCTGTCATGCACTGTCACCTTGGTGAGGCTGGGCATGTGCTTTTATTATCCTGTTGGAGATTCTTGGGGCTTCTTAGACCTATGTGTCAGCGAGTCTCCTTTGTTCTCTTTAAGATTGCCTCCATCCTTTCCTCTCTCCTCTCTTTTTCGAGGTTCGGTTAGGTTCCAACCAGATTCTGGCCTTTTCTCTCTCCCTCTTCTCTGTGTCCCAGCTTCTTCCCCACATCTTCCACCTCCTCATTGTGGGGCCACATTCTGAATTACCACTTAGCATCTCATTCAGCTCACTCTTTTCTTCCCTTCTCAGGTGGTCTCCCCTGCTCATAAGCCTGTCCTTCAAACTTCTAGCAAGGAGTGTATCTTTCATATTTAGAAGTTCCTCCTAATTCTTTTTCAAATCTTCATCTTTTTATAGTTTAGCTCCTTACATAGGTTTTTAAAGTTTGTCTTTTATTTCTTTAAACATAGAATAATTGTTTTATAATCTGCCTCCTAATTTCAGCATCTTTGGTCTTCATGGTCTGTTTCTGGCTGATTCTTGCTCATGGGACCTTGGTTAGTTATTTGTAAACTGTGCTGTTTTCCTAGGAAAGTTATTTGTGGGAGTTCCTTGAGGCTTAGGATGAAGGTACATGTCTTATGCCAGTGGAAACAGAAGGATTATCTTTTGTAGGAAGAACAGACCATTCTGAAAAGGAGTCAGAAAAATTTGGAATTATAGCTTCACAGTCCCTGTTCCTAGACCCTTTGTGTGATGTGTCTTTTTTTTTTAAGTTTTTTGTGGTGGGGTGGGGGGAGCCATGTGTCTTTTAGAACTCCATCTTTCTTTATCTTTTTTGGAAGATCCTATGGTGCTGGTGTTATGTGAGACCTGTAATTAAACTTGCTAATATTGCAGCAGTAAAAATTAAGCATAGTTGGGGCACCTGGGTGACTCATTCTGGTAAGTGTCTGACTCTTGATAGCTGCTCAGGTCATGATCTCATGGTTTGTGGGATCGATCCTCAAGTCGGGCTCTGCACTGTGACAGCATGGAACCTGCTTGGGATTTTCTCTCTCCCTCTCTCTCTGCCCTCCCCTACTTGTGTGCTGTCTCTCTCTTTCTCTCTCAAGAAAACATTAAAAAAAGCATAGTCAATTTAAGTAGGGTATATACAGACCATAAGTAGCCTCTTAGCAGTTTCATTCAAATTTCTACTGCCAAATTGGTTTTGACATAGATTTTATGTTTTTAAAAATGTTTTTGTATGCCAATTACACCTAATTGAGGCTGCTTGGAAAAAGTTGCAGAGCTCTTTGAATGTTAAAATGATGAGAGTTTAGGCTGCTCTCATCAGTTATTCTCTGCCTTTCATACAAGAGTTGGGATACAGGTGAGAAATGGATCCCTTGTGCCTTATCATTTGCGTTTTGGCCACATGGGCAAAGTAGAGTGCTCCCACATGGTGGATAGTGTGTGTTTAGGTGCTTCCTTACCTTCTACCTGCTTTCACAAAATGGTATTTGTTTACATTTTGTAGCAGTGTCAAGTTTCAAGGCCCAAAGAGCATCCCAGACCATTGGGACCCCTCGGCCCTGCCAGACCCTGGCTTCAAGGTATGGGACTTCCACTGTTTTGGTCCGTGGAGGAGGGTGTTCTGTGACCTAGTGAGTGAACTGACTCCACCACTGAGGAAGCTATGAGGCCAGGCCGGGGCAGGAAGGGAGAGTTCTGTCGGGTTTTGTTATTTTCAGGTATAGGGGATTTTAAGCCTGGATGACCACCAAGAAGGTGGTTGTGGCCCCGAGGGGAGAGGATGTATTGTGGATGGAGCATGATGACTTAGAAATTTCTGGGAAGGGCAGAAATAAGGGGCTTAACGGCTGCTCGGCCAATACGTATTAGTTTTACAAAGCAAGAAAACAAAACCAGGGGAGGACTTAAGTATGATGAGGGACGCGGAGAGGGGGAGTTGCTGTTGAAGGGTGCCGGATGTTCGAAGACCAGGAATAGCGACTCACCTGGCTCATGTAGTGCCTGCCAGCGAACAGGAGCTACACTGAGTTCTGTGGAGTGCTCATGCCATTGTCCGACTGCCTTGTGTACGTGTGGCCCTCAGACTGCCCTCTGCTGCTGGCTTCCTGCAGAGCACTGCAGACCAGCTCTCTGCCCTGAGAGGACTCCTCTTGAGTTGGACAGAGCACAGAGACCCCAGGAGCACACACACACACACACACACACACACACACACACACACACACACGTGTAAAGGGCTGGGCGAGTTTGAACAGCAGCACTCGGCACCGCAGGACGAGGTATCTGTACCGAGGGGAGCAGGGAAGATGTCACTGGGTCCACACCTAAATGATGGCTGGTGCTTGTACAGGCAGAGGTAGGGGCAGAGCATACAGGTCGATGGAAACTTCTTAGGGAGAGAGCCTGGGTCAGGATAGAGGGCGTGTGTAGGTGTTGGGAAGCAGGAGCGACATCTGGGCCTTGCTGTGGAGTGCTTGGTTGTGGGGCTGAGTTGCAGGCTGTGACAGGTATGGGAGCCCTTGACAGTCTGGTCTGGAAGGGGCAGGCTGGTTCCACACTCAGGGGAGAGGAGTTTGGTGTCCTCCCTGGGGTGCGACCAGGGAAACCAGAGTCAGAATTTCTGTTGCAGGAGCCCATGGACATTCAGACGGCACTCAGGGTAAGGGTAGGGCATGCTACAGAGGGATTTCTCACGGGTCCCCAAATGGGCTATCACTGGGCCGTCACTGGGCCAAGCCTCGCAGAGCCAGGCTGGTTAGGTGCAGGCTTCAGGTGTGGGAATTTGTGGATGGTCGCTGTGTAAGTGTCAGCTGCCCTTGGTTAGGAATCTCCTGGCCCATAGGGAGTACTGTTCCTCAGAGCAAGACACTAGGGGAGAGGTGGACTCAGCTGGGAGGACGCAGCAGCCAGGCACCATCCCTGCAAGTCTCACTGTGCTCCTGAGTTGATGTGCGTCTGTCTGCCAGCCTGAGAGCTCCTGATGCGTTGCTGCCCATAAGCCTGAACCTGCTTTAACAGGGTTGGCCCCCCTCTCTCCCAGATGTGTGCACTCCACATTTTTGATACCAGTTCTGGTCTTGGAGGCTATATAGTCTGCCCTGTGTGGGTACAGAGGAGGAGAAGGGATGTCCTGGGGACACCAGGGTGGTGCTGACGTAAGCATCACCTGCCTGTCCTTCAGGAGGGTTTCACAGTGGACAAAAGGGAAGTGACCACAACTTGCATACATCTCACGCCTGGAGACACTACACCTCTTGGCAAAGGGAGGATGGTGATCACTATCTGGGCTTATTGGCAGTTCTGGTGTTTTATGAGCAACCTTGAGAAGGGATTGATGTATATCCTCTGCTTTGATGATAACAGAGAAAAAAATATTTGCTCCCTGCAGAAGATTGCCCTCAGTTCTGCATCGGATGAATATCAGAAGGTCTGGAACCTCTTTAACCGCACACTGCCTTTCTACTTTGTTCAGAAGATCGAGCGAGTCCAAAATCTGGCCCTCTGGGAAGTCTACCAGTGGTGCGTTGGGGGCTCACTCTTGGTGGGCTGGTGACCGTCCCCTCTGATACATACACAGTAGCTAGCTGCTTGCCAAACATGTCCTAGGTTTTGGGGACAATCTGAGATGGCAGCCAGAGCTGTGTCCCCACTTTCCTCCCCGTCACACTATCCTTATAGCTCAGTGCTGGCACATCCCTCAATGCTGAGGGGACTGAAGCTGTCCTAGTGACAAGGCCAGTGCTTGCCTCCCTGCCTGAAGGTCAGTGGGACTGGTCAATGGAAGCCACCCACACCTTGAGGAGTTAGAGAGATGCTGTCCTGACAGCCACACAACGGGGGTCTCATCTTTGTGCCCGAGGACTAGCATGTTCTTGGGCACCTAGGGACTTGGCTTTGTTGAGAGGAGATCTGTGGCAGGTCACTGTGGCAGGCCTGGGATCCTGCTGACCTGTCCCCAGAAAGGGGGTTGGAGCAGTGTCCTCTGTATTTGGGGCCCAGTGATGAAATCAGGGTAGCACACAGAGGGGGAAAGGGGTGGCCCCCACTGACCAGCATCTTCTAGTTCCCCCAGCTGAGCTCCATGCAGAAGCAAGGTGCTGAAGAAGAAGTAGGCTGCTTTCCAAGGACTGGTCTGCTTTGGGAGTTCAAGAAGCCGCTGGAGGCCTTTTCACTCCAGTCCCGCTGTTCACCTTCTTTCCCTGGTCCATGGCTGGTTTCACGGGCCTGGACTCCTGCTGATTATAATAAAATGTGTCTTCTTGGGTCGAGTGGCCTGTATTTGGCAACAAGCACCCTCTGCCTCCAACATACATTCCTCTCCCATAATTGTAGGCAAAAAGGGCAGATGCAGAAGAGAAATGGAGGGAAGGTGGTAGATGAGAGGCAGCTGTTCCATGGCACCAGTGCCAGTTTCGTTGATGCCATCTGCCAGCAGAACTTTGACTGGAGGGTCTGTGGTCTTCATGGTACTTCTTACGGCAAAGGTAAGGGCGAAGGTGGCCCCACTGGCAGAACCTGGCTTTACCTCCCCCCCCCCCCACCCACCCCTGGGGCCCGGGGGCCATTTTAAAGCAAACTGATGGAGGGCATGGGAGAGCCAGGGTGAGTTGATGAGCTGGATCAAACTCAGTGAGGAATGGACCCAGCTGGTGGCACCCTTGTTCTTACTGTGTGCAGTCAGGAGCCTGACCCTAGGTTTGAGCAGCTGGGGTTTTGTGTCCCTGTGGAATGGAGGCTCTGGAAACGGTGAGCAAGAGTGGGGTGAGGAGAGCAGGTACCTTCCCAGCCCTGAGTCCGGCCCCAGACCATGCCCCCCAGTCGTTAGAATGGGAATCGGAACAGTTCGGATACGCTTGTGTGCGTGTCATGCCAGCTGTAATGGGAGTTCTCTGTTTTCTGGGTTATTTTAAAACTTTATTTGGAAATAATTTCGAAACTCACAGGGAAGTCTCAAGAATAATATTTTTATTTTTTATTTTTATTAAAATTTTTTGAATTTATTTTTGAGAGAAAGAGACAAAGCATGAGTTGGGGAGGGGTGGAGAGAGAGGGAGACACAGACAGAATCTGAAGCAGGCTCCAGGCTCTGAGCTGTCACCACAGAGCCCCATTTGGGGCTTGAACTCGTGAACTGTGAGATCAAGACCTGAGCTGAAGTTGGACACTCAACCGACTAGCCACACAGGTGCTCCAAGAATAATATTTTTAAAACTCCAGCATAAGTTCTACCTAGATTAATCAGCTTTAATACTTTGCCACAGTGGCTTTATCCTGACCCATGTGCAAGTAGGTGGCATATATGGTGCCATCTTTAACGTGACCGCGACATGGCTGCTAGATTGAAGCATCTCCACAATGTGATGCTGTAGTGAACAGCCCCTCTTCTGACCCCATCGCTTGTCCATCAGCCGTTCTTGGAGGTGGCAGCAGCTGTGGAGTCGGGATAGAGAAAGCCAGTGGCAGATGTATTTCCGATTGTGTGTGTGGTGGCCTCCAGTGCAGGCTCCTGTTTGACAGCTTCATAATTGTCTGCGTGGGGCTCCTGGCATCCAGTGTCCCGTGCGGGGTCTTGTTCCCTTTCCACACCAACCCTGTGAGGCTGGTGTGACAGGCCCAGTTGAGAGCTGAGGAAGCTGAGATCTGGGGGTTAAGTAGTAGTTTGCCCAGGGACCTTTCAGATTTGAGGGACAGAGTCGGAATCTGATCTTTCTGTCTCCAAGTTTGGAGACTCCTCTGTTGGCCTTCATGAGGGAGGACAGGAGGCAGGGGCATGTGGTGACCGAAGGACAGAGGCCATCGGCACTGCCTGGTTGACAGGACACCCCAGCCTCCCCTTCCAGGCTGCGGGCTGTGCCCCGATACCAGCTGAGCCCGCCTGTGTCCTTGCAGGGAGCTACTTTGCCCGCGACGCCGCATATTCCCACCACTACAGCAAATCTGACACCAAGTCCCACACGATGTTCCTGGCCCGGGTGCTGGTCGGGGAGTTCGTCCGAGGCAGCGCCTCCTTCGTCCGCCCCCCGGCCAAGGAAGGCCACGGCAACGTCTTCTATGACAGCTGCGTGAACAGCATGTCCGACCCCTCCATCTTCGTGATCTTCGAGAAGCACCAGATCTACCCTGAGTACATCATCCAGTACACCAGCTCCACCAAGCCCGTGGCGGGGGTCTCCACCCTCTTCTCCTTAGCATCTTTCTTTGGCGGCCGGCAGTGAGCGTGCGGTGATGCTTTTAGTGCCTTTCAGGCTTCTTGTCCTTGGAGTAGCTGTTTGGGAAAGTTTTCTTCTTTTTTTCTTTTAACAGAAAACTTTTTAATGAACTGTTCATTTAACATTGACTTCCTGATGAAGTTACACTCTTAATCTCTCACTGATGATAGTTTTTAGTTTTAAGCCACTTTTGGGCTCATTAGTAAACTAACCAGAAGTGACTGTAGGTGACTGTATTACTTTTTAGTAGTGTGTTAAAATTTTATTATTTACACTCTTTGTTGACTTGGCACCAGGCACAGAGTTTCTAGATACTATTTTATGGATTGATTTTAGATTTAAGTTGCTTTCTCTGCAGCGAGTGGTTCGGTTTTTCAGGGTCTCAGTGGCATCTCATTTAATTTTTTGTCAGAATGACACAGTAGCCATCGGTACAGGCGGCAGTCACTGTGTCTGTGGCTCTGGCTCTGATCCAGGCAGCTCTTCTCCTGGGCTTCTGGCCTTGGAATGGCCCGTACATCACAGGGTTAGAGCAAGTGGCTACTGTGTGGTGTCACCGCAGTCCTGCCAGTTGCCCTGTGTCCTGGCAGGGTCAGCATCCCTCAGAGGAAGCGCTTTAGTCCTGGCAGGTGACATGGTCCCCCCAAGGGCCCCCAGGCTCTGCCCACCAACACCCGTTGCCGCATCTCCTGAGTACACTGGACACCCTCCAGATGTGGGTTTTATGTTCCTGTGAGATTGGAATACCTGTGCTGCAAATGTCACAACAGAGTATGGAAATAAAAAATATTTATCTGAGGTGGGCAACAAGCAAAGCTCATTCTTCAGCTTCTATTATCGAGCACCTGCTGGATACAGGCACTTTTCTGGGTGTCTGGATATAACGGAGCCTCCATTACTGGCCTCGGGGGCTGTGTGTGGACTTCCCCATGGGGCTGATGAACTTGAGGGTTCAGGGCCCCTCACTGGCTGGGGCTGTCTCCACAACCGTTGCAGGGGTGGGTCCTAACTATGTGGCCACATGGTTATACATCTCAGTTAAATGTGTAAAAATTACATATTTGGATTTTTTTCCTTCTCCAACCCCTATAAATCCCAAGTTCCACAAAACCCAGATTGGCTACTGAGTAGAGTGTGTTGTAGATGTGTGTGTGTGTGTGGGGGGGTGCATTCTGTGAGTGTCGTCCACACACAGCAGGTTATGGGAGTCTCTACCGGGTGCTGGCTGGCTCTGCTGTGGGGGAGGAGGGGCTGACAGGGTGGCTCCGTGTTATGAAGTGGCTGTACCTGTTGGTCTCTGGGTTTAGTCCTCAGCAGTGGGCTTCTCACCTCCCCTACACCTTTCCTACCCATCCCCCCATCTTCCTAGTACAGTGTGTCCACCCCATGTGATGTCTTCACTTCTGCTGCTTTGTCCTCACATTCTCAGTTTAGTTCTTTCCCTCTTTGGAGCAGGGTTAGGGAGTGCTCTGGAACTTTACACAGGTCAGCCAATCAAGACCAGTCATAACTGAATTTTATGGAGGAATGAAACAACAGTACTATCTGACCCACCCGCAGGGCTGGTCACCTGGTTGTACATGGTGTGATTTTCAGAGCCCCCAAAATATTTCCCCCATGTCCTGACTAATCGTAAGTTTTATTCGTTGCTTTTTGATTAAGTCATGGTCCTACTATAGCAGGTGTGTGTTGGGGGGCGTGCAGAAGGGTGTCGGGGAGAACCATTAAATCAGGTGCTTGCCTGCTACATCTTAAATATAAGTGATTCCATGCTCATTAACCACGTGGCTGCTGGGAGCTTAGTAGTGGGTGGCGTGGATGGTCTGGGAGTGTGGGTGGGAAGAATGGCTGGAGAACGGTAGGAGGTGATCACACGCTCCAGAATTGGCAAGTGAGCTACGAAGACTCATCAAATCCAGAGGCCCTGGATTTGCTCATCTTTGAGCAAGCAAGCCAGGAAGAACACCTACTTGGATCCGAAATTTGAGAGGATGGGGTCCATCTTGCCAGATTGTTGGGATGGGGTGGGCACTGTGATGGAAAGATGTCAGAATGTCAAAATGACGGTGCAAAAACGTGGTGGGACCCAGGGTGTGTGTGTGTGTGACTGATAGGTCATGAGGACACGGTTGGGATACAGCTAAAGGGTTTTGTGGAGGACCCAGGCAGTGCCATCTCCTGCCCCGTTAGCTAGTGTTGCATGTGTATGGTGGGATTTCAGGAGAGCTAGGGATTGCGGGTTGAAACCATGGAAGAGCCGAGTCTAGCAATTCTAGAACATTAGGAAGCTTCCCTGTTTCCCCTCCCCCCCTGCTGTTTCTAAACATGGTGAGCACCTGGACAGAACAGGTGAGGGAAGCCAATGGAGCTGATGGGCTCCGGTACCAGGCAGAGGCTGTGCCCTCAGGAGGAAGCCATGTGCTCGGCTGGGCCCTTCTGCAGGATTGAGGTTACCTGATGGCCATAGGGGGTCAGGGATTGGGAGACGGGCAGGGCAGTCTGGGAAGACAGGTTAGATCCCCAGGAATGGGAATGTGTGGCTTTCTCCAGTGAGTCTGAGCCTCAGGGCCAGACATGTCAGAGAGGCTTGATCCCTGAGAGGAGCAGTGGTGGCAGCAAGGTTGCAGAAAGGGCTGTGCGATGGGCTGGCCAGGCAGCACCCAGGGCTGGGACAGTGGTGGGCGACAAAGCTGCCTTCCTATCTCTGGGGAGGCCAGAAAGGGAGAAGAGGGCTCTCTAGGGAAGGACTTTGGGGGAAAGCTTGGGGTCCTTTTGGCTGGAGCAGGAGAAGACCAAACAGCAGAGGCAGGATCCACAGCCACGGATCCGTGGACACCTGTTGTGCCAGCTCTTCTGAAACAGCGTAAAGGTGGTCAGCCTCTGGGTATCCAGGCTTACAGATTCCCGCTCAGAATGTTACCTATGGGGCATTTAGCCCCTTTGTGCTGCGCACATGTTACATAGAGGAGGGAGCTTTGATCTAGGACAGCTCCCTTGTTTTACAGATGAAGACAATGAGGCACAGGAGGGTGGAAAGACCAGCAGTCATGACCACACACTGCTGGTGGCAGATGTGGGATTCACCCTGCAAGCTCTCTGTTGAATTTTAACTTCTCAGCAACACGACAGTTTTAATAAATTCACCTCGGTATTGGATTCTTTGATCAAAATGAAGAGAAGTTACGATGCCTTTAGTGCATTTTAGGCTCTATCACTCTTCTGTGCATTAAAACATTATAAAGTTAGTATTAGCTTACCTAGGAAAATCAAAGCAAAAGAAAGCTTTTGAGCCACTTGTCGGAGTTAAGCTTCCGATAAATATAGTTTTTTAAGTTAGACACCATAATGTACCGGAAGTTGGAAAGGCCCACGAGGTGGTGCTGTTAGGGCAGCTCACCGGAGTGTCCCCGTGTCCTCTGCCCTGTAGATTCCTTCCATCCTGAGGCTTAGGACTTCCTTCAAAACCCTGAGTTCTCAGTCACGTTGACAAAACTACATTTTTGCCTATTTATCAGCAATCTCTTATTGAGAGGTGGGTCAGCGGTTCCTACACCATCAGCAAAGTTAAAACTAAGTGCAAGAAACATTTATTAAATGTTCAGGAACATTTGGGGAAAAGTTATGTAAAGACCTCTTTTATACTTGCATGGTGGGCACCCTTTCAATTGCTTCAGTGATGTTTTCCCCCAAATCTGAATTTCCACATCAAGGTTTCCTTTGCATTTGGGGGGATGTCCTCATAAAACTGTCAGCGAGAGACAATCTTGATATAGACGCCGTTCTTCGGACCTAGGGCAGATTTGGATTCTAGCTGCAGTGGTACCTAAAATAGAGGAGATTAAGATACTTGTTATAGCTAACCACATCTATAGGAAAGCTTTTTGGAACTGGGCCTGAAGCGGGGTTGTGGAAATCTGAGAGATAGCAGGGCTGAGGGAGCAGAGCAGCCTCCCCAGCACGGCCTTGAGAGGCCAGCAAAGCTGCCGCTCAGGGAGGCTGGGCGCTGGGGCCCCACCAGCACATGGGTGCTCGGCCCTTTTGTCCATGTTAAAAAAATACTGTAAGTAAGGAGGGTACTCAGTCCCACGTTTATCCTCCCAAGAAGCCTGTGTAAGAGGTACTGGTGGCTCACTTTGCAAATGAAGAAATGGAAGTTCAAAGAGGCCAAGTGACATGTCTAAGCTCACGTGCCTGGCAAGTGAAGAGCAAAGTCTCAAACTGTCCCCTCTCCTACTATTCTCACTCCCTGGGGCCCTGCCAGTAGCCAAGCAGCATCCCCTCTTTTCAAGTGGCTTTGGGAGAGTGGCTTCATACTGTTCCCTTCTCATGAGTGCTGTGGTCTAGCCTCCCTGCCATTCAGAAAGCTTTCCAGATGTCCAGCTTACAAGGCAGATGGGTGGTGGACTGGGGACTTGGAATAAAAGCCAAAGAATTACTCAAGAAGCAGGGTGTCCCCCTGAGCCCCGTGTAAAATGATGGTTCAGTGGCTAATGTGAACACTTTAAAGGAAAGAAGCATCGCTGGGCCTTAGTGCTGGGCCTTGGGTTTTTCAGATGTCTTTGGGGGTTTTAGTTCAGATGGGAGAGAAGTTCTATGACCAAGAAACAAGATGGACTAAACCTGTGCTACCCCACCAGTAGCACATGTGACTGCTGAGCATTAGAAATATGGTTAGTGCAAACGAGGGGCTAAATTTTTAATCTGATTATTAAAATTTAAATAGCCAGATGTGGCTAGCCGCTACTGTATTAACACAGGTATAGACAAAGTGGAAACACTACTGGACTTCAAAAAAGGAGGTTGGCTGGGGCTGGCAAATTCAGGGAGAGCTTCCTGGAGGAACGTGCCCTTTAGGTGGGGCTAGGAGTCGGAGAAGCCTTGTGAGCAGCACTTCTCAGGGGCCACTTCAGGATAGAGGGGAATGCCCAAGGATCTGGAAGATGGGATTAGGCTGGGAACAGAGGAGTGGGAGAGATGGCATTCTAGGTAGGGAAGAGCAGGTAGAACTCTCGGGGTGGGAATTTGGGGCAGGGAATACAAAGTGGGCTCAGACGAGCTCTCCTTAGAGCTGCTAGGCTCAGGGACTCATGGCTGGTTCTTGAGCTGGGGAATGCCAGCCATAAGCAGTGTTTTGGGACAATGGTCTGGCTACTGTGCCGTTGGTCAAGATCAAGGGTAAGTGAGGCAAATCCCAAAAGGAAGTCCTGCACACATGGAACTCCTACCTCAGGTAGGGGTCCGCTCTTGTCTCTGTTGGTTTGGCCCTGTGTTCCCAGTTTGCACCTCTCTGTCTAGCCTTGAACCCAGTCTCCCTGTTCGTCAGAGGCAATGAATGCCACTGTTTGAATCTAGAAGTTCTCCATTCATCACTGGGTACTTATTATTTGTTCCCTTATGCACCCCCTGTCCAGCTATGCACAGGGGCTCTGAACAGGCATGGAGGGGCACAGTGTTGTTATGTAGGGAACAGCCAACATGGCAGAGAGGTGGCTCCATGTAGAGGAAGGAGGGAGGCTTGGGGGCGAGCCCAATCTGGTGTGAGCCCCTTTCTTCACTCTCTGGCTAGTCATTCATTTGCTAATATTTGTTCAGTGAAGGTGTGAGTACCTGTCCTGTACCTGCTGCTGGAAGCTCCAGCAATGAATCAGACAGACTTTTGGTTCCTGCCCTCACAGAGCCTGTGGTATATGGTAAACGTAGTATAAGGCCTCAGGCAAGTTACTTAACCTCTCTGAGCTTTATTTTAGCTCCTCCTCTGAAGAATGGGGATAATAAAACCTACTCTGGGGGATTACTGGGTTCTCATTGCCGAGGAGAGAAGAGGTACAGCTTCCCTGTACACAGAACGTTAATAGTAATAACAGCTAACACTCGGATGATGTGCCAGGCACTTACCTGAGTGCCTGTACTGGCTCATTTAAGCCTCGCACGGCATGAACAGGGAGGAGGTGTTATTACCAACCCCCTTATACCGATCAAGGCCTCTTGAGGCCAAGAGGGATTAAGGATTGGCCCCGCCATGAGAACTGGAGTGGGCACCCCCTGTGCCTGGGAGAGCGAGCTCACCTGCGTCTCTGGGCAGGCCTCGAACCGGAACTCACGCAGGACGTGGAGCAGCGTCAGCTTGATCTCCAGCAGCCCCAGCCGCACCCCGAGGCAGCTCCGGGGGCCTGCCCCGAACGGCAGGTATGTGAAGGGACGTCGGCGCCGCCGGGCCTCTGCCGTGAACCTGCAAGGGCCGTGCAGTCAGGGTAGGTCAGGGTAGGCCGCGGACACCCCGCCTCCCTTCCTCCCTTCCCCTTCCTCTGCAGCCACTCGGGTGTGGCTGAGGGAGCCCTTCATCTGAGGCCACACTTCTACCAAGTGGGCCTGAACCCCACCGTGCTCAACAGAATCCTGTTTTCATGCGGCCTCCTCCCTCTCTGGAGCAGGTGGTTGCTGATCCCTGAGCTTCTGCCCTCTCCTGGGTCTGGCAGAGCCCGAGAGGCACTGCTGATGTAAAGGAATCACCTGGAAGGCCCACTTTGCCCTCTTGCCCTCTCCTTAAGAATTGATTGTGCTGTTAACGAGCCTGAAGGCTGTGATTCACGAGGATAAAAGTCTTGAGAAAGCACAGCCCTCCCCTGGGCCTGTGGCACCAAATTTCCCATCAGCCAGCGGAGGGCACCAGCCATCACCAGCTTCCTGAGAATTCCCCAGGGAAGCAGCCCTCCCTGGAGGCCACTACCTGCGAGTTTATCTGTTGGTGCCATTCGGGACAGCTATCTCCCCTGCCCACACTTGCCCTTCTGGTTCAAGTGACACCTGAACCATTGGGTGCTTTCCTAATGGGAGGCCCTTCCGCAGGAATTCTCTCCTACCTGCTACCAAATAGCATTTGCCACATGTGTTCTGTGACAGTAGAGCCAGGTGTCAACTACTGTGTTGTCACAGCTCGCTTCTTACCTGTGCATTTTTCTGGGCCTAGGAGCCCTTGACCCCTTGCCCCTTTTCAACTAGGATTAACGCACTTTTTTGTTTCCAAAGGTGATGCTGTAAGCCTTACAGCTGCAGTCCAGGGTGCTTGATATTTACTGTATTTCCGAGCCGCTACGCACTCGATGTTATTGATCTAGGTGCCACCGCCCACAGGTTCCCAGTGAGGAGGTTGTAGAGTCGGGGCTCCTTTCCACAGAATGTTGTAAGTCCTACAGGTGGAAACAGCCCGCCCGGGGCCTCCCCATGGCCAGATCACACAAGGAAGGGCTATGGATTGATTCTGACGCGGAGGGTGTGGACGCCTGCTCATTTTAAATCTGGGATCCTTGAAATGAAGTTTAGGCAACGGACCAAATCCGTGTAGGGGGCAGGAGTGGGGATCCAGGTCTACTGTGTTAGCATACCTGGATCTCATGAATTCAGGGAGAAATTTAGTTGATAACTCTTACTTAGGAACAAGCTCCAGTTTTTTAAAAAGGAAATCTATTGTTGCTTCCCAGAGCACACCTGAAATACGATCCTGTGTCCTGTTTCCCGGCTTGAAGAAACCGAGGGCCCCCAATTGAAATTGCCTTGTTACTTGCATGCAGGGCTGCTGAAACGCTACATCTCTGGATTCTGTTGGGGGCTTTTAAAAATGGTACCGGTATTTCCTTTGGAAATGATGCCTCACAAATACCTCACTCCCATGACTTTTGACTGGGGGCAACTTTACTAAATCGGTGTTTCCCCTTGGCCGCTTCCAAGGGCCTGCCTCTCGTGTCCCTCGGGGGCCCATTTGAAGGGACTGAGCTCACCTCTCAGGGTCGAAGGCCTCGGGGTTTGGCCAGTACTCAGGGTCATGGTGCAGGGCGCCCACCGCCATCTCCACCACGGCGCCTGCCGGGATACACTGCCCCTGAACCTCACAGTCTCGCGCCGCCTCTCGCGTGAACCTGCGGGGACACACGGGTCAACCCCACTACCCCCCCCCCCCCCCCCCCGCCTCGATTGCGCAGCCGCAATAAGCAGAACTCTGCGGCGGTGCTCTGGGGCAAATGGAGTTGGAGTCTGAAGTGCGCAATGAGGCTGGGGGTATAGGGGGACAAGAGGTCCGGCCCTCTTTCGGGGGTGACCTGGATGGTTTCCACACACCGCCCCCTCCCCCCCCGCAACCCCCTCTACTGCCCAGGACCCTGCAATCTCTAGGCTCTTTAGACTCAGTTGGCGCTCAGTGAAAATGCATTCATCGATCTTGGTGCATCCACCCATCGAGCCTGAAGAGCTTCTCTTAGGCCTGGTTAGGGGAGCACAGGTACCTTTGAAGGGCTTCTTTCTGGGGAGGGGTTTGCCGGGTTACTCCCCTGGCCACGCTTTCCCTCATCTTCCGTTCATGGTCAAGCCTCTTTAAATTGCCCTCGCCCACCGCTTTGCTTTACCTAAAGGAAATTTGGGTTTGAAAATCTGATCTCGGGTCATTGTCTGTGTCACTATGGATAACTTCTACTCGAGGGGAAAACTTTTGGGCAGCTTGTTTACTGTACCAAGTGGCCATGGCACAGTCCCATTTCTTTATATATATGTATTATATATGTACTAAAAATTATATATATATATACTAAAAATTATATATATACTAAGAATTATAGATATACTAAAATTATATTATATTATATTATATTATATTATATTATATTATATTAATTATATATTTTTTGATAGGGGGCGCAAGTGAGTGAGTGAGAGACAGAGGGAGAGAGAAGCAGGGCTCACCCCATGTGGGGCTTGAACTCACAAACCGTGAGATTGTGACCTGAGCCAAAGTCAGATCCTTAACGACTGAGCCACCCAGGCACCATGTATTGTATTTTTAAGGGCTAGACTATAGATTTTTTCATATGAACATAACATTTCTGGAAGAATACCTGAACTTCTATGATTTCTTCTAAGGGATGAGACTGGGGTGGAGGATGGCAGGGGACTAGAGGTGTCAGCTTTCTCTTTGGACCCTTCTGTATTGTTTCGGTTTTTGGTTTTGGTGGTTTTTGTTTTCATTTTAAGTATAAGCATATTATTTTTATAATATAGATAATTACTTTAAAATTAAAAATAATCAATGCTGTCTTTTACTTCAAATTATAGGACTGGACTTTCCTAAATATCTTAGGGGAGATATAATTGTTATCCTAATTATTATTATATACTCTTCTCACTTCTAAGAGAAATTAAGAGCAATCCGAGGCTCCTTGTGGGATTTAACACTCTGTTAAAGCTACCAATGCAATTAATATGTGCTTGGAGCTGGTAGCAAAACACCGGGGCTCAAATCAGAGCAAGAAGGTGGGGGTTCCTGATGTATGCAGCCTCAGTTCTAATGGGTCAAACTAGGCTATACCCTGGCATCCCCTTCTTTGTCGTCTTTACTGGAAATATCTTGGACCTGGATCCAAGACCCCCTCAAAGCCAGGGCTTTCCCTTCTGTATAAGGTTGGGCCTCCTGCCGGGCTAGGCCAGGCCACACACAAGGCCAGAAAAATCTGCTGAATTATATTGCATAGAAACCTGGATTCACAGTGATAACACTTCAACAAGAGTTATGTTTTCCACAGGGGCCATTCTGAGATTTTGGGGGAATAATGGTGTGTCAGTGCTTGGGAAAAGCCAAGATGCTTTTTTGAGATTAAAATAATAAAATAAAGTAAAATAACATAGAATTCTCACTGTGCCTGTGTTCACCGAATCTATTGCTTGGGCTGAAGCGAATTGGCTGCTTGTCTGGCTGAAAATAATGATGGCTTGCCTCTCTCATTTCTGTTGTTTGATAACAGAAGTCAGCAGGGCTGATACGTTAAAAATTCCAACAGAGTAGGTGGGGAGGAAGGTGAGGCCCAGGAGATCACGGCTTGCCCAGGATTGGAGCAGGATGGAAGCGGATCATTTGACTGGAAGGTCAGTCCTTCTTTCTCTTCACCTCGCACCTTACGTGGTGCTCCACTTAGAGTGGTGTGGCTTTTCAGATGTTCTGTTCTACTGATTCTCACCACTCCTGTGGGGCGGGCCGAGCAGACATTGTGTGCCCACAGAACACACAGGAAGCAGAAGCACAGAGCAGTGCAGAATTTACCCAGGATAACACAGCAAACTAAGGGCAGTGATGTGAACCTGTCTTGACTTTCTATCTAAATTTGTTCTGTGATTACGGAGCACTGGCACTGTATGCGACCTTATGAGGGAATCAGCAAATCTTGTCCTGCCTTCCCGAACCAGCTGCTGGTTCTCTGGAGCAATGCCTTCGCTGGCTTCCTTTTTCACAGTACTGTTTATAAAAAGGTCACTAGGTGAATTGATCAGAGCATTTTGGCATTAAAGAGCCTGTTCACATTGTCGCTCAACACATCACCTCTACAAGGTCTCGCGTGGTGAGTTCTTGATTGGGTTCAGATCCAGGAAATGACGTGTCTTTGATCATTGATAGACTTTCTTCCCACTAGAGAACGTGACCGTTCAACTCTGCTGGTTTCTGTCTTGGCCAGGAGCCTCAACAACCGAGCAGGGACCTGACTCCAGTTATCGGTCATCTCTAGGGTCCTGTAAAGGCTTCTTTCCTCTAGACAGCCTTTGTTCTATCACTGAATGTCTTATTTCGAATTTCATTTTAATGTGTATAGCAGATGCCCACAGTTCCCTTGGAAGGAAGCTAGATATAAATCATTAAAAAACGAAGATTGGAGACAGTTTGCTCTGCAGCTCCCAAGGAAATCAGGGAAGGCCCATAGAATCTGGCCCTGGAGTTACTGGCTGTTCCCAGATCAGGGAGACTGAAACCCTGTGTGCTTGAGGACCGTGTGATTTCACTCCCTTCTGTGGAATTCTGTCTCTTTGCTCTGGGTCTGAACACTTTGCACAGTCGCTACAGTCACACTCTCTGTGATGTTTTTGGTTGGAATATAATTTTGAGATACCTTCAAATCATCCACATTTTCTCTTAAAATGGCAAAAGCTACCTCCAAATGGATTATGTGGTATATTCATTCATAGACATGCAGAGTGGAACTTACAATATATAGGGTTAAATGCTTTGTGTTGCTTCTGTTTCTAGAACCTGAAATCTGGCCACTGTTTCCCTCCCTAAGGGTCTGGGGACCCAAGTTAAGATGCTGTGCTCCCTGGAAGGCCTCGCTTAGGGGGAGTTGGAAAGAAGTAGAAGACCAGATTCCTGCTCTCAAGGCACTTACAGGTTGGTGTGAGTGGATGTACTTGGGCAAAATATTGCAGAGGGGTTGAAAAGTATCCAAGAATATAATATGAAGTACAGTCAGCGTGAAAATTCTGGGGGAGGAGAGGCAAATGGCCTGCAGTGGCGAGTCTTGGGTTGGAGTTTGAAGGATAGGACAAGTGTGGGTTGTTGGAGAGTGAGGAGACGCCTCCCAGGCCTTGGAAGGTCCCCCCTGGAATGTCAACTCCAAGGGCAGGGGTTTTATCTGTTTTGTACATGGCTCATTTCCCAGTGCTTGCAACAGCATTCGGCTCAGTAAATAGTTGCCAAATGAATGACTAGTGAAAGCCATTCCAGGCTAGGAGGCCAAAGAGATTGGCTTGGGTTGGGTAGGAAGGTCGTTAAGAAAAGCCCAGTGATGCTTTGAGAAGGTAGTTAACAGAAAGGAAAATGAGCCAGACATTTACTGCTGTGGTTACTGCATGGAAGGCATCGTGCCTCAGGGGATACAAAGAAACCCAAGGCTCAGACCTCATCCTCCAGGAACTGGACTCCAGCATTCCTGATAACCCAGGTTGTGACAGTCTGAGGACTAGTGAGGACCTGAGACAGTGATGCCGAAGGGGCTTTGGGCAGTGTGTTGGGGCCGTGGGAGGGACTCGGGCGTACCTGAAAGCTGGTGGGTAAATCCTCAAGGTCTCTGCAATCACCATGTCCAGGTAGGGCAGGTGTTCCTGGAGGCTGCAGTAGTCAGGGGCCGGCTGATGGAGGAGTCGTGACAAAGGAAGAAAGTTGAGTTATACCAAGTCACACAGCATTCTGGATTCGCCATTAGCTTTACAGTCCCGCTCCAACTCAGCAGACTCGGAAGTGGAGACGCCACAAAGTGCAAAGTCAGTTCAATCCAAACTGCACTGGGTTAGCACTGCGCATGTCCTGTTGTACTTGTTTCGTGGTGCTGTATATTACTGGGGACCCGCCGGACCAGTTTGGCACCTGGGGGTCTCTGAGTGTCAAAGAGATGTTTGGTTCCAACCCAATGACAGCAGCTTCAGCTGCAGCATTTATTGAGGGAGGATGAGGTGGTGGCCACATATTGCATGCACACAACCTGACTTCCTCCTCCCTGCAAACCTGCGAGACAGGTGTTCTCCCATCTTTTAGAGGGGAAACTGAGGCTCAGAGAGGTGGCCACATAGATACTAACTGGTACATCATAAAGTTAAAGGATGCATAGTGAAGTCACAAAAAAAGTTCTGATAACAGAAACTAAAGAGCTGTTTTAAATCAGTAAGAAAAGAAACTCATTGGGAAAATGGTCAAAGATACGAACAGGCGAAACATAGAAGAAGAAATACAAGTTGCCCTGATGAAAAATACAAATGAAAACGAGGAGATTCTGTTCTTCACTGATCAGATGAGGAAAGGTTGGGGAAAACTGATTAGATACTAGAGACTAAAGGTGTGGAAAAGCATGACCCAGCAGCCCGTGTTGGGGGGACACCGGTGCCCCTTGGACAATGCCCACTGGAGTGACACTGTCACCCTCACCCCTGGCCTGGGGAGGAGGGACACATGGGATATGAGCTGGGGAGCAGGATGTGGGTGGGAGGGTTAGGATGGGGTCAGGGAGGCTCATTCGCTGTTCTGCTAGGTTTCCCCAAATTCTCTCTCTCCCCCCACTCCCTACAGAGCCAAACACCTGCTTGGTGGGGGACAGCTTCATTTCTTTCAACCAGGTAGTCCTGATGCGAGAGCAGTTTCCAACTTGGAGATGTGCTTTCTCCTCTCCTCCCCTCCCAGCGCAGTAGAGGGGAGCACCAGGAGGGGGGTGGGCAAATCCATGCTGCAACCCCCAACTTCCCAGGGGTGGGCCCTGAGTGGCCTTGCTCCACCCTCTGGGAGCCATTCCCAGGCCTGCAGCTGGCCACATGGGATCTGAGCCAGTGGTTCTCAGAGAGAGAGCTCCCTGGATTGGCCACATCAGGGTCACCCTAGAAATGCAGATCCCTGCCTTCCCCCGCCCCCCCACCACAGACCAGACCAGAAACGGTGGGGTGGGGCCAGTAAGCCATCCTGTGAGGGAGGGACTCCACTGGCGAAAGCAGGTGGGCAGGCCCTGTGTGCGATGTGCTTGGTTTGCTTGAGGAAGATAACACCAGGCCAGCTGGCTGGAGCAGAACGGGGACTCAAGGGGACAGACGGGAGAGTGGTAGGAGATGGGGTCAGGGGCCAGGACACATGGAGTCTTGGAGTCCATGGTAAGTATTTTAGCTAATCTATCACTGAACAGCCGTTCAATATAATGCAGCCATTCAATGATGTCTGTAGTATACTGTGGAGTAAAAAAGTCAAGTTACGGAATATGTGTAGTTTCATGTTTATAAATTTGGGCGGCAAAGGAGGGGTTTCCATTTCTACTTTGTAGTAAAAAATAATAACGATTGGTTTCCCCAACTCACTCTCCTCCTCATTTCTGGGAACCCTTCCTTCGGAAGGTTACCGCCAGACCCTATGTTTCCACCTCCACAGCAGACCGCCAGGGCCTGCTCAGTGAGCGTGTGGCCCTTGAGAAGGCCCTGTGCTTGGAGCTTAACACTCTTTGGTCGCCATCTGTGATTCTTAATCCTTTTACCTTTGAATTGGGACTTTGGAAGTAGAGTCTGATGGGACAGTGGAGGATGCGCCAGGGCTTGGAGCCTCACTTGTGTGTGGTCCTGCCTCTGGCCACCTCCCCACGACCCATTCTCAGCTGCCTGCTCTCCCGCCCCTGGTGCCTGGGGCCCAGCCTGGCCCCCCTCTCCCTGACGTGCCCTGTAACCACAGTTGCCCTCCTCCCCAGTCCAGGGCCTGGGCTCAGGCACAGAGAGGGTGGGGATGGGGTGCATGTATCCTGAGGCATCTTGAGTGGGCATAGTGACAGCTGTGCCTGCCCTGGGCTGGCAGCATCATGGTGTGTGTCTCAGGACTGGCCAGAGGCTGCGAATTGGCTAGGGCCAGCCTCTGCCCGCTTTCGGCCCAGGTACCAAGTGTGTCCCGGCACAGAGGTTTTAAAGATCTTTGAAGAGTCACAGTCTGCTATGGCGTTGGGGGTGGACCTGTGGGAAGGAGTGATTCCTGGCTCAAGTTCCCTAGACCCTGTCCCCAGCTGGGTCACGTGCAGGGGTCTAGTGGCTAGCAGGATGGGGCAGGACCCCTAAACATGCATGGGGGCCTAAGTCCCCAGCCCGTTTGGTATCCCCGTGCCTGATGGAGTGCTCCCTTGGGGGAGCCTGGGGAACCCCTCTTCTTCCTCCTAATCTTTAGTAGTTTGAATTGTGCTTGTTTCTTCTGGCCTGCGAGTCACAAAATACAAATTGTGTAGTTTCAGTGATCCTGCATGTGAGTTAAATGCCCTGTGATAATTTACATTTAAAACCGGCATTGCATGATATAAAGATGAATGGTAAGATTCATGCTGGAGGAGAAGAAAAGAGGGAGAGCCTTTGTGTTTACCATTAATGGCACTTTCCCCGAGTTTTGAATGAGGGGCCCCCTATTTTCACTTTGTATAAAAGAATGACATAGTTGGCCCTGCAGGCCATGGTTGATTGGCCCAAGGGTGGGCCTCAGACCCAAGGGTACAATTCTGGAAATTTGGATCTAGTGCAGACAAAAAGGAGTTTTTCTCCAGCGGGTGGAGGCTGAGCTCAGGTGAGTCATGATCTGCTGGTGACCATGTTCTGCCTTGTGGATGAATAAGCAGAAAATTCCAGTTGGCTGTGAGAAAGAAGAAATGAATTAAATGTGCAGAGGGAAGTAGAGGCAAATGACACAGGAAGAGACCATTTCCTGGTGTCCCCTAGAGTTCCAGTTTCTGTTTGCCACCCTCTGACTAGTCACTAGCCCAGTGGGTGGTGAATCAGTACCCTTACGGCATTTTCTCATTTATGGTCTAAGTTGGCCACAGACAAATTCTGTTATCTGCAACCAAAGGAGACTTATCAACATGTGCAGAAAATGTAAAAAACAAACAAAACACCCCGAAACCAAACCAAACAAACGAACAAAACACCAAACCAAACAAAACAAAAAACTAAAACCCCACGAAAAATGGTGGTACTGTGCACCAGAATACAGAACCATATTACAAAAAGAAAAAGAAACCAGATGTGGAAGCAACGTCCCTAACGGTAGATGGAATTGGTTCCCCAAACAAAATTTATGGTTTAGAAGCTGTCAGCATTTGTCAAAGAAAGAAAACTTTTAAAGGTAGGCTAAGGGAGTTTGATGTGATCAAGTCACAGTCTTCGTTATTCTTTCTCTGGATGAGCTTTTTACTGTGCTTCCAAGCTTTTGGCTCAAGATACACATGTAAACATCATCTCGGTCCCGTGGTTCTCCGCATGATGGAACGTTAGAAGCAGTGGGCCGACTTTTACTATATAAGGATGCTTGGGCCCTGCCCAGCCAGGGACTCAACTGTTGGTTTGAAGTGGGGCCTGGGCCCCAGTTCTTTCCAACCCCCGCCGTGGTTGTAATGTGTTGGGGGCTGAGACCACTCACTGCATTAGTCCTTCTGCGATCTACCCCCGCGATCCTTTCTGTGGGAGGAGTGGGCAGATGGGATGGAGGGAGGTTCACGCCTGCACATTTTAATCACACCCAGGTAAGGTAATGAGGTTCAAATCCCTGTCCCACTGACAGACCAGTCTGCCCATCTGGACCTTCGCCTCAAAGTAGTTCTTTCAGGGAAATCAGGAATAAAGGGGTCCTACACCAATCATACCAGCAGAGGGCAGCAAGTGTATGGCAAATGGGGACTCCCTTGTGAGGCTGGGCCCCTACTCAGAATCACAAATTAAACTCCCAAAAGACTTAGGAATCATGAATCCGAATTTTTCATCATAGAGATGAGAAACAGGAGACCCAGAGAGGAAAACTGCGAGGCTAAACTCACAGCTAGAACTTGGAGTAGAAAACTTACGTCCTTATTCATTCAGCAATCTCTCGATGCACACCTGCTGTCAGGTGCTGAGGATCCAGAAATGATCAAGTCTCTGCTCTTTGGGGAAGCTGACTTCTAAGCAAATCATTATACTGGATGTGGAATGTGCTGTAGGATGGACTTAGGAGGAACGGGAAACAGTTCTGTTTGAGAGTTCATTCATCCACTTATTCATTTGACACTGCTGAGCAGATGTGTACTCTTGGCCAGCCACTGTGCTAGGCACAGGGCACATAACTTTGACATACACTGACCTTCCCACCCTCTTGGACCTTATAGTCCGTCCTAGAATGCAAACCAATGGTGAGGGTTTCAGAGCCTTGAGCACAAGGCTCTGTGGAAGAACAGAAGGACGCACATCCCAGGCATTTGGAATCAGGGAAGCTAACAGGAGAAAATGAAGCCTAAGCCAAGGTCTTTATGATGGATAAAAAAGCCAGCGAAAAGTGGGTGGGCTTGTTTGGATGCGGGTTCGGACAAACCAATCTAAAAAAAAAAAAATCCGTGAGTCCATCACAGGACCTTAAACCATGACTGGATATTTGATATACTTATGAAATTATGGTTTATTTGCTGTTGTTTTAATTTGAGAGATGGTGGGGAGGGGAAGAGAGAGAGAATCTTCAGCAGGCTTCACACTCAGCTCAGTATGGAGCTCAATATGGGGCTCCATCCCATGACCCTGGCTGGGATCATGACCTGAGCCAAAATCACAAGTTGGATGCTCAACCAACTGAGCCACCCAGGCTCACCAGTTCATTTGTTTTTAATGTGATAATGGTATGGTTGTCCTGTTTTAGAAAAGAGTCCTTTTATTTTAGAGGTGTAGAATGAAATATTTACAGATGACATAAGACTTCTGAGACTTTTATTTTTAAAAACCCCAAAAACTGGAATTGGGGGAAGGTGGGGAAATACATGAAACCAAAATGACCATAGTTGACCTCTTGTTGAGGCTGGGTGATGCGTACATAGTCCCCTCAAGTATTCTAATTTGTATAAAGTTTTCCTTCAAAAAAAAAAAGTTAAAATACTGAATAGAAATTGAAATAACAGTACTGTGGCCTAGCCTTTTAGATGCGTTACAGAATTAAAAATGGCTCTGTCAGGCTGGCCAAGTGGGAGAGGTGTGGTTTGGAGCCGGATCTTGTAGGACACTTGGCAGTTTTCTGGGCACAAGAGGCAGAAAGCCGTCCCACGCGGGGCAGCCTTTGGGCTGAGTCAGAAGTGTGGTGGGCGTGGTCGGTGGTGGAGCACTGTCAAGAAGTGAACCAGACATGGTACTTGTGCTCGTTGGGTGCTATGTATTTGTCTTTGGCATCTAGAAAAAAAAAAATTACCCAATAAAAAAATGTTGGGAGGGGGTGGTGTAGAATTCACTTGAAGTGAGAAAGGGAAAGAGAGGGTAGCTTAGTCAAGAGAATGCTTTCCCTTAGAAGCAAAGGCTGGCCAGCTCACCCCAAATGGTTACAATAGCAGCAGCATCCTCGAAGGCAGGAGGCCGGGAGCTCGGAGCTGAGGTTTCTGGCCCAGCCCATCCCATCCCTTGCTGTTGCCCTTGGGTGCTTGGACCCTCTGTGCTGCTCAGGGCTGAGGAGCACCTGGTTGGCCTGGAACATCGGGAGAACTGAGGGGCATCTGAGCAGAACATCCTCTCATTTTGAACCAAGAAGCACTTTAAGCGTCTTGTGTTTCCAAAAGATAAAGAGAAAAAGCCATCCCCCAGGGTTCTTCCTGACTTCGGTTACGCAGGCCATATTACTCAGAACTAGAATCAACCTGTCCTGCCTCCCACCCAGCGAGACTGCTACTGCGGCCTCACTCCCCGACCTTGGCCATGCCTCGGGGTAGTCACTAGGTCCAGCCAGGGTTTCCGTCCCTGGATCCGTCCCTGGATCCGTCGCCCAGCAGCTGTGGCCTTGGGGCAATTGCCAAGGGCAACATCAGCAGGTCACCTGGTCTGTAAGTTGGGGTCATGCCTGGCTCACAGGGCAGGGTGGAGGAGACTGTGAAGGTGAAAGATCTCTGCATCTTTGGTAATGTACCAAAGGAACAGGTAATTCTTCTGTTCGAACGTTATCTGGAGGCAGGGAGCTCATTTCATCACGAGGCCGTCTGTTGCATGAATTAAATGACTCTATGAGGATGTGTTAAGGAAGAAAGTGATTTTAAAATCCCATGAAACTTATTTCAGCAGGGATTTATTTCATAACATAAGCCACTGTGCTCTTACAAGTTTGAAAAGAAAAAGAAATGTTAAATATTCTTTTAATAATTTGATTTTGGGGAACATTGATTAAATAGTAAATATTTAATTACTAAGTATTGGGAAAAATAGAGATTTAAAAATAAACTGAATCTTTGCCTTGTGGTTTACATTCTCAGTCCAGAGGTCCTTGATTTTCCAGAAGGTTTTTTCATCTGTATGTTGATTTTCAGTGGGCAGTAACTTCTAATTTTACTTCCAAGGTTCTTGGTCTCTTAGTCTTTTACTCTTAGAGCTTAGATCTGTAAACCAATATTTAAATGCAAGGGATAAACCTGATGGTTAAGGGAATGTTCTGGAAAATTTGTGGATAAATCCTTTCAAATAGGAAATAATACTGCCCTCACCTATTAAGGTCACCTTGTTACATTCAGATTTTTGTGTGCCATTTTCTTCGAGAGCTAGACACACATACGCGTGCACATACACGCACCCACACGTGCACACATGCACGTCCTGCCCCCACATTACTCACACCTACACTTACACCACACACGGGGTGTGTGCAGATAGAATGAGAAAAAGCAAATAAAAATGTCACTGCTTTCAAAAAGATTTTTCCTGGAGAGCCAGGGACCTCATAGAAAAATTAACGTTTTCTTATTTTGTGAAAGGAAATAGAAGTGGGGGCAGCTTCAATTTTGTCCTTCCCGAGGACTAACAAGGGCAGCATCGGATGGCACTAGTGAGTGCCCACACATATGTCACCGGACGTGGTGTTATATAAAGTGGGCTAAATTCTGCCAGCCTTTGCCCTCTAGAAGCAGGGAGCTCGAAATCCCTTAAGACTGGACATGCTAGCATGGGGACAGCCAGGGGCTGTACAGCCATATGAAGAATAAAGATTTCCATTCACTGTCATTCCCTGGGGAACATATGATAATAGTATGAAACCAAACTGCAGAAAATGTAGCAACCTTCGCTTTGCCCTTTTGACCACCAGCCCAGGAGAAAAGCCCCTTCCCCCTGCGCCCGGTCCCCAAGATGCAGGCAAGGCCTGAGTGGGGATCTGGGCTCCTCACTGACCAGTTCTCTAAACAGAGGCTCTGACTTCCTGGCTTTGAGATTCCATAGGTGGGCCCATGTGAGCTGTTCCAGGCTTGCGGCAAAAAGCAGTGGGCGATGGAGGGATAGGGTGGGCTATGAGGTGGGCGGGGGATCTTTCTATCAACGTCACTGCTTTGCCTAGCCAATGTCCAGAAAGTCCTACATGCTAACTTAAAGAATTTGGCAGATTTAGAGGCAGACATGCATCCATGCCTTAGAAAAGGTAATTAGGAGAGTGTGTATGTCTATTTATATCCACTGTAAAAGGAAAGAGAACCCATCTCACATAAACCCCTGGATTATTCCAGGTGCTCCTGTACTCTGAGGCCAGGCCATTAAGGGATTAGGTGACAAGATTGTAATGAAAGAACACAAACCCGCCTGTGTGTGCGCGCTCACACACACACACACACCCCAGAGTGCCAGCCCTTACCACCAAAGGCCCTGGGTTGAGCCTTATCAATATCCCTGACTTTCCATAAGAATTCCTGTCTTCGGAGATCTAAGATAATAATAGCACTGTGCCCCCCTGCAGTGTTTTACTGGGTACAGTAGGATTTTTACATCAGTTCTGTCATTTGGTCCTCACAACTGCACTGTGAGGTAGGTAGGGCAGTTTTTGCTGCCTATTTTATAGATAAAAAAAAAAAAAAAAACACAGAGATTCAGAGAGGTTAGTGGCTTAACCAAGGTCACACAGCTAGTAAATGGCAGCGTCAGAACTAAATCCAGATCTTCAAATTCCAAGACTTGTCCGTCATGCTGTACTGTATAGACCTCCCTCCCTCTCCCCTCCTCCCATCCTCCCTCTTTCCCTTCCTTCCTCCCTCTCTTCCTTTCCTATTTTTAAAATATTTTATTTATTTATTTATTTATTTATTTATTTATTTATTACTAATTTATTGTCAGGTTGGCTAACATACAGTGTATACAGTGTAGTCTTGGCTTCAGGAGTAAATTCCCATGATTCATTGCTTACGTACAACACCCAGCACTCAGCCCAACAAGCACCCTCCTCAATGCCTATCACCCATTTTCCCCTCTTCCTTTCCTTTTGTACATTTTATGGAGGAATCACATGCATACGGAAAAAATATAGCACAACCTAAAGCACAGAGCTCGGTGAATTTTCACAGGGCGAGCGCACCCGTGTAACCACGTCTGATCAAGCCCCCAGATATTGCCAGCACTCTGAGGCGCCCCCGTGTCCCTGTCCAATCACAGCCCCCTCGAGGGCAACTGCCATCCTGACTTGTAACACCAGCGATTACTTTTGCCTTTTAAAAAATCTGTGTATAAACAGAATATGCCGTCTGTGGGCTTTTGCCCAGGCCTGCCTGTGTGTGTGCGGGGCCAGATCTTGGAGACTCAGCCATGGTGTGGTGTGGAGCCAAAGTGTGTCCGCTCGAGTGATTGGGTGGTGCTCCCCCGGCAACTCATCCTTTCCACCGTGAGTGGACGTTTGAGTCGTCCCAGTTTGGGGCCATTATGAATAAAGCTGAACATTCTTGTATATATATTTTTTTAAAGTTTATTTGGAGAGAGAGAGAGAGTGTGTGCAAGCAGGGGAGGGGCAGCGAGAGAGGGAGGGAGAGAGAGAGTCCCAAGCAGACTCCGTGCCGTCAGCACAGAGCCCGATGCGGGGCTCAGACCCACGAACCGTGAGATCAAGAAATCAAGAGTCGGATGCTTAACCGACTGAGCCACCCAGGCGCCCCTTGTATATGTTTTTTTGGTGGACATACATACACATTTCTGTTGGCTCTGTACTTAGGAGTGGCTTTGCTGGGTCATAAGGGAATTGGTTGTACCTCAAATTTTAAGTGAATCAGTTGGAAAACAGGTCATTGACATACATTCCAGTTCCTTCTGTTTAATTTCACTATGGGTTTGACCCTCTTCCCTCTGCCGCCAGATTCCAACTCGCTGAAACCCAACCACTATCTCTATTCCTGGAAAGGGTTGAGAGGAAAAAGTAGTGTATTATTTGGGAGCAGAGTTATTTATCCCTCTAGTGGGCGTGTAGGGAAAAGGAGAGGTAGAGACAAATAAGACACATCTCTAATCACCTGATTTTAAAGAACTGTCCCAGTTACCAGACATAAGGACTCATAAGCATAAAACACACTCCCAAATCAACTAGATTCGAGTCTTTGGATTATCTGTTGTTATGTAATATTTAGGATTCTGTTCTCTCCATTAACAACCAAGTGGTATATGATGTTTAAAGAGATAAGCCCCTAAATAAGTGACGGTTAAATCGCCCAGCTCACTTTCTCTGCACCAGGGAGAGAGTGTTTTGTATTTAATTTGCAGACCGATGCTTTTTGTTCACTCTGTCCCCACATAGATAGTATGTTTAGGACATGGGTGTCACATGCCTTTAGCAGAGTGTGGGGGCAGGGGGAGAGAGAGACAAGACACAGTCCTATACATTCAACTCACTATGTACTTGGGAAACTGTTTACTTGTTCCTTCAAAGATTTATTATTATGGTAATAGGGAGCCACTGAAGGTTTGATGAGTAGAAGTGACACACTGAAAATGACTATAACTCTGACAGATGATGTATAGGAGGACAGCAGGAAGAGCTGGTCAACAAGACAACAAGGAGACTATTGTAATAGCCTGGGCAAAAGTGAGGGTCTCTGACGACAGAGCAGTGGTCAGAGTGGGCAGGGGGTTGAAAGAGAAGCAGTGCAAGCAATGATTCCCCATCTTGGCTGCTCCCCACCGAGCCCGGAGCCCTACCTCGAAATGTTCAGGTTTAGTTGGTCTGGACTGGTGTGCAGGAATTAGTAGTGTTCTAAATGGTCCCTGGAAAACTCTCATGTGCAGCTGATACAGAGTCATCGTAAGGAAGGAAGACTAGTCCAGGGAGGCGAGTCTTCGGATGTAAGGGGGCAGGGAGTGAAGTGATGAGAGCGATCCCGAGGTTTCATTCCTGGGGGTGCCGAAAGATGGACGGAGGACCAGTCTGGGTGGGCTGCCTCCTCCAGGAGAGCTCAGCTCTGGCAGGCTTGTGTTGGGGAAGATGGTGTCCCACTCAGCTGCACAGAGGGGGATGAGTCCCCGGGATGGGGGCTGGAAGAAAAGCAGGGCACCAAGGACTGAACTGTAGGGCTTCCCAGGGAAAGGAGGCTGAGGGGCTAGAAAGGAAGAGACTCTGGATAGTCTCGGGTCTCCTGGACACAGCCATGGAGATAAAGGACAAGGAATGGCCTTTGCATCAGTCAACTGAATGGGGGAGGGGTGGGCCAGCATCAGCAGGGTTAACAGATAAGCGGGTGGAGAGGGGATGGAGCAACGGGGAGTGAGCTGGGGCCGGCATGCCACTTCCAGGGGCACACTCCAAGAATTCGGGGGACCTGAGCAAACCAAGGGGGAGAAATGAGAGCATTGCCACACGACTGAGCAGCAGACATGTGACAAAGGAAAAGTACGTGCTGCTCCTCTCATTAGTGGGGCAGACCCAGGACGATGGTATACGGCGTGGGGAGAACAGTTTTGATGCAATATAGGGAAGGATTTTCAGATGACTAGAACTTCATGAAATAGACAAGCCCCATGCACACTGGAGATTTTCAAAAGCTGTCACTGAGCATCTGAAGAGGTTGCTGGAGGATATTCATGGATCCCTCATTGAAAGCAGGTAGACATGTGTGACCTCGTGGTAACTTCCACATCTAGGATGGTCTGAAGCATCATGACTAACCCCCCCCCCCCCCAAATGGCACTGCATCTACCCAGGGACAGCCTGTGACACTAGCAGATCCTGGGTCACCTGCTGGCTGAAGAAATGTCACGTGAAGGTGGAGAGTGATGAACTTGCCCTATTTACCCCCCACCTCCACCCCAAGCACCGCCCCACCCCCCCATCCCTCATTCCTGTGTGCGTGTTGATAATTCAGTCTAAAAGTCAGAGCCCAGGTCAGGTGCTGTTTGGGGAAATGGTAAACAAAGATAAGAGCTTTAAGCACTGGAATTTATTTTTTATCCACTCTGCCTAAAAGCAACTGCATGTTAAATTTAGAAGGCTGGCTTCCAGACCCCTCCCCACCCTCCTGTTTCCTGCCTCCTTTTTACCGCCCATGCTCACAACGCGGTCTTGCTGACCATAGAATAGGAAATGTGTTTGGAAAGCCCAGGAGTCTTTAGAGGCTGCCTGCCTGGATGTTTCTAGAAATGTATCATCTCTGGGCCTGGGAGAGAGGGCCATTTCCTCCGATAGCTGGCTCTGCCCACCATCCCAGCAGCAACCGTCTCTACCCAAATATTTACCCACACATCCTCTAGGCAGGGCCGTGGTACATCGGCCTCACACTGTCGGTAGGTGAGATGCTCCCCAGGGAAGTAGCCGCATTTTCAGCAAGACCCCTTACAATTTATTTGCAAAGATCTCCCTCACGCCTGGGAATCTATAATTGAACAGCTCTCTTTTCTATGTAGGTTAAATCCCTTTGCAACCAACTCCAAGAACCTGTAGAAATCCTTTTGTTGGCCTGGAATTCTGTTGTATTGAATATTGTTGGAAATAAATGAGCCATTGTCTGGACTGAGAATTTTCTGGTTAGATAGAGATCTCCACTGTGATGCGATTTATTGTGGCAGGATTTTTTTTTTTCCAGCTCATTTTAAATTCCCTATTGCCTGCTCAGTCCATTTTCCCATCTCAGGATATAAGTGGGGAGGGCTAGGCTGAAGCTAAATAAAAAAAAAAAAAAAAAAAAGAGGAAAGAAAAAAAGAAAAATGTCTCCTTTGCCCAAGAATGCTGTCCAGAGGCCTAAATGGAGTCTGGGACCAGATTTTAGCGAGGAAAGTGTAGTACATCTACTCACTGGCTTAGGAGAAAGGAGTCACAGGAACTGGCAGCCGGCACATGAGTAGGAGATTAGTTACAGGATGATAAAGAGCCTCAGAGCCTCAGAGCCTCAGAAGGTCCATGAGTTCAACCCCCCGGGGCCCCACTGCACAGATGAGGACCCACAGCTCAGAGAGGTGGGGTGGCTTGTCTCTGCCTGTGCTCACACAGGCTCATTTACTGCTCTTAAAAAAAAATTCCACTAACCCAGCTAAGCTTTAAAATATATTCAGCCCTACTTATGAGTACGTTTTTGAAGTTAAAATTTAAAAAAAAAAAAAAAACGTAAGGAGCAATTCACTGTTTTTCTCTTTTATAATCAACTTGAGATTTTGCATGTCATGGTTGACAGACAGAATTGTAAGTGGAAAAGCAGAGATGTGGAATTCAACAGATCTGATTGGAGGACAGTGGGCAAGTTATCAAGCCTCACCAAGATTCAGTTTGCTCGTCTGTGAAATGGGGACAAATCACATTTCAAAGGGTGGTAGTAAGGATTCCTCAGAGAGTGCCAATTGGGATTTTCTTAAGAAGCTCTGTTTGCAATTCTGCTTTAGGGCATGAGGTGAGGAGTGAATGTATCAGATTTGCTTGTTTCTAGAAGTGCTGGTCAGGGACCCGGTGAGTCCACGGTAGCCTCAGGCGTGGGGTCTTCCCAAGAGGGATGGAAACGACTGTGCCAGTGAGAATTAAGAATTCACTGGGGCTTGGGGCACCTGGGTGGCTCAGTTGGTTAAGTGTGTGACTCTTGGTTTCGGCTCCGGTCACGATCTCAAGGTCTGTTGAGTTCAAGCCCCACATCAGGCTCTGTGCTGACAGTGTGGAGCCTGCTTGGGATTCTCTCTCTCCCTTTCTCTCTGCCCCTCCTCTGCTCGCTCTCTCTCAAAAATAAATAAATAAACTTAAAAAACATTAAAAAAAAAAAGAATTCAGTGGGGCTGCCTTGGAGGAGACGCTGGCGAGAGGCCCCCACTCCTGTAATCAGAAGAGGGAGGAAGATGCTAGAAGATGAGCCCTGGAAGACATCGCAGAGGCTCTTGGAGACCTGCCTCAACTCTTCCCTAAATAAAGAGCCTTGCAGAACGCCTCCTGTCACCTTGGAAGATTCCGCTTTGCCCCGGAGGAGGTGGACGTTCCCAGAGTTTGGGTGGCTTGTCCGGGGCCCCATGGCCAGACATTGGGAGAGCTGGCCTTTAGTCAGAGCCTGTCTCCAGGGCTGCCTCGTACCCTCCGTGATGGCTGTCTTGTCACCTCTGTCACCAGACACGGTTTTAGCCCTTGCCGATTTTCTGCAGCTGGTGGCTTTTCGTGAAAAGGATTCCTTGTCAAGAGTGGCCTCTGCAGTGGCAAGGCTAAGTAAACATGGGCCCCCGAGTAACAGCTAACATGAGCTGCCCTGACAGTGGTGGGCCCAAGGACACCAAAAAGCATCCCTCCCTCCCCTTGCTGCCGGAGGACTGGGTTTGAATACATGGGGATGAGGTTTTGGGGGGAAAACCTTTTTTTTTTTTTTTTTTTTTGTAATTAAATTTGGGGGTGGGAGGAGACTCGCTAAATCAGACAGCATGTTCCTCAGAGGCTTGATAGCAATTTCTGTTCAGAGGAGCTGAGACGCTGAATTCCTACCTCAGCCTCTGGTCTGCTGGGTCGGGGCTGGAGCCTCAGGGGAAGGGGGGCTGCTGAGGTCCAGAGGGATGGCTGAGCCAGCCGACCTGCGGGTGGGCCCCTCCGGGCGTCTCTGGAATGGCCTGGCAGATGCTTCCTTCATACCACGTTACAGGAGGTGGAGGGCTCACCTCCCTGGCGTGGGCATCCGGAGAGATGATGGTCACTCCCTGCCATCCTTCTCATGCCCAAGTGTGGGGAGAGAGGGTCCCAGGGAGACTCCTATCTCTCATGGAATGGAGGAGGGTCTCATGGAATGAGAGGCTGAGTGCTCCCAGCCCAGGCTGCCCATTCATCCCCCCATGGGCTGAGCAAGCTGGGCCTGTGGGCCCCCGAGGCAGCCAGCAAAGGCTTCAGTTAGGGGCATCGCTCTCGAGCAAGCAGCTGCTCCTGCGGACAGAGCTTCCAGAGCATGAGCCCTCGGGGACATCAGCCCGGTCCCCACTCTGGGAAGTTTTGTTACCCGTTTTTGTTGTCATTGTTGCTGTTTATCTGATACTGGGCTGTTCCTCTAATGTAGGACGGAACCCCAAAAAAGGTGACTGTGGCCACGTGAGGGGACATTACTGCTCCCTCCCTTCCCCTCTGTGAAAAAAGATTCTGTTTATGTTTTCCTATCTTTACGCTTTTATTTGATGTATTTATTTATTTTAAAGATCTTTCCAATAAGAAGAATTTCATCTGTCCTCCAAGGGTCCCCTTAGCAACCAACCTCTGGGGCTCCCCTGATGTTTGCAGACCACCTGGTCCAGACCACTGTTGTACCGGGAGTGTGTCCCCCACGCCTGCTGTGTGCCCCTGGGTGGGTGGGGGCCCTGGGGAGGGGAGGAGCCCTGTGGACCCCCGCTGAGGCTCACAGGGAGGGGAGCACAGAATGGGGACATGGAGGGGGCCCTGTGGGGGCCACCCAGTCTGCTCAGGGCAGGGATTGGGGGGCATCGGGAACACTTCCCGGAGAAGGGGAGGCTTATGCCGAAGCAATTTTCAAAAAGCATTTGTGCTCTTTCACACAGAAACAATAAAAGCACTTAAACAAGGTTTTGGAGCAGAATTGAACCGAGTTCCTTCACAGGCGCATCGTTTATTGCCGTTTTATTGGAGTGCGTGCTCTCTGCAGTTTATGCCTCTCTGCTTCACGCCAACCACGTGGCAGCCCATGTATCGTGGAGGTGGCACGTGTTAATTACGGCAATTTGTTTTCGCCGTGGATCTTCAGGAATCGTTTGTCTCTTTTGTCTTCTGCGTCTGCTGCTCCCTATCAGGGCCAGGTGTGGGGTGCCTGTCCCCCGCGTTGCAGTGAGGCTTCTTCAAGGGACTTGACCTTCAGGTGGGGGCAGACTGGGGTCTCTGAGGTGCCATAGGTGACACTGTCACATCAGGAGGCCCCGGGCAGGGGCCGGTGGGCCGAGGGATTTTTGCAGGACGGTAGCTCCAGGCAGCCTGGGGTCAAGTCCACGGCCATGGGCCAGGGAGGGTTGGAGGTGTGGACCTGGAGGGAAGCTGGGTACTTGGGGACAGAGAAGTGGCCTTAAGGAAGTGGGCGTGGCTGAGCTGGGCCAGGCCCATTTGCCAGGCCATGTTTCCTGTCCATCATAGGGTGATAGCAGATGGCCTCCAGGAACTCAAAGGGCAAGGGCCTTGCTGCTCTACAGGGTCCTGGACAGGAGGCCCAGGAGTCAGGACCAGAGGTGGTGGGGTGACCGCCCAGCAGACATAAGGAGGACATGTGGCTCACATCCTGCCACACAAGAAACAGATCTGAGAAGTTAGCTCTCAAACTGCTGTGTTTGCCAGGAGCACAGACTGCTGGCGGCTTTCCTGCCCGTAGTGCTGGCCCCACAGTATGGCTGTGACAGAGGAGTGGGGTGCTGGACCAAGGACACCCCATTGCCCCTCAGCTGCCACCTTTGTGATGACCTCCGTGTCTCCCCTCTGGGCCAAGCCTCTGAGCGAGGGGCCTGGAAGCCAGCTCCAGGTGACGTTGGGACAAGGGTGGGGACAGGAGAAAGAAAGCCTGGCCTGGGGCAGGGCGGGGGTGGGAGCAGAGAGCGGAACCAACAGTGTTTTTATAAGAAGGGAATGCTCGCAGCTACACTGAGTATTCATTGACCAAGTCCTGGAGGACAGGCACAGGGCGAGTTTCGCTTGTATCATTTTATTGAGTTTCTGTTTTACAGATGAGAAAACCGAGGCTCAGAAGGGTTTGTGCACAAGGTCAGCAGGCAGAGAGAGGGTGCAGCCTGGCAGAAATAATGCTGTGTGAGTGAGAACCCCTGTCTGCCCTCCGAAGGCTGACAGGGCCAAGCCAAGGAAAGCAAGGAAGGAGGATTTTTTTCTCTTCCCGGTTCGAGAAGGACACACAAGGGTGTGCTCATGCTCTGCTCCATGACCGCGGCAGAGGGGCGGCCTGGGGACGATTGAAGGCTTCATAAGATAGCACGTAAACTGAGGCAGGAGCACATACTTGGGCTGGAGGGACGGGAGCGTTCGGGAAGAGGGAGCCCCTGCAGTGGCTGGGGGAGGACAGGACTCTGTGAGTCCAGAGTGTCCGCGAACCCCGGCCAGGCAGGTGGGGAGTGTGCAGTGGCTTCTCCTAGCTGAAGTGCGAAAAGCCCTTGCAGAGACCTCTTGGGTCCTCCTGGGTGCCTGGCAGAGTGCCTGGGCTGGTGAGGGCCCTCGTCCCAGATGGGCAGCGATGTGGGGCGGCTCCTTGGGAAAGGAGAGGGAGCCTCAGGGAATTCTACAGTGCTTGCTTTTGATGTGGTAGCTGTGGAGAGTTTCTGCCTTGTCCTGTTCCTGAGCCTTGGACCTGTAACCCCCATGAGCACCTGGGGAGCTCACTGGCCCGTGAGGAGGCCCCTGCTCTGTGCGATGGGGGGGGGGGGGGGGGGGGGCTCAGGGCTCCTAGCTCAGGTCGCCTACCCCTCTTCTCTCTCTGACCCTAGCTGGCTCCGAGCTTCTTCACAAAGAGCAGTTGCTCCAAGATTGTCCCTGGGTCAGTGTGGGGCCACCCCTGAGGGTCCTGGCCAGACTGATACATATATTTGCAGAGTTTCCTGAAGATCGCACAATTCCCAGCTGTTCTTGATTTTTTCCTAAGGGAAGGGCACAAGGAAACGGTCTTAAATGGCAGCAGGAGGAGGGCCCCTGTGGGATCTTCTCAAGGTTCATTAACCCCACAATGAGTCACCACCTTCCAAAGAAACCATTCTGATGTCTTGCTCCCTTTGGCCCAGACCGTAGGATGCTGTGATCTTTCCCCAGTAATCTAAGAAAAGAGTCTTTTCCAAAAGCTCAGACTAATGGTGGGTAGGGTTGGATTTCTGGTAGGGGAGTTGAATTTTGTAAAACTGCAAATCTGTCTGATGAGAAAACACCATTTGTTGTGACAGAGCCCTTAACCCCCTGAGCTCATGGAGGTCCCATGAGGTCTTCTAGGTCTTCTAGGCCAAGGCAAGGCTGGCCTGGGCAGTCTGCTCTGGTTTTTGGGACCCCCCAGATCACTTAGCTTGCCAGTGTGGTGTTTTTTAAATGTTTATTTACTTATTTTAGAGAGAGAGCGCAAGCACAATGGGGGAGGGGTAGAGAGAGGGAGGGACAGAGGATCTGAAGCGGGTTCTGCACTGTCAGCACAGAGCCCGATGTAGGGCTCGAACCCACGAACCAGGAGATTGTGTCCTGAGCCGAAGTTGGACGCTTAACCGATTGAGCCACCCAGGCGCCCCACCAATGTGGTTTTTTTAAGGTAAATTAAAAATAGGGCAACAGTCATATGCATTTAGAGCAAAAACGTCTGGAATTCACTTCGGAAAGCTCTTCGTGTGCCTGTGCGTTACCTTTCTTTCTGATGAGTGCTCTTAGTGGAAGTATCATGTTGTAATCAAAATTGTGCTTTCTGTAGCTCACTGTTTTAGGCTCAGAGGCCCTGAAAACTGATTTATGAGGAGTGAAGCTAGGAAACACGGGGTGAGACTTCACACGTATGTAGCCAAGGAAGGAGGGGGTCCTGAACATTCCCATAAGAATACCGGCCAGTCGAGCTGGAAACAGTACAGTACAGTCGAACGGAAAAGCCGCATGCGGCCTCTGTACCCGGTCGTCAGACTGTCGGTCAGTCTTGGCCAGAGTACGTTTCCTCTGCTCCAGCCCATTTCAGCCTCACTTGGGGTGTGAGAACTTCAAACTCCAGTCCCTGTTGAGGAATGGAAGTGAGACTCCCGTTCTGGGGTCCCCCTGGCCTCTGGGCTCTGCCGTGGAAAGAGCAGGGAAGAGCAGTTTCCTCTTGCGTTTTGATTCATGCTGGTTCTCAAGTTCAGCTGCACCCTGGAGTCACCTGTAACACCCTACAGGAAATGGGGCCTGAGGGTTGAGTCTCAGCTGTATCTTTAAGTTCCCAGGGCATTGCTTAAGCCCATGGCTTACAGAACGTTATATAAAGTCTAGCTCTGTGCAGACAGCCTGGGGAATTCTTTCAGGGTCTTCCCCCTCTTTCCACATCAAGCTTCCACCTCGGGAGCCAGTATTGTGCCTTGGGTAGAAGCCCACAGGAGTCACATCGCCCACATCGGAATTTGCGTCTCGCTGCTTCTCGGCTGTGTGACTGTGGTCGGCTTCACTGTCAGCCTCAGTTTCTCACCCAGTAAGATGGAGATAATACAAATACACCTCGCGTAGTCGGCACAAAGCCTGTTTGCAGACGGCACTTACCAATGCCTGGCACACAGTAAGCGCTTGGTGAGCGCTCACTGCTGCTTCAGCTGAGGAGCTGAGGAGCCCTGTGTGCCCCTCCCCCACCCACATCCATCCTGGTGTCTTGAGCCCTAGGTTCCTCCCCTCTGGCCGGCCTGTTTAGATTGACCACTCTCCTCTGGCAGGTCTGACCTTCTCTCTGACTTGGTTTCTCCCTGAAGATGCTCCTAGAATGCCCGCTTGGCTTCTCACACCTCGCCCGAAGACCAGGCCCCGCCACGACACCATGCTTGGAACGGGCTCTTGGGTGCCGCCCCAATGCAGGATCTCTGTTCTCAGACCCCCAGTTGTCTGGCACATGACAGGAAAGGAGATGGGGTTGATGAGGTGAGGTGGGATCACAGCCTATAACAGATCCATTCCCTCGTTCCTTAGGGCCCCCAGGATTTCCATGGGCTTTGGGGCTACCATAGTGAGTCCCTCTCTTTGGAGCCTCCAGTCGGGCCAGTGGGGGGAGAGAGACGAATCGCATACACAGAAAACCACAACAGAGCTAAGTGTTTTGAAGAAAAGATTTGAAGAGGGTGAAGTATGAAGTTGTTTACCATGCTTTGGAACGCTTGAAGGGGTTAATTTTGGGGGGACATCAAAGGAAGTACCTTTTCTATCCAGTGTATATTTTTTTTAATTTTTGAAATGTTTTTATTTATTTTTGAGACAGAGAGAGACAGAACATGAGCAGGGGAGGGGCAGAGAGAGAGGGAGACACAGAATCCGAAGCAGGCTCCAGTCTCTGAGCTGTCAGCACAGAGCCTGATGCGGGGCTCGAACTCACAGACCGTGGGATCATGACCTGAGCCGAAGTCGGAAGCTCAACCGACTGAGCCACCCAGGCACCCCTCTATCCAGTGTATTTGAAACTTGTAGGACTTATTACTCTACGGAGTTGCAATAATTGAGATGTATTTTGACAAATTCAGGGAAGGTAACTGGAGAACGGGTTATCAATGGCTGCCCCCTGTCCCCGTCACTGAAAACAACCATCATGGAAGCAGCTACTGTGCTCTCCTCTGCACCATCTGCTCGCACCCTGGGTCAGCCTTCTACTCCGGCCGTGTCACCCTCTAGAGGGACACAGGCTGGAGGGAGACTAGGGTGGGCAAGGGACTTGAAAGTGTGCCACATGGAGAAAATTTGCAGAAGCCTGAGGTGGGCAGTCTTTTAAAGGGTCATTTGGGCCCAGAGTTTGAAGCTATAGATGGAAACTATAGGGAAATGGATTTGTGGATTAATGGTCTGGTCCAGTTGTTTGAAACATGGAAGAGGTGAGCCCTTCATTCCTGGAGTGACCAGTGGATAATGGGTCCCGAGCAGGTGCCCAGGAGAGGGCATTCGTGATCAACCAGCAATGTCTGAAATCCTTCCAAGTCCTCGGGTCTTGGTAATTCTACCATTGTTTTGTTGGTCTCTGGCAGAAAATAGTGTTCTGGGGAAATAGGATGTGAAAAGAGGAACTCTGTTGGAAGGGAAGGAGGGCAGGAAAAGTTCCAGGCTGAAAGGGAGGGGCAGCAAGGGACCCCAGAGGGGCAGTGAGGGATGTGGGAGTGGCAGCAGAGGGGCTGCTGGCCGAGGGGCACAGATGCACGTGCTGAGACCCTGGTGGATCAGAGGCACATGAAGGGACACGTGTCTCCTTAAGGCTTCTGAGATGACATCTGTACAATGGGAGTGACAGGAAGCATCGAAACAACAGCAAAATAGAAACAAATGCTTCTGGGGCGCATAGGCACAGGACTGCACGCTAAGTGCTTTCTTTACACGTGTCACCTCATCTAATCAGCCCCAACCGAATGGAGCCAATAGGTTTATTATCCCCTTTAACAGGAAACTGAGGTTTACGGTCATGTGGCTGGTTCAGGGGTTCAACCTGGCTTTGAGGCAGGGAATCCAGCCTGGAGCCTGTGTCTAAGCCATCCGCCCAGCTCCATTCAGGGTGGAGGAAGATAAACTGGGGAAAGGGAGCTGCAAATTGCTGTCTGTGAGTCTTGCTATGAGCGTCTTGCTTCGTGCATCCCCGAGGAAGGTGGGCTGTGGCTCCTTGTGCTCAGCCATGAGGAAGCCAAAGGCAAGATTATTCTGTGGGGTGGAGGGAGAGCGCCAAGTTAACTTCTCCGTGTAAATGGAATGACTGCTGAGCTAGCACCAGAAGGAGCTCTGCATTTGGATTCTGCAAGCCAGGATGTACTCTTTTAGGGCCACGATAGGAGACACGGGAAAGGTGCTCTGGGGACCACGCGTCGCTTTGGACTTTGTCATCACAGCTAGGAAAAAAGTACACGTGGAGTGGATGGTCACAGAGAAGACCTAGAGGATAGTAAACTGAATGATTGTAAGATTCCGGAAAGTCCTGAATGTGGTTTGAAAATCTGGACTTAGTATGTGAGAAAATATACAGCCTCCATGGATATCTCTTGGATTGATGTCTTTTTTTTCCCTGCCAGTGTATTCCTGCCGGAAGTATTCCTGCCAGATGTTTGCGGACATCTCAGCACACTTCCATGTGCTGATGGCAGAGCATAGGAGTTAGAGCAAAAAGACTTGAGCTCTTCAAGTCTGTGTTTGCTGTGTGACCCTGAGAAACACACTTAGCCTCTCTGAACCTATGTTTTCTCAACTCCGAAAGGGACTATTAGAGGGAACAAATGGTAACAAGTAATAGTTACTCTTCTTATGTTTTTCTTACATCTCTGGCAGTGCCTGTCTCCAGGGGAGAGTACATGGAACTGTAAAGATCTCCTGAGGCACCAAAATAGTGAGACAGGGTTGGGCGCAGAGGGGAAGTAAGATGCTGCGGATCAAAGGGTAAGCGCCAAGATGAATTAGTTTGAATGTTTTTAGAAGTCAAGTGGATGTCATAAGCAATGATATAATCGGTTTAGATCAGCGATGATATAAATCTTGGGAATTTTAGAAGAATCTGAAGTAATAACAAAGTGGTTTAGGAATAGTGTGATTAGGTAAAATAAAACAAAAAAGTGGATCCTAGAATGTGTGTTATAAGTTGGAGATAGGGAAAATGGACACTAGAAAGTATGGTAGAATGAAACCAGAAACACAGGCTTGGGAGCTGAGAGACCTCAATTTCATTCCTAGTTTAGCCAAAAATTAGTGAAATGGACTAGGAAAGTCTCTTAACTGATCTGACACATTTCCTCATTTGTAGAGTGGATTAAAAAAAAAAAAAGGCTCCTTATTCACTTTCCTGAGTTATAACCCTCTAACATTTTTCAGAATGTGGGCTATGAACCTTTAGGGAATTGTGAATTCAATTTAGGGGATTAAGAGCAGCATTTTAAAAAAGGAAATAGAATGGAATAGAACATAGAGTATATCACACCTAAAAGACTATATATTGTTTCACAAAACGTTTGTTTAATTACATGAGTATGTCTGTACTCGGTTGACTTATAAATATATTTCTTATGATGTGTTGTGGTCAACAAGTTTGAAAACCATCGCTCTAACACTCCCAGGGCTGCCCCAGGAAAACTCAGGTATGCTGCCTAGCTTAGTTTCTCCCTTTGCATTTGTACCTCTGTGATCTGATCCCTCTGACTCTGCGTAACGATCCCAAGAGCCCTACCATAGGCAATACCTGCTCCCCTCACTGTGACCATAGAGCCAGTAGGGGATAAGGTATTTATGAAGTCAGAATAGAGTTGTCAGATTTATCAAATAAAAATAGAAGCCTTCAGCAAACTGTGAATTTCAGCTATGCAATGAATCATTTTTTAGTATAACCATGTCCCAAATATTGCACGAGACATACTTAGACTACAAAATGATTGTGTTTATCAGAAATTAATTTTTTTTAATGTTTGTTTTTGAGAGGGAGGGACACAGCATGAGCAGGGAAGGGGCAGAGAGAGAGCGGAAGACACAGAATTCAAGGTTCTGGGCTGTCAGCACAGAGCCCAACGCGGGGCTTGAACCCATGAACCGTGAGATTGTGACGTGAGCTGAAATCAGACACTCAACCGACTGAGCTACCCAGGCGCACCCCTTTTTTGTAAATTTTTTTTCCAGAAATACCTAAATTTAACTAGCCCCCTGTGTTTTATCTGGCAACCCTAAATAAGTAATAAATAAAGAGCAAACAGGAGGGAAAGTTTCCAAAGATTACGACTTTTAAGTGCCCAAACTACAAAACTTTGTGCTTTAATATGATCATAAATTAACAGCTGTATTATATTATGCAAATTTATGTTAAGTTATTCACTATCTGTCATCACGCTCCAATAAAAATTGTATATATGACATTTAGAAAAAAATGGTATCTTCTGATAAGAGTTTTGTGCTGCATTTTGGTGGTGCTGGTTGCCTTTGGCTTGCCTGAATGCTGCAGCCACAGACAAGCGGAGTCTTTGTGAGTGACTCACTGAATTACTTATGGTCTGTCTAGATCCATGAGAACAATCCCGGTGAGTGACCAGGGGCCGCTTTCCCTCCATTTTCATTCTTTCCCGAAGGAATGCAGGTTGGCGGGGAAATAACAGGAGAGAACCCCCCTGCCCACCCCCGTCTTTCATCTAGAAGTTGGCAGTTTCCCACCAGTAAACACTGTGCAGCATGAAGGTTAGCCTGACTGGACAAGCAGGAAGGGAGATTATTTGGTTTTTAATCTCTGTACCCTCACATTTCTTGGTGATTAAACCCAAAGGGAAGAAAGCAATTTCTGCTGTTCCCTGTCTGTAGCGTAGCTATAGAAATGCCCACCAGTTGACTAATTTAACATTCAGAGTATAATAGATAATGTCTTATCTTCAGGCTGATTTGCTTAAGTTTTTCCCTGATGACTGTCACCCACTTGGAGGCTACTGGTATGCCACCAGTATTTTTTTTTTTTTTTTTTTTTTTTTAGCTTTTATAATTTTCTTTTTAATTGTGGAATACTGTCTGTGGAAGAAATGCCGGTGTCTGTTCTGGAGGGGTGGGAGGGGTAATGTCTTGACGTCTTGCTAAGGGCACATTACATCCCCAGAGCCGAAGCTTAGAGGACAGGGAGCAGATGGCCTTGAGGAATCTTTGAAGAATGCCAGGCTGGGCTTAGACGACAGGCTGTTGGCAGCAGGAATTACTGGGAGGAAGGCAGGTGAGGCCTGTACAGTGAAGAAGAGACTCTTTGTTCACCCAGAAGAGAAAACACAGAGTCTTTCGTGCTGGGAGCTGTATGGCACTCGCTCTCTGACCACAGCTGCAGACTTTCCCTGCTCCAAAGACAGAGCGTAGTAGGGTCAAGGGCACACAGGCTAAGCTCGGAGTCAGGCACAGGTGACAGGCATAGGCCTGGAGTCAGGAAACCACACCAAAACCTCGTGATCTCGGGTGGTCTCCCAAAGCCCCCTGCCTCAGTTTCCTCACCTGTAGAATAAAGGGATTCGATTGAATGGTCTCTAAGTTTCTTTCAACTTTAGCTTTCATTCATTCACTTATTCATTCATTTACCTAAGCACTGAGCACCTATCATGTGCCCGGATGTGACAACAGACAGGTGTAGTCACAGGGCCAACAGCCGAGCTTGTCTAGGGGTCAGCAAGCAGAAGCATGTCACCCTGCCTAAGGACACAGGGAAGGACACAGGGAAGGAGGGAGAGCAGGGGGAGGAGGGGATATGAAATTATTTTTCTTCTAAGGTTGCTGACTTCAGACTTTCTGAAAATGGCTAAGGAAGACAAATCCCTAGGGGAAAGTTTGTTGCTTTCTTGGTCACTGGCTTTCCCAGCTGAGAAGGCAGAAGTCTCTAATGATTCAACTTGGACAACTAGGAGGTGCTCCTTTCTGGAAATGACTATCCAAGATGGAGCACTGGCAGGGATGGATTAAACCGATGGACCAAACTTCACCTAACTCACACGGAAGTGAATGAACTAATCCGAAAAAAATGTGTGTTGCAGCTCCCAAGGCTTTCAAGTTTGTTGGAGGCATAGGTGGTCTTTTCATCCCTTCCTCCAGTTGTAGGAAAGAAAATCAAGTGTGGACATTTAATGGGATAGTGTTTAGATGCCAGCAACGGACAGCATTTGTTTTGCTGGATTGTGGCCTGTCTCCCCAGAAATCTCACAGAGCCCGAGAAGGGTATTTGTCAGGATACCCACAGACCTTACTAAGTGGGCTTTAAGTTAAATTTTGAGGGTCAGGGAGAAACATGCTACTAGATACAATGATAAATGACAGGCTTGACATCTAAATTATTCCCAAGGAAGAAACTGTCTGTCTGAAACCCGAGAAACACAATGACTAGAAGGATTCTGATGTGGATTTTATGTAGAAAAAAAAAATTTTTTTACGTGGAAATATTGATAGAATTTCCTTTTCAGACACCCAAGGGCAGATGAGGAGAATGTAAATTTATCAAACGTTAAGTAAAAAGAAACTATATACTTCTTGGCTGAGGTTTTTTTTCTTTCTTTCTTTTGCCGTAGATTTTTATGTTGTTTGATCTGTTTGTTGGTTGTTGAAGTAAATTAATTAATTTTTTATGATTGAGACCGACACATCTTGATTTATCAGGGTGTCTTAGTTCCTCAAAGCCAAAGATCTAAGTAGCAAATGCCATTTATCCTGGCAGAAGACAAGGAGGGGACCACCCGGGAGAGGAGGAAAAATGACTCTGGGAACTTTCTGACACCCTGAGAGAGCCCTGGCTATCACAGTGCTAACGTAAGGGTCATAAATGTGTCCGAACGTGTGGTTTTAGACAGCCATCTGCTCTCATAGAACAATCTACTACAGACCTAGTGGTCAGTCCCAAGACAGCATCAAGGAACTGTGAGCTAGTGGACCTGAGTTCACATCTAGGCTCTGTTTCCACCTTGAGCCCTTCACTTAATCTCTGAGTTTCAATTTCCTAATCTTTAAGGAAATATTGTCTGTACTTAAAAATAGCGAACTGGTTGTTAGAATTGTTTGGCCCAGGGTCGGGCACAGAACACGTGTTCAATGAATAGCCGTTCTTATTATTATTCCCATCATAATTATTATCAATATTGTTTGATATTGAATACTTGACCCCAGAGGATCACTCCTTGATAAAAACAAATTGGAAATGGGATAGTTCTGTAGCAGAACTTTAACACAGCTAAGGTAAATAGGAGAGAGTTACTACCGGCCGCAGGTTAGAGACTGAGTTAAGGAGGAGAGACAATGCCCCCTGAAATTGTACAAAGTGACTCAGTGAATCACGCCCAGAAACAAAACCGCCAGATGGTACGTGTGTCGCAGGACTTGAGACACTTACGTTCAGTGTTTCTAGGTGATTTCTAATTGACACAATCATCTTGCTTCATAGGGCCCATTTCTTTACAGAGTTAGGTCAGATTTATTTCATACATAAAATCATCGTGAATAATTACGGTGGTCCATAAATATTTACTGTTAGGATGATGATGGTGGTGACCACATCATTAGTGTCTTTCAGGTCTACAAATCACTGATTTGCAGCCAGGCTGGCGAATCATTAAATGAGCTTTTCAGAGAAAGGTGAAAGGATGAGAGAGAGAGAGAGAGAGAGAGAGAGAGAGAGAGAGAGGGAGGGACACGCTCTGAGCGGCCACAAACACATTCCCTTCATTCTGGGATGACACGTGGCCTGAAGGAGCTCCCTAGGCCTCAGTTGTCTTGTCCATAAGATGGAGCAACAGCCCCTCCTGCTCCTGCGGGGGGCAGGGGGGTGGGAGGGCGCAGGCCAGATGGCCTCTGGTTTGGGGTCCTCCAGGTCTAAGGGTCGTAATCTAAGAGGTGCTTTCGCAGAGGCTGGTCTGCTGAGTATTCAGAGAAGTCACCTCGCGGGCAGTGCAGGCAGGGTCTCTGCTGCTTGGCTCTCTGGGTGGGCTGGATCTGCCCCACAACACAGTGGCAGAAGCCCCACTATTTCCAGGTGACCAAATGAGCGACTTCTACAACAGTAAAAGGCAACTCCAGTAATCATGCTGATTATTTGTAAAGTTAGTCGTGTCCTTAATTATCCAACCCAAGGTCACTGTTTAAGTTTGCAGATACCCCTCAGGGGAATATGGCACCAGTTCTTCAGCCTGGGGTGTACCTTAGAATCGCTTGGAGACTTTTCAAGAAGCATGATGCCCCGCCTTGCTGCGGGCCAGCTACATCAGAATCACTGGGGGTGGCTCCCAAATATCTGTGGTTTCTAGTAAGTTCTCAAGGACGGGGACTACCCCTGGCTGCTCTTGGGCCTTAATTTGCATGTGGCCCTCAATCCCAGTGGCCGAGTGGATAGGAGAAGGAAGTGCCGGGAGGTCTCTAGTTGCCTGAAGTCAGATTCTGCCTAGAGGTGGGCTGGGGTCTGCCCTCTAACCCCAGGCCTTGGTCCACTTGCGTCAGAGACTCAGGGGATTTGGGGAGCACTCTGTAGGCCTTAGCAGGGAGCCGCTGCGTATCGGGGAGGAGTCGGGCAGGAGGAGCATCCTTGTGAGACAGAGGGCAGGCAGCACCTTCATAGTCTCAGGACGAGGAAGGTGGCATTCAGCAGCAGTTAACGGCTGGCGCCAGCCGGGAGAGCATCTAGTCTGGTGTCCAGTGGACAGCCAGCGAGAGGCAGGACAGAGCTCGCTTTCTACAGTGCTGTGGTAATGGCAGAAGAGGGCCAGGTCGGTAATCGGCTGCAGGACAAATGTCTCAGATGCACATTTCACGCTCTTGAGCAAAGAACACAATGAAAGGCAACTGATGGGAAATTCCAGGGGCGTGGGACCCGAAGGGAAAGCCTGGGATGGCTAGAGGACTGTGTACAGTACGTGAGACAAGACCAGTGTCACAAAAAAATGAGAAAAGCACCAAGAGTGGTGTGTGGTGGGAGAAAGCAGCCCTGGGATATGATGTTTGTGTCAGGAATATTCCTGCTGCGTGGGGTAGGCATCCAGGGGGGCAGGTCAATGAAGAAGCTGCCATGTACTCTTCATCTTGTGCTGTGTGGGCCACAGAGAAAGAGAACTGATATATTCAGAGAACGGGCCTTGAAAAAGTTCCAGAATGATGGGGGAAAAGCCACCACAAAGCCAAGACCTTCTAGGAAAACTTATCCGTAGAGCAGCGAGCCAGGATGACAGGTCACGATGGTGCAGATGAAGGTGACAGATGATGGTGTGTGCCCCCATCTGCTTGGACAATTGGCATTTTTCTCAGTGCGGTGAAAGTGTGGGACAGACACAGCTACAAGCTCCCCACCCCAGGGGCAGCCCAGAAGCCCCCCTTTATAGAAACGCTGGAGCCATCACTGACCCACGAGGGTCACTGACCCATTGAGGAGCAGCTTCAGAATCATTGAACGTGAGAGACAATGCTGAAAAGAATGGAGACTGCATGGTGGGGAGGTGTGAGTTCTAATCCAAGTTAGGCCCCGATCCTAGTTTATAACCCTTGACAGATTATCTTCTCGATGCTTCTGTGATGGTTAGCCTTTCATGCGGACTTGGGTAGGCCACAGAACGCAGCTATTTAATCAAACACTGACCTCGGTGTAGCTGTGAAGATATTCTATAGATGTGGTTGACATGTACAATCAGTTGACTTTAAAGGAGATTACCTTTGATAATGTGGATGAACCTCATCCAATCAGTGAAAGGCCTTGAGAGCAAAAACTGAGGTTTCCTGGAGAAGAATAAATTCAGTCTGACGATTGCAGCATTGAATCCTGACTTGAGTTTCTAGACTGCTGGCCTGCTCTGTGGAGTTTGGACTTACCAATCCCTACAATCTAATGAGTCCATTCCTTAAGAACTCTCTCTCTTTCTCTCTCTCTCTCTCTCTCCCTCTCTGCCCCCTCCCCTTTCCCCCCATTGGTTCTGCTCCTCTGGATATCCCTGACTCATACAGCCTCTCTTTCCCCATTGATTAAATGAGGATGGTGATAGTTCCTGCTTCGTAAAGTTGTGAGAGTCGAGTTAACTTTTATATGTAAAGAACTTAGTTTAGGGCCTGGCATATAAACATTCAATCATCATCATCATCATCTCTTCCAGCGAAGAAGTCTAGCTCGACTTCTTCCTTTCACAGAGAAGGAAACTGAGGCACAGAAAGGGGAATGGGGGATAATAGCGTATACACTGGCACTGTGCCCAGAATCGTACCTAGGTTCATTCACTTAATTCTTGAGACAACCTCACAAGCTATATACTGTTGCTGGCCCCATCTTACAGACAGGAAGACTGAGGAACAGAGATTATTATGCCAGTCCTCCATGACACTGCCAGTGAGTGGCAGCTCAGGGCCTCCACATGCGCCGTTGGCAGGGCGAGGGCCATAGCACCCAGGTCTCGGGGTCCCCTCACTCGGATGGCAGTGCCTCCTTGATCAGAGAAGAGTCTAGGTTTGGTCTGAATGTGATTGGGAGCCCTCCCCTCAGTGAGAGCTTCTTGACTCTGCAACCAAGCAGGTGCACCAGCGAGAGGCGGTGCCTGTTGCCAACAAGAGGGAAGACTGCCTTCAAGGAGTGGGACCCCTAAATCGTGACTGACAAGGCCAGGATACCTAGGTATACCACTTCCATGGAGAAGTTTGTGCTTCTCCAAGAAACACCCTCCCCCCGGCCCTCCCTCCTCCTCAGCCACTCGAACCAGTTTCTCATCGAGTTGATGTTCTTGCCTATAGCTAAGGAGGTGAGAAGTTTATCCTCTGCCTTCCAGTCTTAAATTACTAATTAAAATGTCTTGGAGTCTAAGCCCATTGCAAGAAAGAGCCTGGGTGGCTTTCTAAAGCTTCTTGTTCATAACCAGAGGGAAGTTGATTCTCTTCTCATCTTTATAATAAGGATTCTTTTCGCAGGGTATCTGCTTTATGCTTGCTACAGCTCTGGCCCCAGTTTGGTCCCAGCAGGGGGAGGCCAGTGGAGTTTAATTACATTCCTCCTATAGGGAACGTTCAAGGAATGAGGCTTTGAAAAACAACTTGTGCTACCAAAAAGAAAAAAAAAAATCAAATTAAGCGGGTGAGAAACAGGCATTGCCTTTTGTGTCCTCGAGACCCAATCTAAATATTTAAATTTTAAAGACAGAATTCTAAGTGCTTAACTTTATAAACCTTACACATTGCAATTCATAGGGGAGTCAAACATCCCTTCTGATCTGGAATATTCATATGCTTGGGCTAACAAGCTCATGTGGTTGCTATTTTCACACGTACCATATTCAGCTGTAAAACAAAATGCTAAAAACAAAAAAAAACCCAAAACCAAAAAACAAACGCAACACACACAAAACACCCAAAATAAAAGATAATGCTGCCTACAGTCCTGGGGCAACACAGACTTGCCAGAAAACAGAGTAAATTGAACGTCTGGGCTACAAGCAAACATTTTAGGAAGGTCCCTGTTCTCTACTGACTTCTCAATATCCCTTCCTCTCTCCATCTCTGAGATCCCCGGTCGCTGACGATTAGTGAGCATAGAAGTAGCCCCCACTCTGCCTCCCCAGGCGGAAGCTACTGACTTGCTGACTCCACTAGACAAATACCATGAACTGAGAGAAGTAGAACAAGTAGGCAAGTGGGTGGACAATTAACCAAGGCAAATTTCAACTTAATGTCAGGATAAGGTAGCAAGTTCCTTGCTCCTGGAAGCATTCAAGTGCAGTGGCATGTTATCTGTCCTGGGTTGGGGCTGCCTTAGATGGCTCCGAAGATCCCCTCTGACCCTGAGAGCCCAGGTTCCCTCCGTGCCTTGGCATGCCGGGTTCTGGGTCCCAGCACAATTATAGGACTACAGACCACCGGGTGCTGCCTTCATCTGCCTGCATCTCCCTTGGCTGTGACCTTGTCTCTTTGACTCCCATCTCCTCCTCCCAGGGTGCAGTAACCTTGTTTTCTCCTGTGCGCCTTCCTACATCTCCCCAACTCAAATTTGCTTTCAGTTTATCTGCTGTTAGAAAAGAAGGGGCAAACGAACATTTGTTCGTTCGCTCATTCATCCAACACCTATTCATCACGAGCCTACTATGTGCCAGGCACTGCTGGAGGCCCTGGGATGTAGCAGTGTGCCAGGCAGCCGCGTCCTTGCTCTCGCAGGGCTCATATCCTAGCGGGGTCTTCATTATATTGCCCCTCCCAGGAGTAAGTGGCATTTTAATAATGGATACTGTGGTGAAACAAAGGAAGGATCTCTAAGTGGTGAAATTTAAGGCTAGTGATGGATGGATGGAAAAACGAATGGGAGTCTTTAAATTTGTGCCAGCTGAGACCATTCCGAGGTCCTGCTCCACTGGGGTGAAAGCAGCTTTGGTCACTGGAGTTAAGTGGAGTTAAAAAAAAAAATGCATTCCTTCCTTCCTTCCTTCCTTCCTTCCTTCCTTCCTTCCTTCCTTCCTTCCTTCCTCCCTTTCTTTTCTTTCTTTCTTTCTTTCCTTCTTTCTTCATTCATTCCAAAAGCTAATCGTTGGGAATACAACCCATACCTGTGATGTTTTAAGGGCCCAGAATGAGAGCGGTAGTTAAATAAATAAGCCATTCAGTTGAGAATCTACCTCAGTGCCAAGAGGACCCACAGAACCCCGAGCTTCACCTGTGGAGCCCACTTTCCCCAGTTTACTTTTAATTCTTGCTTTTCTGGATTGATGTGCACTGACCCCACCAGCTTATTTGCTTCACAAAGCCTGGCCCTCTAGAGGCTCAGATATTGAATATAAAATACTCCGAGTTGCGACATGAAAGGCACCAAATATATGCTGATTGGTGTGGCCTGTTCCCCAAGGAACCACTCCTTGTGGGTCACCTCTCCCTCTGCTGAGACAGAACTTCTCTGCGGGGACTCGCGAGGTGGGGACAGCTTGGAGCATTAATTGCTAAAAATTCAAAGTGCTGAAGTGCTGATCTGGGAAGCATAGGAAAAACATCTGTAAGTCCTTCCTGCTCTTCAACCTGCCTCTCGCTTGATTGCCCCCACTGCCCCCATTCGGGACATCTTGGTACAAAACTACAGGCTTCTGGGGTGCCAGGGGCTCCCACGTGGGCAGTGGGTCAGGAGGTGGAACCACGAAACTTCTGTGTCACTCTGATTTGGGGACTAGAGCCAGAACAAGGGCAAGGAGACTAAATAGTGTGGTGAACTTTGGAGAGAGAGGAGAGGAGACAGAAAAGGAGCAGGACGAGAAGGAGAGGAAAGAGAGGAAGAGGCAGCAGGGCTTCTCAGAGTTCCTGGATGGCGTGAGGTCTAAAGATGTGGCTGTCACTGTTGAAACCCATGGGAGGGGGTCGAGGCCAGGGAGGGTGAGTTTCCTTGGTGGGCGTGTGGGCATGGGCTGTGGACGTCTCCAGGCCGTGGGGAAGGGTTTGGAGCCCCAGGTGGTGGCACAGGAAGGTCTTGGCCCTGAGCAGCACTCATTCACAGCACACATGGTCCCTGCCTTCCTGCAGGTGTCCCCAAGGGAAAAAATGGGCAGGTGACCTGGATCATGAAGATCAGTGCGTGTACGTAACAATCACATGGGCCGTGAAAAACCGGGGCTGCCACCTGATCCGGGGTGATGGGTCACCCTGCTTCAGGGACTCTTGAGTTGAGTTTTCTTGAGTTGTCTTCTTTCCAGGAACTGGTATTTTCATAGCAGTAGCCACAAATTATGACTTCCAGGATGGAGTTCTAGAACACACCCAGAGAGGCCCCGCTTATAGGCTGTCAAGACTTCTGTGCTCTAATATTAGCTATAGGGATGCCAGGAAAGGGTGAGAGAGGCTCATTTTCTAGGTCAGACTCTTCTAGAATGAAGGACAGGGAGTGGGCAAGTTGGACACATTCCACCTGCAGTGAGAGTAGTCCAGATTTTGCTCCAGGCCCCCAGGGGAATAGCATCAAAGAAGTCCTCTTTGACCACAGTAATTTCTGCATGGACTCTCATTTGGGGACTCTTAAAGCTACCGTGTACACTAAGGGCTCATTGGGGGAGCTTTTGGTCTAGGAGGAGCTCCCTGCCTAAAAGGTCCAGCCTGGTGGGTACCTGTTGGATGTGACAGGTCTCCAGTCTACGTGTGCATCGTGAGAGAAGGCTCTGGTTATCATCTTCATCTGCCTTGAAGATGACTTCAGATCAGCTCAAAAGCTCCCCCTAGCCTCCCACCCTGGAGAAGCAAGATGAGTTCAGGATTATAGGCAGCACACCTCTAGAGATATACCCAAGATTGGGTGACCCTCGCCTCACTTTCCCTCTCAGTAAAGTGAGAGTGGCATCATTCTTTTCGGGATCGTTTTGAAAAAAATTCATAATTTATTAACAAGACGTAAATGGTCATGGAGTATCAGTGCTTTGGCATTAGGAATAAGTGCTTGCCACATAGAGCACAACCCGGGGAGAGGCAGGCCTGAGGGTTTGGAAGCTGGCTGCTTACAGCGCGTCGACCATGGACTGAAGTGTTGGTACCACCTGGGCGCTTGTTGGAAACGCAGAATCTCAGGCCCCGCCGTGGAAGTCTAGTGGTCTGTTGCTGCCAATCTCACCGTGCCGGTGTCCCTGCTCTTATCTTTGATTCTTTGGTATGACTTTAGGGCTGTAAGTTGTTCTGAGTTCCTGCCTCTTGCCTTGTACGTCTCAGCTTTGTGTCCTGTTGTGCTGTTATGGGATCTGCAGGAAAGGGCTCAGATGCACCTCTAAGCCCCATGGGGCCGGGTGAGCGTGTCGACGAGGACCCCTGAGCATATTCTTCCTAAAATGTTGGACAGCAGGACTCGAGCAGACCTGGGCAAAAGGGGAGGGAACCTGTCCAGTGGGGGAAAACCCATTTCCAGTTTTTCCCCTGAATCTTAAAATCAACTATGCCCTACTCCCAGTGTGAGGACGACCCTGAAGATTCATCCTGGGTACGATCCAAACTGGGAGACTTTTTTTTTTCCATAGCGAGGACGAATTTGTGTGAAGCTACACACATTTTTTCCACCCAACCTTCCTCTTGTGACAAAGGATGTATATTTATGAAACAGCCAGTTGGGAGCAAAATGGCGTGTGTGCGTGTGGCCACAAAATATGCTTTTTTTCCCCCTTTGAGATCCTCTGGCTGCTTCAAGGAACAAATCCTCAACCTTGCTCACATTAGCAGCATGAGCTAATCAGTTGAAATACCCAGCATGGAATGCTTTTATCCTTAAGAGAAAAAGAAAGAGTAAGTTGTATTTTAATTAGATATTTATAATGGTTACAAAGCAGCTCTTCAAGAGAAGTTTTAAGAACCTGGCCTTCCTTCTAAGGCATAACTGTGTTCAAATTATCTTAAAGAGAGGCTGTATATCAATCTAGCCCAATTTGTGATAAATTTACAACTGGGTTCTGCACAGCAGATTTATAACAACAATTAAACAGAAGGAAAATGGGTCATAAATTTCGGCTGGCACAGTCCGGCACCAAAGAGAAGAAGAGAGAATGGTTTGGCCAGATCAAAAGTCAATAATTTCCACATAAAGTGCTGAAGCTATAGCAAACGCAATTTATATGGAAAGAGGCTGGGTTTTTTTTTTTTTTTTCCCTCCGATCCTTTTCAAAATTAGATATTGGAGAACACAATGAAGCATCTACGTTACAAAGGTCTTATTAAATAATTGGTGTGCTTTCTCAATTTTACGAGTAGCACACGTACAAACTGCTCCCTGCTCCTCAGTGCTTGAATTTAGTGAAGGTAGTGCCCCTTCGATAGGACTAAGGAAACATGGGGCAAAGGAAACATGGGGCAAGTGATTGGGTGACTTGAGAGGGAAAGTTTTAAGCTGAATTTTGGTGGTGGATTGAGAGGAAAGCCAGATGATGTGGAAGGAAACACATATGGCCTTAGAACAAAGCAGCAGGAATTATAAAGTGGGTTATAACCATATTATTACTGGAAACAGAAATATGTACACCGAAATGAGAAAGACATCAAGGCCACTTGGGTCAAAACAGGTGGCAGGACACGGACTATTACTGGACAGAATGTGTGAATTGTAAAACATGTACCAAGACCATCTTCAGTAGTGAGGGAAGGCCTCCAAGTGTCCTTATGCGTGCCAGAAGTTGAGTTCTGCTGAATTAGTGACTTGCACTGCTGACAGTTTCACATCCTGACTGATAAAGGAGGCAGCGAGGCCAACCGCCAACCAGGACTTCACTGTAACCAATAAGGAAGCATTGACTGGCTCTGTGGAAATCACAGGACATGTGGCATGAAGTGGCCACACTGTTATGAGAAGGACATAAGAGCAGGCCATGCTCACGGTTGAGAAGCCCAAGATTGCAAGCAGCGTGACGTGCTGTTGGACTTACATCCCACGGCTCAGGAAATCTGGGTTTTGAAAGTTCAGCGGAAAGGTGTGTGTGACTGCAGAAGTTTGAAAGTGGGAGCTTCTGATCTGGGGACCATGGATTCTGGGTACTTGGGTGGACACACCGTTTTCTGGTCACCCAGCAGCTATTCCCCCCCCACTCCCAGGAACAGGGGTTTGGGGATCTCCCTCTCCCCCATCTTGAGGTCTCAGTGGTTCCTGGGAGGCTGCTCCCAGGCACCAACTCCAGGGATGAGGCAAGTGACCCAGGTCTAAGTCAATCAGAGCCTCATAATCTCCTCAGTCCCTGTGATTGGTGGAGGGCTGAGCGTGTGGCCCAGTCGCTACCAGTGAGATGCTGTGAGCCTTTCGCTGGGACTTCAAAGAAAGAGACTCTCGCTGCTTCACATCGCACCTGAGCTGGCTCCGCACTACCCTCCCATCAGCCTATCGAAGGATTCGAGGACTTGAAGGAACACTCGTCGGAACAAGGAATCATCAGCTTAGAGAGGAGTGTTGCCGGGGCCCGAGCCAAGGGATGGGGTCTAGGATAGAATACCCATAGAGTTTGGGGGCGGCTGGCTGAGTCTGGCATTTCATTCTCCCATTTCGTTCACCTGTGGATACAGCAGAATTGCTCATTTGCCCTCCCTGCCTATTTGAGCAGAGGAAAAGTAACTGGAGAGAGATGTCAGGGCAGAGGGGGCAGCCACTGTTGGTGTGGCCAAGGTGTGTGTCTCCCCTGGGTCACATGGACACTGAAGGAGGCATGGAGGCTCAGAGTGAGCCATCTTGCCAGCAACCTGCTCCAGGGGGCTGACGCCCAGAAGCCGTGAGCCCTCTGGATAAGTCCTGCAGGGCCCCGTGCCAGCGCCACGGGAGGTGCTGAGAGAAGCCTCCATTGTGTAGGAATGGGACTTCTGTTAGATGGCCCCAACCCTGGGGGGAGAAGGGGGCCCAGGAGGGACAGGGAAAGGCTAGGAAGGATTAAAAACAGACCACAGGCTGTCCCCGGGGCAGCTTCCTCAGGCCACAGGTCAGCGTGAGCTAAGGACATGGAAGGACATTAAATTGGATCAGAGACTGAAATTTTAAACTGGACCAGACTAGTCTGGACTTTTTCATGCCGAAAAGTGACCAGAAATCTTTGAGATCTATTGGAGCCATCATCAAGGAAAGGGAAAAGGAGATCATCAGAGCACAGTAAAAAAATGATAATTGGAGAAAACACAAAAAGTTTCCATGTTTGTACCTCATGTAGTTCAGATTGTTCAACACACTGGTTCCACAGCTGTCTTGAGACCACTAAGGGAGATCCTGTCTGAGAATGGGGTATGCCTAGAGTGAATAGAGCTGAAAGATGGGGAGAGAGAGAACACCGGGTTCCAGTGACAGAGTTTGAGCCCCTGCATCAGGCCACACCCGAGACAAATCTCCTCTCTGGAGTTTTCTGTTATGTGGGTCAATAAACTCCCTGAGCTAATATGGATTAAGTTTTCTATCACTATCAACAGAAAAAAAATCCTGGATTGATACACTGTACATATACACTCTTGTTCTCGGGGAGAGGGACATAGCTTCTGTTGGACTCTCATAGAACATTGCTATAAAAGGATATAACTCAGAGGAAAGAAACCCTGAAGCTCGAATCCAGCGATCCCATTGACAGATACAAGAGAAATCATCGGATGAGATGTGTGGGGTTCTACAGAGGTATCATGGAAGAGCTAGGTCCTTGGGGTAGGGTCTGGGGCCTGAGTCTGGCATTAACTGGCACTCAAGAAATATTTGTTGAATGGAAAGCAACAGGAAAATTATAACAAGTCCTACATTACATGCAAATTTTCAGGAGAATATCGAATGTGTGAACATCTAATCTGCATTTCCATGTCCTGACAGATGGCCCATGTTAACAGAACTCTGACTATAGGAAGGAAGGAAGGAAGGAAGGAAGGAAGGAAGGAAGGAAGGAAGGAAGGAAGGAAGGAAGGAAAGGAAGGAAGGAAGGAAAAGAAGGAAGGAAGGAAGGAAGGAAGAAAACCTACAAATATTCATTGAGTGGGTACCATGTGTTACACTTATACAACTATTAACACAGCTGCGACTGCCAAATCAATTTTTTAAAAACGATAACTCCCATGTATTCCTATTTCTCAGAGACAGTCCCAGTTTGTCTCAGAGAAAGAAAATGACAGGGTGGGGGCATTGGACCCTGTTTCTTCTTAGAAGAGGGGTTTGGACCCTGAGAGTCTAGGGCTGACTTCTTAAAGTGGAACCTGGGACCACCTGTATCAAAATCGCCTGGTATGTTTATCTAAAACGCAGGCTCCTAGGCCCTGGCCCAGACTTACGGAATAAGAATCTTTGAGGAAAGGGCCCTGGCTTCTGCATTTTTAAACAATCTTCCCAGATAGTTTTATGCACATGACAGTTTGAAAAACTTTACCTACCAAAATCTGGTTTTTTCCCCATAGGGTCTCAGTGCCTTGTAATATTCTGCACAGCCCCATGGAAGGTGGTTCTCTGGGGGAAAGAAGCCCCATCTTGGGCTGGGGGGATTGGAAGGAGGCTGGACCACACATTCTAGACTTGATTACTTGATGCCTTCTGTTGGCCTGGAGGGTTTCATTTGGAAGGGAGGTATTTTTTTCCCATTTTTTTTTTTTCAGTTGGTGATTAAATTCCATGAAGGTAAGGATCATGACTTCTACCTCTTAGAGCTGCTGCTCCCTCTTCAATACACTGCCCTATCTCCCACACTGTTGACCACCCTCTAGATGCTTAAAAGTCTTTAGTTTGACCTGTGTTCTGGTTTGTTTGAGACCAAGGGGCAAATTCTCACTATTGCCTTTGCTGCCTTCCTGGGATAGCAACCAGAACTTCCTCTGGCAGGTGTCTCCCGAGTTCTCTGTCCTATGACATGGGTGTGACTGACTCTAGGGGTGGGATTGACTGGCTGAAGCCCTTCCATGCCCCCATTCCCATGGCCATGATAGTTGGTTCAAGAATGGGCAGTGACCTAAGCATCCTGGCCAGAGTTCACCTGATTGTTATTGAGAATTTGGGGCCACAGATTCTTTTTGCCCTTGGTAATGAGCAGGGAAGCCTGTAGTCCTATACATTCTTGGCAGGCTGCCTGGGCTTTGAGAAGAAAGCACAATGAGAATGGGGCCAGTATGAAGTAGGCACAACCAAGAACTGGGGAGAAACTGGGACCTGAGCACATATTTGAGGCCCAGAAAGACTTGCCTGAAGCCACATCTATTCCTAGGCTGCTCAGTGATCTGTACTCTTAAGTCCCTCCTCCCCACCCGTTTTTTTTTTTTTTTTTTTTGGGGGGATGCTTAAATCAGTTTGGGTTGGGATTTTGTTATGTGCCGCTAAATGCATCCTAACCGGTATGCCCTTCAGCTCCTCTTATTTCTCTTTCTGTAACATACCCCAGACATCTTGGGTCCCTTCTCAAACAAACAGAAGGACAGACAGAAAGACAGACAGAAAAATACCACAAGTACCCATGAAACAGAATAGGATGGATGGTAGGAATAGGTGGTAGGGTTATTTGGATGCATGGCTTGTTGAGACTCCGTGCCCAAAGAATATTGATTAATGGATCAATTTCAACCTGGAGGGAAGCCCTGTCCTGTTCAACGTTTTAATCAGTGGCTTGGATGGAATAGGAGGCAGGCTTAGCAAGTCTCAGATGACACAGAGCTGGAAGAATTGCTAATATGACAGATGGCAGAATCAAGATTCAAAATTATTTTGACTGAGTTGAGCAATAATAAGGATAAATATAAACTCTTGCATCTGGGCTCAAAAAAATCAATTGTGTAAGCAGTGGACCGGGGAGACCTGGCTTGGCGGATGTCGTAAGAATGTGGAACTTCACGTTGACCATAAGCTCATGATGAGCCAAAAAGTTGAGGCAGTTAGTAACACAGTTAATGAAGTTTTCAAATGTTTGAAATATCAAAATATTGGCGAATTGCATTGGTGAAGAAAGGCTAACCTTGCATCTACTTCCCTGGTGGGTTAAAGAAGTGGAATTTACTGGGAAGCAATTTTCAGCTCAGTATATATTTTTACAAAGCTGCTGATGATTCTAATAACAGAACAGGCTACCTCCCCAAATTGTGAATGTAATAATTATATCAGCATGTAATAGAAGTCTGTTATGGTGGCCTTCAATCTATCTATCTATCTATCTATCTATCTATCTATCTATCTATCTATTTAGAGTGAGGGGAGGGGCAGAGAGAGAAGGAGAGTGAGAATCCCAAGTAGGCTCCCCACTGATGTGGGGCTCAGACCCATGAACTGTGAGATCATGACCTGCGCCAAAATCAAGAGTTGGATGCGTAACCGACTGAGCCACCCAGGTGCCCCTGGTCTTCCTTTTAAAAGCACAGATTTAAAAAATGATTTTAACAACTTGTAAGTCAAAGCAATACACACAACAGCATCCAGAAAACAATGCGGCAATAAAGTAGCCTAGCTCAGCACTCTTGAAAGTTTGTTTCAGATTCACCAAAGAGGAGCCTCATCTAGAAGGAATATCCAGAATCTGGACTTTGCGCTGACCATCCCCATTTCACCTCATTCCATTTATGGCCCTCCTGCTTGGTGCTCACCCGGGTTTCATTCCTGCTTTGGGTTGGCCCATCCTTATGCCCGCTCCCACTTTCCAGCTTGGTCCCCTTTCCTGCCTCACACTTGCCTCCCAGAGCTGACTCCACAGTCATAGCAGTGGGAAACCACACCTCCTTCCTGCCCCTGCCTTTTGACCCTCACCTGTTGCTAAGACTTTGCAGCCTCCCTGAGCCAGGCCTGGTTTCATGGACAGCCCTAGACAGTGAAGATACGTGTACAATACTCCTTTCCTTTCCTTTCCTCCCCTCCCCTCCCCTCCCCTCTCCTCTCCCTTCCCTCTCCCTCTCCCTCTCCCTCTCCCTCTCCCTCTCCCTCTCCCTCTCCCTCTCCCTCTCCCTCTCCCTCTCCCTCCCCCTCTCCCTCCCCTCCCTTCCCCTTCTTTTTATTTTTCTGTTGTTCTGAACACTTCATTTTACTTGCTAACCCAGAGAGGCAGAGAAGGTGGGCCCTATTTCATCTCATACACTTAGCACGTGATTTTCGCCAGGAAGTTATCAAAAGTAAGTTTCACTTCTACCAACACAAAATCACGTTTCCTGTGGATTTCACAAGGACGACTGTACTCACGGATTTCTCATTAAAGCTGTCCACCTCTGTCAGAAGCTTCTCTTGGCAGTCAGGGTTGGTGGCCAGGAGGTAGGTGGCAAAAGAGAGCGTGTTGGTGACGATCTCGTAGCCAGCAATGAGGAAGATGAAGGCCTGGCCCACGACCTCATCCACAGTCAGAGGCTTGGACAGGCGTCTGGGCTGGTGCAGGTGGGAGGGACCCGCTGCGCAGTCGGTGGAGAAGACTTGTCTGACCATGTCAAAGCTCTCCACGCCCACGGAGGTGGAGGAATGTCGGGCGTCCAGGATCAGTTGGAGGAAATCTTTCCGCCTCTAAGGGACAAAAGGAGAAAATGCCCATTTTGGTCTTAGAGTCATGTGACGGAGGCACAGAAGAAGACACACACCTGAGCTTGATGGGAACCAGTACCCTCGTTGTGGGGTTATCTGAGATGGCGAGAACCTGGAACCCCCAGTGTCCCTTACATGGCATTGGTTCTCAGCAAACAGCAGACTGTGATGCTGCCGTTAAAAAAGGATGAGGCCGTTCATCTGGACTGATTGGGAAGGGTGTTAAGCCATTTTGGTAAGGAAAAAAACAGCAAGTTGCAGAACAGCCTGCACAGTGGAACCTCACTTCTGTAAAAACAGTACATGTACAATATATATAATTACGCGCATTTGTTCGCGCATAGAAAATGTTCAGCAGTATCTATGCCCAGCAGTTCACAGTGAACTTGGAGGAGGCGGGGAAACCAGCGCGGGGCGGGGGGGGGGGGGGGGGGGGGGGCTTTGAGTTTTTACGTTATGCGTGTTTGTACTGTCGGTTGGTTGGTTGGTTTTCCAACAATAAAACAATGAAAACATCATATAGATTTAAACGAAAGTACGCGTTCCCTTGTGCACTTAGGCACCATTCAGGGCTAATGGATGGGTGGCCATACATTTTCCTCACACAGTAGGAAGTTGGCAGAACTGGGGGGCGGGAGGGAACTAGCCTTGGGGAAGCTTGTCTTCAAAGACCTCCCCCACTCCCTTTGTCCCCAGTGATCCCTTAACCCATTTAAGTGCTTAGAGCTTTCTTACCATTTCCCCCTACCTCCCTTATCAGCAATTTGCATATTCTTTATATTTTTACTGCCACTAATTGTAACCATAGAAGCTTTTGCATATTGCTTTCACATTGACAAAGTGTATCCCTGGCATACCCCTTCTTTGAAAAGCTCTTTAATGTGATGGGTGACAACCAATATGTTACTCTTTTCTGAAGTTTATGGGGCTCAAACAGCAAAAGGAGAGTATCAGAACCACCAGCAGAAACATATTATAATTTCAAAGTACTTTGCTTGGTGCAGCGTTTTCTCAATTCATTGACTTCTGAATTTCTATTGCATTAATAATCTGTGTCCCACACATCAGCACTTAATTCCATCTTTTAAGATTGCTGTTATTTCACCTGTTGTTGCTTTTTCTCCTCCAAGAGAGTGTAAGCGTGTCCAGGGCAGGACCCTGTGTCCCGCCCCCTCTCCCCAGCCCACGCCGCGTTGTTGCGCTGAGCACATTAGGTGTGCAATAAACGATCCCACAAATAACAAGGCTGTGCAGGGAATGCATTTTGAAAAAGGCTGTGTTGGATTGGCTTACAAGTGATGCTATTTGGAGCAGGCAGTTTGGGTCATGAGGCCTTTGCGGCTCTACTGGTGCCCAGCTTTTGTGACCTTGCAAGACATCTGCTGAGATTCCAGCAGGGTCACAGCTAAGCCTGTGGGCATCAAGAACCTTGAGTCTCAGGAGCCAAGGCCTCCGTGTCCTGCCAGCCTGCTCAGGTCAGCCACACTTGGCTGCCTCTTTCCACCCCGGCCTGCTCGTTCTCATTTCCAGGCGGCATCCTCGAGAGCTGGCTTCCCCCAGATTCCTTCCTGATGCCCTGCCAACATCTGGGTGGCTGTCGTGGCTCCACTGCCAGCCTGGCCGGGCAGAGTCGGGGCAGGGCGGGGCATGATGGCTCATGTGGGAGGTGAGTACCTTCTGCTACCTTGGCTCCTGGAGGAGAACGCGCAGGCCTGTCTGCCGGTGAGTTCGAAACTCCTCAGGGTGCTGTGCAGTCCTCTCTGAGGCTCACCTGTGGCTTTGCTGGAGGGCAGTGGGGACGACGTGGGCGGGAGAGCACCTTTGGCTTTGGTAGAAGTGCAGCTGGCATCCTTTGCTCTCATCCCCTGCTCAGGCAGGCTGCTAGAAGGCCATCGGAGCTCGGGAGAAATCTGTCTTCACCTCCAGCTACAGAGGCCGGAGGAAAGGGCTGCTCTCCAGGGCCCGTGCGCTGGAGAAGAGCATTAGTGTAGATGGGTTTCTTTTATTTGCACTGCATCACAGAGGCTATTTGAACAGTGCCCATTTAGGACTGAAACAGTGCTGCTTTATGGTTATATCCAAGGAAAATACGCACCCTGATAGATGTAGGTGTCTAATCCACCCATCGGGCTAGAGCTTAGAAAAATATTTACCTTTTAACATCTGTGCTGCATTTTCCACTGCGCAAACACGCATCTGCTTGATGGAATGTCTGCAGAGTTTAGATGGGTTTAAAGCAAGTTTTCTTAGTAACCATATAGCTCTGTCTTGACACGGGCAGTCCTGGATTTGTGGTTGGGAGGTTTTTCTCAGATCAGCTCATTGTTTGAAACAAATAGCTCTCGAGTTTATAAAAGGAAGAGCTGGAGGCAATCCCAGTAATTGGATCTTTAATAAACCCCTCACCTCTTAGTAAGCCATTCGGTGCAACAGTTTTAGAATTTTCAGCCTGATTCCACAGCCTGTGGGTTTCGGGCTGGGGGAGGGGTGGGGTGTGTGACAAAACTGTCATCAGGAAGCCCTTCAGAGCGATACTGAGGTTTGAAAATGCGGCTTTCCTCACCCTCCTTCCCCGGGCTTCATCCTCATTCTGGAGACTCAGGAACCTGATGAGAATATTCTGTCCTTTTAGGCAGAGCTGGGCCAGTGATATCAGCGAGTTGATTCTTCCCACACCTCCAAGGGCGTCAAGTGGAGTTCACCATGGTGCGGGCCAAGGGGCTGTGAGCTTCTAAACACCGTCCCCTGCCCCCTGAACCAGACTCCTTTGCCTCACAGGCTCCAGAGGGGGAAGCCAGGCAGATGAGGCCACTGGTGCATCCAGGCATTAATTAACCCCCCATCTCTTTCTGGGCCAATGGCGCAGCAAGGGACCTCACGTCCTCCCTCGTTAAGCCCTGTGAACCCATCTTTGAGCAACTCTTTTAAAGCTTGCACAAGTCAATTCCAGAGAAGACATGTTAGCCCTGGTTTTTTTTCCCTCTCGAAGCGATGTTCTTGAATGCAGCGAGGCCCTTAAAGAATAGTGTTACACATGCATGAATGCATCCAACAGTGACGTTATTTTCCAAACACTGAAAAGTCCAATTTCTATTCTCAGCCAAGTTCAAACAACAAATATTTACTGGATTCCTACTATGCACCAAGCATGGTGCAAGTCTAAGGAGGAAAGAAGTCTCTGGGTCTCAGCTGAAGCGTGAGAGGGCCCTCAGCCCCAGATTTTGCAGCAACATCCTCCATGCTGAAAGTCAAGGTGGGATTAATTGAGAGCTGCCTAAACTCCCCTCTACTGGTAGTGCTGTTCACTCTACAACTCCATCTTGCCGGTTTTCAATATACAGAATATGCCGATGAAAAGTACATGTGAAAATTTACCTAGAAAATTCTTTGGGGCTGCTATTGCCTGTGCTTGAAATAGAGAGGCCATGAGTTTTGGGGGGTACCCATGGCAGAGCATGGACAATTTGATCTGGGTTTCTCTCCACCATCCTTCCCCCTCCCCTTTCTCTTTCTTGTTCGCCCCCTCCTCACCCCTTCTCCTTTCCTTCCAGAGCCCTGGAAGGCTCTAAGTGGTAGGCCACTGAAGGCCAGCATAGTGTGGTGTGTGGGGTGAGTAGGGAAGAGACAGAAGAAACAGAACTGTACCAAATTAGGCCCCATTCCATTTCAACGACAGGCCCTAGTAAGATACGTTACCTCTTCTGCTGCTTGCTGGTCCCGCAAGGCAATCACATTCCTAATGAGTTTGTTAAAAAAGCCATTCAGTTCATCTCGGTTCTTATTGGGCAAAATCCGGGCCAGTGGGACCATTATGGATGGAAATGATACTTGAAAGAAAAAAAACAAAAGCGGCACTGAAAACGGGGCGGCAAAAACCCCAGGGCTATTAGATGCCTGTTGCCAGGGAAGCAAACCCTGGCCTTGACTTAGTCATTGGAAGCCGGGGCTCCCCTCTGGATCTGCACTCTTTCGCGGCAGGGTTTGGACCTCATTTCACTTCCCGACTCCTCACGTTCCTTGCACATTGTAAGCACTCGGTAAATGTCTGCACAGTTGAATCCCCACTTCCATCTGGCTCCCAAGAATTCAGTCTCATACTTAGAAATTAATTTTCCAGGTCCTAGATCTGAGGGTTCAAGGTCTTTGTACTTCATCAAGAAAGGACAGGTTATAGGCCATGTTTTAAATCTTAGCAAGTGGTGGAAGCTGATCTACTTTCTTAACTTTCCGGTCATTTGCATTTTCCCCCCACTTTCTTAACTTTCTGGTTATTTGCATAATTGTCCCCAGAGCTCCACCTGAATAGTCTCTAAGAGCTGCTGCCCAGGGGCAGCTGGTGGCAAGAATGCTGGCCCCTTGGGTATCTCCCCTGCTGTGCCAGGCAGGAAGCCTGTGCCTTTGCTGCCATGGCCTTGGGACAGAGCCATCTGGGGACACTTATCCCCTCCTAGAGGGTGGCTTAGGCTGAGGGGCTGAGCCGCTGCAGTGTGGTTCAGGTCAGTTCAGCTTCCCAGCATCGACAGTGGGCTCACTGCGTACAGGCACTGTGCGGGAGCCAGGATGGAGAGGGTAGTTCTGGACCCCAGCAGATCTCAGAGCACTCTGCCCATTTTCAAGAGCCAGAGTCTGAACCAATGTGGGATAGCAGGGAGGTGGGTTCAGAGAGGAGTAGTAGCAGGGCTGGGATAACGGGGCCATCGCCCCCACCCCGGGTATGTCCATGGTCAACGGCAAGTGGAGCTGAGTCAGCGGAGTAGTTCCCAGGGGGCCGAGGGGGCAAGGGGCAAAGGGACTGCTTTGACCCCTCAGCAACTCCTCCTATAATTTCATTGCGGGTCTGATGGAGGCGACTTGGACTTCCACAGAAATGGACTCAGAAATGGGAATGAAACTGACCAAGGAATGAATACAATTTAGCAGCCCGGCAGAAAGGTTAGTAGTTAGGGCAATAATCAATAACAACAATAGCCACACTTCAATACTTCCATAAAAGCAAGAAGATGCTGGAATTGGCCAGAGGGTAAAAACTCACTTCTAAAATAAAAATAAAATAAATCGACCAGTCTCCACAGCATTAGGTAACCTGCTAGTCACCCTTCGTGTATGATTTCTAGTTTACTGTGCTTTGGGCTTCAAGCAGAGAAGCCTTCCAAAGGGGATTTTGCTGGAGGGGAGAAATATGTCCTAGGAAATGAAGGCTTTGGGCTCCAGTCTAGGCTCTGGCTTTCTAAGCCTCAATTTTCTCATCTGTGAAGTGGGTGAGAATACTTCTCTCCTAGTGAACACAGCACTAACAGGCAGTGCAAGCAAAGCACTTAGCGCTGGTCACGGCTGCTGTTGCTGCTGTGGCGGTGGTGAGAGGGGCGGGCACTTCCTATCTTGGTGATGGGTAGTCCTGAGTGGTGACAAGAGGAGCCTGGGTGGCCCCGGGAACATAAGGCCTCTGCAGAGTGGACTCCGCAGGGTGACTCTCAGAGGCACCTGGAGTTGTGGCGAGAGATGCCTGGGCCACCCAGCCGTCACGGGGACTGGCCAGCTTGCTGGACCCCTGCCTTGCTGCCCTGGGCGGGAGCTGTACTTACAGATTAAAACCAGGATCGGCCTGGGGATGGAGTACGCAAAGAAACGCCTGCAGTGCTTCACAAAGGGGTCCTCAGGAGCCCCCCGGGAGTCCACCTGGGTGCCAAAGGCGACACTGGCAACCACATCTGTAGTGTAGCAGCTGTAGCACCTGCAGGACAGGAGACCATTTGGATTTGGAAAGGACCCTGCCATCGGCCTGCCCATCACACACGCTACTAAAGAGGCACCACTTCATCGTCTACCTGCTCGAGCTCAAAGGAGGTGGTCAGAGGGGAGCCCCTGGAATGGGGTCCTTTGAGCGTGGCAACAGAATTTGGGAGGAGACACCAAAACGTATCTGATCACTGATGCAAACACAGACTGGGGAGGGGAGGAGAGCATCACTTCCTCACCTTGCAAGCTTCAGGCAGCCTTAATCAGCCGCAGTCAGATTCCAAGAAATATGCTCCAACCCATCCTCCCCAGGGTGGAGGGAAAACAGTGGACCCAAAGCTCATAAGCATTACCCCAAAGCTGTGCAGCGTTGGTCCAAAGCCAGGATCGAGTGGTTAATTGATAAATAGCAAGTTGGGATTGATGAATTAACAACCTGACTGTCTAGTTTTATTAGCTCTGTTTCCCCCTCTTCCTCCCAATGATTTTACAGTTTTTGTAAGAGTTACAAACAAAAAACAAGGGCACTTCAACACTCAAATAAATTCAAGACAAACTTTGGGACCAGCTTCATGAACATATGTATATTATTACAGAAAACACACGTTGCACTTTAGAAACAAACAGAAGGAAAAGTGTCTGGCAATCGCTCCAGAAAAATTAACCTCTTAGGCTCTAAGAAACCTGCCCTTAAATGGCCGTTTTAAACCAGAATGATCCTTTTTTGTTATCTTAGAGGAGCGGTCAGGTTAAGTTATTTCTAAAAAAGGCTACCAACGGCATATGCATATCCTTTTATAATTAAAAGTTCTTATTTTTGTGGCTTGACTTAGGCACATATGTAGTTCCTTTTTTCTCCTAACCAACAGCTTATCATTAAGGGATAAATGACATCTCCAGATGACTTCTTTTATTTTGACTGCTTTATTGAAAACATTTCTACAATTGATTACACATGTCCCCACTATAGCAAAAGCAGTTTGCCTACTGAATGTGATTTCATCTGATCCTAAAGGCTGAAGAGTTAAGAGGGTTTTTTTTTTTTTTTTTGGAAGAGTTAAGGATTTTTAAGTTATTTACTTTGCTTTTGTAACCATTCAGCCCATCTTATCTTTAGCCAACTCATGCATCTCATGACCAGAGAGAAAGTGTATGAGAGGATTTTGTAAACACAATGGCAGAATTTAAATGCTGATGATAATTGTGTTATTATTTTATTAGCAGTGATAATAAGAACGAGCCAGCTTCTGGCTGATCTGTGTCTCTCGCCCTACTCTGTAAGCCATAACTTAGCAGAGGACAACTGGAGGGAAAGCCAAATAATTAGTCGTTTAAATTTGGTGTTCACCGCTAAGTCATGGCTTCCAGGCTGTGGTGCACCACAATTTTTCTTGAAGTAAAAATGCACAGACTTCCCCCCCGGCCATCCCCCGGGGACCCTGTCCTTCCTGCCCACTCCTGGGTCTGCAGAGGTCGGAGGGCGTGTCCAACCACACACCGCTGCCCACTCAAGGCTTCCCTCCACACGCCACACTTACCCTAGCCTTTGTTCATATTCTTTTCACATTTTACGGGGGTTTCCTTTTTTATTATTCAGTCCACCCATGCTTTTATGAGCCTCTAGCATTTCCATAGTTTGCTGGTCCCGAGGTAATTGTCCAGCAATTATGTACCGTTACAAGAAGCAGCAATTCAGAAGTGTAATTTCTCATCTGTCATGTAGCCATGTAGCACCCTTACCTCTGGATGTCGAAAGCATCCCCGGATTCCGCATAGCCTTTTAAGTGAGCCAGGAGCATGTCACAGGCTTGGCTGATTAGGGGAGTCATCTGATAGCAGATAACAAAGGTGTAATTAGGACACGATGCAGAGAGCACACCTAAAGTAGCTGCAGATACAGAGGTTATGTGTGGTCCTTCCTGGGAAAATGGACAAGGCAACCTTCCTGCAGCCGAGATTCAAGAGGAAGTTTTGAAATTCACAAATATCATAACATACAATAGCCATAAATGTCTACGTTAGCTTAAGCAATCTGTTCTTTTGTAAGCAAAAAGAAGAAAGGATGTAGAGTAAATACTGTGAAATAATTACAAAAATGATCATTAAGTGCTTAGACAGAAATGAGAATCACTACTCGGTTGCATGACATTTGATTAGCATTAGAGAGTAAATAGACCACAATCCATATGTACTCTCTCTGGAATTAGCCCAAATCCATGTTTGCTTGGTTCCAATTATACTTTAGATCTTCTACTAGAGTATAGAATCTTAGTCTCCAAAGGAACGTGAGGTCGTCCATTTCAACTGCTTATTCAATACGAAAATCATTTTTAGAGCATTTCTGTTGGATGGCTATTCATCTCTGCTTCAGCTGCTTAAAACTTTTGAGTATGTATAAGGGAACCTTGACATCAAGAGGCCTTCCATGCCCACCCAGGAAAACTGCTGAGTTTCTTTTCTTTTCTTTTCTTTTTTTAAATTTTTAATGTTTTATTATTTATTTTTGAGAGAGAGAGAGAGATAGAGTGTGAGCGGGGACAGGGAGTAGCAGAGAGAGAGAGAGAGAGAGACATGGAATCTGGAGCAGTTCCAGACTCGCGAGCTGTCAGCACAGAGCCCAACGCAGGCCTCCAACCCATGAACCGTGAAATCATGACCTGAGCCCAAGTTGGACACTTAACCGACTGAGCCACACAGGCGCCCCCCCCCTTTTTTAATATTAAAATATTTTCATTTTGGAATCCGTCTAACATATGCCCAGAAAGATACAGAGAATGGTGTTGCGAACATTTGTGTAATTATTATCCAGCAAGTTTGGATCTCACTTCTGGCCGCCACCACGTTGACCCCAGCCGTCTGGCTCAAGTGGATGGAATTCTTTGTGGAGCTAACGGGCAGCCACATGACCTTCTGTTTTCTCCCTCATGTTTGCAAAGCCAGGTCGGAAACATCAAGGGGAATCCTTCCAGCCAGTGCCCGTTCTAGAACAACATCGTGGCTAAAGCAGCCCGCCCTAATACCTCGTTCTGACCCTTTCTTATGGAAAACATTTTTGAAATGTTAAATATGTTTAGATTTTACTATTTTGCCACTAGAATATAACTTCTCGTGGAGGCCAGGGGAGGTTTTTGTCTTTTTGTTCATTTTTATGGCCCCAGAACCTACAACAGGGCCTTAGCCCGTGGTAATTCTTTGTTGAACGAGTGAAGGAGTTGGAATGATTATGTAAGCCTCAGTCTTTGCTCTTAAAGTCTCGAGGATTTGGGGAAAGTAACAAAATGTTAATCTACTTGTTAGAATATATGTTGTTCTGAGGCAAAATCTGCCCCCTTTAACAACCTCGCACCGCTTTCATTGCCTTCTTCCTCTTGGTAGTGCTTCCAGTACTCAGACGGCAGGTGCTGCTTCTCCTCACAGACCAGACTGTTCTTCCCCATCCCTTCAGCACCCCTCGTACACATGGTCTACACACACTTCTCCAATCTCATTGCGCGGGCTCTCTCTCTCTCTCTCCCTGCCTCCTTCAGTCATCAGTGTCCCTCTTGAAAGGCAGCTCCATAAATGGAGCACGGTATTTCAGGTAAGACCCCCTATTAAATCTCTGGGGCGCCTGGGTGGCTCAGTCGGTTAAGCGTCTGACTTAGCTCAGGTCATGATCTCGCAGTTCGTGAGTTCGAGCCCTGTGTTGGCCTCTGTGCTGACAGCTCAGAGCCTGGAGCCTGCTTTGGATTCTGTGTCTGCCTCTGTCTCTCTGCCCTTCCCCCCCTTCTCAAAAATAAGTAAACATTAAAAAAATTATAAAAAAAATCATAAATGGATCACTCCCCTGCCTGCCAATCACAAGCCAGGTGTGTGTTGACTTTTTTAGAAGACACATATGACAGGCAAACATTGAGGTTCCAGTCAACAAAAACCACAAGGTTTTTGATGGCCATGAATCATCACCATAGGCAATTGATTTTTGACACGTTAGGCTCCATTCATTAGAAGCGAATTTACATTTACATTACATTTATTGCCTTGAAAAGTTGTCCTGCTGTGTGTTCTGAGCAGAACAAGCTCTTAACTCCCCCTCAAACATTCAGGTGATTGGAGAAGCCCCGGCACAGTGGGACAGCCTGAGTGGCTGGTTGGAGGGACATCGGCTTTGTTGGACCCCGCCTTCCCATAGCTCTGCAAGCCAACCCCACGGTCTCTGGAAGGTAAGGAAAGAACTGTAGCTACAGGGTCTCTGGCAGAGTCCATCCTGAGAAGCAGAAGGACATTCCCAGTGAGTAAGAGTGAGCTGCAGTCTAAGCTCAGGGCTGCGTCAGTTCCCAGCCCCAGGGACAGTGGCCTGGGCGGCCACATGGCAGGTCAAGGAGCAGACGCTCAGCGAGGAACATACACACACAGTGAAGAGATGGCAGAACATCCGAGATCCCCCCTTGTTGCCAAGACTCCTGGAAGAAGCCTCTGGAGAGGAAAATCCTGGGGAAAAGGACTTTTAGCTCATGGAGCTTCAAGTGCTTAGAGCCCTGGAGTGTTTGTACCCGGTGTGGGTGGGCCAAGGATGTGCTCACGCATTCAGATCTCCTCTCCTGTAACACTGCCTAGTCCTTTTGGTTCCACGTGAAACTTGATAAGTGTGCCTTCTAAGCCTCCATTCAGTTTGTCACTGGTATACAGGATCAAACACGGAGCCGCATGGCCCCCCACCACACTGCTACTTTACGTAGCTGTAGCTACGTAACTACATACGTAGCTACGTAGCTACGTACGATGACTGACGTAGAATCGGTCAGTCATCACCGTTTCTGGCCCCTCAGCCAGCTGTGCATGAGCCTAAGTGAATATTCAGCCAGGCAGCAATTACCAGTCAGTTGGCTGGGGAAGACTTTGTCAAATGATGTGCCCAAATAGAAATGTAATTGACTTCACATGCCTGTACTGAAGTCCGCTCAAAACAGGGATGAGGATGGCTATCCTGACTGATTCTTGATAACTGGGTGGGCTCTCTATGCCGACTGCGTTCTTTTCTAAATGCTCACAAACTGTCCACTTAATAATCCATCAGTACAAAAGTGCATGTAAATGGGTCACTTTAAAAAAAAAATGTTTATTTTATTTATTTTGAGAGAGAGCAAGGGAGGGGCAGAGAGTGAGGGAGAGAGAGAGTCCCGAGCAGGCTCCATGCTGTCAGCACAGAGCCCAACATCAGGTTCAATCTCACAAATCGTGAGAGCATGATCGGAGCCAAAATCAAGAGTCGGAGCCTTAACTGACTGAGCCACCCAGGTGCCCCTAAACGGGTCATTTTTAATGGCCTCTGGGCCATCATTCTCAAAAATTCTTAGACTACCTTTGTGTTCGGAGAACTCTGTACTCTCTCAGCCACCTTTCTATGACTGGCTTCACTGGCTACATTCTTCCATTATTTTAATAAACTTGGTGGTACAAGTGAACTCTATTTTAATAAAATCCCATATACCAAAATGTCTCTTAGATTTGTTTTAGAGGAATAAGAACATGGTAAAAAGAAAAATACTGTTTGAAAGGAAGTCCTTTTAGATATCAAGCTTCCAGCTTCCTTAATGTAACAAAAATGGTATGCGACATAAAATACGGTTTCCACTTAACTCTTCAGAAGTGTGCCCTGTGTATAAAGAGGGGTCCATCCATACTGAATCCCGTTGTATGCTGGACAGTGCAAAGGGGGGCTGTCCCCACTGCCCACCATCGGTTCCTCTACGTGCTTGTAACTAGAATGCTTTGCGGCTGACTGGCATGATTGTAATTTTCTACCATGCTCTGCCTGCTTTTTTTTGCACTGAATGGATAATGACATTTTTATTTGGGTTAATGTGATATGAGATGGGGCATGTAATATGAAAAATGTTCTAAAAAAGCAATGCAGAGAAAATATTATAAGACAGTAGAGCATGATCTGTATGTTGGCCAATAGCCATCATTTCAGACTTTTCTTCCTTGCATTATACACAGGTAGTTATGGAATATTCACTCTTACACGAGTTGCATACAAACAAAAGCTCTCTTTGATGGGCTTGCAGTCATCTTTATACCATCCACAAGCCCAGCAGTTATTCCCATAGATTTGCAGACAGGCAGGCATAGGTGGCTTGTGCAAACACACACGCACAGATGAACACACAATGCTATCGTCAGATCTTAATAAAAGATTCTCATTGGATCGTTACATTTCATCTTGGTAGGATAATGAGAAATTTTTATTTTTGTTTTTCCCCCCACATTTTTCACAATGCACATATGTTATACTTACCATCAGATAAAATATTAACGTTATTAGGTTTGAAAAGAAGGATTTCTTTTTGGGGATGACAGTCTAGCAGCCATGCCCCCTGGGGGAAAGTTACCTGTTTTCCTTCTCTCACCTCTCACATTGGTTGTCTTTATTCTAGAAGATGCTGAGTGTATGGCTGGTCAGCTGTTTGGTAACTAGCAGTCAGCATCAAGTGTAAAGTATCATCCTCAGCCTGGGAAAGAAATTGTTCAAGGAAGAAGTCCTTGCTCACCTGGGGTTGACTGTATGGTTAAATCATCCAGTTAAAAAAATGGATATATATATATCCATTTTTGGATATATACACACACCTATATATATATATATATATACACACATGTATACATGTATACATATATGGATATATATACACACATATGGATATACATATATATGGATATATCCATATATATCCATATGTGTGTGTGTGTGTGTGTGTGTGTGTGTGTGTGTATATATATATATATATCTATCTTTTTTTTTTTTTTTTTACTGACTATGTTTAGGGAATTCTGAGTCAAGGTATAGACAGAGGGCAATAGAGTTAATTCAAGAAGGCAGAGAGAGCTTTCTGAGTAGTCAAAAGAGAACTTGTGAGGTAATGACAAAGAAGGGGTAAGAAGTTCTGCTCAAAGGCTTTCTTCTCTCCTTTTAGGTGATCCCCAGAATTTCATCACTGGAGTGTCCTTCTTTGAGGCTAAGATGCTGACCTTGTTAAATACACTTGACCCTGGGAGAGCAAATACTCAAAGCCTCTGCCAATTATCAGATTTCCTCTCCTTGGCACTTTTTACTTGTGTGACCTTGGGCAAATTGCTTAACTTTATTGAGTCTGTTTCTTCATCTGCAAAATGGGAATAATTAGACCTCCCTTGAAGAGTTTGATAGAGATCATATACATAAAAGGCTTGGCCCTAGAAGGTAGGTTGGCTGTCCTCTGGAGGACCCCCATGATCCCAGACCGGTTTGGATACCTGGCAACATTTTCTCTCCTCTTATTCCTCATAGACAGTGCCACATCTGATCCACCTGTTCTGGCCTCACATGTTAATATCACTTCCTTGTATCATCTTTATCTCCCCACTGACCATTCTAATTCAGGCTTTGCCACCTGTCACCTGGAATACGGCTGTCATCCTGCTTCTTAAGAACAAAGCGGTGGAAGCATCTTTGTAATCTTAGTACTTTGTGTAGTGCCTGACACATAGGTGTAATAAAAAAAAATTTTTTTAAAGAGCCTCCCAGACTCCTTTCTTTTCACTTTTCAATCCATTCTGTACTCAACACCAGATTGGTCTAATGAAAATACTTGCTGAGGTGCCTGGGTGGCTCAGTTGGTTAAATGTCCGACTTTGGCTCAGATCATAATCTTCACAGCTCGTGGGTTCAAGCCCTGCGTCAGGCTCTGTACTGACAGCCCAGAGCCTGAAGCCTTCTTTGGATTCTGTGTCCCTCTCTCATTCTGCTCCCCCCACCCCCCGCTCATGCTCTGTCTCTCTCTCTCTCTCTCTCTCTCTCTCTCTCTCAATAATAAACATTAAAAGATTCTTTTCAAAAAAGAAAATACTTGTTATTATCTAAGTATCTCAATTGGCTGAAGGACAAAGAACAAGCTACTTATCCTATTTTCCAAAGCCCACCAAGAATGGAATCCTGCCAATAACTATGGTTGTAAGATTAGCAGATCTTCCCCCAGTCAAGCCTTCAGATGAGATCACAGCCCAGGCCAACAGCTTGACTACTACATAGAGAGACCCTGAAAGAGAGGTGTCTGGCTAATCCATGCCAGATTCCTGACCCACAGAAACCATGAGCTAATAAAGTTTTGTTGTTTTAAGCTGCTAAGCTTTGGTTGGGGTAATTTGTTACACAGCAATAGATAATACACTCTCCATGTCACCTTCTTGTGGCCACTCTTGTATATTGTCATGTACTATTGAAGTTGTCAGTATTCTGTCAAGAATGAACTCAGTGCAACACATTCAGTTGAGTATCTAGAAGTATCTATGTGATGGCAGATTGACTGAATACTCATTGAGCGCCTTGACATAGAAGGAACATTCATAGATTGAAGAGCTCTTTCTGTCTTAGTTTAAATGTAGTGCTGTTTGCTGGGAGCTGGCCCTTGTGAAAGACCGTGTACCCATGCTGGTTCTACCTCTTACTTTTGGCAAGTCATTTGAATCTCTGTGAACTGGGGTCCTCATCCCCAAATGAGGGGCCAATTGAAATGCACTCTGAAGTCCCTTTCCATGGACATTCTAGGATTTGAAGGCGGTCGCTAAGCATCAGATTGAGAAAGTGACTTAGAGACCATGGAAAGAACAGGCAACTTCCTAGTTGGGCACAGTAAAGGGTTAGATCCATGAGCCCCTCTACTTGCTCTACTTCCGTAAGAAAGTCTTTTTGTATTTCTTTGATGCACTGACTTCACAATTACATAAAGACCTAAATCTGGTTATTTTTATGCTCCAATGATTTAGTAAAAGTGAGAATTAGAAATCCAGATCCTCTGACTTCTGGCTTGTTGCTTTTTCCTCCAACATCAGAATCCGCATTCCCTTTATTCCTCAGTCTGTTTCTAGGTTATAATTTTACTTCATGCAGCTATGATGCCATGAACTTGGAAAACAAATAAATACCATTAAGCCTTCAGAGCCCTGGAAGTTTGGAAAACAGAGTTGGCCTGAGTGCTAGGGAAGACCCACTTCCTGAGCAAGGAGAGGGAAGGAGACGGTCCTTCTGCATTACCTTTTTTTTTTTTTAATGTTTATTTATTTTTGCAAGAGAGAGAGCACGAGAGCTTGTGCACACGCACATGAGTGCACAAGTAGGAGAAGGGCAGAGAGGGGTGGAGATAGAGGATCCAAAGCAGGCTCTTCACTGAGAGTGGAGAGCAGGATGCAGGGCTCGAACTCACATACCAGGAGATCATGACCTGAGCCGGAGTCGGATGCTTCACTGACTGAGCCACCCTGGCACCGCACTCCTGCATTATCTTATGCTTCAAACTGAGATGACCCCCATACCTCGATGGTGTATAGGCGGGGTGACTCATTTGTCTACATATGAAGAGGGATTCTGAAAAAAGCCCTGAGATCAAAATACGGCCCTTGGGAGCTGTCCCCCTGGGGCCATGGAAAGGGGAGACTCCAGAGGTCTGACTTGTAGCTGTCCTCATCTGCTCCACAAGTGTCTGTCGCACAGGTCCAGGGGAAGTCTCTTTCCTTACTCCCTCCCTTTCAAGTACCTAATAGCTCCTCACTCTCCAGTGAAGCTTGCACCAAACACGCCCCAGGCACAGAACTGTCGGTGCCTCAACCTACTTCTCCAGTTTTCTCTCATGTACTGTGTGTTCCAGCCAATTTGTACTCCTCTGTTCCCTGAACACATCCTGTACTTTTCATCCAGATGCCTTTGTTCCTGTAGCTCATTCCACTTGCAATGCACCTTCTCCCTCTGTCGAAACTCCGTTGAATCTTCAGGACTCACTTCCAATGCTACCCCCTGCCCCTCAGACTGGCTTCTGATGCTCCAAAGAGGATGTGAACTCTGTCACTGTTTTCCATACTTGGTAATCATGTAGGAATATGCCCTTGTTGCCCTTCTGCATTATAAACCCCTTAAAGACAGGAACTAATAAACCTTCATTGAATTTTATAAATTTAATGTTTCATTCTATTTGGCACTCTCAGACCTGCGGGCAGTGGTGTTTTGGAACTGATGTCAGAGGGGGATTTTTCTAAATAAATAAGGGTCAGCTCATGGGGATGGGAGATGGTATTTGAGCATATTGTTGGCTTCAAACATGAAAAGATTAATACCTTAAAGTGCTTTAAACGGGTGGCTAACATGTAAAATTAATACCAGTTAACAAAACTTATCTCCTTTTGCCATCCAGATATTAAAAACATCCACAACTTATTTTTATGCAGAATTTCCTGCTGCTAAGTATCAGCTCTAGCCATCTAGGTGAATAATCAAGTGTCATTTCTAATAAGTCAGCGGTTCCTGTCAAGAGTTGTGACCAATTAGAACTCACCCCGATGAGGAGGTGGCTGCTGGTGTTGCCAAGCAACAGCCAAGCTGGGAGGCACATTTAGAGATGCTCGGTTAGATTTAACCAGTGGCAAGTCAGAGTGACATTATGATTCTGGCAAAGGAAAGCCAAATTATAGCCCAGGATGGGGTACCCGTGATGAGGAGTGTGTTTTCTTTTAAATGCAAATGGAAAAGGAACATTTTAACCAGAATTTAAGCAGTCCATCATTATACTGATTTTAATTAGGAGATTAGGTGTCAGTGGAATACAACTGTGTTGAAAGATAATGGTCTCTTGCTGCTAGATAAATACCCAGACATTCTGCAAAATGGGCAACTGGTCAGACAGGGACAATGTCTTTTTGGACTACGAAGTATTTATTGCCACAGCCACACTTGGTTATAATGACTTTCATTTTTATTGTTTGAAAAGATTAAGAAATAAAAGCAAATATTAAAAATAGACTGCTGCAGGCTCATGCAGCCGAGAGAAAGCTGCTTGCTGCAACATTACTGGAAGCCTGGGTTCTGTCCTAGAAGCCCTCATGCATGATCATCCGGAAAGTGTACGGTGAAAATTTAAAGGCCAAACTAAACCATGATGAAGACTGTAATTCTGTGAAGCCTTTTGCACTGAAATGATCGTAGCTATGCATTTACTCATAAGCTGGCTATATCAACTTAAATTTTTTAAAATTGTAGTCATTCTGGAGTAATATGTCTTCTCCAAGGCAGGAAAGGCCTGGAGGGAATAATAACCACATCTGCCTCTGCCTTTAAGATTCATACATTATTGACTGTGCCTTCCTGACAGGAAACATCTGGATGAAAGTGAAAAATTAGGCAGAGAGCTGGATTCTCGGCAACTGTGAGAGATACCAGCCTTCCCTGTCGGTCTGGCTTTTCTTTAACTGAGTCCCTATCCACAGAGATATGATTGGCTCATTTAGTGTTGAGTGACACGCCCAGCCTGGCTCAGACTGTCATGTCTGAAGCTTCCAGGTCTCCTGTATCTGCTCAGTCACCATCAGCTTAGTTTTGTGGGTGAATGAGGCAATAACCATCACTTCTACAGTGCTTTGAGGACTGAGAAGACACAAGCCACCATATTGGGTTGGATCCGTGGTCCAGCCAATTTGGAGCCACTTAAAAATGGCTGCCCTTCATGGATTCTACCACGAAAGTCGCAGTGCCCCATGGCCTCATTTCTCTCAGTAGCTGACTTTGATGTTAACGACCCATGCTTTCACCTACTAAAAACTTAACTGAAACTTAAGCCCGGAACAAGATTAAACGGATTTCTTCACTGCAGATCTCTCCCAACCTGTTAATATGTTAAGGTAGATAGCAAATCGCTCAGAAGATGGTTTGCAGTGTTTTCCGGAATTGTATGACCACGGGTCCTGTCAAACCCTTTTCCTCAGTAGTAATTCATAGCTTGAAAGTTCATTGTCATAGAAGTATAGTTTTCATGCTTTTCTCTTAAATGTATTATTTTGTATTTTCTTGGTTACACTGAAAGCGAGCTGCCACTTTTGTGTTGACTTACACAATGTTAGAAGAATGTTAGAAACTTATTCTAATTGATGTGATATTTCTAAAATCAGAAGAGCTTAGAGGAATATACAAATGTGTAGATTTCATGGTGTGCTCCCTCTTTCAGATGAATTACAAAATTCAAAAATAAGATTAGTGCTAACCTCGGTCCCCAGGGAATCCCCCTTATTTATATTTTTCCCTCAGAGGAGAATTAATTTAGCCCCAGTTTTGTTTCTTAAAATTAAATCTATTTACTTCCTGACCCCTAATAAAGTTTTACACAACCCCAGGGTTACTCATTAATAGTCTTTGGTAAAGAATCTAGCACAAGACTCTAAAAATCTCAATAAATCTACTGGTTGCCCTTTTTAAAAACTTAATCTTTTAGGGGACAGGGTGAAAACTCTGGCAGGTCAGCTGGGCAAAATGTTCTCTAATAAAAAAAAATCCATTGTTTCCTCAGCGGTGCTCAGCAGTCCTGTAACTTAAACCTCAATAGCTTGGCTGTCACTGGACTATGATTTCGGTGGCCTTTTTTTCTGGAATCAGGGATGCAGCAACTACATTTTCACCAGTTCTGCATCGTTCTGTGTTACCCCTAGCCTTAAGCCGAAACCCAATCTTCTTTTAAGTAAAAATATGGCTTCATGATATAATGCTGATTCTAAAATAACTTCCAAGCGTTGCTGAGCCATGCTGCCTAATATGCACACAGATAAAGACGGTGCCATCTAGAGCCTTTGAATATTAATGACACTTCCAGACACAGGTAGTAAAGGACTCAGACCACCAAGGTGCTAAAGGAAAAAAGCCTCAGAATTCCAAGGGAAAGCAAATCTTTATTTCAAGAATAAATTCTGCAGTTTGATAATAAAAGTCCCCAAGCTACTTACAAATTCAGAAACGAATGGAGATATGGATATTTCAAAGCTATTTCAGGGAAAACGGACTCAGATGCCCATAAACCGAGTGGAGAGCAGGCTCGGGTCTGTTGTCCGAGCCTCTCTTATTGCCTCTGCCCCTCCACCCCATGTCCTTCTGTGCCCCATTCTCCTCTCTGTGTCTTTGTGGCCTGTTTTTTCTGTTTCTGCATGTATATGCTCGTGACTCCAAAGAGAAAGCCAACGATTTGCCTCCTCCCCTTATTTAATTTTTCCTTGATAAAACTATTCCCTTTTATTTTTCTTTTATCTTAGTCTCAACATATATCCTTCAGTAGAAAGCTTCCTGACTCTTTGATTCTTCATTCATCCATCCATTCATTCATCCAGCAAATCATTATTGAGTGCCTGTTCTGTGCCTAGTGCAATGCAGTTAGCAATAAAGAAAAGAGAAGTAAAGTAAATGGACTGTTCACTGGCAATAGCACTACAGAGAAAAATAAACAAAGCAGGGAAGGGCATAGAGAGTTCTGGGGCCCAGCTCCTGCAAGTCTGGGGAAGCCCTGAGTCTGAGATGGTCAGGCAAGGGACCAAGAGGAAGACTCACACCAGTGCTTTCCACTCTGACTCTTATCAGAATTGTGCCAGGGAACTTGTAAAACATACAGGTTCTCAGTCACCCTTAGACATTCTCATTCTGTAGGTCCTAGGGTGGCTAGAGTTATGTATTTTTTAAAAATGTTTATTTATTTATTTTGAGAGAGCGGGAAGGAGAGCAAGGTAGGGGCAGAGAGAGAGAGAGGGAGAGAGAGAAGCCAAGCAGGCTCCGTGCCACCAGCACAGAGCCCGTCACAGGGCTGGGACTCCAGAACCACGAGATCATAACCTGAGCCTAAACCAAGAGTCGGACGCCTAACTGAGCCACCAAGGCGCCCCTAGAATTAAGTATTTTAACAAGGATCCTAGGTGATTCTGGTGCAGGCCTTGGTCACACAGGTTTGAGGACCAGTGACATAGAGAGCAAAGGCCAGTGGGAGGTTAAGGTCCAAAGAAAGCATCCAGAAACTTAGAGGGTTAGTTTGGTTAACTATTGGTTAACCCAAATTATTGGTTAACTCAGTATTTTACTGGCTACATGTAATAAAGGTGACTCACCTATGCTGGGCAAGGAGGCAGTCAGGGGCACTAAAGTCTGGTACCCTGCCCTCCTCCTCCGCCCCTCCACCCATCTTCCCCAGGATAAAAGACCACCCCCTTGTCATAGCCTCCATCCCGTCTACAATCTGGTGTAGAGTGATGCTCCACACTCAGAGCCCCAAATCTTGCTCTTCGGATTCCAAAGGAAGCTCCCTTTGAAATTAGGAAAACTCTTTTCTCTCCTAAGACTGTTTAACTTCCAAGACCCCTGTCCCAATAGGACTCGAGAAAGCCTGATCTGCTGTTCAAGACTGAGCACCGGCCTCCTTGTTCTGGAAGGCACCCCCTTCCTCCTTCGGGAGCAACACGCACCATTGACTCAGTGCAGGAAAGAAAATCACAGGGCATGTGATTTAATGTTTGAAAATATTATCTTTGTCACATATTTTTTCATCCTGGTGTTCCTTTCTATTTCAGCAGCGCCGAACACCTCTGGCTGCTCCTTGCTCCTTGCTTCTTGCCATGCATTTCCCTTCCACTTTCTCCTGGACTCGCAGGCTTTTCTTCCCGAGGCTTACTTGTAGGTGTCTCCTCCGCCCTGCACTTAGATGTGGTTCTCCCCACCACCCTCTTCTCTACCTAGGTAGACTGCATGCCCTCTGGGGGTGAGCTCGCCCATGTCTGGGTTTTTGAGGACCATCTTTCCTGCCGTTCTCTCCTGAGCTCCAGATCTGCAGTCAACTACTTGCTGATGCATCTATTTAGATGCCCCACCCCCCACCAAGAACCTTAAATTCGTCCGGTCTGAATGCTCCGGAGGTGGGGAGAAGGAGGTCTACTGCTGCCACTGGAATGGCATCCTTTCTAATGGAAACCCAAGAACTTAAGGTATATTAAGTGGAAAGAAGATTTTCAAGAGAGTTAAGTGTACTGGGAGCGTATGTTAAGTAATGGGGTAGAATTGAGGCAAACCCCAGGGAATCCAGTCTGTGACGTTTCTTCCCCCTGGGGGCACCTGGGCGGCTCAGTTGGCTAAGCATCCAACCCTTGATCTCGGCTCACATCATGATCTCACGGTTTGTGAGTTCAAGCCCCATGTCTGTGTTCTGCACTGACAGCAGTGAGCCTGCTTGGGATTCTGTTTCTCCCTAGCTCTGCCCCTCCCCAACTCGTGCTCTTGCGTGTTCACGCACGCGCTCTCTCTCTCTCTCTCTCTCTCAAAATAAACTTAAAAAAAAAAAAAGAAATTTCTTCCTCTCCCCCTCTTCTCCCACCTCGGGCTCCCTCTGCCTCCCTCCCTGTCATTTATGACCTCCCTCCTTCCCCTAGGTACCTCAGTGCAGTAAAACACTTGGAGGAACTCTATTTTCTGCACCTAATTCAGGTTCTGAGAATTTGATTTCTGAACCAGGAGGAGAAAATGCTTTGGATCCCAGGAGCATGGAGGTTGTTTGGGAAATGACATCATATCCATTTCTGGAGTATACTCTATAAGGTGCTAAAGAAATCTAGACCTTGAAAAAAGATTCGGATTTATTTTTTTTCCCCAAAGAAACATAGCTTAAATCTGTCAAGCAAACTTTTTTCCCTTTCTTGAAGCTTACTTTAAAAACAAAATCTGGTATCCTTCATCATTTTCTTTTTAACAAATGATGAGATTCCGCATCCAAATCACCTGCCAAATCACCGTTTCCTAAAATAAAGAAGTGTGCTGCCACACGTTTGAGCTAGTGATGTCCACCCATGAATTACCTACTTCTTGTTCCTTCCTCTACTATTGGTTAACTCAGTACTTTACTGGCTACATGTAATAAAAGTGACTCTCCCTCCACCTGTTTGGGTGGTCAAAACACTGCTTTGCAAATTTTATTTATTTTTATTAAAAAAGTTTTTTTTTTTTTTACTTTTTTTGTTTTTGAGACACAGAGCACGAACAGGAGAGGGGGAGAGAGAAAGGGAGACACAGAATCCGAAGCAGGCTCGAGGCTGTCAGCACAGAGCCCGATGCCAGGCACGGGGCTCGAACCCACGGACTGTGAGATCATGCCCTGAGCTGATGCTTAATCGACTTAACCAACGCTTAATCGACTGAGCCACTCAGGCACCCCAGCTGTGCAAGTTTTGAAGGAGCAGGCCCTTTCTTCAAACAGATCCTCACCTGAGTCTCAGTCTCTAACACAGCGTAGTGTGGAGCAGGGCCCGTTGCTTCAGCTGAGGGGAGACCTCCCCTCCCAGTGTTTCCTTTCGGGGAACTTCCACGAGGGGGTGGCTCCCAGCACTGGCTTCACATCGGAATCACCCCGGGAGTTGCAAAGCCTCAGACCCAGACTGCATTCCAAGCCAGGCCAATTGAATCAGAATGTCTAGACGTGGGACCCAGACACCAATGGTTTTCGAAGCTCCCAGGTGATTCCCATGTGCCCATGCGGCTGAGGAGGGCGGTGTCTCCTGCTCTCCACACCCTCCCTTATCAGACTGGGAGCTGGGAGGAAGGGACTGAGCGTGGATGGGCAGCCGTCAGAATCTGGCTCCCTTCTCCCGTGTGCTTTTCTGCCCTCTGCCGGTAAGGCTGCAGCGTCCCCTTCCGGGTGAACTCCTGGCAGGCCCACGTGACCAGATGGCAGAGCTACGTTTCTCAAAGGGCGTACCGGTAAGAAAGGAGAAATTTGTATTTCCTCTGTGTGAAATGTGTTTCCACGCCTCAGCTGGTTCCAAACTTAGGCAGAAGACACCGAAGTGTTGCTCCTGAGCCCCCTAGGTTTCCAAAATAGCCCCCATATGCTCCCCTTTCCCCTGCCCTCCAGATAGCCCCTGGGACAGTCCCACGGAGCCTTAGAACAGCGTTCAAAAATCACACATAGGGTAGAGGAGCCGGGCAAACAGAGAGGTTAAGCGTATTCAGGAGCTGGATTAGGATGTTGGCTCTGACTTACACGCTGTGTGACATGCTCACAAAACTTCATCTCTCTGTGCCTCAGTTTCCTTATCTGTCAAATGAGGGTGCTCATAATCGTATTTACGTCAAAGGGATGTGGTAAGATTAAGCGTGTTAATATAAATGGGAAGCTCTCAGAGTGGTGCTGGCACAGATAAAAGCTTGGTGGGCTTTAGCTGGTGCTATATGAGCTCAGCGCACCCTCTGCCCTCAGATACCAAAGGCTGTGTGGAAACACAAAACCTCACTGAACGTGGGCAGGACCACTGGTTTCTGAGTGAGTTATATTGGATGGGATTAATTGTGAAGTAAGGGACCTCTCCTCTTCCTGGGGGCGGGGCTTTAGAAGATTTCTAGGAATTAATCAGGACTGTACGGATGAGCATCTTGTGATTAAGAGCGGCTTTCACTTATTGAACTGAAGACAGGCGACTCTGAGCCCAGGTTTTCTGGAACAGCTAGACATGGTGGATGAGTCTGGAAGGACGCTTGCTTTGGAGTTGCCTGGGCACTTGGGACTCTGACTGAGGCAGTCCCTGAGTGCTTCACATCAGAAGGGTTCAAGTGCACAGTCCCGAGTTCTTAGAAAATTCAGAGCAGACACCGAGGCCGCACCAGCAATTGAGAGGCCATCAGGGAAGATCAAGTGTGACAGAACTTGGCCAAGAGGCGGGACAGACAGCCCGAAGAAAAGGGCGGGTCTGTGGGTGGGGGAAAGAGGGAGCCCAGAGTTTGAGGGCTGGTAGCATGTTGTGGATGCCCCCTGGTCCACTGACTTGGCCCCCAAGGTTAACCTGGGCATGCCTGCGTGCCTAGAGTTCACTCCTCCCCAGTGATCCGCGGCCACCTCTTCCCTATTTCTGACTGGACTCACAGCTCACCTGTGTTTCAACCTGTTCTCTGGTTCCTTGCTGTGTAAGAGGTGTTTCACCGTTCAGATGCATCCGCATCACCTGGGAGTTTATTAGAAATGCAGGATCTCAGACGTGCTGAGTCAGAATCTGCATTTTAACAAGATCCCCAGGTGATCTATCTGACCTGGAAGCATGAGAGGGCACTCCTCCGGTTTTCTCCTGGGCGCCCCCAAAATGCCTGGGGCAGAGTCTTGGGACTTCACAGGAGTGCCTGTAGACTCACAATTGCTTCACAGCAATTGGAGATGTGGGAGGCTGGAGAAATGGAAGACACTCGGATACATGCCCTGCAGCATAGGAGGCCCCAGTGGGCAGGGCGTTTTAGTGCACCTTCTGGACAAGTGATGTGGTGTGAACCAGCGCTCCATCACCATTTGGAGAGAAGAAACCTCTTTCGGGGAGGGGGTGGGGTGAGTCTGCTTTTCCCGCGTCTTACCTCATTGAGCTTCTCAGGACTGAAAGCAGAAGTCAGGACACTTCTGACCTCTTCCCATCTTTTGTCACGTAAAAACAGGACGCTGTCCAATACGGGTTTGGACTCCAAGCCAGACACCTGAGGACAACAAGCAGAAGATTAGGACACAAGGGAGCCAAAGACACCTTGGTGGCAACACAAGTCTATTGTAAACACTCGGGTTAAAGTCCACCAGTGACCAACAAATTAGGAGATTTCTCTTGCAAGGACGCAGAGGAAGCATGCAAAGCCTCATGGATAACGAGGTAAAGGTTCATGGCTGAGGGCCTGGAGGCTGCAGATGGGTGGGCTCTGTCACAGTGCGGTCACCACTGTACAAACAACTCAGCAACTTCTACGTGTTGTGCATTCCCCCTGCTGAGTGAGGGTTCCCCCAGGACCCTACAGAAGGCTTCTCAGAGATGGGCTAGTCTTTCCCAGGGTTGAGTTTCACGTCTGAACTTTGTGGTGAGGGGTTTTGTGTGGCTGGATTGGTCAGGTTGGGCTGGGAGTTGACGGAGTCATGTCTCTGGGTCTTTGGTGATGTGTATGTAGAGCAAGAGAGAACGTGGGGAGCATGGGGGGAGGGAAAGGGAAAAACAGAACCTTTCAGAGGCATGTCCCAATGGAGCCACTTCTAAGAGAACACCTGACATGTTTCCGAGTTCTTCTATTCATTCATCCATTCATTTTTTTTTTCACTCAGCAAACATTTGTTGTGTCTAATGTGCAAGGAGTTGGCTACTCAGTGTTGAATAAAGAAGACATGGTGGGGCGCTTGGGTGGCTCAGTTGCTTAAGCGTCTGACTTTGGCTCAGGTCATGATCTCGCGGTTCGTGGGTTCGAGCCCCACATCGGGTTCTGTGCTGACAGCTCAGAGCCTGGAGCCTGTTTTAGGTGCTATGTCTCCCCCTCTCTCTGCCCCTCCTCTACTCACGCTCTGTCTCCCTCTCCTTCTCTCTCTCTCTCTCTTTCTCTCTCAAAAATAAACATTGAAAAAAAAAGATATCGCACTGACCCTCTTGGAGTTGATAGTCTATTCGGGATGCAGACGGTAAGCCTCTGAACTAACAAATATGCATGTCATGAGAAAGAAGTAGGTCAAGGCTAGAAATGATAGGTGCCTGACTGGCTAGGGAGGCTTCTCAGTGGAGGAGATATTCAAGCTGAGTCTGAAAGCATGCAAAACACAAGGTCTCCTCACTCTTCTTCCCAGGCCGATCTGTTCCATTTTGAAATCAGCTACTCCTACCCAAGTCATCAAAACTGGGGTCCCTGCAGCTGGTCAGAGTGCACCCAGACCCAGGGCTGTGGGGTACAGGAAGGCAGGGGGATTGGAAGACCTAGTACTCTTTGGAACAATGTGTGAGGGACAGTTTTTGCTATTTCTTTTCACTGTTTTGTAGTTGAAATATGAAGCCAGCCATCATAATTCAAAAGCCTTGTAAAAGCTCATGTTTAGAGGAAAATTATAATTTTCTGATAAAATATGAACATTCAAAATAAGCTATAAAACATAACTGCAAAGTATCCAGGAGGGGATTTAATTATATATTAGAACAAAGTTGCTGAGATACTTCTCTGCAGAGAAATGCCTCTCTCTGTTTAGAATGAAACTCTAGGAGTACCGTGGCCATTCTACAGAATTATTACCTTCATGGAATTTGGGGAACATAATCCATTTGTTTGGGTTCTGGAGTCAAAGAAGGAAAATTTACATATTGGCAAACACCCAGTCCTGGGCCATGTTACATGAAATAAAGCATCTCATTCCAAGGAGAGCTGGGTGGTTTCTGGGGTTTGATGAAACAGAATAAATTAGAGATAAGAGGAATGGTTGATTGGATTTTGCATCTATCCTTCAGACCCAAGGAATGGATCCATGAGATTTTTTTTTTTTAATCTTGCATCTAGAGGACAAATCTGGTCTTCCGTGCAACTTGTCCATGTTGTCCTCAGATATGTCCCTCGTCAGCTTGCCTGCCAGTGCTCTCCTCTTGGCCCAGAACTGCCATTAGAATTCTCCATTTTGTGATGGAAAATTTCAGGGCCTTGGTTAGAGTAATGTTTTGGTTTCTAGAGATGATGCTGTAATAGGGAGAGCAGCCGATTGGTCGTTTCAGGAGAGCCATGGGATGGTGAGGGGACAGTCTGACAGATTTTGGAACATGTAGTTGGAAACAGAAGACTTGGAAGATCAGAGAGTGTGCTTAGGATGCACTGAAAAACTACTTATCAAATACGTATTTTGTGGAAGAGGAAATTTAGGTGGTTTTTGGTGACCTTGAGAGGTGGAGGTGGGTTCCATACTGGAAGTGATGGGGGAAATTCCAGCTCACTTTCTAAAGGAGCAGTTCTGAACTGTCAGAAGTCAGAATTATTCCAAGATGAAATAACCTGCTTTGAGCGATGAGCCCCCATTGCTGGTGACCGTAATCCATTTTTTAGAAATTCTGCACAAGAGGCTTGAGTGTCAAGGGGGGATTGGTCTAAACGATGCTTAAGAATTGTTCCAACCCTGAGGCTTCATCTGCAGGGGGCCCCTGCAGGCTGTTTTTTGATTTTTAGTTTGCCTACACACACACACACACACACACATACTTTTCAATTGTGGCAAAATACACATAATGTAAAACTTACCGTTGTAACCATTTTTAAGCACACAGTTCTGTAGCATTAAGTACATTCACACAGTGCAACCATCTCTGCTGTCTGTCCACAGAATGCTTTTCATCTTACACAGCAGATGTTCTGTGCCTATTAAACACTAACTCCCCTCCCCTGCTCCAGCCTGGTCTCCGCGTAATAATTGACTTGATTGACTGAGTGATGCCTTGAGAGCTCCGTACAGAGAGCTCTCCCCCAAAGGAATGAGGTACGGGACTGATAAGTCTGATGGGGCAGGACTATGGAGATAGGAAGGGAACACAAGACTCAGGAAGAAAAATCCAGAGATCTAGGGCTGTCTACCCAGCCCTGTGTCCTGAGTCTCAGCGAAGGCACCTCCACTCACTCTCCAGCCCGGCGTTGCCAGACTGCAGGCAATAACCAGCCATGAAATCAACATAGTGGATGGCAACCAGCATTTTAAAAAAGAAAAGCTAAGAGACACAAGGAATATAACACAGTAGAACATACAGAGGAGCATTTCACAAAGTAAGGATAAGCATTTTGTTGTTTTCAAGATAGGTGTGTGTGTGTGTGTGTGAGAGAGAGAGAGAGAGAATGTGGTTTTGTGTGTGTATTCTGTGTCATGATGTGAAAATAGGTTTTTACTGTAGGCCACAGTCAAACAAGTTCGAAAGGCCTACTTAGCCTACTAAACCCCAAACTGGGAGTCATCCCCCCCACCCCCCGCCAACTAAAGTCCTGTTGGTCACAGCGTTAGCAAGCGCTAACATTTATCGAGCTCCTACTATGTGCCAAGCGCTATGCTAGCATCGAGACTATCAAGACGAAGAATGGAATCCTTGCCCTCAGAGGAGCTCACAGTTGACTTGCAGGGTGGGAATGGGGTGGTTTACAACCAATATTGCTGATCTTACAGCTAACAAAGTGCTTTTCACACCACCTCATTAATCTTGGGAGCGGTTCTTCAGGAATGAGGAAACACTGCCCTGCCAGGCAGTGACGGATCAGTAGCAGCCTCGTGGCTCCCCTGCTAAGTTTCCCTCAGACAGCTGAATGTGTTTGTCTTTTCAGTTAAGATCTCTTTTTTTTTTTTAATTTTTTCAACGTTTTTTATTTATTTTTGGGACAGAGAGAGACAGAGCATGAACGGGGGGAGGGGCAGAGAGAGAGGGAGACACAGAATCGGAAACAGGCTCCAGGCTCCGAGCCATCAGCCCAGAGCCTGACGCGGGGCTCGAACTCACGGACCGCGAGATCGTGACCTGAGCTGAAGTCGGACGCCTAACCGACTGCACCACCCAGGCGCCCCAGTTAAGATCTCTTAAAAGAGAGTGTAGCTTCTTATGAGACCAGCTGAGCATAAACCTGAAAACTCTGAAGAATCCCATCACCCGGAGGACCAAGTTATGAAAGAAAACCAACACCTCGGCATTCTGTGTTCACATGTATTCACCACTTATTGGGTGGTCAGTGTGGGCCAAACCAGTGCCTCTCAACTGGCCTGATAGAGCCACATGAGAACCACCCACTCTTCCCAGAAGGCTGCAAAATGCCCACGGTGCATTTGCCATACCTGAGTACGCATGTCATTATGCAAAAAGTGTAAAAGAATATGAAGCCGTAGCCAAAAAAAAAAAAAAAGTTGTGTCCTGGAACATGCGAGAACATTGACTTAAGGTCCGTACGATCTCTATGATGCCTTGGCAAGGCAGACAACAGTTTTCCAGCAGCCACCCAGAGCTGCCGGTAACAGGTGAACAGGATACGGTTATAAATCACTGGTCATGATGCTCATCCTGCCAACCTGTTTAGTGTAAACGTGTGTCAAATAGGCTGCAAAAATATTTAACATCAAAGTATGCCATGATCACAAGATTCCGGGCCCACGGTTGCAAGGTTTCTTTCAGATTCTCACACAACCTTGTACCGAAGACCTGGTGCTCCACGGCACCACCTGTCTCTCTCCTCACCTGCGTGCGTGAAACCTGTCGCACTGCCTCTTATTATATTAATCAACAAAAACTCTAGAATGCTCTCACCTGGATAACCCCAAATTCTGTTTCCTGAAAACCTGTTCTTTCAACGTGTGACAATTGCGATCTGGCTGTTCAAATATTCCAACCAAACAGGGCTTCTGTCTGGTGCTTTGAAAGAGCAAAAGTGTTCCATCCCCACTGGACAGTTTTCATCCATGCACTCTTGGCCAGTAGAAAATGGTCCCGAGAAACACCATGCTCCCTCGCTGTGGTCTGAGAGCATGGCCTCTGAGGAAGGAGGCTGGCTTAGGGGGCACGTGGGGGCTCAACCCAGCTCAGGCTTCATGTTCCAACTTGGCATCTGCTAGTGGAAGGAAGGGGACCTCTTCTAATTTGGACAAAGTCCTGATACAGACTCTGGCGGCCCTGCCTAATATAGAGTTCTTAGCATTTTGGCTGCCAAAGAGGAGGAAACCACAGGTTTGGAACTGCACTGCTGTTAGCCCCATGCCCCACAGCTCAGGCTCTTCTTGACTGGGGAAGGGGTCAGGGGGCCTTGTTAAATCTTCTGAGGAAAACTCTCAAAAGCTCTTAGCAGTTTCTTGCCAGAAGCAGAGTTGAGGAGGGGCAGGGTGTCCCTGATCTAGCACCTGTCGCACTTGGCTGGAAGGAAAAATTCCCTTGGGCCCCAAGAGGGACCCTTGCATATGAAGCTCAAGATGGCTCTCTGGGATGCTGGTGGGATGCCATGGTTTACCCACTGGTGCTGACTGCACCTGAACTGGGAACCAGAGAGACCCAGGGGTTAGCTAGTCTAATGCCCATACTTGACAGGAAACGGGCTCAGAGAAATGACAGGAGTGGTCCACGTTACGCAGCTATTTAAAGGCAGCAAATGCAGATTCTGATTTAATTTCTTTAAGCCAAGTGCCTTTCACCATGCTGCTGGGCTATGGCTTAGAAGTAAAGGGAGAATGGGGGAAAATGGGGTGTCATTAAAAGGAGATCGGGCAGAGAAGCATGAGGGTCAGTACTCACAGGCACAGTGACTTGACTTCCTGAGATGTTCAGGAATCCAACCACTGGGACACCAGCATTGCTTCTGTGGCTTATTTACTATTCTCTCCCCCAAATTCTAGAGGAGATTCATCTCTAGATGAATCTGCCACCATAAAAGTTAAAGAAGTAAGGTATAAATACAAGAACAAGATTTTACTTATCTCCTTTTAAAAATATGTAAAGATGGCTTCCTGCTGAACCAAGGGCCTAGTAAGACACGGAATATGAAATCATTTTCAGCGAGATGTTGAAGTTTAAAAAACTGCAAGGCACTGAGAGAAGAGCATTTGAGCATTCGAATCAATACCACTTAGCACAATTCCTACACTCCTAAGGCTTCACGATGCACTCTGTGCCTTTAAAAATGTTAACGTGCACACTTACCTACCAAGTTGAAAACGTGAGGCTATGTGTGTTTTACAGACCAAATGCAATTCTCTGAACCTGGCTTTTTCAGGGCCAGCCATGTCTAGACATGGGGAAAGCGAGGGAAAGGGGAGGCTTACAGGTTGTGGGCATCCCATCATGGCTGTCACTTGGGGACTAACCATGAATAGCCCATCCCAGGATGAGACGCTCCCAGCTCAGGCTGGAGGGTTTTCTGTGCATAGCGCAGTGTGTCATATAAACCAGAGAGTCCTCGCTCAAAATAGAGCTCAGGCAAATGAGATCGCACACATCTGTTTCTGGCTTTCGGCAGTCTGGGTTTTAAGTATGGACGTCTGCCTGGTTCAGAGCTGTGCACCTATCATGTACCCTGACCCTTCTCAAGAAACACAAGGCTACTAAGTGCATTAAGTCAGAGAAAGACAAATACCATATGACTTTCCTAACCTGTGGAATTTAAGAAACAAAACAAATGATCATAGGGGAAAAAATGAGAGAGACAAACCAAGAAACAGGCTCTTAACTGTAGAGAACAAACTGGTGGTTACCAGAGGGAAGGTGGGGGGCGGGGGTGATGGGTGAAACAGGCGATGGGGATTGAGGAGGGCACTTGGGATGAGCACTGGGTGTCTTATGGAAGTTTTGAGTCACTATATCCTACCCCTGAAACCAATATTATCCTGTCTGTTACCTAACTGGAATTTAAATTAAAACTTAAAAAAAATCACAGAGGTAAAATAGCATTCAAGGTTTGACCGAAGTGATGAGAGCTTCCCTAAGTGCGCAAAGACCATCCTCTTGGTGTAAATCGTAGTGCTTGCGTTTGAAAACCTGAAAGTTTTCATTTAGTCAACATTTTATTTAAGGGAAAGGGAATCAGAAACTCTAGATGAGCAAGTTTTCAAAAGCTGTCAGTGGTGAGGTGCTGGTTGCCGGTGTAGGGGACAGTTGTATGGCAAACCGGCCTGGCTCCCCCCACCCCCGCCTCAGCGGACACCAACAAACAGGCAGGTCCCTTGGCCCCAGCACAGGTGGCCCGATCCACCTGGAGCCCTGGGTGGAGCTTGCTTGCTGATGAGCTCTGTAACGAGGCAGTACACCCCTGTTACTCTCTGTAATGGGGTGCTGCTGCAGATACACAGGGTAAGAAGGTTCTCAGTGATTCATTTGCCTCAGAACTTGAGTAATCTTTGCCAGTGCCAAGGGGTTTGTGGTTTCACAGGAAAACCTATGATTCCCATGTTGTATGTGGTGAGAGGCGGCACCTGGGGCAGCCAGGCCCTTGGGTCTTGATGGTTCTGGATAAAACCACTCACCAAATCCATTACATGGCTATAGGTGCGACTCTAGTGAGTCAGTGCTGTGTCTGGACCTACGCTGGACAGGGGGCCCCCCAGTGTTGCCTGTGAGGACGTGAGGGTTGGTACCCACACCCTACACACATACCACCACCTCCGCTCCACGTGCCGGGGGTAGAACTAGGGATGGGCAGCCTACAGCCCACCCCGTGGACCATGCTGCCATTTTGGTCCAGAACACAGAGCTCCTGGCAGCAGGTTTAGTGACTGAACATGTTGTTTCCATGCCCGCATCCAACTAGACCGATGTAACATAGACCACAGACCACCCTACGTCTTATCAACCTTCCTACAGCTTCCCCAACCCTAGGCTCTGAGGAGAGGCCAGGAATAAGAAGTTCCCCTGCTGGTTATGACTATTTCTGCCCAGTCATATGAACCCAGCTCCATTTTCCCACAGATCTTTAAAAATAAAAGCTGCGCGCATGGCTTCATGGAGTACCCGCTAGCAAAGAAGAGCTAATTAAAGATATCTAAATAAAAAAGCTGGGTCCTGAGGTGCTGGGACATCTGAGGTTCCATAAATGTTAAGAAGGGGGTGACCGGGTGGCTTAGTAAGTTAAGCATCTGACTTTGGCTCAGGTCGTGATCTCACAGCTTGTGGGTTTGAGCCCCACGTCGGGCCCTGTGCTGACAGCTCAGAGACAGGAGCCTGCTTTGGATTCTGTCTCTCTCTCTCTCTCTCTCTCTCTGCCCCTCCCCTGTTTACGCTCTGTCTTTCTCTCTCTCAAAAATAAATAAATAAATAAACAAACAAACATTAAAAAAAATTCTTAATTAAAAAAAATGCTAAGAAGATTGATTTGGGTCTAATGGTAAACTGTGGTGGTACCATCATGAAGGCACTTCAGGAAGCACTTAGTGTCCTGATAGGGGCCAGAGGACTCCATCTGGAAAGTGGGCGAGATGCCGTGGAGATCCTGCCCGGAACTGAGGACCTCCAGCAATGTGAGTGGGAAAGCGTTGATATGAGATCTGCCACCCTGGGTCTGACTCATCGTCTCTTCATCCCAATGTTCTTGAGTTAGAAAAAAAATATTTCATTCATCAATTCCGACTTCAAATAATTGCTCCGTGCTGATATGTGTCAGAGAGTTCTCTGTGATGTCACACCAGCTCCAGTCAGTGCGCTCCATCAGTCAAATCTTTGGGCCAGACCCAGCTTCCCACATCACAGCCATTCTCCGCCAGGCTCTTCTGGGACACACGTAAGTCAAGCCCACATTTGTGAGCAGAGATGGGCTGTCACAGTCAAAAAAGGAAAGCGTGCATTATCGAAGTTCCTTCTCACTTAATGGATCAAACTAATATGCTGAGGTATTTTCTGTATCACAAGGGACCATTTGGTAGAAGCTTGCATGGAGTAAGCGTTTAATGTTTACTGAATGAATGTATAATAACAGCCAAATTGCTGAACACTTAAGTAAACATGGCTTATTAGAGGGAAGGCAGCATGGTGTCGGTATAAAGAAAGCATGCCTCACTAATCTCCTTGAGTTCTTTGAGCAGATAAATAAGCATATGGATAAGAGGGAACCACAGAACCCAATTTAATTTGACTTTCAAAAACCTGTGAGAAAATCCCACTCTAAAGATGGTTTTTAAAAAATTGAGTCACTAAGGATTGTTTTATCATGAATATGGAATTGGCTTAAAGACCATCAACAAAGCTAAAGATAAGTGAATACATTCCCAGATGGAAAACTATAAACATTGGGGTTTCCTAGAGATCTAATAATCTTTGATGGGTCTTTTTATATGTTTAGGAATGATCTAGAAGAGGAAGTGTGTATTGAATCTCCAGGTTCAGGTAATACCTGGTTCTTCTGGGGACAATGTTACGGTGATGGAGGTTCAGTTCAGTTGGAACTGAATAGTCCTCATGTATGTGGGCCATGGGGTGTTAAAGAGAAGGATTACTCCCTGAAGGACCTAAGAGTTGAGTTCGCATGAAAGCCACACCTTCATTTAGTTGTAAATAGCAAAAGGCACAATGGGGTCAGTGATGATGTGCTGATGACAGATGATGTGCTGATGACAGATGATGTGAGTATTCAGACAAGGGGAAAGGTAAATGTGGATTGAAGCAGGGAGGCTTCTTGGAGGAGGCAGAATTTGAGGAGAGCCTGGAAGAAGAGCTAGGGTTGAGTGGCTGTAAGGAAAGGGGAGGGTCTTCCCATTGATTTGGTAGCTAATGCATGCCAAGTGCTTGTCTCGCCTGCATAGGTGGGGCATGTCTGTGTGATCTCATTTAGCCTCACAGCAGCCCAGGTAGGTAGATCACCTCCTTATTTCCCAAAGACAGAATGAGAGGCTTAAAGAGGTTAAATGATTTACTCCAGCTTACATTGCTGGTAAACCCAAGACCCACTGTTACACCACCTCCGGTTCAGCAAGTGCCTCAACACAAGCAAAGGCACAGGGGCGGGACTTTCTAGAGCAGTTTACAGAGAGAGTGGAGGGGTCGGTCCAGCTGGAGCAACAGCCTGTCTTGGGAAGCAGGGAGACGTGAGGTTGGAGCTTACATAATCGATCCAAATTACAGAGGCCCTTCAGTCTCACCTGGGGGGCTTGAACCTCATTCCGTGGGCACTGTGTTGAGTGGAAGAAGGAAAATGGAACCATATTTCACAGATCCTGGTCTGGGAAGTAGACAAAAATTAATCTGGGGGATGGAAAAAGGGAGGACAGACCATGAGTTTGGAAGAGAAACTGGCCGAAGCTGAGGCAACTTTATTTTGTGCCCCCTGCTTGAACTTGTGTGCTGGGTATATGCCTGCCCCTGGCACATCAGCGAGAGCACGGCCCTCTTCCAGGTCAGCTCCTGGGGTTTCATGCCCTGGTGACATCCTGAGTGTCACATGAAGCTATACAGAGACACACAGCTGCCACATCGCACATCCCTGCTTGGGTGGGGGAGGGGGATGGTCAGGCAGGCTCGATGAGTGTCTTCCTTACCTGCATGGGATGCAGCTTGGGGGCCCGGGTCCGGTGACTCACTGGCTTCCCCTGCTTCTTCCTTTTTTTTTTTTTTTTTAATTTTTAATGTTTATTTACTTTTGAGAGAGAGCAAGAGAGCATATGCACAAGCGGAGGAGGGACAAAGAGAGGGAGACACAGAATCTGAAGCAGGCTCCAGGCTCTGACCTGTCCGCACAGACCCCAATGAGGGGCTTGAACTCACAGACTGGGAGATCATCACCTGAGCTGAAGTTGGAAGTTTTAACCGACTGAGCCACCCAGGGGCCCCTTCCCCTGCTTCTTTAATCAACACTCCTTACTGAGTCTGGCCCAGCAGCATTCTACAGCTGCATTTAACTGTCAGACTCCATTCCTAAGATCCCAGCAGCACAGAAGAACTTTAGGGACTTTGCACAGCAGGGTGGCAACATCACATTTGGGGAGGAGCATCTAGAGGCAGCAGTTAAACTTCTGCATTTCCTTCAAATGCACCTGAGGTGATGGCATTAGCAGGCCAGGCGGTCACCTCCTTCTAGTGGCCACATGGTGTCTGCAATTGGACACAGCACCCTGGGGATGGAAGATGAGCTGCTTTGGGGTGAGCAACCAACTACTCAGTGAAACCTTAACAATCTGGAAATGTCACCCAAGGCAACTATTAATAGAGATGGCAGTAAGGACTTGAGTTGGGAGGTGGCATATGAATCCCTGTTCCTGTTAGGCATGTGACCAGGATTGTCACTTAACCCCTCTGGGTCTTGGTTTCCTTGTCTGAAAAAGAGAGACAATAGTTGTACCAAACTCATAAGTTCTCATGAAATTTAATGAGAAAAAACCACTCTGGGCGGCTCCACCAGCACAGAACACAGGGAGCTATGCTACTATCTTTAAGGCTCTTCCCCCATCCTGGATGGCACAGAGGTTCCCACTACAGTGGCACTTACCATACAAGATTGTACTAGTCTCTTTGCCTGTCTGCCATTGGCACTAGACTATGAGCTCCTTCAGGGCAAGAATAGATCTTCTGTCTATTTATAATCAGAACCTAGACAGTGCCTGGAATACAGTGGGTGTGCAGAAGTTTGCCAAATAACCAACAGTGAACACAGTACCTACTATTCCTGTAAGAATGGAAGTTGAGTTCCCCCCCAAAAAAAGATCGTGAGCCTCTGAATTCTCACAAGCAAGTATTTATCAATTCACTTGACAATATTTCCAAGAATCAACATAAAGTTTCTTGGTCTCTGCTAGAACTCTTATATCCCCATCTTTGGAAAATAGGGACAACACTGACCTCTGCCACCCTCGCCACTTCTTTCATTCTTTGGGAATTCTCAACAAAGATAAAAAGTAGGATATATGCTTTCTAAAAAAGATGGAATGTGTGCGTTCTTTAGTGGATTGAGTTGAACTGATACCAGGGAACCCTCTTACAGGGCTTCTCCTGCTATGAGGGGACAAATTTCACTTATAATGTTGCTTGTCTCCCCTTTCCGGCCTTATGACTTTTATATGCTCTGGGAAAGGTGTAAGCACGAGAGGCTTGAAATTTTGCTTTGCCTCTGATATTTATTAACCTTACTCTGTCTTCCTCAGTCACTTGACCTGTGCCCTCTGGATTCCTCTAGCTCTGAGCAAAGCTTAAAAAAAAAACCCTTCTGGTTTTAGCATTTTTATTAACCAGAACTTCTCTTGAGCTGTAGCTTTCTGGAAGCATTTCTTAAATGCAAATGCCATTCTTTTGTAGCAGTCCTGTATGTCTCTTTTGAAAACTGGAATTCATTGGAGAGCTGTTTTGAGTCTAACTGATTTAAGTGCGATAAGAGGCCCAATCACATCCCTGTTAGATGTGATGCACAGTCGTTGAATCCTAGAATGATTCTCCATTCATCCATATGCAGAAAGAAAACCACATACCATTCTGTTGGTAAAGTTATGGAAGTTCTCAACCAACACCTGCTCGATCATGTCTGGATCAGAGATAACAATAAACATCCGGCGACCAAGATAGTACCTAGGGAGTAAAAAAATTACTTTAAAATGTGTTGTTATTAATCTACCCATTTCTCCCTTCCCAAAAGAGTTCACAGTGGCTTAGAATGGAAGATAAAAGACAAATAGGAAGTAAAGATGTGGAGAAGATAAGGAAGTGCATGTGCTGATTATAAGGAATAGTATAGTGTGATGATCTAACATCTCATTTCATTCCACAAATGTTTCTGGAATCCCACCATGCACCAGTCCTTAGAGACTGTGGGATAAATAAGATAGAGTCCTTGCCCCCCAAGGAGCTCATAGCCTGATAGAAAATACAGATCTGTAAATGGGAACATAATATTAGGGCATTTATAAGATCCAGAAGGAAGTAAAAATGGCAGAGATCAATGTTGTCCATATTGCCCCCAAATGGGGAGACAGGTATTCTAGCCAAAGAAGGCCAAAACTTTTATATACTGATCCTTGGAAAAAATCTAAAGTGAATTAATAAATGCTGTGGAAATTCAGGAAAGATTAAACCTGCTGATAAAGGGCTGAACATCTGGTTGCCACACCTGTACATGAAGGAGTTCAACAGATACTTCTGACATTAATGAAGGGAGGAAAGGATCAGCCAGACAGCTGGTGGTAGTGAACTCTAAGTGGAAGCAGCACTTGAGTACATGTCTGGTTACATTACTTTAAGTTCTGGGGGCACAACAACAACTAAGACCCAGTCCCAGCTTTCAAGGGTCACACAGTCTAGCGGGAGTGAAAGTTAGGTCATCAGCACACAGTGTGACCTCTGGCAAGCAGGGGTCACATTGGAGGCACACACCTGCCTCAGTGCTTGGAAGAGAATAAAGGCTTCTCAGGGGTGGTGCTTCTCAAACTGAGTTCCGAAAGAGAAGCAGAAGTTAGTTCTGGAAAGTGGGTGCAAAGGGGGTGAGTGTGTACCAGGCAGAGGAACCTGCTTGTGCAACTGTCCAGGGGCAAGTCTGCTTGGGGAAACTATGAGCACTTGGCTACCAAATGTATGAAGTGGACCCAAGTGAACCCAATGATAAATGAGTCCACTGCATAATGCCGTGTTTTTAGTCTATGAAGTTATATGTTCAGGATGTAATTTGATCACTGTTGTATCCAGCTCAGAGTAGTAAGGGATAGATTTTAAAGGGTAAAGTCATAAGGTATGAAAGCCGCAAAATTTACTCTGAATTATTACTTGCTGGGAACTTTTCATAAGCTAAAAATGGCTTTAATTTTTTTTAACTCTTCCTTTTCTCACTGATTAGGGGGGAAATGAAATAAAAATTGGCTGGCATATATTAGGCACTCAGAAAATATTCACCTAAGTGATCATATTTTCCAAAATTTTTGGGAAAATCTTGGAGATGCAGGAATTCAACAGATGTGACAGAAGGAAAGAAATGATACTAACTAGGTTTTATTGTTTTTAACCAAGAAGACCAAAATTTACTCAATATGACTATAAACAAATCCTTTTGTAAAATTTATGGCGAGTGTCATGGACTCTTGAGAATCTAGTGAAAGCTGCAGACATTCTCCTAAGAAACATGGACATTCACAGCATCTTGTATGCAATTTGAGGGGTTCTTTAACCCCTGAAACCCACTCTAGAGAAAAGCTTCTCAAATATAAAATGTGCTTATAAGTCACCTGGGTTTGAAGAAATAACTGCTGAGAGTTTCTCCCTTTTGGCAAAAGACATAAACTTACAGATGCAAGAAGCTGAGTGAAGCCCTAGGAGGAACCCAAAGAAATCCATGCCAAGACATTATAATTAAACTTTCAAAAATTAAGAACAGAAAAATCTTGAAAGCAGCTAGGGAGAAGGGATGGATTATTTGTAGGGAACACTAATTTGAAGGATGGCAGATTTCTCATCAGAAACCGTGGAGGCCAGAAGGAAGTGGTGTATTTTTCAAATGCTGAAAGAATAGGGCTGTCAATCATGAGTCCTATACCTGGAGAAAATATACTTCAGGGAAGAAGAAGAAACAATGGCATTGTCAGTTGAAAGAACACTAAGAGAACCTGTCACTAGCGGATCTACCCTTAAAGAACGGCTAAAGAAAATTCTCCAAACAGAAGAGAAATAATAACAGAAGATAGCTTGAAACTTCAGAAAGGTAAGACTAACCTAGAATACCTAAAAAATAATAGACTAGCCTTCTCATGAGTTTCTTAAATCATACATGATGACTGAACCAAAAATGATAACACCATCTGATGTGGGGTTTAATATACTTAGAGATAGTGCCTAAGGGGATGCCTGGGTGGCTCGGTTGGCTAAGCATCCAACTCTTGATTTCAGCTCAGTTCATGATCTCATGGTTCATGAGATCGAGACCCACATCAGGCTCTCGACTGCCAGTGTGGATCCTGCTTGGGATTCTCTCTCTTCTTCTCTCTCTCTGCCCCTCCCTCTCCCCCATGTGTGTTCTCTTTCTCTCTCTTTCAATCAATCAATAAACATTAAGAAAAAAGAGATTGTGCTTGAGATAATTGTAGTTAAGAAATAAGGAAGGTAGGGGTGCCTGGATGGCTCAGTAATTTAAGTGTCCAACCTCGGCTCAGGTCATGATCTTGTGGTTCATGAGTTTGAGCCCCTTGTTGGGCTCTGTGCTAACAGCTCGGAGCCTGGAGCCTGCTTCGGATTCCTCTCTCTCTGCCCCTCCCCGGCTCACACTCTGTCTCTACCTCTCTTTCAAAGATAAATAAACATTTATTTATTATTTTAAAAAACTAAGAAAGATAAGGGAACCAAAATGGAAGTAAAGTTTCTTCATATCACTCAAAGTGGTAAAGCATCTATACCAGTAGACTGTGATAAATTACACATGTATATTTATGCAACCACTAATAAAACTATACAAAGTGATACACACAAAAAAATTTTTAGTGTCATAGAGGAATTCTAGAAAATGTTCAAGTAACCTACTAGAAGGAAAGATGAGTGAAACAAGGAATAGAAGAATAAAAAACAAACACATTATTATAAGTATAATAATCAGATAACAAACTGGGATTTGTGGTGGTAGCTAAAGTAATTTTGAGACAGAAATTTGTAGCATTAAGTGCTATCTTAGAAAAGAAGAAAAATCTTTCTTTTTTCTTTTTTAGAGAGCAAGTAGGGGAGAGGGGCAGAGGAAGAGAGGGAGGGGGGAGAGAGAGAGAGAGAGAGAGAGAGATCAGGAGAGAATCTTAAGCAGGCTCCATGCTCAGCATGGAGCCCGATCTGGGGCTCAATCTCAAAACCCTGGGACACTTAGCCAACTGAGCCACCTAGGCACCCCCAAAAGAAGAAAAACTCTTAAATGAATAATCTAAGTACCTACCTCAAGCAACTAGAAGAAAGAAGGGCAAAAAACCCTAAATCAAATAGAAGGAAGGAAATAATAAAGAGAAAAAACAAATGGAATTGAAAACAAAAATTAATGAAACAAAAAATTGGCTCTTGGAGAAAAATCAGTAAAATTAATAAACATCTAGCAAGATTGATAAAGATAAAAAGAGACGAGATACAAATCACTAATATCAAGAATGAAACAGGATATCACTACAGATTCTGCAGCCATTAAAATAGTAAGGGATGATATAACTTTATGCTAATAAATTTGACAACTTAGAAGAAGTGAACCAATTCCTTGAGAAGCACAAACTACTAAAAATCATTCAAGATTGAATAAACAGTGTGAATAATCCTATAACCATAAAAGAAGTTGAATCCGTAATTTTAAATTTCTTGGAAAAGACCTCTCCCAGCTCAGATTGTTTCAATGGAACATTCTACCAAACATTTAAAGAATAATTAATAATTTCACACTATTCTAGAAAATAAAAAATGAAAGAACAATTCCCAACTCAATTTATGAAACAAGTGTAACTCTGATACCAAAGCCAGAAAAAGGCAGTACAGAAAAAGAAAACTGTAGATCAGTATTTCTCATAAATTTGGATACTAAAATCTTCAACCAAATATCAGCAAATTGAAACTTGCAATGTATAGAAATTACAAACCACAACTAAGTGGTCTTTATTATAGGTATACATGACTGTTTCAATATTTTTTAAAAAATCAGTATGTTCATGGATTGGAAGACTCCACACTGTAAAGATGTCAGTTCTCTCAAAACTGATCCATGGGTTCAGTGCAATTCCTATCAAAAGCACAGCAAACATTTTTGTAGGCATAGACAACCTTTTTCTAAAATTTATATGGAAAGCAAAGGACTTAGAATAACTAAATTCATTTTGAAAAAAAAAAGTGAAAGGGGAGGAATCAGTCTACCAGATTCTAAGTCTTGGCTACACTAGTCAAGAATGTGTGGTATTGGCAGAAAAATAGACATAGATAAGTGGAGCAGAACCCAGAGATAGAGAACCCAGAAATAAAGAACCCAGAAATAGACCCACACAAATATTCTCCACTGATTTTTGACAAAGATACAAAAGCAATTCAATGGAGGAAGGATAGCCTTTTAACAAGTGCTGGAGCTGTTGATTATGTAGTGGCAAAAAACTGAGCCTCACACTTTCTACAAAAATTAACTCACAGTGGATTACAGACTTAAATGTAAAACATGAAACTTGTAGAAAAAAAACCTTTGGGATCTAGGACCAAACAAAGGGTACTTAGCCTTGACACCAAAAGTATAATCCATAAATGACAAAAATTGATCAATTTAACTTCAAAATAAATTTTTTTGCTCTCTGAAAACCCTATCAAAATGAAAAAACAGTCAACAGACTAGAAGAAAATATTTGCAAACCATATATCTGACAAAGGACTTGCATCTAGAATCTATGAAGGACTCTTAAAACTCAATAGTTAAAACACAAACAGTCCAATAAAAAATGGGCAAAAAGACAGGAACAGATATTTGACCAAGGAGAATAATACAGATGCCAACGACACACATGAAAACATGCTCAACCTCATTGTCCATGAGGGAAATGCAAATTAAAATCATAATGAGATATTGATATGCATCTATCAGAATGGCTAAAATAGAAAATAATAATAACATCAAATGTTGATGAGCATTTGGAGAAACCAGATCATTCATGAATTACATCTGAATGTAAAATGATACAGCCATTTTGGAAAATAGTTTGGAAGTTTCTTTCTTTTTTTTAAAAATGAGTTTCACAGCCAGCATGGAACCCAACACAGGGCTTGAACTCATGACCCTAAGATCAAGGCCTGAGCTGAGATTGAGAGTCAGACACTTAACCAACTGGCCACCCAGGAGCCCCAGTTTGGGAGCTTCCTGTAAAGCTAAGGAAAACTTACCATATAACCCAGCAAGAGCACTCCTGGGCATTTATCCCAGATAAATGAAAATTTATGTTCACACTAAAACATGTTCATGAATGTTCATGGCAGCGTTTTTTTGGTAATAGACAAAAAATGGAAACAACACAAATGTTCTTCAAAAGATGGAAGGTTAAACAAACGGCGATCCATCCATATAATGGAATACTATGTGGCAATAAAAAACCCCTCAAACTATTGATACATGCAATGATTTAACTGGATCACAAGGGAATTATGTGAGTGAGAAAAGCCAATCTAAAGAGGTGACACATGACTCTGAATAACATTTTTGAAATAACAAAATTGTAGAGAAGGAGAAGAAATTACTAGTTGCCAGAGGTTAGGGAAGTGAGTGGTAATGGGTTGGGGTGGCTCTAATGGTGGGGGCACTAGAGAGCCTTCTGGTGATGGGACAGTTGTGTATCTTGGCTGTGGTAGTGGTTACATATCTGACAGAATTACATAAAACTACACACACACACACACACGTGTGCGCGCGTGATCAAATGTGTGTAAAGCTGATAAAATCTGAATAAGCACTATGGGTTGTACCATTGTCATTTTCCCGGTTTGCTAATGTACTGTAGTTACGTAAGAGGTCATTACTGGGGGAGACTGGGTAAAAGGTACCCAGGACCTCTCTGTATGCATCTTTTTTTTTTTGCAACTTCCTGTAAATCTATAATTATCTCAAAACAAAAAACGTTTTAAGTCACCTGGGAGCTTAATGAACAACTCTGATCCTCACCAAGTCAGATCTACTAGGCCTGGGTGGGGCCAAGAATCTGCATTAAATTTTTTTTATGTTTATTTTATTTTTAAAGAGAGAGATAGAGCATGAGTGGGAGAAGGGTAGAGAGAGAAGGTGACACAGAATCCGAAGCAGGCTCTAGGCTTAGCTGTCAGCACAGAGCCCGATGAGGGGCTTGAACCCACAAACCACGAGATCGTGACCTGAGCTGAAGTCGGACGCTTAGCCAACTGAGCCACCGAGGCGCTCCAAGAATCTGCATTTTAATAGGCTCTCCAGATTCTGGTACCAGAAGACAACTTCCATAATCTGAGAAATACTGTCTGAAGGGAGTGATTTTCAGCCACAGTGGCTGGTCAAAACTGTCTGTTAAATACTCAGAAAATACAGCCTGGCTCCACCCAAACCTACCTGACCAGAATCTCTGGGGTGGAACCCAATCCCCTTTATTTTTTAACAAGCTCCCCAGGGAATCCTGATGTGACCGACGGTAACCAGGTTGGCCACCCACAAACCCCAAGTTCAAAGCCCTGTTCCATATTTAACCCGAGTTCACATTCATTTCCTTATGTTCTTAGATCTAAAACACATGCATTTACACTGGGGTGCACACATATTTTGGTGATACATTTGTGTCGATTTAGTTATTGCCGAAATAATTTTACATGTAATCTGGATTTTTCAAAAAACAAAATAATACTTCCACGTTCAAATGGAAGTTGTCCTTCCAAGCGGGCACCTTGGGAGTCTTTGTGCTTTTTTCTAGTAATATTGCTAATGCTAAAAACAATTTTGTCACAATTCCTTTAGAATTGCTTCAGAGCTGGTTTATGAACCTCATGAGAAAACTGGCCCCATTTTACATGTAAATTGTGTAATCTTGTGAATTTATATTTATACAAGCCCTCATCTATAGTTTGAGGAGCTCCTAGAAACATTTTGAACAGAGAAACATGTAATGAAGATTGTTTTTCAGGCTTTCCTTTTGGATGCCTGGGAAGGTTTTGGTGTTCCAGTCTGCCCAGCCCTCCACTGGGAAGCACCCTCCCCGTTCCATGCAGTACTGGAGGAGCTGTTGATTATAGCACCTTTCCATTCCACCCACCAAGTCCATCCCCAGCATCTGGTCATGGACTTGGACTCACAACCCAGGCATGCCAATCACAGTATCTCATCAACAGTGACTGGTCTTGGGGTGGACACATGACCCAATGAGGGCCAGTCAGAATCCTTCATTGGATGTATATATGGAGGCTGCAGGGGGGAAACTTGGTCTTTCTCCTGGATCTGCTAAACTGGGGATGTATGAATACAGGGCTGTTGGTGACCATCTTTCTACCACATGGTAGGCACTGTCTGCAGAAGGAGCTAACAGGGATGGGCAGAGATTTAAGACAAACAGGGTGTTGAGGGAGTACGAAGTCCAATTCAAGTCTCCACCTGCTGCGGTCTTCCTGGATCCTCTAAGCTTAGGTTAGCTTTGGTACTTAAGTTCATTTGAGTTGGGTTTCCATCATTTGTAATCCAGAAGTCCTAACTCATATGGCGCCCCCTTTCCTTCTCAACTTTGTGGATACCCGATGCCATCCTGCCTCTCAAAATGTACTTCCCCAAGAGGGCTTGATCTCAGCTTTGTACATTGGTGTGACGGTATGGGGGCGTCTTAGTGCTTCCTGAGATGGGGTGACATACTGCAAAGTAATAGGCATGGGAGCCTGGGAGGCTAGATCTGGGATCATCCAGCGCTGTAACTCATTCAGACAAACACTGCAGGTGAACTCTGCAAACACCCTGTCCCTCGGCGTCCTCGCCTCTGAACTATGGAAGTAAAACAAGACAATCTCTGCAGTCTGGTGTGGCCTTCAATCCTATAATTCCCATGAATTGACAAGGAAATTCCATCACGGTCTTTGAATTTTAAGTCTCCTCTGTATATAGTGTGTGAAGGAACTCCCTATGTCAGCAAAATCAGTTAGTAGTATTTGTATGGGTTGAGGACCCTCCTCAGAACCCTCAAGCTGACTGCAGCTATTGGCCTTTATTGAGTGCTTACTACCTGCCAGGCCTTGTTCTAAGCACCTTGCTGTATTAACTCGTTTAATCCTCATAGAAAATGGATGGGGTAGTTATTATACCCACTTTTCAGAATAGGAAACTGAGACCTAGAGAAGTTGCCCAAGGGGAGGACTTGATCCGAGCCCGACAGCTGTGGAAGCCCAAGCCCCTCACCACTGCCTGTGCTGCCATCTGTTCCAACGGACACCCTTCTCCCAGGCCGACGCCCCAGTGTGGTGTGGCTCCAGTGCTGAGCAGGTGTGCAAGAGGAAGCAGCCAGAAGCCAGCTGTGCCGGCACTGTCTTGTAAAGGAGGAAACTCAGGGTGGCTTCTTGCTTCGTGGACCAGAACCCCTTCTCCAGCCCAATTACCAAGGTAACTGCTTGCTTCACCTCGTGGTAAAAGTTCTTAGCCAATTATATTAATTTATATTTATTTATGCACATAAGAATTTGCTTATTGAACTACAAAGCACCTGCTGGAAGAGAATATTTGGGCAAATCAGTGATGTGTTGTGTGAACAAGAAGACCCACTTGTCCGACTTGTTTAATTATCAGATTTCTGTGTTGTTGTTTTTGTTCTTCTTCTTCTTTTTTAACTGACCAGTCAGTTCAATCGAAATAGGCGACAATTGTCTTCTGGGACCCGAGGCAGGGTAGACAGCTGGTATGAGCCCATGGGCTGCCTGGCCCTGTTCCAGAAGGCTTGCCCCTGTCAGGGGTGACCTAGCTATCAGGGCTGGTCATCAGGGGCAGCTACGGGAACCAACACGAAAGGATGGCCATGTTACACAGCTGAACAGACGAGCACATTGTCAAATAGTGCATGTGGTTGTGTAAATAAACAATAGTCTACCTGACTGTTCATTCAACAGGCATTTATTGAGCACATACTCTGCGTCAGGTGCTATGCTAGGGCATGGTAATAATGCCCCTGGGAAAAGTCTAGAGGAAGATATCTTAGCTAACAGTGCACGTATCTGGAGCAGGAAATTACGGGAGACTTGTACTTGTCATTGTGTATTTCTTTAACATCCCAGTATTTTATAATGAGCGCCTGTAACTTTTGTATTAAGAAAAAGAAGGGAAAAAAAATGGGTTTCTCACTGGATCGGCCCCACTGCGTCTTTCAAGAGTCAGGGTGGGGGTCGGCAGTGGTGCAGCTGCTGGGGCTTGGGTTCAAGGCCCTGCCCTGTGATTTAACAGCTGTGTCACCTCGAGCAAACTGCAACTTTCCTGCGCCAGTTTCTTTAATGAAAGAGGCTGTTATGAGGGTCAGATGAGAAATAGGAGAATGCTTTGTCTGCAGTACCACATTTTAGGTAAATGCTGGTCATGATAACCTTTCCATCAGAAACACGGGGCCCCTGTGGGTCCCAGAGGGCATGCCGCACCCTGCTAGAGCCACTTTGTAGAAGCTGAAGAGGCTGGATGGGGGCTGCCCCTGGGGAGATCAGGCGACTTGCTGACCTCCCTCCCCCTAAAGTCCTCAGAAGGAATCTGAATGCTCCACCAGAGATTCCTGGTTTCCAGGTAGAGACTGAAGAACGGATGAGGGCCTTCAGTGACTCTGGCAGCTGCTAAACATCAAGCCTCTGATAAATCCTTGCCTTGGTGACAGTGTGATTTCCCAGCAGGTTGAGGATGCTGAAAGGATAACTGCTGTCCTGGCCTTAAGTCTGACCTCTGGTCTGGAAGTGGAGGGAGCTCAGTGCAGAGAGGGGGCATAGACTCCGGGCAGGCACAGTTGTGAGAGTCTCAGACTCTCAACTTCCAGAAAGTTCTTGGAAAGGCTAAGTAGAGGTCCAGGAGTACTAGGGCATTTGGCTTTCCTAGGGGCTCCCCTGGGCGGGGCAGCTGGCACAGTGCTAGAAGGAAGAATGGCCCTCGGAGTCCTGGAGGTCTGTCCCTGCTCAGCTCACTGAGGTATCTTGCTATCGGTCTGTCATTAGAGCTGAGGAGGCCTGTGTTAGCAGAGGCAGAGCAGACTCAAGCTGCCAGGGATACTTTTCTAGAGGAGCGGTGACAGAGTCACAGGCCCATGGAGTCTGGAATCACTGGGAGCAAGGAGTGGGTCACCTGCGCCAGAAAGCCTCAGGGTGCTCACGCCTTGGGGCTACCCTGACCTCAGACCCAACAGAGCCTATGGCCTGAATTGGCCCTTTATCAGCCCTGCCCCTCTTCAGCGGGGTCTGGGGCCTGCTCAGCTCCTTCCTCCTGCCCTTTTGCTACTGGTAGAGTCTCTGGTCTGTCACTTCCTGGCTGGACTTTGGATCTCCCACTCAGAGACTTACGTCTCCATCATTCTGGCTTATCTCCCCACCTGCTGCTCATCTACACATGGCTCTGACTCAGTTATCCATCTAGGACTTTGTAAACCGCAAATCCAATTGTACCAGTCCTTTACTGAAAACCCTTCAATGGTTGGTCATCATCAAGGGCTTTGGGAGTCTTCAGTTCTCACAATCTGGCCCCTGCCTTGTTCTTCCGCCTTATCCCTCCATATTCCCCATAACCCCAAGATCTGCTACTGATAATCCCGATTCACTGAAACCCTCCATCATCTCTCACCTCCACACCTTTGCACATGCTGTTCCCTGCTTTCCTGGAACAGCGCTCCTTCTCAGTTTCCTGCCTGGTGAACCGCTAGTGGTTCTCCATTAATTGTAGTGAGATGGTTTTTTTTTTTTTTTGGCTGTCTTTCCACTTGATTGTGAGTGCTTTAAACAAAGAGATCTTACCTTTTTTTCTCTTTGGTGTCTAACACTGAGACTACAGTTTTGGGCAAGCCATAGGAGTTCCGTAATGTTAACAGAGCGTGTGTATTAGTCCCAACCTCTAATGCTGCGAGGTTGAGGCGCCGTCTTTCTTACTAGGACCTCTGCAGTAGCCCCCAGTTGGCTGTGCCTCCAAACCAACTCCCCCCTCAAGGCCAAAACTACCTTTGAAAATAGACGCTGACTATGTTGTCCCACACCTGATAAACTTCTAATGTTTCTCCATTGTTTGAAGTAACAAGTCTAAGCTTCTGGGCCTGTCATGAGGGCTCCCTGCAGGAGCTCGTAACCTCTCTCCCTGCCCTGTTCCCCTTCCACCAAGGTTCCCAAACTTTCTCAATTCATGGAACCCTTAGGGACTCATAGCAGTAGCTTTTCATAGTCCCCCAAGGCCAAAGGAAGTACCCAAGAGTCTCATTTTTAGGCAAATTACCTCCAAACAACTCAGTGATTATTTGTGTTCTAACAGTGGACTTTGGAAAAAGGAATACACATAAGTTGAAGGTGCTTCTCACAGTGACCAACAGATGTCACTGTGTTCCCCATGAATATTAAAATATCCCAGGAAGCCCCTATAAATTCACTGTGGCACCCTGGGTTGCCTTAGCACATGGTTTGGGAACCACAGCCACATACAGTTGCTATGAAAAAGGTTATCTGTGGTTCCCCAAATTCGCAGTTATCTCCAGGCCCCATCTTACGCACCCAATTTTCCCTCTGATGTCTTGTCTCCATCTTGTTAGTTTGGAAAACCCTCTGTGATTAGTCGGGCCACCTGTCCCCTCTGCTGTGGAGCCTTCTCAGACCCCTCACTCCTTGCAGTTTCCACAGCACCTGGTCCACCCCTCCATTGATTTGCATCTCATTCTGTTTTATTTGTTGATGGGCTCCTTACTACTATGAGTTCTTTGAGGACAAAGCCCTATCCTTTTTTTTTCCTTGCATCCCCGAGAAGCTAGCAGGGCACCTCACACATCATAATAAATGGAAGGATGGTCCTGAATCTGCCTTTCTAGTTCTGGGAAATCACTTGGTATCCTGCTGACTTTTCCAACTCCTGCTCCAGGCTGATCTGAAGCCAGACTTGAAACTCCAGAACCTTGTTTCTCTTTCCTCACCTTTATCCGGCATTCCAAAAGCCACCTGGTTCCTGTTCCTTCTAAAATCTGTGGCCCACCCTTGCTATTTATCTTCCACCACTATGGAGGAGGCATCCACCTGCAGGGCCGCTCGGCTGGCTTCCTCACCTGTGTGTCTGCCTTCGTGGCCAGCACTGGTGATCTCGGTTCTGGCTGTGCACAGTCCCCTGGGGGGCAGCTGAGCACGCAGAACCCTTACATCACCTCCGCACATGGTGGCACCAAGATGAGCTGCTCAGATTCCCCCTTTGGGAAAGGACCTGTCCAGCCAATGAGCATGTAGTCACCAGAGAGCCTCCAGTCTCCCTTCAGGACCACGGGTCAACGTGGACCAAGCTGATCCACCTTTGTCCCCACGTCCAGATGTCAACTTCTCTTGCTCCAACCATTCCCACCCCAAGGTCTTTCTCTGACTGTTCCTACTGGGTGGAATACTCTTCCCTCTTCCTCCTCATCTCCCTGCTATCATCCCTCAAGACCAAGCGCAAGTACCACCTGCTCCTCGAAGCCTTCTCTGCCTTCACTGGTCCATGATTCTACCCAATTCATGGCTTCAGGTTGTCTGTTTAATCATGTATTCAGTCATTTACTACCTGGCATGTTGGTGTAACTTGGCCCTTGTCTGTGTTTTTCTTCTAAATCAGATGCCAAATTTCTTCAGGAAACAAGAAACAAGTGGTACTTTTTTTTTTTTTTTTGGAAGGGAGGGATGGTCTCCCCAGGGCCGTCAGCTCAGTGCTATCTATACATATAACCAAGACCAAAATATCTGTTGAGTAGACGATGCCTGGGGTGGAGCCAGCAGTGACTTCTTCCAGATAAGGGGAGAAATGTCCCCTCTGTCTTTGTGCCCCTGGAAGACATGGACACAGATGCTGAAAAGACTGTTGGAAAAGTCATAAAGAGGGTAGAAGGGAACATTCCTCCCAGGATGAGCCAAGAACAGATGGCAGAGACAGCATTGCATTTGGACTTTGGGCCCTTGAGTCCTGGGGGTCCAGTCCCTACACCTGGTAGATTTCCCAGGTAGCAGGTAGAAAACAGGTCTCACCACCCTTCTTTCAGGACCTTCTTGGCTACTGCCAAGAATATGCTTTGTCGATGCTGACATGGGTTTCTAGTGGTGACAGTGTGGGGTTAGTGAGGACTCTGCTGAGTTCACACAAGCCAGCTTGGAAAAGGCCAGGCAACCACAGCACCCCCAGAGAAGTCCATGAGAGACGGCCCTGCCCATGACCCTCCCTGCCTGCGTGCCCCACCCCCTGCCCTGAATATCCTTAACCCAACCCCACCACACCCATGGAAAACATGCAAATGCGTGCTCCTGAGGGGCCCAGGTCCATGGCAATGGCACGGTCCCACCCCGAGGCCTCTGCTGCCAAAGGACAACCCCGGGCCTGGCAGCCAGGAGACACGGGTTCAAGCAGTGCTCCATTTTTCATGAGTTTCTGGCTCTGGGGCAGGAAGTTAATTTCTCCCCCTGATCCTCAGCTTCTTCACCTATAAGATGAAGTGGCCCTTCCAGTCCTGGTGAGTTGTGACTCTGCCAAGCTACAGTCGAGCGTTCTCCAGAACAGAGCTATGGTGAAAAAAGGGAACTGGACAGCAAGGGGGAAAATTATCTGAAACAAACCTATAACGATAAACCTCTCTACACTATTGAATATACCCACCCATTTAATTTATTCAGTTAATAAAACTTATTCCCCAGAGGGGGACAGGCAGAGGTAAGCTACAAACCAATCTGCCTGTGTGAGTATGGGTATAGACGTCTAGCTCATAACAATAAAAAAAGAGTAATTAAGAGATGTATTGAAGTGTATAGAAATCCTGAAGGACACTGAAGAGTCCAATCCAAGTTACTGTCCTTGGTGCAAATTTAATTCAGTAGGGAATAGATAAATAGAAATACAGAAAAAACAAATTCAGAACAGATGTTAGGCAAGCAATTTTTTTCACAGTAAGAATCATAAACGTGAAGAGGAGCCTATAAGGCAAAGTTGTTGATGCAAACAGCATCAAGCTACTAAATAAATAGTTAGATAGCACCGCAGGGACAAAGAAACATTAAAATAGTCATTTGGCTGTCCCTGAATATTTGCGCCCACACAGTTATGCCCAGGCATGTAGATTCCTGGGCATTGGAGGGGGCTGTGTGTGTGTGTGTGTGTGTGTTCCAGTGGGTGTGTGTCCTGTTGCAGAGAGTACGTGCGGGGCATATTATTTGTGTGAGACTCTGTAGCAAAATCTCCTCTCCGAATGACATGTGGACTCAGAATATGAATAGCAGGGCTTAACAAAAGCTAGAGTCAGTTCTAGAAAGACAATGAGGTAGGGGAGGAGCCCCAGGAACAGGGAGGGGCGTGCGGTCCTGGGCTAGGTATCAGAGCAGGTGTGTGGCTCTGAAGAAAGGAGAATTCAAAGGCAGAAGGATTTTAGACACAGCTGGGGTAAAACAGGGGCAGGAAAAGAAAATTAAAGCCCAGATCATAGTGGTTTAGAGAAGGATGATTGTTCTAGCCCAACCTCCCCATCTCATAGCTAGGAAAATAAAGGTCCCCAGAGGTAAGGTGACTGGTGGGCACCACATGGATACTTGCCATGGCCAGGAGGAGGAGAGGGGACAGGAATTCCCTGGGAGACGGGAAAAGCTAGAGACAGTCCTGCCCAGCTTTCCTGAGGACCCGCAGCAGAAAGGAGTGAAACTCGCCTTACACCTGGCTAGGGACCGACAGCCCCCGAAGTTGGCATTATCACAGGGTGCCTGCTGGTGTAAGAAGACCTTTCAAAGACTGAGCTGAAGAGTGGAGGAATCAACCCCACTCCCTGGGCAGGCTTCACTGATAGTTCCTTTGATTCTCATGTCAGACCTGTGAAGTAATAGGCACTCAAGTACTTTTTCAGGGTTGAGGATGATGGTTAAGTCACTTGTTCTAGTCCCATGGCTGGGAATGGCTGAGCTACGACCAGAACCTATCTAGATCTGGCTCCCAATCCAGTATTCTTTCTGGCACCCTGGGGAGACACCCAAGGGTTAGGCTAGGAGAAGGTTGGCCCCTCGGGAGGGGACATGGGTTAGTGGCCCCCCTAAGAGCCTGATGAATGATCTAAGTGGGGGGAGCCCCACTAGACCCCTCCACCCCAAACCTTGATTTTAGTGAGAGACTTTCCCCAATTCCTTTCATTATGTCCCAAAGAAATAATACTAATCACCAAAATCATCAAAATAACAAGACTTTCCTGTTGAGGTTTTGCCCTGAAAGGCATGTGCGCAGAGGTGGCAGAGGTGATTTCTCCAGTCATTCAGCAAACACGTGGTGAGCACCTTTTCTGTGTCCAGCACTGTTGTGGGCGCTGGGAATATCCTAGCAGGGAAGAGACGGACTTCATGTCCTCACAGAGTTTGTGTGCTGGCAGGAGCACAGGGCAATAAACAAATAATGATGTGACCTATCATTAGGGGCAATGTCCTAAGGCAGGAGTGTTTGACGCATGAGAGCATCTGAGGAACAATAATAAGGGACACTGGAACAGAAAAGGCTTTGGGTTAATAAAGAGAACCAGGGGTGCCTGGCTGGCTCAGTCGGCGGAACACACTACTCTTGATCTCAGGGTTGTGAGCTCAAGCCCCACATTGGGCATGGAGCCTGCTTGAAATGAAAAAACACTCTTATGTGGATCCTGAGAAACTTAACAGAAGACCATGGGGGAGGGGAAGGAAAAAAAAAGGTTAGAGAGGGAGGGAGCCAGTACATAAGAGACTCTTAAAAACTGAGAACAAACTGAGGGTTGATGGGGGCTGGGAGGGAGGGGAGAGTGGGTGATGGGTATTGAGGAGGGCACGTGTTGGGATGAGCACTGGGTGTTGTATGGAAACCCAACTTGACAATAAATTTCATATTTAAAAAAAAAAGAAAAAAAGAAAAAACAAAACAAAACCTGCACAGCCCTGCACACATCTCTTGCTAACCATGTATTATTCTCGTCATAAAGTCCCTTATGTTTCCATATAAATTGAGGACAATGCAGTCAGCCCAGCCAAACCCGCAGGGTTGTTGAGGTGGTCACGTGAGATACTGTATTGAAAGGACAAGATCCAGATAGAACACCAGAAAACAGTTATGGATTAATATTTACTACATAAGTGGCCCCAGGGAACAAAGATATATGTCTCTTACAGTACTAGAAGCAAGATACATTCCCGTAGAATGCGCACGCAATTCCATAAAGCGTCTGTGAAAGGCTCACTGCAGCATGGCTTGCTGGAGGCCATTGGGTGTCCCCCCTCCAGGAGAGTGGACGGGCAAGATGGGTGGGGGCACCCTGAGGAGGGACAGGCAGTGGTTACAAGCCACAGACTCTATGGAGCCCAGTGACATGACAGTCTGCAAAGCATAGCACTAAGTGAAAAAACCAGAGTGTGGAATGAGGACACTACCATTGGTATTAGCTAAAGAAAATACATGCAAACACACAGTTTGCAAGAACATGTACATGTTAAGGACAATGGTATGGTTGTCTGTTGGAGAGAGAAAGGGAATGAGAGAAAGGTATGAGGATAAAAGAGAATAAATAAACATGCAAAACATGTGGCAGTGTGTTTCCTGTTCTCCACGATGTCTCACAATGGACACACACATGCACACACACACGCATACACACACACACACACACACACACACAGAACCTTGAAATGGAGGTAATTAGTAATTGCTGGTTGCAACACAGGTAATTCACAATGGTGAAGTAAGCTATTCTTATCAATGGCTGTTTTTTATGTGGAATACGTTGGGATTAAAATGCTTCTATTTATTAGATCAGTGTTTTCTCTCAAAGCCTGTTCTCTATATTCTAGTCCCAAGAGATATTCTGGAAAACAAAACAAAACAAAAGTTCTGTGGCCAAATAGACCCTGCATACTATATTTCTCACTTGGAGATGTTCCAAGCACATTATTACATGAAAGGTTCTGAGAAGTCCTATAATAAAGAGACCTGTGTTCCTTTGACTAACCTAGTGTTTCTAGCATTTGACCAGGGGGAACTCCCCCTTTTTATTTTCCATGTAACAATTATTATTGTCCATGGAAATGGTCCAAAGGACGCTCTGTGGGAAACAGCACATTAGATTGTTAAAGGATGGGAGGCCGGAGACTCCAGATTCCAAGCATATTCTGGGACCCACACCCTCCTGTCGCCTTCCTAATGTGACTCGGTGATCCTTAAGGTGCTTTGTTTCTAAGCCACCCAGGACCCCATGTCTCATCCGTAACTCCGACCAATTGTGGCAAAGGTGGAATTGTCTTTCCCTCAGCCATGCTCCCCCTCCTCTGTAGGGGGGAAATAGCCATCTTGTCTCCCAAACTCAAAGCCAGCTTTGGTGATTAATGTGGACTCGTGTCTTATTCCTTAGAATGGACAAGTTGTTCAGTTCTGCTGCTACATGACATTTTCTGTATAAAATTTTCCTTCTCCTTTAGACCTTACATTTCTGATGACCCAGAAATCATTCTACTGATTTCTACTGATCATTAGAATGATTGTTTGTTTGTACATTCCATCCCCACCCCTCCCCCACCCACACACCTTGCCTTCTGTCTCTACTCTGTACCTCTACACAACTTCCTTCAAGTAACCGACTTCCTTAACACCACGGCTTAGGTCTGTCTCTTCTCCTGCCCTGTCAAGGTTGTGCTCCCCATCAGTGCCCCAAACATCACATTTGCTTAGCACATCCTCGGCCTGCACTCTCCCTTTCTCTATCTCAGCCAAAACCCTGACACTTTCTCCAAAGCTTTTACATCTGGGTGTGTGTTCCTCTCTACGGGCCACCTGTCGTCTCTCCTTGACGTGCATGGCTGTGAAGCCAGTCAGCCTCTCTCAGTGAGTGCACACTTGGTGCAGAGACTGTGGGGACAGAGGGGAACTTCAGTGTGCCTCCTCGAGTAGCAAACAATCACAAAGCCAGAACACAGGCCTCTGCCATAGCTGGGCAAATAACAAGCTACACATTGCAAGGCCACGATCTTGACAAGTTAGTTCAGGTAGAAAGCCCAGATAGTGAGGGGCCAGTGCCAAGGAGAGGAGAAGTGGCCCTGCGAACGAGAAAGTAGAAGTCAACAGGAGTCCCAGACACAGAGGACTAAATTTATATGAGACACAAAGGCCACAATGACCTGGTGGGAAAGAGGAAACTTGGAGGGAACTGAAAGCAGAATTGGAAAGCAAAGGCATAAATTGTAAAGGGTTTGGCAGGGAGTGAGATAAGGGGAGAAGGGGCTCCGGGAGGGACTACTGGGAATTTATTAAAACGAACTGAATTTATGGTGCAGTTCAAGTGTTTGTTGATAACAGGGCTAGTCTGGTAAAGAATGTGCTCACTGGCGTAGAGTCAACAGGAAGTCAGGGCAAGATGGCTGGGGCCATGCATTCCAACGAGGATTGTGTGGTTCACATTGACCAGTTGGATTCCAGAGCACAAGGAGAACTTTAAACCTCTTCAGGAGTTCACGCTCCAGGTTTGAAGGCAAGAAGTCATGGCCACTTAGCCATGGTTAAAGGGAATAATAAAGCGCTGCCACAAGATGTTCTCCAAATGGAAAATGGTGCGGTCACTACGGCAAACAGTACGGTGGTGCCTCAAAAAGTTAAAAAAAGAATTAGCATGTGATTCGGCAGTTCTGCTTCTGCGTATGTCCCTGAAAGAACTGAAAGTGAGGTCTCGAAGAGCTACGTTGTACACCCATGTTCATAGCTGCGTTGTTCACAACAGCCAAAAGGTGGAAGCCACCCCAGTGCCCACAGACAGATGCGTGGATGAACAGAATGTGTATGTCCATACAGTAAAGTATCATTTGGCCCTAAAAAGGAAGGGCATTCCAACACATGCTACAACATGGGTGAACCCTGAGGACATTATGCTAAGTGAAGTAAGTCTGTCAAAATCATAAAGCCAGAAAGTAGAATGGTGGTTTTCAGGGGCTAGAGGAAGTGGGGAATGAGGCATTGTTGTTTAATGGGTACAGAGTTCGTTTTTCAAGATGAAAAGGGTTCATCTAGAACCCATCTAGAGATGGGTGGTGCGATGGTTGCGAATGTACTTAAGGCCACTGACCTGTACACTTACAAATGATTAGGGTGGTGACTTTTGTGTTGTGTTTTAGCACAACAAATAAAAAAAAATCCCTCCAGCCAAGTGTCCTTCATGCATATGCCATCCTCAGTACCTGGATCTGACCAGGGATCAGGGGACCCATTAATGCCACAACCGTGGGATGTGGAGGCATGATGACCCTTTCGGTTGAGTCAGATGGAATCTTTATTCTGTGGGTGTCAGTTGTGGGTCTCAGACACTGAAGCCTGGTACTCCTTAACAAGTACGGATGTGGGGGAGGGTAGAGCTCAGGATGCTAAGTGTCCATTCAGGAAATAAAGCATCATGGTGGGCTCGCAGGCTAAGGAGGACAAAGAACTGGGATGGTCCAAGGAACCCAAACTCTACCAGAGTCATCTAAGACTTTGGGGAAGCAGTTAAGAATCTTTAGGCTGGAGTCTTTGGGAAAAATCCAGTGGCCATGTCAGTCATAAGACAAAACCTGTGGTCTGGCAGTGAATCAGAGAAGAGAACTTGGACAGTTACAGATGCCCTTCAAAGGACAGTGGAAGGTCCACTCAACGATGGCCTCTCTGGTGGTTGATATACACCAGGCACTGCATTAGCAATGGAGGAGATGGAGGAGGGTGACCCCGAGAGGACCTGGCTTTCCTTCCCCAAGGGTCCTGTTGGGAGAGGCAGTAGTCTTGATCAATACTTGTATGCCCACTTCCTCTATGGCCCGAGTAGTATCAGGCAGTGCTGGCAAGTGTTGTAACACAAAAGACCACGCTCACCACGTCCACCTAACACATGGTAATGGGCCATCCACCAGCCAAAGGCCCAGGGCAAAGGTTATAAGTTCCTCTTTAAACAGAGGCAAAAATAGCATCATCTGCTAACAGTGCCTCCTTAGTGGTTAATGTGGGGAGCCCGAAGAACATGCCAGAGAGTGAGGCCTTTGTAAATAGGCCAATACACCCAGAACCTTACTCAGAGTGGAAAACTTTGTATAATAGGTTGCAAAATTCTTGCAGTTTTGGGGTGTGATGGGGGAGAAGCTGTTAGGGGCATGGTCTTGAGATGCAAACAATAATCAGGGAACCTATTTTAGTAATTAAGTTGCTATGGTGTGCCCCAGGCATGCAGGCATCATAAAACCTGGAAGTCCCTTGCTAGGAATTACTTCGTGTGCACAGCTGTGGAAGTGTTACACATAAGACTGACCAGGAATAATCGGAATGCATAGTAAATAACCCAAACTCTAAAAGATTTTAAGAGTCCCGTGGAAGAAAAAAGAGTATGGTCCATTTTAAAGACAAAATCTGATAGTTCAAAATTTAGTAGAATTTCACATGTGTGTGATGATATGTGATTTTTGTTTGTGTGAAAGTTTGTAGTATGTATCTAGACTTATTAGTTATTTAGATGCCTTTGCCTTTTGCCCTACATGAGTAACAAGATTTAAAACTGTTGTTTTTTTTTTTTTAATCATTCAAGTGTTCCAAGAACTTGAAAAAAGTTTCTCTGCTCCCAAAATAATGATAAAGAGGAACTTTAAGTTCTGTGTGAATTGGGAATTAGTTGCTCCTTTGTATTGAGTAATAACTTCTTTAAAATCTTGAAATCAAAGATGGTTTGTCACTCTTCTTTTTGGACAGAATAGGAATGCTATTTGCATTCTCAATTAATTAGGGTTGCGAGCCATAAGAATTGGGTAAGTGTGTGCAATTTTTGAGATTATCTGTGCAAAACAGTTCTTGACAGAAGAGGTATGCGTAATGCCATGTGCTATCTGGACCTGCTTCCAGATGGGAGAATGCCTTGGCAAATGCCACAGTGATTCATGGCTAGGTTACATAATTCTATTTTGCATTTTGGGTTGAACAACTTGGATTTGTTGCAGGTACAATTCAATTAAATATGGAATTTATTATTTGAAAATATCAGCTTGAAATAGAGGTTTTATGCAATTTCAATCTGAGATGTTCTGTTCTTTGGGGGCGCATTTGTGCAGGGCTGTTATCAGGGGGGTAAAGAAGTTGTTGATGCCATATTGGATTTTCACTGATGGAGAATGAGCTCCCTTCTACCTTGAACCTGCTATAGTGGTAGATTTCAGAAACATATGTCAAGGAATGTGAAACTGAAAATCTAAGGCTGACTTCCCTGCCTCTGAGACCCTGCACTCTCCCCAGTCAAGTGCTTATTCCCCACCTGCAGTCCAGCCTGTCCCCTGAAGTGGAACAACCCCCAGCATCCTCAACCTTGATCTGTTCCAGCCAGGATAGATCTTTTGTCCCCAGCTGATAACAGGGTTGGGTCTGGTTTCTGCATCCTGGGCCTCACATCATGCTCCCAGTCTTAGGACTGAGTGCCTGTACATGATTTGTCCCCACGCCTCTCCCCCTGAGCTGCTGCATGCCTCCTGCCAGACTCCCAGAACACTCCCTCATTGGGCCCTACTGTCCACTGACAGGCCTTCGTGACTCCTGCTTGCTGGCCTGATTACTGTCCAACTGACACCTTCTCTGTGGGCAGCGTTCTCCTGAACTGTCCACGATGGCCAGTGTTCGCTAGAATGGGGAACTGCTGATTTCTTACCCTTTAAACATGGTGCTTTGCTCATCAGCTGGACCCTGCTATCAACACCAACAGCCTGGTCAGTTTTCCATACCTGGACCCCCCAGTGAATGGGGTCACTTCCAGTTTCTAGGCCATTCCCTCTGCTGCCCTATCCACTAGAAGTAAGCAATGATGGCCATAACAAGCTAAGACAGGATTTTTGCATAAATTACTTAGGTATTTATCCTCAGTGCAAAAATCTTCACGAGAGATGTTTTAAGTTGTCAACCGATATATTGTTAAGCTTTTTTAGCTTGGAAGATTCTGTGTTAAGACTGGGAAGTAATTTTAACAATGCCTGAACTTGTGATTTTAAAGAAGGAAGGTGCTCTTGGGCAGCCAGTGCTGGCCCTGGTTCTACAGTCAGGGACCGGAGCCCTGTTTCCAGAGGAACGGTTTCGGCTTACATTCTACTTCAGCTGCCGATCTGGTCAGAGATTTCCCAGAGTCTTAAACCACCACAAAAACAGGGGCTTATAAAAATGTTCAATTACTGGGGCACCTGGGTGGCTCAGTCAGTTAAGCATCCAACTTCAGCTCAGGTCATGATCTCGTGATTCATGAGTTTGAGCCCCATGTCGGGCTCTGTGCAGACAGCTCAGAGCCTGGAGCCTGCTTCATAGATTCTGTGTCTTCCTCTCTCTCTACCCTCCCCAGCTTGCTCTCTCTCTCTCTCTCTCAAAAATAAATAAACATTACATTTAAAAAAAAGTTTTCAATTGCAGACTCTTGGGGTTGAGCCATCAAGCAAAGGGCTTCAGGCATCATCTGGCCCTTTGCTTTTCAAATTGTTCATCTTGACTTACTAGTGGTTATAAAACCGATTTAGAGAGTTGTGACCACCTTGAATTTTTTTTCATGAAATAATAGAATAGTTCAGTGTGGATCTTACAGTAAATTAAATATTCTTTTGTAAGACTTTTATTTCAGGTGTGTGTGTGTGTGTGTGTGTGTGTGTGTGTGTGTGTGTCCTGGACCACAATGTAAAATATATAATTCATTGAGGCTCATAATTAAACAAAGTGTTGAAGTCCACATCCCTCATTTTATTTTGAGAAAACTGGGGCTTTGAGAAGCAGGGAGAGTGGCCTAAATCCATTAAGCTAACCAGTGGCAAATAGGAGAGTCGAGCCGGCATTTGAACTCCCATTTTCTATTGTAAGTTGGCATGCTCTGTTTGATGTTTTTTCCACCAAGGAAGAGGAATTAACATAGGTTCTTGATCTTTAGGAGTGTTGGTCACAAAGATGTGCACAGTAGTAGTCCTACAGCAACTACCACCTACAGGTGGTCATTGAATAAGAACAGGGGAAAGAAAGTGGTGTGAAATAGTGGGTAAAAGAAGAGATTACAAGTCCAAGAGGCACCTGGATGGCTCAGTCAATTAAGTGTCCCACTTTGGCCCAGGTCATGATTGCACGCTTCATGGGTTCGAGCCCCACATCAGGCTCTGTGCTGACAGCTCAGAGCCTGGAGCCTGCTTCCGATTCTGTGTCTCCCTGTCTCTCTCTCTGCCCCTCCCCTGCTTGCACTGTGTCTGTCTCCCAAAAATAAATAAATATTTTTAAAAAATTTTTAAAAGAAGAGATTACAAGTCCAGAAATAAATGGGTAAACTTTAGAAGGGTCTTTGGATGAAGACTAAAATAAAAGGTGATCTGAAACCACAAGGAAGAACGGAAGCTTTGTAGTAATTCACCATTCGGTCTGACAAAAGACCAAGATAGGGATAGGAGAGGTAAAGAGTCTATTCAAGGTTATTCAAGAGTAGTGGGATGCTAATAGAATTCTTCTGTCCTTTTCCTCTTTTTTTAAAGTTTATTTATTTTCAGAGGGAGAGAGGGAAAGAGAGAATTTCAACCCATGTACCGTGAGATCATAACCTGAGACAAAATCAGGAGTTGGACGCTTAACCGACTGAACCACCCAGGCACCCCTCTTCTGTCCTTTTTGGTCCAGATTGCCTAGTTATCTTAGGACAATTGTTCCTTTGATAATTCTACCTATTGAGCTACAAGTTTCAAGTGGTGATAATTGTCACATACTTTCCTACTGACAATTTTCTTCCTTCTCTTAGAAGTCTCCTAGAAAAAAAAAAAAACACCAGCCAATTATACCAGGGTATTCATTTTTATAAAATAATGCACTCCCCCCAAAAATGCAATACCAGTGTAAGTGCCCACTTAAAAGTGGGCCCTTACAGGCTGAGTGTTAGTGATTAATCTATTGTGATCAGTGAGAATATGGATATTTAACTCACTGAATGATGGCCAATAGTTACTGCATACAGATCATTGGGTCTCATATTAATTTTGCTTTCAGACTCATCTTGCTTGGAAGTGGTGATTCTAAGATTTTTTTTTTCCACACTTTTGTGAAAGACTCAACTTTTACCAAGCTAGGAGACCCAAATTTTGCCCCCTAGTCTGGCCTCATGGCCAGAAATGTAAATATAGTTGAGGATTTCTGTGCTTAATTCCAGGGCTTCAGGGATACCGTGTTTTCTCGGTGGTCATTGTAGTCTTCATTCTCATCGATTCCTCTTAAAATGGAGTCACATTTTTAGGTCAAACACCTAAATGAGTCTCATTGTGAGGCACACACTCCAAATCAGTGGCAGAAACTTCACTGTTTGACCCCTGTGCATCAGCACCTATACGGCTTTTCTGCAACTGTGCCTTCTTTCCCGCCTGAGTCCTGCCATTCTTCACCATCTATGATTCTATTGAGCTCAGTCCAGCTTAAAAATGAGAACACTCGCCCCGTATGACTTGCCCAGTGTGAGTCTGAATGCTTGTATTTTCTTGAACAGAGCAATAGTTTCTACCCCACCCCACCCTCTGCCACATTTTCAAGCCCAGTGTGTTCAAGTGTCTTGTGTCTTCTTAGAGACCAACCAGGAGGCACAAGGGTGCAAGAGGGCTGAGTCTTTCAGAGCCCTCTAACTCTGATCTAGGGGAGTGGGCCAGCAAATGTCCCACACGTTGATGACCCAGCCATATGACTGAATTAAAGCAAACCATCTTGGCTCTGCCCTTTCAGCTGCACCTAAATAGTATACAAGCATGATGGCGAGAAGTTTTTGGATGGCACTCACTTCCGAAGCACACACTCTTCTAATGGATGGCACAATGGAATCTGAGCTTAAAAAAATATTGAAATGACCTTATTGTTTTCATTGCTTTTCCGTATGTATCCTAAAGTTCTCAACTTCTTCACTGCCTGGTGACAAGGTGCTATTAGTTCATGTGTGTTAGCTAATTAAATAAAAACACTGCTAAAAACCTCCAAGTTGGACACATATGAGACAGCTTGATCTCCTGTGGGCATGAACCTTCTATCTAAGTGCCAAGTCTTTTTAACCAAAGTCTTATTTGCTTGCTAAATTGATTTTGTGTTTTCAGTCCAGGGACCCAAGGTTCCCTGAGAGGTAGATTGCTTCAGAGTCTGAGACTTGCAAAGATGCTCTTAGAACACTCTACTGCTGCTAGGTACCACAAGGTGCTACATGCATGGTATCCAAACGAGGTTATTTGATGTAGCATGGCAAGTGATCAGGCAGAATGGAGCACAGAAGTCAGAAATATATATATGAGAGCTAATAAATGATAAAAATGACATTCATTTCAGTTGGAAAAAAAATGAATTTCCAGATGGAACACGACCATCCAAAAAAAATAAAGGTGAATGCCTACTCCTGTCCTTCCCCTCAAATAAATGCCCAATGTACTAAATAACTAAAATTTTTTAAGTTTGTTTATTTATTTTGAGAGAGAGAGAGAGAGAGTGTGTGTGTGTGTGAGCAGCGGAGGGGCAGAGAGAGGGGGAGAGAGAGAGAATCCCAAGCGCTAGCTGTGCAAAGCCTGACATGGGGCTCGAACTCACAAACCGTGAGATTATGACCTGAGCCAAAACCAAGAGTTGGACACTCAACTGACTGAGCCACCCAGGTGCCCCTTAAATATGTAAATTTTTTAAATTAGAATAAAAAACACTAGAAAAGTAGAAGTTAAAAAAATATGTCTGAGTAAGATACAAAATGTAGACATCATAAAAATTGATTAAATTGAAGAATAAAAAAATGTTTTCTGATTGCAAAAATGCACAATAAACAAAGTTAATATAAAGGAGGAAATATTTGCAATGTATATTAGATGTAAAGGGCTATTTTCTTTAATATATAAAGAGCTTCTACAAATAAATAGGGAGAAGATCTCTAACCTGATAGAAAGGTAGCAAAGAATTCTATAGAAAACAAAATACAATGGATTTTAAACATATGAAAAGATATTGAGGCTTGCACACAATTAGGAAAACAGAAATCAAAACTACCATCACATGATAAAGATATAAAATCATGACCACCATATTTTAATGGTAATCACATGAGAGAACCAGGTGTTCTCATACACTTATTTATGAGAATGTAAATTGATACAACTCCTGGACAGAGCAATTTAAAATAAAATTTAAAAATGTAGATGATCTTTGGGACACCTGCGTGGCTCAGTCAGTTGAGGGTCTGACTGTTGGTTTGGGCTCAGGTCATGATCTCGTGGCTTCAAGCATCTGAACCCTCCATCAGGGCTCTACACTGGCGGCATGGAGCCTGCTTGGGATACTCTCTCTCTCTCTCTCTCTCTCTCTCTCTCCTCTCTCCTCTCTCCTCTCTCCTCTCTCCTCTCTCCTCTCTCCTCTCTCCTCTCTCCTCTCTCTCTGCCTTCCCCAACTCATGCTATCTCTATCTCTCTCAAAATAAATAAACTTTAAAAAAAGAGAATAAACCTATTTTTTTTTAATGTAGATAATCTTTGATCTAATAATTTGTTCTAGGAATTTATCCTACAGACATACTTACACAAGACAGCAATGGTGTATATACAAGAATATTACCTGCAGTATTGTTTATAAGAACAAAAGGTATTCATCAACAGAGAACTTGTTTTTAAAATTAGGATACATCCGTACAATGGAATCCTTAAAAAATAGAATAGCATTTAACAAGAATGAATGTATTAAAATGGGACAATTTCACAAATATCATTAATGAAAAAAGCAAGATAAAGAACAACATCAATCATATATTATCCATCTGGGTATTAAGAAATTGATAACAGAGGTTGCTTCTGAGGAGTGGCTAAGGGTCCAAGGTGGGAGTCAGTTTTACTTTTTTCTGTATACTTGTTTGTACTTTATGAGTTATGTACAATGCGCATGCCTGCCTACTTACAACTTAATGTTCTAATGAGAATATATGAGATCATTTAACAAATCTGGCTTGATAAAGGGATACAAGAATGAGGGGCCACTAATCAAATGGAGGGGCATAGGTGATGGATGCCAAGAAGCATGAAAATCCAAGGGGGAGCTAAGTTTATACCAGAAATCAAGATCAAAGTGATGTGAGGGCAAGAAGAAATGGGGATGAGGCTAACTAAAAGAAAAGTGACAGTACTATTATTTACAAGAGGGATGGTATGAGGGATAAGAAGCTTTAGATAGGAGCCTTTAGGAGTTGCAAATGAGCTGAACTTAAGTTGCTGTAAGTATTTATAAGTAATTAATAGTAATAGCATAATAAAGGCTGTCATCCACTGGATTATAAAGTCAGTTACAAATTAGAAGGGAAAATAATCTCCATCCTGTTTATATCCAATCACAAATGTATGGGGGTTATGTTGATACCATTCTTTTAGGAGTTGGGAAGGAATGTAAATCCAACTTGGGGCTCATGCTCAGACTGAAGAAGATAACCAGTAACCATTAATTGACTCAAGGTTATCTAAAGCAGTAAAGCCTCGCTCTCTTCCTATTATGTTGTCAACTCTGTGCAATTCAAAAGAATTCTAATCAAGTTTTGTGAATAAGAGCTGTATAGGTATGCATGCCAGTCCATCTGCTTTATATTCAAGTTCAAAGAAGGCAGAGACTACATGTGTATGTAGTTTTATCTGCACAGAGTATGGCAAAGCAGGCTACATAATTAGATACTTGGTAAAGACATTTTGTTCTTGGTGGTGGTGGTGTTGGTGGTGATAATAAACAGTGATGTTGTCAGCCCTTCTTGGCAGAAAGCTTCTCTAGCAGTATCTTCCCCATGGCAGTGAGTGGGAGGGAAAGTAGATAAGGAGCCCATCTTCAGTTTGGGGACCCTTTCTCTGACTGAGTTGCTATGATAACAACCACGTAATAAGCATAATAATCCCCATATTTGGTGTTCAATTCCAGAGCAGAGAGGACGGCCTCTCTGCCATGTTCCTTCCAACATTTAGTACTATCCTGCCATCTAATGACATAGTGCGTCTCTATTTGGTGTCAACAGTGTGGGGTTTCCTTTGTCAAATGGTGAATCATGCTATCATTCCAATTTTTAAGAGGACCAATCTGGTCTTGATAATATCTGCTTAAAAACTAAAGGTAGTCTAAAAATTAATATAACTTAAACCAAATCACTGTATAAAGGAAGGATCTTTCATTGAACATAGTTCATCCTCAACATTCCCAACCAGGGAAATTATTTTGCTAAAACTTAAGCAGTCACAAGATCATTTTTAGGGCTAGAATGGACCTTAAATATAGGCTAGTTCATCCCTTTTGTTGTAAAAGGTGAGCACACGGAGTCTCATCCGGATTACAGAGCTCAGTCAGGACTTTGCCCACCACTGTATTGCCTCCAAATCCAGGAAGGGACATGTTTAACAACAAGTCAGCATTTTATGACTCGTCTTTTTTTTCTAAAGCAGAAAAGGTTGATAGCTTTGTAGGAAGAAAGTATGCCATCACCTTTCTTTCTTCCCCTTTTTACCAGAGGTAGGAACAAAGAGTAGAGATGATACTGCGATTTCGATCTCTACAATTTGAAGTCATTCTCTTTAAGTTTTCTTGAAATGAAAAGGATAAATAGTGTTAACTTAAAGTTGGGGGGTGGGGTTGATTGAATATCTTGTCAAGGAAACTAATTCCCTCTCTGTCTCTTCCTCTCTCTCTCATATACAGACATGCACACCACACCACCCACAAGTTATAAACTCTTTATCTGACATTTTAAAATTATGTTAAAACACCCAAGTGCTCTTCTCTGGAAATCTGCACAAGAAGTGCTCAAGGGAAGTGATTCCTAGAATTCAAACTGCGAGAGGCCTTTTCCTACTTCCAGGGAAGCTACTGTCATTCTGAATCAATGCTATGTCTCAGAAATGTATGGGACAGTCCCCAAGGTCACTGGCAAGTCAGCCACAGAATGACACTATTAGACCTGGACTGAGAACTTTTAAAAAGCCATGGAACAGCACCAGAGTAAGAGAAAGGTAAACGGGTCAGTCCCCTAGCCTTTATTGAATATCTATCATGCTTAAAGCAAGAAGCAATGCACTTTAAAAAAAAAAAAAAAAAAAAGTAAGTAAAGACCAAGCTAAAAGGGATCTTAAAGAGGTAGAGTTGCTTATTATTGAAAGATACGTGCCACGTCCCTGCCCCATCAGTGTCAGTCTTGGCCAAGTGACTTGCTTTGGCCTCACCACAGAGTGTGCTCCCTCCCCTGATTTTGAGTTTGGCTATCTAACGTGATTTGGCCAATAGGATGTTAGCAGACATGATGCGGCAGAAACGTTAAATGTTCTTGTGCTGTTAGGTTTTCTTTCCTGAATGTTTGCCTTCACCTTGAGAAGAGCCTGTCCTAAATGAGGTTACCTACCCAGAGGCCTGGCAGATTCACTAGAAAGCCCAGTTAAGCTCAACCAAGTGTAGTTTACATCAATCCATTCTGACCACGCCTTTGCAACGTGGTGAACAATAATTGGTTGTTGAAGTCCCTGCATTTCAGATGGGTTTGTAATGCAGCAATAACAGACTAATACGGAGAACATCTAGTATGACATCTTAATTTATCACTTTTGCAGGATTACATAACAAACGAAACAGCAGAGAGAACAACTTGGCTAAAACTGTGGCTCTCCAGGGTAGGTTTATTTCCACAGAGTACAAGTCAATCTCTTTTGAAAATCACCCCCAGGGAGAACGATGGGATCCATGGGTCCCATGGACAGAAGAATTCACAAACCACTGGACCCCCATTAGCATGTACATTAGGAACAGAACTTCACTGCACCTAAAAAGGTGATCACAGACCTGGAGGTCTGGAGAAGGAGCTGGGAAAAATCACCCAGTGGCTGAGGAGGAGTGATGTGAAAACATACTAAAACGATTAGGGCTCCAGTGTGGAAAGACACATGTTGAGAATCAATATGATTCGAGTCTGTCAAATCTTGAATAGAGTAAATGATATGAACATATGTTTGTTCACCAGATTCTGGAATTCTATTTATTTTTTTTTTAAAGAAGGAGCACACTCAGAGGCATAAAAAGGGAAACTTCAAGGAAAAAAGAGAGACTCTATTACTTTACATGGCTGAAAGCTATGGTGGCCATATGTCCCAATATATCCAGGACAGTCTCAGTTTCCACTGTTGTCCTGGGGTAATTATTAACAGCACCCCCTTTCACGTTCAATGCAGTACTGTATTGGATGGTAGATTATATGGTCGTATAGCTGACAGCATGCTGAACAAAACATGGTCAACAAACAGTTGAACAAAACAGGTCCAAGTAAGGTTTAGGTAAGTTCTTGAGAAGACCAGTCATGGGTTATCAAGGCACATGGGACTGAGGCACGGGGACCAGTGTGTCCGATTGCAGCAGTGGTGAGAGATGGTCAAGACCCCCAGGGTCTTAAAGGCCGGGAAATGGTATTCTTTCAGCCTAGGATGGGGCCCCCTTGGGCAACCCTGGGGCCTCCTCTCAGTGCCTTATCTGTACTGCCAGGCACTCTCTTTGTGGATTCTTGAAAGATCTAAGCACATGCAACATCACCGTTTTGGTTATTACTTCCTTATCAGAACATGCAGAAATTGAGGTAGAAGAGTGAGGTTCCCTCTTACCCACACAGAGGTCCGTGTAGCTTTCTGAGCTCCATTTGGCTTTCCCAGAAACCCTGCAGAAAACACAGCACTATAGTAAGGATAAGATTAAACAAAATTGTGAGTATTCAAATTGATTCAGGAAAAAAGTCTGGAACTGTGAGAACACAATTACGTAAACAATAAAAAAGAATTGAAGTTATATTGCTTTCAAGTACTTTGAGGTATTAGAATAAACGGGTAGCCTTAAAAAAATACATTGCTGAGGAAAAATCTCGGTCAGTTCTGCTTTAATGGACAGAAGAGATCATCTGTACTTAAAGTATTTGTGTATAATTGCTTCTAAAATATTTGAAAACCATTTGCTTTCTCAACTATGTTAACATTCCCCTCGGCAGTTTGATTTATATTATTATTAATTTTGGCAAAGCCTCTCTTGACAGCCACTATATGTGTAAACGCCTGCTGAATCTATCCAAATTATCACAAGTTCTGAATTATCATGATCCTCATCCAATTTTTAACTAAGACCAACAGAGTCAAAACATAAGAACCTTAGGGTAACTTGATATAGGACTAATAAGAACCTTAGAGTAACTTGATACCCTAAGTAGGACTAAACATTAGACATGTTTCGTAGCAGGGAACGAGTATACTTAGAGTTACACGTGGGGTGGAGGGTCAGAAGGTGCCAGACCCATTGTGCTGTAGGGATGCAGTAGTGTTGTAGGGATGGAGTGTGTGTGCAAATATACACAGAGGAGCTGTAGGGGTGAAGGGATGGAGATGTCACACAGATCCCCGTGTTGTGGGAATGGAGTACGCAGGGAGACACGTGATGGGTAGGGAAGGGGAGGGGGGAAGAGGTGGATATCCTTAATGGAAACACATCTCATTCTTATTACATAGACTTTCGCAGTCTAAGCTTGCCATATATCAAAGAAAGCTTCTATGAATATAAAAATAGTCGCTGAAATTACTATGTTCTGGAGAGAACTTGGCAAGGTTTGTACATACAAGGATGCTGAGCTGAAAAGGAGCATATGTGGAAATTAACCAGAGGCAGGAGCACAGTGTTCTCTTCACATGGACGGTTATACTATTTTTTTTTCCTCAAAAATGTTAGTACTAAATTACTCAACTGAATGCAACTGATCATTCCCCCCACCCCCTGAAATAGGTGAAATTTATTTACCTTAATTTCCTATCCAGTGTGTTGTTCTATTTTGACACTCAGAAATTTCTTCACACTTGCTTCAAGAACTCACAGGAAGCCTTGATAAGATCGCTATTTGCAGGCTTCACATTGTGAACATCCCCCCAAGACAGAGACGAGGAGAAGGTATTTAAAACCCGAAGAAGAGCAGAACAACAACAATAAAGAGTGAAAAGAACATTGGACAGAGAAAGGGACAAAAAGGAAGAGAAAAGAAAGGAGGAGGGAAAAGGACAGAAATAGTTATTGTTATCTGTCTGGTGTTGAGGGCCAGCCTTTCTGAGGGTAGGGGTGGGGAAATGCTAGAGACATGTTGAACAGATATGATCAGGATTGGCCCACACTTAGCCCTTCCTGTCTCTGGCTCAGCGGCCCTTCACACGCAGGATCTGTCGGCTCCTGATGTTGGGGCTGGTGGCAACACGGCCATGAGTTCGCAGATTAAACCATGTGGCTTCTGAGAAAACCCAATGAGGGAAAACAGAATACCCTTAGAAGATAGAGTCCTGGGGCTGTATCTACAAATGACTACTGGACATATCGACTTGCATGTCATTCTGGCCAAGGGTATCTCCCTGAACCAGCTGCCTTCCTGACTTTCTATTCTTGTCAACTCATGGCCATTCTCCCTATTAACCTGGCTCAACACTTAGAGGCACTTAGCTCATTTACCTTGAATTCTCTACACTCAATTCATTCCAGGAGTCACTAACCTTGCCCCCAATGTCCTTCTTTTTTCACACGGACCACCTGGGCCAAGTCCTCACCGATTCACCTAGACTAAACCTAAATCTTCCTCCCTGCAGAGTCACCCTTTACTTCAAGGTCCCTCTCCTGCTTGAAAATGATAGCACACTAGCCAGCCAGCCAGCCCATTGCTGTCTCACACAGCTGCTTCCCCTAGTGCTCCCCCATCTTCAGCTTTTAGTAAGTCCAGGCTGCTCGTCAAGCTGTGCCTTTTTTTCATTTAAGTGAGATCACACACATCGTTGCTCCCCACCTGGTTTGTGTTCTTGTCTTTGTGACTATTGTTCCTGCAGGACCTCCTTCTCTAGGAAGTCCTCCAGTGTGATTCTAGCCCTGACAGATCTCCCTCTCCTCTGAAAGACACCACAGCTACCATCTCTCTTGCCCAGTCAAACCCTAGGGTACATCCTATCTCATGTTTAACACCATGATTTTATGTGTGCACTCAAGGGAAGAAGTAACTTCTGCTTCTTCCATATCCCAGGCCCTGGCACATTTAGACACTCAGTCAATGGGTTTTGGGGTTAATGGATGAATGAATGGGTGACAGGACTCACTGCATGCTGATGAGTAATAAACAATGGATTGTTGTCATCATGTGAGAATTCGTTCAGTAGGGGAAGGCTCAACACACAGTGCCTTCACATATAGACCACCCCAGTGTAGGCGATGTAGATGGGAGCAGTGCTTCATGGGTAAAGTTGCCCTGGGCTCAGCATATCTTATGCTGGAAGACAATGGAAGGCTTCCCTTACCTGGCGGAAAAATGCCAAGTTTCCAACAAAAGGAGAAGGCTTGGGGTGTCTGATGCCCAGCTTCTCCAGTCTTGAAAACGCTGATGTGGAGTACCTGAGGGGAAAAGCAAAATTTAAAAACCAAGGACCTGAAGTTTTCATTCATACATTGGCCCTGTTAGGAAACAGAATTACTGAGCTCTCCTCAGGAAAGGGTGGAAGGAGTGGTTTCTGGTTGACAGTGTCTAAGGACCAAAGAGGTAGAGACGTAGAGGAGAGTGAGTGGAATAGAACCCAGGAAATTCCTCCTGATTGAGTGACAGGCTGGAGATTGAGGAATCCTAAAATGTCACAGTTAGAAGACAAGGTGATGCTGTGGTCTAAATGCCCCTTCCCCACCTAAAGTTTCCATCAATACATTGTTTTTAAAAATGTACCTCTCCCCAGTTCAGTTCCTTTGTCTCTACATCTACCATGGACAATTATCAGAAGGCAAAGCAGAAAAAAAAAAAAAAAGTAACAATGGCAAAAATAAGTTCCCTGTGCAAATTTGTGTTTTCCTGGTCAAAACTGACCCCTGCACATAATTTGTCCCTCATCACATTGCATGGACAAATAGAGAAAAATAAAAACCAGGAGGGAGAGAACACACCATGGAGGTAAGACCTCATCTCCAACTGCTTATAACCTCTTTATGTCTTTGTTTTCATGTCCTGAAACCATATGGGAAGCATATTTTCTTAACCAAAAATCAGGAAACGTGGCCCGACAGATTTCTGTGCCACTTTCTAGGAGAAAGCAGCAGTCTGAGAAGTGCAGCGTAGCTGTCAAAACATTGGAATTACTAGGATATTTCACCAGTTTATGGGAACAGAGGGATAACACAGTTAAAGTCAGAACTGGCTTAGAAAAACCTGGACATATGGCTAAAATCCCTAATCAGCCAGCCAATTAGGTCAAAAGTTCAGTTAGTTCAGAAAAATTAATGAGTCAAACTGGGTGTTTAGCATCATGCAGAGATCAGCCAAATCTCAATTCAGGAGTAAGGAAAAATTTAGAACATATCATTACAGCCAAGCTTCCTGGGAGTAGTAGAATTTAGACGAACAAAATGCTGCTCTAAAAATCATTCACTTATCATTAGAAAGATGGAATGTTCGTGGTAGTCTCTGACTTTCCCCTTTCCCACCTGTAGTCCAACAAGAAGCACTTAAAATACAACTTTTTCATCAAATATTCAGAAATTCAGGGAAAGGACAACCCAGCTTAAGTGCTGGTTTGTGTTACTCTGAGCAATGGGTCTACTTTCAAAGTAGTCACAAGGGAGAACCAAGAATGGGAAGAAGTTTTCCACCATCTGGCTGCATTACTGGGTTTGAATGAGTTCCCAGGACATCACATGTAAGTCCATGTTCAAGTGTGATTACAGGCCGCACTTAAGAGCCACGTGTGAATTACACGGATCAGTCAGGCCATCATTCCTCTTCATTAGCTTGTGTACGAAAGGTCAACAGCATAGTGTGCAAAAGTTATTCGTTCAAGTAGACTAGGATATTTTAAATAATTCCCCTCACGCCAAAGAGAAAAAACCAAAGAAGGCTTACCAGTGCACTTAACACTTCCCTCAGCGTCCTTGAATCTGGCTTCTATCTTCATTTCTCTATCAGTTTTTGTGAATTATTTTCTAAATGTGATCTCTAATGGGTAGAAAGAGATATGTAGATCTTGGGCCACGTAATTACATCTTAATTTTTTTATTAGATGTCTTGATTTTCTAATTAAAGGACAAGAAGTCTGTGCCTAATTACACGTGCTAATTATTATGCAAGTCCATGCCCTAATTATGTAACTCCACTTACAAAAATACTGCTTGTGTGTCTCTGCACAAAATTCAGACATTTTCAAACATATGGCATCAGCAGAGAATGTTCTGGACATAACCATAAACTTCACTTTGCAACGTGTACTCCAAGTATAGACTTGGGCCTCTTCAGCTGGGATGGCCAAAAGTTGCCATTAGTAACCAGAGTCCTCGTACCAGAATCAACAGGGAAGGGTCACTGGCATCAGACTGCTGGGCAGAATTGCAAAGTGAGTTCCATTTGTCTTGCTTTCACTTCCTTCTCTGCATCCTTGTTTCATCCTTCCTAGTCCCAGGGTCCTCATGCTGCCCTCTGTCTCAACACACTCTCTGGACAATCCATGGACCCTAGCTGTTATGGGTTGAATCGTGTCACCCCCAAAAAAGAATAGTTGAAGTCCTAACCCCTGGTACCTCAGAATATGATCTTATTTAGAGATAGAGTGGTCGCTAATGTGATTAGTTAAGATCAGATCATACCCAAGTAGAGTGGAACTCTAATCCTTATGGCTGGTGTCCTTATAAAAGGACGGCCACAGGAAGACATGGAGACACGGGGAGAATTCCATCTGACAACAAAGGCAGAGATTGGAGTTAACACAACTACAAGCCAGGGAACACCAAAGATGGACAGCAAACCACCAGAAGCTAGGAAGAGGCCAGAAAGGATACCCCTTTATAGGTTTCAGAGGGAGCATAGCCTTGCAAAAGCCATAATTTCAGGGTCTGGCTTCCAGAACTGTGAGACAATGAATTCCTGGTGTTTTAAGCTCAGTTTGTGGTACTTTGTTATAGCAGCCTTAGGAAACTGATACACCAAGAATACCCATGAATGAGTTTCAGAGAATCAATGAAAAAATATCTTTAAAAAAATCTCCTCCTGCTACTCTAAAAATTGTCACCATGAAGGAAATTTCTTTTTTATGTCAAATTGTGCCATTAGGTCCTGTGCCATCAAAAAAGTACAGGTGGCCTGGGATGCTACTGTGAAAAGCAAGTAGTATGCAGTTGTCATGCAGCCGCCATATTGTAGTATTCTTGTCTTTGATGGGAATTAATAAAAACATCCCTTATAATGATGGACATCTATCATTGTTTACCTTAAGGATACTTAAGTTGGAAAATGACATCAAAAAGTATATATAGTAGCCTTAGATACCCTTCTCTGGTTTCATTTCACAGCTGAAATAGTCATTTCTTGCTATAGCACACAAATTCCTGCACTGCCAGGGGTGTGTCTTCTACTACACCTTCTCAAAATAAATTGAATAATATGAATCATGTTCCAAATAAGATTCAATTTTTAAAGTCTAGAAGTTCCCCAGTATTTCATTTTCCCCGAGACAAAGCCCTTTCTTGATGGATTCCACAAAAGTGGTCAGCCTTTTGGTTAGCCAAAGAAGTCACTTGCGATAAATTGAGGAAATATTTTGATGAATCATGTATGAAAGAGATAGCCAAGCTGATTGAGGTTTGGAGCAAGAGAAGACAGTCAAGTGATGGCCTGCCCTCCAGGATTTCCCTCACTGAATATCTTAAGCAGCCACAGAAGACGTGGTTTCTCTCTTGTGTGCTTCTGGGAACCGCTAGCTCCTTGGTTCATCCATTATGTTCTCAACATTACTATTGAAGAATTTCTACTTGGTGAGATTCAGGTCTGTTGATGTGTTTTTGAAATGCCGAAATATTCCTTTGGCAAATAACACATCTCCTGGGATAAAAATCATGATTCTCCAGTGAAGCCAGGTAACCCCACCTGTCCTGCTCTTTGGAGAAGAAAAGCCCTTTGTCATGGTTACTCGATGCTTGTGACATGTATGGCCATCAAAGGACTTGCCAGCAATTCCATTAAAAATTGTGGCCACATTGGAAACATTAGAAACAAGGCCTTAAATTGTTGCCTTCTCAAAAGGTTTTAAGACACGGGAGCAGAGTGTTTGCCAACTTTGACAGAGATTTGGGCAAAAAAATCACTACAACTATTAGACAAAGCGTACTTTCATTTTACTGTAATTCTTTCTAGTTTTTTCTGTGAGGATTTTTTTCTGTTTTTGAGATTACATTCTCTATAATGTTTTCCTATTTCTATTTCTCTATATTTCTACTTTTAAACTTGATATAAGGGAAGAAATCTCTGTATTATTAATCCTTTACGAATATTATTTTTTGAAAATGTTATTAATTTATTTTAAAAAGAGAGATTGAAAGAAAGAACATGAGCAGGGGAGAGGGGCAGATGGAAAGAGAGAGAATCTTAAGCAGGTTCCATGCTCAGCATGGAACCCTATGCACGTCCCAATCTCACGACCCTGGAATCATCACCTGAACCAAAATCAAGAGTCAGATGCCTAACTGACTGAGCCACTCAGGTGCCTGTGAATACTATTTTTGTGGCTGCAGAATATTCCTCTTGTGGACATATCATAATTTACTAAATTATTCTTATTGGTAAATATTTAGGGTGTTCTTGATTTTTTTAGCTGATTTAAGATCTGTTACTACAACGAATATCTCTGTGCATCAACCTTTTCTAGCACTTTATGCATCAAGCTTTTCTAGACCTGAAATCCATGAGTGACCGGATTCAAATATTGGTACACAATGCTTTCCAGGAAGTTTGTCCCAGTGAGTCTCACTGGCAGTGTATCCATTTCACCAAATGCTCTCATAAAATTTTCCCCCCTTTTTTAGACACATCAATGTATCTTGATGTCTGCATTTCTTGGATTATGGGGGAGGGGGGAAGAGAGAGAGAATGAGAATATTTTGCCATCTCTTTTTCTCTAATTTCAAAAATATCTCCCACCTTTGAAATTCTTCCTTTCTCCCCTCATTACTACCATAGCTAATCCAGGTGGCAGGCATAATTGTGCCACACCAACTGGTTAAATAATTAATTGGAAAATGAGCAGTCATTGATGGGTGACTGTAGGTTGACTCCAAGCACACATTTGGGTAGGGAAACGAAGATAAGCAGATGAATTCTGAATAGGTTTTTGTTGTTTGTTGTTTTTTTTTTTTTAAGAAAATAACTCTCTACAGGCTGGTTAGTTGATTTGAAATTCTGTTTCCTTCTCCTTCCTTGCCCCATTAATACTACAGAAACTGTAAGTAGAAATTGCATCAGCCGTGCCTCCAGGCAGGAGCTCCTTAGAAATACTGAGTTTCTAGATGAGGTCACCCCAGGTCCCCTGTTAGCACCTCATCTCTGTTCAGCATCTTCTTGGTCGGTCCCCTCTCCCAGAACCCGCTGCCCCAAGACCATGCTCTCAGCTTGTCCTCAGGGCTGGAAACCATCTAGTGCACGTTCATGTCTCCATTAGTAGTAGTTAGATTATCTACTAAGATACAACCTACAAACCAGAATGTTCATTTACTAATCTGTCAGAGTAGGTATCCTTTTCCAGGAACAGGAATCTGATGTCCCTCCTCAGAGCCCCTCCCCTCCTAGTACTTGAGAAGCCAAATCAATCATCAGAGTGTTGAGTCAGGTTCTATAATGAGAGGTGGCTCATTAGAAGAGGCATGTCACTGGGACCCTGGTAAAATAATCCTGCCCTAATGCCGAGCACATCCCTATAAAGGTTTGGCAATGAGACAGTGTGCTTGCTGTCCCACCCACCTTTCCCCACTGATTTGTAGTGCCGCCTCTATCACACTCCTTAGTACTAGAGGTGCCTGGTTCTATTTTGATCCATTTGTCTGGCTTATGGCAATGCCTCACTATTTTAACTATTACAATTCTGTATTACTTTTTAATATCTTACTTTCTCATATTAGTTTTACAATTAACTAGTCTAGTTTGATGAAATAGTCTGCTGAGATTTTTTTTATTGGAATTGCATTAAATTTATAGAGTATCAACATTATTACAACATTGAGTATTCTCACCTATGGATGTATTATATCTCTCCATTGATTCTGTTGTCTCTGTCCTTCAGTAACATTTTATAATTTTATGCACAAGAATATCTCTTTGCCATTTACATATGTTGGTTATTGATATTGCTCATGTGTAGGAACACTATTTGTTTTTTATGCCAATCTTGTAATCAGTGATCCTTCTAAATTTTCTTGTTAGTTCTGTGGGATTTACATGTGGGATATCTGATTTCTTATGCTGACAATCATGTTTTATGCAAATAATATCAGTTTGTTCTATTTCTTTCTAATCATTTTGTTTCACTTTTCATTTTATTTTCTTATTACATTGGCTGGGACCTCTAGTACAGTGTTTAAAAGAAGCAATAAAAGAGAGCATCTTTTTCATAGTCTTGATTATAGGAATGTGTCTAATGTTTCAAACTCAAGAGTGAGATTTTGCTGCAGATTTTTTACAGATATCCTTTATTGGGTTAAGGACATTTTTTTTCTATTCCTCATTTGCTTAGAAAAGTTTTTCTTAGTTAGTCTTGCTATATAGGCTTATCTATTTTATTAATCTTTTCAAAGCACCAAGTTTTGCTTTTATTGATCCTTTCTAGTTTTTTGTTTGTTTGTTTTCTATTTCACTATTTGTTTAGCATTTTTTATCATGGTCCACCTTCTATTTTCTTTGGGTTTACTCTTTGTTCTTTGTTTCTTTGGGTTTTGTTTATCTGTTTTAGTTTTTTAAGTTAATAATTGTAATTCACTTATTTTTAGTATTTAAAAAAAAATAAATGCATTTAAGGCTGTAAATCCTCCTCTAAATGCTTCTTTACCTGCATCCCACACATTCTGAAATGTGGTGCTTTCATTGTCTGATAGTTCCATTCTAACAGGGAACTTCTGAATATAAAATGTGCTGTAAGATGGACACGAGCAAAACTCAGAGGGAAGTATTTTTGAATTATAAGACTTTCCTATTGTTTTTCATTTCTGCCCAGCCTTACCTATAAGATTTACTAAGTAAAATTCCTTATAATTTGTTCCAAAAGACCCAGAAAAGGGAACTGCTTAAAGTCCTCACTCCTCTAGGGGAAAAGAAAATAAATGAGTACTGAATAAATACATAAGTATCTGACTGATATTTTCCCTAGTAATGTAAAAACCACAAAAGCCTACTCATTTCAGTCATTAGCCTGACAACAGCTTTGTCACAACACAAGAAAAATACATTTATACAGACATACGATCATATAAATCATATAAAGGTAGAAATCAATATTATTTTCACATTACTGATTTGGAAATTAAGTCATAAGGAGGTTACGGAAGGCACTTAAGTGCTGCTAAGCAATTGAGTCGGAATGGAAACCAGGTCTGCCACATTTCAAACAGGTGCTGGTATCCACTAACTCCACTAACCTGTTCCTTTCCATCCTCTAGGCTAGGATGTTGTGGATAAGCCACCACATGAGAACACACAGAGAATATGCTGAGAACAAAGGCAGGTTTATTAGAAACCAAAGGTATAGTAATAACAGATGCTAATGAACTGATGATCATGATGAGAGATATATTTTGTCTATCTAAAAGCCTCACTTGTATTTCTTACCCATCTCTTACTCAGAATTCTCAACTATGTCTTCTTTCAGTTGTGTTGCTTTCTCCCGTTCTCCTGGATCATTCCTGTCTGGATACAAACATATTGCAGTGTCTTCCATCATAAAGGAAAAAGGCAAACCCCTTTGATTCCAGGCATTGCCTTCTTTTTCATCCTTCCTTGAGAGTAACATCCTTTGAAAGCATTATCTAGACTTGTTCTCTCCCCTTCTATACCCCTAGTCTCTTCTCCACCTGTTCCAACTATGTTTTTTGTACCCACCACTTTATTGGGATTGCCCTTGTCAAGGTCATTCATGATTCTTATCTTGTCAATCCAATGATTTCTTGCCAATCTTTGTACTTGACCTCTCAGTAGCATTTGACACAAATCAACACTTTCTTCTTCCTGAAACACTCTCCTCCTCTTGCTCCCTGTTGGCATTCCTCCTACTACAGAGGCTGCTCCTCAGTGTCTTTGCTACCTCCTTTCCTTCTAATAGTCTCACCACTTTGCATACCATCTATACATCAATAACTTCCACATTTCTGGGGTGTTTGGGTGGCTCAGTTGGTTAAGTATCCAACTTTGGCTCAGGTCATGATCTTGTGGTTTGTGAGTTCAAGCCCCACGATGGGCTCTGTGCTGACAGCTCAGAGCCTAGAGCCTGCTTCAGATTCTATGTCTCCCTGTCTCTCTCTCTGTGTGCCTTTCCCCTGCTTCTGCTCTGTCTTTTCTCTCTCAAAAATAGGTAAACATTAAAAAAAATAACTTCCACATTTCTATCTCTAGTTCCATTCTCCATTCTCTCCACTAAACTCATCTTTATACAACTGCCAAATTGGTTGCACCCTTTTAATGTCTATTAGGCATTTTAAACTTAACATATCTAAATCTGAGTTCAATTTTCCCTCTAAATTTCATCCTGCCTAGTCATCTCTATGTCACGATTGCAACCACAATCCACCCATTGCTCAAGCCACAAACATTTGAGGCATGGTCAAGTGTGTAATTGTTTAATATATGACTACCCCTTTTAGTTGGAGAATTATACATCTCCACCCCATTTACATTAGGCTTGGTTATGTGGCTTTTTTTTTTCCTTTTTTGCCAACTGAGAGTAAACAGATACAACATGAACCACATCCAAGCAAAAGTCAAGAGAGCAGCACACGGTGAACCATTTATTTTTCCCTCTGCCATGAGACCCCTAGTCTCCCAGGTGAGAGCTTTCCTGAAGTCTGGGTCCTGTAATAAAGATGAGGAGGAGCAGAGCTGAAAGTGATCCATGCTAGATATTTAGTGTGAGCAAGAAATAAATATTTGTTGATGTAAATCACCGAGATTGAAGGCAGTTGCTGTCCATGTGAAACTTGCCTGAAGCTGACTGATATTAGACCTGTTTTATCCTTCTCTTTCATTTTTCATACTTTACAATCTATTGGCAAATCCTTACAGTTCCATCTTCAAATTAGCTCCTTCGCCATAACTGCTCACTTCTCTCCATCTACATTGCTTCCACCCTGGTACAAGCCCCATAGCAGGGCTATTTGCTAGTATCTAGCAAATGCATTTACCCTTTGACCCATCAAATTCACTTCTAGGAATTTGTTCTACCTGCATCCTTGAACATATACAGAGGTATTCATTTCAGCATTTTTACAACATCAAAAGACTGGAAACAACCTAGATGCCTGTCAGTTTGGGGCTCTTTAGATAAATCATGATGCATCCATTTAATAATATACTATGCAACAAAGATGGAAAGTTGTTAACATACAATATTACACATTGTTGGTGTTTAAATTTCCCCAAGTGTCTCATAATTTTTCTTTTATAGTACATTTGTTGAATGAGGATCTAAATAAATTCTATGTGTTGTAATTGGGTCAGATGCCTCTTGAGTATCTCTAAGTCTCTAAATTCCCCTCAACCCCCCCCCCCCCAACCTACCTTTTTCCCTCTTGGATTTTTTATAAACAAAACAGGTTGTGTCTTGTAGAGTCTCCCATAGTCTGAATTTCAATAGTTGCATATTCCATGGTGTAGTTTAACATGTTCTTCAGTCCCAGTCTAGTAGTCTGATCTAAACCACTGGTTCCTGAATTTGTCTGCACACTGAGGAGCTTCAGAATATCCTCATGTTTATGTCCTACTCCCCACCCCCCACGGTGACTTAATTATGTAGGGTGTGACTTGGGCTTTGTAATTTTACAAAGATCCTCCATTGACTGCAGTGTTCAAAGCCTGATCCAGAGGCTTTTTCTGTCAGACTGCGCTATAGGAGATTGATGATATCTATTTTTCTCTGTTATTTTGATCTTAGGACTTGTGAAGATTGTCACCTAGATCCATTAATTCATTAGGAGCTGCAAAAGGGTGATATTCCTTCTGCACTGTTAGCTGGAATAATTCTGAATTTACCCTCATCTGCTATGGTTATAGCAGTTCATATAAGAAAAGTAGGATCAGTGCTTGAGTCTTTCCTTTTATTGTTAGTTTTCAAAATAATGAGTTGATTGTATAACATCGTATAGTAATAACTCCTGTAATTTTTGTATCATTTTGAATTCATGAGTTTAAGTATATTTGATATGTTTTGATCCATTGTAATGATTGCTTTATTCATCAAATTGTCCCATCTTTGGCTAGTGGGACCACATATAAGTTTGCTCCTGAGTACTTTTGATAGAATGTCTTTCTTGCTTTCTGAAATGTCAAGATGCTTCAGGTTCATCTTGTACATTTCTTGCCCCAGACCTAGATTAGCCACTTTCCCAAGAAGCCATGGTTCTGTTTAATGGAAAATGCTATCTGGGGATCATAATAAGAGAAGACTTTTCACTGTACCTCTTGGTGATACTTCATGATACCATTTTGATACTTCAATCACATGAATGCCTATGCAAAAACGTGAATAGATCTTGAAACTTTTAAATTAAATCCTCTATACTTGGAATTATTTTAAATGTAGAGTGATACCTTACAAAAAAAAAATCAATATGGTGAATACTATCAAAAAGTGAAGGACATTTTTAAAGTTGGTTCACACCCAGCATGGAGCCCAACATGGGGCTTGAACTCAAGATCAAGACCTGAGGTGAGATCAAGAGTCAGACACTTAACTGACTGAGCCACCCAGGCACCCCAGGTGAAGGAATTAAAAAAAATTTTTTTTTCAACGTTTATTTATTTTTGGGACAGAGAGAGACAGAGCATGAACGGGGGAGGGGCAGAGAGAGAGGGAGACACAGAATCGGAAACAGGCTCCAGGCTCTGAGCCATCAGCCCAGAGCCTGACGTGGGGCTCGAACTCACAGACCGCGAGATCGTGACCTGGCTGAAGTCGGACGCATAACCGACTGTGCCACCCAGGCGCCCCAGGAATTTTTTAAAAGTAAGCTTTCCCAACTGTATTAGTTTCCTATTGTCATTATAACAAATAACCACAAACTTAATGGTTTAAAACATTGTATTATCAATATATAATATATATATATATATTTATATATTATATATATATATATTTATATATAATATAAAACAATGTATTATCTTACAGTTCTGGAGGCCAGCAATCCAAATGAATCTCGCTAGTCTAAAGTTAAGATGTCAACAGGGCTGGTTCTTTCTGGAGGCTACAGGGGAGTATTGGTTCTTTGTTTCCTTGGCTTATGGCCACATCACTCCAATCTCTACTTTCATTCACCATATTAACGTCTCTGATTCTGACTCCTCCTGCGTTCCCCCCATAAAGGCCCTCATGATTACATTTAGGACCCACCAGGGTAATTCAGTACACTCTCCCTATCTCAAGATCCCTAATCGCATCCTCAAAGTCCCTTTTGCCAAATAAAGTGGCATTCACAAATTCCAGGGCGTAGAACATGGACATCTTTGGGAGTCATTATTCAGTTACCACACCAACTTATATTTCTATAAATATAACCTATATTTATGTATACACCCTGACTTTATTTTGGAGTGTGCCTGAAAAGGGGAAGTGCCTGGGTGGGGACCATGAGATCATCAGGGCTTCCTGTTTAGAGAGAACTGGATGGTACATCTGCTTGGGGGTGGGAGGAGGCAAGCCCAAGGCTCACATGACATTAAGCCTTTGTCTCAGGCACCAACCGCTGAACTAAGCTTTACTGGCCCTCCCGACTAAACAGCCAACAGATACGTATTTTAAAGAAAATATTACAATTTTTTTAAACAAATAATATGTCATCCAGTTGATGGCTATTATAGCACAGAGCTAACTTTTTCATTTCTATCCCAACTTTTCGGAGCGGGAGAGTCCATTGAGGAAATAAATCTCTAAACTCAGTCATTTGTATAACATCTTTACAATTTCTGCCATGTCTGCAAATGTCCTATGCTATTACTTGCTTACCAATTTCCTTTAAATAAACTTAAGTGCATTTATTTCAAAAGGAAACCTTATGTCATGACCATAAATGAAAACTATTACCGCTTCCATAAATAAGAAGTAATGGTAAAAATCAACACTACACCGTGGAAAAATTTTTAAGCCTGTGAACCCCCTAAAAGTTCACACGGATGGTCCATAGGCCACTGCTGGGAAGACCTGGCTCTTGAGGACAATCTGAGCAGGCCACATGTTTTAGTGTGCTCTGTCTAGTTTGTCCCAGCTTAGCAGACAGCTTAACACCAGGCCCAGAGAACGATGAAAGACCTTTCTCAGAGCGCACGTGGAGAATTAGGGCAAATGAATCTTATTGTCCTGTATTTCTCTCTCTCAGTACTGAAGAGAGCTAGTCTGCTTTTGCCATTGGATTTATTCTAAACCGTGATAGTAGTTTACCCTCCCGAAGAGGTGAGGTCCTAGCAGTGAAGTGCTTTATCACTGTGAGGGCGAATGTTAACCGACATGTTACAAATGAAGAGTATCACTGGGTCGACACAGATTCACTGCATGTCTCGTTGCAGACACGGTGCTGGGTGCTAGGGACGCTGCAGGGATGTGGCACTTACAACCTAGTGGACCAGACGGATTTTCCATGGCTAATGACAAGCAGTTAATTAAGCATTTACAGTATGATCTTTGCAGCAAAGAAGCATCCCATGCCTGTTGAAATGTATGCTTTGTAGTTTGCTAACTTAAGAGCACTCCTCCTGTCCAACTACTGGATGGAATTTGTCACAGGTGAAAAAAATGGCAAGCAGTCCTTAAGGTTGTTACTCCCCCTCAAGACTAGTTTTCAAGCAACAGGGCCCTCCCAAGGGGACCAATCTCCTGAAAACCATTAAGCTGAGGACGGAGGGATCAACACTGGCATGGATAACAAGAGCTGTGTCACCATAGCAGGTGAGGGCACTGGAAGAAACTGCTGCTTTGGAAGGGCTGGTAAACCAGGAGGCCAGACAGAGGGAGCAAAGAGGGTACACTGAGTGGGCCCTGCTATCCCAGGATTTCCAATGCCTGTCCCGCCCCCAGAAAACCCGCCAGTGGGGACTAATTGGCACCTCTGGGGCTGAGGCAGCAAAGGGCGTGGAATCGGAGTTGGTGGTTAGGAAGGGAGAGGGGCTCGGTGAAGACGCCTCTGCCTCTGCTCCCCGATTCTGCCCCACATCACAGTTGGCCACAGACAGATTCTGTGAGCAGGCCTTGCCCTTCTGCATCAGTGAGAAGTAAGGAGAATGATGAAGTAGCACAGAGAAGTTTCACAAGGTGGAAACACATACAACCTAGCTTTCTATTTTAAAAATAGAGCAAAGCCATTGAATTTTGTCATAAAATCGGTTAAGTGATATTTATGAAACACTTCCGGATTTTTTTTAAAGTGTTGGTTGTATGACTGAATTTAACTAGACTGAGCCCCCCGCCACAGACACGCTGGAAAATACAATGACAAGTATCTGATCTTAGCCAAAAGGCCGAGAAGCGATACAATGACAAATATAAATGCAGCATAAAATCTTCCCCTGAAACCTCTTTTCTAGCATGGAGAAGGAAAAAAAGGACTAATGGCTTAATGCATTTAAGAAGCACAACAGATGAACATAAGGGAAGGAAAAATAAGATAAAAACAGAGAGGGAGGCAAACCATAAAAGACTCTTAAATACAGAGAACAAACTGAGGGTTGCTGGAGGGGAGATGGCTGGGGGGATGGGCTAAATGGGGGATGGACATTAAGGAGGGCACTTCTGGGATGAGCTTTGGATGTTATATGTAGGTGACGAATGACTAAATTCTACTGAAACCATTATTACACTATGCGTTAACTAACTTGAATTTAAATAGACAAAAAATATATTCATAGTAAATATCTTTAAATAAAATATTTTTAAATTTTTATGGTATTTAATTTTATAAGTTTTAAATACAGATCTACTTATATATAATTTTATATGTTTATCTATTTGAAAATTAAATGCTGGGCCTCGAATTCCTCATGCGTCCGGAGGCCGTAAGCCTGGACGTGGCCTCCTCCAAAGCCCCTGCCTCATTCTGCTTCCCCCAGAAGCTGGCGAATATGGCTCTTGAGAGGAAAAAAGCAAACTCCCAGGTTTCTTACAAACTCCTGTCAAGAAAGAATTTTGCTTCGGTGAACTCCTCTCTTCTCAGTTCCCCCACCGCTGATTCCGCAGCCCTGCCCATAAGAATGAGGTTCTCAGCAGTGAGAACACAGGCAGCTTCTAGATCTACAAACACAAGTCACCCACGACGTATTTTTGCAGTGGCGGAAAAAGAACTAGGTTGCCCCAGTTCGGCAGGAGCATCACGGTGAGACAATTTAAAGGACTCTTGTTCCTCCTAGACAGGTAAGGGTCCAGGCCAGAGCTGAGGGTTCATCTCTCTCTCTCTCCATCTGCCAATTAGTAGACTGGGCCTCACTGATAATTGTGCTCTCAAGGTAGTGGCTTGTTTAAGTAATTGATGATGTTTGTCCTCACTCGGGAATCTTAGCACATCAAAAGATGTTGAGAAAGCCAAAATTCACCTAGAGTCTGAATTAATCACTTTGTCAAGCACAACAAAGGCTGTCTTGCTTTGCTAATAATCCCAAATGAGGTAGCAACCCTCGGTTAAATAAGGAAACTGTGGTGTCTGTAATTAATATTTCAAAGGGCTCAGACTGGCTTTTTTTACTCTATTTTTATGAGAGCACAGCGAAATGCATGCAGAGCAGGAAGAGTGAGGCCTGACTTCACTGGCTTCATAGAAAAAGATTTGGGGGCTTTTGTTAACCACAGGGTCACTGTGTATGGCTGAGCCTGGGCCAGAGGAAGTTAGTCCCAGCATCTGCCTCCAAATGCTGCCTGGAGCCTCAGCACTTCCTCTTGCCCGGGCTTGGCTTCTGGAGTGCCACTGAACACCTCCCCTTTCCCCCCGCTTCAGCCGCTTCAGCCTTTCCGGGCTCACCTCAGAACCCACCTGCCCTTCAGCCTGCTCTCTGGCCAACTCTCTGACCTCAAATTGGCTCTGTTCACCTGACAACGCAAACTTCCCCAGCCTCCCCACAGGCCCTCACTGCCCTTTGCCTCCCTACCTCCTAGACCCCCATGCCAGCCCAGGTCAGCCCTGGCATCCAGTCACACTGAAGCCCCGACTCAAGATCATGTAGCACAGGTCAGAGCCCCAGGATCCTGCAGGTCCAGGATGGAAGGCTGAACACGTTGCTGTGTTGGCCTGATTCCAGCTGCGTGGCCATCTCTAAAAGAACATTGACACCCCCAAGGCCACTTGTTAGCTGATGAGCGGGATGAGGGGATGGGATCTGGCAGCCACCCAATTCAGTTCGGCGATCCTTACAGACTGTGGATACCATACAAAGGGTGAGTAAGACACATCTCAGCCCCCAGAGAGCCTACATTCTGGAGATCAAATGGGAGGGAGGGGATGGGATTTCCCTTGGACTTTGGTGAACCCTGATAACTAACTGCCTTCTAGTTACTTCTTATCTTACCTACTAACTCCCCAGTTAGAAACCTCAGTGTCATCTTTGATTCTTTCCATCAGTCTTCGTCTGCTACCAATCCTCACATACTGGCAGTTGGGCTTTCAAAACATCTCGAATGTGTTCTCCTTTCTTCTAACTGGCACTGCACGATTTCAGCCATCACTGTCTCCCTGGGGCATGGACTCTTCATTGGTGTCCTGAAATGGCCTCCCAGCCTCTGGTTTCTCTCTTCATCCAACAATCTGCTATCCACACCAATGCCAGAAGAATCTTGGTAACGTGCATATCTGACCATGTTGTGGCCCAGTTCAGAGTTCTTTGTTGGCTCCCTGTCACCAAATACTAAACTCCTTTATTTGGCACACAGGGCCTTGGATGATCTGGCCCTGGACTGACTCTTCAGTGTCATTCCAAGTGGTCCCTTCCGCTGCCTTTAGACTCCAGCAATCTTGCATGACTTGGACATTTCTAGTTATACCAGCTTATTTTACCCTTCCAGGCTTTTACCCATGCTCTTCTCCAGGGCTAGGACTGAGGCATCTAGGGTGCAACATTTAATGAGGCATTCACTTCCAGGGATGTGCAAATGCCAACCCAGCTCTTGTATGACCCTGAGAGTGAATGCCTCCTTAAATCTTGTGTTCCAGATGCCTGTTTTCCTCACCCTGGTCCCAGCACACGCTTCTCTGCCTGTTGTGTCTGTCCTCTTCCTCTACCTGGAAAGTCCTAACCATTCTTCAGGCTCTGCTAGAGGGCTACCTCCTCCAGGATCCCACCCAGAATAGAGATGTTCTCCTTGGCCACCAGCTCCCTAATGTGGAGGGGTTGCAAATGAAGAGCAGGAAAGCTCAGTATATTGTTTGTGAGAATATAATCCTGTCTAAGTTCTTTATTTACTGTACCTGGTTCTGTTTCTATCATGCGGACTTAGTCATCTGTAGTTAATCCTTTTGTTTTTATGAAGTCCTTAAAGAACCCTTTAGATGTTGTTGTGAAAAGGAGACATCTGCCTTGAGTGAACCCTAACAGACAATTAAATTAGAGCGCAGAGAGGGCAGAGGGGGCTACTTTTGTCTCTGTGTCCTGCATAGTAATAGCGAACAATTACGGAATGTTTCCCATGGGCCAGGAGCTGTTCTAAGTGTTTTGCTTTTATTAACTTATTTATTCCTCTCCACACTCTGTGCAAGAGGTGCTACTTGGATCATCCTCATTTTTCAGATGGGAAAACTGAGGCTCAGAGAGATTAAGTAACTCACCCAAGGTCACACAGCCAGTAAGCAGCTGAGCTGTCTGGTTCTGGAGTCTGTGCTTAAGCTGGCAGCCTCCGCAGTCTGTCATGTTACATTTGCAGAGCAGCAGATTGCCTGGAACCCAACCTGTCTTACAAGCCCTGCCCTGCTCACTTCTGTGGGTTAAGGACTCTGAGACCCCTGCTAAAAGGCAGATGCCATCCACAGGACTCTGTCATCCCCTGGGATCAAATCAGTTGATCAAATCAGCCAGTCAGTCAGCAGAGCCACAAGAGTTGATATAAGGACAGGTAAACTTAAAGTGAAGACTGGCCTGGGCAGAGTGGAGGCCAGCTGAGTTTCGATATGTCTGAGTAGCCAGGGTTGATACACAGGGGCACCGGGTATTGGTACAGAAGAATTCTGTTCTTTTGTATCTTGCCTAGTAGGCATTCAAAAAATACTTGCGAATTGGATGTGAGGTTATGTCTTCATAAACCCAGCCAATATTCCCATCTTTCTATTGCATTGTGACCTGTCCAATAGCCTAGAACAGGCCAGGGAAACCCAATTCTGTCTCCCAGCTTAGCAAATGGCTTAAAATGCTTAGGCAATCGAAATAACGAAAGGATATTGTGAGTGTTTCAAAAATATTTAGAATCCCATTGTATCTTGTTTGTTACTGTAATCCCCAAATCTTTGCATTGACCTAAATCTTAGCAAGCTGACTCTTTGGTCTTTGCTCATCTCCTAGCCACAATGCTCAAGTGTAGGTCCAACTGGAAATTGCATGAAAAAAAGGCAGAAGGCAATAGCTCCAGTCTAAAATCACTGAGAGTGTCAATGCCCTTTGCTCATCAGCTCTTAACCCCCGAGCCCTGGTTCAGATGTGCAGACCTACGGAATCAGCCTGACCTTCGCCATCAGGGGAACTGCCTGCCACATCACTCGTGCCACAGTGTGAATAAATTTAATTAAAGTACATCTGTCGTCCAAAGTTTCACCATGGGTTTTTCAAGCCGGTTACTGAGCCTTGTAAAATCTGTAAGCTCTTCTCTCCTATGATGAGGTATTGAAACAAGATTTGGTTGTTCCATTCTTCATTCCATAAAGATGTATCTAGTGCCTGCTCTGTGCCAAGCACTGTGCCAGATGCCATCATACTGTACCAAGAGAATACATAGGGCCTTCTTGGCTTTTACTGAAGAGTAAGATCGGGGCAGTTGCCAACTGAGGAGAGTGAAAATGGATGGAGAGCCTTCAGAAAGCACATGGCTAATGATAGCTAACATTTCCTAAGCACTTGCTATGGGTCAGGCATCGTACCAAACTCTTCGTGAACATTGTGCCCTTTCGTCTCCACCCACATCCATGTTATGTCCACTATGTAGATGGGGAAATTGAGACTGAAAGCTGGCCCCACGGGTGCAGCCCAGGCTTGATCTGACTGATGGAATGGCCTGAGCCTCCAGCCAGGCCTCTGATGTGTCTGCTTTGGCCCAACAAAGCTGATAAGAAAAAGGAGACTACAAGAGTCTCCTAGGAACAAAAGAAAAGAGAAGCACCACAAACTGGGGGCTTATAACCATAGAAATGTATTCTCTTGCAGTTCTGGAGGCCAGAGTCTGAAATCAAGGTGTCACAGGACCATGTTCTCTGAGACTCTAGAAAAGGATCCTCCCTTGCTCTTCCTAGCTTCTAGAGTTGCTGGCAATCCCCAGAGTTCCTGGCTTACAGCCACTCTCTCCAACTCTGCCTCCACTGTCACATGGCTTCCTCCCTGTGTGTCTTAGTCTTCATATCACCTTCGTTCTGCCTGTGTCTGCATCCAGTTTCCCACTTCTTATAAGAACATCAGTCATGGATTAGGGCCCACTCGAACCCACTGTGACTTCATCTGAACTTCAGTGCATCTGCCAAGACCCCATTTCCAGCTAAGGCCACATGCTAAGGTCCCAAGTGGACATGAATTTTGGGGGAACACTACTCAACCCAGTGCAAAGACCATCAGAGCTGTCAGCAGACCTGGAAAAAGCCTGAAGAGAGTGAGTAACCGATATGTGTATATTGTTGCGGAGGGGTGTTCCATGCCATCCTGGGACAGAAAAGATGATACAGAAAGAACCTGATCCTAATGAAAGAAGATAGTAATTCAAAAACGTTTTTCCCTAGCTCATTCTGAATGCCATGCTTTGTTTTTTGCCTACTGGGGTGTGGGGACTCTTTTGATATTTATGATTACATTAGCTCATCTATATTTAGTTGTTTTACTCAGCACACCCATTTTATAGAGAAAAAGGAAATGAAGTTTTGGCTGATTATGGATTACAAGAGCACTTGCAATTCGGATTTGCCAGCAACTTCGTAGAGGACAGTGTGCACAAGTGTATGACAGGGAAGAGCGTGGAAGTGAGTTAAGTCTCCTTTTATCTTTGAAACCCCAAGTGAAATTCACCCTGTGTAACAGGCCTTGCAATACTGGGATATGCCCTTTCTTCTTATAACCACCAGCCAGCACCAAGGGGTAGTTTCTGGAAGGGCAAGAGATAATCCTAAAACATATATATATTTTTAAGAACACAGTAGGCCTTAGCACCCATGAGAATATTTAAAGCAATTCTAGAACTATTTATGTTTTCAGCCATAGCCGTTTCTTGGCATAACAGCATCCATAAATTCATTGTGCAGCATAGAACAATACATTTATCCTAAACAACACAGCTCCCAATCTGCAAGGGTGTCCCCTGGTTATAATATATTTCAGGATAGGGTGGACACACTAGGTTTTCCATATTTAGGCTTCTTTGGGTCTTCTGGACTTGGGCAATGCCTCCCTTCCATCTTGCTTTTCCTGACTGAAGTTGGGCCCTCAGTGTGTTAGCTACTCCCTTCCCCACCTGATCCCCTGAATCAATATTCACTGTTCTCAGTGTATGCTCCAGCTCAGTCATCAGTCCACCCCTGACCCCATTGTCTGTTCACCTAGAAATACCTGGTCACATCCCCAGGCTCAGTTCAGGTCCAACCTGCACCCCTACCCTGAGCTCGTGACCCCATGGTAATACTCTTCGTGCTAGTTCATCACTCCACAGCTAAGACCACCGCAACCCTCCATGTCAGTATCTCGGCTGCCAAAGTCCTCATCGATGTCCATTCCTTTTTTTTTTTTTTTTTGAGATCATTTTTTTCACTTACAGTAAAAATCCAAGTGTCCAATAGCTTTAAGGTTTTGTTTGTTTGTTCTTCGTTTGTTTTTATTTTTGTTTCTTATTTTGTTTTGTCTTGTTACTCGTGGCCTCTTTCTGCTTCACCAGAGATCAGGACCCAGACATGAAATCTTGGAGCATATGGTAGATTGAATCATTGCTTCCAATTTTTCACACCCTCCTTGTTTCAAAATTCTATATCATCATCCTTTTTTGATGTCTTTTAAGTACCTCCCTCCATGGTGGGCGGAGTCTTCTTCCTCCTCATTAATGTTAGGCTTGGGCATGTCACTTGGCTTATCCAAAGAAATATGGGCAGAAATGACAGTAAACCACTTCCAGGCTGAGGCCTCAAGAGACATTATTTCCTCTAGTATCTTTTGCACTCCTGTGATCTGTCAGGTGTAGAGCTTTTCCCCAAGTATCCTCTTCATCCTGGGCCCCATTACAAACACATATGAAGTAGATCTGAACCCCACCCACAGCCTAAAACAGAGCCACCCCAGCCACCCCACAGACTGTGAGACAAATAAATGGTAATGTTTGCCAATGAGTTTAGAGGGGTTTGTTATACAGCACTGCAACAATGGCTAATACAGGTCAAGTCACTTGACTTCTCTACACATTCATTTCCTCAACTATAAAATGAGGCCATTGGATTATAATCAAGGTGCTTGACATTTTTTCTACCCCTGCACTGCTGAGGTCTCTGGAATATACCCAACAGTAACAGAGACTAAATGTATCAGAGTAAAATACTACAAATCACTAGAGAAAGAGAACAATGGGGAAATGTTAATTCCCTTTAGGAGTGGCCATGGAGAGAGTCATTTCAGTGGGGCTGAAGGGCAAATGGGAGGGGAGAATGTGAGCAAGTGTGGGATCCTCTTTCTAGTCTCTTGGCTGGAAAGAGAAGGATGGGTGGAATGGTAGCTGAGTGGAACACACAAAAAAGAGGTGGTTAGTTGATTGGTTGGTTGGCTGGCTGCCTTACTTGCATATAAGACAAGAGGGATTTGATTCTGCAGAGACACATTTATAATGTCATAATTAAGGGATAACGGAGGTAAGGGCTTAGACAGGAGTGTGCAGGAAACGAAAGGTCTGGTCTACAAGACAGAGAGTGGAGGAAGACATACCAGGATTTGTGTGCTGATATGATATGCATCACTGACACTTCCAATTCTCAAACACGTGGGCAAGGCAAGCATCAACCAATGAAACAAAGGCCAAATGGCAAAAAGAATTGTGCGGTTACTGTTCAACTCAGAGGATACATGTAAATTTTGTCACAGGAAAATCTTAAATTTTTCTGGAAAGCAAATGGGTCTAAAGCTTGGTTTACAGAGCACTTTTCAAGAAACAGACTTTTTTTTTAAACACCTAAACTAAGAGAGAAACAATTGCCATCAATAGACTAATAATAACGTATGGATGTAAGATATACTGGAATTTGAAATTTATCGGATTTGAGATTTATCGGAAATTGAAGCTCAGAAAGGCAGCTGACATGTCAACCTTCTTCTTGAGAGAAAAGTCCATCCTCTTCTCAATTGCCTTCCTTCCTAATTGCTTCGAAACCTGCTGCATTCTGGCTTCTGTGCCCATCACCCCATTAGTGACCATCTCCAGTATCACCTAAGACTTTTTAGTTGTTAAATATCACAGGCATTTTTCAGCCTCATCTGACCTGTTCAGGGTCAAAAGCAACCTAGTGATGTAAGCCCACGATCATTCAAAATAAGACCACTAGTTTGAAATGCAGCTCTCCACCCTTTTCACTTTTATGCATTCCTAAAGATCATGGGAGAGTTCTGAACGGTGCTAGAACTAATTAATAAATTAATAGAAACAAAAACAAAATCATGATCTATCTACCCAGCATCTACGTAATTACGGCTGAGTATAAGCCTGCAGTTAATAGGTAACAACTAGCTAACACTTATTGAACACTACTGGGCTGGGCAAGTCTCCTCCATGTCTTAACTCACTTAATCTTCCAAGCATGCTATGAAGCCAGTACTGTTACTATCCCTATTTTACAAAAGGGGACCCTGAGACATAGAGACCTTACCAACTTGCTTACGCTTACGAGGCTGGGCAGAGTGTGAATCCAGGCAGTCTGACTGCGGGCTCAAACTCTGGATCACTGCACAAATGCAGAAAGGCAGCCATGAGCGAAGTGGTTTTTCGTGAGTTTTTAAAGACAGTATTGGAGAACTGACACACGGGTGAAGTTCTTGGGAGTCATTTGCTTTCCTAAATGGGTTCCCCAGTCACCTTTGCACTGTGATTTTGTTTAGCAGTCCTTCCCTTATAAATAGTGCAGAGATGAACTTCACCCACAGCACAGGCTAGGCTGAATTATAGAGACATAATCTTTTATTAAGATCCAGAGCTCAGGGTGCCTGGGTTGCTTAGTCGGTTAAGTGTCTGACTCTTGGTTTCCGCTCAGGTCATGACCTCATGGTTTGTGAGTTCAACCCCCGCATCAAGGCTCTGTGCTGACAGCGCAGAACCTGCTTGGGATTCTCTTTCTCTCCTTCTCTCTCTGCCCCTTCCCTACGCATACTCTGTCTCTTTCTCTCTCAGAATAAATAAATAAACTTTAAAAAAAAAGGATCCAGAGTTCGATTCGATGACATTTTGTTATATAACAAGTGAGAATTGTAGCGGGTCGTGGTGGAATGCAGCCAGAAACAAATGGAAATTCTCTATGATAATATTCATAGCAGCAAAGAGCAGCTGACATGTATTGGGTGTCTATATATGCCAGGCCCATGCCACACAAAATTCTGTGTATTATCTCTCAGTTTGGTTTGGCTCAACAAAAAAGTGAGTGCCTGTTATGCATAGAAATGTATTGAGTAGCCCAAGCACGATACTGGGTACTTGAAGCAAAAGCTGTGTAAGACCCAGTCCTGCCTCTGGGAGCTCACCTTAGATAAGTGGAAAGCGAGAGAAGGGACCAGGTGCAATGGGGCCAGGAGCACAGGGAATGCAGAGGCTCTCACTTGAATGAAGGAGAGAAGGGAATGGATGGTAAACAGCGTGGTGTATGGAAGAAAGTGCGAGCACCAGAAAGGGGAGTGCCAGGTGAGAAGCAATGGAAAATGAACATGCAGAGTGGGAAGTAATCAGGTCAGAGAGAGCCTCGGGGGTGCGAGGCCAGGGAGACTTCATTCTGGGGGCAGGGAGGGCCATGGAAGGGTTTTACGCAGGAGAGTGGTGAGTTCCTGTGGTGTTATTCTGGCTGCAGAGTTGCAGGACAGATTCGAGGGACCCGGGCAGGAGGCAGGGAAACCAGTTAGGAGACTATTCCAGCCAAGGGATGCTCTTGAAATCCTGGACTACAGCGGGGCCTGGGTGGCTCAGTCAGTTGAGTGTGTGACCCTTGATTTCGGCTCAGGTCGTGATCCCAGGGTTGTGAGATTCAGCCCCACATTGGGCTCCTCACTGAGCATGGAGTCTGCCTAAGATCCTCTCTCTCTCTCTTTCTCTCTCTCTCCCTCCCTCCCTCTCTCCCTCTGCCCCTCTCCCCCTCACTCGCACTCTCTCTATCTCTCTCAAAAAGGAAGGAAGGGAGAGAAGGAGGGAGGGAGGGAATCCTGGACTACAGTGGTAGAAGAGCAGAGAGAGAGGAAAGAACGATTCAAGGACCACTTAGGAAACAAGACTGGCAAGAATATGGATTGACTGGCAGGTAGGGGTGAGTGAGAGCTGGCCTAGGTGGCCAGTCGGAAAGGTGCCATATGCTGAGAGGCAGGGACTGCCAGCCTTCTCTTATTAATGAGGAAACTAGTGAGGATGGAATGATTTGCCCAAGGTCATCCAGAAGAAAAAGTGTGTCTGTCCTACACTGTAAAGACCTAGCTGATTTCCACGGCACCATATTTCTCCTTAGAACTTCCCAATGACCTTCCTTCACTAACCCTCTTATCGTGAGATGATGCTACCAGTTTTGGTCTCTCTCTGTTTACAAATAGAGTTCAAACCCTTAAATGTATAAGTGACTATGCTTTACAGTGTTTACGGCCTGAGGTCCCCAGATACCTACTGACTTGTGAAGGTAGGAAGGGGGTACATGAGATGTTTTCCATATTTCAAAGGGCCTAATGTAAATCCCGCATTTACTGACAATAAGATTGTGCGGGTTACCTAAAATGCCAAGTTTCTTTACCTTGGAGTGGAATGATAACTTGGTACACTAATGCTGGTTATCTCATTGATCAGCTGTTCTCATTGGCAGAGCTACTATCATTGTCTTTGAATGATTAAAATGGGAAAATCAATCAATCATTACTTAAATATGCATTGTTATCTAGACAATGGGACCTATGGGGAAGTAATATAAACAGGGGATGCTGGAGAAGAGTTTAGATAGCATTGCTTTAAGCTGTGAGGATTAGTGTTCAATAGAACAGGGTAAGAGGAAGTGTGTGTCCTTTGATGCCTCTCTGCAGGGGGCTAGATGCCTCCTATGCCCCCCTCTGCCGCACTATTGTCCGGGTACCCTGGTCAGACCCCAAGAGCTCTATGATCCCTCATATGCCACATCTAGATGGCTATGTCCTGCATTCTGTCCCATCCCTTCCTTTTGTATCAGAGCCCTGCTCTTCGATTCCTAATGTGACAATTACTTTATCTATCTGAATTCATGAGAATGTTATCCACTGCACATCAATGAGGTAGAAAGCCTTGAAAGCCTTAAGCATTCAATGAGTGTGCGAACTAAGAAGTCATTTATTTACTCTTTCAGTGAGCCCTGTGCAAGGCATTCTGCTAGGTAGTGGGAACACAGGCCACTAGTGTGCCAGCAAGTCAGAGGGAGATTGATCCTGTCATCCCCTGTGCTCGCTCGCTCTCTCTCTCTCTCTCTCTCTCTCTCACACACACACACACACACACACACACACACACACGTAACAGTAATCATTTGGAAGCAGTGTCACCATCTCCGTTACCTGAGGCATGGTGATGATCATTAACATTTACTGAGCAGCTACTGTGCACAAGGCACTTACTGGCTTAAGATTCAGCCCTGCCCTCAGGGGCTTGGAGTCAGGCCAGGAAGACAGGACACATGCATTCACAGGAAGATAATAGAGTGAGTGCCAGGATGGCTATAGAGACCAAGGACACTACAGGAGTTCAAGGTGGGGGCAGAGCTCCAGAGGGCTGGCCTAGTTAAGGTGACCTTCAAGAAGAGTGACATTTGGCCAGGTTTTGATGGCTGGCTGGGATTTAAACAGAGAGAGGAGGGCATTCAGACGACAGAGACTGTAATGAGTGAGCAAGAGTAGGGAGAAGAACAGGCACATTGTGTGCAGCCAGGAGGGAAATGCGGGGGAGGATTGTAGGGCACCTTTCAGCTGAAATGTGGAAGCAGAGGCCAGTTTGGATACAGAGCGCTGGCTCTCCCCAGGGTGTCTATGCATCGTGCTCAGAAAACAGGGTTTCAGTTGAATCCACTATTTGTAGAGGTTGGCTCTGCTTTCAGGCCATCTCTGACACCATCTTTCCAGATACCTTTGAGCAAAGGAAGGGTCGCCCTCTCTCTGGGACCATGTTCAGGAACTGCCGTCTGCTGAGGTGAAACCCAAGACACCCCTTTGCAAGGACATATGGAGGTTGAGGATGGCCCCACAGTGTGGCCCAGTGCCAGACTCTGCCAGGAGACCAAAGACTCTGCCAGGAGAGCCGAGGGCTCCAGAATCTACCCAGTCAGACAACACCCCAACCCTGGCCATCCCAAGGAAGTTGTGAAACATCACATCTGGTTTCTGACAAACCAGAAAAAGGTGGCTCCTAATCATTGAAGCACCAAATGTACAGCTGCATGAACAAGTGTCCCCTGTCCCTTCTCTACCCAAAGTTCTGTCCCCATGTTCAGATATATGTTGTATATATAACACTGCTAATGTTCCCAAAGACAGAGCACTTAACCTCAATGGCAAATGACAGCCTAGGAAGATGGTTGTTATTATGGTATTCAGGGGTGCAAGGAAGGATTCATTCAATAGCTCTATTTCTGGAAGAGCCACTGTCCTCCCAGGGAAAGCAGTCCCAAGCATATACTTGAGCACCTCATTAAAGCACCAACATAAATCCACTGATTTGCTTTGTTTATAGAATGAATGAGATCCTTCTCTCTGTCCCCAGAGAGTAGATGCTACCAGAAGCCTAAACTCCTTACAAGATAAGAAGAGAAGGTTTGACCACAAGTCTTAAGATCATTGCTGTTGTTTTCTTTAAAACAAACCAAACCAGGAAGTGAGCAACAATGCATATGCCCTAGGAGTGTGGCCCCTCAAGTGGAATCCCCAGGCTTCCTGGTTCATAAACCTCTCGAGTATAGAAGAAGACTTAATGTTTTCTAATCACATTTTATTTTGAGTTGAAAAGAAGACGACCCAGTCTAATCACCTATTTGCCAATATTGGGACTGTTTAAAAAAAAATCAGTCCATTCTCAACAAAAATGGCGACTGGCTGCCATGAGACTGTCAAAAGACTGACTCTAGACACCAGGGCCATTCCTAAATGAAAGTGCTAAGAATGCCTTTTCTAATAGTGCCATCTCTGCAGCAAAGGTTTAGCGTATCAGGAAAATGCTTTTGAAGGTCATAAAATTCATTTGGCTGTATAAGTTCTGGTGTGTATGCTAAAATAATCAGTCACGTTACTTTATAGTCACGCCTCGTACTCTCATTCTGGAAAATCAATAAAGTAAGGGGAAAGCTAGGGATATTGTGTATAACTATGTGAAAGAGGGAAAACAAAAAAAAACTATTCTGTGGAAATGGTCCTCGAGGAAGTGCAGACCTAGTTTTCCTAAGCAGGTTCAATTTTATCTCCAAGCTCATCACTGAGTTATTAAACCAAAGTACCCATCATATCCTAAACAAAAGTACAAAAAATAAAAAAGGGAAATAGCATGCATCTTTCTCTAGATGCTCTGGGGCACTGGAAATTATCCATGGCCTTTAAAATGTATTTCTAAAATGTGTCTATTATTCACACCCTTAATGTCTTGTTCTACCAAATGTTACAAATCCTGATGTTGTGACCCTTCCTCACCTGAAATTTTCTCCCTCCTCTCCTGTGCCACATCACTTCTCCCTTATGTTTCCAGACCCAGTCCAAGACCCTTCTGCTTCTCCAAGCCACCTCCAAGGGGCTGGGGACCCAGAAAGTCTGAGGAGCAAGGGCTGGAAGGCAAGAAGAGTGTCCTGCATGAAGCCATAATGAAGCCCCACGAAGTTGCTTTGTGAGAGTGTTCCAGGCTCCTGCCTGGGACAAGCTCTCCTCACCATGGGAGTTGACATGCTCTCCCCACCATGGGAGATGCTGCTGGGGACAAGAGGTGTGTCCAGGCAGAAGAGGGAGCAGTCACTAGTGGATCTCTTGTGCTTTATCTGACTTTTCCCTGGTGGTGGCCAGGTTCCGTGCAGACCTTCCCGTACACTGAATCTAGATCCAGAAGGCACTCAGTGGTCATCTGGGCCAAGTGCCCATGCCACGTAGGAAGCGCTTTGGCAGCATTCCTGGTGGATGTTGAGGGACGCTCACCACCTCCCAAGGCAGCGTCCTACCGTGGCCAGACAGCTGTGGTTATTCGTTTACTTTGATGTTGAACTGGAGCCAGCCTGCATGTTGGCCCTATTTTGCGCTCCAGACTATCTATACCCTCTATGCTCTGAAGTAAATTTCATCAACCCTGGTGCCTCAGAGCTTGCAAAAGGATAGTTTTCATGTTTTATTCCTCTGTTCGGCAGCTCCTCCATTTCCACCAGACGACGCAGCTGCCTGATCACCAACAACACATCCAACCACTCATTTCAAGGGAATGTCTCAGCTGGTCAAAATTGACCTTCTCTCTATGATCCTACACATCATTTCTTTTTTGTTGTTGTTGTTCGCTTGTGTTTTTTTTTTAATGTTTATTTACATATTTATTTAGAGAATGTGAGAGGGGAAGGGGCAGAGAGAGTGTGAGAGAAACCAAGCAAGCTCTACGGTCAGCGCAGAGCCCGATGTGGGGCTCAATCTCACGAACCGTGAGAACCGTGACCTGAGCAGAAACCAAGAGTTGGAGGCTTAACTGACTGAGCCACCCAGGTACCCCCACAGTGTTTCTTAATCAAAGTTTGGGAAGAACTGGACTAAATGAAGTTAAACAGATTTCTTTACTGCAGAACCTCTTGGGACCTTTGATATGCTATGATTCTCCAAGAAGGCTTACCTTATGCTTAATTTCCCAAACATTGTTAGGAACAGAACTTGGGAAAATGGTAGCCAACTGATTTTCAAATACCCTCATTCTGCAGCCAGACACCCCTCCCTCTACCTATGATTATACCAGGGAGCACCTACATGGCTTCCTTACTCTGACAAATTCAAGATTTCTTAGCTGGGCTCCATATTCCAGTACAGTGGTGTTTGCTTTTTTAATTATTATTATTTTTAACTTATCGAGGCATGATTGACAAGGGAATTGTATATATTTAAGGTATACAGCTTGGTGTTTAATACCAGTATACCTTGTATAATGATTACCACAATGAAGCTAACTAACATATCCATTATCTCACATAGTTACCATTTGTGTGTGTGTGTGTGTGTGTGTGTGTGTGTGTGTGTGTGTGGTGAGAATACTTAAGATTACTCCCTTAGCAAATTTCATGTATTCTACATCATTACTAACTATAGTTACCAGGCTGTACATTCAGCTCTAGAACCTATTCATCTTATAACTGGAAGTATGTCTCCCCCACCCTCCAGTCCCTGGCAACCACAATTCTACTCTCTACTTCCATGAGCAGACATTTTAGATTCCACATATATGTGCGATCATGCTGTATTTGTCTTTCTGTGTCTGGCTTATTTCATGTAGCATAATCTCCTCCACGTTCCTCCATGTTGTCACAAATGGCAGGTCTCCTTTTTTAAAGTTGAATAATATGCCATTGTATATGTAGACCACATTTTCTCCATTCATGGGTGGATAACATTTAAGTTGTTTCCATGTCCTGGCTATTGGTGAATAGTGCTGCAGGAAACATGGGAGTGGAGATATCCCTTCAAAATGCTGATTTCATTTCCTTTGATATAGCCTCAAGAGTAGGAGTGCTGGATTGTGTGGTAGCTCTATTTTTAATTTTTTGAGGAACCTCCCTACTGTTTTCATAGTGGCTGCACCAGTTTATGTGCCCACCAACAGTCCACAAGGGTTCTCTTCGCATCTTCACCAACTCTTGTTATCTCTTGTCTTGTGAGGTGATCTCTCTTTGGATTTGCATTTCTCTGATGATTAGTGATGTTAATCACCTTTCCATAGACATGTTAACCATTAGTATGTCTTCCTTGAAAAAATGTCTGTTGAGTTCCTCTGACCATTTTTTGAATGGGTTATTTTGTTTTGTTGCTATTGAGTTGTCTGAGTTCCTTATATATTTTGGACATTAACCCCTTCTCAGATATATGGCTTGCAAATATTTTCACCCATTCTGTAGGTTGTCTTCTCATTTTGTTGACTGTTTTCCTTGTTGTGCAAAAGCTTTCCAATTTGATGTGGTCTCACTTGTTTATTTTTGCTTTTGTTGCTTGGGCTTTTAGTGTCCCATCCAAAAACTCAATGTCAAGATCAATGTCAAAGGGCTAGCCCTTATGTTTTCTTTTAGGAGTTATACAGTGTCAGGCCTTACATTTAAATCTTTAATCCATTTTGAGCTGATTTTTGCATATGGTATAAGATAAGGGTCCAATTTCATTCTTTTGTTTATCACAAGCAAACTGATCCAGTTTTCGCAACATCATTTAATGAAGGGACTATCCTTTTCCCATTGTGTGTTTTTGGCTCCTTTGTCAAAAATGAATTGACCATATATGCATGAGTTTATGTCTGGATGTTTTATTCTGTTCCATTGGTCTATATGTCTAATTTTAGGGAAGAACCATACTGTTTTAACTACTACAGTTGTGTAATATAGTTTGAAATCCAGAAGTGCGATGCCTCCAGGTTTGTTCTTCTTTCTCAAGATTGCTTTGGTTATTCATGGCTCCATAAAAATTTTAGGATTTTTTTTTTCTATTTCTGTGGAAAATGCTACTGGAATTTTGATAGGGATTGCATTGAATCTATAGCTTACCTTGGGTTGTATGGACATTTTAACAATATTAATCCTTCCGATCCATGAACACAGGATATCTTTCCACTTATTTGTGTCTTTTTCAGTTTCATTCATCAGTGTCATAATTCTCAGTGTACAGATCTTTGACCCACTTGGTGCAATTCATTCCTAAGTGTTTTATTCTTTTTGATGCTATTGTAAATGGGATTGTTTTCTTTATTTCTTTTCACATAGTTTGTTGTTATTATAAAGAAATGCACCTGATTTTCATATGTTTGACTTTATATCCTGCAACTTTAAGGAATTTGAATTTCATAAACTTTATTTATTAGCTCTACCAGCTTTTTGACTGGAGTCTTTAGCATTTTCTATATGTAAGATTATGTCATCTACAAACAGAGACAGTTTTACTTCTGCCTTTCTAATTTGGATGCCTATTATTTCGTTTCCTTTTCTAATTGCTATGGCTAAGACTTCTGGCTTGATGTTGAATGGTAGTGGTGAGAGTGGGCATCCTTGTCTGGTTCTGATCTTAGAGGAAAAGGTTTCATCTTTTCACTGTCAAGTATAAGATTAGCTGTGCACTTGTCATATACAGCCTTTATCAAGTTGAGGCACAGTCCTTTTATACCTAATTCATTGAGAGTTTTTATCACGAAAGGAAGTTGAATTTTATCAAATGGTTTTTCTGCATCTATTGAGATGATTATGCGATTTTTTTTCTCCTTCGTTCTGTTAATATGGTATATCGTGTTATTGATTTGTGGGTATTGAGCCTTCCTTCCATCCCAGGGAGCAATGGTTTCTTTTAAATATGGTCTGGGACTAGATTATCTGGATTACCAGATATGGTCTGGGCTTAGAATTAGAATCTAGTCCTCCTATATGTAAAGCAAGCTCTATCAGAAAGAAACTTCCAGGTACAGTGATTTTCATTATAGTCTTAAGTCTTGATAATCACCAGTAACATTTTACCGTAACGTTATCTTAGAATGAGACTTGATCAGAACTCTCAACTGCTACAGTTTACCTTTCACACTGCCTCATTAGCCAAGAAGCTCCCTCATTACTCTAAAGTCCCCTTGTCTATTCTACTCTGTTGGTGGAAATAGTGAGATTATAGCCCCGAAACCTCCATTCCCACAGCATAAAACTGGTTTCCTCTTCACTACTAGAGAAGAACAATTTCCTTCTCCTTTTAATAACGTAAAGTAACATAATAAAACATAAAAATAACATAAGGTAACAATTTTTTGCTCTGTAATTCATACTCATTAAAGAAATGTGGAAGATGTAGAAAGACTAAAAAAAGAAATAAAAATCATCCATAATCCCACCAATGAAGAAAAACCACTATTAATATCTGGGCTACTCTTTCTTTTTTTAATTTTTTAATGTTTATTTTTGAGAGAGACAGAGGCAGGAACAGAGCACGGGGATGGGGAGGGTCACAGAGAGAGGGAGACACAGCATCTGAAGGAGGCTCCAGGCTGCTTCATATGTGCTTCGTACATACACCTTTGTATGTACTCCTAGCTAATATATTCTATATGCCTGCTCCGTCTTCCAGCCCCAGTGGAGTAGCCCTGATCTCCTTATACCCCAGTTCATGCTACTCAGCCACATATCTGTCAACTTAAATAAGTATTGTTGAAAATCGTGTCAAATTCACTTTGAGGAGAACTACTGAAATATACTATGCCTATTTTATAATGGTCTCTTTTTAAATGAAATTAACTCTTTTGTCTTCTTTCCAAATTCACACGTACACTTAACAATTAAGAAGTATTTATCAAGTACATGGCATGGTCTCTGTTCTACAAGGTGGGTGGGGATACAACAACAGTACACCTGCCACAATTTAAAAAGGAGTCACCAAGTTGGTACAAATTGAAAACACAACAGGCTTTCAGGAAAAGGAGTGACTCATATGGGCAAAACTGTTAAGATTTGTACTGAACTATAAAGGCTCAGAGAAGAACCGGCAAGAAAAGTACCAGCAGAGATCAGAGGCTGGAATTAGCCTTCAGCCAACATTTATTTTAAAACAATTTTTTTAGGGGCTCCTGGGTGGCTTGGTCGGTTAAGCGTCCGACTTCGGCTCAGGTCATGATCTCACAGTCTGTGAGTTCAAGCCCCGCATTGGGCTCTGTGCTGACAGCTCAGAGCCTGGAGCCTGTTTCAGGTTCTGTGTCTCCCTCTCTCTCTGCCCCTCCCCTGTTCAAGCTCTGTCTCTCTCTGTCTCAAAAATAAATAAACGTTAAAAAAAATTTTTTTAATATATTTTTTAATGTTTTTATTTATTTTTGAGACAGAGAGAGACAGAGCATGAGCAGGGGAGGGATAGAGAGAGAGGGAGACACAGAATCCAAAGCAGGCTCCAGGCTCTGAGCTGTCAGCACAGAGCCCGACGCAGGGCTCAGACTCACGGACTGTGAGATCATGACCTGAGCCGGAGTCAGACGGTTAACCAACTGAGCCACCCATAGCCAGTATTTATTATGTGCCAGTGCTACATACTGGGCATTGGGGGGAGGGGAGGTGATGAGAGATGATAAAAGCAGCACTGAGTGGGGGCTTGTAAGTGCCCTGGACAAACAGGAGAAGCTTCCATGAGGAGATGCCCCTGAACTTAGTGCTGAAGGAAAGAGAGGAAGGGAATTCCAAGCATGGAGACTAGCAAGGGCAAAGGAAGGACCCATGCAGCAACATGGCCGCTCTCAGAACAGGATATGGGGGATGGATGAGGGAGATGAGGCCACTGGAAGAGGCAGGAGCCAAACCCTAAATCCTGGGTGCTGTACTTCTTCACTTTACCCCCTTTAAACCAAACGCTAGAAGAACATTTGTGCCATGGATAGAAATTTCTGGAATTGCAGTGAGATCTGAGACCTCCCCCCTGCCTTGCAAGAACTCACAGGCTGGTTGAGGAGGCAAGAAGCAATCCTCATAATCCTCATTCTCAGAGTTTAGGCTCTCCATGACAGTCTTACCTAGCCCAATGGCAAAGGTAACTCTCAAAGGAAAGACAAAGGAGTCTGGTCACGACACACCACCCTCCATAGTTTCTTCTTAGGAGCGAGATGCCTGTGGGGGGTGGGGGAGGTCTCTCCACCTCAGCTTTCCCTGAGCACCCCTCTTCTCCCACAAGTACCTCTTAAGAGAATGAAGCAGGAGGGAGACCCCACCTCATTCAAGCTGGAGTCTGTTGCTCAGAGGCTACCTAGAGCCCTGCCTGGAAGAGGAGGGTCGAGAGCCTGAGGATGGTTACCTTGAGCTGGATCAAGGGATGGACTCAGGAGCTCCAGAGCCATGGCCATAGCCACTCCCTTCTGCTGACTGCTCTCCTGCAGCATTATTCCCTCCAGACACCAAGCTTACCCCAGAACCTCCATGTATCCCCCAGCCTTGGACATCTGGTCCAGACCTCCTGTTTCCTGACCTTGTACCAGAGCCTCCCACTCTCTGCCTGGCGTACATTAACAGATCAACAAATATTTCTGCGATAACAAGTGGAAGTCAGCTTTCACTTCCTATTTACCACCTCTGCTTCATGCCTTTATCTAATCTCTGTGTCTTTGACCCAGGTTATTAATATGGCCCCGGGAATGCAGAGCTGCCTTGCTGAATGGTGCGGTGTTATTGTCCGTGACTCCCTGATCTACACTGATTATAAACATCCAGTTACAGCAGCTTATCAGTCAGGACACATGCCCTTTTCCATGACCAGAGCAACATTAACGTATGCAATTCATTCATTCGTTCATCAAACATTTATCGAGGCCGTGCTGTAAGTCAGACACTGAGCTGGGAGTTGAGGATACAGAAATGAAAACACACACACACACACACACACACACACACACACACACACGCTAAAGACAGAAATGTGTAGAAAAGTGTATAATCTAAACATTAATGCTGAGACCACCACCTGGAGGATTCAGGCGGGACACACTTTGAGAACCACAGTCAGAGCATAGCTATTGATGGGAAAATATATTCATAATCATACTAATAAGGAATTTCAAATATGCCTGAACCACTGAAGACTTATTTTCCTCTGTTGTTAGGCTACCTAAATGGTTGTGAACAATGGCGGTGGACATCTATGAAGCACCTGCTATGTGTTGGCACTAAGGCGTGTGCATCACTGAGCACAGAAACACGTTGAGATGGATAAATGGGGTGCAGCAGGGAAAGAGGGCTACCATTTGCTCCTGGTTTTGCATGTGGCTGGTTTCAAGGAAGAGAAGCTACACTGAGAACTAAGTTCAAAAGATAATTAAACCAGTTAAAAAGCAAAAACAGCACTGGGACTGAAGCGGAGTTTCAGAGCCAATTTCCAAGAAGTAATTTCATCATCATAGAACATCAAACGTGAATTCCATTTTCAGCTATGCAAATTCCAAAAGAATAATACCTCGTATTTGCATAATGCTTGATGCTTTTCAAAGTGCTTTCCCAGTTATTAATCTAGGGAAGGCTTTATTATCACCAGAAACATAAATTGAAATTCTGTTCAAACTCAAGTTCTCCATTAATTTTTTCACTTTCCCCTCAAAAACCAGAGCCACCTAAATCCAGGTGCTTTGGATTGAGTGGGTAACTGTAATAAGTTTAACCAGCAGGGTGAATATGCATAAATGGAGCATATTGTGGGCCCTTGCATCTCCAGACACAGGCCTTCGGCGGAGCCAAACTTCAGAAAGCCTCCTGTTGAATTAACAAGATAACAGGCAGCTGCTCCCAGTTCAAATCCGAGGTCCTTTCGGGGTCTCAAACTTTGTGGGCACGGCACACTCTATGTTCATCAGAATCCATTCCCTTCTATCAAATATCAGAAAACTACGCAATCAGTTCCACCACTTTGTCCTTAAACCTGCAGAAATCCCTGTGAATGACCTCCTGCAAAGTGGTCCACGATGCCAGACAGCTCCGATGTCCTTTTTGTTTTTAATGGCATATGAACCGAGAGCTGAATCTGCTGTAAATCCAACAGGGGGAGAGGATCTCAGAAAAGTGAGGTGGAAGATATGATGGGTACGAGGAAATACTTCTCCCCAAACCTTTCCAACTTGTTTCTTTTTCCATCTCTTGCAAACTTAATTATGTGTAGTGCTCTCAGTCACTGAATCACCAGCCTTTCCTGACACCTCAATCTCCTGCATTTTAGCAAAAGATTAACCTGGCTGTTTGCTTTTAATTCTGAGGCTGTGTTAATACTCAACTCCCTCTAGATTAGAAAAGAAGAAAAACACACTCCCACATACCCCTCCCTGGCTCCAGCAAGGCTCCAGGGCTGCTGTTTCTGACATTGTCACAGTCATGGGAACCTGCTGGCCACACTTACCATTTCAGGAGGGCCAAGAGGACCACTGACAGGGCCACTGTCACCATGGGGCCATTCACTTCCAGTTTGAGAAACCCCAAGACTTCCATTGTTCCTCAGAGTCCCAAGAGGGGCGGTCCTCCAGAGGAAAGAGGGAGGCTGATGCCCCTGCCGTTACAGGGGCCACGCTGTACAGACGGAAGAAGGAACAGGCAACCAAGAACACACACACCAAGTGGGTCCCCAAAATGTGCTGTTCGTCAGAGTGTCTCCTTATAAAGAGGAAGGAAGAGGAGGGAAGAAACACAGAGTTTCAGTGTAAGGCAGTGAATCAGCAACTTTATTTTCTTGAGGACTGCACTGTCAATAAACATTTATGTTAACTCCCCTGGGAATTAGCAGCAGAACTGGTCCCAGGTTTGCTGAGAAGTTACGTGGTTGCAACCCGAGATTTCTACTCTGATGAGAAGTCTGAGTAGTCTACGAAAAAAGACTCCCCTTCAAAAAAATTAATTCATAATTCAGTAAAGATATGGGTCAGGAGACTCTGAATGTCCCAGAAAAAGTTGGGGTCAGGTATCAGCCTGATGGAAAATACTGGCTGCATTGAGGACATCGATCCCACAAAGTTCATTGGTTCCTGGGGTCCGAGGGGCCCTTGATGACTGGCTGTCGGAACAGAGATCTTGCCCTGTGTCAGCACTCTCATCATGAGTCAGAGGATTTTTCAAACATCTAAAAGCATATCCACAGGCTCATGCGTTGGTCCTTTGTTCTAGTTCTGAGCTTATCTGACTAAAGTAGACAGAATTATTTTTTGCTTATTAGTCAGCATATTACACTTTTAGTAATGGGGAGGGTGTATTAGTGAGTCATTCACGCACCATGACATTCATCCGTTCATTCGGTATGTGTGGGGCACCAGGCTCTGAGCTGAGTTTACAGTGTTTGGAAAACAGAAGTAGTACCAGACTCTGGGAAAATTTCTCTGGGGAGAGACAGACAATAGACAGGTAGACAAAGAAGTAATTGCTCTGAAGGTCATGAACACACAGCTATGACTGAGAACAACTAGAGTGACCCACTAAGAGAGGGTTATAGGGGAAATCTCTCTAGAAAAGAAAGTTTGGAGCTGAGGTTCTCAGTTGAAGGGGAGCCCATCACATAAAGAGCCATGGGCAAAGCCTTCTGGGCAAAAATGGTGACACAGATAAGGGCTGTAAGGTGGGAAGGCATTCCCGTGTGTGGGAACTGGAAAGAGGCTAATCCTGCTGGAGTAGAGCGGGCCAACTCAGGGAGGCAGCTGGGAAGACAGGGAGATGGTCAACAGAAGCTAGACAGCACAAAGCCACGGTGAGAAGCGTGGGCTTCATTTTATGGGCCACTTAGGGTTTTAATATGTTCATATTTATGTTTGTTAAAAGCATTCTGGCTGCACGGGGAGAATGTGTTGGAGAAGAGCAAGAGGAAGAGCAGGGAGACCGCTTAGAAGACTAGTCATTTATCCTGAGATGAGCCTGCTCGGACCAGAGCAGGGATGCAAGTAGAAAGAAGTACATAGATGAACTTGAAATATATTTAGCAGTCGACTGCAGAACTTCCCGGTGGATGGGATGTGAAAGGGAAGGGGGAGACAAGTCTGATTCCTGGGCTCCTGGCTTGAGCTGTGAGTGTATGTGTAGAGGTGACATTTCCTGAGATGGGGAAGTTGGGGTATTGGTGGGAAAAATCAAGAGTTTAATTTGGCTCCTGTTTAGTCTGAGATGCCTGGGACACATCTGAGTGGAGTTGTCAAGTCAGAGAGGAATCTTGGCTGAAAATATAACTAACAGTAATGAATGACAACAATGCCATTTATGTAGGACTTACTATGGGCCAGTTACTATTCTAAGAGCATTCGTATGCGTTCACTTATTTCATCTTCATAAATAACACTATGAGGCAAAGCTTTTTATCAACCCTATCTTATAAAAGAAACTAAGGCACGGGACATACGACTCCCAAGTCCATTCTCTTAATCAAAAGATTGTATTCAAACACGGAAGGCATCGATATACAAATGGGATTTAAATCCAGATGAGCCACAGCCACAAATAGCTAGCAAACCACACAAGGACCAAGTACCTTCCAAATACTTCCCTTTTCTCTGACCATTTGCCCTGCCTCCCGGTTTTTCATTCCTACTTAGGTGCCCGCAACAGCTGCACCCAAGTGTCCCATGCTTCAGCCCAGCCCTTTTGGATGTTTCTTCCCCTCTCCATATTCTACATCTCCTTTGTCCCATTTGATCAGGACCTTGACACACAGTTAAGGGATCTCTATATTCCCACTCACAAAGCAGAGGTATGCTTCATCGAGGGCCATCTGAGATATGATGCTTTCGGCCACAGTGGCCACGGTATGGGGTGTCAGGGCAGAACAAGCTGGTGTGAAGGAAACAAGTCATTACGGTTATGGATTCTGAGAGCTGGAAAGACCTCAGGTATTACTAAGACCAGTGTATGTGTCAGCGAGATGCTCATGAAAAAAATGTTAAGATTCCAAGGTGAAATAAATGTGAGAAAATGCTGGTGTCAGCATTGATAAAGTAAGTTTATTTCCTGAAAGACCTCTCAGAGACTTGAACTTGCTAATGTGCATTGTGGAGCTCCAAGGCTAGCATGCAGAGAGCAGCATTTCCCAAGTGTATTTGACCACAGAATTCTTGTTAAGGGGCATTTATTAACACATCCCAGATGTAGTGTTCTTAGGAGCATGCTTTGAGAGATGTTGGCCAAATCTAACGCTTATTTACGGAGGAGGAAATAAAAACCCAGAAAGAAAAGTGACTGGTACAAAGTCCCATTGCTGCCTAGTGATAGAACCTGGGTCTCCCGTCTCTCTTTTCGGGCTCTTCATCTAGAATATACTCCTCGTGTCTCCCCACAGACATGTTGCCCATGCACCTGGAACGGGTCCTGCCCTGTTCACAGAGAACCTTTGCATGTTCAGAGGTGGCCGGTTCAGAGGTGTCTGACCTTCTTGAGGGGTTGTTCTTTTCCCCAAGTGACTGAGTTTACTCATTCATTCCTCTGACTAATATCTTTGGAGCCCTTTCTATGTGATTTGGGGGAGCTGTAAACGCTGTGGAGAGATCATTGTACCCTTTCCACACTAGCCTCAAAGCAGAGATAACACTCAGTGAATTGTGGATAGTAAATAAACCAAAACAAAGTGGAAGGGTCGGATATGAGAGATAATAAGCATTTTTATCAGAGAATAACATAATTAAGAATGTATCACAATTTTGGAATCTGTGACGTAAAGCAAGGACACATTGGGGGTTTTCTGCGATGAAGGGCAGACTGTCGCCATCATGCTTACCATAATTAAACATCAGGCCTTTACTTTCTGAATATTTTCTTTTTAATGGTATGTCTATTGAAAACAATCAACTTTATAGACCTGTATAAAAAATCTTCTATAATTCCAACTCCGAGAGACAAACTCTGTTAACAAATTAGTGTGTGTCTTCCCACATCCTTTTTTCTATGCATATACAAACTTAGGTATGTCCTCAGGTCTTATGAAAACAAGATCATCACACCCATGCTACTCTGCACTTGGTATCACGCGTATATCCTTCTACGTCATACCTAGAGAGATACGTCACTGGCTCTGCTGTACAGACGTGTTGTGATTCATTCAGCCTGTCCTTCACTGATTGACATTTGTATTGTTTCCAAGCTTTCCCAACCACAAATGAGACCACCAGGAACATCCTTGTACGTATCGCTACGGCCTTGGGGAAGGCTATCTGAAGCGACATTCTTAGAAACGGAAGCATTGCGCGCAACGATGTGCCTTTCAAAAATGCTGGTAACCGCTTACCTCCCTTGAGGTGGTTTCCATTCCCCCTGCCTCGAGCTGTGTGTGGAAGTGCCCACTTGCCCCACCTGGTGGGACACCCCACAGAGCTTTCTCTTCTGTCTCAACCCACCCCAAGTCGATCCTTTTTTTCCTCCTCCGTCCAGGCAGACATCTTCCCCAGAGTTGAGTCAACTGTTTTGACTTAAGTCTTGTGTTTCTTTTTAAAGCTTTCACTCCATAAACTCTGTGGTATTTCCTCCATGTTCTCTGTGTTTAAAAACTGCCTCTGCAGATGTCTAAGTGGTGGTTGCCTTCTCTGCTGAAGGTTCCCAGCTGGCCTACCCTAAGCCTGATGTCTCTGGGATGTTTGAGGCATGGGGCACGTTCTCCCTTCCAAGCAAGACCCCTAGTAAAAGGACAGTGGGGCTCACCCAGCACCACAGAAGTTCAGAGAACATTTACATATAACCTCATTTCAGTCTAGAGCAGCCTTGAGGAGTAGGTGAGCAGGACCTCTCATCCCTGGGCTCTGAGAGGAAGCAACTACAGTTCAGAGATATTACATGACTAAAATCATACGTTAATAAATTCTAGCGGCCAGGCTCAAGCCCCAATCTTCTGGCTTTAAACCCTGTGTTTTTTCCACTAAATCTAAAGTCACATCTTGGCTTAAAAATGCATCGTTCACCAAGCCAGCCCATGGTTGTGATATAGTTTATCTTTATGTTTGCCCCCCTGGGGTCTAGAGTTGCTACAGTTAAGGAAGATGAACGGATGGTGTGTGCCTGTGGGCTGCTTTATCTCCTTGCAGATGATTCTAGGGCCCCTTGTGGAAGGGGCAAACAACAATCTCCTCAACAGCATCCAGTATCTTAGAGATTCTCATCCATTTTCTGAGAACAGGAGGTCAGATTAGGAGGGCTCGTCCATTCCTTTAGTCAACAAACATTTACTGAACAATTGCTAGGCATGAGGCACCAGGAATAGAATCCCAGTGTGTAAGACCTAGGTCTTGCCACCAAGGCACTCTGTTCCCAGGATAGGGAAGCACACACATAAATACCTAAGTGCCCTGGTGTTATAGGTACTATGACACACATAGGTACAGGGAAAAGGGGACAAAAATGGGAGGGAGGAGATTGGTAAAAGGTTTGAACAGATGACTCATGAGCTTAGACTGGACAGACGACTTCACTGAGCAGATGAGAATAGGACAGATGTGCTTAGCAGAGGGAGCACAGCTCATCCTTGCTCCAAGGCATCAGGGGCTGGCAGTAAGGAGGGAAAACAGACAGATACTCAGAGACCAGGTCGTGCAAGGCGTTTTGGGCCACGCCAAAAAAGCTTACACACCTTTCCAGGACCCATGGGAAACCAGATGAAGACCTAAATTGAGCAGTAACATGATCAGATTTGCTTTTAGGAATATCCCTCAGGAGGCAGATTGGGTGGGTCACACCCAAGATGGGAGGCCAGCGAAGAGGCTGCTGGCCATCTAGGTAGGAGACAATGGCCCGGATTAAGCTGTAGAACTGGAAATGAGTGAAGAAGGAGTGAAGAAGGGGTCGTCCAGGATAACGCCCCAATTTCTGGCTCCATTGATTGAGCCCGTGTGTGCCACTCACACAGGGGAGAAGGAACAAGTGTAGGGGAATTACTGCCGCCTCCCTGGTGGGCACACAGGTAAAGATGCTTAGGAGGAGGCAAGGCCTGGAGAGAAATCTGAAGCAGGGAAGTCATTTGAGTTTTGAGCGCCATCTGTACATGGATGGGGTGAAGCCATAAGGATACACTGGCTACAGGGAAGAGAGAGAGTGTTAAAGAGCGGACCATGGAAAGAATACCCAAAACAGCAGCCTTGGGAGAAGGGTGGGCATGGGAGGTGGTGGGGTGGGTGATGGAGTGCAAAGGGATGGTGTGCCTGGAAACGGATTGAGGAGGAAGGAATGGTCCGAGAGAGCAGGAAAACCAGCAGAGGAACCCTATTTCAGTGCTTAAGGATGTAGCTTTTTGTTTTCAGATGACCTGGGTTCTTTGGCTCTCTAGCTTGAAAAGTTATTTAACCTCTCTGAGACCTCAGTTTGTCATCTGTGAAGTGGGGGCAACGGTACACCCTTCACAAGGTTGTTGTGCTCAGCACCTTGCTGCTCAGCAGAGCTCTTGACACATAGTAAGCACGTGTGCGTGCGGTCTGGGATTGTTTTCGCCAAAGCCACAAGAGAACGGCTGTAAGGAGCAGGAAATGGCCATGGTGTGAATGTTACAGAAAGGTCAAGTGAGGTGGTTACCGAGGCATCTTCGGATTTGGCGCTCGGGTCATTACGGCCACCCCCAGAATGGTTTTGGCGGAGCGGTGGGTGTGGAGAGGCAGAACCAGGGAAAAGGAGGTTTGGAAAGGGCTGATTCAGCCTTCTCCGTCATCTCTTTGGCCCCACGGTTGAGACGTGGGAGAAGACGCAGATTTGCACTGGCTAGAGTAGAATTTCCAAGCGTCACTAAGGGGGGACCCACGTGAAGTGAGAACACCTCCCGCATCAGGAGACGTGGGGACAGCAGCCATCTGTTTGTGTTTCCCCTCCCACAATAAGGACAGAACTCTCTCCTCGCTTCGAGGTTGCTATGGAGACACGGATGGGTTCTATGTCACATCTTGACGTTGTATTGGTTGTGAGGGCAGGGACCATATTTTATATATCATTGTGCGACCGCACCGCCCGTCACATTGCCATCTCATATACTCGCTCGGCTTTAATTAACATCCGTGAGCCGATCACTCCCAAATCTCTTCTCTCCAGCCCGATTCTCATTCCAGAATTTCAGGCTAATATATCCAGCTGCCCAGTGGTTCTCTTCTCATAGATATCCCACAGATGCTAACAGCTCGAAATGCCTAAAGCTAGACTCATTGTCAGAGCCTCCTCCTTCCTCCATTAAACTCGTCGACCTCGTGCCACGTTCCCCATGTCAGTAAATCATACCACCTTCCGCTCAGCTCCCAAGTCAGAAACTTGAGCTCATCCTCGACCCTTCCTTCTCTCCCAGCCCCCCAGCCCCACAGCCAGTCAATCACCAAGCCCTATTGTTTCCACCTGTGAAGTCACGCTCATTCTGGTCACTACTCCCTTTATCCGTTCATTCTTTCGTGCATTCCACCTCATTTCATTGGCTCAGTGAACGTGCCGGCAACTGATCAGTATCAGGCAAATGAGACTGCACTGGTATGGCAAACAAGCCAGGCTTCCCACCTCATGGAGCTTGTGTCTGGAGAGGGACCCACCCAACTCACCGCTCCGTGATCTCTCGCTAGACTGCGGGAGTCTTCTAAGAGCCTCCCTGCCCCTCGTTCACCCATCAGCATTTGTCTGTCGAGTTTGTGCTAGGTGCCTGGCCCTGTGCTGTGTATGCCTGAAGAACATATAGACCGGCGCGACTGGGATTCATCAAGCAAGGGGAAATGTAAGGCTGGATGACATAGGAGGATGGCTAGCGGTCAGCATACCCAAGATCTGCTGGGCCCTGTGAAAAATACACTATCTCCTTTCAAAAGGAAAGGGAAGCCACTGCAGAAAAGGCTTCAAGCAGGGAAGTGACATAATGCTCTTTGGGCCAACTCTATCCCATGTGGCTTCATCACTAAAATGAGCGTGGAGCTCGTCAGATGACAGTCTAACAGCCGCATGTCACCATCGCCCAGGTGCCCCAGTCACAGTGGGGGCACCGAGGCAGCGCTACCGTTCCGACCTTGACTGTGTGTTTCGTCAGAAGGCGGGAGACGCACTTGGCTCTAGGGCTGCTCTCGATATTGCTAATCAGACATGGCCCATCCTACCTCCTTCACATCTCAGCTTCTCTATCAATTTGTGTCGCCCATGATCTCAGCTTGTCAGATGTTAGCACTTTCTAAATTGTCATCCGATCTCTCCTGGCACTCCGTGTGGCTGAGTGTGGCTCCATGTTGATGATTAGGCCTGGCTCTGCTTGTGAACGTGGAGAGTCAGCAGATGGCTTGACTGCCTTAAGGCAAGTCTTGGAGTTTCCGGGCAAGCTAGTGCCCAGAACAGCCATTTTTTACCTCCTATCAGTGGAGAGGGAACAGGCATTGTGAAGACAGACTGCATGCCCAGAAAGCAGAATTCATAATCCAGAGTGTGACAGCACAGTGCAATGGTATTCCAGTTAAGTCAGCACGATGAAGTCCCTACACAGAGTAGAGAGGGAACTGTGACATATGCATGGGGCCTAATAATGGGGATCCCCAAGCAGAAGATAATCGGAAGGTTTGGCAGCAGCTGCCTTCAAGGAAGTGTATACGTGAGCGGGAGGTAGAATCCCAGGCCCCAGAACGGCAACATAGAAAGAAGAATTGCGTCCTGGTGGGGGCGGGAATGGAAAGAGAATGGATAGTAAAGGTGTTGTAACAAGGGGCCCCCACATCTCGAGGGCTTAACGCTGCAGAATTCTATTTCTCATTCACCCAACAGTCCAAGTGCAGGCGCTCCGTGGGCAGCCTTCCACGCAGTGGATTTGGTGGACTCAGCCTCCTTCAATTTTGTGGCTCCGCCATCCACTACCCCTGAGATGCCCCTGCTGGATCACCTGCAGCCAACTGGCTCAGGGGAAAAGCAAAGAAGAAAAGGTGAGCAGAAGGTTTTTACAGGTGGGGCCTGCGAGTGGCGTAAACACTCCCACCTTCACATCCTTGGCCAGAATTCAGACACGGCCACACCTACCCGCAGAAGAGGCTGGAGGTGGAGTGGGCCCAGGAAAAAAAGAAAGGAAGTTTGGCAAACACACGGCATTCCTGCCACAGGGAGGTCCCATCTTGGGTATGTTCTCCGTCCAATGATTCCTGCCTAGGAAGCCAGCTACTAGAACAGGGTAGAAGGTGGAGCTATTGAGGCCCCCCAAAAGCCTAAGCCAGTTCAGGATCAAGGATAAAGAGCAACCAGCCTCTAAGATAATAGGGTGCTGCTATCTGACCGTTTTCCCTGCTCTCTCCCCAGCTGAGCCCATTTACCGTAGCACCGGCTGCTAGCTGGGGTTCTGCTCTAGGTGGTGGCCGGGAGCTTGCCCACAGCTCCCTGGGGCCATTGGAGCCTTGTACGATGCTCATCCGGACCCAACCAGACTAGACTGGTCCACTTAACTAGATCCTCTTAGAATGTGGTGCTGCTTGAACCAACTCCCCCCACCCCACTGGACTATGAGAATCAGAAGTATTTGCTCTACCAATAGAAGTCAACTTTGGTACCTTGAGCATTCCGTCCAGCCCTGCCTTTACTGGTCCCAGCCTCCCTCCCCTCGTACTGGTCTGTGTACTGAGGTCCCTGCCTGCCTTTTACCTGTGCCACCTGACTTATGACAGGCCTTGTGTCATTCTATATTCTCACCCTCCCCTAACAGGCCAGGCTCCTTCCTGTGCCTTTCCAAAATGCAGAATGGAGGTCACCTCCTCAAGGAAGCCTTCCAGGACTACCCGTGATGATGAGTTGCGTTTTTATGTCCTGCCATACCATCCCAGGCTTTCTCCATTGAAGTTGCCTGACTGCATATCTATACTCTAGGTGGAAGCCTTTCCAGAACAGAGGGTGGACCTGATTCAACAGTGTATCTCCAGAGGCAAGGAGGAAGCCTGCCTGTCACTCAGTAGGTGTTCACGAAATGTTGGAGCGAATGAACGCCCGCCTGTGTTTCAGGTAGCAGCCACCAGATGGCAACAGTGTTCTTTGGGCTATGAAGGTAAACGGTAAGCTTTCTGCAAGAGCCCCTGAAATAAATGGAGGTGGGTCCCCATAATCGCAGCACTCGGCTATTTTTCTAAAAAACATATCAGTTTATCGAAATAACCGCAAAGTCATTGCTCAAGCCAGACCTTGTGCGAGAGACACAGCAAACAAAGTCCCGAGGTGGGTACCTGTGCACCACGGAGGGCTTGAACCCTTAGTACCATTCTCCATGGGATCTCAGCATGGTATCGTCTAACTCGAGGGCCCGAGAACACCCATTCAGACTCCTGAGCATTTGACGCGTCTGAAGCCATCCCAGCCCGACACCCTTGTGGCTGCCTGTGCCTGTTCCGGGTTCACTGGCTCTAATTTTACTTCTTATCTTATCAGGGTTTTTACCAGTAGACCAGTTTGGCTGGAGAGGAAGGTTTATGAAGGTTCGTGAAAGATAAGGTTGGCGGTAGGGAGGGGCCAGCAGGGGAGGCCTCTGGATACCAGGCTGAGGAGTGTGGACTTTACCCCACACACGATAAAGTAGCTGGCAGGCTCTTGTGCCGCACGCATGTGCACATGTGTGTGCAGGCAGGCGGCACGTGTGTGCATGAGTGAAAGGGGAGTGGAATGGGGAGGGACGGACAGGTACCAAACGGTGTCGAGAAGGATGGGTGATGGGGCTGGGGGGCAGCAAGGGAGGCCCGCGGGGGGTCACTGTAGCAACCTAAGGTGTAGGGCTGAGGCACCAGATGGTGGGGGTGGCGGACAGGAGGCACCCAGATGGATTCAGGTAAGTTCTGCAGGGAGATCCACTAGAGGATTGGGTCATTGATTGGGAAGGACGGGGAGAGCCCAGAACCAAGCAAGGAGCTTCACTGTTGGACTAAACCCTGACCTTGTGCAAATTAGAAGAAGGCCTGTCTTTCCCAGGACGCTTGACTTCTACCTGCCACCAAACTCTCTTGCCTGCAAAGCTCCCAGGTGAATAGGCCCCTGAGGCAGCCAGTCCGTGCCCGCCCTGCTCCACGGTGGGGTGGGACCCCAGCATTCCAAGCCTGGCTGCAGGAGGCAGGGGTGGTATTTCTGAGAGAAATGGTTTAAGGAAAAGAGCATCCCGAGTCTCATACATCTCCAGTGCGGTGGTTCTCGAACGTCAGTGGGCGTCAGACACACAGGGAGGGCTTGCTAAAACACAGGTCGCTGGGGGTCTGATTGCGTAGATCTGGGCTGGAGCCTGAGAACTTCCATTTCTACCAAATTCACTGGTGACACTGTTACTGCTGGTCCGGGACCACTCTTAGAGCCCTACCCAAACCAAATGAATCAGAATCCAGGTAGGAGAGCATCTCCTGGACATCTTTCTTCCACCCACACGTTAGATTCAAAGATAGCACCTCTGGGGGCAGCTCAGGTCTGAAGACGCGGCTGTATTTGAGCTGCAGGATATTGGCAAATTGTTTGGTTCCGATGGATGAATTTCCCCCATTTCATCTCTAATACTCCCCTTTTCCCCCAGGAGAGGCTTCAGCTTCCCCTCTTTCCCTGACAGGAGTACCAGGCTGGCCTGAATTGTCCAGTCCTCCCTAACAAGCAAGGTGACCTGTGTCAAAACCTGCTTCTTTCATAATAAGTACCTGCCACTTTGCTTTTTCTAGCTCTTCTAGATATCTTTTAGAGATTCCAGAATTTCCTGTGGGCCAGACATGCCTGTTTACTGCTCACCTGCTGAAAAGGAGCTACCGGTTCCCCTGCCACCCCCCCCCCCCCCCCGTCCCCTGTCATGAGCTCCTCCTACCCCATCCCGGTCCCACCCCTGCCCTCTGCAGCCACCCAATGCTTTGGAGTAGATGTCTGCCTTATCTGCCACCAAGGTTATTTGAGGTTCTGCAGGAACTAAAAAAAGTGTGTCCTTTCTCTCAATATGGTAGTAGAAAGAAGAGGTAACATAAGGTGTGTGTGGGATAGAAGTAAATATGGGTCTGAAAAACCCACATAATTATATAATGGAGAGATACTGCCAAGGTAAATTAATAAGAAAACAGTTGGGTGATGTTTACCGACAAAATCAGTTTGGGGTGTGTTATTCCCCGCATTTCCTTTGTCAAACGAGCTACAGATTGGAAGAATGCGTCTCCAAAGAGGCAACCCCCTCATGGAAGTGGCCATATTTTTCTGTCTGGTTCGTCAGGCTACCTAGAAACCAGGGAAATTGCCAAGGTAAGGCCTGGGAGCTACCTGGGGGCTCCACTGTCACTGGCTGCTTTGCTGGACACCTCTCTGTCTCTCTGGCTGGCTGGCTGGCTGTCTCCTGTCTGTCTTTCCATCTGTCCTGCTCCCCTATGTGACTCCCACAGGCTTGGAACAGCAAGGCCAGAGTTCTCAACTCTAACTCACAGTCCAAATGTGAATGCCTTGAATCTGCATTCTCTTACATGGAAACACCTGGACGGTAAAATTGTGATTCAAACTGCGTCCATTGTCAGTATCATGGGGATGCCTCTCCTTTCCCGAAAAGTTTTGTAACTTGGTCCAGCCGGTTTGGATTTGAGACAGGATGCAGGCTCGTAACTGAGATCAGAGGAGCCATCGCCCATTTAGGAAACGCTCTGGAACGTCCGCCAGGAGTTCAGGAACAGGGGCCAGGAGAAGAAGATGGATAAGAGAAGTGCCCTGTGCTCAGGGAGCTGGGACTCGGCGACCCAGGGTACCAGACTCCAATCAAGACCACAGGATGCAGTCTATATGAGGACTCTAGGTCAGTGCCGAGAATCACCCTCTTTGGAAAAGTCAGGAAAATCACAATCTTTGGAAACCAATGAAAGACTATAGGCACTTAGTCTAGTCTTTTGCCTTCATTATCCTGGGCACCTAGTCGACTGGTCTCTGCTTGAATTCCTCCAGTTCTGGGGAGCTCATGTCCTCTTGTTGTCAGGCTTCAGAACCTGTATCAGGTTTCCCCAAGGCTGTATTTCCCCTTGCCACTCCCACATCTGGTCTTTCACCTGATAGTGACAATCACCCTGTGATTTAGGCAGGGTGGTCGAGTGCCCACTTGACCAAGCAGTTACACTCAGTGTTGGTCAGGTTCAGTGAAATTTGGCAAAGACAATACTGGCACTCCGGCTGCTGAACTCCTTGCCCAACATTTTTTTTTTTTTTTTTAATCATACAGCTCTGCTATCATGTTGGGAGCAGTCCAGACTCCAGATTTCTGAATTTGAAACATAACCACACTACTAACCTTCCCAGCAATCTGGGGGAGAAAGCAAAGGTTGGAACCATAGGCCCTAGAATTCCACCCTTCATGAAGAACAAGCCAATTGCCTGGGCTAGGGGCTAAGTCAATGGGGAAGACAGCAGAGGGTCAAAGGGAAGCCTACTCTTCATACTCTATCTACAGATATGGAGTTAGAGGCTCTTTCCTCCTGTTTAGATGACCTCTCTGTAGTGAAGGGATGATGCCATCCCAATGTTGTGGTGCCTGACCCAGGAGAGATGGAGCAAAGGTGGTGCTGGAGGAAGGCTTTGGTCAAAGCCACGTGACCAAAGTGTGTGTCCAAAGAGAACACCCATCCAGGGGGGGCCAGACAGAGAGATGACAGCCAGATCCACACCAACAGACTGGGGGCAGACACATCGCTTGTGCAGAGTGGACAGGAGGTAGGACCTAGGGAGCTCTCGTTTTGCCTCTGCCTCATTTATCCCGGCTGGCTTGGAGACTGGGTCCCCGATATCACAACTCTGATTTATACCTGCTGTTGGCAGGAAAAGGTGTATGTTCTATCTGTTATTATTGATCCTAGGATTCATGAACATTTAACACGGTTACAAAGAAGATCTAGCAAACCCACAGTCCTTGCGCTCTAGGGTTCCTGACACACGATCAGGCAGCTTCAATTACATAACCAAAGAAAAATGTTTATATGAGATTCAGGGACCCAATCCAAGGTCTGAGAACAGTTTGGGTGGCCATAGTCCACAAGTCTGTGATGGGTGTTTTTATTCAAAAGAAGCAGGGTATAAATAACTAAGTGCTTAGACAAACCCAAGGAACCCTAGACTTATCCTTTCGTCTCAAACACTTTTCAGGAAGCCATGAGCAGTCTAGTGGGCAATACATTTCCCTCAGCCCCTTGACCAGAAGCATGTTTCCTTGGCCAGTGTGTGGCCGGTCGCTCTGTGGTACTGTGGAATGACTTACACATGAAGGAAATAATCTGATGACTCCCACGAGGGTAGTCCAACATCTCCTGAAAGGACGTCATTGACCCAATGCTGGGAGGTCTCTGGAACATCGCTTATTGGAAGGACTGAATATGGAAGGTCCGTTGTTCTTCTTCACTCATTGTCCTTAAGTAGAATGGGTGCCTCTTCAGAAGATTAACCAAGTGACCCAGCAAACGTTTGCAGACATTCAAAGTACTTTGAATGAGGTAGTAATTATGCATATTTCACGGGAAGCTTATCCTGTGCCATGTTAATCCATGGAATTAGGAATACAGGGGCTCTCCATTCTTTCCCCCCCAAAATGGGCTTGAGAATGTAGTGAGGTGGTATGGTCTACCTCCACTCCTTCTTTCCTGTCCCTCCTATTCATTTCAAAACCAATCTCTAAGAAGAGTACTGTCTTTATTTAGGCCTAATCCACAAAATGTAATACAGGGCAAAGGGTGTGTTTTTGCATATACACGTGGGAAAAGCAAAGGGAATTTTCTTCCATATGTTTGTCTGAACTTCCAAAAATCAAGAATGAACATATATTACTTTTGTAAATGGGGGAAAGTTCTGGAAAAACTTTTGATTTGGGCTGCAAGCAAACTGCTCAGAAGATAACTATTCATAGAAGGTTTTCGTTCACTCCATCTCAGTTTCTTTTTTTTTAATTTTTTAAATGTTTGTTTGTTTGTTTGTTTGTTTGTTTATTTGGAGAGACAGAGGGAGACAGCATGAACAGGGGAGGGGCAGAGAGAGAGAGTGAGGCACAGAATCTGAGGCAGGCTTCAGGCTCCAAGCTGTCAGCACAGAGCCCGACGCGGGGCTCGAACCCACAGACCATGAGTTCATGACCTGAGCTGAAGTTGGACACTTAACCGACTGAGCCACCCAGGTGCCCTCACTCCATCTCAGTTTCTTCCCAAAGATGTACCGTCAATATCATCTCCCTGTGCTCACGTATATTTGCTCAGGAGGAATTCGGCATTGGCCACAAAATGTAGAACATTTCAACCTAATTATCCTTGCCTTGGAAAGAGCTTCCGTCTAGCTTTTTATGGTGCACTGAAAAAGGGAAGTTCTTCTAACATTCCTATATGCTGCTGCTTTTCAAGGATAGCAACAAGAAATAAATATAAGATACCGACTTTCCACCTATGGAAGACTACTCTGTGGCATGACTTCCAGTTGTGCCAAGATCAGCACTTGAGCACCTTGAATTTGGGAGCTAGAAGCCATTGAGCCCCAGATTTATGACTGTTCCCGTGTCTCAACCATCTGCTCCAGGCACGTTCCCGAAATTTATGAAATGCAATTGCTCTAAAGGGTACAGGCCAGGAAGTGCAGGGTTGAAATATTCCACCTGGCCAGAGACACTGTCGTGTGGACTAATTTAAGGCTTTGCTCATTTGAAAGGGGGTATTTCTCATTCACAGTAGAGTATCTTCTGTGCCATCTGAAGTATCATAAAGCAGTCAAATCCTGCTTGAAATGTTCAGAAAAGATTCCTCACCAAAGGTCATTTGCTCTTTCCATCTTTCAGGTTAATTACTCCTGTGGTTCTTGTCTGAGTGAAAAAGTCCTTTTCTTTTTTCTTCTTTTCCTTCGTTTGTTGCTTTGACAGTTGGGTATTGACTCTGTAGACCATGTCTAGGTTTTTCTTACAGAAGTAGGTCCCTGGCTTCCCTGTTCAAGAGCCCCAGTCGTGCCATGGAATCATCTCTAGTCCAGAATTGTCAAGAATGAACAGTTAGTTCTCCAAAGATGTTGATGTTTTCAAAGACGTGGGAAGAGTCTGTTCATGCCTTTCTGTCCTTCTCCAGTGGGGATAATTTGGCTTTCAGACTAATTGAAAGGCACAGCTCTTTTTTTGAAACATCTACTGAGAACAGCTTTATCCCCGTCACCCACACCACACCTCGGCTCGTGAATCTTAGACTCTTGGGAGACATCTATTCACCTCAGATGTGACCCATTATCCACTGTAACAAAGAATGGTTGTGTGTGCAGGGTACACACAGATTTGTACCCATTAGAGGCAAGAAATGATGTTTCCCTGTAAAAGGAGATTTTTAAGAAATGTCAGTATTTTCAGGTTGAATCCAGTCAAAAATAAGTCCTTTCAAATTCTACTTACGCGAAGTCAAATTAAATTCAGAAATTAAAACCAAAAGGCTGAGATCATTCAATTTAAATTCATGTGACCTCAGTCTTTTGATTTTGCTTTTCAGACTGATATATGTGTATAGACAGAATCTTAAAGACACCAAGCTTTCCTTGGGGGACGGAGTAAAATTGACACAGGTTTTATAAACATTTAATTCTTATGAGACAGGGGCCCAGACTAGCTGGCGTAGTTTGGGTATGTGTGATAGTTGGTTTTCACTCTGTTATGATTTGCTTTTAAATATTTATTTGTGAAATATAAATCTTGCTAACATTGAAGTCTGTTCTGAAGCAATGACTACTGCTTTTGCTGTTGCTTAATGGAACTGTTGAATCTTCTTAGAAAACAAAAAGATTCAGTTATATAAACAAATCATACTAGTGAAGCATCAAATAACAATTCTAGAGCCTCTGTGAGGCTGGAGCTACGTTCTGCAGATGGGTGGTAAGTTAGGAACCCTAAGATAACAGCCTACGTGGTCAATCAAAAAAAAAAAAATGTGAGTGACTCAAAAATGCTGAGAAATTAGGGCCTGCGTCCTTAAATAACAAGCACTCACTTGAAAAATTGGAAAAATATCACCAGTTTCATCAGTACATTTATAGATTCCTTTTCCATTGATCCATCCCCATTGCTAATACACCTGTTATGTAATAGATGCTTACTCACTGTTCTGTCCAGTCCAACAGATAACGACACTTCCTGGTGGACGGCTCTGATTTTCTGTCAGTCAGAATGATGATTTAGAATGTTCAGCTCATTCAGTAAAACAGACTAGTTCTGAGCGCAAAGGCTGAAGGAGATCAAATGTACAACTGTTTTAAATGATCACTTTCCCACGAGTGATGAATTTACGTCCTATATGCTGTCAACATGAACCATGACACTCATGGCCGTGGGGGACCCCCTGTCTGGGGACTAGCTGGGAGAGCACACCCTTTCCTACCTTGAATATATGAATAAATTATTCACAGCTATAAATGCTCTGGTCCAGTTGGTCAGTTAAGCCAATCAACAAGCATTGTTTTCATTGAGACCTGGCTCCCTGTTCCATAATGCAGTCCATAGCCCTTCCCAGAGTGAATGGAAGGGAGATGGGTGAGGGAGGGATGGGGCCAAGAGCAAAGGCATCAACAATTTTTTAAATAATAATTCCTGGAGTATCTGCTGTGTACCTGGCACTGTACTGGGATTATAAAGATGAATGGAACATAGCCTCTGCCCTCAAGTAGCTCATGGAAGAGGGGGGCACCTGGCTGGCTCAGTTGGAAGAACATGTGACTCTTGATCTTGGGGTTGTGAGTTTGAGCCCCACGTTGGGTGTAGAGATTACTTAAAAATAAAATCTTAAAAAATAAAGAAGAAGAAGCTCATGGAATAGGAGAAGAGAGAGGTGTATAGACAGATCATTGCCATGCCATGTGGTAAGAACAATGATGGAGACAGAAGAGCGGTACATTCCCAGCATGAGCAGGGCTGACTCTTAAAGGAAGAATGAGCACCGGCCAGATGTTGGTGAAGAGGAGGGGGTCTCTGGGAAAGGAGTCAGTGGGGCCGTGGAGCTGGTTTGAATGGGCTCACGAGGACCAATCATTAAATGTTCAGGCATCTTGCTAGCTGGCTGTTACACACGATCATAAATTATTAAATAGCAAATAATTAACATTATTTTAATTATTACAATTATTAAAAAGTAAATGATGCAAGTTTATGATTGAATAAATCACAAAAACGGCAATAAATACTAAAAATGTATCACTCCCTAATTATTTTACTGCATTTTACTATTATCTATGCCCTTGAGGTTTTTTTTCAGGTCTATTGCATACGTCTGGTGAAAATACTGTCTGATTGTGGCCACTGCCTACCTCTTCTCAACTCCACGTTTAATGACATCATATAAGTTTGAAGTTGGCTGTGGTGGGAGTATTTACACCAGAAAAGCCACGCATGCTACAGATCAGGGATTATTTCCTCCCCAGAAGGCCATTTACCAGCAGGCAGGGGCAAGGCCATTCAAGATCAAGGCAGGGAACTCCAAGCTGTGCGGAAAGCTGGGAACACAGTGCCGCAGGGAGCAGGGAGTGAGGATACCAAATCCCACATGACCTTTCAGGCCACATTGAGGAGGTGGAACTGGAGGCTTCAAAGGACTTTTGTGGTGTCTGGTCTGTGAGATCTAGCAGAGAGCTGGACGTGTAAAAGGAGCTTCAGTGGCATCTGGGCGGGGGCCCTGAACCGGGCATCGTGGGCGTGTGGATGGTAGTGAAACTTTGAGTGCACGGGGCCACCAGGAGAGGGTCTGGAGGAAGAAGTGCAAGAGGCTGGGGGAGCAGGGGGCAGGGGAGGGGAAGCAAGGTGCCCACAGAAAAGGGGCACAGGAAGAGGCTCATCTGGAGACCCTCCCATGGGAAGGGAGGGTATGGACAGCAAAGGAGAGAGGTGTTTCAAGAAGCAGGAGAGAGAGAAAGGGGAGAAGGGAGCAGGAGGGAGACTTGGAAAGAGAGGAGCAGAGCACAGGCATTCAAACCACAGTGAAGACCAAAAACATTTCTTTAATAAAAATCGGGGGAAATCCTGCTCTGTGACAGAGAAGTACCAAAATAAACCGCGTGGTTGTCAAAAACAAAAACAAATACAAAAACAAAAACAAAACCCTGTGATTTGTTTTAGGCTTTTTATTTTTAAGTTTATTTATTTTAAGAGAGAGAGAGTGCATATGCCTGCGTGTGCTTGTGAGTGGGAGAGGGGCAGGGATCGAGGGAGAGAAAGAGAATCCCAAGCAGGCTCCGTGCTGTTAACACAGAGCCCGACCCGGGGCTCGATCGCACCTACCAGCCGTGAGATCATGACCTGAACCGAAATTGAATCGGACACTTAAGCAACTGAGCCACCCAGGCGCCCCCATGATTTGTTTTAGGTAGTCAGGGAAGGGGGAACCAAAATGAGAAGGAAGACCCAAAATTCAACTTACCAGAAAGTGATATGTGTCCAGGGATGGAAGTGGAGTAAGGTGATGAGGGCAGGGAGAGCCTGCTAGAGAAGGAAGCATCCTCCCCCAAACCAGCATGAGGAATGAGGCGTGGCCACCCCAGGGGGGAAGCCCTCAGGCAACTGACCTCCCTAAAGTATTCTGAGAAAACTGACCTGGAGGTTTCAACCAGAAGTGTTGCAGAAGGTCATCAGGAGGACGTGACCCCCGGGTGACCCACAAGCTAGACTGGGGAGGCAACTCACCTGGCCGCAGTCCTTGGAATGCACATTCTACCTTCTGTTCCCACAGTGGGAGCCATTTTCCCAAGAGAGCAAGGTGTTCTTGAGGCCCGGACTAAATATGTGATGAGCCCCCTTATGGCCTCCATCTCAACTTTCGAGATCCTAGCTGGAGGTGGTGGAGATCTACTGGTCTTGTGGTGTCTCAGACCAGCCCGTAAGTTCCCCCTGCTTGTCTCACCTGCTGCCTGGGAGTCTGCACACTCTGTGTCTTCAGTCTCTCCTTGCCCTCTGGGTTCGGGGACCAGTTTGCAAACCAACACATATGAGGAAGACAGAGGCATAAATAAGAAATTAGACATCAGTGACGTAGAAGTTAGGCACATAGATTCCCGAGCCAGATTAGATTCGAATCCCGGTTCTACTGAATCTTTGCTTGGATAATTTACTTAAAACTGAGCCTCAGTCTCCTCATCTACAAAATGAGGATAATGATGAAATATACCTCATAGAATTATTATGAGGATTAAGTAAGGAAATCCATGTAAAATATTCGTAACAAGCCCTGATGTCCAGTGGAAGCTACTGATGATAAGGATTATGATTCCCTGTTAGGACAGCTTTGCAGCCCCGGCCTCCTTTCCACACCCACCAGGCTGTGGGATCATAGACCTGGTCTGTCTTTCATCCATGGATTCACAATTTTCCAAAAACTAGAACGCTTACCATTCAAACTGCATTCACTAGTCAAAACACACTCAACGTAATTCATCTTTCTTTGAAAATTTGGAAGTTTCCTCTAAGTTCTTGTCATGCTGTGGGGTCACCATTAGGAACACGAATTATGGATGGCAGGAAACAACCTTATCTGAAACAGCGCTACCATGGTTTGGGAACAAATGTCCTCTTTGAACCTTGATATATGTCGTGTACAGACCCTGATCTCTTGCCCGCAAGGTTGCTATTCTCACACTTTGCAGAATTTACCCAGACTTTTTTTCTGTTTTCAGTGTTAACTGACTAACATTTTGTTTTCTGCCTTTCCCTTCTCACGTACCTCAGAAGCCATATGGTAGGCAGCTAATAATGTCGTTTCCAGAACAGTATATACCTGGTTTCCCCTGCTCCTGGAGCAATGAAAATGGCTCCATCCGCTCAGTGTCCCTGTGTTCTCCCCGCTTTGCCTCCCCTGCTGACAATCTGCTTCTCCCCCTCCGCTTCTTCCATTTTGTGTCTTCTCTTCCTTCTTCACCTGCTCCCTTCTTTCCCTTCTGCCTTGTCTTTCTCAGTTTGTCTGCTTCATCCACCTTCTCCCCCACAGAGCTCATAGATTCAGAACAGCACTTGCTTGAATCTCATTGTCTGAGCAATGACTGCCCTCCCTGACTTCTGTCTGTTAAAAAAAAAAAAAAAAAAATTCTTGTCATCCAAGCTTCGTGACTGCCTGGATTCCAGATAAACTAAGATTTATTGTGTGTACACAGTGGCGACCCCCAGGCTATGCACTCTGAATGCATATCATGGGCGTGCTGAGGTGGAGTTTAAGCAAGCAGTCTCTTTGTTTCATCTGGAAAACATTATTTTGATGATTGTTGGAGAAAGCAGTAAATCGAGTCAAATGGATGATTCGTGTGGCCAGATCAGTGGTTGAGACCAAAGGAATCATCATGAGGGCAGCGCGGCCCTTTTTAGGAGGCTCGAGTGCTGGGTCACCATCTGCTGGGAATGGACACATGAGGCTTCAGTGCAGCCCGTGAACCACATGTGAGCCGTCATTTGCTGACTGTTTTGGTTTTTAAGTTTATTTATTTTGAGAGAGAGGGAGAGAGAGAGAGAGAAGGCAGATGAGCATGAGTGAGGAGGGGCAGAGAAAAGAGGGAGAGAGAGAATCCCAAGCAGGCTCCACACCATCCGTGAGATCCACAAACCGTGAGATCATGACCTCAGCCGAAATCAAGAGTCAGACGCCCAACCGACCGAGATGCCCAGAAGCCCCTTCATTTGCTGACTCTTAACTATTCTCTCTTTCTCTTCTTTCCCCACCGCAAAGCCAAAGAGCAAACAAGAAGGTAATGAGTTAGGGCAAGTTCGGAGGTTTGCTGGAGATAGGAAAACATGGAAGGGCAGAAGGAGAGCTTTCCTCTTCCCCAGCTCATAACAAAGCACCTTCTACCCAACCAGTTGAATCGCTACGTGTATAACCTAATCTATTTGTTGAGATGGACAGAATAATGGGACTTTGGAATGGCTCATGCCATCATTTCAGCCTTGTTAATACCTAGACAAGAAGACACTATGTAAGGATAAATATGGGGCAAATGGCTAATACTATGGCCAAAATCCTTGCCTGACCTCAGAATAATCAATTGAGGCACGATCTTTAGGGGAGAAGTCACCTGGGTCAGTTACTCCTAACTACGTTCTTTCAAAGTTGAGTTTGGCTGCATTTGAATTTGACCCCATTACTCACTGAACTGATTTTCTGGGGCTCCAAATAGTCATGTTGTCCCAGGTAGATATGGCTTTTCCTCAAAGCTTCTGTTAAGAATATAAAGGCAGAACAAGAAGAGAGAACTATTTTAAATGACAATAATATCTTTGTAGGCCTTCTTTCCGTTTATGTCTAAGACCTACAATGATACACGAATGGATTTTTTCATGTTGAAATTTGTGTGTTAAACGTTGAGTCTTCCACTGACATTAGGACTGCACTGAGTCTGTGTCATGAGAACATATCTTATTCAGTGAATTCATTTGAGAATCCTGGATATTGTGTCAACATGATGTCAAACAGCAAGTGTAACCAAGATTAACACCAATAGATACAGCCTTTGGAAAGCTAAGATACAAGGATTGTTTCAGGGAGTTGAATATTCTTTATCCCAATAGCCATTAGAGGCTACAGTGAGAAATCTAAAACTTTTCTTTTAATTAATAGATTTTATTTTTTAGACTAGCTTTAAGTTCACCGAAAAATGAGCAGACAATACAGAGAGTTCCCATATCCCCTGCCCACCCCTGGAAGTTTCCACTATTATTAACATCTTACATTATTATGGTGCATTTGTTATAACTGATGAGTCCATACTGATATATTATTATTATTAACTAAAATCTGTAATTTACACTAGGGTTCACTCTTTGTGTTGTGCATTCTGTGGGTTTTGACAAATGTATAATGACATGTATCCACCATTATAGTACTAGACAGAATAGTTTCACTGCCCCTTAAAACCCCCTCTGTTCAACCTGTTCATCCCTCCCTCCCCTTGGACCCCTGGACACCGCTGATCTGTTTGATATCTCCATAGTCTTGCCTATTCCAGAACATCACCTGGTTGTAATCATACAGCACATAGCCTTTTCATACCAGCCTCTTTCATTTAGCAATACACATTTAATGTCCCTCCATGTCTTCTTGTGGCTTGATAGCTCATTTACTTTTTTATCACTGAGCGATATTCCATCGTATGGATGTTCCACAGTTTGTTTATCCATTCTTTTTTAAATTTTTATTTATTTATATATTTTTTTAATGTTTATTTTTGAGAGAGACAGAGCTGAGCGGGCTAGGAGCAGAGCTAGAGGGAGACACAGAATCCAAAGCAGGGTCCAGGCTCCGAGCTGTCAGCACAGAGCCCAACGTGGGACTCAAACCCACGAACCGCAAGATCATGACCTGAGCTGAAGTCGGACACTCAACCAACTGAGCCATCCAGGCACCCCTCTTTTTTGTATTTTTTAATTAAATAACCCCCATGTGCTCTAAATTCTACCTAGTTCTATGAGGGATACCAAAAAATTCTAAAATGTCTTTATTTTCAAGTTTAGTCTATGAAGATAAGGCATATGTTAGGCAAAATAATATAGAAGTGTATTTTAATCAATTGAAGTATATTGATGACATGAAACAAATGTGTGCTAGAAATACCATATTTTCAGGGGAACATGAATCTCTTGAAATCAGACATGTGCGTGTGTGTGTGTGTGTGTGTGTGTGCATGTGTGCACGAGGGTGTGCTCAGGGTCCAAGATATTCATCAAATTCTCAAAAGGATGTATCACACCTCCTCCCAATATTACAAATGAGGAGGGGTGCAAATAATCATCAGTTGCATTTATAGCTGGATAAGAGCCCATGAAGGTGGTTGGGCTTGATCTAAAAACTAAAGGGTGGTGATAGGACAGGGTTTGGTGAAGCAAGGGATGAGGAGTAAGGGGAAGTCTGTCAAGGTCAAGGAGATATTTCATTGGGGATTATAAGCTGTGAAATGTCTTGTTCATCCCCAATAGAAGGTGCCCATGCCAACGGTTAGTGGGCGCGCGCGCACACACACACACACACACACACACACACACACACACAGATTTACAGAAGCAACACTGCCCCCTGGTTCCCTTTGTCAGCTTTGTACGGAAAAATTCCCCTCTAAGAGGGCTTTAGGTTAGAAAGTCAATATGAAACCAAGAATCCTGATCCAGGAAAGAGAGGATAAGGCAGAGGGGGAAGGACAGATGATTACCTCTGCTCTGTCAGCTTGACCTCAGCAGTGGGCTCTGACAAGCTTTGCTCATTTCACCTCCGTAGCATGGATGAGAAAACAGTGTGCAAACTGTAGAGCACTTTGTAAATGCAAATTATGCTGCAATTCATGCTGTCCCGTCTCATGTGAAACAGGTTTCCTCTTCTCTGCTTTTCTCAGATCCATCCCTAAACGTCTGGCTCGAAATTCAAGGTTTCCTTTGTTTGCTCATTTCTTCTGGTCTCTGCTTTGTCTTTTACTACACGACTGTGAGACAGACGTGTTCACTGATGTGCGCTATGCACTAAAATGGTGTCTGACACACAGGAAGTGTTCAATAAATACTTTTCTAAAGTTTATTTCTTTATTTTGAGAGAGAGAGATGTAGGAGAGGCAGAGAGAGGAGAGAGAATCCCAAGCAGGCTCTGCACTGTCAGCGCAGAGCTCGACACGGGGCTCAATCCTGTGAACTGAGAGATCATGACCTGAGCTGAAATCAAGAGTCAGATGCTTAACCGACTGAGCCACCGAGGAGCCCTTCAATAAATACCTCTGAATGTACTAATGACTAATAGAATGCCTGCCAGAATGTTTTACGCTATTTTTCTTCCTCACAAACTTTTAGTTTGTGCCATTCACATAGTCGATAACCATTCAGTTACATATCTAGAAACTGGTGATCTGATTCAGACGTCTTACCTACTTGGCCACGAATTAGGCAGGCTGCAGCCAGACAACCCACACGATCCTTCTTTGTGTAGGTCAGATAATGTCACACCAAGTAATGTTGCTTTTCTTTTCCTTGACCATCTTGTCTTGTTTCCTGTTGACGTTCTCTTATCTGGGCCCCAAGCGATACTGAATAATGTTTACAACTCTAAAAATGCAGGAGGAGTGAAGGCAACCTCTTCTTTCTCCCCCATTCCCCGCCCCCCCCCCCCCACAGCAGAGCTGACTGTTAGCAAGCTAACACCTTGGCTAAGAGCAAACCCAGGCTCCTACAACTGCCTAAACACAGGGGGCTACACATCTCTAGTGGCTGATAGGGACTGGCTCACCAATCGTGGCATTTCTGAAGAATAACCACCCATATCTCTACCACTGTTTTGCTGACTTGTTTGTTTATTGATTGTTAATAGACTGTAGGCAGATGCCGGACCAAGTTCTCTGATACATTTGACTTAAAAGACACTGTCTTCAAATTCGGGGAACTGCAGAGAGAATAGACCAGAGAATGAGTGATAACACAGGTCAGAAACAAGCCACAAAGAGATCATGGGTGAGGCCGGTTGGATCTTTCAGCTCACAGGGATTGTATCTCTGTGGAGTCTCGTGGCGTCAGGGCTCCGTGTCTCAGCCTTGTGGTTTTCGTAACTCTATTTTAGCAGTTTACCCAAGAGTTATCAGGATCTGATGAGTTGATTCATTCTAACCAAACCACAGACTGGCTTTGTGTTTTTTTTCCCCAATCACAGAACTAACATACTAATAGAGAGAGAGAGAGAGAGAGATCCTTTCAATGTCCAAATATTTGGGTTCAGGGCACTTACCTTCTGATATACATGAAACTGATAAATTACATTTCTAATGAGGAGACAGCTTGCTAAGCATGGAATCAGAGTCTTGGGGTATATTTCTATGGGGAATAGCATAGCCTGATGTATATACACGAGCCCTGCTCTGCTTTGGAAAATATCTTCCCAGGGAAAAGAATACTACAATGTGAAGACACATTCTTCTTCCTTTCTCTTTTTTCTTTTTTTTCCCTACATTTCATGAGGACTACCCTCTGTTTATATATGGCATTCTAAAATGTCCTTTGTTTCAGTATTTTAAAATCAAACTTAAAATTCTTTTTTTTTTTTTCAATGTTTTTTATTTATTTTTGGGACAGAGAGAGACAGAGCCTGAACGGGGGAGGGGCAGAGAGAGAGGGAGACACAGAATCGGAAACAGGCTCCAGGCTCCGAGCCATCAGCCCAGAGCCTGATGCGGGGCTCGAACTCACGGACCGCGAGATCGTGACCTGGCTGAAGTCGGACGCTTAACCGACTGCGCCACCCAGGCGCCCCAAACTTAAAATTCTTTTAATTCCTAAGTATGTGATCATTGTAAGAAAAAAATATACTTCATGGATGTGTAAAGAAAAAGTTAACCCTCTTCTGTCTCTGCCGTAGTCTCCATTCCTAGCCCTGGAGTAATAGATGTGGAGAGATTGGGTGTATGGCCCTTCTTCACCTCATACCAGGGCCACGCAAAGATATGCAGCGTAGTTAGGGATCTTGAAATGTATAAAGATGGGGTTATGCAATGCACTTGACTCTGAAACTTAACTCTTTTCACTTAATGCATCGTGGACACTCCCCCTAGGTCAATGGATAGAACTTAAACTCATTACTTTTAAGAGCTACATCATATTTCGTGATGTGGGTGGATGGACCCAGCATCTTACTTCAGTCAATTCTAGTCTTTGGCCACTACAAACAATCAAGTGTTAAACACTCCTGTGTCCATATTGTTAGATATTGATATTTTTGTTTCTCTAAATTAGTTTCCCCAAAGTGGGTCAATGCCTTTTAAAAAGAAATGGTAATTCTAGTTCTAGAAGCTGTTTTGTGTGAGTTACAGTGAATTCTTTTGACCATTTCCTAATGCCAGAAACATAAGGTCCCTCTTTTTTATCAGAATCTCCGAGTCACGTGAAGGGGCTGTTAAGCCCATGGGGTGTGGATTCTTGCAAAACTTCAGCCGCAGTGGGAGAAGTCCCCTGATTTAAGTATTTTGCCCTTTTCATAGCATTTGAGAATATTTGAGCTGGCCTAGCCCAGTAGGCACTTAATAAATATTCGTTGAGTGTTCAATACATGAAGGTCATCTGGTTCAGGTTTCTCATTTCACAGATGGGGAAATTGAAGCCCAGAGGGTTAAATGAGGCACAATTAGGGTGAAAGGGAGGAAAAAATCTGAGTGATCTAAGTTGCAAAGCAATCTGGGAGCTCGGAGTGGGGAGGTGAGGATTTCGGCAGGTAGCTGCCATCTATCCAGGACACGCATGTGGAAAGCAACAGACGGGAGAAGACAGCTTACAAAATTTGTGCATTAAGAATATAATTCTTCTTTGAAGCTTTGTTTGGATGATGCAGTTAGGGCTCACATTTAAATTTCTCATTTTAATTATCTCTTGAGGCTGCACCCGTGCAGAAACTGGACCATCGACAATCCAGGGGTGGGGATTGGGCGGCATTCACCAAACTCGTTCTCTCCCACTTGGGCACTCAGATAGACCCATTCCCCAACCCCCCTATGCGGTGAGGTATAGCCATGTGACTGAGTTTTACCCCTGGACTGTGAACAGAAGATAGGACACCACTCCCTGCCTGGCCCATAAAAAAATCCCACAGGGGCTCTTCCATTCCTTCCTCCTGTCTGCCACCTGGAAATAGAGGACTCCGAGGTCCCACACCCAGGTGGGGGAAGCGTGGGTCCCTGCGTCACTGCGTTAAAGGCTGCCTGCTAAGCACCCACTCTGGACCGTCATTAAGAGCAAGAAATCAACTCCCATCGCGTTAGGCCACTGTTAGCATTTATCTGTTACAACGCCCTGGCTACTTAATTAACTATATTAGCGTTTCTGGGTGTGTGTGTATGTGTGTGTGTGTGTGTGTGAGAGAGAGAGAGAGAGAGAGAGAGAGAGGATAACCAGATGTAAAATCCAGAACCTGTATCAATCAATACTACAGTTATTATTACACATTTTCTTAATACCCACTAATTCATACACATGTAACGTGGAGTCCTAACCCACCTGCCTTCTCCAGGAGAATGAATACCCAGGAGCAAGGGGGAGAAAAAGCTCTCACATTAAAAAATTTTCCTTACTCCCATGTCACTTCAGTTAGTTTCATTTCTCTTCTCCAGGAGTTTATGGAATCGTTTTTCTTTTTGAGCATTGTCTTTTTGTCCACTGTTCTTGCCTAATCTTGCCCATGTAGGTTTTATTGTCTTGACAGGAGGGGAAAGTTTCTAAATAATTATTTCAGGGTTTTTTTTTTTTTTCCTTTTTTATCACTTTAAAGGTAGGATAAAGGATGAATAGAAACCAGCTGGGGAAATGAAAGGAAGGAGGATTAAAGGAAATTAGCAGGATCTGGATTATTCCAGTTTCCCAAATCATCCCAACACCGTTAGTAGCCTCAGCAACAGCAGTAGTAAGGAGTAGTGGTAAAAGTTGGAATGTTTCATTCAGACATGAACCCCAAAGGATCTTCATGGCCCCTACTGGCATTTTCAACCAAAGCTACGTTGACTCTTTAGAGCTAAAACAAATTGGTTAGTAAGCCTAAGATCTTTTGTTTTCCTTTTCAATTTTTTATTTAAATTCTAGGTAGTTAACACAGAGTGCCATATTGCTTTCAGGAGACTTCGGTGATTCATCGTTTACATACGACCCCCGGGGCTCATCCCAACAAGTGCCCTCCGTAGTATCCACCACCCATCTAGCCCAGCCCCCACCCACCTCCCTCCAGCAACCCTCACCTTGTTCCCTATTGTTAAGAGTCCAAGATCTTGATGCAGCCGTGTGGGAATAGGATTGCCACTTGGTCACAGGTATGTGGGATAAAGGGAAATTATTGTGGAGCGATCTGTGCTTTGTGGTGAGGAGGAAATGATGGAATGTGTAAACAGGTGACTTTGGAATGTCATCCGTGGGCCTCACGAACCATATTGCTCAGATTACAAAACAGCAGTTAGGGCTCAGTGTGGGTTGATGGGAAAATTGACCGAGAACTCCACGAAAAGACCTAGAAATAATCTAGAAAAAACATAATGCTCAAAGGATACAGTGATTTGGGACCGTAGTAAAAAGACCATCAAATCCTGGCCACTGGGTCGCATGTTTTACCAGCAAAGAGATTAAACCTATTAACAGTGTAGGCATTTTCTCTAATTTCTCAATTTATTACAAAACAGACACAAAGGTAAATATTGTGACTGGTGGGTCATGACACAGCATCATGCCAAGAACTCTCACTCAGCAAATAGGTGGGTGTTGCATGTACAGAAGTGGAGAGGAGGGTTACGCCTTCTCTTGATAACGATTTATCAGGTGGGTACTTACCCAGACTTAAAACCTTGTAGCTTTTTGTCCAGCCCTTCCTTCCTATTTCTCTACCTCCTTATTTCTCGCTTTACCATCTTGGACGCCTGCTCAGAAATATTCAGTGCTTCTCCATTGCTTGTAGCAATAGAGTTGAATACCTCTGCTTGGTACCAAAGCCCCACCTCCCCCACCCCCACCCAATCCAGGCCCATCTAACTGTAGAGACATATTTTGTGTCCCCTGTTGCCTAACATCTGCCCCCTGCTGGGACAGGGCAACCTCCATTCAGGGCACCATGATTGTTCCTTCATTCCCGGGCCTAAGCCTTTCCCCCTTGCCTCTTCCCTTCCCTCCACATGGCCAGTCCTATGGTGCTCTGCATGGAGTTCAGCATTCTGAGATCTCCACAGGGGTCTGGCTACCGTCCCAAGGACAGGATGGCTTCATGGACGCAGTTGCACAGGACTGGGACCGTGTGCTTGGTTTGATATTCTGTTATCATGGTCTTGAAACAATTTCTGAAGAAGGAGCCATTTTGTATTGGGCTCCTGTCGCCAGGCCCGTGGTGGTGGTGGTGGGGGGGGAGCTATTCACGGGGGCAACTCCAACACGTGGCCCTGTGATTTTATTTAACTAAAATGAAGACAAAGCTGGAACGTACCTGGAGCACTTTATGTGTGCGAAGCAATTTTACGTGCACTGCCTCGTCTAAACCACCCAGCCCTCCCCCCACCTCCGCCCCCGGGGGTGAGGATGTTGGATCCCAGCAGCAGTTGTGGGCCTTAGGCATTTATGAATTGATTTAAAGCATTTTCTGGTTTTCCTTTTAATGTGTTGTTCCTGTTGTTTGTTCATCCCCAATCCTTCTTGCTCTGTCATGTTTATAATGATAAAAGCTCAGAGTAGCCTAAACGTTCATGGTCCTGGTGTAGCTAAACTTCACCCTTTGCTAATTTCCTTGAGCTGCTGTAATGAAGTACCACAAATTGAGTGGCTTAAACACCAGAGATGTATCATCGCACTGTTCTGAAGGGTAGAAGTCAGAAACCAAAGTGCCCTCAGAGCCACAATCCCTCTCAAGCCTATAGAGGAGTCCTTCCTTGCCTCTTCCTAGCTTCCGGAGGTTTTCAGGCCACCTCCGGCCTTCCTCGGCTTGGAGACATGTCTGTCCAATCCTCCGTCTTCACGTGGCATTCTCTCTGTGTCTCTGTCTTCATGTGCTGTGTTCTTACAAAGATGCCTATGATCTTGGATGAGGGCCTGTGCTCATACTCTGATATGCCTTCATCTTAATTTAGTGAATTACATCTACAAAGGCCAATTTCCAAATAAGGTCACAGTTTGTGGTATTGGGGGGTTAGGCCTTCAACCTATCTCCTTTTTTGGGGGGAGGGCACAATTGAACTCATAACACTGCCCCCTCCCCCCTTTTATGGGTCATTACGTCCTGCAGGCTCCAACTGTGGAGTGTGTTTTGCAAACAGTCATTCCCCTAATAGTTGTCATCCCCATGCCCAGGTCCCCCTGTCTTCCGGTCTTGTGGCCCTCCAACATATTCCCACTCTGTCACCAACAGGGGCTTCTGAAACCTGGATGGGATCTTGTCATTCCCTCACTTCCCATTATCTCTGGGAAAAATCCCAACTCATTGATGAAGTCTCTAATGCCTTGGGTGACTTGACGCCCTTACCCCTCTGACCTCTCCTGTCCGCCTTCACCATCACTCTTCCTCCTGCCAGCTATTCCTATTCCTCCCTTATGCTCCACACAGACTGAATTTCCCCCAGTTAAGGACTAAGATCTCTCACTCTCCAGACCTTCATGCTGCCAGAAACCCTCCCCCTCCTGCTTCACCCTTCAGGGTGTCCTTCATCCTGGGTGCTCCTGGGTCTAGGCAAAATTAGTGCTGAGGGGGCCTGCACAGCCCTCTCTCCTATGCTGTCTACCAAAGAGAACCCTGAAATCTCCAGCCCCGATATTTCAGCCCTGCCCCTTCCTTCAGCCCCAAAAGGAAGGTAAGAATTTTAGTCAATCTGCACACTGAAATCCTGGGGTGTCTGGGAGAAGGAAATGAAGTCTGGGGTGGAATAAAGGAAGATTTGATAATGCTTGTCTTGCGCTATGAACTTGAATTCCCATTAGTGTTGTTCCAGAAATGCAAAAGCCAATGGAATTCATCCAAAAGTAGGTGGAGCTAATGAACTATTCTTGACTATGGCAGTGCACCAAGACCAAATTTCATGGGGTTCAAGATATCACAAGTTACCCTCTTACAGCATTTGTCCTTTGTCCATCAGAGCACTTGTCATGACATTGTGCATTTCCTCATCTGTCTCCCCACTAGACTTCAAGTGCCTGGCACAATGGCAGGCACCTAGGAAGCCCTCCCCTGATTAATGGATGAATGACCAAATGATGTAAAAGAAACGAAGTCACAGAGAGGTTAAGAGATTTGCCCATGGTCAGACAGCAGACATTGAACTTGGGTTTTCCCAACTCCAAAGGCCATGTTCTTAGCCACTGCCCAGTGGGTGATGAGCTCTAGAAGCCCCAAGTCTGGGTCTCTCTTATTATGGTAAATCCTTGCCAAATGAATTTCTTGAACGAGAGAGAAACAAATAGAGGATAATAAGAAAGAAAGGAAAGGAGAGAGAGATTGTAAAAGTGACAGAAAACAGAAGGAAGAGAGGAGAAAGAAAAAGAAAAAGAAGACAAGATAACTTTTTGCCATCCTGCCTGGACTCAGATGCTGGTGCATTCTGGCCTGATTCATTGACCAGTATTTATGAAGGCTCCAGCAAGTGCCAGGCACTGTTTAGAAACTCGGGACGCATCAGTGAACAAAACAGACAAAGGCTCCTGACTTAGTGGAAGTTGCATCTTAATAGGGAGAATCAGACAATAAAAAAAAAAAAAAAACTTAAGAGATATGTAAATAATATGTCAGAAGATGAAAATACTGTGCAAAAATAGCAGAACGGGAGATATCCACAAGGCGTTGGTGGATAGAATTCAGGGGGTCTGGGAACTTGGATGGGGGCGCGGAAAATGACTTGTTTATTCTTATTCCCCTTAGACTTTCAAATCTTGTAGGCAACCAACAAAAAATAAAGGCAGTACTTGTCAATTTGTTACCAGTGGAAGTCACAGGAGTTTTTATACTATATCCACAGTTGTTACAGATATGTTCAACTATTGTTCATACTTGTCACTACTTTGTAGCTGTTGGACCTCCAGTTACAGCTTGTTATTTAATGTATCAGTAAAGAAACATACATTTGGAAACTGTATCACAATGTGATTAGTTTCTTTGGTAACCTTTTGTATTTTTTTGAAGGCATTTTAAAACATTGTTGTGAGAAGGGATCCCTAGGCTCCACCAGACTTGCCAAAGGAGTTCACAAAACAGAAACGGTGGAGACCACCAGGCAAGGGGAAACGAGGTACAGCGGAGGACACTGTGGGGGTGGAGGGATAGTTGCAATGCTAAATGAAGTGGGCAGGGTCAGTCTCATACCTGATGTCCTACTGAACATGTTTCTAGCACATACTTCCCTTGGCCATCCTCAGTCAGCCCTGGCTGGGACTCAGGCACCCAGCGATGCCAGCCTATTTCACCAATGGAAGGCCTCTGGCCCTTCCCCGGTACTCCCCGCCCTCCCCCCCCCCCCCAGGGGCTACTTAACACAGGATTTAACATTCAAAAGTTGGGAATCAACAAACTCACGTGTCGAAAGAGCACAAGGAAATTCTAGAATATGTTTTTTAAAATCTTACTTTCTGTTGCTCAGACGTCCAGCTCGACCAGACAAACTTGCTCGAGCCAGCCAGGCAGTATAAGTCTTCCACAGAAAAGATAAGCAAATCGGGCGGTTTCTGAATGTTAAGTGCATCACCTAGGGCAAATGGAATGTGAGCTGAAGATACTGCCGTATTTCAAGAGAAATCCTTGAGAAATTCACATTTCCTCTCACACGTACAGTGAAAATCCTCAGAATTGTGTGCCAAGAGATCTTTTGTTTTTGGACTTTTTAAAATTACACTTTTGGGCGGTTGAGGTCTGTTTGAAAGATCTACACGTGGACTGCGATAATATATTCTCTGGGAATCACAAAATTAAATTCTTCCTTATATTAATGAAGATGCTGTAAGTAACAGGAGGCCCGGGTAAAGGTAAGCTTAATCCAGACCTCACTTCTCTCACTTAAGGAAAAGCCTGGAAGTCAGTGCCTCATCTCCAAGATGTCGGGGTTCTGGGTTAGCACTGTGGACCCTAAAGGAAACCACGCAGCCCCTAGGTGACTGGGTCTCTCCCTTCCAAGTTGCAGCTTTTGCTTCCAACTTCTCACACCAGGGGGTATTCCATACCGGTGGCCGGAATATCTCTGTGACAACTGTATCCCCTACAGAGTGAGTTTTACATGCAGATTTCCAGATTCCACCGCCAGAGATTCCTGAGTCAGTAGGCCTGGGGTTCTGCCTGAGGAATCCGCGTGTTTAGAAAGTCCCTTTGGGGTTTTGGTGCAGGTGACCCAGGGACCACACTTTGAGAACTGACACCTTGTAACCTCTCCCTGTGTGGTCACCTCACGCCTATGGATTAGTTCCCCATGATATACTGATGACTCAAAAACAGATTTCTCTCTCTTATTAAAAACTTGGCTGAGCTCCAGCCTCCTACACTCATTTGGCAAATGAGCATCCCTATCTCAATATCTCGTAGGAACCTTAAACCCAACAGGTTCAAAATTGAACTTGTTTTCTCCCCACACCTGGTGCGTATAGAATAAAGACATTCCTTGACTTGGCAAATACAAGACTCTGCCTTTCCTTCCAGCCACATTCCTGACCACCGCCTGGGCCTCGTTCTTGGTGTTTAGCAATATTCTGACTTCGCACAGACCCTGAACACACATGACTTTCTACGTGCTCTCTCCCTGCCAGAATTCATGCTCCTGGGCACAGGTGGGCCATCTCCTCCCATACTATCAACACACCCCTGGGGCGCCTGGGGGGCTCAGTTGGTTAAGCGTCTGACTCTTGATTTCAGCTCAGGCCATGACCTCACGGTTCATGAGTTCAAGCCCCGCTTCAGGCTCCCGGCTGACAGTGCAGTGCCTGCTTTGGATTCTCTCTCTCCCTCTCTCTGCCCCTCCCCTGCTTCCCTGCTTACGCGCACTCTCTCGCTCTCTCTCTCAAAATAGAAATAAATTAATTAAAACAGACACACACCCTCCTGGCCATTTGTCCCTCTGCATTAGCTTCTGACCATGTGCACCCTTTTACTGCTGCACTCACTGTAATGTATTCTACTTTACCTGGTGGTTTTGAACTTGAGCTCCTTGAAAGCAGGGGCTGTGGCTTTTTCCCTTTTATACTCTCAGCTCCTGCTCTAGAATCTAACACATGGAAAGCAGTCATTGAACATTTGATGAGTTGAATTTCTTGGTGAAAGAAAGAAAGAAAGAAAGAAAGAGAAAGAAAGGAAGAAGGAGGGAAGGAGGGAGGGAAGGGAAGGAAAGAAGGAAGGAAGGGAGAAAGAAAGAAAGAAAGAAAGAAAGAAAGAAAGAAAGAAAGAAAGAAAGAAGGAATGGCCAGGAAAGTTGAAGGGAAAATTTAAAAGTGCACTGTTAAGAAAGGTCAAGGGAAGGGATTGATTCAAGAAGGTTGAAGGGATTAACAGTGTCTAACTAATGTTTGTTTAGAGATCAAGCAGGGGAGAGGCTGAGAAAGGGCACTGGATTTGGCATGGGAGAGGTCACTGGCAACCTCAGAGCAGAGGCGGCCCCAACAGCCCTCTGCTGTGATGACCATCCTCCCTCCAGGGGCTGCCCCACAGGGACAAGCTCTTTCCTGCCAGGGAGAGGGAACTGTACAGTACGAGGTTGACATGACACGGAAACATACAGGTCCACTGATGAATCAGTGAGTTAGGCTTAACTTGGCTTAACAGGATCCTCGGGCTTTTGAAAGAGCTCTCCTGTGTCTACCCTCTTCTCTATACCCGCTCGAGCTCGAGGCTTCCCTCCGTGCCACTTCTGCCTACTTTGTCCAGCCTAGACTTGATGTCAGACAAACCAAGCTGTTACCCGTCTCCTCTCATCACAGAAATTCTTCTGCAGAGATTGCTTCTCAACTGCTTCTCGGGTGCACATCCGTCCTAATCTGCCATTCCTGAAACCTCAACAAAATCACCCTATCTTCCGGACATCACGGCTTCTTTTACATTCAGAGACTGGGGGCATTTATTCTTTTGGCCACGACTCCTTTCTGTCCAATGCTGTTCTGGCCTCTCCTTGCCTTTCCTGTATCCCTGATCAGGTGTCTGATCAGTTTTCTTCTAGGAGCAGAAGCAGAAAATGAATAATGTTTCTGTATTCCCCTGATTTTGCCAGTGCGATTTCTCCAAGACCGCCATTTCCACACACTCCCTTCGCCCTGCCAAGTCATGCTCTACCCTTTGCCCTTAAAACCAGAGCCCCTATTGTTCCTAACTTGAATGCAATGTGTACTCTTTTACATCCTCTGTCAGCCTCCTGTCCTTTGTTTAAGGAGTCCTGCAGTTATTAAACACCAGTCTATTACAAAATGTGTCATTTAAGCCAATCAAAGGTTTAAAGCAGAAACATGAAGTAATTTCTCTGAAATAACTAAAACAAATGTAGGTCAATGTTGTGACTTGTTAAGAAATCAATCATAAAGAGAGGAGAGGAGAGAAATAAGAAATCACGTGTGGAAGAGAGAGGAGGATGCACAGAAAAAGAAAACGAGACCGAAGCATTGTCAAGAGAGAGGCAAACAGACACACATAGGGCCAGAGACCAAAAGAGAGGCAGGATGTTGAAAGACAGAGCCTGAGAAAGTGAACCGCCTCTCCCCAGGCATATCCCCCAAAGACAAGACCACAGGCTCCGACACAGAAAGGACCAGGCCGGACAACGGGAGCATCGCACACCGAGTCCAGGTAAGATACAGCCTGCACAGATATTGCGGTAGAAACACCCAGAGAGCGATAACAAGACACGAATACCTAAACATATACACCCCAAGGACAAATATCTCCATCTTGTGGTCTTGAAGATACTGGGATGTTACGCATTTTCACAACCAGAGGCATAAATGAAGAAAAGGCCATTTGTCATCCGCCCTTTAAGCAAAATGAACTTGAAACCGGCTCAAAACTCCCTCCACGCCTGGTAACCCCCGAGAAAGGTATTACTCGTGCCATTTATAGAAAAGACACATTGGGAAGAGGTAACTGGCGTCGATGACTAGTAAATCCTCTCCGGTTCTCTTGCATTTATTACGCGTCTTAAAAGACACTGAAGTCACATGGTCTTACGGCAACCTAGAGTTCCATGCGGTGCAAACAACAAAACAAAACAAAACAGATGTATTAAATGAGTGAATATTTGTAAACTTTTTAGAACACTAAGTGCTAAGATGTTTATTGAATAAATGTAACGCAGTGCCTACTAACCTAGCCAGATGTGATAGCTCCTGGACTCGGCTCGTTGTCTCACCCTGTGGCTTTGGTTGCAAGCTCTCTACCTGGAATACTCTCTACTGCCCTCTTCTGGAGCCTCCAGAACCCTCCTCACCCTCCCCCCTCCACCGACCAAAACACTGCACATCCTCTTCAGGCTGAACTGAAGAACCCTCCCTGCATTTCCCGCAGAAGTGGTCTCCCCAGAGTCACTAATGTAAGCTTGTTGCGAAATCCAGTGGACGCCTCCCCGTGTGCGTCTCATGCGACCTCTCATGAGCGCACAGCGCTGCCAACCATATCTCCCGTTGCAGCGGTCTTTCCATGTCCAAGAGTCATTCTAAGTTTAGGTTGTCCTCTTCCTTCCCTGTCCACTCCTCCACAGGGAGTTCTGTCTCCTCTTCCCTTACTTCAGATACGGGCGCTCCTTGGGGCTCTGTCTCAGATTCTGTCCCCTTCCTGATCTCCCACCCTCCTTCAGCCATTCACTGTGAGCTTGTAACCCTGTTCCCACCTGACTGCAGTCACCGGAGGGAAGGGAGACAAATAGGGGTACTCAACCTGCCAATTCATGAGAAAAAAAAATCTGGGGCGCCTGGGTCGCTCGGTCGGTTGTCTGGCTTCGGCTCAGGTCATGACCTCACGGTTCCTGAGTTCGAGCCTCGCATCGGGCTCTGTGCTGACAGCTCAGAGCCTGGAGCCTGCTTCAGATTCTGTGTCTGCCTCTCTCCCGTTCGTGCTCTGTCTCTCTCAAAAATAAATACTAAAAAAAATTTTTTTAAATCTAAATTCACTTAAATAACCTTTCCCCAACCATGCAAGGCCAAGCAGGCTAGCTCAACTGAATGCTTCTTACCGAAGTTGTGTGTCGTAATGGGGCAGCTTTAGTCAGTAGTTCGAAGAGAAGGTGGGGATCTTCCTTGTTTCGCTCCCTTTTGCTCTCCTGTCGTGGGGCTCACTTTCCATGCCCAAGGTGGGCATGTGGGAAGGAGACTCCTCTCAAGATGTTGGCACTTGACCCAAGTGCTCTTTCTCCATTTTAATCCACTTTCTGTGGGGGTATCTTAGCTTCCTAGGGCTGTCATGCCAAAGCACCACAGACCGTGTGGCTTTCACAACCAAAATTTACTTTCTCACAATCCTGGAGGACAGAAGCCTGAGATCAACATGTCAGGAGGTGTAGTTTCTTTTCAGGCCCCTGTCCTTGGCTTGCAGATGGCCACCTTCTCCCTGTGTCTCTTGTGGTCTTCCCTGTCCGCGTCTGTGTCTGAATTTTCCTGAAAGGACACCAGCCATACTGGATTAGGGCCCCCCCGAATGACCTCATTTTTTAACCGCATTACCTCTTTATTTTTTTAAAAATTGTTTTTAACATTTATTCATGTTTGAGAGACAGAGAGAGACAGAGCATGAGTGGGGGAGGGGCAGAGAGAGAGGGGGTTGAATCCAAAGCAGGCTCCAGGCTCTGAGCCGTCAGCACAGAGCCTGATGTGGGACTCGAACTCACAAACTGCGAGATTGTGACCTGAGCTGAAGTCGGATGCTTAACCACCTGAGCCACCCAGGCGCCTCTGCATTACCTCTTTAAAGACCCTATCTCTCAATACAGCCACATTCGGAGGGACCAGGGTTTAGGACTTCAACATGTGAATTTGGGGAGGATGGAGGGAGTATCCCAGAGACCAACATGGCCTGGAATCACTCATGGCTTAAGAGCAACTGGGGTGGGTTTAGAGGCAATTATTTCAACACCAATCAGTGCAAGCTCTGAGCAGAGGGGCATCCAAATGAGTATGCCATGGACCTGGCCCCAGAATGCTGCCAAGCCAGCTACGGGGGAACAGACCGCCTCCCTGGGGGGGGGGAGGGGTCGGCCATCTAGGCTGGGCGATGCCATGTGGCAGCAGAGTGTGCATGCCAGGAACTGTTCTGTAAGCCTAGAAGAAGGAGAGATAAAAATCAGGTCAGTCCCATGGAGGTTTTCGAAATAATCACAACCACCTCTTATCGAACCTCTACTGTCTGCCAGCACTCTATACAAGCTCTGTCTCCAGACCAGTCCGACCCCAGGTGCCGTGGAAAGTCCTAGACCCAATAACTTCTACCAAGTTCTCAGTGTTGTGCTGGACACAAACAAGCACATGTTAAATGGCAGCTATCATCGCTCAACTAACACTCGTCCAGTACCTACCATGTGCCAGGCGATGTGCTCGTTGCTGGAGATATAAGGCCAAGCAAGATCAACACCGTTTCTGCCCTTGTTGAAGGTGCACTTTAGAGATGCACCATCCAGTATGGTGCGGAGCCGCTAGCCACATGTGGCCATGACAATGAAAAATTCAGCTCCTCGGTCACATTAGCCACCTTTCATGTGCTCAACAGCCACGAATGGTTACATTTTCATCCCTGCAGCATTTTCTATCAGGTAGCACTGGAAAGGGGCGGAGAGATAACACCTGTACAGTAAAGGTCATGAGGGAAGAATAGTGATACTGTTACTCTCTCAATGCAACAGCGTTGCAGAAACTGAAGCTCAGAGAGGTTAAGCAATTTGACTAAGTTCACACAGCTACTAAGTGGAAGAACTGGGATCGGAACCCAGGTACATCTTAATCTCATGCTGCCTCTGGCTGTTTTGTGGAGGAAACTGTCAGGCACAGGTAGAATCTGGTTAAAGAGAAAAGACAGAGAAGGTGCCCTTGGTGGGAAAGTAGCAGCTTGGGCAAAGTCACAGATGGGCAAGGCTGGCAGAAGACCATGAATAAACCAGTCTGGCTGGAGAGGCAGTGACTTGCTGAACTCATGTGCTTGGAATGGTAAGTCGGGGCCTGCCTGCTTTGATTCCGAGCCAAGGAACTGGGAACCTCGGCAAAGGGTGTCGGCAGGTCCACGGCACGGTCAGAACTGCGTGTTATGGAGGTGACAGTGCTTAGGGGGAACTGGACTGAGATCAGTTAGGGATAGCAGTCGGGATAGAAAGAAAGGAACGAATGAATGGTGTGGAGCAAAGAACACCAAAGTGGGAGCCAAAAGATGTAACTTTGAGACTTAATAGCGTGCAACGTTGAGCGAAATTCACTTCTTTGGGCCTCATTTTCTCAATTCTAAAAGGGCAGGCCTGGCCCAGAGATGTCTGAGGCTCTTTTTAGCAGTCGTAGTCCAGGATTTTGCAAATGTGATAACATGAGGCTAAGAGAAGCAGTGGAAAGCATAGCACTGAATATAGGGGCAAAGAAGATAGCGGAGTCAAAGGTCCCCCTGATAAGGGGGAACTGTGCTTCGCTAACAAAACCCGGTAAGTGTGTGAACGGGCTTCCCTCTTGTGGGGCTTGGGGGTGGGGGTCAGAGGGTATGGAGGTTGGGAAAAATAAGTAGTGAGAAAATCATGGCTTTGTTTTTAAGAAAGTTGTACAGTGATCGTTACGTTACAGCCCCCAAAGTATAGATTTCAAGCTTTTTTGATCCTTGACCCACAGTAGGAAATAAAATTTACATCATGGTCCAGTACAGGTGTCCAGTATTGTATAATGGAAACAAAAGGTTTCTGAAACAATAGTTACGCTCACTAAGAGCAATGGATCCTAATATTGTCTATTCTGTTGCATTTCGATTTTTTTTTTTTTTAAGGTGGTCGCCATCCCCTGAACTAATTTTATGATCAGTTAATGTGTCCCGATCCACAGTTTTAAAAACACTGCTTCAGAGTTTGGCCCCAAGTCTTCTCACGCTGGAGGCGATGGCTGGGCATCCTATGGAAGAATCCAGGAGGGAGCTGAAGTGACCCTGGAGAAGGCTCCAGGCTGGGGGGAGTTTGGAGACGTTTACTTGAAGCCCTGATCGGAGCGCGTGGAGAAGAGCAGAGGCCTGGGAACGGCCGTCCCGGCGGCGGAGCCGCGCCCCCCCCCCCCCCCCGCCCCCGCCCCCGCCCAGGACACTGCAAGCCGGATTCCCGCAGGAATTCGGCCACCACCGGGGGCTGCAGGTCTTAAGCGCGCGCGGAACAGCTCTGCACCCTCCGACCCCAAGTGGATTTCCAAAGCTCCTCCCCTCACTCACCCTCCCGGGAGGCGGGCGAGCGCCCACCCCTCCCTCCATTCATTGCACACCTAGCTCCGGGCCAGGCGGGCGAGCCTCTCCGCCGGCGGTGCCCCCTTCCCGTCTCTGCCCTCCCGCCCCGCTCGCGCGCGCACACAAACTTCTGGCTGCCACCCCTGCGGACCGGCTGTCCTCGGCCGGGCGGAACGCAACTGCGCGCACCTTGCCCGCGAGCCCCGCGGCGGCCCCGAGCCTCCTCCCCCCACCCCGCTCCGCCCCACCCCGCCCCCAGCGCCCGCGCCCGCCCCGGCCCGCCGCTCCTGCCCTCCGCTCGGCCTTCCCCGCCTCGCATCCGTGCCATCGGCGCTCGATTGCGCGCGGACTCCGCGCTCCGCGGCTCGCTCGCTCGCTCGCTCGCTCGCGCTCGGCCCGCCGCCCCCGCCCCCCCCCCGGCCCCCGCCCCCGCCCCTCCTCCCGGCTCCGCCCGCCCCTCCTCCGCCTCCCGTGCAACTTTTGCCGAAGCCCCCACACACACAGCCATGCTGAGCTGAGCTCCGGCCGGGCACTGGCCGCGCGCTGCCCGCCCCGGCTCCCGCCCCACCGCGGACCCGCTCGGGGGCCGCGGCCGCCCGGCCCCTCGGCCTCGGCCGCTGCGCCCGCCCGCCCCGGCCGCCCCGGAGCCCCGCGCAGGGGCCCGGCCTCGGCGGCGGCGGCGGCGGCGGCGCCCGGCCCCCTCCCCCGGCGCCGGCCAAGTGAGGCGGTGATGCGGGCGCTGGCGGCCCCGGCTGCGCCGAGAGCGGAGACACAGGCTCAAGATGGCAGATTCCGACTGAGGCTGGGGGGGCCGAGCTCGCGCGCCGCGTTCCCTTCTCCGTTGCCATGAACCGCGGACACCCCGGCCCCGATGGCCCCCGTGTACGAAGGTAAGGGGCGCGCGGCCCGCCGACCCCGCTCGCCCAGCGCCGCCTGGCCGCCGCGGCCCCCGCAGCTTTGTTCTGCCCGCGGCCCCTCGCCGGGCCGCCCCCCCACCCCCCGGCCCGCAGCCCCCCGGGCGCCCGGCCTCCGGCGCCCCACCCCCCCGGGGCTTTAACCGGCTCCCGACCCCTCCCCGCCTCCCCCTCCCCTGCCCACGGCACGACCGGGATCCGGAATTTAACAGGATCTTATTTCCAGGGTGGAGAAAGAGGCGGGGGGTGGAGGGGGGGGTGGGTGCGAGGGTGGGCTCCTGCCCGAAGAAAAGAAATTGGGAGGGGGCGCCTGGGAAAAGACAGACCCGTGACTGTGCTTTTCATTTATTTGGGGTAAATAAAGGTGATGCGGTTTAGCTTTCATCCTCCCCCTCCCCTGCGCACCGCCCCCCCCCCCGGAAAATTACCTTTAGGGTGATCTTCCCACTCTGTCCCCACGGCTCCCCTTTCCGCTGCTCTCCACTCCCTCCCCACACTTCTTTATTCTTCGCGAGCCTCTGATTTTGGGGGGGGGGGCTGTCGGATGGGAATGTATGTATGGGGCTAGGTGATGAGACGGGGGTACGGATGAAAAGTCCATTTCAGACCCAGGCAGAACAATGAAATTGGCTAAAATCTCCCCGCATTAGCGTGTGGAAGGGAAAATGTAGTTGAGCTTTTCAAGTCGGGGTGGGGGGGGGGCTCGGGGGGGAGGCGGCCGAGACGTTTCCCTCGGTGGGTCTGGCTCAACCTGCGCGGTGCACCTTCACCTGGCGCGGGGTCATTTTCCCGATTTGACTGTCTTTAGGAAGAAAGAAAAGCACGGAGGGCAAAAAGCACTCCACTCCCCTTGCCCTCCCTCTCGGTTTCGCTTCTCTCCAGTCGGTTCTTGTCAGCTTCCAGCCAGAAATCAAACCAGAATCAACTAAGTTTTTACACTTCGGTGTGTTTTTGTGTGCTAGTAGTAGGAGGAATTTTAAACCAAAGGGTGCCCGATTTTTTTCAGTCATTTCATCGTGAAAATGTTTTTCTCATGAAATCATTGAAATAGCAGCCTTTACATACTTTTAGCGTCAGTCCATCTGGCTTTCTTTCGGTTTTGTTCAGATATTCTGTGGATGAAATAGCAAATGAGAGGGGAAAGGGTTTGTGTGGAGCAGAGAGGAGGGGCGGGGAGAGGAGGTTTTAATCCTTCTATAAATCCCGGGAACAGTGCTGGCGAGTGAGACAGGGAACGCATTAATAGTTTTATCTCTGTTACAAGAGGCAGATTAAAAAAAAAAAAAAAAAACTTATCTGAAAAGAAAATCTGTTATTAGTTCCAGGGCTCCAAATGAATTTGGTTTCTGGATGGAATAAAGTTACCAGTCAGGCCCTGGATAATGAGGCTGTAAATAACCTATGGACTGTAAATATTTTTTTTCAGACTCTCTTAGAAACAAAGGGGCTGTTTAGAAGGCAACAGAGAGATGTTATTCCAGGGGCTTTCCTCTTTGATTCTGAAGAACACAAGGTCCATTTAACCATTCGACAAAACAAAACGAAATTTCTGATCACTCCACCACGCAGAATAGAAGGAGCCGGTGGCTCTGTGAACATGCCGGGAGAGCCCATGTCGGGCCTTCATTGTTCGTCTGTGTCTATGGGAGGGGGCTACAGTCAATGCTCCCACTGTCTGTGGAGTGTTAAAATGAAACAATTTTCTCTTTATTAAGTACCTCCTTGAGACTCCCTCTGCTGGACACTCCGGGTGAGCATTAGAGAAGGAACTTGGCAACGAATTCAGAACTATAGTAAGCGGCCGCTTTCCCTTTTAGGAGGGGCTGGGTATGTGGGTTGGGATGTATTTCGTCAACTTTGTAGAAAGCCGGCTTGGGAACTGTGCTGTCCTCCTCCTGTTCCTTTCCGTTCCAAATCCATACGGAATGTAGGCCATACCCCCGGGGCTAAGACGTGGCCCTCCGGTTCTGACTCCAGTGTTTTTTAAGTTATTCTTTTAGTGCATGACGCCAGATAAAGAATCGTGGGTGGGTAAGGTGTTAAGGGTTAAGAACGATCCTGGGTCTCAAAGGTCTCAGGAGCTCGCTGTGTTTATTTGCAAGCTTCATTCCCTGTGGCAGGTGACCTCCCTGGTCACCTCTTTCAGCCCTGGGTTTCACTCAGTCTTGCCTTGTTCCCACACTTTGTACCCTTTGATTCTGCTGGAGTTTCTGTGCATCTCTATCCTTTTTCTGTTCTTTCTCCTCTCCCCTTCTCAACCATTCCAGCCTCACACGCTCAGGCCTGGGTCTTTCTTGAAGGAGACTGTTGGTCATGTTCTGAAACAGACAGGTGACCTCTATAAAGGATTGTATTGCTGGAACCTACATTCATTTCGTGTGATGAGTGCTTCCAAGACTCCAGTGACCTCCTTTTCCCCTCCTTGGCGACATCCGCTGCATTCAGTGAGCCTGGTTTTTACCATATCCCGGTCACAATGCACGGACTCCCTGTGTCTATCCTGAAGGAGTAGGGCTTTTTCCTGGGGAAGTCACCAAGCAGAGCGATTTCTAATTGTTTTCGAGCTACTAAAAAAACGAACATGGGGTTCTTCTAAGGAGAAGTACAGTGACAGGTGAGGTATTTCTGCTGGGATTCAGGAGTGCACTTGTTTGTTTAAATGGGGTGCACTTGCCCCAGGCGGGGATACTGGGTCAAGGCCTGAATGCAACCGTGGGGCATCCTGCAGTGCCAGCTCTTGAGAGAGAAATGCCGTCTCTGGGTATGTGTGATAATCCGAATTAATGGGTAGCCAAGTGTTACCAGGCTTGCACTTCTTGCTTTTAAGGTTAGGTTTTAAATAGCGCATTAATTTTCAGTAACTTGGTACTGGTTAAGGTAAACTTCTTTAAAAAGGTTTATTTTCTTTAGAAAGTTAAACATTTGCCTTGCAATTGTGTTTACTCCATCAACTTGCTTAGCAAGGCTTTTTTTCAATATGTAGTGCAAAGGCCAATCACATAGGTCTGTATTGCCAGGGGTTCTGAACTAGGGGACCCTGCATTCCAAGTTAATTACATCCCACCATACCTGAAATGTGTCACGTCAATTAGTATTGGCTTACACAGTCAGACTTCCCAGAACTGTCGTACTGAAATCTCTCATCAGATGGGTCTAAAGACACCTACCAAAATGCCTACCAAGAAATGGATTCTGAATCATCTTCCATTAAAAGAATTTGATGACACACGTTCTAAAATATCTTTTCCTGTGTTTGTGTTTTGTATTTTTAAAATGAGTAAGTATAAATATTGTTTTCATTCGCACCACATTTGAGTAGTGAAGCAAGGGTCATTAATTTTATCCTCAATTCCAGACAGTGTGGCACAGTGCTTAGATCCGAGAAACCTGGCTTTGAACCTGGCTGTACGACTTTGGACATGTTACTGAACTTCTCTGAGCTTTGTTTTGTTTTGTTCTGTTTGAAGCCTTATTGGATTGTACGAGGACTCCATTAGCAAGGAGTATATGTAAAGCGCCTGGCTGTAGGCATTTTCTCTGTGCGTGTTAAATCCCTCTTTTTTTTTTAAATTTTTTAATTTTTCTGTGTTTTTGCACTGCTTACAGGCATGATGACTCCAGGGAAAGAATAACCCACAAATAGTTTGGAAAACCAATAATAGCAACATTTCAATTATTAATCTCCTGCTTTTCCTCTTCCAGTTTGGGCACCAGCGACAATAAACCCCCCACGGCCACGCAAGAAAGAGCCTTTCTGACCCCCTCTGTGACCTTTCTAGATTTCTGTTCCCACTGAGTTTCTGCCGGTTTCAGGTAGAGAATTTCTCACATTCTATGCCACTTTAAAAATGAGGAAACAAACCGTTAGAGCAGAGTTTCAGGGGCTGCAGCTGTGCCTGTGGGAAAGTATCCCAAAGCATGAAAGATAACCTTCAGCCCTAACCAGGATCCCTTCCTAACCCAGGGGGCAGGCGGGGAAAGGGTGCAGCCAGTCTGCTCACCAGCCTCAAGAGGGGCGGTACGCACCCAGCCCCGCGCCGGCATCTGGCTCATCGTGCGTTTGACACACTTTTCCTACAGAAGAAAACTTGGTGCTTTATGCACGTTACAGCTGCTCCTGTCTTCATATTTAATTTTCTTATGTTTCCTCATTTCTCTTCCTTCCCCCCTAGAGACCAACCTCAGGGAACCACCTTTGAGGTTTCTAAGGAACAAAGTAGTGATGATCAAGAGGGTATGATATGTGACCATTTTTTTATTGTTCTCTGAACGTGTAATTTGCCAGGGCTTTCCGGTAGTCTTGTGATGACAATTCAAGCACTTGAGGTTGCCGTCAGAGACGGGATTCAGAATAACGCCAGCCGACTTTGTATAACCACCGATGGAGTGTGAACGTGAAAGGCCCGAACTCGCAAGAGTTCCATCTAATTTGGTGATACTCTGTGTGGGGGGGGGGGGGGGGTGGGGGGTGAGCAGGGGGGAAGAAAACTGAAAAGCTGGAGTATAGGGAGGTCTTTATTTTTCTTCTAAAAGAAACCGAGGTGCCTGAAGTTCATGGCGGGAAGTGTGACTTATGTGCCACTTAGAATGTGCTGCACCCCCCACTCACATTAACTCACTGTCCTAACAGCCCCACGAGCTGGGCACTGTCCCCCTCGCTCTGCAGACAGGGCACATCTTTAATGAATTCACTTAACAAGCATTTGCGTAGGGGCTCTTTCCTCGAGGAGTCCAGGAGGTATGGGAAGCGAAAGTCGAAAGTACACGTGGGCTCACCGGACCGTGGCCTGACTCGAGATGGAATGCTTTTTGGGGGACGCGTGTGCGCGCCAGTTTTTAATTCTTAACGTGCGAGTGTTTCTCAAGCTGTATAGGGAAGGCCTCGTTTCCCCATTTTTCTCTTGAAAAATGTTTAATTTGGATCAAACAAGTCTTTCTGAATGTAGGAAATCCCTGTTACAAATTTCCTTAGAAATCACCATCCCTAGTTACCATTGCTTCCTCTTTTCTTATATTTTGTATCCTGGTAAATGCAAATATGTTTCTAATTTGCACACCCGCCCCTGGGAGACATTTTGTTCTTTAAGGCTACGGGTTGTGCTGTGAGTGGACCAAGCGGACCCCTGCATCGGCCGTGGCTTTTGGAGAATTAATTTCTGGCCTGGATGAGATCTTGTGTTGTGGTACTTACTGGTGGGGATATAGATCCCTCAGGGAATTATGGGAGAAGAAAACCCGGCTCTGCCACTCAGGAGCGTAGAACCCAGGGCAGGAGAGGACCTCAGGAGGACCTCCTGCCTTCAGGAGCGTCAGTGTCCATGACTTGAAATCGTCAGTTCATCAAAACAACCTCCCAACCCCCCCCCCCCCCCCCCCCCCCCCCCCCGCCTCGCGCCCAGGGAAGAGCCACACTAGGAACACCCCTCAGTGACCGATTCCAGGATTCTAGTAACTGGATTGCCAAAAAAATTCCTGGGCCCACCAGTTTTCCGCTGCCATCGTTCAATCCTGATTTCTTTTACTCAGTTCCTTTCTCTAAAACCTTTCATATATTTGAAGATAATAACTGGGTCTGTTCCGCTCTTTCCCCACAGAGCCTGTTCTGTGTCCCCTCCCTTCTCTGAACTCTCTCTAGTTTCTCCACATTAAAAAAAAAAAAAAAATGGTGGTGGTCGAAACTGAATGCAGTTCTTTAATAATGGTCTCATTAGTACAGTGTACATAAGAAAAATGACTTCAGGCTTCTTGCATCACCGGGAACCCCTAGAGGGCAGGAACCAAATCTGATTCATCTTTGCACCCCCCACAGTAGCTGTGCAGTCTGTGAAACCTCGTAGGCACTTCATAAATATTTGTTGAATTGACTCTTCCTTTAATATATCTAAGTAATAACTTACATACACCAGCGCTGGATTGGTAACTAGCAGCTCGCTTCACCTCAGTCCCGAGTCTTCGAGTTCCTTCTGTGGCACGGGTAGCCATCCCTCCCCCAACAGCGCCACCTTCCGCTTGACTCGGCGTCTGCTGGATCCCTTTGAATTCATTCACCCTCTACTTCCAGCTCCTCAGAATCTTATTTACTCTCCTACACAGCCGACCAACAGAATGCAGAGGACATGAGTGTATGAAGTTGAACTACTCTTGAAAGAAGAGAAGAGATTACACAGAAGAATCTTGATGATTCAGTGTAATATCAGTTCATCCAGGTTTAGAAAGGACAGTTTGTCAAATTCTCTACAGATTCTGAGTCAGCTAAAGCCATACCTGTTTTTCTGGGTTCTCTGTGACAAGTAAGCGAGGCATTTGTGAGAGCGGCTACAAGTCAGCTGCTATTCCTCCCTGCCTTTGGTCTAAAGCCCACAGAAAAGGCCAAAGATTCTGATGGACAAGGCCATTCAACTTGGGACTTTCTGATGAGTGACTCTCCCATTAGAAAGTAAGCTAGTAAAATAGTTGCCGATACAAAAAAAAAAAAAAAAAAGCAAACCTTGAAAACTGGAAAATAATTTTGTGGTTTTTACAGTCACTTATTTCTACACATGGCACTGAAGAGATTTGTAGTGTTTTGAAAGTGGTCTGTTTTGGCAATTCTTGCCTAACTTCTTTTGCTCTGGTAGGTTCTGATTAATTAAATGCCACTGTGTTTAAGCAGAATGAAGATTGATGGACTCTTGCATGTGCTAATGCTGTAGACTTTATAAAACCTTTACTGTCACAAAAAGAATACAGGCTAATATGTGAGCGAACAAGGGCATTTTCCTTCCGTTGGTGGTACCTATCCTCAGGAAAAGATCGCTGCGGAAGCTGCTGTAACATCGGGAAGAAAAGCACTTTTGGTTCATGCAGTTATAGATTGCATCCTGACAAAGGAAGGTTTGTTTCTGTATTTTTACCATTTTCCTCCGTATCAGTATTACCTCACTGATTCAACCTACAGAGTTATTATTCACAATATAAAATGATTTTTCCAAGAGCTTATCATGCCAGTTCTATGTAGAACTTCTAGTTTCATAAAGTATTAAAGAAGCAAATTTCAGGTCGCCTGGGTGGCTCAGTGCATTAAGCGTCCTACTTCAGCTCAGCTCGTGATCTCATGGTTCATGAGTTCAAGCCCTGCGTTGGGGTCTGTGCTGATGGTTCAGAGCGTGGAGCCTGCTTCGGAGCCTGTGTCTCCCTCTCTCTGCCCCTCCCCCACACGCACTCTGTGTATCTCTCAAAAATAAATAAACATTAAAAAAAATTTTTTTTTAGGGGCGCCTGGGTGGCTCAGTCGGTGAGTCGTGAGTCGGTGGCTCGCGGTCTGTGAGTTCGAGCCCCGCATCAGGCTCTGTGCTGACAGCTCAGAGCCTGGAGCCTATTTCAGATTCTGTGTCTCCCTCTCTCTGACCCTCCCCTGTTCATGCTCTGTCTCTCCCTGTCTCAAAAATAAATAAAAACGTTAAAAAAATTTAAAAAAAAAATTTTTTTTTTAAAGAAGCAAATTTCAACGGTACCTGTGCCTGCAGCCCTCTTAAAAGTCATATGGTCAGGAGATTTGGAAAACTCTGGTTTGCTGATTGTTGAAGTATATTCTTTTTTTTCTCCCCCTCTCTAATGAAGAATTTATAGAGCTCTGACAAAAAACCAGCATGTAAGTTCCTGAAATTATGCAGAAAGGCAGCAAGTTACACCCTCCTGAGTTCTGTGTGCCTGCAGCTACTCACCAGAATCCAGGCTGATAGCAACTTCTGCCGGAAAGTAAGTTCCAGGGGAACTCGTTACAGGCAGAGCGAGAGCACACGCGTGCACGCGTTCAGCTTTATCCCCTGAACCGCTTACATTGGCAGCCCCAGCACAGTACGGTTACTGTTACTCATTAAGTATGACCCGCACCATCAGGGAGAGATTAATCGATATTCGTCATGTTCCGTTGGCCGCGACTGGGAGGTTCTCTCTCATGCAGTGCAGCAGTGTTTCCTTTAGAAAATAGTTAAAATGAAGAAACTCGTTTAATCGCACCGTGACTTACTTCCAAAAGGATTTGAGGCCGCTTACAGGGTTAAATTTCTGGACGATGGGAAATGAATTTAGGTAGATCAGTTTCGTGGGTCAGCTTATTCCCGAGGATGTCGGATAAGTGAGGTATTCCTACGCCAAGAGGCTACAGGAGCAGTCAGAACTCCCGTGCCAGCATAACAAGGTGAATAAGCAGAGAGCATAATGGAATTCATTTGCAAAGTAATTTTTGCTTGGCTGGAGTGGTAGGCACAAAATAGGCCAGTAGATGAGAACGGGAAGTGTTTGGGATCCGTTGTTGAAAGGTTTAAAGGGGGGTCTAATTCAAGAGACATTTTATGGTATGGAGAAGGGGACCAATCTAATCAAGATGATACTTGAACAAGGTAATTTTCCCTGGCCTGAGTATCATAGTGGAATGAGACCACCAGAGGGTGAGCCTTGCTGGGAAGCCGTGTGCTGCAGTGGAAGGGTATGAGCACCGTGCAGACGGACCCGGGGCCCTTGTTGGGGTCACGGAGGAAAATGTGCAGCGTGCCTGACCCGAGGGTTCAGTACATATTTGCTCTTTTTCACTTTCCTCCCCACACCTTATGGCAGCGTCCTAGGATCAGGAAAGCTTGCGGGGGTTGGCAACACCATGATATTTATTCTGTTTTTCCCAAGAATCTCTTCTCTTTCTAGGCTCTCTCACATTCCACGTGGAGATCAGCCTATTTCAGTGTCTTATTGGTCATAGTAGAAACCCAGTGGGATCTTCACACGTTAGTATCGACCTTTGACACAGGAGGAAACTGAGGTCCAGAGAGGTGAAGAGGCTGCCCTGATGTCGCCTAGAGAGAAGAGGGGAGGCAGAGCCAGGGTTCTTGTCTCCCAGGGCAGTGTGCACAGAAGGCTCGGGACACCAAGCGGGGCTTTGCTGGGCTGCACTAGCAAACGGAGCTCCGGGGGTAATGGTTCCCACAAGGCTGTGGGAGCCCCTGGCCTTTCCCCCCTGGCCTACCCAGAAGGGATAAGGCTGTCAGAGGCCCTGGCCTACTGGGGGCCGGGGGTGGTGGGGGACAAGGCTGTGGGAGCCCCTGGCCTTTCCCCCCAGACCTGCCCGGGGGGGACAAGGCTGTCAAAGCCCCTGACCTACCCGGGGAGGACAAGGCTGTTAGAGCCCTGGCCTTTCCCCCCAGACCTACCCGGAAGGGAGCTGCTGAGCTGTGCTTCTCCTGGGTCCCCTGTGGCCCACAGTGTCTCACTGAGCTCGTACGCAGGCAGGATTTTCCCCGTTCCCGAGGAAAGCAAGGCCCCGTGCCCTCAGCTCCAGCGTTCAGAGTCTTCTGTTAGGAGGTTGTTGCTCGGTTTCTCTGAGAAGGTTTGCAGCTTGTCACCATAAGCTACTCATTAACAAAAACAGAAAAATCACAGAGAAACCAGTACAACTGAGCTGAGTTTCAGAGAACCTCAGAGTATCTTCCAGTCACTAAGCAGCTTTTCTTTTCTTTTTTTTTAAATTCTGATTTCCCAGGTACAGTTTAGAGTCATTTTTTTCTCACTGACATGACCAGAACTTGTACCCATGGGCCCTGGGGAAGGCCTGGAAGTGGGCGAGAGGCCTTTGGGGCAGGAATTCCCTGGGCCCCAGGGACCTAGGTCACGGTCGGGAGAGGACAGTGCGCAGCCCGTGAGGTGGCGCACCCCTTGACCTGGGGGACATCCCCATCCTAAGGGCAGTGGTGATACGGGGACTTCTTGCTGTAAAACTTGGGGCAAGAAAGGCAACTTGAAACGTTTCCTGTTTATACAAGTCATGGCTGTTGATTGCTTCGCTGGATACTCAGCTTTCCTTTCTTTTCCTCTTCAGCCTTCATCTTCTACTGTGGTTGCTCCATTAAGCACCCTTGATGAAACTGACCCATTTCCTGTTGCTTGCTATGGCAGCTCGATAACCAGTATGTTCCTCCCACAATGAAACTTGACAGAGAGCCCAGTAAATCGTATGGCTTTTCTGTTTCGTCTGTTGGAGCCCTTGACGGGCACAGCCTCTCCATGGCTCTCCTTCCTTGATGTTACATCACCTCTCTGCTTCCACCTACTTATTACTTCCCACTCGTCTGCCCACAGCCGGGCTGCTTTACCGACCTGTTTGTTCTTTGACTTTGTGTGTCTTAGCTGTGTGTTCGCATTGATACGCTCGCAGGTGTGAGGGTCCAGGTGGAGGAGCACGTGGAACCTCCCTTTGGGTCCATTTGTGCAGGAAACTGTCCAGAGAAGTGGTTCTCGGACTTTGCCAGTCACCTGGAGGGCTTGTTAAAACACATCGGTGGGCCCCACCCTCAGAGTTTCTGTTTCAGTAGGTCTGGGGTGGGGCTGGAGAATTTGCATTTCTGATTGAGAACCCCTGTTTTAGAATGAATGTATTCAGAATGAAAAATCAGTAAACCTTTAGAAGGAGGTGGTAGTTGTTTTGATTACAACTTCCCTTGGAGGAGGGAGAGTCAGAGACCTGACATGAGCATTATTTTTAGTCCTACTGCCCTTGTGTGGCCAAAACTTCCTGAAATCCAGCCCCTGGCCTTCCTGCCTCTGGCTGCGGGAGTGCCAAGGCCCCGTCCTCCCTTTCTCTGGTTCTTCCAGAGCCAGCCAGTCTGTAATTCATGCAGGCTGGCCCTGGGGTCCTAGAGTAGACTGGACAGGTAGCATTCTGGCAATAATAATATATTGTCATTAACATGAAAAGCTCTGTGATCTTCTGTCTTTGCACAAGAGGCCATTGAGGCTTAGAGATGTTAACTAATGTGTCTCAGGTCTCAAGCAGTAACTGGTTAGAGCTCGGGCCTGAGCCCCACCTGATACCAGAGCGTGCCCTTGTCTTGACCGGAAGGCCACCTTGCTTCTCACAGGTGAGGGGGTCTGTGCCATATGTGACAGGGAGATACATGATTAGGACCCTTGGAGAAGGGGCAATCCCGGTGGGGGCTGATGGTCCTAGAGCATTAACGTCACACACACACTCTCGAGGCCCTGCTGTCCCACTTGCTGCTTCTTCAGGATCACGTTGACATGGTGATCTCGCACTTAGTCTGGTGGCTGGCAGAGACGCTGGATTATAGTAAAGGGCAGCCAAGACATGAACCCTCTTTGAGCAGCAAAACAGATAAAATATCTGAGAACAATCTCACTGAGGCCTCTAAGAAAAAACTGCTATGGGAAGATGATAACAGCTAATCCCTAACAAGCCCTAGCCGTTGCCGGTTCTGTTCTAAGGTTTCACACGTATTAATTCATTGAATCCTTGTAGCAAGGCTGCAGGGTGGGTTCTGCTACCATTGTGTTAGACAGAAGCACAGGAAGGTTCCGCAGCTCCAAAGCGGCAGAGCTGAGGCTGACCCCAGGCAGCCTGGATGTAGAGCTCGCACCCCAAGGTGGAAAAGCCCTCCCAGCCCCTTCCTAGATGGAGAGTAAAATTTGGAAGTACGTTCTTCTTTGGTTTGTTTTTTTTTTTTTCCCTCCAAATGCAGTTGTTCTTTGTTTCAATCAAAATCTACATAAATGTTTCCAAATTTGAGAAACTGATTTCTGTTGTTCTTGAGAGATGAGGTAGTGGGCATGGAACAGTCAAGCCTGAAAGGGGAGCGCAGCAAAGGGGTGAGTTCTACCATGTGTTAAAAGAAACCGTAACACGTCAAATTTGGCACGAAATTTGACAGGCCCATCAGTGGGGCAGAATACATGAGCCAGCTTGAAGGCCCTGTTGTCTGAGCATTTAATAGATGATGAAGGAGGTGCCACAAAGCAGTGGGGGAAAGGAAACCCGACTGAACCAATGGGAGTGGGGCCATCTGATAGCAATTTGAAAAATCTCAATGGACGTCCTCACCTCACACCATTATACCAACATAAATTCTACGTGATTAAGATGTTAAATTCAACAAAAATCTGTCGAGCGCTTTCAACATGCCAGGTACTGTTCTAGGTGCCTTCAGTGAACAAAACAGATGAACAGCCCTACCCTGAAGCAGTGTGCATTTTAGTAGATAAAGGTAACTAATCCAGTGGTTTTGGTTTTGGTTTTGGTTTTAAGCCTGAAAGAAACAGAAGTGGCTATTTATTAAACCTCTGGAGGAGCTGAAATTTCTAAGCTTAGAATCTGTGGATAAAATCACAGAGCAAAATAATCAATAGTTTTGTCAGTGTAACATTCCCCAAATGTTAAGGTTATTTCTGGCTTTACGATCGCGAGATGTTCCTCAGTGTTTATTCAGTGTAGCATTACGGTGTGTCTGAATTTCAGGAGAGGTTCTCCGAAGTAGAATTACTAAATCAAGGGGTGTGAACATTTCTCGGGTTCTAGATATGTGCCGCCAGATTATGTTCCTTCCCGAAGTATTTTTGTATCAAACAAATCCAACCACCTAGATAAAGACTTAGGTTTACCCACCCCTTCCTTCAGGAAGGAGGAGTTCCTCTCTTCTCAGGGGATGTATCATTTCCAAGGGCTTTGGGTACAATCTATACATATCAGTAACTCCCAAACTTGTATCTCTACCTAGATTTACATTTTTGAGTTCCAGAGCCTTAGAGCCAACGATCGACCTGACATCTCTGTTTGGATGTCCCACAGGCATCACATTGAACACGTACAAAGAAAAAAATTTTGGCCAACCCTCTGAAATATGTGCCTTTTCCAGAATTCCTTGTTTCCATGAATGGCATCATCTTCTACCTAGTAGTTGACATCAGAAAGCCGAGAGTCATTCTTGACTTCATTTTGCTTCACATTTAATCTATCACCAAATTTTATTGATTTTGCCTCCCAAATATAGCCATTCTTGTTTCTTGCCAGAGTTATGCTCTGTAAAGCTGCCACAAACATGAATTAGCAAATCCTGAAGCACTGCTCCTAGGTTAGCTGCCTGCAAGCCTCGAGTCATATTTTTATCAGCCGATCGATACATAACCTTGTCTACGTGTGCTTCTGTTTAAATTAAAGACGTCTTCTTTAATGTATAGTGTTAATTCATCAACATTGAACTCAAAGGCTACAGCACTATTAGCTCATGCTTGAATGAAGCTTACCAGCACATGTACTTTTTCTGTAAGGCACATCGCAGCCTTTTTGCATTGAAAAACACTAGATTGCCCTTCAGCACTGTGCTTGGGGGTCATTTTTAAATCCCCAGCGAAATCCACAAAAAATGCAAACCACATGGTACTAAATAGACAGTGGAGAGTATACTTGCATATAGTATAAGAGCGGAAACTAAAAGGCAGAGCATGGCCTCATTTGACCTCAGCTGGGAACACAGTGTGTCAAGGCATGTCCGGAAGTTACTGTGAAAGCACGCTCTGAGTACTGATTTTGGGATTACAAATAAATTTTAGTGAGTTGGTGAATTCGCAAATACAGAATCTGCAAATAACGAAGGACCACTTGTATATGGTGAACCTAGCCATTTCTTTCTATACTGCTGTCCCCTGGCCCAGTGGTCAGCAGACTCATTCTGGAAAGGGTCAGACAGTAGGTACGGTTGACCCTTGAACAATGTGGGGTTAGGGGTGTCACCACACAGTCAAAAATCCATGTATAAATTTTGACTCTCCAAAAACTGTACTAATAGACTGGAAGCCTTACTGATAACATAAAGAGTTGATTAACCCCCCCCCCTTTTTTTTGTATGTGTGTTACATAGTGTATTCTTACAATAGATTAAGCTAGAGAAGAGAAAATGGTATTAAGAAAATCATAAGAGAAAATACATTTTGGGGGCTATATTGTAAAAAAAAACCCTCTCACATAATTGAACTTGTGTGGTTCAAAGCTGTGTTGTTCAAGGGTCAACTGTATTTTAGGATTTACAGGCCGAATGGTCTCTGTCACAGCTGCTCGACTCTGCAGCTGTGGTGGAAGCAGCTGTAGACAATGCGTAAGTGAGCGGATGGCACTGGGTTCCAGTAACACTTTATTTACAAAAGCAGGCTTCGGCTGGATCGGCCCTCAGGCTGCAGTTGGGAATCTTCTAGCCTAGTCTAACCCACCGTAGTGTCTCATCTGGACTGTCTTCCTGACCTGTCTATCCCCCATGTCAGTTCTTGAGCCTCCAGCCAGTGGCCATGGTGATAGGAAGTGTAAGTTAGATCTGATCCCCTCTCCCACTTCAGATGTCCAGCTGTTTCCATCACACTTCAGATAAAATCCAAAATCCTGAATATCATGGCTACAACACGGTCCCTGCTGATTTGTCCAATCTTATTTTATGCCAGGCTTCCCTTCTTTGCCCTGTCCGGGCCTCTTCCAGGTCTGTGACTGTTCCCAGCTGTTCCCTGCTTCAGCACCTTACTTCCAGTCTCTCTGCCTAGAATCGTCTTCTGCCTCTTGCCTGGCTGACTGCTGTTCACTCTGTAGTCATAACCGAAATGTCACTTCCTCTGGTGTGAATTAGATGCCCCTCTTCTGATCTCTAGGCGCCCTGTTCTTTTCCTTCGCAGCACTTACAGTCTTTACCTACCTACTTCCGCCTGCCTTCCCCATTAGACTGCAGGCTCTGTGAAGATAAGAACACGTGTGTGGCTGTGTCTGTTCTCTACTCGAGTTGCCTTCACGCACGTTGCAGACACTTCCTAAGACTTGCTAAATCAATGGATGATTGTACAGCACAGTTTTGTTCATATAGATTTTTCTACACTATAGAAACCTGAAGAAGTCACCCTTTCAGGGCATACAATATATCTTCTAAAATTGAGAGTGATAGTTGAAGAGAAAAGTCATCCTGAGAAGTGGATTTGTAAATGGGTGTGAGCGTGTCTTTATTGTTCAAGGGTGTATATACCTGCCAACAGGTATATCCGGCCCAACGTTTCCTCCCTGGGACTTGGGTGCTGTGTTAAGTCCTGCTAGGCTCCCTTTGCTCCTGGAGAGTTATTGAACCCTGCCGGTAACGTCTTCTCCCAGGGGAAGAGAGGGTCAAGTGTGCTCGAGGAGGCATTTGGCACCCCTTTAAAGACTGCCTACAGTGTGAGTCTGGGGAAGAAACCTTTGATTTGTCAGAGAATCGTTTTAGCACTGAAATCCAAAATCAAAGAGTGTTCGCAAGTCATTCCAAGAATCCTGCATGCTAGAGATGGACAGACAGCATATTTTGGAAAAACGGTACATCGTTTCTTAGATGGTCTTTCGTGGATTAGCATTGTAAGATTTAAAGCCTGTTTAATGTCTTTTGAAAAGATGCGTTGTTATTTAAAACACTACCTGTGCGTTATAAAAAGTTAGAAAATACAGACAAGCAACACAGACGTGCACACACTTTCTCTTTTCTTCTCTCTAGAGATTACCACTGTTATACATCGCAGGTCTTTTCTGTGCATATAAACATACAAACACTTTTTTTTTTTAGAAAAACCAAGATGATATATTACTGTCTCGTAATCTGCTTTTTTCAGTGAACAGTTTCCAGTCTTGTATTTCAGTGGAATTCATTTCATTTCATTCCTTGTCCATATTCACATTTCCTTAATTGGCCCCCAAATGTCCTTTGAAGATAGTTTGTTGAAGTCAGTATCTAATTGGGGACCACGCACCATGTCTGATTTAACTTTCTTTTAGTCTCTCAGCCTGGCACAGTCTCTCTCTGAAAAAATGGACAGTTTTCTGTAGAAGTTCTCACCTTTTCCATCTGTGGGCTCGCTTCTTTAGGGCATTGCTGCACCTGCTTCTCCATCCCCTGGATTTGCTGAATCTAAAGGTTCCATGGGTTCATCAGGTTCACCGGTTTGCTAGAATACCCCAGAGGTGATTCTGTGCACTTCATTTACCTTCCACTTACCTACTCATAGAGAAGCTGAGATTGACCCCCTGGATTAGGGTTGGGGCAGCCCCAAACCCTTCACTGTCCAGTTCTCTTCCCCCCCCTTGACACCAAAAGCGATCTGTGTGGTGTAACTTTGGTATATAGACCATTTGCTGAATAGTTTTAGCACCAAATGATAAGTCCTGCCTGTCATCTTATGTTCATTAGGTTTTGTGAAATGATGCTTTTCTAATTCACTTCTTGTACTGGGTTTTCTCTCATCTATGGGGCTGTCTGGTTGTCCTGAAAAAATTCTTCTAATGCGAAAGGCAGGATCTTTGCTAATACTCCATCCTTAATCATTAATTTTCAAAGTAAGGAGTTGTATAATCGCCTTTTCAAATAGTGACAAATGAGGTTTTTTTCTGTCTTTTTTAAATCATTTTATAGGCATGAGTTTGTTTTTTTCTTTTAATTGATTTGGTGTTTTAGTCATTAATCTTTTTGTTACATCTTCAGGCAGTGAGGACCCCTTCGGTAGCTGCTGTGACCTTTTGACGGGACCTTCATCAAGTTTTCTTACTAGATGGCACAAAATGCCCAAGGCTCATCTTGGACTTTTCAGTGGTCTCAAACAATGGTATTAGAGACCACAGTCTGTGCGTTAGGGGTGGTTATTGTTACAGAGGTGACTTGTTGCTAGGCAATTCCAGTGGACGGAACTAGAAAATACATATTGTTAAAAAGTTAGAGTTCCAATTGACTAGTTTAGTGTTCATTTCCCTGTGGTTTCACTCAGTTTCCTCAGTTCGTTCTTTCTTTTCTTTCTCTTTCTCTTTCTTTCTTTCTTTCTTTCTTTCTTTCTTTCTTTCTTTCTTTCTTTCTTTCTTTCTTTTTCTTTCTAAAATTTACATCCAAGTTAGTTAGCATATAGTGCAATAATGATTTCAGTAGAATCCAATGATTCATCCCCTACGTATAACACCCAATGCTCATCCCAACAAGTGTCCTCCTTAATGCCCCTTGCCCATTTAGCCCATCTCCCCCCCACTGATAACCCCCTCCAACAACCCTTAGTTCATTCTCTATATTTAGAGTATCTTATGTATTGTCCCCCTCCCTGTTTTTATATTATTTTTGCTTCCCTTCCCTTATGTTCATCTGCTTTGTATCTTAAATTCCACATATGAGTGAAGTCATATGATATTTGTCTTTCTCTGACTAATTTCACTTAGGATAATACACTCTAGTTCCATCCCTGTTGTTGCAAATGGCAAAATTTCATTCTTTTTGATTATGGAGTAATACTGTACTCCATTGTGTGTGTGTGTGTGTATATACATATATATATGTATATGTATATATATATATATATGTATGTATGTATGTATGTATATATATATATATATATATATATATATATATATTTACCATATCTTCTTATCCAATCATCTGTTGATGGACATTTGGGCTCTTTCCATACTTTGGCTATTGTCAATAGCATTGCTGTAAACATTCAGGTGAATGTGCCCCTTTGGAACAGCACACCTGTATCCTTTGGATAAATACCTAGTAGTGCAATTGCTGGGTTGTAGGGTAGTTCTATTTTTAATTTTTTGAGGAACCTCCATACTGTCTTCCAGAGTGGCCGCATCAGCTTGCATTCCCACCAACAATGCAAAAGAGATCCTCTTTCTCCGCATCCTCACCAATATCTGTCATTGCCTGAGTTGTTAATGTTAGCCATTCTGACAGGTGTAAGGTGGTATCTCATTGTGGTTTTGATTTGTATTTCCCTGACGATGAATGATGTTGAGCATTTTTTCATGTGTCTGTTAGCCATTTGGCTGGCTTCTTTGGATGTCTTCACCCGTTTCTTTACTGGATTATTTGTTTTTTGGGTGTTGAGTTTGATAAGTTCTTTATAGATTTTGGATACTAACCCTTTATCTGATATGTCATTTGCAAGTATCTTCTCCCATTCTGTCAGTTGCCTTTTAGTTTTGTTGATTGTTTCCTTCTCTGTGCAGAAGCTTTTTAACTTGATCGAGTCCCAGTAGTTCACTTTTGCTTTTGTTTCCCTAGCCTCCAGAAACACGTTGAGTAAGAAGTTGCTGTGGCCAAGGTCAAAGAGTTTTTTGCCTGCTTTGTCCTCTAGGATTTTGATAGCTTCCTGTCTTATGTTTAGGCCTCTCATCCATTTTGAGTTTATTTTTGTGTATGCTGTAAGAAAGTGGTTCAGGTTCATTCTTCTGCCATGTTGCTGTCCAGTTTTCTCAACACCATTTGCTTTATTCCATTGGTATTCTTTCTCAACACCATTTCCTTTATTCCATTGGTATTCTTTGTCAAAGTTGAGTTGGCCGTATGTTTGTGGGTCCATTTCTGGATTCTCTGTTTTGTTCCATTGATCTGTGTGTCTGTTTTTGTGCCAGTACCATACTGTTTTGATGATTACAGCTTTGTAATATGTCTTGAAATTGGAGTTGTGATGCTCCCAGCTTTGGTTTTCTTTTTCAGGATTGCTTTGGCTATTTGGGGTCTTTTCTGGTTCCATACAAATTTTATGCTTATTTGTTCTAGCTCTGTGAAGAATGCTGGTGTTATTTTGATAGGGATTGCATTGAATATGCAGATTGCTTTGTGTAGGATTGACATTTTAACAATATTTGTTCTTCCAATTCATGAGCATGGAATGTTTATCTATTTTTTTGTGTGTCTTCAATTTCTTCCGTGAGTTTTCTATAATTTTCAGTGTATAGATTTTTTTACCTCTTTGTTTAGGTATTTTATGATTTTTGGTGCAATTGTAAATGGGATCAATTCCTTGATTTCTATTTCTGCTGCTTCATTGGTGTATAGAAATGCAACTGATTTCTGTGCATTGATTTTATATCCTGTGGCTTTGCTGAATTCGTGGATTAATTCTAGCAGTTTTTTGGTTGTAGGGAAATCTTTTGGGATTTCCTCGTAGAGTATCATGTCGTCTGTGAAGAGTGAAAGTTTGAATTCCTCCTTGCTGATTTGGATGCCTTTTATTCCTTTGTGTTGTCTGATTGCTGAGGCTAGGACTTCCAATACTAAGTTGAATAACAGTGGCAAGAGTGGCCATCCCTGTTGTGTTCCTGACCTTAGGGGGAAAGCTCTCAGCTTTTCCCCATTGAGGATATTAGCAGTGGGTCTTTCCTATATGGCTTTTATGATCTTGAGGTATGATTTTTCCATCCCTACTAACAGAGGGTTTTTTATCAAGAAAGGATGTTGTATTTTGTCAAATGCTTTCTCTTCATTTATTGAGAGGATCATGTGGTTCTTATTCTTTGTTTTATTAATATGAGGTATCACATTGTTTGATTTGTGGATATTGGACCAGCCCTGCTTCCCAGGTATAAATCCTACTTGATCATGGTGAATAATATTTTTAATGTGTTGTTGGATCTGGTTGACTAGTATCTTGCTGAGACTGTTTGCATCCATGTTCATCAGGGAAATTTGTCTGTAGTTCTCCTGTTTACTGGGGTCTTTGTCTGGTTTTGGAATCAAGGTCATGCTGACCTCATAGAATAATTTGGAAGTTTTCCTTCCATTTCTATTTTTTGGAACAGCTTCAAATGAATAGGTGTTAACTCTTCTTTAAATGTTTGGTAGAATTCCCCTGGAAAGCCATCCAGCCCTGGACTCTTGTTTTGTGGGAGATTTTTTATTACAAATTCGATTTCTTTACTGGTTATGGGTTCTTTCTTCTTTTAAGTTCGTTTTTTTATTTATGCCATCTCTGCACCCAACGTGGGGCTTGAGCTCATGACCTCAAGATGAAGAGTCACCTACTCCACCAACTGAGCCAGCCAGGTGCCCCCCCTCCCCAAATCTATTTCTTGTTTAACCTATAAATATAATTATAAAGTTTTGAAATACCAATACCTATATTATTACAAATACTAAAGCTACAAAGGAAAGCTTAACACATCTTTGTAATTTTTGTCATCCTTAGAAGAATGCATCCAACTAAGTATGTGTATTTAAAAACCGTGCTCTAAAAGTACTTAAAAATAAAGCCTTCCTCACGGTGATTGTGTCACCAGTTTGACATATGTATTAGGTTCATTTCTTTCAGTTTCTTTTCAGTTAAAGAAATTTGGGGGGATGCCTGGGTGGCTCAGTCGGTTGAACATCCGTCTTCAGTCCAGGTCATTATCTCGTGATTTGTGAGTTTGAGCCCCACATTGGGCTCGCTGCTGTCAGCGCAGAACCCACTTCAGATCCTCTGTCCCTCTGTCTCTCTGCCCCTCCCCTGCTCGTGCTCTTTCTCTCTCAAAAATAAACATTAAAAAATGGAAGAAATTTTTAAATTTAGCTTTTTTGGGATAAGTAATGCATTTTGCGTGACCGAAAGGTCAAAACTATGAAGGTATTAAATCTGGATGACAGTTATATAGGAACTTATTTTCTCTACATTTCTTTATGTTTGAAAGTTAAGATAATTAAATTTTAACTACAGTAGACTCTCCTGATCTGCAGGTGATAAGTTCCAAGGCCCCCAGTGGATGCCTGAAACCATGAATAGTGCTGAACCCTATAGATGCTGTGTTTTTTCCTATACATAACATTCCTGCCATAAAGTTTGTTTTATAAATTAGGCACAGTAAAAGAGTAGCAATAGTAACCAATAATAAAATAGAACAGTTATGAGAATATATTATAATAAAAGCTATGTGAATGTGGTCTCTTTCTCAAAATATCTTATTGTACCACACTCACCCTTCTTGTGGTGATGGGAGGTGATAAAGTGCCTGCATGATGAGACGAAGTGAAGTGAATGACGTAGGCACTGCTACATAAGCGGTAAGCTATTATTGACCTTCTGACCATACGTCAGAAGGAAGATTATCTGCTTCTCCACCGCAGTTGACCTCGGGTAACTAAAACCAGGGGAAGCGAAATCAGGGATGGGGGAGAGGGGACTATGCGTATAGAAAGATACGCGCAATGAAGTCTTGCTCTGTTTCCTCATAGATAACCATTTTTGTTAGTGTCTTGGCATTTAACTCTTTAAGTCTTTCGTTTTGTAGATTCAAATTAAGTGTGTGTGTGTAAGTGTCCTCTTATTCTCCTTTGTTTGTGTATATTAAAGGTAACCTACCTTGTATATTCTGCATCTTAACCTTTTTTTCTTAATGTATTCTAGAGCTCTCTTCCCTATTAGTATATAGAGATTATCTTCAGTCTTTTTTATGGTCACAAAGTACTCCATTTTGTTGACATACTATGACTTATGGAACATTAACATAATCTTGGCTTGTATCCATTTCTCTGCTATTTATAAACCATCTGTAATTGATAACTTTATATCCATGTCATTTCATCCTCGTGCAGGTATATCTGTGGGATATAGTCCTATAAATGGGACTGTATGGTCAGAGGGTGAGTACATCTGTAATTTTTTTTAAAGATAACTGACAAATTCCTTCTGCCAGGATTTGTACTATATTTCACTCACACAGGCAATGTAAGAACATGCCTGTTTCCCTAGAGTTTTACCTATAGGATCTGTTGTCAAATTTTTGGATTTTGCTGATAGGTAAGAAACGGTATTTTGATGTAGTTTTAATTTATAGTTCTTTTATAAGTGAGCTTGAGGATCTTTTCATTTGCTTAATTGTCATTTTATATATATTTTTTTGTGTTTTGAACTTTATACATTTTCCTACTGTGTTGTTGGTCTTCTTTATTTCTTAGAGCTCTTTATATATTGTCTGTGATCTGAGTTGCAAATACTTTTTTCCTGGTTGGCTGTGTATGTTTTGATTCCCTTATGGTGGTGGTGTTTGCCCTTCAAAAGTCTGTTTAATTTTATGTAATCAAGTTTATCTTTTTGTTTATGGCTTCTGTGTTTTGAGTCAGAGTTAGACACTTCCCATTTCAGGTTTTAAAGTTCTTTCTGGCACTTTTGTCATTTCATCTTTTCCACTTACATCTTGGGTCATTTGGTGTTTATACTAGGGTCTATTCTGAGGTTTGGAGCCAAGTGTATATTTTTTCAATACTCAATTGTCCCAACACCATTTATTAAAAAGCTTATACTGGGGCGCCTGGGTGGCGCAGTCGGTTGAGCGTCCGACTTCAGCCAGGTCACGATCTCGCGGTCCGTGAGTTCGAGCCCCGCGTCGGGCTCTGGGCTGATGGCTCAGAGCCTGGAGCCTGTTTCCGATTCTGTGCCTCCCTCTCTCTCTGCCCCTCCCCCGTTCATGCTCTGTCTCTCTCTGTCCCCCAAAAAATAAATAAACGTTGAAAAAAAAAATTAAAAAAAAAAAAAGCTTATACTTTCCCCATAGTATAATAAGGTCTACTTTATCATGTATTAAATTCCTTTAGGCATGGATGTGTTTCCAGACTATACTTTTTGACTGGTTGGCCTGTTGTCCATTATTGGGGTGTCTATTGTCTTTTAGTTAATATCTGAAAGATATGAAAGTTCTTCCCCATTGCTCTTCCTTTCCAGAGTTTTCCCGGCCCTCCTCCTTGTTCGTTTTTCCATATGAATTTGAGAATCCACATGTCTTGATTTCAGAAAAACACATTGGCTTTTCTTTTTGGGATCATGTTAAATTTATAAATTACTTTACAAAGTCAACTCTTCTCATCTAAGATCACGTTTTCTTTCCACGTGTTTTTGTTCATACTTTCCTAACATTTAAGGTTTTTTTGTGTGTGTAGAGATCTCAAATTTATTCTTGTAAATGAAGTCATTGACTTTTTAACTGGTCGTTTTCATCTATGAGGACTATTGATTTCCATGTGTATTTTTTTGAACAGCTTTATTGAGATGTAATTCACATAATTCACCCATTTAACATGTATAGTTCAGTAGTTTTTAGGATATTCACAGAATTGTGCAGTCCTCACCACTATCCAATTTTATAACATTTTCACACCCCAGAAGGAAATCCTGCACCCCTGTCCCACTCTCCTTTCATTCCCTGGAAACCACTAATCTACTTTCTATTTTGGAATTTCATGTAAATAGAATCATGCAACATGTGGGTTTTTTTGCAACTGGCTGTTTTCACTTAACATTATGTTTTCAGGGTCCATCCATGTTGTTGTAGGTGTCTGTCTTTTTTATCATAGCCCTCCATGTGGGTGTGAAGCAGCATCTCATTGTGGCTCTGATTTGCTGATTGTTTTTAATGTTTAGTTTCCTTTCGCCACCTCCTCTAGTGAACTGTCATGAGGGCAGGGAGCAAGCTTTCAATTCTAAATCCCCAGTGACTGCCATAATGCCCGGCAAATGTTTGATATTCAGTCAAGTCTTATTTAACGAATAATTGGCTCTGTTATATTTCCATACCGCCTCTACTTTTTAAAGTTAAAATGTGGTTTAGCACATATAAGTTGATTTTTAGTTACTCTAGGCAAAACATAAATAGAGGGTGTTTTTCTCCCCTCTGGGAAAGTCATGTGTGAATCCAGCAGCCCAGTAAAGACAATTTTGTATGATAATCAGCATTCATTTTTCTTTTTTTTTTTTAATTTTTCTTAATGTTTATTTTTGAGAGAGAGAGAGACAGACAGAGTGCAAACAGGGGAGAGGCAGAGAGAGGGAGACAGAATCTGAAGCAGGCTCCATGCTGTCGGCACTGAGCCCGAGGTGGGACTTGAACTCATGAGCAGTGAGATCATGACCTGAGCTGAAGTTGGATACTTAATCAACTGAGCCACCCAGGCACCCCAGCATTCATTTTTCTTACGTTAGACTGAATGACTGAGAGTTGCTGGTACAGCTACTGAGAGTAGCTGGTGTCTAGAAGACTCATTATCTTTTCAGGAGGATGATTTTAAGCTGTAGATTCTGTTGTTATTGGAGACTACTTGGCAACATATTAAAAATAGAGATGCAGGGCGCCCGGGTGGTTCAGTTGGTTAAACATCTGGACTTCATTCAGCTCAAGTCATGATCTCGTGATTCATGGGTTCGAGCCCAATGTTGGGCTCTGTGCTGACAGCTCAGAGCCTGGAGCCTGCTTCAGTGTCTCCTTCTCTCTCTGCCCTTCCCCTGCTCACATGCTGTCTCTCAAAAATAAATAAACATTAAAAAGAATTTAAAAAAACAGTAGAGATGAGAACTTACATAAAGGTATTCTGGGCCTGGGAACATGGCGTTTCAAATGAGATTAACTCATATATTTGAGAAGTCCTAAGTTTACTAAGGTCTGTGTTCCAGAATTTCCTTTGTAAAGCAGCTGTATAGACACAGATCAGATTTAACAATAGAAGAAAGTGGTGTCAGTTAAGATTAGGGTCTCCAGCTGACCTTAAAGAATATTTAGCAGCATGGCTGATGCTTGTGTGGGGGCAAGAGGAATATAGGAAATCTCTATGCCTTCTGCTCATTTTTGCTGTGAGCCTGAAACTGCTCTGAAAAATAAAGCCTATAGTAAAATTGTTTAAAAGAGAGAAAGTAGCTGAAATACGTATTTTTCATAGCAAAAGGGAATAATTAATGTCAGAAAAATAATCTTGAATAAGAAATGATTACTTTTCTTTAATGTCAGTGTATGAAGAAAGATATTTTAATTATAAAAATTGGTGTGTGTGTGTGTGTGTGTGTGTGAGAGAGAGAGAGAGAGAGAGAACGAGTGTGTGTGTGTATGTGTTTGCAGGAGACTTCGGGGTCACTGTCCAAGGATTTAGAGGCCAAGAATCCCGGATTTTTTTATCACCACAGTTTTGTTCAAAATGTGTGACTTTTAACATGATTGTTACCCTCATATTATTAGGCATGTTTGGGTGGGAGGGTAAGAGGGAGGGAAAGATTAATTCGCTGATTCGTTCTTTCATTCATTGACTGGGACAGATTGATTTCCCTGAAGTGTCTGGGCCTGAGAGATGGGGAAGTAGAACATAGGTCAAAAGTATGTGCATTTGCTGTAAGGAAACATTTGTCTGAAGGGAACTGAGAATTGAACTATATGAGACAGAAGCAGTATCTCAAGGGCAGATGGATTTTTAAAAAAAAGGTAACTGTGGATCCAGCTTGAACCAATGATTTGAAAGCCACAGGGAGCAGATTTAATCAAACTGTAAGGAAGAACATAATGCTGCAGTCTCTCCACAAATGGACAGTTCTGGGGAGCAGGGATTCCTTTGGTACTGGAGGAATTCAAGATGAGCATCTTTCGCTGGGCCTGCTGGGGAGTAGGATCCAGTATAAGATGGATGGGTGAACGAGAAGAGCCTTAAAATTTCTTCTGAGGGAGAAGGTAATCGTTCTGATAGGACGCAATGTGTCCGAAGTATGTGGTTCCGGGTCTGTTCCTTGTGACCTCCACGAAAAGGTCTTGATGCCCCCCCCTCTTCTGTTTTCCAGCAAAATGAAGCTTCGTTCGGTTGGGTGTTTCCCTGACCCAGAGCCAGATGACAACACTTATTTGAGCATCTCGCGTTTGTGCCCCTTCTACTGCGGGAGACTTAGAGAAAGTAACTCTTGTTAAAATGGCTGCGAAGGCCGGACGAGGGCCCGAGGTGCCCTAGCTCTCGTGTCCAGCCCTGTTGAGGCCTCTCTGTGGAGCAGCTTTCCCCCTGCTTCCGAAGGGTGCCTCCCAGGGAGAAGTCAGATAACAGCTCGGCCCGGCCCCTTTCCCTGTTCCTGCGTCTGGCTCCCATCTTTGAAGTCAGGTTGCAGCCCAACGGGCCGAGCTGCTGCCCTCCTGCTCCTTGGTTATTCAGCACAACCTTTAGTCCAGGAAGAGTGCCAGTCTTCATTTCCAAGAATCATATCTCCCTAGATGGGGCAATCTGCTTTAAATGCCTTCTCAACCGGCGCCTTCCCCATCTCACGATTGGCATAATTAAAGGAACAGGTTCACCTTGTTAGCTGCTTGTACCGTGCTAAATCGGGGTGGGTGGCTGGGGCCCACGTCAGGGCGTGTGTGTGTGTCACCGTGTGCGCGCGTTACCGTGTGCGTGTGTGCACAAATATCCCGTCCTCCAGCCCTCAGAGTGGCCATTTTCAGAAGTGCTCAGAGTTGTAGGCAGACGCAAGTTTTACTTTTCACACTTTCCCTATTGTGCTCAAGCTAAAACAAAACTTTTTTTGGTTTTAAGCAGGCTTGCTACCGTACGCACGAGGCTTTTTTTTTTGTATCTTGCTGGAACGAAAGTTGAGCCGAGAGAGAGCCTCCTCCCTGCATCGTCCCAAGTCGAAATTTGTTTGCTCCCTCCTGACATTTGTTATCTTCCTCCACGAATCTTTGCCCTTCACTCACGCTCCCAGTGTCGGGCGGGTGCCGTGCTGCTCTTCATCCGCAGAGCCGGGACCAGGCTCAGCGAACACTGTGGGATGGAGAGCGTCTCCCGTGGTTGCTTGCCCGCTCTGACTCCCAGTCCAGCTGACAAGCCAGCCCCTTCCATTGGACTCCTTTGGAACCTGGCTTCTTATTACCTGCCACTCGGCTTAAACCAGAGGCTTCTCTCAGGGCATAGCTGCGACTGGTGCTACCCTCTGTTCTGCGAAGGCGGCCGCGGTTTCCGAGCCCTTCGCTCTCAGAAGTCAGACCCGCAGCCACATTTGAGGCCCACTGCGTGTAAAGCCCTGTGCTAGGTGGTTCGGCTGAGAACGGAATAGAAAACATGACCGTGCTTCTGGATCACTTTAGAGATGAACAGAAGAACCTGGGGACAAATGCCCACCTGGGCTCTCCCTGGAACAGGTAGACATGCCCTCTTCTGGGACGTGCACTTGGAGTTGATTTCCTGGCGGTGAGGACACATCTGTGCTCGCGTCTGCCTCATTTGCCACCCAGGTCCCCTTCGTGGTGAAATCTGGCGTGCGCACGTGCAGGCCCCAGCAGCGGTGCCGGACTGACGCTGGGAGTTAGGAAATGTTCAGTCGGGCTCTAGAGCATCTGTGAAGGAAAGCCCTTCGTGTCTCAGGAGAGCAGGTGCGGCCGGCTCTCCACACGCTTCCACACGGTTTACTGTTTTGGTTTCTGCCGTGAGGAAATATGGGTCAGTGAGAAATAGGGTTTGCCTTACGGGAGGTGACTTTGGAGAATCCTGTCCTCAAAAGCAAAAGAAGCCGAAAGACGGGGACGGAGGGAATGTTGGGTGTAGTGGTCCTAGCCCCAAGAAGTTAACTTTGGGTGCGTTCGGGAAGACTGTGGGTTTTGAGCAGTTCAGAAGTGAGATGGGTGTGATTTGGTACAGGAGGGAGAGAGGGGAGCGTGGAAGTGAGAAGTCGCGTGCAGGCACCCTGAGTAAAGAGAAGGCACGAGACATGTAATGCCCGAAGGGAGGCCATGCAGAGTCTGGCTGTTGGGGGTTACTAGAATGTAAGAGAACCTTCTTTCATCTTGTCATGTGCGAGATTATCTGGAGAGTGGAGAAGAGCCGGGTGATGCCTTACACTTCAGGTGTCTCCAGGACACCTCGGTGGGCTGGGTGTCCTCGAGACTGCAAGCGGAACAAGGCCTGGGCGGGACACTGCTGACCTCTGGGGGCCGTGGCAGCACAGCGGGGAGGCGGCGGCGAGGAAGGAGCTTGGACATCAGTCCCTTCTCGACCAGAAGATATGTCTGTGTGCGGGAGGAGGTGGCTGAGTGGGTGGGTCAGAGAACATCTGAAATAGTTTCTGGGCGTGTGGGTGTGCCCATGTGTGTCTGGTGCCTCTAAGAGAAAAAGCAGATAGAAAAGGCCATATTGCCGGTGACCCAAGAGCAGCAGCATTGCAGTGTAGAAGCACCATTGCCTGGTCCGGAGAAAACACAACTGTGCTTTGAAACGGACTAGCAAGCTTTCCTGGCCTCCCTCTCTCCCTCCTTCCTCCCTTCTTCTTTTGGGGAAGAATAAGAGCTATGCATATGTAGTGGTGGCAAATTCAGGACTCCTACAGAGTTTCTCAGAGCATCTCTCTGGGGTTTACCTTCGAGCCTTCCCGTGGTTCAAGGGGGCATCTGGAGAGCTGCCTTCGGAGGGTGTTTTCCAGGAGCGTTGTGGTTCTTACGGCATCTGCCTCCTCCGGCCCTTTGTCATGTCTCATTTATCCTCAGAGCTCCCCAAGTGTGCGGTTTCATGCCCAGCCCTTAACGAGGGTAAAAATTAGTGTATGTGGTTGGCCCTGCAGAAATCCCTGTTTGTCTGTCCAGCCAGCCAGCCCACCAGCCCACCAGCCCACCAGCCATCCAAGTAAGCGATTCCTCAAACCAGGAATCCTTCCCTAAAGGCCCCCCGCTGTTCTCTTCCCCCTTGGGTAGAAGTGTAAGTGCCCAGCCCAGGCCAGTGACTCCCGGGCACAGGAAGTGCTTAGCTTAATCGGGATGGGCTCCTGAACCACCTGGGTGCTAGTGTTGGGGGTGACACTTGAACCAAATCGGGGTTCTGCCAGAGGACAAAGCGGAAATGGCTGTTAGGAAGGCAACTTTATGGTGCCTGCTTCAGCATATTAATTAGTTTACTTTTTACTCTACATCGTGTTTTTTTACTGAAAAAAAATTTTATTTTTTCTAAATTTGGCTCTCTTTACTATAGTAATTATTTTCGTTGAGTTCTATTCAATCAAGTGTTTATACCTCACCCTGTTTTACAAATTATGCTTTGTTTTGTGGTATAAACACATATACTACAATAACCGATACAATACAAAAGAACATTGAAGAACAGGAAAAATCGAAATAAATATAAAAGTTCAAGGCCAGGAGGAAAAAGTATCACAGGTATGCAGACACTGAGACCCCCTACATTGCTCTGGCTGAGCCTCCTATTGTGTCTGAGGCGTCATAGGGTCAAAGAGAAGAGGGAAGTGCGGTCACTTCAGTAATTCTTGGTGCCAGAAAAGGAAGACATACTGAGTCTTTAAGAGAAGCCAGAGTTTTTACTTCTTTTGTTGTTTGTTTTTTAAGTAACTCTCATGACCCCGAGATCAAGAGTCGCAGGCTCTACCAACTGAGCCAGCCAGGCGCCCCATTTATAAACTAAATTGTGCATGTGGACTTTTTGTTTTTATCTCGGAAGAATCAAGTGGTATCATGAACAGGGTGTGACGTTCCCACAGCAGACAAACAGCTGGGTTCTTGTAGCTCTTTCTCATAGTCCTCCTGATGGGAGACTCAAGGCAGAACATCAAAATGCAACTTAGCAAAAGGAATGCTAGCCTTCAACAGGTACGATTTGATGCAATGCTAGAACCCAAAACACCCAGCACATCCATCAGATAGTCTCCATAACCATTACTTCTTTAACTGGTGTGTGTGTGTGTGTGTGTGTGTGTGTGTGTGTGTGTGTGTGTATGAGTAGGTATATATGTATATCTGTATATACTCACATAATACTAACACATACGTACACGTGTATATGTACGTATATATGAAGAGACAGTTCGGGTTATATTCCATTGCCTACCCTGCTGTATTCTAGCTCACTGATTGAGGCTTTAAGAATCGACCTGGTAAGTTTGACATCTTCCGTAGAAATTAAGGATTCTATTTGAAACACTCACAGAGGAGAGTTCTATTTTTGTAAATAGGATAATTGGGTGGAAAACTGTGCTAATATCTATCTTTATTTATCCACTCCCAGGGACAAAGCCTAGCTGTTAAAACTGTGAGTCCATAACCGAGGAGCCACCATTTACCCAGGGACAGTGTCCTCTGTATGGAGGCTGAACAGTTCAAAAGAGTGCAGAAGCCAAAAACCAAGACCATTCAGGTCTGTCTTAGTCTCCAGTGTATAAACAGAGGGTGGGAAGTGACCAGGTAGACTGAGGCAGGTTAGTAGGGAGGAGGGGAGAAGAGTAAGTGACACCACCACCAACTGCCAGGAACGTTATGTGGCAAAAGGTTATGGAAGAGGGCTTAGGGGAGTGTTAAATGAGACAATAATTGTGTCCTGACAGACCAAATTTTTTTATTCTAAGTGACATTTGATGATCATCTTTCTGTCCTTGTGCAGATTTGAGCGGTCGATGGCAGTATAGCAGGCTTTACTGCCTACTCTGCTCAATGCCAGGGGAAGGTAGGGATGGGAAGCATTTATAGAGCTCCTACTGTGTACTGGGCATATCATAAAATGGTCAGGAGTGTAGCTTTGCAATCACAGGGATCCAGCTCCAGGCTCTAAGGCCGAGTTTCTTCATTCAAAAAATGGGGGCAGGGGTGGTGCTTTACCTCACAGACTCATTGGGAGGTGTCACGAATATATCACCAATGCTCGGTAAATGTTAGTTATTAGAATGATGGCCATCAATAGGTCTTTCTTTATATAACGTGCGGCAGATCTCAAGCTCCCCATTTTACAGATGGGCAAACTGAGGCTTTAGGATGTTAATTTACTACACTGTCTAAGATCTTTCACCTAGTGTCAAAGCTAGGGCTCAAACCCGGTTTTCTAGCACTGGAACCCGTTGGTTTTTCTCTGTGCCTTGCTACCTGAATTTATGGATGGCTCTCATATCTCACACTGAGATGTTTGGGCAGTGAACTCAAGCACATTTCTGGGTACCCTGTGCTGGTGGATGACTTTCTGTTCTTTCTGTTTGCATTTGATAAGCTCGGGCACTGGTTTGTGCCATGACTGTGACCACCAAGCATTATGCTGAGGGGTCTGGGTCAGGGGAGACTTTCCCATTTGCCTCTGCCAGGCCACCTGGAGAACATACCTGTACGATGAGTGAGCTTGGCTAGACGAACGTGGCGGAGTTTACCAGCCCTATATTTTGTGACTGTGACAGTTGTCATGGTTTTCCTTTTGTACTTCTGCCAAAGTCTGTGTTTTTGGACCTTGTTAAATCTGGCGTAGTGGACTTGAATTGACGTTATGTATAATGGAAATAGCCTTATGTGGTATAAGTTTCTGCCTGGGGTCACCACCTGCTCCCACAAAGCTGAGCAGCCAGTAACTTCTTACGGATCTTTTCATATTAATAGAATAATGGAAAACAGATGGTATGCCAGGAGGAGTGCTTTTTCTTGGGGGCTTTGAGGGCCTGTCATGGGCTGAATTGTGTCCCCCCTGCCCGAATTCATATTTGAAGTCCCAACTCCTCACACCTCAGAATGTGAGCTTATTTGGATACAGGATCATTGCGGATATAGTTAGTTAAGATGAGTTCATACTAGAATGAACTTCTCCTCTATGGCTGGTGTCCTTGATAAAAAAGGGGAAACCTGGGCTCAGACACACAGGGAGAACGGCATGACAGTGTGAAGGCAGAGATGGGGGGTGATGCTTCTACAATCCAAGGACCACCAAAGATCGCCAGAAACCACCAGAAGCTAAGAGGGAGGCCCGGAACAGATTCGCCCCCACAGCCTTCAGAAGAAACCAGCCCTGCCGATGCCTTGATCTTGAACTTCCAGCCTCCAGAGCTGTGAGAGGCCAATAAGCTAGTGTTGGTAAAACCAGCCAGTCCCTGGTCCTGTGTCACAGCAGCCCTGGCAAACAGAAACAGGGCCCACGAAGTGACTTCCCCGATTCGACAGAGAAACGAGTCACCTCACGTGCTTTGGTTACAATTTGCATTGGAGTGTGGAGTTGGATGTAAGCTTGAGAGTCAGGAAGTAGAAAGAAGACAAGCAATACAGACAAGCAGACCAACATCTGAGGAATGTGAGTGCTTGTTCTATGAAGGACGTTGCTCTGAGGTGACCTTTTACCTCACTGGGTTTTTTAGGAAAGACCATTTGTCCATTGGGGTTGGTAATGTATTTTCTTCAAGACTACAAGGTGACAGCTTTCAAAAAATTAGACCACCTACAAGTTTAAATGTTACCACCCAGAATAGTTTTGTCTAATAGAACTTTCTGCACCGATTATAATGTTCTAGGTCCCTACACACTAAAATGGTAGTCACTTGCCACGTGTGACTGTTAAACACCTGAAACGTGACTGGTGTGGCTGAGGAACTAAATTTTAAATTCTATTTAATTTTAATTTTAATTTGCCACTGTGGCTCGTGGCCACGGTATTGGACAGTGTGGATCTAGAACAGCAGCCTGATGCTAGGCTAGGACCCAGAGGCGAAAACGGTGCCTGGATTTTTAGTAAGGCTCACGGGAAGGCTGGGCTAACTGGTCACTCTCACGTGTGGTCTTGTCCTCAGCTAAAGGGGCTCTGGTGGGAGTAAAAGTGAAGAACACAGCAGAATCTTCTAGATGCTTTACTGAAAAGACGCTTAACACAGAGCTTTGTTAGATGTCACTTCTCAGAGCCCAAATTGTCTTACAGTAGTTAGTGCTCAGTAGAGAGATGGGGCAGATAAGTGAGCGTGAAGAGGGCACGGGGAAGGTGGGTGTGTGGCTCCAGGTGGGCTGCATTTACTTTCAGGCTGTGCACGGGCCCTGATGTACCCCGAGGGACCTGTAGTCCCAGTGTTAGGACTGCAGGGATGTCCAGATCGGACCGCCTTCTCTGAAGGGAGGAGGGTCTCCCTCCGAGTCTTTGGTGTTAGACTGGCTTATGCAGATGGCCTGGCAGAAAGTACTGGCTGCAGCCCCCTCGGCCCAGCCCTCTGCCCTGGTGGCCACTGTCGCAGGATGTGCGAGCAGAGGATGCTGTTTTGGAGAGAGTGCACGTGGGATGGGATGTTTCAGAGTCGAAAACGGAACCCCATCCCAAGCATTACTAGATGAAAAAGAGCCCGTCTGTGTGAATGTTTTGGTCAGCCCTGGACAAATGACTTGTCAGTGTATCACCGCTGGCTTTGGCTCAGTGCCCGGTATAATTTGAAAACTGCTTCTTTTTCCAGCTCTGCCTAGTTATCGTTTTGATTTCACAGAGAAGTAAATGGTTCATCAGTCTTAGGTTTTTCTAGCTCCTGAGACAAGTGATGGGTGCGGCACAGAGACGCTGCACGGCGGCATGGTGCCTGCCTCTCCCCGCGCCCCCCTTTACTCTGGCGGACTCGACTCAAAACAGCGTAGGGGGTGTTGTGGAAGGAAGAGGGAGTACATGTGACTGAACAGTTAGCAGGTGGATGTTCAGCTGGAGTTTCTGGGTCCCGGAGGGCAGAGGTTTCGTTTGAGAAGAGGCTGAGGGAAAACCGCTTGTCAGCCTTTAGCACGTTGGGTGACTGGTGCCACGTGCCCGGGACCTGGGGGACACCAGTAAGCAATGAGGGCTAATAGTGCTAATGCTCATACAGCGTTACGCTGTATTAGCCCACTTAAGCACCAGCTCTCTCTTCTCCAGGAACTTATAAACTCACTGCAGACGGGGTTAGGTAAAGCAACAAAAGATAGCAAGTGATGCGAGGTCATTTGTGCTGAGCACCATCAGAGAGGCCCAAAGAGGCAACCCTGAGGGTCCCAAGCGACCAGCGATGTCTTACTTGGTCTGATCTTTGAAGGACGGCCTTGGTTTGGACGGGCAGCGCGGGAGCCCGTGGTGGCTCCAGGCAGCGGTGCACAAGGCACGGCTGGGGGACAGTGGGTGTCAGGCTTGGCACGACTGGAATAAGTCACAGGTCGCAGGTTTTTCCAACCGAATGTGCTTATTTGACTGCGGTTGCCATCAGCAGATGGAGAGTTCAGAGGGACTGCCCTGAAATAATTCATAATTTGCAGATGCAGTCAGTAGCCCCGGTGCGTCCATGTGCCTTTCCGTTCCAGCAGAATACACGCAAAGAAGGGCTCACAGCCCCACCTGCTCTGCTCTTCCTGGCTCTACCTTTTATTTAATAACCCTCTGTGACCTGTGCACGTGAGGCCATCCATCTCTTCTTTTTCTCCTTTGCTGTGTTTAAATAGACGTGGCTGCTACTTGCTGTGAAGGACTTAACTAGTTAGTGGGTGGGATCGACCTAATTGAGTAAACATATTGAGTCTAGGACGGTGTTTGCCAGGAGCCGCACAGGAGGTGGACTCCAGCCTGGAGCGGAAGAGGAGGGAGAGGAAGGAGAGGGGGAAGGAAGGGAAGGGGGAAGGCGAGCTGGGCATTTCGCCCAGGCCGCTGGGGGCGCTGTGAGGACAGTATAGTTGTGGGAGAAAGGGAAACAAGGGAGGGGTAGGTTTGTGGGATGGAGAACAGGGTCATGACCTTGATTTGGGACATTTTCAGTATGAGACAGGACATCCCCGTGGAGACATTAGGTAGGCATTAAAAAAGCTCAATCTTCGGCTTCCCTCTCCTTCCCTTGGCAAGTGGTTCCCCATAGAGTCACTTCGGATTGGCGGGGGGAAAGTTGCTCAAGTCTCCTGAGCCTTTATCCTCACACTTGAATGCTAAATCCAGAACTCCCCGTTCCTGCTAAGTAGTTCAAAAGCTCTGAGGGATCCTTGGAACAGTCGCACCCTGGTGGGACTTTTCAGAGCACTCCTGGGGTTGGGAGAGAAATTTCAGGGTAACTGCAGAATAATGTGAGCTATAACCGGCTTGAGTGATCTTCTAGCTGGGATCTGGATGTGAGACTGGCATGTTTGAAGGTTGCTGAATACCTGTTGACCCGCATGCCCCAACTGGGTGAACTCCATCTACCTTTTGATTCCTAACTAATCGCAGTGAACAATACATCAGCTTGTCTTTTGTCAAACGAGAGGGGTGAGCGTTCCCACCAGCCTCGCCGCCTTGGTTGGACAGGTCAGTTGACTGCCTTGAAGCTCTGCTTATTCATCTGTAAATTGAAGGGATTTGGCGAGCTGCCCTTTAACACGACTTCCAACGCTAGCATTTTATGTCGGTCAGGGATTCTTTGTCCAGGGAGTGCTATTTTTTCCATAGGAACCGTTCTGCAGTTGCTAGTTAGCGTATCACCCTGGCAAGAGGCGGCGTGGAGAGGTGGGCAGAGCACGGCCTTCGGAATCAGTGACCCGATCTTAAACCCACTCTGTCACATGGCTCGCTGCGCGACTCTGGGAATTAGCCATTCCTCGCCAATCCTCAGGTTTTCTCGCTTGTGAAAAGGGGATGATAATGCCCATTTCAGGTTCATTGGGTGATAATAAATGTCAGGCATCTGCGTTTGTGTCTTTTTTTTAGGCAGTTTTATTGAGATGTTTATATGAGAAACTCATGCACCACAAGTTTGCCTTGGGTTTTAGTATATTCGCAAAGTTGTGCATTAATCACTAGTGTCTAATTCCAGAACATTCTCCTCACCCCAAATAGAAAGTCCGCACCCATCAGCAGTCCCCCCCACCCCCCATCCCGCCCTCCCCATAGTCCCTGGCCACCATAATCGTATTCTGTGTCTCCGGATTTGCCTGGCCTGGACATTTCATGTAAATGGAATCATACAGTATGTGGTCTTTTCAGTCTGGCTGCTTTTGCTCAGCAGGACCCTGTCCGCCTTCTTTCGTGTATCCCCACTTTGCTCCTTTTCACTGCCGAGTAATGCTCCGCCGTATGGATGTACCGCATTTTGCTCATCCGTTAGTCACTTGATGGACACTTGGGTTGTTTCCACTTTCTGGCTGTTACGAATAGTGCTGTGAACATTCGTACACAAGTTTCTGTGTGGAGTGTTTTCAGTTCCCTTGGTATCTCACTGTTCTTTCGATTTGCATTTTCCTAAAGGCTAATAACGATGAGCCTTTTTCATGTACTTGGTGGCCATTTGCATGTCTCCTTTGGAGAAAAGTCTTATTCAAGTTCTTTGCCCCCTTTTTAAAAAATGGGTTATTTGTCTTTTTATTGTTGAGTTCTAAGAGTTCTTAGTATATTCTGGATACTATGCCTGGCATGCAGTTTTAAATAGGCATGCAGTCAGTGTCACTTCCTGTCCCCAGGTTTCTCACGGAAGTCTGTAACCTTTTGAGGTGACATCTAGAACTAATGGCTCAGATGTTGCATCCCCAGTATCCTGAGTCCTACCCCCTACCATTATGTCTCGACCAGAGCTCTTAGCACAGGGCCTTTCTGATGAGCCATTCTGATCCTGGAGCCCAAATCTGGAACCGGGACCAGCAAGGGATAGCTAGGGTCTGGAAATGAGCTCTGGATGAATCCATTGGGCCAGTGGTTATTTCTAAGTCTTGGGCTATTTCTAAGTCTAAGTCTATTTCTAGTCTTGTTCTAGATGGAGGACTTAGGGGGTGATTGTACAGATTTGTTGTTGTTTGTTTGTTTGTTTGTTTGTTTGGCTGCTACTGCACTCTGGTATCCTCTAGCCTATGCTGTGGGCATCTGGAAGTTGAGGCTGATGACCACATGGAGATGTATCGGAGAACATTGGCCTCTTTCCACAGCGCCATGGCCAGGATGACTAACATATTTTCCAAGAGTGATCTGGCGATTTTAAGCCATGTATAAATATGTCCCAAGGAAAATCGTGGGTCTCCTTTAAAAACAAGGGAGTTTTATGGGAAACCTTTGAAGACCTGGAAATCATTCTCTGTTCTGAGAGCTGTTCTGAACTGTATTCTGTGCCCTGAGACATGTTCTATCCTTCGCTGCCCCTTCATCTTTACACCCATCCTCCTCCTCCTCCATCCCTGCAGCCTGGCGTGTGTAACCATTCCTCAAGGCCCGGCAGAGTCTATGTAGTTAGAACCCCTTCTTCCTGCACACCAGGGGAAAGGTGCCTGCAGGGCAGCGACGGCCTGGACTGCCCCTCAGAGAGCCACCTCCACCAATTTGTGAAACTGCCAAGCCGCAGATTTGCCCTGAAGACTTGTTCTTTCCTTAGATGTGGCTTTGAAGGGCCATAGACTGACGATAGTGATTCCTTCCCTTAAGTTCATCAAGACAGGTTGAAATCTCTTTAGCGCCCAGGGAATTTGCTTTGGGGGGACAAAGTCAGCCCAGCTGCATTTGGATGATGCTTACTTATTTTAAAAGGAGGAGCACCTAGGTGGCTCAGTTGGTTAAGCATCCGACTCTTGATTTTGGCCCAGGTCGTGATCTCACGGTTCGTGGGTTCAAGCCCCATGTCGGGCTCTGGGCTGACAGCTTGGACCCTGGAGCCTGCTTCCAATTCTGTGTCTCCCTCTCTCTCTGACCCCTTCCGCTTTCGCACTCTCTCAAAAATAAACAAAATAAACAAATAAAAATTAAAAAAAAAATAAAAGGATAGGAGGTACCTCTAGGAATGCGAGTCCTTTTAGAACAGCTGTCCCCAGGGGAGCTTTCTCTGGCTCCTTTTACTCCTCTGAACATTCGGATCTGCCTCTACCTGGCTGCCCTCTTCCTGATTTCATAGAGAAGCACACCTTGCCCTCGGGAGGTGTGCCCTCTGGTTGGAAGGATGAGATGAATCCATTATTCGCTCTTAGAGCTGGAAGTTTCCTTAGATTATCCAATCCAGTGTTTTCCGGTCTCCTTTCTCGACTGTGTGTGGGCGGGGGGGGGGGATTTTTCCTTTGGTAAAGACATTTGGGCCACATGGTGGCCCTCTGGGAGATGCGGTGCTCGCTCACTAGTAGATTCGAGGCTCCAAGGAGTCTTGCAGTGAAGAAGCAGTTCCTAAACTGTTTGAATCTCATTTTTTTTCTTCTTTTTCCATAAAAAGTATTAATAGCTCATGGGACTCTAAGCACACTCTGGAAACATTGAGTCCCATACGGACAAAAATACCTGTGTTCAGAAATACTGAGTGACTTACTCAAAGCCAACGCAGAAATCAAGATTTCTAACTCCTAATCCGTTGTTCTGCGTACAAATAACAATCCTGTCATGCTTGAATGACAGTGCATGACATTCCCAACGTTGCTGTTTATGCTACTAATGAAAAAAAAAAATACAGGCTTCAGAGTAACGCCGATGTGCATTGAAACCCTGGTTCTGTCATTTGACTAGTGTGTGACCATGGGCGGCTAAGCCCGTTAGTCTCTCTGAGTCTCTTCTCCAATAAAGCACAGATAACAATGGTGACTTCACAGGGTTATTGTGAGGATTAGTTGAGATAGTATATGAGAAGATCCAGTCTGTGTTTCTACCCCTGTTTCCTCAGACTTTTCTCATCAGAGCAGGCACTGGGCCCCGTTATCTAGGATTTTGAAAGGCTAAGCATATTACAGATGCCAAGAAGTGGAGTACAGGTCGTAAGTGATATTTATTGAATGGTTGCTGAAAGAATGAATGAGCATGAGTTAGGAGTAGTTACCTAGGAGCACGCAGAGCTACACTGAGCTGCTAAATATTCATGGAATCGAGGGGGAAAATGACAGAGGGATGGGCTAGAATTTGTAGATTAACTGGGGCCCCAGGGACAGACTGTGGCCAAGGCAAGACACATTCAGCATCTCAGGCCAGCTAGCTGCCTTCCCCTTTTCCATCCCACAACACAAAACCGTGGTTGAGGTCTTTTTAGTAAATCGGTAGCAATTTGCCTGTGGATTACAATGCATTTTAAAAGGTTTGGGAACAAAGTTGGTCCTGAGGCGGGAAAGGTGACAGACAGGCAGAATGTGGCAAGGGGCTGGGACAGTGCAAAGTATGGCTTCTGAAAGGGGGAAGGGCCCCAGGGCCCCAGGGGCTGCCTGGGTCTGAGGTTCCCCCCCCCCCCCCCCCCCCCCCCCCGCCGCCCCAGTGTTCCCAAGGGAGCAGAGTGGAGAGCCAGCCATTCTACGACTTCTCTTTCTCTCCTCTGCAGAAATCATCCCTGCCTCACCAGCCCATCTCCCCAGCCTCCCAACTTGCTTGCAGAGCTTTGGAATTTGTACTTCTGCCTTAGGAGTTCAGTCTGGTGCCCCAACACGAAGCTCAGGTGTGTGTCTACCACCAGCTTGGAGGGGCCACATGCCTGATAGGGAATCACCAGTTGCGTCGGTGGTGGGCCTGGCTGCCTTCCTGGGCTTCAGTCCCTGTGTGCTTGCTGGGCTTTGCCCTTATTCTGGAACACATCAGGACCAACAGGCGACAGGCCCCAAAGGGCCGGCCTCATCGATACCTTCCTCGTCTGCTTGCTGTCTGGATTTCTCGTGGCCCTCGCCCTCTCCAGGTTTTCTCCCCGCCAGGTTCTCGGCAGGCGTTTATAGGAGCACAATCTGTGGGCGATAGTAAATAACTCTCCCCAAGGCTTTGACCAGTAGCACAAACAGCTTTGCCACAGCGAGGGGACAGTCAGAGAGTGCCAGCTTGCGTCCCGCTGCAGCTGTGCCGTGACAGAGAGCCGCTTCATCTGGCAACGGCACACCATGTGCCAGACCTTGTCTGCCATGCCAGGTGCTGGCTCATTCTCCAGGACGGTACAAGGCTAAGTGTGCTGCTGGCACCGAGCGAGTCACAGCTTCCCTAATTTATTTACCTCGAGTCAAACAAACCCTGACTCCTGCTTTGAATGTAGACTGCGGTAGTTCACAGATGACAGAAGGGCAGCCATGTCTGTAGAGTTGCCTTCTGTGGGCTTTAACTGGGGCTGCTGTATTGGATGGCACAACTCCTGGGGACAGCAGGAGGCCACTTTAGAAGACAGGGTGGCAGCTCCTGAAAAGGTGAAGCCTGGAGTATCCACACGACCCAGCATTCCGCTGCAGGGTACCCCCGAGGGAGCTGCGCACGCTTGTCCACACAGCCTCTTGTTAGCGAGTTCGTAGCAGCGTCGTTCCCAACGGCCAAAAAGTGAAACAGCCCAAATGTCCTTCAGCTGATGGATGGGTAAACTAATGTGCTCTCTCCACTCAGTGGAATATTATTTGGCAATAAAAAAGGGATGAAATGCTGACACATACTACGGCGGGCGTGAACCTTGAAAAAATTACGTTAAGGGAGAGAAAGTGGACACAAAAGGCCGCTTGTTGTATGGAGCTATTTATGTGAAATGTCCGGAATAGGCAAAGCCACAGAGCAGAGAGCAGATTACAGGGTGCCAGGAGCCGAGGGAGGGAGAGCGGGGAGTGGCTGCTGGTGGGTGGGAGGGTCCCTGATGAGAACGTTTGGGGGAATTAGCTAGTGATGGCGGTTGCACAAGTGAATGTACTTAAAAACCACTGAGCTGTGCATTTTCACAGGGTGACTTTTACAGTGTGTGAATTATACGTCAGTAAAGCTGTTAGATTAAAACTGCCCTGAGCTTGCCATTGTAGTCAAGTCCTTTGTGGACATATATAGGCTAAGGGTCAAGTGGAAGGAGGTGGGAAGGCCCATGGCGGGAGAGGAGCAGCATTGATCGTGCGCCTGGAAAGAAGCACCAAGTGATGGGTTTGGATGAGCAATGCTTTGGGGACACATTGGGGCTTGGGGACACATTGCGGGATCCATTATGTTTGCTCTCAATTTCAGGATGCCTCGAACTTCCAAGTCCCGACCCCCTACCTGCAAATAAGTTCCAGGTAGATTTCATTAACTAATGAATAACTGCTCCCCCTTATCCACTTAAAAAATATTTTGTTTGGAAATAATTGTAAACTTACTGAAATTTTGAAACTAAGCGTAATTTACAAAGAAGAGCCCGTACCTTTTACCCAGATCCACCGGTTACCATTTTATGCCATTTGCTTTATCATTTGCCTGCTTGCAGTCATGCACGCTCACTTTCTCCCTCTGTTGTCACACGTGTGTGTGTGTGCGTGCGCATACACATGTATGTTTACGTCTAAATGTACTTGCAGGGAATGACTTGAGAGTAAGCTGTAGGTGTCATGGCCCCTTATTTCTGCCGCATTGAATACAGCAGCCACAAGCCACACGTGGTTATTTAAGTTACAATGGAATAAAGTGTAAAAGTCAGTTCCTCAGTCACACTGGCCACATTTTCAAGCGCTCAGTAGCCCCCTGTGTCTCGCGGCTCCTGTGCTGGTCGGCAAAGGTGAGGGGGCATTCCCGAGATCACACGGAGTTCTAGGGGGCGGCACTGCTCTAACCCTCCCCCCCTCCCCCCCCCCCCAGCACATCCTGCATGTTTCCCGACAGTAGGGCGCTCTCCCTGGTAACAGCATGGGCTCCAACGTTGGCGAACTCGACGCAGATGCGATAGTTTCGCACAACAGTTTGTATCCCAGTTTTGTCAGTTGACCCAGTAGTGTTCTCATTCCTTTTGGAATGAGGTCTCCAGTCTTGTCTGTGGCCCAAATCTGTGTGGTTTGTGCCCAGGGGAAGCATCTGAGCTAAAGACTTGTGTCATGCTTTGATGAGGGCGGCCCTTCTCCCGCAGACTTGACTCGCGTGCTGGAGCCAGCTTGCATCCCCCTCTCAGGATCGTTTCAGTGTCTTTGGCGCTCAAGGTGCAGTTTCCCTCTCCTTCTGCACTGACATTCGGTCTCTGAGCAGGTGGGGCTCTCTCTTAAATCAGCAGGAAAGGCTTCCCCGTGCGTAAAAAGAAACCAGGCTGCCAGCAAGCACACCATTTTTCTTTGTGCTGATAAGTTTCCCCAGATTTTAGCCTGCATCTAAAGAGAGGCCCACCTTGTTCCTTGTTTGTTTTCTGTTCATGGCTGAGTTGTGATGCCATAGTTCTGAGTCACTTCGTGTGGCCCAGGACCAAGGGGGCATGGAGACGCTTCCTGCCCCCAACTCGTGTGCATGGAGGCCAGATCTGTCTGTAGGCCCACATTCCTGAGTGCTACCCGCCCTGGCCCTGGCCCTGGCCGTTGGCGGCTCACTCTCCACCAGGCCCGGGGAAAGGCTGATTCTTGATGGTTTTCACCCGTGCTTTGGTTGAAGCGTGGGGAGAAATGAGCAAATTGCACAGTGGTTTCTACTTTTGAACTAACTGGTATTAGAACTTATCCTCCTGGGGATTCCTGGTGACTTAATGGGATTTCATGGCATGAGTAAAGCATGGAAAACAGGTTCCCGGGCTGCTGACTTCACTTCCTTAGAGGTCCCTTCATCACCCCCAGTAATTTCTAGCATTTTGTAGGAGTCAAAGCTGGGGGACAAGAAATCAACAAGTTTATTCTTTTGCCTTCTTGTATTTCCATTTGCCCCTTAGAATGTGTTCATACTCTCTCCCACCTTTTATTTGGATTCAGCCTTTCTTAGAAGAGAAGAATACTTAGCAAGGTAAGAGTCCCTGAAGAACACGGTGGGAATCCTATATGAGCCATATAGTTTGAGCCAAGAAAGAAAAGGGAAAAGGATTCATGCAGAGAGAGTGGAAATGGAGCTGATGGTTCATTTTCTGCTTAACTGAAAAAGAATGAAAAGGGCTTGGCCAGCGGGGTCAAGACCACAAGGCGAGCCGCTGAGAGCCGTGTGGTGCAGGATGGCGGTGAAGTTTCGTCCTTCACCACCTTTTGAGAACTGATATACAGAGGACTTTGAGCACTGGGTCCACTTGGCTCACTTGGGCTGGGGCGGGGGGTGGTGTGGGGAGTAGATGGAGTGTATGTATTTGATGTTAGTGAAAGACCAGAGAGTTCTCACCGCACCCGCCATCAGAAGGAACACAGAAATCTGGATGTTCTCCATTAATATCTCGTGTGTAACAAAAGGTACCCTCATAGGCCGGATGGTTTTGGTTGAGTGCTTCTGGAAGGGTTGCTGTGTGGTTTTGCTCGAGGATTATAGGTCCCTGTCACTCCTGGACCCCCCGGCCTAGGGATTAAGGCTTTATGTTACCTGGTTGTGTCCTTCCAGCTACGGCTGGAGAGCATCGTCACGGGGCAGTAACTCATAGACCCGGTGTGAGAACTGATTTCATTTTAGATCAGCTCTGGCCTTGGAGATGCATTCACGGAGAATCTGGGCGGCTGGAGGGGTCATTGCCGATTGATGCTTCCCGGGGAGCATCCTGGTTCAAAGAGCCCCCAGGCCTGGCCACGAACACCAGGGCATGCCTCCTTCTGCTGCTCCAAGTCAGCGAGAGCCCCGTGTTCTGTCACTCATCACTGCGGCTCTACGGTATGGCCAATCCCTCTCCTGCCCTCTCCCTCCCCGTCCGCCACCACAGTCTTTAGGTTGCTCCTTCAGTCTCTTGTCTGTGGCCTTGCCTTACCATCCCATCAGCTCTACACCTTTCGTTCAGGACCTCACCTCACAGAACCTCCTCTAAGGCAGGCCGGGAGCCTCTTGGCCTTGGCGACACAAGGCCATTTTCCATGCGGCAGGCCGACTGGCCCTCTCCTCGCTCACAAACACCTCACGACTCCTTGCTGCCTACAGGATAAAATTGAAACCACGTCTGACTATAACTCGTCTTTCCAAATGCATGTGCCACTCCCTGCGGGAGTCCTCAGATGCTTTCAGCCGTCCTCATTCTTCCTTGTGTTCCCTTCAGATAGTGGTGTTCCTCTTGTATCTTAAGTTATCTTATTCTTATATCTGCAAACTCTTCCAGGTCCTGTGGGAAGTAGATGGCTTATAAATCTTAAATAATAATGGGCTTAGGGGCTCTTGGGTGGCTCAGTTGGTTAAGTGTCCAGTCTTGATCTCAGCTCAGGTCTTGATCTCAGTGTCGTGAGTTCAAGCCCCACATTGGGCTCTGCTCTGGGGGTGAAGCCGACTGGGGAAAAAATGTTTAGTCTTATTCCCTAACTGCGATGCATGTCTCCTGACCCACTGGCCTCTGTGCTTCAACCTCCCACTGCTTCCTCTTGGGGTGCTCTGTCCTGTGCTCGGTCCTCCTTCCAAGCCTTGCGGCATATCATCAGTAACAGTTATGTCAGCCTTAACGTGGTCAGTTATCGGTTCCCCATCACCCATCTCCTTGTGGTGTTCTCTTCTAAAGCAGTAGTACTGTTCTCACAGCCCTTGGGATGGTGCTTGAACATGGTGGTCTCGGCAGACATTTCTGGATGCTCACCATGGCCTCTAGAATCCTCAGCCTGGCAGATCTGTAAATCTGGCTTCATAAATTCATCAAGGATTATGAGGTCGGGAAGGACTGACTCGCAGTAACTAATCTTACAGAGGACTGATTGATTAATCTGGATCATTACAGAGAGAGGCGAGGCATGCTTATGCCAAGGGCATTTCCTCCTTGGTCAGGGAGGCCTTTCTGGAATCCCAGTAAGAGATCGTATTGCTTAGTAAGCACAGAATTTGAGCAAAAGGTATTATGTGTTTTTACAGATAAGTATAAATTTAAAAAAGGCTCTCTAGGGATGTTTCTCTCTAAAGAACCTGAATCAGACATCTAAAATGAAATCCCCTCTCTCCCCCTTAACAATGAGAACTCTCCGACTTATTTATAAACTTCACTCTGACGACTGTCACTTACCACTGTAACATCATCCCTCTTTATTTTGGTATGTTCAGCGTGTTACAGTTCCCAGGTTTATAGATATCTTCCTTAATGACATTTTAGGATGATCATGTTTGAGTCACAAATATGACAGCATCTTAAATCCTGCTTTTGCAATTTCTAAGCATTCCTTCTTTTGGGATCTGCCGAGCTCTGTCTGTAAGTTAGCACAGCACAGCACCCCTATTAGAGCGGGGACACGTGCTGTACCTCAGTTCTTGGAGCCTCGGTCTAAAACCCCATAGAAGTAAGGAGTCCAGGATAGTGTTTGTTCCTCCATTAATGAGTCAGTGGTACCCTGGGTGTGGGAGCAAATGCTATTTTTAAACCCATTGCTGACTTCAGTGATAAAGAGGGTACAGACTGTGCCTCGCCAGGCTTGTGAGCGTATCGTGAGTAATACCCACGGTTATTATGATGTCAGAACTAGGGTATTCTCTCCCAAGAACAGAAGCATTGCATCATGCAGCTGGGGGCAGGGTGTGAAAAAGTCTCTTTTTCCCAGGAAAGCAGCAGCAGAGGGGCATGTGCTGAGGCTCCGACTAGGGCACCTCAGCGTCAGTTCGGCCAAACTGCCGTGGCCGATCTGAAGAGCAGCTTCCCATTTCAGTGCTAGCATGTCATTTGTCTCCAAGGTTCCAAGCCTAATAGGCATGTGTGACAGATGATCCTAAACCTTCTGCTTTTTTTGGAGCGGTCCTGGGTGGGGATAAGAGTGCGCACACCTGAAATCACTTAATAGCTTTGAGGATCGGAGCTTTGCCATCATTTAATGCATGGGTCTCATGAAGCTTTTTCACAGGACACAGACCTGGTGCCTAAATAGGGGCGGTAAGGGATTGAACCATTTAGAAGTTTTAAATTTGTCTCTAAAAATGGTGCGCTCTGCTTTCGACGGGTGAGCACGACGAGCATCAAAATATACTTACATTCGACCTTGTTCATTTAGACTCATCTGGGACAGCAGCATTAAGGGAAGTTGCATTGTAGTTAGGAGGGGCTGAGTTATACTGCGGCCACAAAAACCCCCGCAACCCGGGACTTTAAAACAACAAGGGTGTGTGTGTTTCGCCGTCATGCTGCCTGCATACCTGTGGGGACTCAGCTGCGGTCCCTCTGCTCCTGGTTATCCTCATTCAGTTCTCTGGCCATGCAGCCTCCACCCCGGGGATCATCGCTGGCGGGAGGATCGAATAGGGGGACCGCACACTGGCTCCGCAAAGCCTCTGCCCAGAAGCGGTATTTCACTCTCACTTTTTATTGGCCGCAGTTAATCATGTGGCCAAGGCTAACTCACTTGGCTTGGACATCTGAGTCATAGGCGGGGGTTTTCAAAGTGAGGGGCTCAGAACAATTTATTGGGAAATAGAAGCAAACACTAGAAATACATATATTTTATCCCATTCTTTTAAATCTTCTATGTTTGTGTTTTTTAGTAAGCATACTATGGTAGTAAAATGGAACATGTATAATTTATTAAAAATATCAGATGTATTAGGGGTGGTCAAGTTTTGTTTTTGTTTTTTTTCTTACCAAGTGTTCAATCAAAAAAGGTCATAGTTTATGTAACAGATACGGATCTGCAATGAACACGTTGTATTTAGAAACTGGGTCTAGTCACCTCACACCTGTCTGAATGGCTGTTATCAAACAGACGAATAACAAATGCTGGTTAGAGGATGTGGAGGAAAAGGAACCCTTGTGCACTCTTGGTGAGAATATAAACTGGTGCAGCCGCTATGGAAACGGTATGGAGGTTCCTCAAAAAATTAAAAATAGAGCCACCATATGATCCAGCAAGTCCACTACTGGCTTTCCGGCAAAAGGAAAGAAAAACACTAATTTGCAAAGATAGATGCACCCCTGTGTTCACTGCAGCGTTATTTACAGTAGCCAAGATGGGGAAACAACGCAGGTGTCCATCAAATGATGAATGGATAAAGAAGATGTGACATACACACACACAATGGAATACTACTCAGCCATAAAAAAGAATGAATCTTGTCATTTGTTACAACTTGGATGGACCTAGAGGGTATTACATTAAGTGAAATAAATCAGAGAAAGACAAATGCTGCCTGATTTCATTTATATGTGGAATCTAAGAAACAAAAACCAACCAACCCAAAACAAAACCTAGATTCACAGATACAGAGAACAGACTGGTGTTTGCCAGAGGGAAGGGGGCGGGGGGGAGGGGAGGTTGGTGGAGGGGATTAAGAGCTACAGACCTCTAGTTATAAAATAAGTAGGCCATGGGGATATAACATGCGGCATGGGGAATAGAGTTCAATCATATTGTAGGACCTCTGTAAGGTGACAGATGGTGACTAGACTTATTTGGTGGTCACTTCACAATGTCTACAAATGTCAAGTCACTAACCATGTTGCATACCAGATGCTAACATGATACTGTATGTCAATTATGCTTATGAATAAAATAAAATAAAATAAAATAAAATAAAATAAAATAAAATAAAATAAAATAAAATAAAATAAAATAAAATAAAATAAAATAAAATAAAATAAAATAAAATAAAATAAAATAAAATAAAATAAAATAAAATAAAATAAAATAAAATAAAATAAAAATAAAATAAAATAAAAAAAGAGTCCCAATTATGACCAGGGGTAGAACTTTGGTATAAAGCATTATAAGGAGTCCTGGAGGAGTTAGGGTGGCCTAGTCTCACCTCGTCCCTCGAGCATAGCAGGTGAATACCAAATCATTTCAAACACCAAGAAATCAGTCTGAATGCTGAGAGAACTACACAACTAGAGAGAGAAAAGAAGCCACGTCACGGGAGAGTTCAAATTAAAAACTTGCGGGGCACCTGGGTGGTTCAGTCGGTTAAACGTTGACTTCACTCACGTCATGATCTCGGGGTTCACTAGTTCGAGCCGCGCGTCGGGCTCTGTGCTGACAGCTCAGAGCCTGGAGCCTGCTGCACATTCTGTGTCTCCCTCTCTCTCTGCCCCTTCCCCTGTCACACTCCGTCTGTCTGTCTCTCTCACTCTCAAAAATAAATAAAACGTTAAACAAATTTGTTTTAAATAAAACAAATCAAAACTTGAAAAGAAGAAAAGAGTTACAAGGGGAAAAAAGGCACATGTTTTTTAGGCAAATTAGGTAAAATATAGGCTCTTGAAGTTTCCCAGCATCCTCTTCAGGGTCATCGGAAGTTGCTTTCTTCCTGATCAAACTTGCCTTTCCTGACGGAGTAGCATTTGAGATAAGTAATAGATGAGACCCATTTCATTGTTTCTCTGTTTCCTTTGTCCATCCGGAGATGGCACACCGAACTGCGCGTGTGGGCCAGGCACCGGGCTGAGTGCTCGCGTGTCCTCGTGCCATTAATCCTCACCACGACCCCCTGAGAAGCTCTCGCTGTGCCCATTTTCTGGAAGAGGACGCTGAGGCCTAGAGAGGCCGTGCGGCATGCCGAGACGGCGCAGCCAGCGAGGGGCAGAGCCCGCGGCCGACGTGCTCCCCGGGAACTCGGAAACAGTCTGGAATGAGCTCTCAGAACGCTGGTACCCCGCGTCACCAGGTGCCTGCCTGCGTTACGAGGCAGGACACGGGCAGGCCCTCCTACGTGTGAGCCATGCTGTGGGAGGAAGGTGCCAGTAACCGTCAGAGCGTCACCTCCCCTCGGTGCCGCCTATGGGTAGCCCAGCACCCAGGCTGTGGGCTGATAACCGCACCGGGGCTGGCCTGATGGCAGTGACTCCTAGCATGAAAGTGTCCTTGTGGCAGACATAAGAGCCCACCTTAATCTGCACAAGCGTTTTCTCACTTCTCTGCCATCTTTTTCTTTAAAAAAAAAAAAAATTTTTTTTTAAACGTTTATTTATTTTTGAGAGACAGAGCAAGAGCCGGGAAGGGGCAGAGAGAGAGGGAGACACAGAATCCGAAGCAGGCTCCAGGCTCTGAGCTGTCAGCACAGAGCCCGACGCGGGGCTCGAATTCACAAGACGGCGAGATCATGACCTGAGCCGAAGTCGGACACTCAACCGACTGAGCCATCCAGGCGCCCCTGCCATCTTTTCTTTTACCTTTTCCTCCTCCCCTACCTTCCTCCCAGCATCTCTGCCAGCCTTCCACCCATTTCTCTGACTTGTCTTCCTTTGTGTCTTCCCACTTTCCTTCTCTTTCCACCACGGGAGTGGCACTTCCTCTCCCTTTCCCCAAAATGATCTGTAATGGAGTTTTGTCAGATGTCAGTTAAAGCAACTGAGAGCAATGAAAAAAAACCCGCCAGGGAGCAAAGGAGCAGTAATGGAGAGTTCCCGATGGGAGCGGCGGTCGGCATTTCAGTCCGGGAAGAGGGGTGTGCTGCTGTGCCCCCGGCCGAGGGAGGGGTGGATCCTGGGTTTGAAGAGAACCCAAGGGAGAGAGGCCTGCATGCGGGCGGCTTCACAGGCATGCCTGTGTCTGCCTGACAGCTTTCACGAAGTTTTCTTTGCGGGTAGATAACAGCCTAGGAGAGAAACGTTAGGAGGCATACATAAACATGAGCACAAGAGGCAGCGAACAGGTGTTGTACCGGGAGCAGATTGCAGGCGGCGGGCCTTTGTCCTGGCTTCTTTGTCTAACAGCAAGGAGTTGAGGTTTCAAGAGGGCGGGTCTGAGGAAATGCCTTCCCCGGACTCCTTAACTGCTGGTGAGCTGCAGCTGAGCCCAGATGGAACTGTCGCCTGCTCTCGTCCCAAATTTTGTTGTTCTGAAGTCGAACGTGGGTTGCCCTGAACAAATGTATTCGCATCGAAAGGGGAGGTGCTCTGCGCCCTGGCAGGATTGGTGACTAAGCCATGGGAGTAAAGCTGAGGATGCTTCTAGAGCTTTTCAACCAAGAGGCGGCAAAGACAGACTCCATTTGGCCCGCGTGACCCTGCGATTGTTACAAATGCTTTATCACAGCTTGAGTACAAACATATTTTTTTCGGTGAAATAGATCCTGAAATATATTACAGAGTTATATTCGTTTCCTAGCGCTATGATCGCATTAAGGTACCCAAAATGTGGCTTGAAACAACACAAAATTATTCTCTCATAGTTCAGAGGCCAGAAGTCGGAAAGCAGAGTGTCACCAGGGCCTGGCTCCCACTGCGGCTCCGGGCAGAGCCTTCCTGGCCGCTCCCTAGCTTCTGGTGGCACCCGCAGCCCTCAGCACGCTTAGGCTTGCGGCCACACCACTCTGATCTCCGCCTCTGTCTTTAACGCGGAATTCTCTGTGTGTCTGTGTCTTTCCTCCTCTTCCTATAAGGACACCAGTTGTATTGGATTTGGAGTCACCTTAATGGCCTCATCTTAACTGGATCACAGCCTCAAGACCTCCTTTCTAAAGAAGGTCACCTTTGCGAGTATCGGGGGTTAGGACTCCAGCATATCTTTTGAGGGGACACGTAGCAATAGCATTCCATAGAGTAATGGAATTTGCGTACTCTTTGGTGTCAAAGAGAGTTGGTGTGGCACAGTAATTAGAATACCAAATGGGGAAGAGGAAAGTAGGTTTCCTGTTCCAATGCTGAGTGTGCCAAGCATTTCCGGAGGTGAACCTAAATGAGCTCAGAAAGACAAATCGGTTGTGGGCTGGGCATGGGATGAGTGACGGTTAAGTAAGGAGACCATTTGATTTTACTTTACCAGTATGGTACCAGAATAACTCTGTTTTGCACTCGAGAGTAAAAAGCCTAATGGATTTTTAGCCTTGATTCGGACTAGACTTTATAAGACATTTCTAAAGGATAGAAAACTCGAAACTGAGGCTTGCATGGCATTGCCAGATACATACCTGGTCTCCCCAAGATCTGTTCCAGTTCTGGCTCACTCGTTTCTTGAGGTGTCAGTCATGATTTTGGAGCAGTAGTGAATGGGGGGGGGGCGGTAATGAGAGAGAGTGGCTGAGAGATTCGAGGACAAGGCTTTTGCAAAAATTTGTGACTCAAACACCTGGAAATTAATACCATTGAAAGTTCAACCGCCTTATTTAGAACATTTCAGGAACAAAATGAGCATCCTTCTAGATCCTTGGAAAATGTATATTTGAATGGAATTTATCTGTGTTGAAACCAGGAGTAAAGCTGGTTTTGTTTTTACAGTTGGTGGATATTTACCCTTTTCATCCCATCAAGTTTGTTTAGGAAGGCCTCTCTTCTTGAGATCCTCAGTTGGAAGGAAAATGCAAAGCTGGGAAATGTCACAGCCGCCACAGGCTTTGCATGAAAAGAACAGTGTGGACAGCAGAAGAGAATTAGTACGTGTGACACAAGACTGGCCCGAGAAGAAAACTCCCATCCCATGCCCAGCCCCCAAATGATGTCTCTTTTGAGCTTACTCATGTCCTACTTCACAAATATTTGATACACCCAGAGTCAGAACTAGAGACTTGGCTGACTCTTTCCCATTTGGGTGTTACTAACATGTCCCTGCCAACTCTCCTTTATATCAGAGTTGACTGCAGTTATCCTCAGGATACATAACAGGTACATCCCTGCATGGCCTTTTCCAGAAGCACTAGAACATGCACGTCATGCAGAATTTAATTGAAAATAACCACTTTGCTTTTGCTTGTTTCCATATGTAATATGTGACTAATTGAAATGCCCTCATAGGTCATTCGAGGCAAGATATGGGGAAATCACAAAATGAAATATCTTCTCTCTAAGGAGGGAAAAACGGAGGGAGTTCTTTTGGAATATCCAGACTCTATATCCTGAGAAGATTAAAGTCTGGTAAAAAAGCTTTTGGTTTCCTTAAACCTATTATTATGGGTTGAATTGTGCCCCCCACCCCAAACTCACATGCTTCATTCTAACACCCAGTACTTCAGAACGTGACCTTGTTTGGAGACACAATCTTTACAGAGCTAATCAAGTTACAGTAAGGTCATCAGGGTGGGTCCTAATCCAACATGACTGGTGTCCTTATAAAAAGGGAAATTTGGACACAGAGACATGCATGGAGGGAAGAGGGAGTGAAGACACACAGGGAGAACACAGCCTCCTATAGACCATGAAGAGCCTTGGAACGGATTCTGGGAACGAGTCCTCGGAAGGAACTGAACCTACCAACACCTTGATCTTGACCTCCAGCCTCTAGAACTGTGAGAGAACAAATTCCTGTTGCTTCAGCCACCCAGTCTGTGGTCCTGTCTTACAGCAGCCCCAGGAAACTAATACTCTAATGTTCAGGAGTTTAGGGGTTTTTTTTGTTCCTTGTTTTTTTACTAACAAGAGTGTTGATTAATGCAACTATTGTTTTAAAAAGGAGTTTTTGAGTTCGTTTTCTCCTTTCATGGATTCCGCCAATTTCCTAGAGAAAGAAACTGGAAAGTATGTGTGTCTTAATGGCATCATTCTTTCCTTCACCAGAATTATATTGGATTCCTAATTTCCAGATTGCCTGTAAACACCTGGTAACATGGCCTCCACATAATCCATTCGTGGACTACAGTACTCACCTGCTGCCGTGAAAGGCTGGTTCATCTATCACGGTTTATGGCTTTGTTCAGGCAATATGGTAGAGTCACAGCAAGGTGAATGTGAGAGAGGCTCAAAGCTGTTATAGGTGAGGTTAGCAACTTCCAAAAAGAAGTAAGTCTGAACCTGAGATGGGCCGATTTCGACACATCACGAGCCCGTAGGAAGACAGATGAGGAGAATTTGCAAATGGCGAGGACAGGATGCTTTCTCAATTGAAGGGCTCCAGCTTCTGGTAGAATTTGTAGATTCAAGGCAGATGACGTAAAGGATTTTGAGAGTCCTGAAGAGAATCACATTTCTTGGAAAAGCAAGAGGGTAACTTGGTGCGTTTGCTTCTCTTCCCGGGAAAGCACCCCTTCTTTCTCTCCTCCTGACACTGTGGGAAAAGACGGCCATTGGCTTGTATCCAGCCAGGCCCAGTAGCTCTTTCTCTGTTTTCCTTCTCTAGGATCAATCCCTTAATTGTGTTTATCATCATTTTATGCTTGACTTTTCCCCATGACTCATACTTTCCTCATACTATTCGACAACGTCTGTGCCCCCAAGGATTTCTTTATTTGCCATCTGCTCTACTTTCTACACCGTTTCTCCTGGGAAACAGCTTTACCCACACGGACTCCATTTCCATCTAGGTGTTGGTGATGGTCCTTAAGGTCAATATCTCCAGTCACGATCTCTCGCTCATTCTCCTGTCCTGGTTTTTTTCTCAGTACATATAGAACGTTTCCTCTATGTTGTTATCAATGCCTACAATGAAATCTGTCCAAAATAGAGCTCTTCCAGCCGGACTCTCCCCTCAAAATCAAGGACACCTTTCCTTCCTCCGTCTCTTTGGGATGTGAACTTTTGATTTTAGTCTTTTCCCCTTTTGGTATCTTTGTCAGTGGTCCTGCTGATCTTTGTTTAGCAATCTCTGGTGTGCGCGTGAGCTGATCCAGGGTCACCCTGCCCTCTTCCCCCTCTGACTAATCCTGTGCCAGGTTAGCGCACCTTGTTGGAATCCATTCTCTTTTCAAGATGGTGTATCCTCATTCAAGACTCAACTGAGCAAATGGGAAGTAGATGCTGATGGTCAGTGACCAGAGACTCCTGACACTTTAGTTTGGGTAAATTAAGGAATTCCTTGCCTCAGAGTTGCAGCGTGAAGAGTTCAACACTGAATATCTCCACTTGGGCACCTTGCCAGTGCTGTAGCTCCACTTGTGGAAAACCTGTTCTGTTATCCCATCCCCCGCCCCCGAGACAGACAGCTTTGCTTCCACTCCCTGTCTTTCCTGCCACGGCCGTGGAACCCTGCTCCTTTGAGTCCCCCAGACATATTTGATTTCTCTCTCCTTTGCCCTTACATCCCACCTTTCAGTGTGTCTTGTCTTTTCTTCTCCACAAAGCCTTGTGTTTCTGCTACCTCCTTTCTGTTTCCTCAGACAGTCCCTTAGTCCAGATCCTCATTGCCTCACCCCTGGACTGCCGTGACAGCCCAGATCATCTCGCTCCAGACCAGTGCTCTGCCCACTGGGGCCACTCTGCATCGGACAAGTGAGGTTTACCTCTTTAATGATGTACACTTATTTTATTTGACCAATTTTGACTGGTTGTGTTTCTCGGATGTTATGGGAACCAGACGATGCAGAAATGGTAGATGGCTTAGGATGATCACTGTCGTGGGTGCCCATGATTTTAGCAGGTGGTGCGCAGTCGGGGGTGCCCCATACTTTACATCTGTTGCTTCTCCCATATCAGCTTTTATTTCTCCTTGCCTGTTGGACCCGTCTCCTTGTTTGGAACTTCTAGTCTGAGAACCTGAAGAGTGAAAAAGAATGGTTAATAGCATGAGTTGAGAGTCAGGCAGATATCAGATCAAATCCCAGCCCTGCTCGTAGTAGCAAAGTGACCTTGGACAAACAAGATCATGTCCCCAGACTCCATTAACTCATCTGTAAAACAGGGAAAATGCACTTTACAGTTGTGGGGTGTAAGCACCCGGGGTCTGACACAGAGAGCAAAGTCAATGATAGTCCCTCTGCAACTTGTTAATTGTGTTAGAGGACAGTCAGTAAGGCCGGGTGAAGGCTAAAGGTTGGATGGGAGTGGCTTTAGTGGTCGGGCTCCACCCCAGCCTTACTGAGTATTCAAAACTTACTTCTGAAAGACTGAGTTAGAAGATGACAGTTCTGGGTGGGTAGGTATTGGTACACACGGTTGTTTATTCGTTTAGCATTTGTTGTTGTTTTCCTATGTAAAATGCCCCTACATTGTCATCTCCAAGCAAATCCTAAACTTCCTGAGGGCATAGGGCCATAGTGCCGGCTGCTCCCCACAGTTTGCTTACGCCAGTTAGCAGGACCTGGAACATTTCAAAGATACCCCCTCTCTCTAATCTCAGCTCAAGTCTTAGCTCCTCTAAACTCCTGTCATGTTTAGCTTGACTAGTTACTCAAAGTTGCCTAGAATTGCCTGTTGTTTTTTAATTTGCAGTGAACTTGACAAACCCATGAGATTTTAGGCTCCTTTAGGCAATGCTGATGTGTTAGATGTCTTTGTGTTTCCTTCTGTGCCCAGCCCCAGCCTTTTTTATATAGAGGACCCTTAATGCAGTCAGTAGTATTGTTATTGTCATTATTGACAAAAGAATTCTGTCGAGTGTATGTTTGCTTCTCAACTGTGCTCTGATGGAGTAGACTGTATATTTAACGTTACACCACTAGAGGATAAACCGACTTTGATTGAAAACAATGTAAAAGCCCCACAGGCATTTAGTGTACACTATTTTGGAAATATATCATTTAAAATTGGCTAATCTGAAATTATCTTTGCACTAGTTGTGAAATATAAACTTGATAAGCAGGGAGACTATCATTAAAATTGTATGAATATGGTTTTGCGTGTCCATGAAGACATTTTTTTCCTAGGACTTTTCAAGCCCCGAGGCGTCCAATTATCATGTTGTACAGGGTGATGTTTTTCAGATTAACCCTAGATGTTGAAAAATATCCATTCAGGTGCTTATTTCTAGCATTCGTATATTTTTGACATTTCTTTTGAAATATTCTAGAACTGGACGATATCTTCATGTAATAATTTGATTTATGATACAGATACGGCATCCCGTCGGGTATGGGAATTAATCCTTCCTTTAAGTTCCTGATTGCTCCTATCAAACACTCATTACTCAGCAGAAGTGTGTGTCAGAGAATTTGGGGAAGTGGGGACGTGTATACCTTCTACACCAAGGTGCTCACGATTGTGGTGCTCACGATTGTGTTCTCACGAATAATGTAACTGGATTCTGTGTGGTAATCTATTTCACATCTGCCAAACCACAATTAAACCTTATTCACTGCGGGAAATGGTGCCATTATTTTACTTACAATTCCTTCTCTCAAGCTTTGGTAGAATTCAGTGAAGTTGAATTCAATTTAATTTCTTTTTAAATCATAGTTGAACCCTCACTCATCCCCATGGTTTCACCAGAGTCTGATCTTCCAGTAGATAATTTTGGGGTGGTGAAATGGAAAGGAAATGTACTCAGATGTGAAGCAACTTTTCAGTTCTTCTAGTTGTGAAATAAAAAATTATGAAGAAACTAAGCAACTAAGCAGGGGGAGAAAAAAGAACTAAATGAACCAGTCCTTTAATGAATGACATTTAAAAAATCTTGTGCACTAATCCTTCAGGAAAATGAGGAAGATATTTAGCTATTCTTATTTTTAGGTGGAAAAATTACTCTTAATCCTAGAAAACGGAATTTATCAATAAACCATTAAGACAGAGACAAAGAGGCACATAGAATTGTTTTGGTTGGAATGTCTAGGGTCAGGGCCTGATTTTTCCGCTTAATCCTGGGAGCCTAAACCCATCAATTGTCTTCCTAGCTTTCAAACTAGGACCTTTGTGAGAATGGATTGGAAAGAGTAACTCTGGACTGTCCCAGACAAAGTCGGACGTGTGCTTACCCTATCCATAGTACATCTGGCCCAGAGCCTAGTGGGTACTTGAGATTTTAAAATCTGGAGAATCATGGTAATCCTGAGGAATAGCATTTGAGGCCCCAGGCGCGATGAAGGGCATTGTTAGCCACGCGCATCTCCTCTCTGGTCCTGGGCATCTGTCACCAGAGGTAGCCAGCAATGATTTCCACAATTTTATGACCCTTGGCTGTCATCCCAATAACAAATAAGTCATAAGCCATCCTCTTCCCCTCTGTAAATTTCCACTTCTACACTCTGGCTTTTCTACAAAATGTTTTTGAAACAGTGAAAATAGAGAAAAGAGCCACTTCTCCCTTATGTAACATCAGCAACTTTCTTCCAATGCCATGCGACCCTTCCCTCCCCAAGTACTTGAGCGTTGAGGAATGAGGGGCACATGAGGTAGCAAAGGACAAAGGAAATGCTTTGCCTCCAGTAGATAAGTTACTAAAAGTCGAGGGACTGGTTATTTCTACATAGTGGACAACATCTAGGACAATATGAATATTTAGTACTAGTGACTATAGAAAACAACATTTTCAGTATTACAACAGAATTAGAGGGAGGTTGACTTGAACAGAAAGAGCAATGGGGAAAAAATAGGTAAAGTGTAGAATCTGAATAAGCAAGCCAAAATGGTCTTGCCGGGCAGAAAGATGTATATGGAGGTGTAGTCATTTTGCATAGGTAGATATTGGAGTTCAGGATCCAAACAGGAAGGGAAGCCTTTCTTAGATCTATGGGATCAGGATGAAGGTGGGGCTCCGAGCAGGTGCTGGGTGTCAGGCTGAGGCTGCTTGTGGACAGTCAGAGCATGTCCAGACTGAAAGTACCGATAGACTGTGAGTGCTGACATCAGGGCAGGAGCTGCCCAACCCCTGCCTCGTTTTTTTTTAAAAAAGCCTTGGTATGGGTGGGAAGATAGCGACAGGTTTGTCTTTACTTTCCGGGGGATGGCCAGGTCCCATAGGTGCCCATGACTGGTCATTGCTCTATGGCTAGAGAGCTAAGCTCTCCTGGAGGTCTGGCCAGTTAGAGTGCTTTTATTCCATCAACTGAGTGCCTGCCATGGATAATATAAACTGTAGCTCTTGGATCCAGAATATAAGCTGGTTATGGAAACATGACCTAAATGTGTAACAAGTGAAATAGCACAAAAAATAAGTAATTCAGCTCAACAAGACAAGATTTTGCAAGGCAGAGGTACAATTTGTGGCCAAATGGATAGTGCATATGGTAAGTGCTGTAGGGGAAGAGATTCGGGAATGATCACTGTGGGTTGGTGAGGTCTGGGAAGAGGAGGGATCCGAATTGTCTTGTCTTTGAATAACTTCAGAGAAACAGTGAAGGCGTGCCAGATGAGGGAATGGGGATAGGAGTGTGGAGGTAGGACATGTAGAGACATTCTAGAAACAGTGATAGAACTGCTTAATTGAAGTTGGGGGTTGAGGATAGTTCTTCGTTGGAGATGAAACCAAGAAGGTAATTGAAATTGAATGTGATAGTGTTAAGTGAAAGAGTCCTCAGCTTTATCTTGTAGACACTAAGAAGACACTGAAAGTTTTTGGACAGGGGAGTAATGTGCCTAGAATTATTCTAGGAAGATTAATCTGGTGACTGAATATGGACAAGTTAGAGGAAAAGACTTCTCAGGTAGACCAGATGTTGGCATTTGCCCTAGTCCTATTAGCAAGTGATAAATAAATGCTTTAATCATGGAAGTGGCAGCCAGAATGGAAATAAAGAGATGGCTACAAAAGACATTTTGAAAGAAAGAGAAATGGTTGTCCATGGATAAAAGAAGACTCATCAAAGGTAAATCCACATTTTCGGAACCAAGTGACTAGAAGAATATTCTATGAACAGAAAGGGGGATGTTAGAAAGGGGCATGAGATGGCTAAAGTTTTAGGAGAAGATAAGGAATTCAGCTTTGGGAGATAGTCTTTGACGTTGCAGGAGGCAGAACTTCCTAATGGAAGATAAGAGGGAGAACCTGGCCTGAGATAAATGGTGGGAGTCGCCTGCATAAAAATGACAGCTCAAACTGTTTGAATGAATATCTTCCAGAGAGAACAGAGTCAAAATGTTGGAAATTTTAAAGGAGGAAGAGGAAAAGGAACCACCCAGGCACACAGTGTGCAATCAGACACTGGAGGAGGAGATTACAGATTCTCATAAGCACAGATAAGAGCATCGAGAAGGAAGTTGTGGTCAGCATATCAGATGTTGCAGGGAGGTCAAGGAGAATAGGGGCTGAAAAGGGGCCATTGGTTTAGGCAATTAGGAAGTCATTTACCTTTAAGACCTTGCAGAACACAGCCCTGTAGTGTGTGGATGTGCGGGATGGGGGCGTAGACTAAGGAGAGAGCCTTGAAGAAAAGGGAGCATAAACCACTGATGACAGGTGAGAAGGAAAAAATTAAAGGGGGAGAGTATGGCTGTTACTCTTCTTACCTTCTAAGTTGGGAATGTGTGACACGGTGACACAGGAAGGCAGAAAAAGATTAAGTCATTGATTTGCTTGGCAAAACTTTATTAAATACCTACTAAGGACCTGGATCTAATTAACAAGCAGAAATTGAAAGCTCTGGGAGAGGGAGAGGACAGTGGAGGGAACTGGAGAGGAGGAATCATGAGAATGAAAGGAGATTTGGGGGTTGGAAATGAGAGACACAGCTTCCTCTGAGACCGGGGAGAAAGCAGAAAGGATGGGGGCTGGATGTAGATTCAGGAATGTTCTGAAATGAAGAGAATAAAGGTGGAAAGCAAGACTGCAGGTGTTGGGCTCCTGGACAAGTGGAAGGTATCTGCTGGGAGGGAGGGTGGCTAGGGTGACAGGTGACAGGGTGTGAAGGAAAATGTTTAATGACCACTCTAGGTTAATGCGAGGGGTCTGAGACAGGAACACAAGGATGGCTAGACAACAGCAGTCCTTGATGGAAATCCCACTGTCCTTGTGCTTCTATGAGAAATGGTTATGGCGTATCTGGGTGGCTCAGTTGAACGTCCACCTTGATTTTGGCTCAGGTCATGATCTCACAGTTGTGAGACTGAGCCCCACATTGGCCTCCACGCTGGTCATGGAGTCTGCTTGGGATTCTCTCTCTCTCCTCTTCCCCTCTCCCCTGCTCTCTCTCTCTCTCTCTCTCTCTCAAAAAAATGAATGTTTATCAACTACAGTTAGATGATGAGCAGTGTTTGTTTTCACTTTCACTGTTAAGAACTTACCTTCCTCAATTCGTTGCCTTATTTTTCCTTGATACTTTTCTATGATTTTTGTTTGTTTTTAGAATCACCAAAATTCTAAATTGTGCAACTATTCCAGAGTTATAGTCTAATAGATTTCTGAGGTTATCTAAATTGTGGCTGAGATGTTGGTACGAAAGAACAGTACTTTATGGATAAATTTATGGATAGATGAATTCAGCAGGAAAAGTTAGTGAGTAGAGCCCATAAATGGTGCTACCCACTCCTCCCCCCCCCCACAAAAAAAGTAAAGGTTTCAATGATATAAAACAAAATAAATGACAAAATGTTTTATTTAGACCATCTAAATGAAAGCATCAGACTAACTGCTGATCTACTCAGCCCTAGAGAATTCATTTAAGATGACTAAGATCCCAGGGGGTAATTACGATTCATCCAGAAGCTACCGGATCATGAGTGGCGCCATGCCTGGACCCGTAGAGGAAGATGTTTCTTCTAACGAGTTAACCCAACAGGGTCTGTGACAAGGAGTAGCAGACCATGTGGGACAATTAAGTCTAACAGTTACCTGGGCCCCCTGATACAGTCCTCGGTTTTAGTAGGATTGCAACCCAGCGAGAATTGGGGAAGAATCTGTTTCTATCACAAACAGTATTTATAAAAACAAGTAAGTCACGCACAAAGTCCTGATATTCCAACTCTGTATCTGAGTCTTGATTGTATTCCTGACTGACTCTACAATTCTCTCCCTCCCCACCCCCCACGGGGGCAGGCGGAACACGAACTCCTCGGCCCCACGAACTGAGTGACCAGAATGTGCTTCCCCGGGGTGGGGGGGGTGGATAGATTCACTTTCCCAACCTTGCTTTGAAGTGGGAGGAAAATATTCTCTAGGACCCGAGCCACCGGTCACAACTGAGATGAATCTGCTGAGCTCGTCCGTTTCGGGGCGACTAAAATATGTGTCTTTCCCTTTCTTTTCCTCCTAGGTATGGCCTCACATGTGCAAGTCTTCTCCCCTCACACCCTTCAATCAAGTGCCTTCTGTAGTGTGAAGAAACTGAAAGTGGAGCCGAGTTCCGCCTGGGACATGACTGGGTACGGCTCCCACAGCAAAGTGTACAGCCAGAGCAAGAACATCCCGCCTTCTCAGCCAGCCACCACAACCGTCAGCACCTCCTTGCCGATCCCAAACCCAAGCCTACCTTACGAGCAGACCATCATCTTCCCAGGAAGCACCGGGCACATAGTCGTAACATCAGCAAGTAGCACTTCTGTCACCGGGCAAGTCCTCGGCGGACCACACAACCTGATGCGTCGCAGCACTGTGAGCCTTCTCGATACCTACCAAAAATGTGGACTCAAGCGTAAGAGTGAGGAGATTGAGAACACGAGCAGCGTGCAGATCATAGAAGAGCATCCACCCATGATTCAGAATAACGCCAGTGGGGCCACTGTAGCCACTGCCACCACATCGACTGCCACCTCCAAAAACAGTGGCTCCAACAGCGAGGGTGATTACCAGCTGGTCCAGCATGAGGTGCTGTGTTCCATGACCAACACTTATGAAGTTTTAGAATTCCTGGGCCGAGGGACGTTTGGGCAAGTGGTCAAGTGCTGGAAACGGGGCACCAATGAGATCGTGGCCATCAAAATCCTGAAGAACCACCCGTCATATGCCCGGCAGGGTCAGATCGAGGTGAGCATCCTGGCCCGCTTGAGCACAGAGAGCGCCGACGACTACAACTTTGTCCGTGCCTACGAGTGTTTCCAGCACAAGAACCACACGTGCTTGGTCTTTGAGATGTTGGAGCAGAACCTCTATGACTTTCTGAAGCAGAACAAGTTCAGCCCCTTGCCCCTCAAGTACATCCGCCCAGTCCTCCAGCAGGTAGCCACAGCCCTGATGAAGCTGAAAAGCCTCGGTCTCATCCATGCCGACCTCAAACCGGAAAACATCATGCTGGTAGATCCGTCTAGGCAGCCGTACAGAGTGAAGGTCATCGACTTCGGTTCAGCCAGTCACGTGTCCAAGGCTGTGTGTTCCACCTACCTGCAGTCCAGATACTACAGGTAAGGCCACTCACACAGAGACGAAATGGCGAGGGCCCGGCGGGGCTCACGGAGCGTGGGCGGTGGCGGCCACTGTGGGAGAAGCCAAATTACGTGCCCACGGTTGTTGCCCTCAAGTGATCTTAGTTTAGTCAGAAAACGAGGACACGTGCACGTGGAAATGATGGTCAGAGGCCATGCGAGACCGGAGCCAAGTAGGCTCCTCGGCATAGACCTTCGGAGTCAGAAGGGAATCCCTGGAGGCTGGGGTGAAGGGCACCGCCGGGCAGTTAGGTCCTCGTGGGTGAGAAGGATCCAGGCCTGGACGGGGCGGGCACTACCGGAGTTACTGTTGCAGGAAGCCTCCAGACTTGCACGGGAGATGAGGAGGACCCCGCCCGCACAGCGGGGCACCTGGGTGGTGGCAGATGTGATTGAAAGGATAAACTGGGGTGTTGGGGTCTGAAATACCAGACCAAGGGGCCACAGCTGCATCCTTAAACATGGAGCAAGCACTGAGGCGGGTGAACGGGGTGAAAGGACGAAGGTGAGGCGGGGAGAATGACTTTTCTGTCCCCAGGGAGGAGGCGGGGCAGGAGGGTGAGGTGTGGCCCAGGGGCCAGTCAGCTCATGCCTGGTGGGAGCTCCAGGTTTGGAGCCCTGGATGGGGAGTGTGGCGTTTGCATTCCTTCTGTCAGTCAGCAAGGATTGACTGCCCTTCCAGCGCGTGCCAGGCACATTGCTGGGCCCCGGGGTACAGCACAACACCCCGGCCAGACCCTCTGGAGTCTCTGGCATACTTGTTCCCAGCCCTGGCCCGTGTGTTACAGTCACCTGCGGGGGGGGGGGGGGGGGGTGTAAGGAGTGGAGTTGAAAAATAAGCCGGGTGGGGTCCTAATTCCCACGAGCTGAATCAGCCTCTCTGGGTGTGGGGTCGTGCACGGATGTTATTTTAACAGCTTTTCTGGGGATCCCAGCACAGCAGCTAAGGTTGGAAACAGCAGCTCTGGTGGGTCCCCGGATGAGAGAGCCAGGGTTGAACCGGATAGCCCCTCTCGCTGAGCTGTGTGGCGTGGGCTTGTTGCCTTGTTTCTCCGTGCCTTCACTTCCTTGCCCACCAGCTGGGGAAGTCCGGTCACCGGCCTCGGGCTTGCTGGGACGATGCGCCCTGGTGACGCTCACTGTCACCACGCCCGAGTGCCTCGCTCACTGTCCAGCTCGTGGTCGGCGTGTGAGGAGCGGGAAGGAACGGGAGGCAGGAGAGTCCGTTCTGGGGAGACCGTGATGGGCGGTGTTTGAGGTGACGGTGAGCAGGCCCGCGAGGGTGGAAGTCGGCGAGGCGTGAAGCTGAGCTGCCGTGAGAAGCCGTGGGCCTACCCACATTTAAGAGGTTGCCGTGTAGGCCATAAAACCGAAGTCCCAAGACTCGTGTGTGCCTGAGCCCTTCTGCCCTGATGCTCGCGGCCACAGAGAAAGGCTGCGAAATGTGCCAGAGGCGCGTGGGCCCCTCGGACTGGTCACCCATCCCCGAGGCCCCCCCATGCCCCGTTTACCGCCCTCAGCCTGCAGGCCTCCGCAGATAACCTCACACCTCCTTCCCTGGGAGGTCTGAGCCTACAGGTCGTGTCCCCGCCCCTTCGTCATCCAGTGGGGCCTCACCGGCCTCTGGGCCCCACCCCTGCTGTGTCTCGGGCGGGGGGGGGGGGGGGGGGGGGGGGGCCTGCCCCGCCCTCCCCTTTAGGAGGCTGGGCCACAGCCGCTCTTCAGGCTCTACCCCAGTCCTTCCCCAAGTGTTCCTTTCCCACTCCGTCCAGATGCACCGACACACCATCTCCCCGGCCCAAGAGGAGCCTCTGCTGACCTCCGCTCCTGGCCTCCCTGCCTCCCTGCCAGTTCCGGGAGGGACGGTTCTACTGCTCACGTGCTTGCAGTTTGCTGTCTGTCCGTCTGCTCTGGAGCCACGTGGAGAGGGAAACCATGAGCCGCGCCGTGGCCAAGGGGGAGTCAGGGCCTGAGCTTGGAGGCTGCGGGATAGGGCCCTGCGTGAACCCCCAGGGAAGGGTTGAAGGACAAGGACGTGTGGCGGTGAGACAGCTGACGCATGTTCTCTTTAGAAAGTGCCCTTCTTCCAGGGGTAGCTCTGGGCGGCGTGATCGCCCTGTCACCTTCGCAGGTCTGGTTGAGGAATAGCTGGTATTCGGGCTTTTATTACTCAGTTACCCTAAATTGCCATTCAGCGAACAGGTACCAGTGTTATTTGCCTTTACTAGAAAGTGAACATGGCGACTTATAAAAGGACCTTTAAAAACTGTTCAAAAGGCAATGCAGAAGTGCCCGGGTGGCTCAGTCGGTTGAGCATCCAACTCTTGATTTCGGCTCAGGTCATGATCCCAGGGTTGTGGGACTGATTGTTGTTGTTGTTGTTGTTGTTGTTGTTGTTTTTCTTCTTTTTTTTTTTTTTTTTTAAAAAAGGCAATGCATACAAGTTGTCAGAGTACAACTTGATGGATCCAGTAACTTTGACTTTGGGATTCTTTATGTCCTCACATCTGACCATCTTGTGCCTGTCCCTTTCCCACCAGATGGTCTCTGCAGTTTACTTTGCTTTTGTGTCTGCACCTGGGGCCTGGGACCCAGCTCAGGGCATCTGGTGGGCGTGGAAGGCTTCTTTGCAGACAGTCCCAAGGCTCTCTTTAGCTCCCCCCTCCCCAACTTCCACCTCTGGCCCCTGCACCCCCATTACTCTTGGAAGGTCCTCCACCTGGGTGTGATGTGACTCCTTTTCTTTGGTCCTTAGATGACTGTTAACCAAAATTCTGAGCAGGCTGACCTCTTCCTCCTCAGGGTCACTTTGGCCAAAAAGCTTGCTTCGGGTCCTTATAGTGACTTTCTGCGCCCAGCTCTGGATTCAAGGGCACAGTCAACATGAAAGCCAGCCCAGTTTGAGCCCGATATTCTGTTCCTTCCCCAGGCCTCATCTGAATCCCAGAGTAGTTGGCAACCATCGAGAGCAATCCAGGTGTTTGAGGACAGTCTTCAGCTCTATCTGTGTTAGTCCTAGCTCTGAGGGACAGCCAACTCCAGGCCACATTTATCTAGTTGATTTTCCCAATTGCATTGCCTCTTATGGGGACTGGGGATGGAAAGAAAATCTGCAATTGTCCATTGTTAATCTGAGAAGGAAGACATTTACAGCCACAGCTTGAGAGAATGTGTCTGTTTGAGCTGCCTGGGATAAGGAAGTCAGCACACTGCATCTGTCCTTCTGTGGATCCCTTGGTTCCCTCAGCATCCCCCTATATCTATGCTGGGTACATTATCCCCTGGGGATCTCTCCCTTTCTTTTTTTCTTTTTTTTTTTTTTAACGTTTATTTATTACTGAGAGACAAGAGAGAGACAGAGCATGAGCATGGGAGGGGCAGAGAGAGGGGGAGACACAGAATCCGAAGCAGGCTCCAGACTCTTAGCTGTTAGTACAGAGTCCAACGTGGGGCTCAAACCCACAAACAGTGAGATCATGACCTGAGCCGAAGTCAGACACTTAACCGACTGAGCCACCCAGGCGCCCCCCTCCCTTTCAAAGAGGAGGACACTTGCATGCCCTTCCTTATTTTACTTTAATTTTTTTAATGTTTATTTTTGAGAGAGAGACAGAGTGTGAATGGGGGAGGGGAAGAGAGAGAGGGACACACAGTTTTCGAAGCAGGCTTAGGCTCTGAGCTGTCAGCACAGAGCCTGACACAGGGCTCGAACTCACGAACCGTGAGATCTGACCTGAGCCGAAGTTGGGCGCTTAAGCCTGTCCCTCCTTATTTTAAATGGGACAGTATTAAATATCATCTTATTCCCTTGCCCGACGTGTGATGTGGAAACAGTATGACATAGACGTTCCTGTCCTCGGCCCAAGGTACCTGGAAAAGTAGGTGGTGTTATGGGGAGGGAGCTCTGGCATTTGGGTGGCCGAGGTTGGGGGCATATTACTGCAGTGGCAAGCTCAACTCTGAGTTTTTCAGGAAACAGAGGCTCCTTTTTTTAGTTTTTTATATCTGATGCATGAGTATCCCCTTCCTACTTGACCTTCCAACTTGAAGGTCTGTTACATAGTTAACTGCCAAATCCCGTTGCTTCTCAAACTGTATTGTGCATAAGAATCACCAGGAGAGCTTGTTAAGAACACATTTCTACCAAGGTCCTGCCCCATACCCACCAAATCAGAATTCCAGAGGAGCGCCTCCAGAGAGAGTCTCCACCCCCCCCACCTCACCCCCCCCCCCCCCCCACGCACACATACTTCACTGTACACAGTTGGGGGTGAGCTTGTGCAGGTGGCCTCAGGTCCACTCCAAGAAATACTGCTAGGGAGAAAGATTTCCTTAATGGTCTCGCTTTTCACATGCTCACACCCTAAGAAATGGAGTCGTAGGTAACTTACTTTTGTTACCTCACCTTGGAAGTCTCTGCCATTTCCTTATTTGATCTACATCCATACCAGTTTTTGTGGGGCTTGTTTGCTTTTTTGTTGTTGTTGTTTTCTGGTGGAGGGAAAGCCAATGGTAAATCGACATGGGGGTATTTCCACTATAGGCGTGATCAGCAAACTAAAAACAGGACCAAATATTAAGCTCTACTCTCAGGAAAAACAAAGGGAAAGACATGCCATTCAGGCAAAGGATAGTCAGTGATTAAGCTGTGTGGATTTCTTTTTGTTTCTGGCAATTCAGAACACTCCGTCTAGACTTAATTTGGAACACTTAAGACCGTTACTAAAACCTCAAAAAAACAATGGGCATAAAAATCCAGGACATAAAAAATGGCCAGATAATCTCCTTCTTTAGAATAATCTAACCTTTTTTTTGGTCTGATTCTTTTGGTTGCAGAGTCTGTCTTCAGATTGGTTACATGGTTGTTTTAGGTGGGGTGAAGGTCTATTTTAATTCAGTTCCATTCATCTGCCATTCACTAGGTACCTACTGTGCATCCTGTGGTAGACCTACTAAAGGGAACGAGGTAAGGAGAGATCACTCATCTGGAGGAGTTTATGGTGTCTCTGAGGTGATCACTGGACACAAACGAATCACCCGGAGTGTAATTCCGATGTTTTGCTATTGCCAGTGTTTGATCACTCTGCAGATACTCATTGAGCCTGGAGGGAGCAAATCATGAGCAAACCAGTTAAAGAAATTCAAAGTCAGTGAAAGAATTTGCAAGATGGGCTAACAGGGAAGATTTATAGAGCAAGAGCTGTATCAGAGGAATGTTGAGGTGGGTCTTACAGGAAATGAGAGATGGGGTAGGGGAGCCTGAGAGGCACCAGGATTGGCATAAATGAGGGAAGATGGTCACATCTGGAAGGAGCTGAAGGCTTGAGTCGGAAAGTAAGGGTTAGGGGAATCAGGCTGATCGTGGACATTAACATAGGCATATGGGGCTGGGATTTAACAACAGAGTAATTGAACGAAGTTAAGGATGTTAATGAAGTTATTCAACGGGAATGGCAAAGAAAAACAGAGTGGGGGAAACGCAGAGGTTAGGAGACAGTACTAGTTGTTTAGGAATAAGCCCTGGATTATGATGCCTCCCCCCATCCCCCCCCCCCCCCCCCAGTATAAATGTGAACACTTTTAGTGCATTTAACTTTCCACGTACTGTGACTGCATAATTGGCCTAGAGGGGATAGTTTTCTATCCGTTTGTTTTGCTTTCTTTTGTTTATTGACTTTGCTTTCTCTAAGGCACAATTCCGAAGCTCTCGTCTCTTTGGAACCTGGTTTCAAATCCCACCCCTGCTATTGAGTGATAGGCTCTGGAAGGGTCAGGAGGCTTCCACCCCTCTCCTGGCCCTGTGTGTCCCCAGCTCACTGTGTTCTACTGAGTCACTGATAGAACGTCAACGGAGCCATCCACACTCTTGCATCTGGACCCCATTATGACCAGGGCCTGTGTTTGGCCGTATGGTGGGTCAGCGTCGGTGGTTTTGTCTGTGGCCCTGGGACTGTTTTCTCTCCTGTGGATTGAGTTTGGCCTTCTTACCCCAAACTGGGAGCCCTCCATGATCGCCTCTCTATCAGGAGGGGACACGGCACATTCTAAAACGCCATACTCTGAGTCACTTCAGAAGAGGGGCATAGCTTCATAAAGCCATAAACGTAAGTAGTTTCAAAAATTACGTAACTTGTACAGATAATAAAGTATAAAAGATGCCTGACTAGAAGTTAGGTTTGATTGAAGAGTGTAGAAACCAATCACATTGCAGGCATTGGCTTTTTAAATGAGTCTTTTGTTACTAGCAGATAACAACAGGACAAGGCTCCAGTTTGAGGGTATTAAGTGAAATACTCAACCCATTGACAATCCCATCCACCCAGGGAGACGGCCATAAATACGTGAAAGCTTTTAGGGCTGCAGCTTGTCTGAGAAGTAACCAGTAAGTTGTCCAGCTGGTAGGTTATCTTCAATTTCCCTTTACTCATCTCTGGGACCTTGAACCGTACAGTGAAATAATTTGAAATTAAAATTTTCTTACTGGAAAGCTCAAGTGGGAAGCTTCGTGTGTGCTCGACTACATCGGCCCAAGTGCCCTTCCCTTCTACGCGCACCCGCGTATGCAAGTGTTCGTGCACACCAGCTGCGTGCCACAGCGTAAACCCGTGCGTGGCGTTTGCAGACAAAGGTGTCCTTGTGGCGCCTTGGTGGCAGAAGCTGACACGTGGCTGCAGCAGAGATGCCAACGGGCACAGGTGTCCCCCACACCACCTCAGGGAAGGACACACACGGACACATGCAGCGGACAGGCACGTACGTGCAAAGACACACACGCACACCTTCAAAGACCGTGAAATAACCTGCACCTTCACGGACCACACGGGCAAAGCCGAGCAACCCTAGAGATTGAGCAGCGTTAATGCCCCGGAAACTTGGCCCAGCTTCCTGCCTTGCTGCAGGGATACCAACTACGTGTCCCGAAACCTGAGGACAGTGGGCCAGACCGCTTTGGGGCTGGGCCCCAACCACTTTGGGCCTCGAGGCATAAGCCTGTTGTTTCCAAAGTGTAATCTAAGGATCCTCCTGCCCCAGAACCACCCAAGTACTTCTCAAAAATGGAGATTCCTGAGGCGCCTGCGTGGCTCAGTTGGTTAAGCATCCAGCTTCTGCTCAGGTCATGATCTCACGGTAGGTGAGTTTGAGCCCCGTTATCAGGCTGTCTGCTCTCAGCACAGAGCCCGCTTTGGATCCTGTGTCCCCCTGTCTCTCTGCCCCTCCCCTGCTCACATTCTCTCTCTGTCTCTCTCTCTCTCTCTCTCTCTCTTTCCCTCTGCCTCTCTCTCTCTCAGAAATAAGTAAGACATTTGAAAAAATTAAAAAATAATAAAAATAAGATGGAGATTCCTGAGTTGCAAAGCAAATCTAATGAACAGGCTCTCTGGGGGTGGGGCCAGGTGACATACATTTAAACAAGCTCTATAGCTAATTCTGCTGTTAAAACATTAATGAGGTATGACTGGCATACAGAAAGCTGTGCATATTTAACGTGTGCAACGTAATGGGTTTGGAGATAAGTATGCACCGTGAAACCGTCACCACAGTCTGCCGTAAATGGATCCATCACGTCCAGAAGTTGCCTTCCACCTGCTGTTCATCACCATCACCATCCCCACCACCATCATCATTTTATCCTCTGAGGACTGTTCCTCTGGGTGGCAGGGGTTCCAAAATCTCTCACCCCTTGCCTACCCCCCAGCGGGCATACCGTGTGCCCGGTTGAGATGGGAGAACAGGGCCGCCGGTGACGGCCTGACATCGAGCTGTTGATCCTTCACCTGTGATCAAACCCCTTTGCTTGTGATCAAACCCCTTATGTCCCAGTGGTGGTGACAGTGAAGATCCAAAAGTAGTTGGTGAGGTAGGAGACGTGTGTGTTGGTGAACTGGCAGGTGGGTGGTTAGGAGGAGGTGGGTTGGTCGGGTGAGGTGAGAAAGCAGATGAGCGGCAGAGGAGATGATGCGAGTTACTCTCTTCATGCTTTACAATAGATGTAGCATTTACCGCGCTGTAGCTGCTGGGCTCTCCCTCGAGCCACAGCGGGTTTGGAGCTATAATCCTCATTTATGCATCGAACAAGTAATTTTTTGAATTCCGAAGATGTGCCAGACACTGTGCTTTGTGCTGAGGTTTCAAGAAATGAGTAGGAGTGCCCTCAACTATGCGGCTCTGCCCCCAAATCTGTAATGGAATGAGCTGTCCTTGGGGAGCCAGTGGTTGGGTGTGCTAGGTTCCACTGCCCTTGTCCCCCGGCATAGACATCTCTTATTAAACCGAGGAGGCAGAATGTGCAAGACAAGCCCGGGGTCGCCTCTCTCCCTCAGCCCTGTTGGCTGCTGACCAGTCTTAAAGCCAGCTGGAGGATCCGGGCTCTCGGTCTTGGGTACTGGGCCCTGGATAATGGGCCCTCGTTCCCAGGCAGAGATGCAGATGCTGGTGTTGTGGGAATGAAGGTCTCAGGTTGGGTGTTCCCAAAGCAGAGCCTGAGGCAGGACTCGGGTGCCTAGAGTCCTTCTGGGAGACATAGGGAATGGGGAAGTGACAGGAAAATTAGGGAGCTGCCCCATTCTCCCTCCAAGGGGGCCACTGAAGGCCTGTGGGATCAGGCGCTGGGAGGGCCGGAGGCTGGGACTCTGCACCCACCCCCCTAGGTTGAGGGTCCTGTGCCCTTGTGTGGGCCACGCTGGTGTGAGGACCCTGTGGGCTGGGGCAGACTGAGAGGAGGCTGCAGCAGAAAAGAAAGGGGACGTGTCACCGTCTGAAATCAGAGGGACCACACCCATGGCCCGAAAGGCCCCGGGGTGTGTGCTACAGCACCACGCCCAGACCTCCCTCTGGGTCCTCCCCGCCAATCCAATCACATGTGAGGTGTGTTTAGATGGAAAGCGACTAAAAGGGAAATGCCCTTTTAGGCAAATGTGAGGACCGTATAGGCTAAGAATTCAGAGTCGAACTCCAAACTTCGGTGTTTTAGACGTTGGAGATAGGACTTAAGAGCTGACATTAACAAATCCCGCCTCCACCCCACCTTCCTTTTGTAGCTGACTAGGTGCCTGCGGGAGGTGGGAGATGGGCTGGGCTCTGAGAGAGAATACCTGGGCAGGGGCAGGGGCCTGAGGGCACAGTGGCGGGAGGCGGAGGGAACTGCTCCTCTTCCCGTGTCATCCAAGCACACTCAGGACGTGTGCAGGCACTGTTCCCTCTGGCTCCTTTGTTGGATGAGTTAATGGCTAAGTGGCCATGTGAACGAATGAATGAATGGCATTGGTGGCCCCATATGTTTTAGCCCAGCTCACACTGCCACACGGCAGACACTCTCACACACCCGGTTGCTTGTGTTCTGTCACTGGTCACCCGAACCCTGGGCCCGCGACGTCCGGCATCTCTGAACCCGATCGTATGGGTCTGCAGTGGCAGCCTTTGGGGGAACGTACACATCTCACCAGAAACAGTCATTCGCATCTTGCCTTTCCACCTGTGAGATTTCAATTTAAAACCTGAAGACAGCTGACTCGGCTTTTAACAGATTAGTTCCCTGAAATCAGCCAACATCTGTCATGTCCCATTATACCTTTGCAGAAAATTAGAAGCGACTCCCCTAGCACGGAGACGGGGTCGAGCACAGCACGATCTGACTAGAGAACCTTGAAGGTGTGAAGACGGTGCCGTCCTCTGGGCCTCTAACCTCTTACCTGCTTCCCTGGGGGACCTTACTCACATGCTAGACATGACTCCCTCAACTCTGTCTTCATACGTGTGAGCTGAGCGAACAGAGATTTCCCGCAGAGAACGCGGCAGCTCGAGCATTGCTGCACATGAGCTCGGCGCATGGTGAGCTCTGCGTAAATGTGAGCTGCGGGCATTTTTACCACCGTTCTTCTCCTCATCGCCATGTGTGGCAGCGGACTTGGCTTTGAATTCCAGACCTGCTCCCGTATAGCTGTGTGATTTTAGGCAAGTTCCCACTCCTCTCTGAGGCTCATTGTTCTTTCCTCTTACGGGGGAAAGATCACAGCTGTTGCCGAAGCTTTTATAAGGACTAAACGAACAAGCTGCGTGTGTCTGACTCACCTGTGTGCGCCTAGCCTGGCCCGAGGCGCCTGTCATAACCATCATGCTTTTCCCTTGGGCTCCCTTCACGGTTAGGCGCCTCTGGTCTAGCCTGCACTCAGTCTGGCCTGTGTGTGTCATTATTAGCTATCAACATCCCCAGTATTCCCAAGCTTTTTGGGATCGTGCATGATTTCTTCATCATTTCTATCGACGTGGAGGCCCGCTACCGTGCTTTACCTTCGACAGGTGCTAAACGAAGGAGGGCCCGCGTGCAGGGAGTGTGTTTGGTGGGTCTCCTCCAGCGTCAGGGAGGGACGGTGTCCAGCTCAACAGTGAAGGGGTCAGCATCGGAGGAGAGGAGCGACATCCCCGCTCTGAGGCGGGAGGGAGAGGTGACGGAACTGTGTTGGTGTGGATAGAAAGACAGGGTGCTGTTCCTCACTTGAGGGCATGGGCTGTCGCCACCCTGCTGCCACTGGTGAGCCGGAGGAAGGCTGTGAAGTACTACGCTCTTTGGGCCGGGCACAGGGGCCTCGGAGAGTGGAGAACGGCACCCTGGAAGCCTTGTGAAGGTTTGACACCTGCCAGGACTTCCCGCGTCCACTCGCCATCTCTACCGACATCAGAAGGTCAAGGAACGAAGACTGGAGTGACGTAAGAGACTGTTCAGAAACCGTCCGATGGCATGTGAGTGTGTGTTGGTGTGATTGTGTGTCGGGGGTGGGTATTGGGTGTGTCGGTGTGTTGGATATTTGAGTATGTATTTTGTGTGTGTGTTGTGTGTGTGAGTGTATATTGTGGGTGTGTTGAGCGGGTTTAGCGTGTGCGTATGTGTGTTGGGTGTTGGTGTGAGTGTGTTAGTGTGTATGAGTGTGTGTTGGTGGGTGTGGACGTTGGGTGTCTTGGATATGTGAGTATGTGTCGTGTGTGTGCCGAATGTGGGTTTCGTGTGTGTGTGTGTGTTGGAGGTGTGAGTATTGGCGTGAGTGGGTGTTGGTGTGGGTGTGTTGGGTGTGCATGCTCATGGGCAGCAGGTAGACTGGTCCATAGAATTTCCCATCTTTGGAGCCCCCTCTGGTCCTGCTGCTTGTGACAGGGGATGTGTGCTCTTCAGTCACAACCTGATTTATGTAAACGTTGACCACAGAATAAAATTTTTTGGCCAGCACACGAGAGACAAACTGTTGGTGTCGCTTCTTCATCATCCACTGCCCTCCAGTGAAGGAGTTCTAGTTCTCTTCTTTCTGTAAATGAGAACTTATAGTGGCAAATAAAAATGCACTGAGTGTGACCCCCCCGGAATATAAATAGACCTGGCACTGAGATCAGATTTTGTCACTTGGGGAAGTGAGCAGCAGCAGGGCCGGGCGGACTCAGGGAGATGGGAGTGCCCCGGGTCCTGATTGTGGCAGTGGCACCACAGATCTGTACGTGGACCAGAACTCATGGCACTTAGGTCAAAAACTTAAATAAAAAATTCTTAAATAAAAATTTTAGATCTCTTCACCCATAAAGACCTCTAAGGAAAATGTTGGTAACATTAAACCCTTAAACCTTATCTTGCCTGGGTTTTCTTCCTGGTTGTGTTGTGTTGTGTTGTGTTGTGTTGTGTTGTGTTCTGGCAAAAGAGATAGATTTGTCCATCCTGCAACAGGATGGCCAGCAGGGTAACAGACATTTCTGGAAATGGCCGGACAGGGCAACCTGTAGAAACAACTCTGGGGAATAAACAGCTGCTTATGACAGCAGCATTTCTATCATGCTGTTTCTTTATTTTATGTGCTGCTTTGTGGGACAAGTCATGGACTTGTCCTCTAAAACTTAGGGACAGTGGCTGCCGGAAACAGAAGTGACACATTGTTCCCTCTAAAGTGTCAAAGTCCAGAAAGAAGAGTAAGTCTGTGGAATTTGGTCATGCAGCTTTATTATGCCTATGGGGTCCTGCCCTTGGCTTTCCCGTTATTGTGGCCATGGCCAGCACACCCATGTGTGAAACAGCCCAGTTTTTCCCCAAACCAGCTTTTCCCTGTGGCAGGCCCCCCATCTGAGGGGGTTTTCATGCTGGTTTTGCAGGGCAGGTCTTCTTTCCTCCGCAGAGAGAGGGTGCCTGCGTGCCATCTTGGACGTGGTGTGTTAGCTCGTCTACGTCTAAGTGACAGACCTTGAAGAGGGGCCCCTGTCCCCGGCAGTGATCTCAGGCATGACGAGACCAGTTCTGGCAGCAGGGCCTGGGTCATGCACCCCAATAACTGGGCCATGGCCCAAGGCCACATGCTGGGCGCAGAGCCACATTCCTTCTTTTCCCTCTGCGCTGACAGGAGCTTTCTGCTTGCTCCTGTGGAAGAAACAAGAGAGCCACCAGCATGTAAATGTAATTTCACTGTGCCCTCTGCAGCTCAGAGCAGCCAGTTTAAGACACAGGTCCTCTGCTATGACTGTCCTGGCGGCGAGAGGTCCGCTGGTTTGCAGATTTGAGCTCATGGCCACACTACCCCTGTTTGCCTCTCCCCGTCGTGCTGTCAGGCTGCTCTCTCTGCATTAGTTCCAAGGAGGTATCCTTCCTTGCTCTTAATCATTCCCTTTTCTTCCTCAGAAGACATTCCCCAAATCTCCTTCCTTGATTCTATGCCCTTCCTCTATTCCCGGTTACAGCTCCCATATTCTGGGTCCTAACCTGGAATTCAAAGTCCTGTTCCAAGGGCCCCAGCCTTCCCCTCACCCCGTGTGGCCTCCGTGCCTGCCAGGAGACGGTGCTGCTGCCTTTGCTTCCGGTAACTCCCCTGCCCTGCGTCCCACCCAGACCCCCGAACCCAGCCCTGTTCCACTTCCCTTCTGAAACTCAAGAGCCAAATCTGCCATGACCAGAAGTGATCTCTCCCTCCTCAAAACATTTAGATCTAGTGCAATCGTCTTGTTAGTCATTCATCCATTTGATCTCCAAGGAAACTGTGAGCTTCCTGGGGCCAGGGTCTGGCTCGTAAACCCTGTGGGAGAACCAGGGCTGATGTTACAAATAATTTTACAATGAGCTGAAATGACTAGCTAACACCAGCTCAATCTAGGGAGGTGCCGTGGGGACAGAGACCTGGGTCCCAGCATCCCACCAACCATGTGATGCAGGATGAGTCTCTTAGCCATTTCCTTAGCTTCTGGATCCCATGATGTTCCATAAAGGCCTTGGGGACCATGAAAGTCTCTGCAAGTTAGTGGCACTGTGTTGAAGCTTTCCACAGCTCTTCTGAGTCTTGCGTGTATAGATTATTCTCTCTTTTTTTTAATGTTTATTTATGTTAGAGAGACAGTGTGAGTGGGGGAGGGGGCAAAGAGAGGGAGACACAGAATCCGAAGCAGACTCCAGGCTGTGACCTGTCAGCACAGAGCCCAACGCAGGGCTCGAACCCACGAACTTTGAGATCATGATGTGAGCTGAAGTTGGACGCTTAACCGACTGAGCCACCCCGACGCCCCTGTACGTTATTAATTGTAACATTCCTCGTTCTTCCTTTTTCTTCTCTTCCCTCCACCTGTGTTCCCAGGGCTCTCCCAAGCTAACCCAGGTGGACATACCAGCAGTGACGGGAAGTCTCCACAAGTCACACACTTAGGCACGGGGACACAGTTAAGCGAGAACTGAGCTTTCAGAATGTTGCCAGTTAATTGCTGTCCTGTCCTGTGTTGGGGCTGCCCCTGAAAGAAATGTATTCACGTCTGACTCTCAATTTGGTGCCATGCAGATCCAAACGAGGCTTCTGACGGAAGATGTAAGACGGAAGATGATTTTCTCTGAGAACTGTGCCATTTACAGTTTTGTCCCCCCAACTTTTCATGTTTATGTTCTGTGTCATGCTTTGTATGGAAAGGCCCGTATTTTCATCTCAGTGCATTACTTTATAAGCTGTACTCAGCAGAGCAGTCCCTACTGTGTGTGAGACACTGCGGGGTACCCTTGGCCCTGGAGGGGGTGCCGTGGCTTCTTTGGAAAGAATGTCTCTTATGGGCACACACGTTTGGATGAAAGCCTCAGGATTGGAAGGCACCAGAGAAATTAGCAGAAGGGCCGAGTGGGCCCCACTCTCTGTGAGGGGGAAGCACCAGTTTGTATTTGCCCAGGCCTTTGGTTGTGATGGTGATGATGGCTGTTCATCTTTCCTGAGTGTTCCAGGAACGTGGCTTCATGTGATTGTTATCATAACTCTGAAGGGAGCTGGGGCAGCAGCAGCTTCCCCATCTGGCCGTGTGGTCCGGGCCTTGCCCGGGGTCACCCACGTGTGGGTAGCCAACCCACGAGTGCAGCCTGTATGTCCACTCTGTCTGGATGACCCCTGCACCGCTGCAGAGGGCCTCCAGGCTTGCCCCCGAGGGCTGGAGAGGGCTAGCGGCTGCGGGTAGGCTCAGGAATGCGTGTGACGTGAATAGCGTCCTGTCCATCCTCTTGCCCTCCCCGCCTCACGCAGACAGGCGTCCTGTCCTCTGGAGAGTGCCGCGGAGCCACAGTGCCCCTTCCTGTCACGTCAGGAGCCCCGAGCGAGGCTTGGTTTGGTGCGGCTGCTGGATTTGCACGCTGCTTGGTTTTTACAAGCCACGGCCCCTGTCCCGGTGGTAGTGAAAGGGTGCCCTTGGCACGCCGGACGGGGCAGTGTCCGCACCACGTCCAGCCCAGAGACCGGACGGCGTGGGCGCGTGGCCACAGCGCACGTGCGTGTCTGCCAGGGCAGGCCACGCGTCCGCACATCACCCCATGGTGGACTCGGGCGCAAGTCAGCCTTGGCCCCAAGAGCGTGCCCCTAAACGTGAGGACGGGAAGGATGTGGATAACTGCGATGCCCGAGTGCCAGCTCTGCGGGCTTCTGCCCAGGCAGGAACCACCTGGCGCACAGGGCAGTGGGGCCGCACCCCCCGACCCCGCGCCCGGCCCCCACCCCCAGCTGACGGCAGGGTGTGCCGAGCCCCTTGCCCACCTGCTCTTTGGTAAAACTCCCCGCACTCAGTCTAACTGCCTGCTGCGGAAGGAAGGCACGTGCGGTCGTGTCCTGCGGGTACCAGAGAGGAAGCAGGAGGGACTCTGTACATATTCATGTTATCCCTCTTCCCATCTAGCGAGCAAGACTCACCACACTTAAATACTTTCAATTTTGCCTGCACAGCATGAGAATTGCTGGGTTTGTTTTGCCACAGAAATTGAACATTTCTAAGGAAACATGACAACACTGCCTTTCCTAGCAGGTAGGAGAGGGCTCTTCTGCAGGAGATATGCTCCCCGCCGCCCTTGGGAAATGAGATAGTGCCCGGTGCCAGCGAGGGAGGCGGAGGGTCCCAACTCTTCAGTGTCTCCTGATCAGGGCGCTCGCTGCCTGAGCTAACCCGCGTTAATAGAGCTGGGCGCCCCCGTCGGTGAGGCGGGCCGTTGGCCGGGATGGAGGCGGGCCGTGGTGCTAAGTGCTCTGCACAGTTATTGTTTTTCTTCTTTATTCAAACCGCCCTTCAAGGACTTCTGTTTTGTTTCCCTATTCATCTTTCTTTGGCCGCCGTGTTTTCCATGCATCTCTCCCTTGTCTGTTGTAAATTCTCGTTGCATTTAAAATCTGTATTTTATGCTTCCTTGCATTTGAGGGAACATTTGGACTTCCATTTGTTTCATAATTTGTCCTGGGGGTTAGTCTTGGGCAGCCGGCTAGATTGTAAATGTCTTGGGTGTCCGTTCTGGTGATTAACATATTCTCCATACTTGATCGGGGGAGTTGAGGATTAGAGATTTCACAAGGTCTGTTAAAGGAAAGCTGTTATATAAATCCCCTAAGCCTTTCATGATCTGCAAAGGTCAGCATTAATGAAAATCATTTCAGGAAATTTTTTTTTTTAATAATTTAGGTATGTTTAAAAGAGCTTTTGCGAGAACCTTCATACGTTGCTGGTAGGAAAGCAAAATAGCGTAGCTACTGTGGAAAACAACTTGGCCCTTCCGCAAAAAGTAGAATTTCTGTATGAGCCCTTCAGTTCCACTTCTGGGTATATACCTGAAGGAATTGAAAACAGGGACTCAAACCAATACTTGTCCAGAGGTGTTCATGGCAGCATTATTCAGTAGCCAGAAGGTGGAAACAGCCCAAATGTCTATCAGTGGACAAATGTATAAGCAAAATTGTGGTCTGTCTGGACAACGGAGTATCATTCAGCCGCGAAAAGGAACAGAGTGCAGTTGACCCTTTGAACAATGTGCGGTTAGGGGCGCTGACCACCCTGCGCGGTCAAAAATCCACATGTGACGTTCACCGTCACAAAAACTTCAGTACTAAAAGCCTACTGTTGACTTAAACCTCACCAATAACATAAAGTCAACGTGTATTTTGTCCGTTATACGTGTTATTTACTATATTCTCATAATAAGGTAAGCTAGAAAAAAGAAAATGTTCTTAAGCAGATCATAACGAAGAGAAAATGCATTTATAGTACTATACGTTATCGAAAAAAACCCGCACATAAGTAGAGCCATGCAGTTGTCACCTGTGTTGTCTGAGGCTCAGCTATACCAGTAGATGCTACATGAGGGCAAACCTTCAAAACAGGCCGCAGAAGCCAGACACAACAATAAAATGTTTTATTCCCTTCATATGAAATGTCCAGAATAGATGAATTTATACAGACAGAATGCAGATTGGTGGCTGATGTCAGGGGCTGGGGGACACAGGAGGGGAGGCTCTGCTGGTGGGGAAGCTGTCTTCCTTCTGAGTGATGGGAACATTCCAGAACTAGATAGAGGGGCTGGTTACAGTGTTGTGAGGCCGCTAGGTGCCACGGAATGGTGTGCTTTAACGTGGCTCATTTTATGTTCTGTGGATTTCACTTCCATAAATTAATATTGAAAAGAAGAAAGAACTTTTGCAGGCTGAGAAGTGGGGATGAGGTGGGATTTTACTGTGAACTGAGATTTAGGCCTTTTTGGGTTTGTACAGGGGACCCAGAATTGTTAAAAATGCCAGCTAGAATATGAGTAGCTTTGAGAGCTGTATCTGTGTAGTTGCTCCAGGAATGGATTTAAAAATCCTTGCAAAAGCAGAATTTTGAGGATGATTTATACTTTTCTGGTGCTAGGTTGAAACAGTGGAGTAAATTAGGGGTTTTCTTTTTTTTTCACTGACTTGGGAAGAAAAGGAACGTCTTTATCCTAGCTGTCTGCGAGGCCCCTGGGCACCCTGGTGCGTAAAAGTGGAGGTTGATGTTGCCCTGATGAGCGTGGTATTACCTGAAGGCCAGGCACCGTCTGCACAGTGAGCCAGGGGTTCCCAGAGTCTCTTTGGGGTGTGTGTGTGTGTGTGTGTGTGTGTGTGTGTGTGTGTGTGTGCGCGCGCGCGCGCACGTGTGTCTTTCTCTCTCTCTTATAAGGAGGACCCATCCTGTCTGGGGAGAAAAAAGACCTGTATTTATGATATGTTAGTGTTGCTAAAGTACACAGTAGAACTGATTTCAGAGCTGGTGACCCTGAAACAAAGCTCCACTTGTGCCGCTTCCTGACTCCGTGTTCGTGCACAGGTTCCTCAACCGTCCCGTGTCTCAGCTTTCTGGTCCCTGCACTGGGGATGCTCATACCGGCCTGTCGCTGTGAGGCTGCATTGAAGTGCACGGCCTGGGAAAGCACATGGGAACCGTAGCCAGCCTCCCCCACAAAGGGGAAGTGGTGGTGAAAGCGTGTCACCTGTGGAGTGATGACCCCAGGGAGGCCAGGGGCTCCCTTCAGTCTCGCGTTTGAACCCCCTCATCCTTTCACCGCTCCTTACGTGCGTGCCCCTCAGTGTCGTGCGCTTTCTTTGCACTACCGTGTGGAAGAAGCACAGAGTGCCTGGGTTTTCTTTGGATTTTCCTCGCGTGTCTTCCTCGCCCCTGGATTCCATGTGGGTAGTGGTACTTTATTCTCCCAGACCTTTAGAGGAGAAAGGAACCTGCATATTACCACATGTGTATTTACACATTGTCTTTGTCCCCCGCTGCTATTAAGAAAACCAAAGTTCAACAAATGTGACATTATCACTGGCTTTCTGGGGACCCTCTCCTTGCCGTGGTATCTGTTATTCCGCAGGACACTGTCCCCTTCTGGCCACTTCTCCCAAGTCTGAACCAGTCATATGTCCATCCTTCTCCAAATCTGGATTGGTTATTCCTTCTCTCTCCCCTTCAGCCAGGAAGCACTCAGTGGGCCCCCACTCTAAGCGGGGTGGGGTGCACCACGATGAAGAGAAGGAGGCCCTTCCCTCAAGGAGAACCCAGGAAGGACACTGAGAAATCACTATGATCACAGCCAAGCTGTGTTGAGGGTGATAAGATTTCATCATTAAACTCTGTTTCTGTAGCCATTTTATTCCCCAGTCATGCTTCCCCATAATTTTGGGTAATTTGTCCAAAATATCTTTTGCAGGGTGTATTTTGTGACTATTTGTAAATCTCCCTTCCCTCAGTTTTTCTCTTGAGTCTGTGTTCTTTCTCTTCCTGGAAATTTGTACTGGTTATATCAAACTGCCCTATAAATTGTTCTTTAGAACAGCTCCAATTTATTCTGGTTCTTCACTTTCCTCTGGCCTCTTGGAAAACTTTTTCATGTCCTCAAGCTCAAATGTATCCATTTCCGTATCACGGATACAGAAGTTTTTCTCCCTCGTAGCACAGATGTCAGGTAATTGGGTTGGCATTATCAGCCCCACCGCATGGCCAGGTGGCCCCAGGAGGCGATGTGGAGAATCCCCCAAGGCCACCCAGCCAGCCGGTGATAAAAGGTGGCCCCGGACCTCTTAATGGTCGTGCAGTTATATTTAGGCCTTTCCCTCCGTTTCGGAGCCGCCCACTGCGATGGTCACTTTGATGGCCAAGACTGCCGTTCCCCGGGATCCGGGCTACGCGCAGCCTCCTCCTTAATGACCGAACACATGTGGCTGCTGGCAGTGGGAGACAGTATGAATATTAATAAACTATATTTCACTTTTATTGCTTTTTTATTAGGTTTTCATGGAGATGGTGTTTGTGAGTGAAGTCCAAGTGCTGAGCCATAGACAGGCATTTTGTTTCCTCGACAAAATGGCGAAGCTTCAGCCAGAGGCAGGGGTGTGCTTAGGAGCAGCTCGTTAGGAGAAATGCCGGTCAGCATGGCAGGCCACACAAAATGGGATGAGCCTGGGAATTTTTATATTGTAACTCATCTGTGGCAGATAAATACCATCGCTGGGCTTTGCAAGGAACTTCTCTTGTGGCTGTGGCAGCACCCCACCCCATAAGCGATTCCGTCACCTTCGCCTGGGGTTGCCGTGAGAGTATTGCCCTCCTTCCGCACTGGACCTCACGGCCCTCCCCTTCCCCTTCCTCTGCTCATCTGACATCTTTCCACCAAACCAAAGCCGGCACGACCTCCCCATCTCTCGCGTCTCACGGCCTGTCTCTGTTTTTGTGTGACCATGGATGCCCCTGGGCCTACAGGAATAATTGGGCCAGCAGGTAACGGTGGACTTGTCAGTATCACTGGCAGCTGGCCCTTTGAGACCCAGGCACATGAGAACGGAGTTGCCATGTGGCTCCGGAGACAGGAGGTGGGGCAAGAATGATCCTTCAGCAAGTACCTTTGGTCCTGCTCTAGGGGAAGACGCTCGCTGGAGCTCTGAGCTGAGCGTGGCTGGGATGTGTCACTCTCAGGCCACATCCTGATCTTTGTGGTGAAGATGGGGCTGTTCCTCATCGGGCCAGGGGACGGAACCTCGGCCACAAACCTTGTGTCCTGTGGAGCGTGCGAGCGCACGTGTCTCTGGGATCGTGGAGCGTGCCTGTGGGAGAGCTGTAGGGGACAGGTCGAACTGAACATACTCGTTCCACCAGTCGGGGAGATCAGGTGCATTTCTGCTAACTTGAAATTAAATAGTCTACTTCAGCCGGGTCAAAAGATCTGAGAGACCCAAAGTGCTGAGTAGCGGAGAATACTGAGGTTTAACCATTCTTGATTTCTTATTGAATTGGGGGGGAGAGTATGTTCTTGCTTTTTCAATTCCCGATGTTGTCTCAGTTAGAATTAATTACTCCATAGACAGACTGCCCTCTTTATGCACGTAGAACTCGCCTGTTTTTACAATTGGATTATCACTCCTTTCACGATTCGATTTGCAGCACGTTTATTGAGTGCCTACTGAATATTATATTTTAATACTCTGATGAATGCAGGTATTTTTAGAAATGGTTATATAAGTCACAATATTGGAGACTAAAGAATATCCTATATGTGTAAGTTTTCCAAGTGACTGCAACTTAATCCATTTCCACACTACACTTACAATGTTTTCATTTTTCTGGACAGAAATCGAACAAGAAGACACCACTGCACCCACTGCCCTCTGATACAGAGGAGAGGACAAAGGGGGAACGGCACTGACATTTAATGAGCACCTGCTAAAGGCCAAGGGCCTACCTTTAACCCTCATGAGCTTTCTCATCCCCATTTAGTAGATGAGAAAATTGAATCTCAAGAAACCCATTGCCGAGTGACAAGGCTAGTAAGTAGCTGCTGGGATCTGAACCAGATGTGTCTGCTTCTCAGATACCCGCTCCTTCTACTGAGGGGTGTTCCCTCTCCAATGGAGCCTTTTCTTAATCCCTCCGGGTTATCATTATGAGTGTCATGAAATGTGCTCGTCTATGGAGATGCACTTATGCATTCTCTTTAGATGTTTAATTCTCTTTGCTCCAAAGTTAAAAGGCTCTTGTTATCTCTGTTCATTGAATTCTTAAAATAATAACTAGAGCTGCCTTTTATTAAGTGCCTATCGTGTGCCAGGGACTTTATATGTATACATCATCTCTATCGTGCACGACTCTTGCAGCTAAATACTTGGCCTGTTTTATCAATGGGGAGACAGTCTCACAGAGGTTAAGGACACTGCCCGCAGTCACATAACCACTAAGTGATAGAGCCGGGTCTTTCTGCCTCGAGAGCTGTCATGTTTTCTCAGAGTGGTTGGTCTCTGGTCATCTCGGGGTTCAGCTGTCGGCTCGCTACTGTCAGTGTGCCAGCCCCTCCCCCCCCCCAATGTGACGAGTGCAGAGTCAAGTCCCCAGACTTGTTAGAGGTAATGAAAAAATAGTACGCAAGAGCCAGAGGGCCTGGATTCCAGCTTCAGGCTGGACGTGCGACCTTGAGTAAATCATGAACTCCTGGAATTTTGGAAGTATAAATCCCTTGTCCCTGCTTCCCTGCCTGGGCATTGATCACACGTGTAGGAGAATTTCTGTATGCTCCATCCACATAATGTGTGTAGGCTGGATTGTGTTTAGTACACGTCCACCCCACTTTGTTCTGATGCGTACAGATGCTATTTTGATTAATACATTGAAAAACATTATGTGGATGCCGTAGCTCTTTTGGCATTGTGTATTTTCGGTTGGAAATTAATAATAAAAGTACAGTTACTATCATGTGGCTTTGATTACTCTTTTAGAGGTAAGTTCCACTAAATGTCCAGGGCCGTGGTCCCCGCCACAGGGACAGCACCTGCCCCGCACACCCTAATAGAATTGCTGTGCACGTCTAGGATGTGGAAGTACCATGCAGGGGGCGCCGTGCAGAGTGGTGCTTGCATGAAGCAGGCTCCTGGAGAAGGCCTCTCTGTGGCCAGCGAGCGTGAGCTTCGTGTGTGGACTTTGGGACGTCTGTTTGTGGTGCTCAGAGGCCTTGCGGAGTTTACTTCCAGGTTCTGGATTATGTTCCTATAGTTGTTGATGCCAAATAGATGAGTTCCAACTGTTACTAGATTTGTATATCTCTACTAAAAAGAAAATACTGTTTCAGATACTTGGTAATTAGAAATTATACCACCTTGGTCCTCTCTCTGAGCACTGGCTTATTGAAACTTAAAACACACACACACACACACACACACACACACTCACACTCACACTCTCAGCTGTCTGTATGTAGCTATGCATGTTGGTGCATTAAAAGCCTTTCTTTCATCTTTCATAAACTTTATTTTTGAATATGGGAATTTTTTTTTTTCAATTTCCCTTTTTGTACAATCTGGTCATGATAGACTCACCACCTTCCCTGAAAAGAGAAATAAGTGTATCTCATAGTAGGTTTCTATTCCAAAGAGTATCTGGATTCATTTCATAAGACATGGTTCTCAATTCGTTATTTGTTTTTAATATACAATCTGATACTTACAGAGTATGATCACAGGTACTATTTTGTTTAATCATCAGAACAGCTCTGTCTCATCCCCACTTCTCCCTGTGGAAGCTCAGAACCTGCCGTGCCGAGAACACGGAGCCAGGAAGGAGTGAAGCCGGCCTGTCCCCAACCGCAGCCAGCTCTCCTGACACTGGGCTTTCATTTTAGTCCAGTTTCTCACGCATAGATCCTGTTCCATACAGTAATGCCAGGTCAGGGTTTAAATGGTTCCAAACAACATGGTCGTGGTAGGAGAAAAAAAAAAAAATCTCGAAAACTCAAAAGAGCAAGCCTCAATGACATCGTATATCTACTATTGTTGTCTTATTGTATAAAAAGAGAACATAAATCCATTGGCACTCCCTCCACAGACATGAATGCTGAAGTTTATTAATTATAATGGTAAAGGGCTCATCTGAGTGCTAAATTACCAGCAACTGTCATGTTATTGGATGCTCCATTTTATCAGCAACAGTGCCAGATGTTTGCACAATAGACACTATCGAGCTACAGGGACGTGCAAACCGGGCTGTGCAGCCAACCACATACGTAGCCGTTACCGGACTGGGATAACGAGGAGAGGAGCTCTCCTTTTGTCTAAGGAGAACCCTTCCCACAGAATTGCAGCACTGTGGCCCCAAAAACGATCTTGGCAGTGACCTAATCCCACCTCCTTCGGTGCGGATCTTGTTGAACACCCTTAATGTTGAACACATGCTAGGTTCAGGCCCTCGGCCAGGTGCTGAGGAGGAACGGCGTGAAGGCCTGTGAAGCCGACCGGCCAGGCTCGGACACCTGGTTGGTTAGGGGGCCTGCTGTGTGCCCCTCCCCTGTCCAGTGAGCAGGACCAGATCCAGGACCTTGGCCCAGCTCCCCTGACTCCGCGTCCAGTGCTCATGGCAGATAGCATAGGCAGATGTTCTCTCGCAAGTGAACCGTGGGCTGATGCGGTCCCTTTTCCTTTACGCCAGCCAATGGGTGTTCTGTGGTGCTCTGGAGGCACTCTGGGCACAGCTCTTTCCCAAGTACTTGCCCTGCCATCCCTGTAAACTCTGTCACCTCTGCTGTTCCCTGTTCCTTAGGTACCTGGCATTGGGCCCCCGTGTGTCATCTCTGTCCCTGTCCTTGTCAGGGGAGCTCTGTGTGAGTTAAAAATCTCTAGGCCCCAAGTAGTCCTAACTCTGGCAACATTCAAACCATAACTTTGGAGTTCTGCGCCACATGATTAAATGTGAGGTCCAATACTACTCTCGGGCCAGCAGGAAGCTGGTGACAGGCAGGGGTGGGCAGGTCTGTGCTGGGGGGGGGGGGGGGAGGAATTTCCACCTGGGCTTGTTAGACAAGAAACATTTCGGAGCAGCTCCCCTGGAGCAGGCAGAGTCCGAGACGCCTTCAGCAGTTTACCTGATGCGTATAAATGATGGTGCATGAAAATAATTCTGGGCTGTTTCACAGGAAATATTTGTTTTCTTTCCAAATTGGATAACAAGCTGATTCTTTCTCATAAGAGAGTACATAACACAAATAACTTCAATATGGTGCGCTTACACCGGCTAAACCTTAATCCTGAGAACTATAGGGTTCTCCTTTGTACATGAGCTTCCTGGTCGAATTGATTGATTTCGCGATTGAATTAGGCGGTCCCATTAACACCAACAAAATGCGACCACCTTGGTCTGATTGCACGTGTCTGGCTTGGTAAGTTTCCGCCCATAACAGAGCGGGGCCTCCCTGACAGCCCTTGGAGAGGAGACGATGGGGTTCATAGCACTCAGCGCCCCCTCCAAGCTGTATCCAGATGAATCTTTACCTATTGCTGTGGGTGGCCAACTGGCAATTAGGAATGTTTTCACGAGAATTTCTCTTCGTGTGCCTGGGGAATATTAGGGTTTGACTTGCAGTGATACCATAAGATACGAGCTCTTAATTAAACTGAAAATAAAATTGTGATATATTTTACTATACATAAGCTCCCAAAAGTACTCCAAAGTCTTATGAGTTAATGGTCCTTTTTACTAACTTTTTTTTTTTCAGGTTCTACACTGCTAACGTTAAACGTACACATAGGCAGAACTCTCCTTGTAATGAACATTAGTATTTTTTTTAACTTAGCTGTCTGGGTGTTGGTTGAGTGGGAGGTTGTAAGAGGGAAAGTAATTTTACATGGGAATTCATCTCTGATGTTAAAAATCGTAGTCAACGGAGACCTATGATTGATACACAAATATTATCCCATACTGCATTATTCGGGGTAGCATTTGATGCTAAAATTGTAGGCCATGGTTGAAAATAAAGAGGAGACCAGCCCTGTGAGATATTTACCTATAAATGGGATCAGACCCCCCCCCCCCCTCCTCCGCATCCCCCAATAAAAGCCCTTGGAAGAGAACCAGACAGCAGCCATCAGCTTCCACCTTCTGGCCCTTAACATCTGACCCAGACTCTAGAGGTGAGAGAGGAAGAAGCCAGTTCCTTCAGACCTTTCTGTGTCTTCCAGTCTCTGGCCGCCCCTCAGCTGCTTCTGACATTTAGAGGTCACGTTCCCATTTAGTTGACAGCCCTTCTTCCCAGTTGGTGTTGGCCGTAGGGAGAGGAGCTGGGAAGGATGGGTGTAGGGAAGCACGAGGAACCTGCAGAGCCGGGAGAATGCAGGGGGGCGGGCAGCTTGAGGTTGAGAGTCATCAGCGCGAGACTCACATGGTCGAGAAGGAACCAGACTTCCGGGGCAGCGAGGAGGACAGAGCACGCGCACGTGTGTGTGTGCATGCCCACTTGCACACGCGGTGGCCCACTGGATTGTCCTTCCGAGTCTCACGGGTCATGTGTGTTTGCTGACCTCGGCAGCACTTTACAGTAGATTGGGGGTGCTCAGGGACAAGGGCAGACTTAACCCCTGCATATGTTCACACTCAGCTTTCCAGAGCTTGGCTGGGAAGGATCCTAGGCCTGGTTCTCCCCAGAGACAACCTGTGTCCCCTCTGTGGGAAATTTTGTTCCATCTCTTATCTAGATTACTCTCCCACCCACTCGCCCATCCACTGGCCCCAAAACTGCCTCAGAACGTCATTGAACACAGAGGTGAGCTACTGAAGCCAGAATTTTGTTTCATTTGGGGAAGGAAGGGCTAGTTATTAGACCCACCCTTAATGCTTGAGGTTTGCAAGTTTGAGGGTCCGGGGGACCAGTATGTCCTCCAGGTGCCGGTGGGGGGTGCCCGGCAGCGGGCTTGGTGCACGGATGAGGGAGTGAGACAGACAGTGGGGGTTGCTTACTGTTCAGAGCCTTCGTTAAAATTCAAACTGAAATCCTTAAGTAACATTAAATGTTCTGTGTTCAGCACACTTGCCATTGACTCTGATTCTAAGATTCACCATTAGGTGCATTCAAATCAATAATTAACGTGCACAGAGCACTTGCTAGGTACAAGCCGCTGTGCCAGCTGCAGTGGAGAGCACAGGAAACATTGCTCCTGATCTCAAGGGCCGGGAATCCTTGGGGAGGGGCACAGGAGAGCATATTCATTACCCAAAAGGACCCAGAGGGGAGGGGGCAGGGCAGCTGAGGGTGAGCGGGGAAAGCTTCCGGTGGGCAGTAGCATTTGGCCTGGGCCCTAAGTGACAGCTTCCCCTCTGGTGCCCCAGACCTTCATTCTGACGCTTTATCGTGCGTATATGCTTGTAGGTCTGGCTACCCCTGCCCCTGTTGAGAATTTCTGGTGCCAAGTATGGTTCTTGACTCACCGTAGGTCCTCAGAGGATGCTTCACATACAAGTGAATGAACCGAACGGACATATGTGGTGATGGATGAGACTGGGGAGGTCGCTCGGACTGAATTATAAGGGCCTGGAATGCCAGGAATGTTAAGCTCCTTGGCAGTGAGGCCCTTTTCCTTCTAGGCTGGAAGCTGGGGCCTAGCCCTGTGGGCCGGGCCCCCGGCATTGCCCACAGTCTCTACCAAAAGCATGCCGCTGACAGAGGCAGCAAATTAAGAGGAGGAACCAGACCTGAAGGATGCCATTGTGACTCTTGGACTAGAAAGAGCAGAGCCACTGTGGCCTGGGGCACCTCCAGGTCCCAGGAGAGGCTGTCCCAGAAGCAGGACCCTGGGTGCCTGGACAAAGAAATGCAGGGAGATTCCGACTCGGAGAACCTCAGGCCTCCCTCTCCTAGGAGCCATGGCGGCTGCAGTAAAGTCAGCTGCCTTCTGAGACTTCCCTTAAAGGGAACCTCTTCTCCTTGGAGTCCCAGGAGTGAGTGGTACGTGAGGGGCATAGGTGTGCTCCCAGCGGTCACTGCAACAGCCTTAATCATCCCATAAAGCAAACCAGCTTAACTTGGATTCACAGAAAATGAGCCTTTTTTCTTACGTGGTGTTTAGCAACCGTTGGAGGTCATCTTTCATAGTCCCCTCTTGACGGTCCACGCTGAAGGGGGAGGCAGTGGGAAGGTGGGCGGAGCACCCGGCCTCTGTATGCAAAATGGCGGGGAATCCAGAAACCTCTTGGCCGTGGAAGTGGATTTCTGCTTGTGTTTACGTGTAGAGGTGCCTGGTATTCTCAAGTTTCACCATAAAGTTTCAAAATCAGCTTTGAATAAAGACAACTGAAAAGCAGGATCGCTTCCTCCCTCCTCCCCTGTTCACCTCCAGCCTGTCGCCCGGTCCTCATTTGGGATGGCAGCATGCTTCTAGTACAAAAACAAGCCAAGGAATAGGATTACAAGCTAAAGCCAGAGAAAACTTTGCAAGTTTCATTTTCAAATTGGTTATGTGATGTGGTGGTTAAGACGCTGACCCAGTTGAAACTTCTAGGCTCCATCAGAGAGCTGCGTTTAATGGCCTCGCCTGTACATTTATATTGGGAAAGGTGTGTTACTAGTTTCCCCAAAGTGCAAAGCCTACCCAAAATAGAGATTGAAGACTGGCTTTATCATCTAGTGAGTCAGTGCAGCTTTATCATCTAGTGAGTCAACATCAGCCAAGAGGAAGGATGAATATAGCATCATGATATTCTGCACGGGAAATCACGGGCAGGCACACTGGGGAGGGGGGGGGCGCGTTCTCTGTAACGCGGGGGGCTCTGTGTCTTCAGAGGACAGGCAGAGCCACTGTCAGTCTGCCTTCTGAGCTTTGTCAGGTGACCGTGTTCCAAAACAGAAGGTCTGTGCCCTCTTGTCCTAGTTGGGACATTCAGGAAGCACATTCAAACATACACGTGCCTTCCAACATGAAAAGGATTCTGTCTTTTGAAGACTCTTCCCTGATCCTAACATAAAGTTAAGAATGATTTGCCACATTTGAAGAAATGCCAACACTGGCATTTCTTAAGCCAGTGTCGAATGTCGTCCCTGATTATTCTGTTCCTAGGGATATTCAAGATACCCATTTTTGTCATGGTCCGTACTTTAAAAAAATGTCTCTTGCCCCATAAAAGCCCTCATAAAACAGCTTCCCTTAACACCCAGCGTGCTTTGTGGGGCAGCATTTTAAGTCCACAGCAAAAATTTAACATCAGGCACCTAAGTCATGGTTTGCCCATACTTCTTCAAAGTGCTGCAGCCCACGGGAGGACTCTTTGTCCCAAGGTCCCACACCTGCTGCCTGCTGGGCTGTTTGGGCACCAGCTAAGCTGGGGTGTAAATCAGGATTTGCTGTGGGGAAGAAGCCTTCTGGAGGCAGGTCCTTAGGAAAAGTCAGTAGGGAGCCAGCTAGAATCCAACATAAACCTGGATAGAGTGGACATTCTTCCCACACTGGCTTGAAAATGTTACACTTCCAGCGAATTCTGCTCCAAGTCTCTGGGGAGGGTGAGGGGCATTCTTCAGAGATGGGCTCACCCTTAGAAAATCCCATATTCACCCTTGCTTTCTCACCTTCTCATACCCCATAGACACTCTTCTTTGTCATAATTTGCAGAAAGCTTTGCTCCCCAGGGTTTCTGGCTGTGGGGATGAGAAAGACCAGTGTCCGTGTCAAAATGATTCTTGATAAAGGCGTCCTAGGTGTTAAATATTTATTTTAAGGTAAATGTTCTACTTCTGAGAGGTTAAAAAAACGAGTGTATTTTCACGCAGAGCCTCTTACTAGTCCGTGCATGAGTGTCTTTAGGCCTTTTTATTTAGCTCCGCAGCAGCCACCTTACAAACAGGATCCCTGAGATGAGCTGACAAGGATGCAGAAACGAAGAAATAAACAAAAAGCCATGTTAATTTCAAGCTTCAGTAGGAACACAAAAAGAAATATTAACATTCGCTGAATGACAAATAATGAAATGGCTAGGATTTTTTTTTTTTTTTTTTTATAATGCTTCTAGCAAGGTTTTGTAAGCTCTCATGGAATTTTCTCCCAGTCAGGTGGAGCACATTTATAACCAGCAGTGCCCCGGGAAGGTGGTTTGATAGGTGGTTTAATTTAAAGATTGGTACCTGCCAAGCATATGGTGTTGCTAAGACGATTCCATGGCCCCATTTATGCCTTTCTAGTCTACTTGGGGTAGCACATCTCCTTAGCGCAATCTTCATAATTGCTTGTCCGCTAAATGAAAATCACTTCACCTGGCAAGAAGGATGGTCACAGAGTTGTGGTGTGGTGGTGGTGGTGGTGGTGGTGTTTAATGTATTTGTGAAAAAGAAAAGTATGTCAGCCTCAGCTCCTATTTATTTCCTGTTTCTTTCACACCCACGTTCTTCAGAAGTCTGTCCTCTCACCTTGACACGGTGTTTCTCACACTGAGAAACACTAAGGCTCTAAAATTTGTATTCATGTGTCAGGAGGACAGAAGGCACTGTTAATTTCAATTTAGTAAATGTTTTTTGAGCACCTACTACGTGCACAGAACTGTGTGAGGTGCAGAGGCATGGAGTGTTTCATTGTAGAGAAAAGGTGGTGTGGCAAGTCAGAGGAAGGGGGACTTCTGTTGACATCCTCTACTAGCTGTCCATGCCTCTGCTGGATTATAATTCTCACACACAGGAGTCTGCCTTTCACTCTGTGTACTCAGCACTTAGCAAGTGTTTGGCACACAGTGAGCAGCCGACAGATGCCTGATGAAGGAGCTGATTGGGAGAACAAGAAAGGTGTAATGAGGTAAGGACCTATAAGCCAAACAGAGGACAGTTGAGGACCTTGACCTTGACAACAGTCAGTGAGTTGTGAGGGTGCTCCAGGTAAGGAGACCCATCTGGAAAGCCTAGAACGGGAACCACCTAGAGTTCAGGATGGTTCAACCGTGGGATTCCTATGGAGAGGTCAGCAAACTGTGGCCAGCAGACCACCTGCCAGGTGTCTGTGGCTACTTTTGTGCTGTGTCAGCAGAAATCAGTACAGTCGAGCTTTGAAGAATGCAGGAGTTAGGGGAGCCAACCCTGTGCATGGTTGAAAATCTGTATACAACTGTTGACCCCTCAACAACTTAACTACTAACAGCCCACTGTTGACCGGAAGCCTCACCAATAACATAAGCAGTCGGTTGACACATATTTGTATGTTGTATGTGTTACAGACTGTATTCTTACACTGAAGTCAGCTAGAGTGAAGAAAATGTTAAGGAAATCAGAAGGAAGAGAAAATACAAATTCACAAGACTGTATTATAAAAAAAATTCGTGTATAATTAGACCGGTGCAATTCTTACCCGTGCTGTTCAAGGGTCAACTGTGGTTGCCATATATGGCCTGCTGAGCCAAAAACATTTATTATCTGCTGCTTTACAGAAAGTTTGCTGACCTCTGCTCTAAAAGAACGTACAAGAATGAGTGCAGTTTCCTGAGGACCATATTGTAAAGTGACCGCCTGTATTTGGCTGTCTTGATTGGGGGACTGACCTGGCCAGTGGTTTAGGAAAGCTAATATGGGAGTGATTCAGTGGGGTGGAGCTTTGGGGAAGGAAGTGGGTGCAGAAAAACCAGTTAGGAGGATACTCCGGTAGCCATCTCTTCAGGCATTGTTGAAGAAAGTGCATCATTTTGAGTCTTATCTGAAAGTTGGCTCCACACGCTTTGTTCCCCAGACTAGAAACCCTCGCCTTTCTCCTGGTTCGTGCCACTAGTTTGGGTTTCCACCCCAAAACTCCTTCCAGAAAACTCAAGTCAGCCCCAACTAACTGATCACGCTCTTACTTCTAGTGTTGTTTGTATGGAGATGTGTGTCCTATCTCACAACCTGTCCATACCCCGAGGCCAGGGACTTTGACCACACCTCTCTCAGTGGTTAGCTAATATTTTGAATGTAACTACCTCTCTCAGTGGTTAGCTAATATTTTGAATATAACTAGACCTTTCTAAATGTTCGTTGATGATATACAGTCACTGAACAGGATGTGTTGTTGGAGGAAACATACCCTATCTCATTCCATAAATTAGTCAGAATACATCAGGCCAGTAATTGTAAGAGCAAGCATCTGTCTGTCTGATGCACCAACATCCATCAGATAAAAGCAGTTAAACCCACGTCAGTCATTTTGGTACAATAAAACTAAAATTAGACACAGCATAAATACAGTCAAGACGAGAACATTTATCCCAGTGTTCATTTTCAGATTGATAGAGACAGAATGATAAAGCATCTGGACTTTAGGTGCAGTTCAGTGAGATGGCTCTTACAGAGGAGAGCCTGGGGGATGGAAGGAAAGGGACGGCTGGGACCTCAAGTTCACGTCTAGCACCTCTTTCTCCTTGGGACCCTAAGCCCTCTCAAGGGTATGAAATGCAGAAGTTTTTGGAAATATAAATCAGGTTTTACTTTGTAATATTCATTAATGACCTAAATCAAGGGAGAATCTCCTACTTAACGAAGTAATTAATCCGCTCTGGGAATTGATGTTGAAAACAGGAGACTAATTGATTAATATGATCCCTGTGTTCATTTTTCTTCCTTCTGTGGAAAGAGCCGGCGTTCAGCCCACACCAGGTTTGGTGCTTGGGACTAGGCTAGATCATTCTGCCTGGAGTCAGCTTTGCTCTTCGCCACACAGCCTGACCCCCATCGCTGTGCTTTGGTTCCTGCTCCCCTCCACAAGGGAAGGCCGTGTCTCTAGCACTCTCTTTCTAAAACCTCGTGTATTCGGGCTATCTCCCCCCTTATGGATCTCTTCTTTCCTTAAGTCACCATTTTATCTAATCGATACCATACAGTTTAGCGTACGTATGGGATAATGGGAAAGGATTAAAAGATTAAAAGCAAATATTCCCCCACATTTTACATGGTGTGAAATCTGACCTCACTGAGCTGATGAACAGATTTCCTCGCAGCTCTGAGGGTGAGATGAGATCGTGGAAGGGAACACTCTTCATAAACCATGAAGTGCCACACAAATTCTGGCTATTGGCATCATTATGATTGTTGGCTCTATATATCTCAGTGTCTCCACTGCATGGATACTTAAGATCTCCAAACCAGAAATCAACAAGCTTGTAAACACCCTTTATGAATGGGCCTTACCCTGGGCCAGTTTGCTGGCAATAAAAAATTTTTTGAACTGGGTTCAAAGTTACCTACTGCCCTTGTAGGGAGAAGGAAAGAGAAGACCCACCTGAAACAAATAGAGAACTCAAGTGGCAAACCCCTGCGGTCCTCCTAGCCCCCGGAGCCCTCACACAGATGGCCTGACAGACCTCCGTCCCCGGGGGGCTCCCCAGCCCTCATCGTCCTACGTTTAGCCTTACAACAAGAAGCAGAAGATGTCAGGGCTGCTGCTTAGAGAGAGGGATCTGGCAGTGCGCTCAAGAGCACTGCTGGCTGACTGACTTTTCCTCTGTGACGGGAGAGAGACCTGACAGAGTATGAATGAGAACGAGGGTACATCACTGTCAAGGTCAGATGCCTGCACTACTATCTTCATTTGTTGCTAGCCAACATGCTCCTTCCGTTTGTTTCCATTGACAGTCTTTCAGTTCATCCTCTGCCCACTTTTCCCCTCCCCTCGGGCCCTGGAGCAGGGGGGCGGCTCTGTAGGTTTCTACTATAATTTAGCGGCCATCCTCCCCCAACCCTTTTTTTTCTTCTTCATACAAAATGTTCTAACCACTGCTTTTGTAATCACCACTGTTCTAACCACTGGGACTTTCTGTTCTAGGCAGATTTATTGCTATTAAAATATTTGTCTTAATTGTTGCAGGTGGTAAATTCTGCCTTATGGGCTTTGTTCCAACTTGCATTATTTTTTTGCAAGGAGGATACTGAGTAGGTTGTAAAAATACTAAATCACGCCGTGACTGAGAAAAGTGTGAATTCTTTATAAATGTAATAGCAGTTAGGGGGCACCTGGGTGGCTCAGTTGGTCTGAGCATCTGACTCTTGATTTTAGCTCAGGCCATGAACTCACGGTTTGTGAGATTGAGCCCTGCGTCAGGCTCTGCACTGACAGCGAGGAGCCCGCTTGGGATCCTCTCTCTCTCCCTCTCTCTCAATCTAAATAAATAAATAAATAAATAAATAAATAAATAAATAAATAAATAAATAAATGTTTAAAATATACACACGTATAAGTAAACATTCAAAATATAAGTATATGTGTATATATATTTATAATAGGGGTTAAAGATGAGGTAGGCACCCAGAAGACAGCCCATAGTGATTACATAATTGTGATTCTGGTTTAATGATCTTAATTAATTCTCAAGATTAATAATAAAATGGTACTTTTAATTATTGTTTTTAAAGTCCCCATGTTCTGAGGTTGGGACTTGAACTGACCTTTTTACGGCAGTTAATGGTTAATTGATATGACATAATTAGAACTTTCTCAGTTAGTTCTTCCAAACTTGACTATCAAAGATGTTTTATAATTTTTTGCCAACTTAAATAAAGGTAACATCTCCTTTCAAGTCACTAAGTCAGAGGCTGATCAATTCTGTTAACATTCAAGGGTTATGAGGTAGAATGTCAATTCCATGAGGGCAGGAATCTTTGGAGGGGATGAGTCTCTTTTATTCACTGTGTTATCTCTAGCTTCTAAAACAATACCCAGCATACACTGTGGTCACTGGATAAATATTGAATGAATGTAGACATCAAACTAAAAGAAGTCAATAAAAATCTTTGTGTAAAAATGCAGAGCAATATATTATGTTAAAAGTTTGAATGTGTAATTTTATTTTTTTTAATGTTTTTATTTATTTTTGAAGGAGAGAGAGACAGAGTATGAGTGGGGGAGGAGCAGAGAGAGAGAGAGGGAGACACAGAATTTGAAGCAGGCTCCAGGCTCTAAGCTGTCAGCACAGAGCCCGATGCGGGGCTCGAACCCACAAACTGTGAGATCATGACCTGAGCTGAAGCTGGACGCTCAACCGACTGAGCCACCCAGGCGCCCCTTGAATGTGTAATTTTAAACAAGAACCATAAATCTGCAACAAGTGGGAATAATGAAAAGTTCCTTGCCCATCTGAACTAGAGCATTCCATGCCTAGAGTCTGGCAATGCCCATTTCTAATAAATGCATTTGAACTCTCTTCATTAAAACTTCACTCCCACCTGAAAGGACTTTAAGAGAGTCTAATCCACTTTGGCACCCAGATCATATAAATAGTTCGTAATCGGCTTTAATTTTCTGATCTGCATTCAGCAGTATTTATAGAGACTGGCGTCAAGATAGGTGCAGAGCAATCACAATATTGGAGAAAATGTCACGTTAGCAGTTCTTTTCAAAGAAGTCTATAAATACAAAGTTCACCAGTGTTGTTTTCTATAAACCTGTCTTTGGTCTAATTACTATTTCTTTCAATTATTCTACCTTTTTACTTTTATAATCTTCTATTATTGTTTGATGTGCCAGTTTCATTCGGCTGAATTCCAGATGTAATACCTTGTTTTTAAGTATTATAAATACATCTCAACGTTCTCTCTGTGGCAAATGACTCTTTTGGTTCATTGTTTCGAATTGTGGGTTTGAAAAGTGTTACTTTTCAGGTTGCGATCAAAACTAGAAGAGACTGAAACTTGACTACAAGAAGTCCACGGGACTATGGCGAAAGCAGAGGTGGGGCTTGACCCTGTCCTTTGCTGCAGGCATCATCAACAATGACATGATGTTGCTCTTACCACCTGCAGAGCTGGGCAGGAGCTTCCAGAATCTTAATTAGGGTGCAGACCTGTGGAGACCCTTTGACCCTGTACTCCTCCACTAGCTGTGCCTCTGCTTGTAGAAGAAGAGCCTTCTTGTATGATTTCTGAACCTCCTCTGGTCCGCCTCCCAAACCAGCAAATGAGTTGAAAATGTGTTTAGTTTTTATTGTATCAGTTCCCACTTGCCAAATGCCTGAAGGCAATTTGACAGTAATTTAAACCAAATTTTTTATTTTAGTAAATCTAGTGAAAATAAATTTAACCCATTAACTGTGCTGTTTTGCTGTGTCTTCGCACTTCCATAAATAGAAGGTTAAAATAATGGGCATTACATGAAGTAAATAAAGCTTAATTATCCCAGTTTAAAAGTCAGCCGGGGGCATGCCTGTGCCTGGCTGCAGTGTTGACCTCATTGCCATCTGACTGCCATCAATAGCTCTTTCTCCTTAATCCATTTCCTCTAAAAGCCGTACTAACACATTTACAATGTTTGTAGTCCTTTTTCCTCCACATAATTGATGTGGTTCAGCGTTATTGAAGTTTTTGTGAGATGTAATCTCTGCGGTTATTCTGGGCTTTGGTACCCTCTTTGCATGTGTGGCTGTGAGAGTATGGTGGCTAATGAAACCTTCAGGGAGACCGAGGAATTTCCCATCGTGTGTGTGGCTTCATGATCATCTCTCCGTCTGCCAGATTTCGTCCACATAAGAACCATATTCGACAGATGGTTTTTGGAGGACCTGTTACAGTCTTGTTTTCTCTGTCACAAACGAGTCTTGAAAGGCTGATTTTAAGGAGACAATTTTAAGAGCTTTCTCTCTCAGTCTACAAAAGAAAAAAACCGGCTTATTAATGTTCTCTCTGTCTCAAATTATGGGAGTATAACTATCTCCCTTCTTGGGTTTCATCTCCCCTGCCACATCCCCAGCTCCTCCAAGTGAGAGGCCGCTGCTCCTGTTTATGGCTCATCCTTTTAAAGGACTTAAAATCAGGTTGAGTGCACAGTGACCCGCTGGCCTGGGGGACAGGTTGTGGCCCCCTGGGTGGGAGGAGGGCTCAGATTCTTCTGAAAAGGTCACTCCCTACCCTGGATGAGAAGCCCTCAATTTTTGAATGTAGTTGTTAGCTAAAGGGATTAACCCAAAGGAAGGGATTTTAAGGCCTTGTCCTTGGTTTTGTTGTTTTTGATAAGAAAATTGAATTGGGCTTTCTGTAAATTCACTACCTTATATAAGAAGGCACAGGTTAAATTGATCCGACCACTTGAGTCCTTCTATGGTTATTTGATTATTTTCAAAACATCTTGACATTTGAAAGGCATATAGACGAAAGGCAATCAATGTAAATAGTTACATTTAGAAGAAAAAAGGACAGACATCAGCCCTTTTTTATTTCACCATTTTTAACCACTTGGATTCAGAGCTGGATTTTGTCTCAATTAGACAGAAAAGCCACTGTCTCATCTAACGTGCAATTTGAACATTAACCAGACAATCCCCAAAAATCTGAATAACATTTGTAACTTTTAATCACAGACTTAATGGCATTACTCTAACAGAACTGATTTCAATTGTTAATTTCTTCTAATCAGTCTAGAAGAAATAAATGTGATAAAGCAGACACCCAGTTACAAAAGTAAGTCCTGCCCATTTCCCACAATGTTTAACATTAATCGAGCTTATTTGGTTAATATTGAGGTTATCGGACTGCGTTGCCTAAGATATTATGGATTAAGGGATGTGTATCATATGCAAATACATGCTGTCTTCCCCCTTACCGGGAAGATAACCCAAAGTTAAATAGATTGTATTCACTACTTACTACGTATGAAACCAGATTGTTCTCATGTGTAAAGAAAATTATGTTTTGTATATTATACAAATGTATGAAATTTTTTTTTTTAAAGAGCTCATTCTTTGTTGTTGTTTCCTTATTTAAAAGCCAACAAGTCAGTGCCATTTTTGAAATGGCAGTCACGATTTTAGGATCCTACAGCAGTGACTCAGCACAAGAGGCAGATCAAAAATGATAAAATTGAAATTAAAACTGTATATTTGTGTAGTCCCTCTAAAGGTCAATTTAGCAAATCATACCAGCAGCCATAAATATTTCTATATCCTTTCACCTGATAACCTCATTCCTTAAAATTATAAGTCATTAATTTTTTGGAAGCTGTATGAGTATTTATCATCACCCAACCATTGTTTTTAAAAATTGAATATTAGAGACCACCAAAATCAGCAAGCGAGCATTGAAGAATCAAAGTTTGAAAAATGGGATATTAATAGTCGGTGGGCTCTTGGATTACACGTGTAAAGACCAGAAATATACAAGAGTCATTGTAAACTATCGAGCGACCAAAGAGCACAGAATTGTATGTGCACAAGTGTATGGAAGAAATTTAAATGAAAAACCATGGAATTAGAGTAGGGATACAGATTTTTTTTTTAATTTAGTTTTTTTAATGTTGTTACAAAGTTGCTCGCTACATTTCCTGACACGTTTCCGCCATAGAGCACTTGCTGCAAGGAGGAACCTAAGAGATCAGTCAACACCTGCGCGTCATGTCGGCAAAAATAAGGCACCTCGCGGCATGTCGGTGCCATTTAACAAGTGACTCCGTCCTTTCCTTGACTGTGTGTCCTAACAGCCGTTGCTGACTCCCAGAGAGTCACTCCCGCCCTGGGAGAATACGTGCCCTAGGCTCCTGTCTGTCCAGTTAAAAACCTCAAGGAAGAAGGCGGTGTTTTGCCAGGGCATGAACTGCCGTTTGGCCCCCTGACCTCTCACCTTCAAGAAGTGCCAGAGGGTCCCTCATGGTTACACGGCCTCGGGTTCTCTGTGTTGCCATGGGGACAGCCCCCTCCATCTCCAGTCTCAGGACGCCTAAACCCCTCAGTCGCTGGGTTGCGGGTTAAAGAATAGCTTGGTATTCCCACCCCGTTGTAAGACTCTGATTTAACGAGTACTCTTCTTGACTTTCTAAATTAAAGAAGGGAGGGCCCAAACAGGTAACATACTTGCTCTTCATGTACACCAAGGAATTATTTTGGAAAATTGCCATCTCCAGAAACATGCTTACCATGTCCTGTCTATCTCTTTCTTGATGTGCTTTTTTGATGGGTTGTCATTGCCTGCCCTTATAGAGATGGGCTTCTATCAGTCGCTGTCCACCAGCGTGGCCTGTTGAGGAATTGCCATATTGAAGGCACCATCTGGGCATCTCAGTGTTTGAAAAAGAAATAGATCTGCCTTCTGATTTTAAAGAGCTTATAGTCTAGGGGCTCCTGGGTGGCTCGATCAGTTAAGTGTCCAACCTCGGCTCAGGTCATGATCTCATGGTTCGTGGGTTCGAGCTCTGTGTTGGGCTCTGTGCTGACAGCTCAGAGCCCAGAGCCTGCTTCGGATTCTGTATCTCCCTCCCTGCCCCTCCCCTGCTCATGCTCTGTCTCTCTCTCTTTCTCTCTCTCTCAAAAATAAATAAACGTTAAAAAAATTTTTTTAAGAGAGCTTATAGTCTAGTTGAAAACAGAACAACTAAAGAATGTCTCAGAGCTCAAGAAGAACAGGTCACATCACGAGCATTTGCTGCACCGAAAGCTGGGTGATCTTGAACAAATGAGCAGCAGAGTCAGATTAGCTAAGCAGATGGCTCTGGGTGTCCCCGGCGGGGTTGGTACGCATGTCAGAGAAAGTTAAGTACCAGGTGCTAATTTAAAGCAGATGAGTTTGGTAATGTGACAAGAATAAAGAGCAGTTGTAGATTTTTGGTAAGTGGGTAATGGAATAAAATTTGAATAAAAAGCAGTGGGCTGATTGACTAATGTGGCCAGGAGGCTGAAAACAGGGGCCCAGTCAGGAGAACCGGGTCAGGGCCTGCCTAGCTGGGACATGGGAAGACAGAGCAAAGTCCTATCTTGTACAGAAAAGGAGTCTGCTCAATTTCATAAAGTATTGGCTGTGGGATCAGAAGGAGGAAGGGTAACTAAGGGATAGAGCCAAAAGGAATTTGAAGCCTCTGGGAACTTGTTATGTTGGTGTGGATGACAAGCTGGGGACAGGGTACCTCTAATGAGATCAGAGGAGAGACTTTGAGCTGCCTATTTAAGTTGTAAACATCCAGTATCAGTAGGATGTTCATGTAGACGATGAAGGTATAGAATTTGGGAGCAATTAGGGCCAGAGATTAGATTTGTCAGTCTGTGTTTTGGATGAATTCATATGCAGAAGGAAAAAGTAGTTGAAAGTCAAGGGGAGGATTAAGTTAATGGTGGAGAGGGGGAGGGACGGCCGAGAAATGTAGGGCCACAGTGTGGTTCTGGGCTCACCTCGCTACAGAGCCCAGCGTCCTCCCAAGGGGATGTTGCAACACAGCAGTAAGGATGGAACCCACACTGTAGGAACCGAGAGAGTTTGGGGGGAAAGGCGTTTGAGAGAGCAGTTGAGAGAGGAAGACAGGCAAAGCAGATGATGGGGAAAAGATGGAAGGGGAATTTTGTCAGTTCCGGGGAAGTCTAAGTGGTTGTGGATGAAGGAAGGACAGCCCTGAAGCCAGTGACCAGAAGTGAGGAGAGCGGGTCCTCAGGGAGCAAGCCTGCCTGCCCGTGATGTCTGCTAGAGGGAGGACATGAAAAGCCCTGAGCACTTTGAAACAAAGGACATTGGGCCTGTCAGGACCGAAGGTAGAATTTAGGAGGTCTCTGGGCCAGTTGCTTCTAATCAATAACTTTGTCTCTAGGCTTCAAAGGCAGGGCATGTGGAAAGCACTAATCTCTCAGAGTTAAAATTTTACCTCCGAGTCTACGTGACTTTAACTTCTACATGGTATTTGTACATGGTATTGTATCCAGTGTCTCATGAGCCCAGTTTTACTAGAAGCTATTATTTAAAGTTTGTTTATTTGGTCCCTGGTGCATATAAATAGTGTTAGGATCAACCCTGCCCTTCAAACCCCCTCTTCGCTCAGCAGTCACTTTGTGGTTTATATCTTCCAGCTAAGTTGTACTGGTAATACTACCAGAGGCCTACAGCTGTGTGGCTCTTCTCAGTTTCAAAGAGCTTTGATGAGAGTCTCCACATCTGAACCTTGGGCAGTTAAGGAACCTGTGATGTTGTCCAGCTCCCGAGTGGCAGAACTGTCATTCAGACCCGGGCCCTGTGGCTCTCCAGCTGCACCTTGCTGCTGCCTCTGTGAGTGTAAAAAAAAAAAGAGAGCTCAACCTGGTGACCCTCCCCGGTCCGGTATCGAGGTTGCAAAGGCCATTTTCCTGTGCCTATGTGACTGGAAGCATTTAAATGAATACTGTATAAAATCAAAGTCACTAGGGATCAGAGTCGAGGGGAGATGCTTCATGGAAGAAGGGGCTTGCAGTGCACCTTGAAGGTAGGGTAGGAATTAGCGAGGCGAAAGCAGGGAAAGAGTTTATGGGCTACAGCAAGTGTCAGCAAGGATCAGGGTCACCAGTAGTGGTCAGAAAGGAGGCTTCCAGAGACAGAGCCCAAGGGGTGTGGTCCGGCCAGATGACAGAGGGCCCTGACAGTCAGGGAGCAGACTTAGGACCGGGTATGGGAGAGAGAGCTAGAAGAAGACCTACAGGAACCCAGGCAGCACCTGAGTGGTAAGCTTGTCATTGATTCCCAAGAGGATTCTAATAGGGGTTATTTGGCAAGTGGTTTCTAAGAAACTATGGAATGCTCACAAGATGCCCATGTGACTTCCCTGAGAAAAAAAGCATGCAAAATGAAAACCATTTATTTTCTCCACCGCATTCTTGGAGGGATAGATCTGCAGTGGGAGGGTCAGACAACAGGCAAATCCTTACCTTTATGTAGTGCTTTTCTGCTAAAAGTACATTCTGAATCTCAGCTCAGCATTTGATAAGCGTTCGAAATTCTGTGAGCAAGATGGACAAATATAGGCTGGACAGGGGTAGAGTTGGGTGGATTTTAGATGGCCGGAGGACCTCACCCAAAGAGCATAGGTTACATACGGATTTGTTCCATTCAGAGGAGAGTCTCTTAAAGCATGTCACAGGACTCTGTGTGAGTTAACTGGAAGAAGACACAAAAGGCTTATTTATCAAGTGTGTGGGTAACACAGACTTTGGAAGAACATCTAAGTTCCTGAATGATAGAATTGAAAAAGATCTAGGGGCACCCGGGTGGCTCAGTCGGTTAAGTGTCTGACTTTGGCTCAGGTCATGCTCTGACAGTTCGTGGGTTCGAGCCCCATGTCAGGCTCTGTGCTGACAACCCAGAGCCTGGAGCCTGCTTCAAATTCTGTGTCTCCCTCTCTGTGCCCCTCCCGTGCTCTCACTCTGTTTCTGTCTCTCAAAAATAAATAAACATTAAAAAAATTTTGAAAAAGATCTCAATAAGACAGAAGCATGAGCCAAATTAATCCTATAACATTTAGTAAGAACCATTTAGTCTTAGCATGTGAAAAAGATCAATTAACGGGAGAAACCTGAATTAATGGTAAAACGTATTAAAAGACTTTGGGATGGGAAAGGCTCTGGGGTAGAGTTATGTAAGGATAAGCAGTCCTCCCATATCAAATGGCTGTCACAAGGCTTAATGCAGTCTTAGGACAGAGTGAGAAAAATGGTATTTACAACAAGGGAGGTAATGGTCTCATTTTATCATATTTTGATCACATTCATTTTATTATGGGAGTGAGCAGTTTTACTTTTGATGTGAAGGGTGGTGGTTAAAGAATCTGGGGCTGTTTAGCTTGGAGGAGAAACACCTCAAGGTTCATAAAAACTATCTTCAAATCCATAGAAAGTTGCCATGTTGGAGACCCCACCAACAGGTAAATTTATCCTGCACTCATCCATGGACGTGCAGGGAATTCTAGGGTAGGCAGATTCTGACTCAGTGCGCAGCTCATCGTTAAACAGAGGTTTGATGAACAGTTGTCGGGGATTCTGGAGAAGAGGCTTTTCATGTCGGGTCTAAGGTTGTGCTTGTATGGTTTCTCGTGTATGTTATCCAGCATGTGCTGGAGCTGGCTTGTACCGGCTTGCAGGAGCTGATTGTTAAATAATCAGGAATTTTGCAAGCTGGTAGTGAAACTGTTGGTGGCTTGAAATCAGCCACGGGGACGGTATTTATACCACAGAAGTCCACAAATGTTATGGATCAGCCCCGCCCCACCGCACCCCCTCCCAGCGTCAGTATAGCAGCATACCACAGATATTGTCCAGAATAAAGAGTGTCTGTTAGAAGCCGGGATCCTCTGGAATGTGAAAGAGCAGACTGGGGAAGGGAACGCTCACGTTTGTGTCCTTTGGACTTTCCAGATTCTGTTTCTCTTCGTTGTACGCAGCTCCCCTCGTTGGTTTGCAAACCACTTCCTATCTCCCGCTGAGATCTGGGGCCTGTGAGTTTCTCTGTCACCAGATCTGCCAGGGAAACTCGAATGTCTTCTGTCTCTTGGAATAATTCTTTCCTTGTTATGTATCCGGACTGGGCTAGCCCTACGCAAGAGGTGGCTCCCACCCCGTTGTCAGCCACTAGCCAAAAGGACTGTGAGTCACAAATGAATTCAGCCATTGAAATGGGATTTAGAAACACCTGCGCTGTTGAGTACAGGTGCAAGGTCCAGCTCATGGATATAACAAAGCCTGCAAGCCACATGGCAATAACTGTCCAGATAATAGGGCTGTGTTAGTTGACCTCAGATCAGCCTCTGTCCCCACCCACGCCTTATGGCCGAGTAAATAGTGATTTTAATTCTCTTGTTTTATCTCTCATTTCTTTTTAAAGAGAGGATTTGAATAAAGTCTGAATCGTGATGTGTGAGGGAAAAGCAAATGTCCTGTGGTAGATCTGATAGGCAAATTCAGCTGTGGTCATGCAAATTCTATTTGTGCTTGTGCTAAGGCTCTAAGTAAAAAAAAAAAAAAATTATCTTACTGGTCTGATATGTCTACTATGTACCATTTGAAACCCCAGAGGCTGTTCTGTTTCCCCCATGATGCCTTCTCTCCACTCCCTCCCTTTTTTGGTTTCCCAGGAGACAGACAATAGCACCCAGAAATGGTTAAGCTGTGACCAGAAATGAGCTTCTAAAACTGTGAGAGGCCTTTCCAAATAACCGGTCCAAAGGTGATTTCAGAACTCGGGAGCAGGCAACTCTGAATCTCAACGTTCAGATTATAAACAAGAGAGTAGGAATATAGGTGTCATAGTTAACGTGCAGTGAGGTACTGTGAACCTGGGCCTACATCTATCCCGGAAATGACCAAACCAAGCAAAGATGAGCTATGTCCCTGTATGGTGATGGGGTGTGAAGAGGGGTCAAGGAGAGCTGAATGGGGGAATGAAGACAGGGAGAAAGGCCAGAAAAGAGACAGAATGCAGCTGTAGCCAAGCAGGAGTTCACAGTCCACAGAGACATGCCCTTTGAAGGACGGTCTGTGACAGAGGACAAAACAGGGAATAAAGACACAAACAGGATTCTTAAGGCAGAAGCTATAGGAATGAGGATCTTTTTTTTTTTTTTTTTTTTTTTTTTTTTTAACATTTACTCGTTTTTGAGAGACAGAGAGACAGTGGGAGTGGGGTGGGGCAGAGAGAGAGGGAGACACAGAATCCGAAGCAGGCTCCAGGCTCCGAGCTGTCAGCACAGAGCCCGATGCGGGGCTCGAACCCATGAACTGTGAGATCGTGACCCGAGCTGAAGTCAGACGCTCAACCCACTGAGCCACCCAGGCGCCCCTGACATGATGATCATTTTAACCGGAGGCCTGACCTGGGCAGCTAGGGGCCCAGGGAAGAATCCCACTCTAGAGGTAAAAAAAGCTGCAGCCACAGCCCAGGACTGGAATGGGGTTTACTGACCAGAGTTAGGACCCCTGGGCTCACAGCCTGGAGAATCTAGCAAAAGGAGGGACTTGAGGAAGATTACTTAAGACTTGAAAGAGTACAGAAAGAATGGACTGAATGCCTTTGAATTCAGCTGCATGAGACACGTACCTGAGCATGCTTCTAGAGCAGACAGTTTGGTTTGAATGGCCTAATTGTGATGTGCAGCAGGGAAAAGGTTAGGAAAAGAGATACTCTCAGGAGAGAAGTAGGGCAGTGAGGGAATTGTGGACACCAGGGGCATAGAAAAGCAACTGAGCTCAGTAAGGTAGTGCTCTTCAGTGAATAATGTCCCTCCTGGCTCCTTTGCCCTTGGTGGCCCCAAAGAAACAGGGACCCTCTTGTTTTTGGTCAGCCGCATGCTATTGGCCTGGGTGAGAAATATGTTCACCAGTCAGCATCCAGCCTTCGCCACCCAGGCTGTCGGAGGGGAATTAAGTCCTCCTGCTCTAAGGTATTCATCGTGTGTAATGAATCCGCTTTCCCCCCAGATTCCTGATGCTACATAAGAAGGTATAGTTACTCAGATGATTTTCTGTGATCTGTGGTTCAGATGGAGAACCCTCCTTGAGAAAGACTGGCCTTCATGACCTGAGACTGGCCTTCCCATGTGAGATCAGCAAACATTGTAGCAACCTGCCGGGGGTCTGCCTGAAGGTTGTAGGTGGCAGCTGTGATGGAGGACACTCGGAGCTAGGCACGTACAGAACCCAATCCCATCCCACCTTTGAAACATCTGCCGGCTTTGCTCTGCCATCAGAACTCTGTCTCCTATCTCTACCCAGGATGAAACCCATTTAGTAGTAAACCAAATCTGCGCTTCCGAAGGCTCTCCCGTGTCAAACCTTCCAGTAAGAGTTGGCATGAACTTTGCTCCTGTGAAGAAAATTTGGTTTTGCTTTCCCATTTCTCCTGGCTATTATTCTATGAAAATAATTTAATGGGATTGAAAACTCTTGGCTCCGTGTCGCTCAATAGCCTGGTCGTTTCTATAGCATACATTGAATGACTGAGTGAGTGAATTAAGCTTATCATTAAATCTTATGTATTGACACTCAGTTGGTCTTTACCCCAGTATATAAGGTGACTCGGTAGGAGTTATTCTCACCATTTCAAGTAGAGTAGACCTAGGTGTATAAATAACGGTTAAGTGACACAACTGGAAACACATGGTCAGGTAGGTGGCAAAGTTGGGCATGGAACCCAGGTCTCCTGATTCCTGACCCAGAATTCCTTAAGGGCATCTAGAAAAATGGTGGCCAGTCACATGGTATGAGACAAAATAAGTCAGCCAGTTGTGTTTTGGTGAGCACCTAGTGTATAATGACACTGTGTGCAGTGATGTGGGTGTCAAGAAAGAGAAGATGCCATAGTTTTGCATCAGGAAGCTTACAGCTCAATTGGAGAGACCAAACTATGCCCACAAACAACGGCCTCTCATGGAAGGTGGATGAAGAGAAAGAAGAGAGTTCTGGAGTGCATGTAGCACGTTCCTAGGGGAAGAATTGAAAGTGAATCTTGAGCAGAGACAGACCTGCATAACCAGACAGAGGCCGACAGGAGTGAGAGGCTAGCAAGCAGGGGCTTGCTAGAGCATCTGGCTGAAGGGAGAAGGTGCAGGTGCTGTCTGTCTGTAGAGAGGAAGGCACTTGAAGGGGAGATGTAAGAACTCCGCATAGGGAAGGCCTGAGGATCTGGACCAGTAAAGTGAAAAATGGAACAAACAAGGTCTGAAGGGACATCTGGGTCATCTTGAGCCGCCATTCTGACAGCACAGTCACGACCTGCAACGCCAAGGCAATTGCCCCGCAGAAGACTCCGGGCTGGTGTGAAGTGTAGCGGACAAGGTGGGGCTCTCGGTTAGGGCGGAAGCCCCGGTAAGCCTGGAACGAGAGGTGACAGTAGACCTGAACTCTGAGGATGTTTCGGGTCTGAAGAGGAGAGCGAACACACAGAAGAATGAGGTGAGAAGTGGGGCTCCCGGCCTGACAGTTCCTGGCGGAAGAGGAAGTTAGGAATTGTGCCCAGAAACCAGCTGGGAGACCACTCCAGTGACCCGGGTGAGGCCACGGGATTCTGGCGCTGAGAGTGAAGAGGGGGGAAGGGGCCTTGAGGTACATACCCCAAAGGCAGCAAAAACTGGAGGGCCTCACTTGGACACGAAGGAAGAGTGGTTTTGCCACCATAAATGAAGCGGTTGGGAAAGGAACCCCGTGTTGGAGGAGAAAAGGTGATGGCTCCACCCAAGGCATCCGAAGAGAGACTTCTTCAGTCTTTGAGGTTTTAAGGCCAGGTGGACAGAGAACCCAAGGAGAGGGCGGAGCAAGGCATGCGACTGGCTGGCCGTTGGTGCCTGGCAGTGAATGTGGCGGGAGACCGCCAGGGTCTGTGATGAAAGGGAGAGGAAGCAAAGGAGGGCAGCTGAGGAGGAGGCCAGAGGAGCCGCACAGAAGAGGGCGGGTGGGTGCGAGAGCAGTTCCTCTCCTTGCCTGGACTCCCGACTCTTCTACAGGGACCTGTCAGGAGAGAGTGCTCTTGCTTTAAAATCATAACCCAATTAATAGTCATGTTTCTAAACTAGAAGTCTAAGCATGCACTTAGATTGGATTTGTGAGTTGCTTTGGAAGAGAAGGAAGGTTGTGTAGACCACCTGGGAGCAGTCTGTCAGTGGGAACAAGAGAGAACCTTGAGGAAGGGACTGTGGACTGTTTAAAAAGGAAGGAGAGAAGGGGAAAGGAGAAAAGGAAAAGGCAGCGAGCGGGACCCCTCACCGTGTGGGGTCAGACCCCTACCCTCTGTCTCCTGCGCCCACCCAAGGCCTGCAGGCAGCCACCTCCCCGTCCAGCAGAAAGTTCTCACGCAGAGTCTCCCCGTGACGTCCCTACACACCTCCTTTGCACCGCGCCTTATGGCTTCATTGTTCCAAAGGGAAGGCTGAGATTTGCTTATTTATCCTAAGTTGCTTCACTTGTTGTTGATTTGTTTGCCTTCCCAGTACTTCCCGCCATGATTTCCCTGGTTTGCCTCTGTCGTAACTGTGGTCCCTAAACTACATGTGGTTAACGCCATTAATGCTGCACCTTGTGGCCACTGGGAATTCAGTCACTTGCTCCCGGGCACCTCGTCCCCAGGCTTAGGACCCTCATTCCTAGAGGCACGTTTCTATCCAAGTGAGTGCCTCCCTGGTCCTAACAGCCCTCGTGCAGAGGGATTCTCTTCCGATGCTCTTTGTTGCCTGTGGATGCATGATTGCATGTGATCAGGAGGAGAGCGTAGCTCGCACCCTAGAATCATGGTGTTGGCAAGGACTTCAGAATCACCCTATTCAACTGCCCACTCACAGGAATTCCCTTCAACAGCTTTTGTTTAACTTATTAATAGCCTTTTTTCTGGATTTAAGCTGTTTCCCAAAATAAATATTGGGTGGGTGATCCCAGCAGTGGTTTGAGAGTTGATATTACCAGGAATAGCAAGAGGAGCAGGCTTTTTTTGAAAGCCAGAATTTTGCTGGCCTTGGAAGGATCCGCGTCGTCGTACTGGTCCTTCCCGCACAGGCTTCCGCTCTCTTGCCGATCACGGCCCCCCTCCGTGGAGACGGCACTGGGTGCCCTCACGGCCGAGGCCCAGTGGACCCAGGCGACGGGCTCAGTGAGGCCTCAGCCCATGGCACAGGTGCAGCAAGGACTCCTCCCCTCCCCAAATGCAGTAGGCAGTTCCAAAGATGGGTTTTTGACGTTGAACTTGGAACGCCCCGTTTGTGCAGCAGCACATGTGTCCCGTGCCATTCAACCTGTGTGAACGTGGACCCATCAGGTAGGTCTGTGCACCGCTGGGACCTCGTTTGACGTTTTTCCGTTCAGCATGCTGGGTTGCACACAGATTAAACCGTCTCCGCATTAATAAAGGCACAGTCTTGGGGCCCGGGAGGCGTGGTTTGCTTCCCCCCCATCCCCCACCTTTGGGAAGGATCAAACATCGTACAGGTGGGCAGGCTTTGCCGACACACCATAAAACTTGGAGAGTCCCATCGCTCGGGGTCGGTAGTCCCCGGGCTGTGCTTCTTGAAGCGCCAGAAGCTGTTTCCTTTGCTCACGGATCACCTCGGTGGCCCACGTCGCCAGCGCAGGGCCTCCTGCCATAGGTCTGTCAGGCCTCTGTGGGATGCGGTGGCGATGGGGAGGCGAGAGTTGTCCCATAAAATCTCTAAGCCCACTGCTGTCCATCTCACGGCACTTCACAGTCCTCAGCACCGCATTTTCCAGTTACTCATGTTGAGAGACAAATGCCCTTGTGTCTGCACTTTGTGAGTGAAAGAATCAAAGAATAGCTTATTGTCTTACCTCCGGGCTGAGGCCCAAGGAGCTCAGCAGTAGTGTTTTCTGCCCTGGTGCCCTCTGCCCCTTACTCACGCAGGCCTAGCCCACCGTGTCCTTTCCTTGGGTTCTGCCTCTGCCCCTTCACTCACGCTGTCCTCCAGGCTGCAGACCCTGGCCATTCTCTGAACTCTCTGAAGTCTCCCTATCCCTGATGGTCTCAGGAAGTCCTGCCTCCCTGAATTCTCCTCTAGTCTTCCCAGCCCAGAGTGAAGCCCCCCACAGTCCATTAGAGTTAAAGCTCCCTGAGGGCAGAAAGCATCGTTTTCTGTTAATTACCAAATACCAACCAACCAGCCCACAGTAGTTGCTCAGTAAATATTTGTTGACAGGAAGACAGCGATTGCTGTCTATAAACTTAGCATCTGTCCTATATTACTTCTGTCTTCATTCGTCTCTCTATACACATACACCAGACGCTAAGCTTCAGAACAGAGAGCAGGGCTTTGTATCGCCCTCTCACAGACTCTGGGACACACTAGGAGCTCAAGAAATACTGGTGATTGAGTTTATTGCATAATCACTCCTACATAATGTTCCCCGAGCGTGGGGTGGGGGTGAGGAGGCAGGCACGGTGTCTTTCTCCCGCCCTCTTATATAAAAACCACCTAGAGCGGCGTTTTAAGCAAGCAGAAGGGTCCCCTTTCCTCCTACCCAGCACTTGACTGTTTAGGGAGGATATGAAGGCCATGATGCTGTTAACATTATATTCCTTTTCTAAAAATTTGCAAAGGACTGTTTGGAGTGTTCAAGAATCTGTTATCCAGTGGTTGGCCAGTTAATTCCTGAGTAAGCCACTTTGAAAACTGATGATAATCCTGTTTCAAACGGAGAGTTGGGAGAGGGCCAGAAAGGGTATATTATTGTATCTCGTAGGAGGGGAGAATCCGGCAGAGAGTCCCTGAGTTATGGCGCCACAGCCTTCCTTTCTTCTGTTATTGTAAATTGTTAGGGTAGAAAGCCAAATCAGCAAAGTGAGACTCCAGCATTGCACTTCCTCTCAGCCCAGGTCTTATATAATGAAGACCTTCGTAAACAAACATTGCATAAACTTAATGTGGGATCTCTCCTGTTAAAGTTCATGCTGTTTAGTGTAAAGCGGAATAATGATTTCACATTTCTCTCAAGTTCTAAGGTGTCCCTTGCTTCTGGGGTAGTTTAATAAGAGAAAACTAGTTTCATGCCCCTCAAAAGTCCCCAGGGTTCTGCTAAAACAGTACTTTTGCCTAGCTCCTCCCCTTGCCTTCCTGCCTCTCTCCTAGGAGTCTCAAACTCAAGTGCCCGTAGTAGTAGTAGCCGCACGCAGGTAACACCAACACCGGTGAGCTGGTGAGGTCAGAGCAGGTGGCTCACAGGTGCGCCGCTTAAAGGGGCCGCGCGCGTCAGCCCAGGTGCACTGTTGCTAAGCACGAATGTGTAGCCCAGAGTTTGCCAGGGCTTTGGATTTTCGGGAGAAGCTGGAAGGGCAGGCTTTTAGGAAATATCACCTGATTTCCAAATGTTAATACGTAATTTTCAAAAATTTGTTAAATCCTCTGCAGGCCAAACCGCTTACGGCTCTGTGTTGGATACTTTCCATGGGAGGGTAGTCTGCAACGTTTATTCGTCCCGTCGGGCCTTCCTGCCTCTGCGCACTTGAAATTCCCCCTCAGGTATCATTTTCATTGTGCCACCCACCATTTTTAGGGAGTATTTAATTAACTCCCATCCAGGGCATCTGCGGCTGCAGGGAAGGGACCAAACGGAGTGTCTCCTACAATGTTGGGTGCCGGGCAGAGTCTCCACTAAGGCTTGGGGAAAGAATGAGTCCCCAACTTCTTCTCTGTGCTCTGTCCTCTCATAGAGGCATATGCCCATACGTGGGCATCACCCACGGCCGTGCAACAAATGACCCCAGAACTCCGTGGCTCCACAGAACAGTCTACACGTATTCTCTCCCCAGTTTCTCTGGGCCAGGAACTTGGCGGCCACTTGTCCAAGGACTCGCCTGGTGGGGGGGGGGGGGGGGGGACCGTCCGTGGCCGCTCACGCTCATGGCTCACAGTCTGTGCTGGCGGCTGGCAGGAGGCCTCCGCTCCAGGCCGTGTGGGTATCTGCACGGGACTGCTTGAGTGAGCGTCCTCACAACGTGGCACTGGCTTCTCCCAGAGCCAGTGATCCGAGAGAGAGCAGGGCGGCCGCCGCAACGTCCTTTATGACCTCACAAGTCATTTCTGCAAAATCCTACTCAGTGTCGGAGGGGACCACCCAAGGACCTTGCCGGTACCAGGAAGCAGGCATCAGTGGGAGCCATCTTAGAGGCTGGCTGTCATAGGCCCTCAGGAAATCCTTCTCAGGCAGATAATCCAGCACTGGAAGTAATTTTTCAAAAACCTTAAGGGAATAACAATGATGTCATAGTGATGCATACCTGATGATCATCCCGTTTACTATTGTGTTCTTGAGATCAACCTCAAATTAAATTGACATCTTTTAACACATCTTAGAAACGTCTTCCCTAGATATGTCTAAAATCATTTTTTTTTTAATAGTTTTAAAATTCTACCTGGATCACCCCTTAGAATGCTAGGTACAGATGTACACCTGCTTTTCAAGGAAACCCTTTCGATTATTGCTTACCTCTGTCCGCCTCACGGGGGTATTCTTTGTTCTCATAGTCTCTCAGTTGCCTGAGATGACACTTCTCTACTGAACCTAAGGTTTTTTAAGGATTTGAAAGGAAAATCCCCAAGAAGTAGCATCCTGAATAAAGAGTAGAATCCTTTTGATATATTAATAGCACTTGTGAACACAAATAGCCCCCAGAGATTCCCGGGGGCCCTCCGCGTTGGTAGGAGGGGTGCCCATAAATCAGAGGCCTCAGACAGGGAGAGGGGTTACCCTTGTTCTGCCAGGTTATCTATTTCTGGTACCTCCTTTCCAGCCTCCCACCCCCAACTCAGACAGCAGGACTAGAGTGGACGCTGCTGGGACTTACACACACACACACACACACACACACACACACCCTCAGGCTGCACATTACCTTTGCCTTCTTCAAGACCACCCTTAGTATTCATTTTAGCCAGATTTCACCTGAATAAAAATGTTAAGGGGAAGAAAAGGTGTCCCAACGTGATTTCCCCCAGGAAAATCCCCCTTGGTACCTAGTGCTTATTTGTTCAATAAACAAAACCTTAGGCTGGGAATTGAAGGTCAACACAAGCAGAATCCAGGAGTGTGCACCGGGGCTACGGAGCCGTGCCACATTTGCGTGTGCACCTGGGGAGGAGGGTCTGGCATCGCGCGCGCGCGCGCGCGCACACACACACACACACACACACACACACACACACAGAGCGAGCCCCACCCAGTTTGCCTTGGCGGTGGTCACCGAGTTGGGGTGCTGGTAAATGGAAATGAAATGTATAATTCATAAGGCCGAGGTGGTGTGCAATCTGTGGAAAGGGGGTTGGTAATTACAGAATTGAGAAATGAGGCTGCAGTGTTGTAAGTAACCTTTCTAGGTTAGAGGCTGCTGTGATAGATGGCCTGCATTGTTCTCTTTCTGACCTTTTTCTGAACTTCCCCTTAGAAGAACAGAGGAAATACAGTTCTGCCTTTTCCCATATTGTTTTTGAATAATACCTTCAGATGCCAGCTTTTAGCATTTCTGTTCTTCCGTTTGGGCTTTTGCTTCCCCCCGCCACCACCCCCCCCCCCCCGCCATGCTTTGCTGCTTCCCGTAGAAAAATCAGCTGCTAATTACTTTATCCCAGTCTTAATGCTAAGCACAGAGGCTACACAAATATTTGTGTACGTACTGTGTACGTACAGGAAAAGGAAATAGCCCTGCAGCATCCTTTCTCTCCCTCTGCCCCCACCCCACCCCAGCCACGCAGGGCACTCCTGAGAATGGTCCTCTCAGGTAACGGTGCAGACGGACCGGTACGGAATGTGTGGGTCATGGCCGCTCGGTCGGAAGATGTAAGAGCCAAGCTCGCACTTGCAGAATGGAGTCGTTTTAACCAGATGTTAACGTGCACGCAGGAATCACGCTCATTCACATTTAAGCTATTGATGCAGTCCTAGGGGAAAAGAAATAACAAGGCTGGGGAACGTGTGCTGTGTGTCTTTCGTCAACCTTTCCTCCGTGCAACCTGAAATACTCAGCCGTGTGCCCTCCTCCCTTCCCTCTACCCGTACTGATTCCCTGGTCTGAACAGTGAGTCCCTGGTGCTGCCCCGTAACTTTGGGCTCTGTGATCACCTGAAGCCTATCACATCAGCCCCTGTGAAGTCAGGGAGCCCCGGAAGAGAGAAGAAGGAAGATTTCTGTTTGGTTTCCACACAAGTAAGCGTCGCCGAAGAGGCCGCGGGATAGTTTCACTTAGCCTTGCAGTTGAATCTAGAGTTGAATGTCTGGGGTATTTGGGGTTGTTTTGTTTCTTGAAAACCCAAGTCTTTGGAGACCAGATGAAAAGGAACTAGACAGTTCTGTGTCAGAGCCCTTCAAACTGAGGACAGAATTTAGTTAGCTCCATTTAGTTGGTTAATGCTGATTGAACACTTGCTGTGCGCAGAGCCACCACCCGCAGAAGGAAGCAAATATAGGTTCTTTCTCCTCAAGGAACTTCTGATCTCGTGGGGGAATCCAGGGCAGGCCTGAATGCATACGTACCTAGACCTACTTACATAGCCGGCACTCCACAGAGGCGAGCGTGACAGGCAGGCACTCAGTGCCTTTAAGTGATATTTCAGAACTTCTATTCTTTGGCAAAAGAAAAAAGCTGAGCTTGTCACATCAGTCATCGCTGCCATTCTTTCAAACGTCCATTTAATTGCTTATGGGGGCTTTTTTTATTTGAATATTTGAAAATCTCCCTGGGCGCCTTCTTTCTTCCTGTCTTCTCTAGTTATTTCTTTCTTCGTCTCCAGGTAGATAGAGAGCGTCTCCTTTCTCACCCACCACTTCTCCGCTTATAGGTATATTTTAAAGATACAAACTTCCTCTGCCAAGCCTCTCCCATTAAAAATAAATAGAGCTTTGTCGGTTTCTGTTCAGATTTCCCCACGGAAATCCCCATTATCAGAGAAGAACTCCGAAGAGCTGCTTGCTCCCTATCCCTTCCCTTACCTTAAAATACATACATGCATGAACAAACGAGCAAAAAGTAAGAAGGCCCTGTGTTTACTTCGTTCTCAGATAATAGGTCCAGTTCAGCAAACATGGCATATCGAGCACTTACTTTATTCTTGCACAGTGCTCAGCGGTAGGGGAAGAAGGATGAAACCATAACTTCTTCCAGGTCATGAGTGTGAATGAAGCGTGACAGCCGGTGTCTGTGGAGGGCCCAGGACTCTGCAGGGTGCTGTGAGGTGAACAGAGATAAATAACGCAGTCTGCCACTTCGAGATGCATCCAGTCTCATTGAGAAGCTGATTTTTAAAAAGCATTTGTTTAATGTTTCTTTAATTTTGAGGGAGAAAGAGAGAGAGCACAAGCAGGGGAGGGGCAGAGAGAGAGGGAAACACAGAATCCAAAGCAGGCTCCAGGCTCCGAGCTGTCAGCACAGAGCCTGACGTGGGGCTGGAACCCACAAACCGTGAGATCATGACCTGAGCCAAAGTCGGACACTCAACTGACTGAGCCACCCAGGTGCCCTAAATAGCTGATTTTGTTTTTTATTTCTTTTTTAATTTTTTAACATTTATTTTTGAGAGACAGAGAGAGAGAGAGAGAGAGAGAGAGAGAGTGTGTGTGTGTGTGTGTGTGTGTGTGTGTGTGTGTGTGTGAATGGAGGAGGGCAGAGAGAGAGGTTGACACAGAATCTGAAATGGGCTCCAGGCTCTGAGCTGTCAGCACAGAGCCTGACGCGGGGCTCGAACTCACGGACCAGGAGATCATGACCTGAGCCGAAGTCGGACGCTTAACCGACTGAGCCACCCAGGCGCCCCCCGAGAAGCTGATTTTAAAAAATGATGACTGTCAGTGCAAGAGCTGAACAGGCAGCCGGTGAGCTGTGGGAACACGGAACAGGAGGCCACCTCGGGCAGCGTAGACTTCTGGAGGAGGCAGGATTCCAGTCGAGAGCCCAGAAGTCTTCAGGCAGTAGCCAGGAGAGGTGCTTTCCAAAGAGGTAAACTGGGAGCACCGGGGGTGTCCAGGGGCCCCACCCCAACCGCTCTGACGAGTCTGGAGGCTTCGGCCTCAGTCCCTGCCTCCCTCCTTCCTTTCTCGTCGCTCTGCCTCTTGAGCTCCACCGACGAGTGGCATCTCCACGACGAGCGAATGTGCTGGTTCGCTCATTTGGCTAGACTAGTGTTTGGTGCCCAAGACAGCAAAATGAGCGTCTTAATCTCTTTTGCTGGAGGGTGCTCCATTTCACAGGCGTGCAGGAGAGTCCCAGTTCTGGGACTACAAAGAGGCCCCATTGTTTATGGGAAGATAGGGCAGCGGTCCCTCTTCACGTAGAGGGACACTTCCGCCCCTTCCACTGTGTGCTCCACGCCACAGTCGGCCCAGCGTTTCTGACAGTGAGGTCCAGCGGCCGTCCGGTGGGTTCCGTGCCTCCGTCCCCTGGGGTTGAAGGTTCAGACACCCTTGAGACGTGTGTCTGCTGCACGTCAGCACCCCCTAGTGTGAGTTGGAAAGAGCCAGCTTAGTTCTTCCTCGGGACCCAAGCAAAACACAAGAAAGCAAACTTGGGCTTTGTTGGTTTGGTTTTGTTTCAGCTACTTTAGGAAAAGCTGAATGTTGGAAGGCTCTCCCTAAACAAGCTGCCCTTGGCTGGACCCCTAATGTTTACGCCCATTTTGTTTGGCAAAATTCCTTCTGGAGCAACCAACACCAGCCGCCTTGGGAGGTCCCTCCTTGTCCTGACCACGGCAGGTCCTAACAGGCTGTGGCTAAGTCCACCATGTGATGTTCCCTGCCATAGACTCGGGGGAAGGCTGCACCCTCATCCTCTGCTGTGGGCTTGGTCTCCTGGCAAGGCCAGAATGGTATGCCCTTGCCCTGGGAGCAAGGCCGGCCTCTGCCACCTGGCTCCTCTGGTCCCACTCACACCCACTCACACCTGGGTGCTTAGAGACAGGACGCGTCCTGTACGGCCTGGGCCAGAACCAACCACACTGGCCGGCAAAGGCTCCTGGCTTTACTTGAAAACTGGCTTAGCTGGTGTGTTAGCAGGCACATCTTTCTCCGTAATTTCTCTCCTAAAAGCGCAACGCAGGGAGGGAGGCCTCTTCTGAGGCTGTGGGCACGTCCCTGTTGCTGCAGTGGAAACTGACCCTCCGGCATGTGTCTGGCATCTTCACTGAGTGGAGTCTGTTTCGTATCTCAGGTTTCCAGCTTCTGCTCTCTCAGCTGGTGTATCTCCAGTCAGTGACACTGAATGCACCTCCCTTTCAAAGAAGGAGCAAGTTTCCATCTTCAGTCCCTGTTCCTTATCCTAGGCCACCAGCTATAAAGAATGCCTCATGATCTAGCCCCACAAGCCGCATAATCAGATAGTGCTTTGTAAGGAAAGGAAATACCCCAAGGATGAGCCTGGTCTTCATAACAGTTCGCTTGCTAAGAGTTGTGAACCCCGGGGCTTCTCCAGTGCAGGCCCGGGACCCCTAGCAGGAAAGCATCATGATTCTCCAGCCCTGTGTGAGTTCATTCATTCATCCAACAAACATCTTAGAGTACTCACTGTGAACCGGTTGAGGCTAAATATTAACCATACGTTTACTGACATTTAAGTCGCATAAGTAATCTTACCTTCTTGGTGTGCTTTTATCTGGGGTAGAGAGGAAGCTTTGAATTGATTGTTTAGTGTGAAAGAGGCCAGCCTTTTCCCGCCTGGCCTGACATCTCGTTTTCACTCCATTGGTGGGTAACGTATCACCTCCCTGAATCAAGTGAAGGCGCTGCATTTGCAACTGATCCACAGGAATTGAAATTCCAAATTCCCTCCCCGTGCAGAGAAAAGAGGTGCAGCCTCCGGAAACTGAAAGGTGACAGCAGGTGGTGGTGGGACTGGAGTGTGGGCAGGCTCCCCAGGGAAGCTCTAAATGCACGGTGCAACGCTCAGTTGCAGTCAACAGACTAACAACAAAGCAGAAGAAAAACAATCAACCGAAAGAACTGAAAAGAATGTCTGAGGTTTTTGTCTCCTTTCTCTGTCAGCCAGCTCTGTCGTCTTCCCAGCTCCCGGTCTTTGCGCCGAGCCCTCTCAGTCGGAGCTTGGATCTCCCTCTAGCCTGCCTGTTCAGGAGCCTGCACCCTGAGGCCTGGGGTCCACGCCGCCCTCCCGATACACAGGGAGCACGGGCACCGTGGCCTGGGCAGAGGGGACGGCGCGCGGGAGGGAATGTGCAGGGGCGTGGCCACACGGGCCGCGTTCTGTTTCTTCACCTGGCTGGTAGGGGGACACTGGTCATTGCTTTCTGAGAAGTCACTGAGCTATATGTTTTTGCTTTGTGTACTTCTTTGTATGTGTCTTATCTTATACAATAAAAAGTAATTTTATCAAGATAAAAAAGACTTTAAGATAAAGAACCTGCAGGGGCGCCTGGGTGGCGCAGCCGGTTGGGCGTCCGACTTCAGCCAGGTCACGATCTCGCGGTCCGTGAGTTCGAGCCCCGCGTCAGGCTCTGGGCTGATGGCTCAGGGCCTGGAGCCTGTTTCCGATTCTGTGTCTCCCTCTCTCTCTGCCCCTCCCCCGTTCATGCTCTGTCTCTCTCTGACCCAAAAATAAATAAACGTTGAAAAAAAAAAATTTAACAAAAAGAACCTGAAGCAGTGTATGAGTGAGAAGAATCGGTATGTGTAGATACATGCAGAAACCTGTGATTCCATTGCCCTGGTTGACGGTGCTTCCACAGACATTTATTGAGCACGTACCTTGGCAAAAAGTGAGAACATAAAACATAATATTACGGTCCAGCAGGGTGTGGGATGCAAAACCAGGCCTTGTCCAGCATCCCTTGGCTTCGTGGCAAAGGCACCAGGGACCAGACTGGGAGATACAGGCAGAGTCGGCACAGTGCATGTCCACAGGACTAGGAATTACAGGGCAGGGTGAGTGTCTTTGAAATGACCCATTGTGGGGTCCAAGCTGATTTCTTCCCAGGAACATTTCTCATTGAAGTTTGGCAGGAATTTAGAGGCTGACATCAGAATGTACTCCAGACATCTGAGAAGCGGTTCCCGATTTATACGAACGTCATTAGAAGCCTTTGGAGATTAGGTTCCAGATCTTTTCTTCTGGTGTGCAAGCAAGGAAGTTAGATTTCGGTGCTGCACTTTGCAGAGTTGAAACACAGTGGCAGGACCCCAGGATCAGCATGGAGGCAGAGTGGGGGTGGGGAACACACAGTTGACCCTTGAACAGCATGGGTTGGTAGTGCCTGGTCCCCTTATACACAGGCTTTTGTTTTTGGTTTTGTAAATACAATACAGTACTGTAAATATATCTTCTCTTCCTTACAGCTTTCTTAGTAACATTTTCTTTTCTTTAGCTTACCGTATTGTAAGAATATGGTATATAACACATATACGAGTATGTGTTAATCGACTATTGATGTTATCAATAAGGCTTCAGTCAACGATAGGCTGTTAGTAGTTAAGGTTGGGGGAGTGCCATGTGGACTTGGGACTGCATGGGGGAGCGGGGTTTGGTGCTCCAGCCCCGTGTTGTTCAAGGGTCGACTGTATATGTATTGAGTGCACATCCAGGAAAGTCTTACTCAGAGCCAAGATGCTCGTGGCCAATACAAATAAAACTGTCACTCTGATTCTAACACTACCCTGGAAATGGTCAGTCGAATCAAAGAAGCCAGCTTCCTTTGGGAGACTGTCCAAATGTGACACGAGAATGATGACGGCATCTAGACCCAGCCGTGGTTATTACAATCAGCCTTCCATACGGATGCACTGAGTTGTTCTTGCGTCCTGAGCGTTTCTCTTGGTGATAGCTGGAGATATTCAGCCAACAGAATCGCTGGGGAGGGTCTTGAAGTGATGCTCACCAGCACACAGGCACACGGTGTCATGGACATCAACAGTGTCGCCGGAGGTAACACTTCTAGGACATCTGTGCAGGGATTTGGGCGCATGTATATCGTTGAGCTGGAGCCACCCACAGGCATGAGTGGGGCGTCTTGGCTAGCTCTCCTTCCAGAGTCAGAGCCTGGCCCCCTGTGGCGGCCCTCCACCACAGTGCCGTCCTCAGCTACTTACGGGGCAAGACTCCTCCTCAGTGGAGCGTGTCTAGAAACTTAAGGTCCACAGCGTTTGGTCAGGCCATCACCTGCAGACAGGGTCCACATCACCTCGGCTCAGTACAAGCTAACGCAACAAGGGAGCTCCTGGTCGGCCTCACCCCGTCGCTCGTCCCTGCAGCTGCATCCCTGGGTCCCTTCGCATCTACCCAGCCCCCTGGTCAAAGACAAAGCTCTTTCTCTCACGTCTCCTGTTCACTAAGGAAGCTGGGTCTTTCTCAAAAATCCCAGGTTGGCCGTGGCTTCGCCAGGCCCCCCGGATCACTATTTCGATCTCCACTGGACCTTCCTGGGTCCCCCAGACGTGGTATGAATGCATCTCTTAGGAACGCTGCTCCCCATTTTCCTCGCAGCCCGCCAGTGGCCAGAGGATGTATCCTCTCCCCACCTGGCCGCCCTGCCGTGCTCCCCTGCGCCCACCCTGCACGCCGTCTTCCGTGCAGATCCTTCAGCTCTGCGGTTCAATTTCTCTAAAATAGCCTCCTTCTAGTCCTCGGATTTCTCCTCTTTCTCCGGTCCTGTGTTGCTTTGATGTGACCCCTTGCCTCCCACCCCGGGTCACCAGCACACATAGTGGCTCAGAGCTCATGTCAGCGTTTCCAAGTCCCCTTATTTTTGCAGCGGAAACGTAAGATTGAACAACCCATCTGAAATACAATTTTACATTTTGATTGCTTCTGCCCCAGCCATACTGAGGTTATTTTCAATCTACATATATTTGTGGGAACGGGCTTTTTCTCTGCAGTTCAATTCAAGTACACCTTATAATATCAGTGATTATAAAATACCATGGCCTAATAGAGTGTCTTGCTTCCAAGGAGTTCAAAATGCTTTATAATTCTACCGACCATCATTTGTCTTCATATGCTGCTGTAGAGACAAGAGAAAAAAAAAGAGAGAGAGAGAAAGAGAGAGAGATTAATAATCACATTTTATAGACGGTGAAATAAAAACTCAAGAGAAATTGAGTAACATTTTTCCAAAAAGGCACGGTTGTCCGCGTGCTCTCTGATTAGTGTTGCAGATTTATTGCCCAAGTTGGGAGTGGCCGTGAACCCTGTGCTTGTTTTACTAGTGCACCGTGAAGACGACCAAGATATGGACTCTGGTCGTACATCTGGCCGGGAGGCCAGGTGAGGCCAGAGAGCCAAAGCCAGGTAGCACGAAAGGGGACGCAGGCTTAGGACGGCGTTTCTGTGTGCGAGGGGAGACGTGGGGCCTGTAGGCTGGGCAGTGCTCTTTCTGAAGTTAGTTGGTGGGCGTTTTGCTGCTGGTTATATTAATTGTTGTACCTTTTACAGCAATAAATGGAACAAAAATGCTTAACCCGTTTTCCTAGTAATGTTTCCACTTATAAGGAGGAAAGCGGGCTTTAAAAAAGGAGGAAAAAGGATGCTCTTTGTGTAATTGCTACGACGTGGACTTGAGCGTATTACAGATGAGTGAATGCGTGTTGACTGCCTGCTCTATGCCAGGCCCTATGCTGGGCGCTTCCCCTGGCGCCGTTTAATTTCATCCTCAGAGCGGTATGAGGAAGTCGAGGCACGGCTAGAATGCGCCAGCACCGAGTTCCGCCCGCGAGCACGGGGCCCCCGAGTGTGTGCCGTTCCCACTCCACTCTGTGGTCTCCACACCTGTGTTGGGGTCACTCCCTCACAGGGTCATGTGGTCTGGACGTGACCTGGGAATACCCTACCAGCTCTGCCTGCCGCTCAGAAAACTAGTGAGCGAAATATCAAAGCTTCAATAATTGACGTGCTAAAAAAACGACAGTTGTTTATTCTCTTTCTATAGAAAAATAGAATCTTCTGTGTCTTACTGTGGGAATGTTGGAAAGGAACAGTCTCTCTCTTTCTTAGGTGCAAATTTTGTCTGACACTTCATGTATGTTGAAAGTATGTTTGATGTCCCAAAATAGCAATGAGGAGACTCTCTAAGAGAATTCCGTGGGGTGGCAAAGGAAGGGTGAGTCATTAACGGAGCCTGGGTGATTCTGAGCCCAGTGAGAAAGGCCCGTTTCCCAAGCCAGCAGCCCTACCTGCGGTGGAACCGAACCGAGAGCAGAAACGGCCCCCATGGGGGAGCCCAGAATGTGATTTTGTTTTTTAAACTGCATAAACTTTGAAACAGAAAGGCCAGGTAGTCTGCCTCTTGTCATAGGGCATGTTGCCGAGGGGACAGTGCCAGCTTCAGGGGAACCGGTGCCCACTAAGGGTGTGGGGTTGACACAGAAAGATTCCTGTACAAATGTGGAGACAGCGCCTACCATGCCCAGGTACTGTACTAGGTGCTACAGACAGAGCTGTGACGTGGGGACAGGGCGGGATGGGGCACACACTCACCCTGCCCTGTGCCCAGAGGCCACCCCGGCCTGTCCACTTACCAAGACTCAGCTCACACGTCTCTCCGGAAGCCCTCCCTGCTTTGCCCCTTCTCCCCCCGGTTAGTTTCCCATCATGTACTGGGCACACACTTTGGCCCATTGTACATCAGCTGTTGGCACGTCTTGCCTCCAGCTAAACAGTGAACTCCCGGAGGGGCCGTGGGGTCTGGTTTATTTATTTTTTGATTCTCAGCACAGTGCCTGACACAGAGACACTTAGGAAATGGCAGTTTGGATAGTCAAGTAAGTGAAAGGATGCACCTTGAGCCAACTTCTCAGTCACACTAACCATTGGTAAGAATGGCTTTCACCTCCCTCGGGAGTGAACGAGCCTCAGGTGCACTGAACAAAAAGAAACAGATTTTAGGCTTGCGTCTCGACTTCAGGGGCTCAGAGCCTTATGGACCAGCAGAAAAGGGAACAAGGCATCTGCGAGATCACAGCAGAACGGTCTTCGGTCCCCCAAGGATTACTGAGAGCCGGGTGAAAAAGCACCTTCCTTACTTAGGCCTGGGTGTTGAGCAGGTATTTATGGAGCAAGTGAGGCACAGACCCTGCCTTCCAGAAGGCTTAAGAGGGGGCAGGTATGGGAACATGTGTTGGGAACAGCAGGTGCTCGGTTCACAGTTACTGGACCGCACTGGTTATTGGTGCTGACGCATTCATCCCCTGGCATGGGCAGCACGGAGAAGGTGGGCAGCCTGTGTCTGAGGAGGAAGGAGAGGGGCCCGGCCTCTGCAGAGATGTGATCAGGGTATCACGTGTGCAGAGAAAAGGAATGAGGAAGAGTTTCGGGGTGGGTTGGAACAGGTTGAAACCAAGGGCAAGAGACCAGTAGGGGGTTAGGGTAGAGGCCTAAACCTCGAGCCCTTTCCAGCCCCTCCGGGGCCCTAGAGCCACCTGCAAACCCCTGCCACTCTCCTTCTTGCTGGAATTCGGGAGCCACGGCAGGCAGGTGTCCTCTGGGCCTCCGCTCCCACCCGCAGAGGCCTTCTCTCCCGCGGGTGACACCTTGCTCCTGGTGCCAAGCTTCCATTCCTCCACCAAGATTGACCCCTTCTGCTCCCCTTTGTTTATGCTGCCTTAGAACTTTCTGCCTGAATCTCATATTTTAGTGCTTTCTTATATTTAATAAAGGTTTATTCAATCAGCAAATCCTTATTGATTGAGTGGCTACTAAATGGCACGCACTGTGCTGCCCTGTGGACGTAGCAGGGGGAGACGGACAGTAGCGGGTTATTGGGGAAGTGCTGTAAAGTGACATTTACGGCACTGTAGATGGAGACTAACTGGTGTCGAGGGACGCCTGTCTGCGGTGGTGACAATTAAGCTGAGGTTTGAAGGATGAGAAGGAGGCGGCCATCTGAGCGCCGGTGCAGGGAGCCTTCGAGGCAGCAGCACAGCACTGCACGAAGAGTCTAGGTCCAGGAGGAGCCTAGAAATGGAAATGGAAATGACAGTGGAGAGTTCCCAGCGTGGGGAGCAGGCGGGAGGGGCCGGGATCCCATTCAGCGAGATGAGCCCGGCAGAGACAGGGACCCGTTGCCGTTGGGGAGGGGAGACAGAGGAGAAGACGTCCCTTGTGAACATACTAAGTTGGAGGCGACTGTGAGTCATTCCCATGGAGGTGCTGGGCCTTCAGAGTGTAAGTGCGGAGCAGAGAAGAGTCCAGCGCGGAGATGGACGTTTGGAAATATGAATGGAATGTGGACGTGGGGCTGCCATACAATTCCTCTGTCGGCTTCCTGAGGCTGCAGAAACAGTCCCCGCAAAACACAGGACTGACCGCAACAGCTATTTACTCTCCCGCTGTCCTGGCGGCTGGAAGTCTGAAATCAAGGTGTGGGCAGGAACATACTCCTTCTGACACCATTCGGGGAAGATCCTTCCTTGCCCCTTCCACCTGCTGGTGGCCCCAGGCACTCCTCGGCTGGTGGCAGTATAACTCCAGTCTCTGCCTTCATCTCCACGCGGCTGTCTCCCCTCTGCGTCTGTGTCCCTGTTTCCCTCTTCCTGTAAGGACACCTGTCCTGTTGGCTTAAGGGCTCACCCTACTCCAGTGACATAATCTTCGCTAGTCACATCTGCAATAACCCCGTCCCCAAATAAGGTCCCGTTGTGAGGTACCGGGGATTAGGACTTCAACATGTCTTTTTTGGCATTTGATACAACTCAACCCATAACGGTTAACCCAGAACAAAGATGAAAAGAGAGGAGACCAGGGGTCCAAGGGCTTTGCCATCCCACAGCAGCCAGCTAGAGGACAAGCCAGCAAAAGAAACAGAGAGGCAGGACAGCTGTGGGAGCGTATGGTGTCGTGAAAACCACACTGTGTGTTTCAAAACGGGACGAATGTCAACCATGAAAGAAATATGCAGCTCTCGGGTCACGGAGGAAAGTTGACCCGTGGATGCGACACGACAACGTGACCCTGGGGGTCCGGATGGGCGTGGCCCCTGAGTGGAGACCCCTCAGTGGAGTCCAGTAGGAGACAGGTGGCAAGACGGGAGGTGGGGGGGGGGGGGGCACAAAACAGTGGAATTGCAGGAGACCCCCGTGAGGTTCGGAATAGGGCGACACCTGCAGGGACACGGAGGGCTGGAGAAAGGACTTGCTTTTGTGTTTGCTTCACTTTGTTCTTGTGTGCTGTTTTAGTTCTTAAAATGGGAGATGCTGGAGCATGTCTGTATGCTTGAATTAGCTCTGTCTTCGTGTCTGCAGGTTTGGCTTGTATACCAGTAGTATATTCGACCTCATTTGTCACGTGTGCTGGTGTTGGCGTCCAGCACTGGGGCCCCTAGGGGACAAGACTC